>NC_055991.1:81771790-83104234 GCF_018446385.1 Zingiber officinale
TTTTTGTTAACCTTATATGGAGCGAAATATATATATGCAGTAGCTGGAACGTTTGAAATAAATTGGAGAAAAAGGGGCGCGGCTGAGAATCGAAGCACATACCTCTGGCTTCGAGCAAAGCCCAACGGACCAACTGGGCTAGCGATCGTTGTTAGTTAAATAGGCAGCGGCAAATATATAAGCTATAGTTGGAACCAAAAATGACTCTAGTTATAAGGAGAGGATTTAGGTTTCCCGAAACCTAATTTCTTTCTCACCTCTTCTCACGCGGCGTCGGCGATTCCTCTCGGGCAGAAACGAAGCCGCGGCTAGGGCTTCGTCTCCGGCGGCCGGCGAGCACTTTTCTCCAAGAGCTCTTCACACCGTTGAGATCCTCTCGTCGAGGAGAGGTTGTGGGCACGAGGAGGAGCCGAAGGTCGAGCTACCAAACCCTAGAACCTCCCTTCTCCGATTGTAAGTCCAAGAGAGCAAGTAAGTACTACTCTCACCTGTGGTAGGAGTTGCTTCGTTTGGTATGGTTGCTTTCGGATTTTTGCTTGCCGTGTAGAATTGTAAGCTCGGTTTTGTTTCCTTTCCATGCCCTGTTCATAGCCGAACAACATCCTTTAACATTAGGGTTTGTAGATTTCGGTTTTAAGCCTAAGTATAGCATGATTTGAGCTTGCGGGGTTGAAGTGGGTGGATTTTTGGTGCCATCCGAGTGCTGCCGAGACCTGCACAGGAAGCCTTGATACCTGCCGTGACCTGCACATGAAGTTTGGGTTTATGCCGTGACCTGCATAGGGAACTCCAAGTATCATCTAGGCTAATTGAGCAAGTAGAATGGTTTAGTGCTAATTAGAATTGTATGCATTTTATTCTTGAGCGTATGTTGTTCATGAACCTCTTTGCTTTAGGGTCATGTTGTACATACTTAAGTTTGATAAGTAAATATTTTGGACAGCATGCTTATAAAACCTGAGTCGCATTCCTTTGCTTCCATTATAGCATGATGAGAATTTCTAAGTAGCATCCTATACTTGTCTTTACAGCATACTTAGAAGGCCAAGAAATTAGTTTCCTTCACGCTTCGTTTATAGCATGTTTAAGAAGTTTAAAGTAGCATGTTACCTTATTTTGTATAGCATGTTTAAAGGCCTTAAAGTAGTATTCTTTGTCATGTTTTAATAGCAGGTTTAGAAGCCCTTAAAGTAGCATTCCATGCTTTGTTTCTACAGCATGATAGAAAGTGTAGAGTTACATATATTGCTTTTATTACAGCATACTTAGAAAGCCCAAAGTTAGCTTCCTTTTGCTTTATTTATAGCATGATTAGAATCATTCCATACTTGATTTTACAGCATGTTTAGAAGCACTAAAATAGCATCCTTTGCCATGTTTTCAACGTATGATTCAAAGGCTTTAAATTGCTTTCTTTAGTTTAGCTTATAGCATGATCAGTAAGCTTTAAGTTACTTGTTTTATTCTGTTATATAGCATGGTTAGTTGATTATACACCCATACTTGTTAAGTATATTTAAAGGACTCCCACAATATTTAATAAAAGATAATAAGGAAGATAAAAGAATAAGAAAGATAACAAGTAAGTCAAGCAAGAGGCTAGTACCCGACATCCAAGAGCTTGTCGTTAAACAAATCCAGGTGACCATTTCCGAGGTCTGCTCTTTTAGGATTGGTGGCTCGCCACCCCAACCTATTAGGGAACGCGCATGAGATGGTACTAAGTCTGGGCCCAAAGAAAAGAAAACCAAAAGAAAGAAAGAAAGAAAGAAGAAGAAAGTAAAAGATAGAAATTAAAAGATTAATTTCTATTACAAGGATATAAAAAAATATAATAAGTTTTATGCTTAGAATAAATAAAAAGTTAGTTTCTTTAATTCTAAGCTTACAGTGTTCATTTCTTATTATCCTGTTAGATAGTGAGCATGTTTAGTATTCAGTTTCATTTTCTGTATACCATGAGCACATGCAGATTTGCTTTAGCATTTCAGTTTCAGTATTATTGCATTACATTTATGCATTTCGAGTTTTGTGAGATAGATTAGTACTTACTAAGCGTTTTCGCTTATAGATACTTTTCTTTTTTTTCCTCCTACCGCAGATAAAGGAAAAGCTAAGATATGAAAGGGAGGCGACAGGATAGTAGTGGTGATGAAGGTGTGTGATGACTGCAACTATGGAGAGATCCAAAGAGTGTTATCAAACCTGCAGGACCTATTTGATTAGAGTTTATGCTTTAGTTCTTTTCTTTAACACTATTATGCAGTTTGTGAGATTGTAGTTGAGTTTATTTCCGCATATGCATTTAGTCACTTTAATTAATTATGGAGTGATATAGTTGGTTGTTTTTACTGTTGTTTTTATAACTGCGTGGTTGTGAAAAATGAGTTCCAGCCGCCTGTGGCTGCGTATATATCTTATGTACTATGGATTTGGTCACCGGTACAGGGGAGACTCTGTCGAAATTTTTCGGTAGGAATTCCTCTGGACCGTGATAAATCTAAGTATTGCTAGTAATAGCGTCAGTGACACTAGTAAGTAGAGTAGTAGTTAGGTAACGGTCGCCCTTAGAGAGTAGTAGTAAGAAGGGTGGGTTGTTACACGCGGCCACTCGAGACCAGGCACCAGTCACGGCCAGGCGCGGCCGCTAGCGCCCAGGCGCGGCCGCTCACGCCTAGGCGCAGTCGCTCGCGCCCAGGCGCGGCCGCTCGCGCCTAGGCGAGGGCGCGACCGGTCAGGGGAGACCGCGACCAGCCAGGCGACTCCGTGAGCGGCCAGGCGACGTCGTTAGCGGCCAGACGACTCCGCGAGATCGGGAAAAAAAGAGACGCCACCAGATCAGGAAAAAAAGAAGAGTTAGAATGAGAGAGGCGGCTTACCAGTCCAGAGAAGAGAAGGGCAAAAAAATCACTGCAGCCACCATCAGGAAAAATTATGTCAAGAGAAGAGGTGAGTAGAAGAGAGCGGGTCGGGTCTGGATAAGTAATTAGGGTTCTACCAACAAATTTCCAACGAAAATATTATTTGTTGGATATTTGCAACAAATTTGAAATTCGTTGGAAATTTCCAACGAATTGGCAGATTCGTTGGAAATGTTTCCAATGAATCTGCAATTCGTTGGAAATTTCCAACGAATTTCGGATTCGTTGGAAACCCTACATATTCTTAACATCACGGTTGACCGACCTAGAGACCTCCGAATTGGATGAAACCGGTTCCTGTGTGCTCCTCTATTTATCCTGACTTCATATCTGTCCTCAAATTTTTTTTTTTACTTTATATATTTTTTCCTTTATTTTTTCAATCCCCAATGTGTTGGAAAAATTAAATTCAAGTTTAAAAATTCACAAATCAAAATAAATTAGCTCCGTAATTATTTTTAATTCATGGATATAATCACGAGAACTTTACGCTCGCCAAAAAACTGATTTTCCCTCGTTCTGAGCACTCGAACATCATTTTTTAAATCTACCAAGTTCAACTATACTCCAATTTGATTTAAAACTCTAACACTTTCATGCTCAAATTCTAATTCATCCAATTGACCTTGATGTTAAAAATTCATCATATTAAAAAAAATATATTTGAGCTCATCTATAGAATTAGGAGACCAAGAGGAGCACATAGGAACTTATTTCATCCGATTCTGAGGTATCTAGGTCAGTCAAACGGGTTTTTAAGCCACAACATACTTTCCAACGAATGTGCAATTCGTTGGAAATTTCCAACGAATTGGCAGATTCATTGGAAACGTTTCCAACGAATTGGCAGATTTGTTGGAAATGTTTCCAACGAATCTGCAATTCGTTGGAAATTTCCAACGAATTTCGGATTCGTTGGAAACCCTACATATTCTTAACATCACGGTTGGCCGACCTAGAGACCTCCAAATTAGATGAAACTGGTTCCTGTGTAGTCATGTATTTATCCTGACTTCATATCTGTCCTCAAATATTTTTTTTACTTTTTATTTTTTTTTTCCTTTATTTTTTTAATCCCCAATGTGTTGGAAAAATTAAATTCAAGTTTAAAAATTCATAAATCAAAATAAATTAGCTCCGTAATTATTTTTAATTCATGGATATAATCACGAGAACCTTACGCTCGCCAACAAACTGATTTCCCCTCATTCTGAGCACTCGAACATCATTTTTTAAATCTACCAAGGTCAACTATACTCTAATTTGATTTAAAACTCTCACACTTTCATGCTCAAATTCAAATTCATCCAATTGACCTTGATGTTAAAAATTCATCTTATTAAAAAAAAATATTTGAGCTCATATATAGAATCAGGAGACCAAGAGGAGCACATAGGAACTTGTTTCATCCGATTCCGAGGTGTCTAGGTCGGTCAAACGGGTTTTTAAGCCACAACATACTTTCCAACGAATCTACAATTCGTTGGAAATTTCCAACGAATTGGCGGATTCGTTGGAAACGTTTCCAACAAATTGGCAGATTCATTGGAAATGTTTCCAATGAATCTGCAATTCGTTGAAATTTCCAACGAATTTCGGATTCGTTGGAAACCCTACATATTCTTAACATCACGGTTGGCCGACCTAGAGACCTCCGAATTGGATGAAACCGGTTCCTGTGTGCTCCTCTATTTATCCTGACTTCATATCTGTTCTCAAATATTTTTTTTACTTTATATATTTTTTTCATTTATTTTTTCAATCCCCAATGTGTTGGAAAAATTAAATTCAAGTTTAAAAATTCACAAATAAAAATAAATTAGCTCCATAATTATTTTTAATTCATGGATATAATCACGAGAACCTTACGCTCGCCAACAAACTAATTTCCCCTCATTCTGAGCACTCGAACATCATTTTTTAAATCTATCAAGTTCAACTATACTCCAATTTGATTTAAAACTCTAACACTTTCATGCTCAAATTCAAATTCATCCAATTGACCTTGATGTTAAAAATTCATATTATTAAAAAAAAAATATTTGAGCTCATCTATAGAATCAGGAGACCAAGAGGAGCACATAGGAACTTGTTTCATCCGATTCCGAGGTCTCAAGATCGGTCAAATGAATTTTTAAGTCACAGCATATTTTCCAACTAATCTGCAATTCGTTGGAAATTTCCAACGAATTTCGGATTCGTTGGAAACCCTACATATTCTAAACATCACGGTTGGCCGACCTAGAGACCTCCGAATTGGATGAAATTGGTTCCTGTGTGCTCCTCTATTTATCCTGACTTCATATCTGTCCTCAAATTTTTTTTTTACTTTATATAATTTTTTCCTTTATTTTTTCAATCCCCAATGTGTTGGAAAAATTAAATTCAAGTTTAAAAATTCACAAATCAAAATAAATTAACTTCATAATTATTTTTAATTCATGGATATAATCACGAGAACCTTACGCTCGCCAATAAACTGATTTCCCCTCGTTCTGAGCACTCGAACATCATTTTTTAAATCTACCAAGTTCAACTATACTCCAATTTGATTTAAAACTCTAACACTTTCATGCTCAAATTCAAATTCATCCAATTGACCTTGATGTTAAAAATTCATCTTATTAAAAAAAACATATATTTGAGCTCATCTATAGAATCAGGAGACCAAGAGGAGCACATAGGAACTTGTTTCATCCGATTCCGAGGTATCTAGGTCGGTCAAACGGGTTTTTAAGCCACAACATAGTTTCCAACGAATCTACAATTCGTTGGAAACGTTTTCAAAAAATTGACAGATTCGTTGGAAATGATTCCAACGAATCTGCAATTCGTTGGAAATTTCCAACGAATCTGCAATTCGTTGGAAATTTCCAATGAATTTCGGATTCGTTGGAAACCCTACATATTCTTAAAATCACGGTTGACTGACCTAGAGACCTCTGAATTGGATGAAACTGGTTCCTGTTTGCTCCTCTATTTATCCTGACTTCATATCTATCCTCAAATTTTTTTTTTAATTTATATATTTTTCCTTTATTTTTTCAATCCCCAATGTGTTGGAAAAATTAAATTCAAGTTTAAAAATTCACAAATCAAAATAAATTAGCTCCGTAATTATTTTTAATTCATGGATATAATCATGAGAACCTTACGCTCGCCAACAAACAGATTTCCCCTCGTTCTGAGCACTCGAACATCTTTTTTTAAATCTACCAAGTTCAACTATACTCCAATTTGATTTAAAACTCTAACACTTTCATGCTCAAATTCAAATTCATCCAATTGACCTTGATGTTAAAAATTCATATTATTAAAAAAAAAATATTTGAGCTCATCTATAGAATCAGGAGACCAAGAGGAGCACATAGGAACTTGTTTCATCCGATTCCGAGGTCTCAAGATCGGTCAAACGAATTTTTAAGTCACAGCATATTTTCCAACTAATCTGCAATTCGTTGGAAATTTCCAACGAATTTCGGATTCGTTGGAAACCCTACATATTCTAAACATCACGGTTGGCCGACCTAGAGACCTCCGAATTGGATGAAATTGGTTCCTGTGTGCTCCTCTATTTATCCTGACTTCATATCTGTCCTCAAATTTTTTTTTTACTTTATATAATTTTTTCCTTTATTTTTTCAATCCCCAATGTGTTGGAAAAATTAAATTCAAGTTTAAAAATTCACAAATCAAAATAAATTAACTTCATAATTATTTTTAATTCATGGATATAATCACGAGAACCTTACGCTCGCCAATAAACTGATTTCCCCTCGTTCTGAGCACTCGAACATCATTTTTTAAATCTACCAAGTTCAACTATACTCCAATTTGATTTAAAACTCTAACACTTTCATGCTCAAATTCAAATTCATCCAATTGACCTTGATGTTAAAATTTCATCTTATTAAAAAAAATATTTGAGCTCATCTATAGAATCAGGAGACCAAGAGGAGCACATAGGAACTTGTTTCATCCGATTCGAGGTATCTAGGTCGGTCAAACGGGTTTTTAAGCCACAACATAGTTTCCAACGAATCTACAATTCGTTGGAAATTTTCAAAAAATTGACAGAATCGTAGAAAAAGATTCCAACGAAAATGAAATTCGTTGGAAATTTCCCACGAATCTGCAATTCGTTGGAAATTTCCAATGAATTTCGGATTCGTTGGAAACCCTACATATTCTTAAAATCACGGTTGACTGACCTAGAGACCTCTGAATTGGATGAAACTGGTTCCTGTTTGCTCCTCTATTTATCCTGACTTCATATCTATCCTCAAATTTTTTTTTTAATTTATATATTTTTCCTTTATTTTTTCAATCCCCAATGTGTTGGAAAAATTAAATTCAAGTTTAAAAATTCACAAATCAAAATAAATTAGCTCCGTAATTATTTTTAATTCATGGATATAATCATGAGAACCTTACGCTCGCCAACAAACTGATTTCCCCTCGTTCTGAGCACTCGAACATCTTTTTTTAAATCTACCAAGTTCAACTATACTCCAATTTGATTTAAAACTCTAACACTTTCATGCTCAAATTCAAATTCATCCAATTGACCTTGATGTTAAAAATTAATCTTATTAAAAAAAATATATTTGAGCTCATCTATAGAATCAGGAGACCAAGAGAAGCACATAGGAACTTGTTTCATCCGATTCCGAGGTCTCTAGGTCCGTCAAACGGATTTTTAAGTCACAGCATACTTTCCAACGAATCTGCAATTTGTTGGAAATTTACAACGAATTGGCAGATTCATTGGAAATATTTCCAACAAATTGGCAGATTCGTTGGAAACCCTACATATTCTTAAGATCATGGTTGGCCGACCTAGAGACCTCCGAATTGGATGAAACTGGTTCCTGTGTGCTCCTCTATTTATCCTAATTTCATATCTGTCCTCAAATATTTTTTATACTTTATATATTTTTTTCCTTTATTTTTTCAATCCCCAATGTGTTGGAAAAATTAAATTCAAGTTTAAAAATTCACAAATCAAAATAAATTAGCTCCGTAATTATTTTTAATTCATGGATATAATTACGAGAACCTTACGCTCACCAAAAAACTGATTTCCCCTCATTCTGAGCACTCGAACATCATTTTTTAAATCTACCAAGTTCAACTATACTCCAATTTGATTTAAAACTCTAACACTTTCATGCTCAAATTCAAATTCAACCAATAGACCTTGATGTTAAAAATTCATCTTATTAAGAAAAATATATTTGAGCTCATCTATAGAATCAGGAGACCAAGAGGAGCACATAGGAACTTGTTTCATCCGATTCCGAGGTCTCTAGGTCGGTCAAACGGGTTTTTAAGCCACAACATACTTTCCAATGAATCTACAATTCGTTGGAAATTTCCAACGAATTGGCAGATTCGTTGGAAATGTTTCCAATGAATTGGCAGATTCGTTGGAAATGTTTCCAACGAATATGCAATTCGTTGGAAATTTCCAACGAATTTCGGATTCGTTGGAAACCCTACATATTCTTAACATCACGAATGACCGACCTTGAGACCTCTGAATTGGATGAAACCGGTTCCTGTGTGCTCCTCTATTTATCCTGACTTCATATCTATCCTCAAATTTTTTTTTTACTTTATATATTTTTTCGTTTATTTTTTCAATCCCCAATGTGTTGGAAAAATTAAATTCAAGTTTAAAAATTCACAAATCAAAATAAATTAGCTCCGTAATTATTTTTAATTCGTGGATATAATCATGAGAACCTTACGCTCGCCAACAAACTGATTTCCCCTCATTCTGAGCACTCGAACATAAGTTTTTAAATCTACCAAGTTCAACTATACTCTAATTTGATTTAAAACTCTAACACTTTCATGCTCAAATTCAAATTCATCCAATTGACCTTGATGTTAAAAATTCATCTTATTAAAAAAAATATTTGAGCTCATCAATAGAATCAAGATACCAAGAGGAGCACATAGGAACTTGTTTCATCCGATTCCGTGGTTTCTAGGTCGGTCAAACGGATTTTTAAGTCACAGCATACTTTCCAACGAATTGGCAGATTCGTTGGAAATGTTTCCAACGAATTTGCAATTCATTGGAAATTTCCAATGAATTTCGGATTCGTTGGAAACCCTACATATTCTTAACATCACGGTTAGCCAACCTAGAGACCTCCAAATTGGATGAAACCGGTTCCTGTGTGCTCCTCTATTTATCTTGACTTCATATCTATCCTCAAATATTTTTTTTACTTTATATATTTTTTTCCTTTATTTTTTCAATCCCCAATGTGTTGGAAAAATTAAATTCAAGTTTAAAAATTCACAAATCAAAATAAATTAGCTCCGTAATTATTTTTAATTCATGGATATAATCACGAGAACCTTACGCTTGCCAATTAACTGATTTCCCCTCGTTCTGAGCACTCGAAATCATTTTTTAAATCTACCAAGTTCAACTATACTCCAATTTGATTTAAAACGCTAACACTTTAATGCTCAAATTCAAATTCATCCAATTGACCTTGATGTTAGAAATTCATCTTATTAAAAAAAATATTTGAGCTCATCTATAGAATCAGGAGACCAAGAGGAGCACATAGGAACTTGTTTCATCCGATTCCGAGGTCTCTAGGTCAGTCAAATGGGTTTTTAAGCTACAACATACTTTCCAACGAATCTACAATTCGTTGGAAATTTCCAACGAATTGGCAGATTCGTTGGAAACGTTTCCAATGAATTTCGGATTCGTTGGAAACCCTACATATTCTTAACATCACGGTTGACCGACCTAGAGACCTCTGAATTGGATGAAACTGGTTCCTGTATGCTCCTCTATTTATCCTGACTTCATATCTGTCCTCAATTTTTTTTTTTACTTTATATATTTTTTCCTTTATTTTTTAAATCCCCTGTGTGTTGGAAAAATTAAATTCAAGTTTAAAAATTCACAAATCAAAATAAATTAGCTCTGTAATTATTTTTAATTCATAGATATAATCACGAGAACCTTATGCTCGCCAATAAACTGATTTCCCCTCGTTCTGAGCACTCGAACATAATTTTTTAAATCTACCAAGTTCAACAATACTCCAATTTGATTTAAAAACTCTAACACTTTCATGCTCAAATTCAAATTCATCCAATTGACCTTGATGTTAAAAATTCATCTTATTAAAAAAAAATATTTGAGCTCATTTATAGAATCAGGAGACCAAGAGGAGCTCATAGGAACTTGCTTCATCCGATTCCGAGGTCTCTAGGTTGGTCAAACGGGTTTTTAAGCCACAACATACTTTCCAATGAATCTGCAATTTGTTGGAAAGTTTGGAACAAATTTTAAATTTGTTGCAAACTGTCGTCCTTAATAGACTATTTTTTTGTAGTGGTTTTGATCTCCCGATGAAATTAAGTTTCCCGTGTTCGCCCCGAACACACAACTTAACTTCATCAATAATAATTTATACCACTAAAGAATTATTATTGAACTACCGCACCAATCCCAAATTATATTTTTGGGCTCCTTCTTATTATGAGTGTGTTAGTCTCCCTGTGTTTAAGATGTCGAATGTCCACTAATTAAGTGAGTTACTGACAACTCATTTAATTAATATCTTAGTCCAAGAGTAGTACCACTCAACCTTATCGTCATGTCGGACTAAGTCCACTTGCAGGGTTTAACATGACAATCTTTATGAGCTCCTCTTGGGGACATTATCAACCTAGATTACTAGGACACAGTTTCCTTCTATAATCAACAAGTCATACTATAAGTAACATCATTTCCCAACTTATCGGGCATTTTGATTTATCGAACTAAATCTCACCCTTTGATAAGTCAAAGAAATAAATATTAAATATATGTGCTTGTTATTATATTAGGATTAAGAGCACACACTTCCATAATAACTAAGATCTAGTTCTTTTATTAAATCAGTATAAAAAGAACTTACCTTAAATGGTCCTGCTCAATACACTTAGTACTAGTGTAATTTATTAGTCAAGATAAACTAATGCCTAATTACACTACGACTATTCCAATGGTTTGTTCCTTTCCATCTTAGTTGTGAGCTACTGTTTATAATTTATAAAGAACCGATAACACAATCTTCTGTGTGTGACACCACACACTATGTTATCTACAATATAAATTAATTAAACATCTACATTTGGTATATATAAATGTAAACACTTGACCAATGTGATTTTTATAAGGGTGCGTTTGGTTCAAGTTATCATCTATAACCTTGGTTATGTGATTACCAGGTAATCACATAACCAAGGTTATGGGGAATAAAACATAACCAAATTTTGTTTTGTTCAACCTAGGTAATGCAACAAAAACTTGTTTGTTTGAAGGTTTTAATGAATACCCTAGTTTAATATTTTACCGTATTACCCTCAGTTATAAAACCAACTATACATAATAATATTATTATTATTATTATTATTATTATTATTTATTTTTTTATGATTTTTTACTTTTCTTTTTCCTATATATTTTTTTACTTTTTTATGTGTTTTTTTTATTTTTTTAATGTTTTTATATTTTTATATTATTTATATTTATATTTTTTTCATTTTTTAATTTTAATTTTTATTTATTTATTTTATTTTTTATTTTTTTTATTTTAAAATTTTTTTAAATTTTTTTGTTTTTTATTTTTTTAAAAAATTTTAAATTTTAAACTTTTTTATTTTTTATTTTTTATTTTTAAAATTTATATTTTTTATTTTTTTAAAATTATTTATTTTTAAAAAGTAAATTTTAAAATTTTAAACATTTTTTAAACATTTTTTTATTTTTTTTCATATTTTTTCTTATCGGAGGGTATTTTTGGTAAAAAAAAATCGTTAACCTCGGAATCAAGAAAAACCTTAGCTTTCTGAGGTTTTCCGATTCCGGGCTGCATGACCCTTTTACTGACGTATCGGTCATGGAATATTACTCGGGAATTATCGAATACCTAAACCAAACAAGGTTTTTGTTGATAACCTTGGATGGATAACCAAGGTTATCAAGAATAACCCCGAACCAAACGCACCCTAAATGTTTATACAAAAGCTAGGCTTTTAGTATACACTCCAACACTTTCTTTATTCCACTGCGTTTATCACTGATTGTTTTAAAAACATACGAAATAAGCACGAGTGATATTCAGCCTCCCTCTAGCACATCTTGATCCTACAATTGGTATCAAAGCGGGGTCACTCTAAATCAGTACAACTATCATTCGAGCATTTTTCGTCACTTTTTCGTTCATTTTTTTTAAAAAAAATTCTTATGCCCTTTTTCCATTTTCAAATTTTTTCTATAAGCTAGATTGTTCTAATAACCTTTCCTGACAAATTTGTCGATTCGTCAATTTTTTTCCCAAAATTGGTGCAACACCATTCAAGCCAATTTATTGCCTTATTTTCCTACCACACTACTAATCCAAGACTAAGTTTTGGAACAACTTTCATAATTTTTGTCTTTGCAAGAGTCTTTTTATAAATGACCCACCAAGAAGGCTACAACACTCATGACCACTACTATTCTCCGGTGAGAACTTTGACTACTAGAAGAGCTGAATGAAGTATCACCTCAAAACGAAGTTAAAATGTGGATCATCATCCATATTGGCTTCACGCTTCCACTCGACGACATTGGAAAACCAGTATCATACGAAAACTGGAACCCAACTCTAATGAAGAAAATTGAGGTTGACGCCAAAGCAATCCAAACCCACCAATGTGGATTAACCAAAGAAGAATTGAACCAGGTTGGCCCCTTCAATAACGCCAAGGAGTTATGGAAAAAGCTAATCAAGCTGCATAAGAACACCTCCAACACTAAGGTAAGTAAGAGAGATTTAATTATAAAATTAGTTATTTCGTTAATCTTCCGATCTTATTTTTTGCTAAAATTTTTTATGTGCAAAAATGGAAATGTGATCTATCAAAGGAGATTTTTTTTCTCGTTGATTTATTTTCTACAAAAATATTAACAAAAAACATATTCTGAAAGTAAAAAATATATTTTAGACTTATTTTTGAAATCTTTTATTTTTCTATGTTAAATCATGATCTTGACAAAAATTGTCATTTTTTGATGTTATCTGAATTATTAGAAATTATTTTACGAAAAGAAAATTTTGAATTTCATGAACCCCATGAAAGTTTCTCAATTTTTATTTCATATTTTTCTCAAATTTTTTTGATGTGATCAAAGGGGGAGAAATAAATAGAGGTTTGGGGGGTTAAGGGGAAGTTAGGATAATTCTCATAATTTATATTCTTGTATCTAATTTACAATTAACTTGTTTAATTCATTGCTTTACTATATTATTTCATTTGTTATTTAACCATACCTTAACTTGGGTTGATGCATATCAATAAGGGGGAATTTGTAAATATTCCGTGGTAGTTTTGATGTGGTCAACCAAGTTAAGTTAGGTCCTGTGTGTATTTGATCCTTGTGTCTAAGTGTACAAGAGCTTAGAAACATAAGAAGTCGAGTGGAAGATGCAGCTAGTAAGAAGGGTGGCACGAGAAGGGAGTCGACCGGCTCGGTGCATCCGAATGACGAGATGCTGCAGAAGAATGATGAGAAGGACGTACGCGGTAGTCCGAGGGACTAGAGGACGGGGAGGGAGGCTGCTCGAGGAGAAGGCCAGAGTTGAGTCCGGGTGAGTCCAATTCTGATGGACAAAATCACCCAGGAGATCGAAGCAGTGGAAGAGCAAATGGAGAGCTATAGAGCTACTGGAGGCACCTCTAATGATGATGGAGGTGCCCTCGTGCCTTTCTGGTGGAAGGCGCCTTCAACCCGTTGAAGGCACCCTCGCGCCTTTTTGGAAGGCGCTTCAACCCCTTGAAAACCGCCTTAGACTGAGCAAACAGTAACCATTATCGAAGATAGAGTTTTATCTTCGCATGGATAATGCTTGCCACACTAGAGGCGCCTTCAACCCTCAGATAAGATTTTCCAGGAGTTATAAAAAGGCTCCTGGAGATTGGAAATAAGCAATAACTCTTATATTCATTTCCTAGCAACTTTCTAAGCATTCAACGAGTGTAAGGCTTCTCCGTCTTCTTTTCCTATATATTTACCTAGGTTGTAACCAAGTAATTTCCTTGTCTCTTATTTTTAATTGTTGATTTAATTTAGTATAATTGTGCTACTAATTAGAGTTGAAAGATCGAGAAAAGTCAATTTTATTTTGTAGGCAATTCACCCTCCTCTTGCCGGCCCCGCTGCGCCAAAAGATTCGACCGGTAGTCTATCAAACCATCTTTACGCCGAGCCGGAAAGAGTGGTCAGAAACACTTAGCACTTTATTGCGTCACTATACTAGTGCAACAGAGCAGCGTCTGAAAATTTCGGAGATGATCCTCTGGATCATTGTTATCTCTGTATTCTCCAATAGACAGAGACTTAAAACCCCTAGGCAACTTTTCATCTGGCACTTCCTAAGAGAAAGGCACACTGGGTTGTTCAGGGGTTTCTCGAATGGTCAAGGCCTTTCCTTTCTTCGGGTCCCTTGGGAGCAAGTTTTCAGTTGAGGAAGCTTGCGATTGCTCAATTTTATTGCAACCTTCTCTCGGCATTCAGAAAAGTGCTCGGGGGAAGTCGTACGACTGCTTCCTCTTTGATCTTCCCTTTGAGACAGGGAACCCATCCATCGAAGCTGTAGATGCTCGGCGCGGGGTGCTCAACTTGGGTGAGAATCCATGGTTTGTCTTTTCGATGCAGCCCGTGCCTTGGTGATCTTAAATAGCTCATATTCCTCATGTGTCATGGTGACGTTGATTTTACCAGTATCCTCCATCTTCACATTCTGGATCAAGCTGAGAAGTTCCCATAAATAGTGTCAAATTTGATCCTATCCAGAAGCTGAGTCAAATGAGGGGGCTGGTGACGAAGGTAGGAGCATTGACGAAGGAAGGACTGGACTCTAGGAGTCGAAGATGCATTGCAGGCTTTAGGTCTTCGAGCGAAGCAGGGGGAGACGGTTGAAGATGGTACCCACGGGCATGCACACACCACAGAGAGATCGCACTAGAGCATTAGGACGAGAATCAGGGAAGGGGTTCCTGGCATAGGCACTTCGACGCTCAAGTCTATACGGCAACTAAGCGAAAGGTAGAGAAAAAGATGAAAAGTAGAACTGTAGTAGATGTGTTTGTGCACATGTACCTGACCAACTAATAAGACCCCTTTTTATAATGTCTCTTATAACTTCCGTAATAATATGGCGTCAGAGAATATCTAGTGATGAAGGATGTACAACAGACTTCCATTGGGTAGAGGTTCTATGACTTGTATATGGAAGAGTAACAGAATATTCCCTAACGAATAGCTATTATTCTCTGACAAGTGGTTATGATTTCCTGACAGCATTGTCCCCATGCGATAACTCGACAAGCACTAGGGCTGATCGAGAGCAGATTGGAGCTATGCCCATGAAAATATTAGTTAGAGCCCTAGAGTCAATCATTTGATGATTGTATTATGGACTTATTGCATCATATTCTTATATAAATAAAGGCATTTTGTTTTTGGTTATTATACTTACTTGTATTGGTGCCAAATAAACTAAGTATAATAACGTCCTTGAGTAGAAGGTTCTCACCTATATCAATCGATTAGTTGAACCGATAGTGAAATGATATAGGGAACACTACTCTTAATCATTTCTAGTCGAGTATTAACATTCAAGGACAATGTTAATGCAATAAGACTAGCATGTAGGTCAACTCGATGACTTGATCTCACAAGTCATGGATATAGAGATATCAAGTTGACACATGGGTATGCATTGGAGAATGTATACTGAATGACCCGCCATGAGAAAGTATCATGGATCGTTATATGAGTGTCATATACTTTCTCATGTGACTATTAGTATGACTACTAGTCCTTGGACCTGAAGTCACCATGGATCCCTACATAAGGAGTTATGTACTTTGGTTTCGTCAAACGTCACCCGTAACTGGGTGGACTATAAAGGCGATTACAGGGTATGTAACGAATTATGTAGAGGGATGTGAGTGATGTAGATGGGATCTATACCTCCTATATGACGGGAGCAACATCGATATTCTTGATAGAGTGAGACCACGAAGTGCATGGGCATGCCCAAATGAGTCAATATGATATATTGAGCTCATTTGATCGAGTGAGTCTACTTGGAGTTCAAGATTTAGATTGATTAGAGGATGACACGGTCTATGTCTCACATTGATTAATCTAGATGTCTAGGATAGAAGGACACTTGTCATATATTGTGAGGAGTCACAATTAGTAGTCACAAGGTGATGTTGGATCTCAACATTCTTGTAACTTGGGTAGTAATGATGTGTTGCTAGATACTGCTCATTACTTATGCTCCTAAATGGGTTTAGGGGCATTGCCAACGTTACAAGAACCTATAGTGTCACACACTAAGGACAATTAGATGGAGAGTAGGTTCATATGATGAACCAAGAGGATTAGATTCATATGATGAATCAAATTTGATTAAGTGTAATCCTAATTGGGCTAATTGAGTTGGACTCAAGTTGATTCATGTGTTCAATGAGTCTAATTTAGATTATGACTCATTGAATCAATTTAATTAAATGAATTAGATTCATTATATTAAATTGGCTTGAATTAAATGGTTGGATTAGATCAACTATGAGAGAGATTAAGTCAAGTTTAACTTGACTCGAGAAGAAGAGGAAGAGTCAAGTTTGACTTGACTTTATGCCACATCATTTGTGACTTGGCATTAAGTGGCCAATGATGAGGTGCCACATCATTATGTTTAGCACATGTGTGTGCCACCTCATGGAGGTTACAAATCTCTTTAATGGCCACACTTAATGCAAAATGGGGGTTACACTTTTGCGAAAGTGGCCGGCCACTTTTGTGAAGGGAATGAATTCATTTTTCATTCAAGTGTCATTTACATCTTCTTCTTCCTCAAGCTCTCTCCTTGCTCTCCCTCTCCTCTTGTCACGCCCCGGAGGAGTCTCTGTCCGAAGAAATTTCGGCAGCATCTCCCTTGTAAGGCGGACAATCTGAAACTTTTCTACAGCATCATATACCTCAGCCACATGCGGCTGGAATAATAACAATAATAAAATAATCATCAAGCAGTTAATATCAATTTCAGCCTCTAGCTGACACAACCACACAGTTAAGTAGTAAACAAATAGAACAGTAATACGATGACTCGAAAACAACCCTACTCAACTACACTCGTAAAGCTCAAATCCGACAAACTCACCTCTTCTGCCGTCCAGACAGGCATGGAGTAAAACATATCCAAACCATACTAAAGTCCGTCAACGATAAGAAATCCATACAAGATCCATAAATAAAACTAATACAAGATTAAGACATAGTCATATAGAGAAAACTAAAATAACAACTCGTGGTCTGCAGAGGACTAGCACTACATGCAGTGGGGACTAGCGACTGGAACTGCCTCCTGACAGCATCAACCTGAAAATAACAACGGAAGCAGGGGTGAGTCCAACGCTCAGCGGGTAACAACTAATATGCATAATAAAGAATATAACAACTAGCACTAATCATGCGTACAGTCTCCTGATACAAGAAAGGTAAATGCAACTGAGGAATGCAGGAGAAAAGGTGTACTAACTCGGACCAAGTATAAGGGCAACAAGGTCGTCATACCGAGGGTGTCATAATCCTGTATGCATGTCAATCATATGCATCCATATAAATGCAGCAAGTAAATGCAGCAAACACAAGCAATAAATGCATCATGCATATGATGCAATGACATGGTCACCCCTGACGCCAGTCAGCCATCTCACACACAATGGTGAGTCCAAGTGGGTAGGGCTGTGACAACCGTGCACTCTGACATCACTACCCCTGATGAGTCACCGAGCGGACGGGATGCTGTCGGAGTACACACATACTCCTACCCCAAAATAATAAATGGGGGAGCGTAATGCTCTCACCTCCCGGTACACGATGACGGGGAGGAATCTCTGCAGGCTACCACGCTGAGTCACACTACCCATGAGCGGACCAACGAAGCCAAACAAAGTCCAACTGTCTGCCAGCTACAACGCTGCTACACTAAACCAACGGAGCCAAACAGAGCGGAACTGTCTGTTGGCTACCACGCTGAGTCACCAGACCAACGGAGCCAAACAGCAGAACTGCCACACACCTGTCTGATATACCACTAACCCATGAGTGGTGGTGTGTACAGATACATGTAACTGGCGATGTGCTCAATAATAATGGAGAAGACAATCGCACAGCATGCAATCATGCAAGATGATGCATGACACTAAACATGACAATATCATGAATAGCATAGCAAGATCCATACATAAATAAAAGGTGTACCACAAGTCAATGTATCAGATGGAAGGAACATAGACAGATAGGGTATCAAATAAACCCTAGGTCATGAACATAATGTATCATATGGTTGTGTCACTACCTATAAAGCAGGTATGATCAGGTAAATAATAACATGCAGTGCATAACGAGTAAACAAGCAAACATGTAATAGATCATGTAGTGACCAACCAAAACAAATGGAAAACACAATCATGCTATATGTTAAACACATTATTATGTATATCAAAAGACATAAGTCAAAGTACCCGCCTCCAATATAGATCAAGCTAATCAACCTCTATGTCGAATTGCTCGTCCTGAATCCAATTCCTGTAGTAAAATCGTACAGTTTAGCTAATTTAATTATAAACAAATAGCTAAATAAATTCCTAATCCACCGACCATCTAGGGTTAGCTTCTTTAACCCTAATTACACCATTAGATTTTAAATCAACCAAATCTCACCTAATATATACATTTTTTTTATTTAGCATATACCAAATGAAATAGCTAAATAAAAATCCCTAACAAAAAATAGGACAAACCCAAATAAACCCATAACATAACCCAATTCCATTTACTCATAACAAGTTAGATTTAAATAAATTTTTATACTCTTCATTTCTTATCCTTTCCTAGCTTCAATTTTGTGTACGCTGTAACAAAAGAAATGACTTCCTCTACACCTTACCTCAAATCACAGCCAGGGATATTGCTGGAAATTGTGGCCGAAAATCACAGTGGCTGCCGGGGACACCTGCTATCGTTCACCTATGAAGCAACCAGGACAAATTCTTATACCGTGACTAGATCCAAAGCAAGGAAGAACATGAACTGGAAATCAATAACCGAAATTATACCACAACCCTAATTCCACACCACACATCGACTAGGGCTTCCTGTGGCCAGCGGCGGCGTTGGGTCGGTGTCGACGCACAGAGGAAAAGAAAAGAAGAGGAAGGGTGGCAGCGTGGGGATCTCCACGGCAAAGGGACAACGGGCGCAGACGCCAGTTAGGGCTGAGCACAAAAGAGGAGAATATAGCCATGAAGATAGCTAGGGCTCGCGGTGGCCGGCGGCAAAGATCTAGGGCACAGCGGCGGCTTGAGTGCCGGCGAGGAGAAGTGGCGAAATCGGGAGAATAAATGAAGAGAAGGAGAAGAAGTAGAAGGAGGAGGAAACCGCCTCTACGATTAGGGCACAAGGGATTCGGGCGAGGAAGCGGGCGCGTGAGGAGAAGAAGAAACGGCGAAAAAATAAGAAAAAGAATAAAATAAAAAGGAAGAAAATCAAACATTTCCTCTTTAAAACGGGGTAGCCTAAACAGGCTTTTCCGGGCCCCGTTTTCATCCCTGTTAAATCTGTGACCACAACTCGGTGGCAAGCTAAAGTCTCTCTAGACTTCTAGCTGAGTGTGTCGGCAACCATATCAGTTTTCTCCGGGTGATAGTCAATCGTACAGTCATAATCCTTCAGGAACTCCATCCATCTCCTCTGTCGGAGATTAAATTCCTTCTGGGTAAAAATATATATTTGAGACTCTTATGATCAGTGAGAATCTCAAATGTAATACCGAACAGATGATGCTGCCAAATCTTCAAGGCAAAATAATGGTAGCCAGCCACAAGTCATGTACTGGGTAGTTCTCCTCATGCTCCTTCAACTGCCAAGAAGTAGGAGACTACCCTGCCGTGCTGCATCAAAACAGCGCACAAACCCTGTAGAGATGCGTCAGTATAGAGCACGAATCCGTCCTCTTCAGAAGGTAAAACCAAAATCGGAGCCGACACTAGTCTCCGCTTCAGCTCCTGGAAGTTGATCTCATAATCCTCAATCCAAGTGAACTTCACGCCTTTCCTGGTCAAGCGTGTAAGTGGCATAGCAATCCGAGAGAAACCCTCAACGTATCTCCGGAAATATTGAGCCAAACCAAGGAAGTTGTCAGCCTTCTCTATAGACTCCGTCTACTCCCAACGGTAACAACCTCTATCTCCTGTGGAACCACGGTATACTCCTACTAGTGACCGTGTGTCTCAAACATCTCACAGAAGACAACCAAAATACGCACTACTGATCTTCACATATAGACGTTTCAGTCGAAACATCTCTAGAACTATGCGAAGATAGTGTACGTGATACACCTCAGATCAGGAATAAAACACCACATCGTCAATAACGATAACGAATTCTGATCCAATATCCTAGGGATACCCAAATCATCGAGTCCATGAAAACATCTAAGGCTCCGCAAGCCCTAATGGTAAAACCAAGACACATAATGTCTGTATCACAGACATTCCTAACCATAAGATCCTTGACAATAAACATATCTGATAATCAACGATATAAATCACCAAAGAATAGATCCACCAATGTGAAAATACTACATATGTGGGAGCAACGCTCTACCACAAGAAATCCTCAATATGTGGGAGCAACGCTCCACCACAACCAAATCCGTAATATGTATCTACAATATATACATGGGCAATACTCTGCTACAAGCAATCCACAATAGGTGGGAGCAACGCTCCACCACCAACAATCCATCAGTGACCAAGACATCTAACTATCCAACTAGAGACTGTACAAGATCACTTTACCACATGTCATTATGGCTAGCCAAAGGTATAACAACCTAGTAAGCAAATCAAATCCATAGTCAACTCTATCATCATCCTAGTGGATCGGTCACCCACAAATAGGAGAATTAGTTGACAGGGTAATACAACCAATAACATAATGTAGACACTTAACATTCTACATTCAACATAGGTAGAATCATCATGATTCTACCAACAATACACCTGATACACGTGCACACACAACATAGGTATGATCGACATAATCATCCAATTAGTACACACCAAAGACACTCATAGCACAGGTATAAATCAGTGTGATACCTCCATCAATACCTACCGAACCCGTGTGCATATATCAGCAAAGGTATAATCGACAATACACCTCAAACAACCTCACATGGCATATATACACCTATGCCAAGAGTATAATCAACGTAATACTTCCAATAAAGCCTAATAGACACAAGTGCATCCACAAATCAAATATAATCAATAAGATATCTCGAATATTACACCGAACACATCTGCACATATCAGAACTCAGATTAAATCGATAAGATACCTCCAATAAAACACTCAAACACATGTGCACATTTCACAACATAGATTTAATCGACGAAATACCTCCAATAAACAATCAGACATGTATGTCTAACCACTCGGGTATAATCTACTAGAAACCCACAATAATCATAACTGGACAAGTATACACCCACTACGTGCAATTTAAACCGTCTATCAAGAACTCCTACAACACATAATAATCATATGTACACACCTCATAGATATGCAAAAATCAACATACTTAATCCAATCAACCTGACATTCCCTATTTTACCTTCTATGTTATCCAAATCTGACACAATACTCAACCATTTTCATCCAGCCTTGACATTGATGAAAAATTGGTTACATTTAACACTTCAATAAAATTTATATCCTCAATATCTGAAACCATTACTAATCATTCATATGGAGTTATATGATCAAAAATTTTACCAGGATTCATAAACCAATCCAATCATAATCAACCGGATATCATGTTCCATACTTGTATCCATTATAATTGAAATATTTGAAAGAAATCCATGCAAATTCGAAACCATCTTATACTAAACATAGGTTTAGTACATCTTTAGAATACTGCTCAGTTTTCCCGACTCTTACACTGTTTAGAGTCATTTTGCTTCATGGAAATTTTAATAAGATTATTTATATTTGAGGAGAGAAATGAACTTCTTGTATAAACAAACACAACGGTCAACGTATCCACTCAGCAGATCTAGAAAAATTTTCAACTATGACAACCAAAGACAGCACAACAAAAAACCTACTAGTTCATTGATCCATAATCCATACAGAACTATCAGAAGGGATCCATCTTTATAGACACCAGAGCAAGTAACAACTTGACCCCCAAATAAATTGTCAAATAACTAAATCAGTTCATGGGTCAATTCAACACTAATTACATCAACTCAAACTAGAAAATGCCAACCCACATAATATCATATGTATAAATGTGTACGACCCAAAAGAAAAAGTCAGAATTCAAGATCATCAAGACACTCTCATTTTTATCCTCAAAAATATTAGATGAATAAGTCTCTACTCCCCATGAGAGCAAGTTAGCATTCAAAACATCAAATCATTATTTATCCACATAGTCCAATATCAGAGGAAGCAAATATCAATTTTATCATCCTGTTAACTAACCACAACTAACCAGATTTATTAAAATCTCATAGGCACACTCAACCGTAAACTCTCTAGCACCCGATTTATAATCTGATCACCAACTATAATCATCAAACCTATGAATATCATACATGACCCTCACTAAGTCACCATCAATGACAACCCAAATAATAGATCATCAAAATAGTTATCCACTAATAGATCATCAAAACAAATATCTAGTAATAGATCATCAGACAACCACATAACATTTACTCTCATAAATCATTAGAAATCAACACATCACAATATCTGATCTCACAATATCCCTCAACCTCAAACCATTCTCAACAATGATCAAACATGATAACTCCCCAATAACCAATTTTCATCATATCGGGTACCCTAATATCCGAAAGATATGAGTATAAAAACTCTACTGGCTAAGTCAACAGGAATATGTAGGTATCATCCATTACCCAGCTAACAATAGCTGAGGCTGGTACGTGCCTCCATCTCCTACTAGTAGTAACAGAAGCTAAAACTACTGATGGTATGATATAAAAAATCACCAGAGACTATAATCCTTGATCTCTATTAAAGTCAACCATGCTCAATGGCTAACCCATCACATGTAATATGTGTTACAACAACTAGACAGGTACTAAATAAAGAATGTTAATACATGTCATAAACTATAAAATTAAACATCATACCTATATGTCGTTTGGAGATGTTCCATCGCTGTCCAGTCCCCAACTTCTGACCTCAAAATTCCGAACATGAAAATCACCGAAAATCCATATAAATCGGAAACGAAAATTCATAACATATACATAATGGAAAATCCGTGCAATCCAAAATAACTACCCAGTTTGACTCGCAAACTTGGGCTAACCCAAATATCCAGAACACCAAAAGCAGGTAACATAACCCGCTCTGATACCAATAAAATGGTATCAGTTAAATCTCAAAAATCCGTAACACGAAAAACAACAAGTATCGCCAAACTTGGCGCTCTGATACCAAATAAATTGGTATCAGGTTATCCCAAATATCCAAAATATGAAAACAAAAGATCATAAAACCTAAGCTCTGATACCACTAAATTGTCACGCCCCGCTCTGTCCGAAGAAATTTCGGCAGCATCTCCCCTGTACGGCGGACAATCTGAAACTTTTCTACAGCATCATATACCTCAGCCACATGCGGCTGGAATAATAACAATAATAAAACAATCACCAAGCAGTTAATATCAATTTCAGTCTCTAGCTGACACAACCACACAGTTAAGTAGTAAACAAATAGAACAGTAATACGATGACTCGAAAACAACCCTACTCAACTACACTCGTAAAGCTCAAATCCGACAAACTCACCTCTTCTGCCATCCAGGCAGGCATGGAGTAAAACATATCCAAACCATACTAAAGTCTGTCAACGATAAGAAATCCATACAAGATCCATAAGTAAAACCAATACAAGATTAAGACATAGTCCGATAGAGAAAACTAAAGTAACAACTCGTGGTCTGCAGAAGACTAGCACTACGTGCAGTGGGGACTAGCGACTGGAACTGCCTCCTGATAGCATCAACCTGAAAATAACAACGGAGGCGGGGGTGAGTCCAACGCTCAGCGGGTAACAACTGATATGCATAATAAAAAATATAACAACTAGCACTAATCATGCATATAGTCTCCTGATACAAGAAAGGTAAATGCAACTGAGGAATGCAGGAGAAAAGGTGTACTAACCCGGACCAAGGTATAAGGGCAACAAGGTCGTCAGACCGAGGGTGTCATAATCTTGTATGCATGTCAATCATATGCATCCATATAAATGCAGCAAGTAAATGCAGCAAACACAAGAAATAAATGCATCATGCATATAATGCAATGACATGGTCACCTCTGACGCCAGTCAGCCATCTCACACACAATGGTGAGTCCGAGTGGGTAGGGCTATGACAACCGTGCACTCTGACATCACTACCCCTGATAAGTGACCAAGCGGACGGGATGCTGTCGGAGTACACACATACTCCTACCCCGAAATAAAAAATGGGGGAGCGCAATGCTCTCATCTCCCGGTACACGATGACGGAGAGGAATCTTTGCCGGCTACCACGCTGAGTCACACTACCCATGAGCGAACCAACGGAGCCAAACAAAGTCCAACTTCCTGCCGGCTACAACGCTGCTACACTAAACCAACGGAGCCAAACAGAGCGGAACTGTCTGTCGGCTACCACGCTGAGTCACCAGACCAACGGAGCCAAACAGTAGAACTGCCACACACCTGACTGATATACCACTAACCCATGAGTGGTGGTGTATACAGATACATGTAATTGGTGATGTGCTCAACAATAATGGAGCAAACAATCGCACAGCATGCAATCATGCAAGATGATACATGACACTAAACATGGCAATATCATGAATAGCATAGCAAGATCCATACATAAATAAAAGGTGTACCACAAGTCAATGTATCAGATAGAAGGAACACAAACAGATAGGGTATCAAATAAACCCTAGGTCCTGAACATAATGTATCATATGGTTGTGTCACTACCTATAAAGCAGGTATGATCAGGTAAATAATAACATGCAGTGCATAACGAGTAAACAAGCAAACATGTAATAGATCATGTAGTGACCAACCAAAACAAATGGAAAAACACAATCATGCTATATGTTAAACACATTATTATGCATATCAAAAGACATAAGTCAAAGTACCCGCCTCCAATATAGATCAAGCTAATCAACCTCTATGTCGAATTGCTCATCCTGAATCCAATTCCTATAGTAAAATCGTACGGTTTAGCTAATTTAATTATAAACAAATATCTAAACAAATTCCTAATCCACCAACCATCTGAGGTTAGCTTCTTAAACCCTAATTACACCATTATATTTTAAATCCACCAAATCTCACCTAATATATACATTTTTTTTATTTAGCATATACCCAATGAAATAGCTAAATAAAAATACCTAACAAAAAATAGTACAAACCCAAATAAACCCATAACATAACCCAATTCCATTTACTCATAACAAGTTAGATTTAAATAAATTTTTATACTATTCATTTCTTATCCTTTCCTAGCTTCAATTTTGTGTACGCTGTAACAAAAGAAATGACTTCCTCTACACCTTACCTCAAATCACAGCCAGGGATATTGATGGAAATTGTGGCCGAAAATCACAGTGGCTGCCAGGGACACCTGCTATCGTTCACCGATGAAGCAACCAGGACAAATTCTTATACCGTGACTAGATCCAAAGCAAGGAAGAACATGAACTGGAAATCAATAACCGAAATCATACCACAACCCTAATTCCACACCACACATCGACTAGGGCTTCCTGTGACCAGCGGCGGCGTTGGGTCGGTGTTGACGCACAGAGGAAAAGAAAAGAAGAGGAAGGGCGGCGGCGTGGGGATCTCCACGGCAAAGGGACAACGGGCGCGGACGCCAGCTAGGGCTGAGCACAGAAGAGGAGAATACAGCAATGAAGATAGCTAGGGCTCGCGGTGGCCGGCGGTAAAGATCTAGGGCACAGCGGCGGCTTGAGTGCCGACGAGGAGAAGTGGCGAAATCGGGAGAAGAAATGAAGAGAAGGAGAAGAAGTAGAAGGAGGAGGAAACCGCCTCTGCGGTTAGGGCACAAGGGATTCGGGCGAGGAAGCGGGCGCGCGCGGAGAAGAAGAAACGGCGAAAAAATAAGAAAAAGAATAAAAGAAAAAGGAAGAAAGTCAAACATTTCCTCTTAAAACGGGGTAGCCTAAATAGGCTTTTCCGGGCCCCGTTTTCATCCCCGTTAACTCGTCCTTACGAGCTCCAAAAAATTCCCGAAAAATTTCCAAAAATTTCGGAAAATTCCCTTATTAATATTCGCCTATTTTTGATATTTTACACCTCTCTTGGCCGAACACTATCTAGGTGCTAGCACACCTATTGTTTGGTCTTCTCCACCTAATTAGTTTGTGTGGATACTTCTAGAGAGTTGTCTACTTTGACAACTTGAGATCCGGCATCTCCTTCGACAAGCGGGATACGAAAAAGGGCACGCATCGAAGGTATAAAATGGTTTCCTCTTTGTAAATCTAGTGTAGATCTAGATTAGAAACTCGTACTCGTATTTTTGTTTTATTTCTACTTTGCATTGATCCGGTGGCTTGGGGCTTCGGGGTTTTCGCGACGGAAAAAAAGCGGTTTTCGCGGCCCGAAAAATCCAATAGTGATATCAGAGCCACGTGCGAAGCTTGTACGAGTTTAGTTTTTATTTTTTTGACAAAAATTTAGTACTGTAACATTCTATAAATTTCTGATTTTTAGAGTTTTTATGGGTATTTTTCTCGTAAAAGCGAAGCACAAGTGTTACGACACTTGTAGGCTTCGACTACCGAGAAGATTTTTCCGAAACGACAAGGTTTCGGCCCAAAACTTTTTGGGACAGCAGACTAAGGCACTGTAGGATCACTAAAAAACCCTCGCAATGGTTAGATCGCGGGTAGGGGCGCTGCCCCTGGCCCCGCAAGGGGATTCGTTCTGCGATTGCGCCCAAAAATCGCTAAACGGGACCGTCGGGAAATTTTACTCGTAAAAATTATAAAAATCAGTATTAAAATTACAGAAAATTATGGAAATTATATAATTTAGAATTATGTATAATTTGTGATAGTCATGGCCCAAAAAGACCCAATCTGATTGGATTTGTGTTGTAATTCATATTACGGCTTACGCGCCGTCATTTATGTTGTGCGTGTTGTACATTTTATTCGCGACCTGCGCGTCATGCCTTTCTCTATTTTGTATTCTTGTTGTAAATTAGTTTAGATTCGAATGTAAC
This sequence comes from Zingiber officinale, assembly GCF_018446385.1. Lineage (NCBI taxonomy): Eukaryota > Viridiplantae > Streptophyta > Magnoliopsida > Zingiberales > Zingiberaceae > Zingiber > Zingiber officinale. The sequence goes on from NC_055991.1 coordinate 81,799,190, forward strand.
TCGAGTTTCAAAATTGTAATGTACAAAATTGGAGCCGTGAAAGGTCCACACGAGACGGAGTTATGAGGAGGGTGCGAGCAACACAAGGTGGTCAAAGGGAGGAGCTTGAGAAGCTTTTGACCCTAGGTTGACCATCCGATCTTCTCATTGGCTTGAGAAGATCGTAGTAGGGTCATGACTAATCACAAATAAATTTAATTAATTGCTTGTGTATATGTGATGCATGATTAAGTAATTAATTAGTGCCTAACGATTAGATTAGATCTAAGTCGTGCACATGATGCACCCCTCGATTAGATTAGATCTATCACGTATTTGATACACATCGACGATTAGATTAAATCTAAATCGCATCAACTCTAATGCCTACCATGACGTGATACCTATCACTACCTCGATCACATGTGTTGTTGAATCTGCCAAAGCAGAGCAACACATATTATCTTGGTAGGGTACGGAGGGACAATCTTGGTCCCGCTTATCAACGCATGGGCGAGTACAAACTCAATTAGATTGAGTATTCCTAGTTAACTCGGTAGGATCGAGTACAACTATAGGCATACTTCCAATGGTTGGAAAGATAGGACATAAATTACATTTATATTAATTCTTGGGCGTATTAGCCAAAGCTAACTCAAGTTTTAATATAACTGCGGATAATGATCCTATAAACAAGAGTTACATATAGATGTAATTGGTAAATTGTTACCTACCGATCATACTAAGTCTTGGGCGTATTAGCCAAAGCTAACTCAAGGGTTAGTATGATGTGGATCTTGTCCCACATGAATTATAGAATTCAGTGGGAGCATCATTTAGTTAAAGGCCTAATTAAATGATTTAAAAGAATATTATATTTATTTTCTGTATTTTTCTGTTGTAGATAACCATGACGTCGAATACGAACACTTTCTCCCTGCGATCTGTTCTTGAGAAGGACAAGCTCAACGGAGAAAATTTCTTGGACTGGTACAGGAACTTGAGAATAGTTCTCACCCAGGAACGTAAACTGTACGTTCTGGAGCAGCCCATTCCGGAGGCTCCTCCTGCCAATGTCCTGCGAGCTGACAAAGATGCTTATAAGAAGCATCAAGATGACGCATTAGATGTGTCCTGTCTAATGCTCGCGACCATGAACTCTGAGCTTCAGAAGCAACACGAGTTGATGGGCGCTTACGATATGGTTGAACATCTTCGTCAACTGTATCAAGGACAAGCGAGGCATGAGAGATTTGAGATCTCAAGGGCACTATTTCAGTGCAAGATGTCAGATGGGGCTCCCGTAGGCCCATATGTACTCAAAATGATTGGGTACATAGAAAACCTACAGAGGTTGGGATTCCCGCTTGGCCAAGAGCTGGCCATTGACCTGATCTTGCAATCCTTGTCGGATATCTATAGTCAGTTTGTTCTAAACTACAATATGAACGAAATTGACAAGCCACTGCCCGAGCTGCTTAGCATGTTAAGAACTGCTGAGCTGAACCTTAAGAAGGTTAAGCCCCACTCTGTTCTGATGGTTCAGAAACACAAGGGCAAGGGCAAGCCCAAAGGCAAAGGAAAGTCCCAAGACAAGGGCAAAGGCAAGGCACTGAAGTCTAAAGGAGGGGTCGCCAAGGATGCTACCTGCTTCCACTGCGGTCAGACCGGGCACTGGAAGAGGAACTACAAGGTGTACCTGGAAGATCTTAAGAAGAAGCGAAGTGAGACTTCCACTTTAGGTATATATGTTGTAGAAGTCAATCTATCTATTTTTTCATCATGGGTATTAGATACCGAATGTGCATCTCACATTTGTACTAATGTGCAGGCGCTGAGAAATAGCAGGGCATTGGCGAAGGGCGAGGTGGACCTACGTGTAGGCAATGGAGCACGGGTTGTTGCTATTGTTGTAGGGACTTATTTTCTATCTCTGCCCTCTGGACTTGTATTAGAGTTGGATGATTGTTGTTATGTGTCTGCATTAACTAAGAACATAATTTCAGTTTCTTGTTTGGACAAGAAAGGTTTCTCTTTTATAATTAAGGACAAATGTTGTTCTATTTATTTAAAAGATATGTTCTATTGTAGTGCACCTCTGATGAACGGACTCTACATTCTAGACCTTGAAAGCCCTATCTATAACATAAATACCAAGAGGTTCAAGTCAAATGACCTGAACCAAACCTATCTCTGGCACTGTCGCTTAGGTCATATAAATGACAAGCGCTTATCCCAGCTCCATAAGGATGGTTTGCTGGACTCATTTGATTTTGAATCTTATGAGACGTGTGAGTCATGCCTACTAGGCAAGATGACCAAGACTCCCTTTAGTGGGCACAGCGAAAGAGCGATTGATTTGTTAGGACTTATACATAGTGATGTATGCGGCCCTTTCAATGTCGCTGCTAGAGGCGGTTATAGGTACTTCATCACATTTACTGATGACTTCAGTAGATATGGTTATGTGTACTTGATGACACATAAGTCAGAATCCTTTGAAAAGTTCAAAGAATTCAAGAATGAAGTACAGAACCAGCTTGGCAAGAGTATTAAGATACTTCGATCAGATCGAGGTGGAGAGTACCTTAGCCATGAGTTTCGTGACTATCTAGCTGAGTATGGGATTTTATTCCAACTCACTCCTCCTGGAACACCACAGTGGAATGGTGTATCCGAAAGGAGGAATCGTACCCTATTAGATATGGTACAATCTATGATGAGTCACACAGATCTTCCGACATACCTTTGGGGCTATGCTCTAGACACGGCAGCTTTTATACTCAACCGAGTTCCATCCAAGGCCGTGATAAAGACATCATATAGGATATGGACTGGGAGAGATGCATAGGTGTCTTTCATGAGGATTTGGGGTTGTGAGGCTTACGTTCGACGTCAAGTCTCAGACAAATTAGGACCCAAATCCGACAAGTGCTACTTTATTGGATATCCCAAGGAAACTAAGGGAAATTACTTCTACATTTCCAGTCAGCACAAGGTAGTTGTGGCAAAGACTGGGGTCTTTCTAGAAAGGGACTTTGTTTCTAGAAAGACTAGTGGGAGCACGTTCGATCTTGAAGAAGTTCAAGATTCGAACAATAGCACTGAAGCCTCGATGAAAGTTGAACTGGAACCACAAAGTGTTGTGGATGATGTTGTTCCACAAGGAGTTGAGGAACAACAACCAATTCAAGTAGACATACCTCTTCGCAGATCTGATAGGGTACGTCATCAGCCTGAGAGATACTCATTTCTCTTGTCTGACCATGATGATGTTGTGCTCATAGATGATGAGCCTACCACCTATCAGGAAGCTGTGATGAGACCAGATTCTGAGCAATGGCTAGAGGCCATGAGATCCGAGATGGAATCCATGTACACCAACCAAGTATGGACTTTGGTTGATCCACCTGAAGGGGTAAAACCCATAGGGTGTAAGTGGGTCTTTAAGAGAAAGACTGACATGGATGGACTTATCTATAAGGGTCGCTTGGTAGCTAAAGGTTTCAAGCAGATTCATGGTATTGACTATGATGAAACCTTTTCTCCAGTAGCGATGTTTAAGTCCATTCGGATCATGCTTGCTATTGCAGCTTACCATGACTATGAGATATGACAGATGGATGTCAAAACCGCGTTTCTGAATGGAAACCTACTCGAGAATGTGTACATGACACAACCTGAGGGTTTTGTAGATCCACAGCATACTAGCAGAGTATGCAAGCTGCATAGGTCCATTTATGGACTAAAGCAAGCTTCTCGGAGCTGGAATCTTTGATTCGATGATGCAATCAAACAGTTTGATTTCATCAAGAACGAAGATGAACCTTGTGTCTATAAGAAGGTTGTAGGAGATATAGTTGTCTTCCTCATATTGTATGTGGATGACATAATACTCATTGGGAAGGACATCCCTTTGCTTCAGTCTGTCAAGACCTGGCTAGGGAGTTGCTTCTCAATGAAGAACTTAGGTGAGGCATCCCGCATTCTAGGGATACAGATCTATAGAGATAGATCTAAGAGATTGCTTGGCCTAAGTCAGAGTACATACATTGACAAGGTACTCCTTCAGTTTGCCATGCAGAACTCCAAGAAGGGATTTCTGCCGATGTCACATGGCGTGAGTCTTTCGAAGACTCAAGGTCTCTCTTCTAGAGAGGAGAGAGACTGCATGGATCATATCCCTTAGGCCTCAGCTATAGGATCTATCATGTACACCATGCTATGTACTCGACCTGATGTCTCGTATGCTTTGAGCATGACGAGCAGGTACCAGTCAGATCCAGGTGAAAGTCACTGGATAGCGGTCAAGAATATTCTTAAGTACTTAAGAAGGGCTAAAGAATATTTCTTGATATATGGAGGCAATGATGAGCTAGCTGTAAAGGGTTACAGTGATGTCAGCTTCCAAACTTATCAGGATGATTATGGATCGCAGTCAGGGTTTGTATTTAGCATAAATGGTGGTGCTGTGAGCTGGAAGAGTTCGAAGCAGGACACAGTAGCTGATTCTACGATAGAGGCCGAGTACATTGCTGCATCAAAGGCAGCAAAGGAGGCAGTTTGGATCCGCAAGTTCATCATTGAACTTGGGGTGGTTCCCAGTATCGCTGACCCTATTGAGCTCTATTGTGACAACAATGGAGATATAGCACAGGCGAAGGAACCTCGCTCACACCAGCGGACCAAACACATACTACGGCGCTTCCATCTCATTCGAGAGATTATCTAGAGAGGAGATGTAAAGATTTGCAGAGTACCTACAGAGGCTAACATCGCAGATCCCTTGACCAAGGCTTTGGCACAGAGGAAGCATGATGGTCACACTAGGTCATTGGGGCTTAGAGCCTACACTGATTGGCACTAGTGCTAGTGGGAGATTGTTAGTTAGAGCCCTAGAGCCAATCATTTGATGATTGTATTATGGACTTATTGTATCATATTCTTATATAAATAAAGGCATTTGGTTTTTGGTTATTATACTTACTTGTATTGGTGCCAAATAAACTAAGTATAATAACATCCTTGAGTAGAAGGTTCTCACCTAAATCAATCGGTTAGTTGAACCGATAGTGAGATGATATAGGGAACACTACTCTTAATCATTCCTAGTCGAGTATTAACATTCAGGGACAATGTTAATGCAATAAGACTAGCATGTAGGTCAACTCGATGACTTGATCTCACAAGTCATGGATATACAGATATCAAGTTGGCACATGGGTATGCATTGGAGAATGTATACTAAATGACCCGCCATGAGAAAGTATCATGGATCGTTATATGAGTGTCATATACTTTCTCATGTGGCTATTCGTATGACTACTAGTACTTGGACCTGAAGTCACCATGGATCCCTATATAAGGAGTTATGTACTTTGGTTTCGTCAAACGTCACCCGTAACTGAGTGGACTATAAAGGCGATTACTGGATATGTAACAAATTATGCAGAGGGATGTGAGTGATATAGATGGGATCTATCCCTCCTATATGACGGGAGCGACATCGATATTCTTGATAGAGTGAGACCACGAAGTGCATGGCCATGCCCAAATGAGTCAATATGAGATATTGATCTCATTTGATCGAGTGAGTCTATTTAGAGTTCAAGATTTAGATTGATTAGAGGATGACACTGTCTATGCCTCACATTGATCAATCTAGATGTCTATGATAGAAGGACACTTGTTATATATTGTGAGGAGTCACAATTAGTAGTCACAAGGTGATGTTGGATCTCAACATTCTTGTAACTTGGGTAGTAATGATGTGTTGCTAGATACCGCTCATTACTTATGCTCCTAAATGGGTTTAGGGGCATTGCCAACGTTACAAGAACCTATAGGGTCACACACTAAGGACAGTTAGATGGAGATTAGGATGAACCAAGAGGATTAGATTCATATGATGAATCAAATTGGATTAAGTGTAATCCTAATTGGCCTAATTGAGTTGGACTCAAGTTGATTCATGTGTTTAATGAGTCTAATTTAGATTATGACTCATTGAATCAATTTAATTAAATGAATTAGATTCATTATATTAAATTGGCTTGAATTAAATGGTTGGATTAGATCAACCATGAGAGAGATTAAGTCAAGTTTGACTTGACTTGAGAGGAAGAGGAAGAGTCAAGTTTGACTTAACTTTATGCCACATCATTTGTGACTTGGCATTAAGTGGCCAATGATGAGGTGCCACATCATCATGTTTAGCACATGTGTGTGCCACCTCATGGAGGTTACAAATCTCTTTAATGACCACACTTAATGCAAAAAGTGATTTTCGCTGCCCGAAAAACCCAACAGAAAAGTGAGGGACTGAGCCCTACGGGTACAGTCGGCGCTTAAGCCGACCGAGAACAAACTAGAAGTTGTGTCCATGAGAAGTGATGGGCTTAGCCCTGGGGTCCAATCAGCACTTAGGCCGACCGAAAGCAGACTGGGAGTTGTTCCCATGAGAAGTGATAAGCTGAGCCCTAGAGGTCCAAATGACACTTGCGTCAATCGGGAACAGACTAGGAGTTGTGCCCATGAGAAGTGATGGGCTGGGCCCTGGGGTCCGACCGACACTTGGACTGATCGGGAGCAGACTGGAAGTTGTGCCCATGAGAAGTGATGGGTTGAGCCCTGGGATCTAATCGACGCTTGGGTCTATCGGGAGCAAACTAGAAGTTGTGTCCATGAGAAGTGATGGGTTAAGTCCTAAAGGTCTGATCGGTGTTTGGGCCGACTAGGAGCAAACTGGAAGTTATTCCCATGAGAAGTGATGGGCTAAGCCCTGGGGTCCGGCCGACGCTTGGGCTGACCAAGAGTAGACTGAGAGTTGTGCCTATGAGAAATGATAGACTGGGCCCTAGAGTTTGGTCGGTGTGTGGGTCGACCGGAAGTAGACTGAGAGTTGTGGCCATGAGAAGTGATGGGCTTAGCCCTCGGGGTCCGACCGGGGCTTGGATCGACTGGGAGCGGACTGGAGTTATGCCCATTAGAAGTGATGGGTTGAGTCTTGTGGTCCAGCCGACGCTTGGGCCAACCGAGAGTAAACTGGGAGTTGTGCCTATGAGAAGTGATGAGCTGAGCGCTGGGGGGGTCCGATTAATGCTTGGGTCGACTGGGAGCAGACTGAGAGTTGTGCTCATGAGATAGAAAGTCAAGTCCCAGAAGATGGTCTCTTTGAACATGTACTCTCCGACCTTGATTGTCACATTTTGACTCTTGATCGTCACATCCCCTTGACTATTGACCTCGCTATTCCTGAGAGTCATCCATTACATGTTATATCAATATAATCGACGCCCACAAGCAAGGGTGGAGCCACATTTGTGGCTACCGGAGCCGTAGCCGAGGGACTAATGGGGTAAGAAAGAAATTTATGTGAAAGGAGAGAAAAAAAGAGGGGAAAAAAAAAGACTTGTTCCAGTCGACATTGATGGTAAGAGGAGGCTTGCCCGGATGATAGCATCGTCTTGACATCATCGACAAAAGAGAAGGTTAGGATGGATGATCGGCATTGGCATCGGTATCGACATCGGCATCGGTAGAAAGAGATGACGGCTAGGCTGGCTCCGCCATAACTTGTCACAATCAATGCTTCCTCGTCTGCGCAGGCGCTCCATGATGTCATCTACTACATGAAAGAAATAGGATATGGGGAGAATTAAGAACATCATCACGTTACTCTGTTCTTCACGCCTTAGTTTCTGTAATTTACACTGGTTTCCATCTCATAACACTATTAATTTGTTTTATCGGCAGGCGATCGCCTTCGACCGTTAGTCCGCCACCTCGATCTTGGTGGCGCAGAAGAGGAGTCTGTGGAAGACGGAGTGCAGCGCTGACTTCATCTTGTTCTTCTTCACCGTCTTGCTCTCGCTGCGATCTTCGATGGTCCTGGCAGCCGCGGCGGAGAAGATTGGGAAGACGGCGGTGCCGTCTTTGAGTTTCCGCATGCACCGCCGCGTCCGCTGCGGCACCGTCTCCTTCTTGGTGAACGTGTAGCTCCGGAGGTAGAGCTGCCGGCACGAGTAGCCATCAACCACCGCCGGAGCACGTGCCTCAATGCTGGAGAAGCTGCCAACGTGGCGCAGCTCGTGGCGGCGGCTTTGCACTGCAGCCGCGGACTTAGCGAAGGCCGCGTCAGATTCCGGCCACTTGTAGAGGACCTTGTAGCTGGCCCTCACCGGCGACTTTGCATCGACACAGCAGCGGGAGGACCGGCAGGCCGAGCTCATGGCTAGTTTGGTGCCAAGTAGAAGGAGGTTTCATGCCACAACTAGAGATGGTTATAAAAAGGAAGAAGGGTGGCTTTTTGTGCTAACAACCTTCGTCTTTTTATGTCAGATTTTATTGAACAGATAAAATATTATTATTATTATTATTAGTGACGTGGCTCAGGTAAAAAACATCTTGAGCTAATTTTTTTTAATAATTATCTATACTTCATCCTATTATTCCGAATTTCTCTCCTAATTTATCTACCAAATAAATTCGGAACGCCCATTTAAAAATCGACCTCCAAAATATCCATTCGAGTTCAAACTCTAATTCTCTTATTTACTATTCTAAGTGATTTAGCACTATATCATATCCATAGAGATACCTTAAACTGAATATTTGCATAATATTGAGTGTGGATGCGAAGAAATAAACAAAATTCTCTCTTTCTTTAATCTTCTAATCTATGGCTCTTTTTTTATCTTCCTTAGCAGGACCATTTTTAATCTATTTTTTGGGCAGTCCGCAATCAGGGCCGTGGTTTGGCCCCGATTCACAGCTCCAGTTTAGCCATGCTTCGCAGCCGCAGTCTGATCGTGATTCGTGGCTGCAGTATGACTGACTCACGGCCGTGACTTGGCCACAACTTGGCCGCAAGGCCCCCAATCGTCCTCCGTCCTTTCTATACGTACCCTTCAAGGTAAACTGATCATAAGGAAACACATCCGGCCTCCCAAGTAATCAAAACCTGATACGAAGAACCCAGACTCGAACATGTTTTTCCCCCCTAACTCCATGGAGTCCTACTCAAAAGATGATGAGATCGTTCAGTTTTGTTCTCGAGTGGCCCTGGAAGAGTAGCCATCTACGGGCCTTCGTGATTACGCCACTGGACTGCAATCTACAAGCAGCCGTAGTTTACACTGCAAGTTTACTGCCTTAAAGACAAACATAGTTAGTCAAGAAAGTGACCAAGAGTGTTTGGCTGTTTGCAGTCAATACTCTAAAACCTTTCTTTTTCTTAATAATCTAGGTGCTCATAGACCATCTTCCCTTGTAATTCGTCTATCAATAAATCCGGAGTATAATTTATACATACTTAAATGTCCATCTCCAGAACATTCTATGATGTGGCGGAGATGACAAGGACAAACCCGTGACTCAACCAACGTGGAGCTGGATAGGTCCAACCAAGATTGAACTCGGATAAAGTCAATTCAGCTTCCAGCCAAGTTCAAATCAAACCAATCCGACTCATGACCAAGTTCGAATCAAGCTAATCGGACTTAAGACGGAGCTCAAATCAGACGGGCAAACTGAAAAGTGGAGGCACGCAAACCTAAGCTCCACGTAAGGCTCGGCTAGATGGATGGGTGAGTGTAGGAATCGAACAGTAGTAAGTTTGAGCTTGACTCGTTTAAATTATATTTGGGTTCGAGCTCGGTTTAAATTTTAATCAAATTTTTATCACAAAGCTCGAGCTTGGCTCATTTTGAAATTATTAAACTCTCGAACAATTCGAACTTGGCTCGTTATTAATTCGCTTATCATAGTTAACTAGTCTAACTCGTTAAGCGAGCTCGAGTTCATTTTCAGATTCGTTTTAGAGCTCATTTTAAGGTTCGTTTTGTAAACTTGTTAAGCGAGCTCGAAAACTCATTTGAATAAATATTCAACAAACCTAACAACTAAAATAATATAAATTCAGCACATCATTGAACATCCCAAACTACTATATTAAACTTCCAAATTCAACACATAATTGAACATGTTCACGAGCCCTTTAATCGAGCCAAGTTCGAATCCGAGTTCACGACCTTATAAACGAACATATTCTCAACCCCTTTAAACAAGCCGAACTCGAGTTCACGAGCTTATAAATAAATATGTTTCGAGCCCTTTAAACGAGTCGAGCTCGAGCTCGAGCCCAAACTCGTGAGCCTATAAATGAATATATTTATGAACTCACGAGCCGAAAATCTTTAAACTCGAATTAGCTCGATAAAATTATCGAGTTCAAAATTAAACCCGAGCTTGACCCAATAAATTAAATAAATAAACTCGAATAAATTTTTTATCGTATTAAACTCTGAATATCTCGTGAATAATTTAACTCGTTTACTCCCTAGGTGAGTGGAAGAAGTGGCATAGACATTCTCAAAACGTGAGCAGACATGTAAGACGTGGTGTGCACATGATCCAGTCATGTCGGCTAACGCACCGGGAGTACTCGGTGAAGACTTTCACTTCTCTTTATAAGACCATATAAAAAGGTGCGCGGAGTGTTTGGTGAAGAATTTCCCTAACTCTTTCTAAGACCATATAAAAAGGCATTCATTTCCTTGTTTCGAAGATCATATAAAAAGGTATTCATTTTCAAAAATTAATAATCGTCCGTGATTTATTTTCTCCCTATTAGTCCAAGATGAATTGACGAGGACATTAAGGCCGAACATATTCGTCTTTTGCCATCATATAAAAAGGTATTCATAGACAACATACTGACTTAATCCACCTTAACTTTGTTGGCGAACATAATTTATTATTAGATATTTATGGAATATTAGTTGAATTTAAATTACATTAAATTAAATTTACTTATGATGATCTGAGTAGATAATTTTAGACTATTAGTGGGGGATGATTTCTACCAAGTGCTAAAGGTAGTCTGCACAGTGGCGGCAGAGCGGGCTGAGAGGTCGAGCGGGCAAGTCAGCCGAGCAGGAAGTTCGTGCAGAAAGATCAGCCGAGCGGATAGAGCGGCTGATCGGGACATGGAGCCGAGCGGTCGAGTGAACAGTGTGAGTCATAGACAAAGCACAGAGTATGATCGGATAGAGTAGTCATCCGATCAAAGAGGTCAACCGAGCAGTACGATCGGGCAGGCAGAAATATCGATCGGGTGGACAGAGAGAGGCCGACCGAACGAGCGGACGTAGAGGTCGAGCGAGCTGACCGAGCAAGTGGCCATTCAGGCTTTGACGCTGAGCAGGACTAGCAGAACAGAGCGAGCAGTGGACCGAGGCTTGCGAATAACACAGTTTCCTTGAAACAGATTTGCCCTACCTCCGGCAATACTTCGAGATTTACTCGGGTCGTCTATTTCCTAAGATACAACGGTAAACCATGATTCCACCAAGCACTGATGGCCACGGCAAACTGAGTTGTGCCCGACTGCTATCATGGGCACTCCGTCGAGCAGAAGTTGCACGACAGAAAAAGAGGGAATCTCTGGTAGAGAGCTCTTGCTGCTTTTCTGTGTGAGTGTGTAAATCTATGATTGCAGCCTCCTTATATAGGAGCTCAAATCAACGGCTACATTAATGGTCAGCTGCGAAACGCCAGCGTTTCGCTCAGCTGTTTTGCGTTTTGATTCTGCATTAATCTTACTTTAATGCATCCGTTACACAAGCAGCAAAAAGATTTGTGGCAAAATGTTGATTGTTCCGCTTGGGCAAATTTTGCCCCAATCAGTAAGACATTCGGCGCGCACAGATCGTGCCCACACACGAGTCAACATGATTCAGTGCAATCAGAGCCCTGGATTTGCATCCCCCTGCACACCCACGTGTGAGGGAGAGTCTCTCCCTATGCATTTGTTCGCATTCTCAATGCATGTGAATCAATATAAACCAACTAACATGCCATGAAACTCCCAATGTGGGACTAAAATCTCATTCACAATGGAGCATCTTTCCTCTTCCGCCTCTTCTCCACTCACATCACTTATATCCAACAATCGGCCACATGAATGGAGATAGGGTATACGATAGCATTCCGTAATTAAGTCTAGTATAGGACAGGTAGGTTTTACCCTTTGAACCTTCTCTTGTGTAGATATGTTTGCTTACTGGCTGACAGTAGACGTGATATCCTTGAACTGTTCTGTCGTTTATATAAGCATTGACATATCTCACCCAGGACTTTTCCTAATACAACTCAGTTCTCATGAGTGCGTTCGTTTTTGGCCATGAACATGTCTGGTTCTGTGAGAAGCTCTAAGAATTGTGCCTCCAATTCTCTTCGAAACAGCCCCACTTCTTTCTCACATAGGTGATCCCTCGAGAGTAACCATCTACTCTTCTTGATCATTAAAAGTCCATCGGCTTATCCTGATCCAATCACTATTTTCTTGGGCTACCCCCCCCCCCCATACACACACACAGTGTGTCTAGTCAGTGCAAAATAGTTGTCCCTTTGAACCTAGTTCTTGGGATCTCCAATCATCATAGGTTGGATGTCCTCTACACTGAACGCTGATAACGACATTAAGCTCATTCCACGTGATGAGCTTTCAACTAACTCTCTGTTTAACCTTTTGGTTAGCAGATCCGCTAGGTTATTCTTTGACTTCACATAGTTAACAGTGAAAACTCCTGTTGAGAGTAATTGTCTAATAGCATTATGTGTACGACGTATATGTCTAGACTTACCATTATACAGATGGCCCTGTGCCCGACCAATTGCTGATTGACTATGCAATATATGCAAATTGTCGGTACAATTTTCGCCCATCTAAGAATATCTTCTAAGAATTACCGTAGTCATTCAACCTTTTCACTGCATTTGTCAAGAGCTACAAACTCATATTCCATCGTGGATCTGGTTATTACCATTTTCTTAGAAGATTTCCAGGAAATGGCTGCACCTCCCAGAGTGAATACATATCTACTCGTAGACTTAGAGTCTTTTATGTCAGATATCCAACTAGCATTGATGTGTCCTTCAATCACAGCAGGATATCTCGTATAGTACAGTCCATATTCACAAGTATATCTCAAGTACCTTAGTACTCTTGTTATCCCTTTCCAGTGCTCAACACCGGAATTACTCGTGTATCTACTCAGTTTACTAACTACGTAGACCAAGTCTGATTATGTACAACTCATCAGGTACATCAGACTTCCAATCACTCGAGAGTACTCTATCTGAGAGATACTTTCACCTCAATTTTTTTGATAGATGTTGACTCGTATCTATCGACGTTCGTGTTAATGCAGTATCACCCTTGGTGAATTTCTCAAGAATCTTGACCACGTAATGGGACTGACTAAGAACAAGTCCTGTTGTTCTAAGAATTTTGATTCCTAGAATCACATCAACTAGACTCATGTCTTTAATATCAAATCTTGAGTTCAACATATCTTTAGTGGATTTGATTATCTTATCATTATTCTCAATGATAAGTATGTTATCTACATATAGACACAAGATGACGTAGTCATTCTTTGTGACTTTTATGTAGACACATTTATCACATTCATTAATTTTAAATTCACATTCCTTCATGGCATTATCAAATTTCTCATATCACTGCTTGGGTGCTTGTTTCAAACCATATAATGACTTCGTCAATCTACAAACCTTATTTTTCTGTCCTGGCACAGAAAACCTCCCAGGTTGCTCCATGTAGATTTCCTCTTCTAAATCCCTGTTTAGAAAAGAAGTCTTTACATCCATCTGATGTATTTCGAGATTCCATAGAGCGGCAATAGCCAACAATACTCTAATGAAAGTTATTCTCGATACCGGAGAATACGTATCAAAAATCGAGGTCTTCTCGTTGTCGGGATCATTTGATTACTAATCTAGCTTTATACTTATCAATTGTGTCATCTAACTTCATTTTCTTCTTGAAAATCCACTTGCAACCTAATGGTTTACTTCCAGGAGAAAGATCCACAAGTTCTCAAGTGTGATTTTGCAATATAGAGTCTATTTCAGATGCAATTGCCTCTCTCCAATGAGATCCATCAGAAGAGCCTATAGCTTCTGAGTAACTTCGGGACTCACTTTCCAACATGAAAGTGATAAAATCCAATCCAAAGAATTTTTCTACTCGAGCTCTTTTGTTTCGTCTAAGCTCGACCTCCACTGGTTCCTCATCATCATCTTCACCTTATGTTTCATATGCCCGCTTTGAGGAGCAAGCATCTGTTAGGACCCTTGGAGAGGCCGGTAAGAGGGAGATGTGAATAACCTGAAAAAGAAATTAAAACCTTTCCCATTCTTTCAACTCAAATTAAAAGCAACAATAATAATAACTTAAATTAACAACTAAAGAGACGAGGCACACTATTTACTTGGTTACAACCTAGGTGGTTGTTAATCCAAGGGCAATAAAAAGCTCTAAAAGATCTCCTTTGTGTAGGCGGAGACCCCTCTTATAATCATTAAACGCTCAAACAATTGCTAGGAAATTAAAATAAGAGTTGATACTAAAGTTATTGTCTATTTCCTAACTCTATGGCCTTTTTGTATAACTCCTGGGAAATTCTATCTGTAGGTGGAAGGCGTCTCCAACAAGTTGGAAGGGGCCTCCAACAAGTTGGAAGGCGCCTCTAGCGAGGTGCCAAAGGATAAAGCTTTATCCTTTGGCAACAGTAAAATTTGCCTGGTCGAAGGCGCCTTCCATAGAGCTGGAAGGTACCTTCGTACTATTCATCTAAGGCGCCTTCCAGCCATAGAAGACGCCTTCCACAGTGAAGGTACGGATGCGCCTTCAATTCACTTTGAAGGCGCTTTCAGCAGCAATTCGAGTCGCCTTTCACTCTTCTGCTACTCCAATTGCCTGGGTGATCGCAACCATCGGAAATAGGACTCACCTGGCCCCATTTTCTGGTCGTCTCCTAGAGCAGGCTTCTACTCCGGCTTCTCGTCCCTTGAACGTCATGCACGCCCTTCTCGTCCACCGGTGTACTCTTCCACAATACTTCGCCCCTCGGATGCATCAAGCCCGTCGACTCGCTTCCCGTGCCATCCTCTCGCTAGTTGCGTCTTCCGCTCGACTTCTTGTGTTCCTAAGCTCCTACACACTTAGACACAAGGATCAAGACATAACAGGACCTAACATAACCTTGGTTGATCATATCAAAACTATCACGGGATTTCAACAGCATCCTCTCGGGTCTTATACAGAAACACATGCTCAAAAAAAGAGGCATTTCTCAATTCTATTATCAAGTTCTTGTGTATTTCCGATATTTGTGATTCATACACAACAAATCGATACGCACTGCTATTATGTACATATCCAATAAATATGCAATCAACAGTCTTTGATCCTATCTTAATCCTTTTCGGATCAGGCACCAACACTTTGGCAAGACACCCCCCACATTCGTAAATATTTATAGGATGATTATCTTCCATTCCACAACTCATAAATACTCTTATTTATTTTCTTCCGGAGCACCTTATTTAAAAGATAATTAGCTGTTAACATAACTTCCCCCCATATAAACTCTGGTAATCCATAGTTCAATATAAGAGTATTCATCATCTCTTTTAGAGTTCGATTTTTCCCCTCAGCAACTCCATTTTGCTGAGAAGTATAAGGAGCTACTATTTCGTGTCTGATCCCATGTTCAGCACACAACTCAGCGAACGGCGATATGTATTCACCACCTCGGTCACTTTAAATCACCCTAATCTTTCTATTAAGCTGGTTTTCAACCTCATTTTTATAGAGTGCAAATTTCTTTATAGCTTCATCTTTACTTTTGAGAAGATACACGTAACAGTATTTTATGTTATCATCTACAAAAGTGATGAAGTATTTATTCCCACCACATGTTGGTGTAGTTTTGAGGTCATACACATCGGTGTGAATTAGCCCGAGTGGTTCGCATCTTCTTTCAATATGTTGAAAGGATGATCTTATCATTGTTGCTTCAATGCAAATCTCACACTTGTGTTTTGAGTCAAGGTGGAATGTAGGTAAGCTTTGCATGTTTATTAATCTATGTAACACATCGTAGTTAACATTTCCTACTCTACCATGCCACAAACATGAAGATTCAAGCATATTAGTGGAAGAGCTTTCATTTTTATTTATCTTAGGCCTAATGGCCATTACATTGAGTTTGAATAGCTCATCAGATACATAATCCCTTCCTACAAATATTTCATTCTTGGACAATACAACTTTGTCCGACTCAAAAAATAATGTGAAAGTCATACTTGCTTAACAATGATCCAGACATTATATTCTTCTGAATCTCCGGAACATACAACACATTGTTCAAAGTAAGGTCTTTGCCCAAAGTCATCTTCAACATCACTTTTCCTTGGCCCATGATGTCCGAGGTTGCTAAGTTCCCCATGAACAGTTTGTCTCCAATGGCTTCTTCGAAGTTGTGGAGCAACTCCTTATTACAACACACATGTCTGGTGGCTCTAGTATGAATCCACCACTGCCACGGATTTGAACCGATCAGGTTTAGTTTAGAGACCACAACGCAGAGGTTGTCCATTTCTAGTCCCTCGTTCAGGTTAGTCTCCTGCTTTGTCTTCGCCTTTCTGCACTCCAAAGATTTATGACCCACTCGGTCACAGTTGAAGCACTTCACAGAGAACTTCTTCTTGTTGATGCCTCCTTTGGGTCCTATCTTGGAAGATTTGGGGTTCTTCCATTTCGAGCTTTGGCCGTGATCGACCACATTGGCTTTCACAATATCTTGGGAGAATAGTTTTCTCTCTGAACTCTTGTTATCTTTTTCAATGCGAAGTCTAACAATAAGTTCCTCCACATTCATCTCTTTCCCCTTGTGCTTCAGGTAGTTCTTGAAGTCCTTCCAGCCGGGAGGCAGCTTCTCAATGATAGCAGCCGCATGGAAGGTTTCACTCAGAATTATCCCTTCTGAGTGGATCTCGTGCAAGATCACCTAAAACTCCTGGACTTGGCTGATTACCATCTTGGAGTCAACCATCTTGTAATTCAGGAATCGACCCATGATGAACTTCTTAGCTCCTGCATCCTCTGTCTTGTACTTCTTGTCTAAGGACTCCCACAGCTCCTTTGTCGTTCTCTTCATGTTATACACAGTATACAGCGAGTCGGCAAGGCAGTTGAGGATGTAGTTTCGGCAAAGGAACTCAGAATGAGTCCATGCCTCTACTGCACTGATGGTCTGCGCATCAGCATCCTCGGCACGCTTGGGGGGGTCCTCGATCAAGAATCGAGCTAGATTGAGCGTCAAGTAAAAGAGCATCTTTTGCTGCCACCTCTTGAAGTTCACTCCAGTGAACTTCTCTGGCGTTTCCCCATGGTTGATTGGCACAGTTCCAATCGGGTCGGAGGGAGCTTACATGTGTTGAGTCTGTTGCACCTCAACATTTTGTTCAGTGTCATCTCAACATAAGCGAATCTGTTTCAAGATTGTTAGCGAACACAATCTATTGTCGGAGATTTACGGGGTATTAGCTGAATTTAAATTACACTAAACTAAATTCACTTATCTGTCAAGATGACCTGAGCAAATAATCTCAGGCTACCAGCGGGGGTTGGTTTCTGCCAAGTGCTGAAGGTAGTCTGCGTAGTAGTGGTAGAGTGGGCTGAGAGGTCGGGCGGGCAGGTCGGCCGAGCAGGAAGTTCATGTAGGAAGATCAGTCGGCTGGGTAGAGCGGCTGACCGGGACGTGGAGCCAAGTGATCTAGTGAACAGTGTGAGTCACAGACAAAGCACAGAGTCCAATCGGACAGAGTAGCCATCCGATCAAAGAGGTCGACCGATCAATACAATCGAGCGGGCAGAAAGGTCGACCGGGCGGACAGAGAGAGGTTGACCGGGCGAGTAGACGTAGAGGTCGAGCGAGCTGACCGAGCAAGTGGTCAGTTGGGCTTTGACGTTGAGCGGGACTAGCATAACAGAGCGAGTAGAGGACTGAGGCCTGCGAATAACGCAGTTTCCTTGAAACAAATTCACCCCACCTCCAGCAGTGCTTAAAGGTTTACTCGGGTCATCTATTTCCAAGGATACAATGGTAAACCGTAATTCCACCAAGCACTGGTGGTCACTGCAAAGTAAGTGGTACCCGACTACTATCATGGGCACTCCGTCGAGCAGGAGTTGCATGACAGAGGTGTTAGGACCTTCGGATAGCGGCTAGAGAGGGGGGGTGAATAGCCGACCCCAAATTATCGTTTCTTCCTACAATTTAGGTTAGCGCAGCAGAAATACAATGTAGAAATGAAAGTGGAGAAGATCAAACCTCAAACACGATGATGTAACGAGGTTCGGAGATGATACTCCTACTCCTCGGCGTGTCCGTAAGGTTGACGAAGCATATCAATCCGTCGGTGGATGAGACCCCGGAAAACCGACTAACAACAACTCCTTCTGGGTGGAGAAACCTCGCCACAAACTCTTTTGCAACAGCAATAAAAGAGTACAAGATAGAGCAAGAAAACAAGAAGAATATGAATGTAACAACACTTTGCTTGCCTTCTTGTCGACTGGAGTTCGATGAAGCAACAACTTCACGATGCCAGCAGCAACTGATCAGCAAACCAGCCGAGGGAAGCTCACACGAAGCATCAGAAACACAGAGCTCAGCAAAGCTCAGATCGCAAGAGTGAGGAACAAGAAGAACAGTTGTATCGATAGATTTATTTCTTCTCCTGTAGCAGCCTTATATCCTGCACCTGCGAAGAAGACAAAGAGTAACACAGAAATCTGGCGTTGTGCCATAGCGGCTGGGCTGACCGATCGGGCTCCAACACGATCGATGCAGGGAATCTCTGATCGATGCGTGGATCGATCGGGCCCTAAGCTGATCGGTCCCGGACCGATCCACCACCTCGATCAGTGTGAGCAGCTGATCGATGCGTGGACCAATCGGGCTATAGGTGGATCGGTCCAGGGCCGATCCCCTCTATCGCTCTCGAAGTCCATCGCTACGATCGGTCTGAGCCGTCGATTAACAAAAAACATTACATTTGGTTCGATCGATCACAAGACCGATCCGGACAATCAGTATCCTGGATCGGTCACGGACCGATCCAATATAAACTTCGGCCCTAAACCTAAAGCCTTCCGGTCTAGAGAACGAGCTCACGAGCCCTCTCTGACCTAGTTCAGAGAACGAGCTACCGAGCCCTCTCCGACTTCCACGTTCGGTCCAGAGAACGAGCTACCGCGCCCTCTTTGACTTAGTCAGGAGAAGTCGAGCCCTCTCCGACTTCATCCGGTCCAAAGAGCAGGCTCTCGAGCCCTCTCGGCCTAGTCAGGAGGCAGTGCAGAGCCCTCTCGACTTCCTCGGTCGGAGAATGAGCTCCAGAGCCCTCTCGGCCTAGTCCGGAGGCGAGCTACAAGCCCTCTCCGACTTGTCGGTCCGAGCGAGCTCCAGCCCTCTCGGCCTAGTCAGGAGAGCGAGCTCAGGCCCTCTCCGACTTCGTCCGGTCCAGAGAACGAGCTACCGAGCCCTCTCTGACCTAGTCCGGAGAACGAGCTACTGAGCCCTCTCCGACTTCCTCATCTAGTCCAGAGAACGAGCTTCCATACTTTGGACTTTTCCCGTGCCAAGCTCCCTGCTTGGACTTTTCCGTGCCAAGTCTCCATACTTGGACTTTTCCCGTGCCAAGCTCCCTGCTTGGACTTTTCCGTGCCAAGTCTCCATACTTGGACTTTTCCCCGTGCCAAGCTCCCTGCTTGGACTTTTCCGTGCCAAGTCTCCATACTTGGACTTTTCCCGTGCCAAGTCTCCATACTTGGACTTTTCCGAATCAAGTCAACTCAAGTCGGGTCAACCAGGTCAACCTTGACCGAAGGTTGCACCCACAATCTCCCAAGTTTGTATTCTTGTCAAACATCAAGATACAACTTTTTTATTCTCGTCAAACATCAAAATACACCTCGAGTCAGGTCAACTCGAGTCGGGTCAACCAGGTCAACCTTGACCTAAGGTTGCACCAACAGTCTCCCCCTTTTTGATGTTTGACAAAAACCATAATCAAGTTAGGTTAACCCGATAACCTAACTTAGGTTTTCCAATAGTTCTCCAATCAATGTTCTTCCTTGAACATTCTCCCCAAACTCCAATGTTCTTCCTTGAACATTCTCTAGACATTTCTCCCCCTTTTTGACACACATCAAAAAGAGTGAATCAAGGTCAAGAGTTTCTTCCTAATGAAAGTCTCATACCTTTCATTGAAACCCTTAATTTCCCCCTTGATACTAAATACAACAATCAACTTAGTGATAATCTCATATCACTCATCCTCAGAAATCGAGTAAAAACTCCCCCTAAAAGTCAACTCCCCCTTGACCATTGCACCAACAATGTCTTGGAGAGTTTCAATCCTTTAGAAATCTAAAATGAAATTTCAGACAATCAATCGAAAATCAGCATTTTGGCACGCTCTTGGATCGGTCACCAGACCGATCCACACTTCCCTGGATCGGTCCAGTGACCGATCCAGACCTCCCTGGACCGATCAACATCCCCTCTGATCGGTCCACAAAGCTCTGATAGGAATTTCTGATTTTTCTCCCGAAATTCAGAAACCCCTAAAAATTCACAAAAAATTCCAAAAATTATAAAATTTTGAGGATACATTCCTCATAACATATATTATCATGGAAAAATAGTTTTCTATGAAAATAATTTCCATTTTCAAATCTTGATACAAAGTTTGAAAAACTTTGAAATAGCTCAAGGTTAATCCATCTTTGTATCAACTTGCTCAATGATGAATGCTATCACTAGAAAAGCTTCATCAAGGTTTTTCAAATCAATTTTAAAATGATTTTAAACCATTCAATTTAGGACCACAATCTTAGGGCTAAAAGTACATGACTTGTACACAAGCTTT
Organism: Zingiber officinale; assembly: GCF_018446385.1. NCBI lineage: Eukaryota > Viridiplantae > Streptophyta > Magnoliopsida > Zingiberales > Zingiberaceae > Zingiber > Zingiber officinale. The sequence continues at coordinate 81,819,977 of NC_055991.1, forward strand.
CCCTATGATCCTCTATTTAGAATTAGGCTCATCTAGGTACAAGAGCTATGCACCTTGATCCTAACTCATAATCCTAATATCTCACACACATCTAAGGTGTATCAAACACATCCAAGTCAGTTTTGATGTGAGATATGAGTTTAGGTTATCTTAAGCTAAGTTCTCATGCATTTTCTAGACACCAATTTGATTTCCATATCAAATTGAGTTTTTATCCTTAAATCAATTTAATTGATCATACATGCAAGAGATGATGACATGGCATAAAATAATATCATAAGTGAAAACATGTGCCAATGTCATGATGTCATGGCATAAAGTATGAAACTTAAATAAGGCATGACATATAACTAACCTAAGCATTATCATGACATTTCAAATGATAGTAAATTAGATATGATGTCATGACATGGCATATGGCAAACAATATATGGAAAATAACATATAAAGGTATAGAAAATACCTAATTCTAGCTTTAGTTGCCATTTTTGATAATTTTGTTCATTTTGTCATAAATTCTATATTCCTAAGTGTAATAGATCTAAAATCATATACTAAAGATTTTTAGATCACTATGTGCCAATTAGATTGACCCTAGAAAACTCCTCAAAAGTGGTTGGCACATCCTAATCACCTTAGGAATAATTTTTTAATTTCATTTTCAAGGCTTGATTACACCTTGAATATTCCTAAAATGTCACCTTTTGCCATGATTAGGTTAACTACCTATCCAAATAAGATGGGCACACCCTAAACCATCTAGCGTGATGAAATCACGCTCCTAGGAACCCAAAACCTATTTGAGCTCATTGGGTTCACTAAATATTCACTAGGGATGACTTCCCTAGCAACCCTCCTAATGACCCTCCTAGGCTTTAAATCCTTGGTCATTTGGGACTCATAAAGATCAACTCTAGGGGTGACTCCCCTTGTGACCTTGGTGATGGTCTTCCTAGCCCTAGGTCTTGTTCCATAATCGAATGGAACATTATGGTAAGTGGGCTTGACCACTTGAGACTTAGGTTTGTGACTCAAACCTCTCATGTCCTTGGGCTTTTGCTTTTGACCCTTAGACCCTAGAGTTGACTTCTCCAAATTCTTAAGAGTCTTTTCTAAGGTGTCAAGTCTTGACCTCAAGACTTGATTTTCCTTCTCTAATACCTCAAGTTTTAATTTGTCATTTTTCTTTGAGGTATTCCTAGGCATATGTCTTGTTGTTTTGGGATTCCTATCTAGGTTTTCCTTAACCTTAGATGAGTTAATTCTAGGGTTGGCATTTCTAGTATCATCCTTACCTAGACTAACATGTTTGGCACCTAAGCACATGTATCGGTTTCTATGGTTATCATACTTATCATCATTGGCAATTGCAATAAAGCTACTAGCATGTTTTTTATTAGAATTGCAATAATGTGCCTTAAAAGATACCTTAGGGTTTGCCTTAGCTCCCCCTATAGATGTGCTTGGTCTCTTGTCCTTGTGAGGTTGCCTCCCCCTCGGACATTGGCTCCTATAATGTCCCCTTTGCTTGCATTGGAAGCACACCACGTGCTCCTTGCCCTTGCGTATCGGGACTCCGGCTTCCTTGACTTTTGGTGCCGGTGGAGTCTTCCTAATCCTCTTTGGACATTTACTCTTGTAATGCCCATATTCCCTACACTCAAAGCACATTATATGTAATTTACTTGAAATTAAGTTTCTTGAGTTACCTAGGGTTGAGGATGAACATAAACTCTCTTCTTCATTCCTTCTGGAGGTAGAGGCTTCTTCTTGCACCAATCTTGATGAAGAACTCTCCTCCTCTTCTTCCTTAGATGTTGAGTAGCCCTCAACTTCTAATTCCATACCTCCATGATGTGAACTACTTGGCTCACTTGACTCCTCTTCATGACTTGAATTGGAGCTCTCCTCATAGAACTTAGCCAAGTTATTCCATAACTCCTTGGCATTGTTGTATCTACCTATCTTACACAAGATATCATTAGGTAATGAAAATTCAAAGATTTTCGTTACCTCGTCGTTGATTATGGAATGGTGGATTTGTTCCTTCGTCCACTTCTTCTTCTCGAGAGGTTCTCCTTCTTTATCCACCGGAGGAATAAAACCTACTTGTACACAATTCCAATTTACTAGGTTAGTCATAAGAAAATACATCATTCTTAACTTCCAAAATGCGAAGTCGTCGCGATCGTAGAAGGGTAGAATCGTGACGTCTTCTCCAAGTTGATCCATTCTCTAGTTCGTGCTCCCCCGGGTGTTAATCTGACGAAGAGCGACCTCGCTCTGATACCACTTGTTAGGACCTTCGGATAGCGGCTAGAGAGGGGGGGTGTGAATAGCCGACCCCAAATTATCGTTTCTTCCTACAATTTAAGTTAGCGCAACGGAAATACAATGTAGAAACGAAAGTGGAGAAGATCAAACCTCAAACACGATGATGTAACGAGGTTCGAAGATAATACTCCTACTCCTCGGCGTGTCCGTAAGGTGGACGAAGCCTATCAATCCGTCGGTGGATGAGACCCCGGAAAACCGACTAACAACAACTCCTTCTGGGTGGAGAAACCTCGCCACAAACTCTTTTGCAACAGCAATAAAGGAGTACAAGATAGAGCAAGAAAACAAGAAGAATATGAATGTAACAACACTTTGCTTGCCTTCTTGTCGACTGGAGTTCGATGAAGCAACAACTTCACGATGCCAGCAGCAACTGATCAGCAAACCAGCCGAGGGAAGCTCACACGAAGCTTCAGAAACACAGAGCTCAGCAAAGCTCAGATCGCAAGAGTGAGGAACAAGAAGAACAGTTGTATCGATAGATTTATTTCTTCTCCTGTAGCAGCCTTATATCCTGCACCTGCGAAGAAGACAAAGAGCAACACAGAAATCTAGCCGTTGTGTCACAACGGCTAGGCCTGGACCGATCAGGCTCCAACCTGATCGGTCTGGGAGTCTCCTGATTGGTCTGTGGACCGATCAGGCCCTAGGTTGATCGGTCCCCAGACCGATCTACCAACTCTCTGTGAGAGTTGGCTTTGAAGCCTGATCGGTCTGTGGACCGATCAGGCTATAGGTGGATCGGTCCACAGACTGATCCCCTCCTATCGCTCTCTAAAGTCCATCGCTTCCTGATCGGTCTACAAACCGATCAGTTAACCCACAGAAACATTCTGTTTGGTTACTAATCGGCCACCAGACCGATCCAGACAATCAGAGTATCACTGGATCGGTCACCAGACCGATCCAATGCCTTAGAGCTTCCCAGCCCTAAACCCTAAAGCCTTCCCGGTCTAGAGAACGAGCTACCGAGCCCTCTCTGACCTAGTTCGGAGAACGAGCTACCGAGCCCTCTCCGACTTCCACGTTCAGTCCAAAGAACAAGCTACCGAGCCCTCTCTGACTTAGTCCGGAGAACGAGCTACCGAGCCCTCTCCGACTTCATCCGGTCCAGAGAACGAGCTCCCGAGCCCTCTCTGACCTAGTCCGGAGAACGAGCTACCGAGCCCTCTCCGACTTCGTCCGGTCTAGAGAACGAGCTCCCGAGCCCTCTCTGACCTAGTTCGGAGAACGAGCTACCGAGCCCTCTCCGACTTCCTCATCTTGTCCAGAGAACGAGCTTCCATACTTGGACTTTTCCCGTGCCAAGCTCCCTGCTTGGACTTTTCCGTGCCAAGTCTCCATACTTGGACTTTTCCCCGTGCCAAGCTCTCTGCTTGGACTTTTCCGTGCCAAGTCTCCATACTTGGACTTTTCCCGTGCCAAGTCTCCATACTTGGACTTTTCCGAATCAAGTCAATTCAAGTCGGGTCAACCAGGTCAACCTTGACCGAAGGTTGCACCCACAATCTCCCAAGTTTGTATTCTTGTCAAACATCAAGATACAACTTTTTTATTCTCGTCAAACATCAAAATACACCTCGAGTCAGGTCAACTCGAGTCGGGTCAACTAGGTCAACCTTGACCTAAGGTTGCACCAACAAGAGGAAGAGCGAATACTGGTGGAGAGCTCTTGCTGCTTTTCTGTATGCGTGTAAACCTATGATCGCAACCTCCTTATATAGGAGCTAAGATCAACAGTTGCATTAATGGTCGATTAATGATCATTATTCGTCGAGCTGCAAAATGCCAGCATTTCGCTCAGTCATTTTACGTTTTGATTCTGTATTAATCTTACTTTAATGCATCCATTACACTGTTAGAGTGTATACTTAAAGCCTAAGCTTTTGTAAACATTTATTTTGAATAAAGAATCATATTTGGTTAAATTATCTACATCTATTTGTAGTTGTTCAATTAATTTATATTGTAGATAACATAGTATGTGGTGTCACATACAAAAGATGATGTTATCAGTACCTTATAAATTATAAACAGTAGCTCACGACCAAAATGGAAAGGAACAAACCATTGGAAGGTTGTAGTGTAATTAGGTATTAGTTTATCTTAACTATATAATTACACTAGTACACTTAGAGTGTATTGAGTAGGACTATCAGAGGTCGTTTTCTTTTATACTGACTTTATAAAGGAACAAAGACCTCAGCTATTATGGAAGTGTGTGCTCTTAATCCTAATATAATAACAAGCATATATATTTGATATTTATTTCTTTAATTTATCAATGGGTGAGATTTAGTTTGATAAATCAATAAGCCCGATAAGTTGGGAAATGATATCACTTATAGTGTGTGTTGTTGATTATAGAAGAAAACTGTGTCATAGTAATCTAGGTTGATAATGTCCCCAAGATGAGCTCATAAAGATTGTCATGTTAAACCCTGCAGGTGGACTTAGTCCGACATGACGATAAGGTTGAGTGGTACTATTCTTGGATTAAGATATTAATTAAATGAGTTGTCAGTAACTCACTTAATTAGTGGACATTCGACATCTTAAACACAGGGAGACTAACACACTCATAATAAGAAGGAGCCCAAAAATGTAATTTGGGATTGGTGCGGTAGTTCAATAATAGTTCTCTAGTGGAATGAATTATTATTGATAAAATTACGTTGTGTGTTCGGGGCGAACACGGGATGCTTAATTTTATCGGGAGACTAAAATCAATTCCTCCTCTCGGTCCCTATCGTAGCATCTTATTTATAGAGTACTATACCCATCTATACCCACCTTCATACCCATGATGTAGGGGCCGGCCAAGCTAGATTGTGGATCAAGCTAGGGCCGGCCAAGCCTTGGTTCATGGGTGGCCGGCCCTAGCTTGAACCCAAGCTTAGGTGGCCGGCCCCCATTAAATTAAACAGAATTTTAATTTTAAATTTTTCTTATGTGAAAGATATAATTTATTGGAGAGATTAAAAATTAAAATATCTCTTTTAAAAGGATCTACAAAAGATTAAAGAAAGATATTAGATCTCTTTCCTTATTTGTAAATTGGAAAGATATTTTATTTTTTCTTTGTAAATTATTCACATGTTGAAAAATTAAAATTATAGAATTTTCTTTTTATCAACCATGAAGGGATTTTAAAGAGAAATTTTATTTTTTAAAAAATTTCCAAAGACAAATAAGGAATTTTAATTGTTGATTGAAATTGCCTTGTTTGCTCTTAATGATGTGGTCGGCCATGACATGAAGGTTTAGGAAATTTTGTTTAATTTTTCTTAATTAATTCATGTCAAGGAAAGTTAAGGAAATTTTATTGTAATTAAATTTCCTTATTTGCCAAAGCTAAGGATTATAAAAAAGGGGGTTTTGGGAGCCTTCAAGGTGAACAACCTCTATTATTTTTATCCCTCTTTTCTTCCTTGGTGTGGCCGGCCATCCCCTTTCTCTTCTCTCCATCCTTTGTGGCCGAACCTCACATCTTCCTTGGAGATCAAGTGGTGGCCGGATTCTAGCTTGGAGAAGAAGGAGAGAAAGCTTTCATCCCTTGGAGCTTGGTTGGTGGTTTCTCTTCTTCCTTGGAGGTGCACTCGGGACCACTGTAGTATCTCTTTTTATCCTTTTGGGAGATAGTACCGCTGACATGAGGTATGGTCGACAAGCATATCGTACGGCGGAAGCTTCTACTGTCTCGTCAGGGATATGCATGCCCTGTTAAAGTATGTTGTCAGAGATACTTTCCTGAGAGGTCCTTTCATAGGACATATCGGAGAGTGTGCCCATGCCTCAAGAAACTGCACTCGCCCACCAGCGCTCTATATAAAGGGGGTCCATCACCGGTGGAGATACGCGTTATCTACTGTTTGTGCATAGTTCTACAGTTGCTCCACTTTTCTCCACATTCCGATGACTCACTTGAGTGTTGGAGGGCCAACGTCAGGAACCCCTTCCTTGACTCAACACTGACGTTACTTGTTTTGTAGAGCGGAGTGAGGTCTTCAACCGGTCAGTGAAGCCGCCACATCCACAGTTTTCCACCTTCCCACTTTCGGACAGGATCATTTTGGCATCATCTGTGGGAACGTAACCTACATTCGAATGAGAAGATGGAAGACGTTGGATGATTCACAACGGTGACGTTGATGCAAGAGGAGCTTGACATGCTGGTACAAGCCCGAGCAACCAAGATAGTGGAGCAACAACAACAGGCGTTGGCCGAACGCCAAGTGCAGGAGCCCACAACATCAGCTGCTGGTGGACCAGCTGAGCACGATGACCGAACAAACTGAGTATCTGCTCGGGGTAATAGCAAGAAGCTGGCTGGCACATATGGGGAAGCACCCAATGCGCCTATCCCCTTCCACTAAGTGTTGTTCAAGACCCTATCGGAGGAACGAGGCTGAATGGACAAGGACGGGGGGTCTTCTTCAGACAATGCACTTGTTCGGGACGCAAGGAAATGGAAGGCACCCAGGGAGGATGATTCGCCCGAGCGGATCAATCAACAGTTTTTGGAGGGGATTCTGAACGACCCTCTGCCAAGACACTACACTCCGCTGGTGATCGAAGAGTATAATGGAACCACCGACCCAGATGACCACTTGGCCAAATTTGACAATGCGGCCACACTTCATCAATAAACCGATTGAGTTAAATGACGGGTTTTCCTCACCACTCTCTTAGGATCAGCATAACGCTGATACAAGAGGTTGCCGAATGTATCAATCCACAGTTTCAACGACTTCCGGACGGCATTCCTTCACTACTTCGCCAGCAACCGCCGCCGCCAGAAGATGAGCGTAAATTTGTTTCCGTTGAAGCAAGGGTCCAGAGAAGCATTGAGGGCCAACATCCAACGCTTCAATCAGGTCACCATGGATATTCCAGCGGTCTCCTCGGACGTGTTGGTGAACACGTTCACCCAAGGGCTCACCGAAGGGGAGTTCTTCCGATCACTCATCCAGAAGCTGCTAAGGGACTTCAGCCACCTGCAAAAGAAGGTCATCGAATACATCAACGTGGAAGAAGCCCAGGTGGCAAGGAGGAGGAAGACGCCCGCCGAGCCCACAGCAGTGTATGAACGGCGGTAGCCGAGTAGCCATCAACCCCCTAAGGGACCTTGATCTGGAGGATCCCAACCACACCATGAACCCAGGACACATGTCATGCAGCATGTGGCAGCCAATCGCCCAAAGGCTGCAAAAGGTAAAATATAGACGTTGATGTTTTGTTCCTTCCATCAGTCGGTGACACACAATACCCGGGACTACTACGACCCGACGTCAATAGCTAGCAGGCCGGCCCTGAAGGGGTATCACCGTCGGTCATCATCTCCTGATCGAAGACACGGGTACCGATCAACCGGGTGAAGGGAAGATGAAAAGACAATGGATGAGTTGCACCATCATCAACCCCAGCAAGGGAACAACCCAAGTCCTGCCAGAGCACCTGGTGAACGAAGTAGGCCTTCAGCTCGAGAGGTGGAGAATAGGAGTAACGCCACTCGAGAAGAAATGAGAATGATCGTCAGAGGGCCAATTGGCGGTGATTCCAACTGAGCGAGGAAGTCGCATCCTCGGTGACTTGAAATCCACGTTGTTGGCTACAACAAGGAGAGGGTGGAAGGACCCAAGATCAGCTTCGGCCCGAGGGACCTAAAGGGAGTGGAGATCCCTTATGACGACGCATTGATCATCCGAGCAATAATTGCTAACTACGTTATTCGCTGAACCTTTGTTGACTCAGGGAGCTCGGTGAATATCATATTCAAAAAGGCGTTCGATCAGCTGCAAATCAATCAGAGTGATTTGCTACTCATGACGACTCTACTCTATGGATTCACAATCAACTAAGTGTTGTTGATCAGCCAAGTTTGCCTAGCCATCTCGCTTAGGGAGGAGCTGCTAAAGAGGACAAGGACCACCAATTTCATTTTGGCGGGCGTGTCGTCGGCCTACAATGTCATATTGGGCCGACCAGCACTCAACGAGTTCCGAGTGGTGGTGTCCATTTTTTCCAGAAGATCAAATTCCTAGCGGACGACAAGGTGAGCGAAGTCAAGGGTGACCAGTTGGCCTCTCGGCGATGCTACATCGAGATGGTCAAATCAAAAGCAAGGGTCACTCAAAAAAACCCTCACTTGGAGGTGAACACGATCACAAAGAGACCTCCTACGCTGGTCTATGACGAAAAAGAGGAAGTTCAGATCCACCCCATCCGGTCGGAGGCAACCACCTTCGTTGCCGCCGACCTAGAATGCGAGAAGAATGCAAAGTTGGTCGCTTGCCTCAGATAAAATCATGACGTATTCGCTTGGTCGACACGTGAGCTCCCAGGGATTTTGCCGAGCGTGGCTCAGCACGAGCTTCGCGTCCAACCGGATGCAAAGCCTATGAAGCAGAGAAAGAGGGACTTCAGTGTAGAGAAGAACTTGATCATCTGGGCGGACATCAAAAAATTGCTAGAGGCCAGACACATCCAGGAAGTCCAATTCCTGAGCTGGTTTGCTAATGTTGTGCTGGTCTCCAAGCTGGGCAACAAATGGAGGGTCTGCATCGACTTCCGCGACTTGAACAAGGCATGCCCGAAGGACTTCTACCTGCTACCCAGGATCGATCAGATGGTGGACTCTATGGCAGACTGCGAGCAGATCTACATGCTAAACACATACCAAGGATACCACCAAGTGCAGCTCACCCGGGAAGATTATGAGAAAGTCAGCTTCATCACGGCCGATGGAATGTATTGCTACAACGTGATGTCGCTCGGATCCTACCAGAGGCTGATGAATAGAGTGTTTCGTCGGTAGATCGGCCGTAACATGGAGGTATATGTCGATGACATATTAATAAAATCTCTTCGAGCTACTGATCGATGTGCAGATATCGAAGAAACATGTCGAATCTTATGGCCATATAGGATAAAGTTGAACCCAAGTAAATGTCTATTTGGCGCAAAGAGTGGCTGCTTCCTTGGATGCATCATCGCCAAATGAAGAATCGAGATGAATCCGAGCAATGTGAAGGCACTACAAGACATGCCTCCGCCCTGCATCTTGAAGGAGGCCCAACGACTGACCAGATGGATCACCGTGCTATCAAGGTTTATCTCCAAGTCATCCGACCGGAGTCATCCGTTCTTCAAGGTGCTGCACCGAGCGACAAAATTCCAATGGGACTCAAAATGTGATAAGGCGCTAGAAGAGCTTAAGGAATATCTCAACTCCTTGCCTGTATTGGCCAAGCTAAGAGTTGGCGAGCCACTCTGGATGTACCTGTCATCTACTGAACAAGCAGTTGGCTCGTCATTAGTGATGCAGAACGGGCATAAACAACAACCCATGTATTTTTTGAGTCATATATTGAAATATATAGAATTCGCTACACCTTTCTCGAAAAATTAGCGTATGCATTGATGCTAGCTACTCGAAAACTCTGTCTATACTTCTTGGCACATCTGATCATCGTGATGACCAATAGAGCCCTAGGAAGGGTCCTTCTTAACCCAGAGGTGTCGAGACAGTTGATCAAGTGAACAGTCGAGCTAAGTGAGTTTGATATTCAATATCAACCCAAGACGACGATTAAGGCTCAAGCCTTGGCTGATTTCGTCATAGAGGTCTAGAACACCGAGCCAGAGGCAACTTGAAAGATATACGTCAATGGCTCGTCCATTAGGCAAGGCAGCGGGATCGACATTCTGTTGATTTCACCCAGGGAGGACCGGATGCAGCTGTCCATTCAGCTGGATTATCAGGCGATGAATAATGAAGTTGCGTACAAAGCCTTGATAACCGGCCTACAAGCAGCTCGACATTTAAGAGCTACAAAAATTCTCATCTACTCGGACTCCCAGTTAGACACTCAGTAGCTATCGGAGACGTTTGAAATAAGTAGTTCCCGACTCAAGCTTTACGCAGAAGCCTTCGAGAAGCTAAAAGCAAATTTCTAAGAAGCCATTATATAGAAGATCCCCTGATCAGACAACTAGGCACCATATGAACTAGCTAAGTTAGCTAGTTCATTAACCCCAGTCGTGATAAGTCAGTCGATTGAGCAAGTCTCATTGGTGGCGCATATCAACCGGATTGAGGGAATTTCCTTTCCAAATGACTGGAGAACGCCATTGATTAAATTCCTCTGATCAAGAAGCACACCGTCCGATCAGGGAGCAGCTCATGTACTGAAAAAGATGGTCAGACGATTTACATTGATCATGGATCAACTTTATAAGTGAGCTTTCTCGAGACCACTGCTCAAATGTGTTGGATCAGAAGACACAGAGTACATCCTACAAGAGATACATCAAGGCTCCCGTGGAAGTCACCCGAGCGACCACTCATTATCACGGTAGATCTTTTTGGCTGGATATTTTGGCCCACGCTTTAAGAAGACGCTGCTTGGACAGTAGCCACTTGTTTGCCGTGCCAAAAATATCATAATATCCCACATCGACCGACCGAGGAGATGAAGGCGTCCATGGTGTCTTGCCCGTTTGACCAATGAGGCATGGACATCGTTGGACCATTTCCAATGGCGACCGCTCAGTGAAGATTCCTACTTATCGCCGTAGATTATTTTTCAAAATGGATGGAAGCTGAGCCGTTGGCAAAGATAACCGAGCAAACGATCATCAAATTCATCTGGCAGAACATCTTGTACCGGTTCGACGAGCCGGACATCCCCTGCCGGCTCGTCTCAGACAATGGGAGGTAGTTCACCGGTCAAAGGCTCAAGGAGTGGTGTGAAGGCTATGACATTCAGCAAGCCTTCACCTCAGTGGCTTACCCCAGAGCAACGACAAAGCTGAAGTCATCAATCAGGAGATCCTTAGGGGCCTATGAGCTCAGCTCAACCACGCAGGAGGTAGCTGGGTCGACGAGCTCCCCAACGTCCTGTGGGCCCTTTGCACGACTCCAAAAGAGATGACCGGTGTAACATCATTTCATCTAGTGTACGGCGGAGAAGCGTTAGTCCTGGTGGAAGTCGAAATAGAATCTGATCGGGTGCAGCTCTACGATGAGGGAAACACCAAGCGAAGACTTAGAGCTCAATTTGGTGGACGAGGCATGGGGTAAGGCTGTCGTTCGGCATATGGTGTACTGACAACGAATAAAGCAGAACTACAACTAGAGGGTGATCTTGAGGTCCTTCCAAGTCAACGATCTAGTGTAGAAAAGAATAAAGTCGGTCGGCGACATCACCAAATTCGAAGCCCCATGGGTGAGACCCTATAAGGTCATGCAGAAGCCTCACTCAAGAGACTACTATCTAAGAAAACACACAACCATCGTTAGATCAAAACACTTTTCTTTCAACAAACGTTGAGGATTATAGAAAAAGGGCAAATGCCCGTGTGACGCAGCAGAGAGAGAATATGTGTGTTACATAATCATAAAGGAGCATTTATGTTGGACGCGACAAATCGAATCATGCTGGGGTTGGTAACACCTCGTCATACGCCTCCAACATTCTCTTACCGTTGAAAAGCCAATCACAATCAAGGAAATTCTGAAGAGAAGACCTAATTTACTAGGTGTAATAAAGGAAGAGGGATTGAGTTTGACAAAACCCAGGCTAAGGATAAAAAATAATAATGAAAGTTATCTAGGCATAAAGCATGGTCCAAATTAATGTTATTATAAAACATAAACTAATACCGAGCGAAGTAATTTTATTTACAATATCGGTTGGTATAACTTCAGCTATAATAGATAATATAACATCGGCTGGAAATAACTTTATCTATAACAGATAGCGTAGTATCGGCCGGGATAACTTTATCTATAACAGATAGCATAGTATCGACCGAGATACCCTTATTTGCAATAAACAAGATAATATCGATCGGAATGACAACGTTTATAATGTATAAGTCAATATTGTTCGAGGCATTACGTCTATTTCTGTGAACTAGAGGGATTCAAGAAAGTCACCCAATTCAATACAAAAGATTGTCCGAATTTACATTTAGAACCTAATCAAATACATAACATTACACTTTCCTCTCAAAACATTAAACCTAGAAAGGCCAACACAAGTTACATATATAAGCTCTCAGGATGCTTAGAAAATTTCAATCCCACCGGAGTCAAATTTGCCAGGAAGCAGAAGTGGAAATATTTTACTTGGCACGAAGGAAGCTTGCTCGAGCGACAGAAGTGGCAATATTTTGCCCGGGACGAAGGAAACTATGAAGCAGACGGTCTCAGGGACAAGGGGGAGGGGACAAATCTATTCAGGCCCTGGTGGAAAGGTGACTGAAGAGTTCCTCCCCTGCTTGAGCCCTAGAGCTCTGCTTCCAGAGTGACCAACCTAGCTTGCGGGTAACCTGGGTTATGCCCTCGTCGCGACATCCATTGGCTATTGGGTTGGTCCTCTATGAGTAGTGGGAACTCCTCTGAAACCCGTCGGGTTTGCAGAACAGTCATGCCTTTGGCTGAAGATTCTGGATCTCGAAAAACTTCATTCCTTGGGATAGTTTCTCGAACCAAAAGGTTAACTAAAGCCAAAGCTTTGGCAAACTCATATATAGATTTCGCCTTATCCAACAAGAATTGCCCCCAGAAAGGGGGATCTGAAGCCATACTCTCGGTAAGAAGAAGTGAGCAAGGAAGGAGAAGAATTGAGGCAGGTGATGAACGAAGAGAGGGTCGTAGCCCTATTTAAAGGCTCAAAGGACCTAAAGAATCACTGTACTAAGGTTCACGGGATCACTGTACTTGGGTTCACAAGATTGCTGTACAAAAAATTCATAAGGTCACTTCAGTACCCATGGCAGAGTCACGGGTTAAGACAGGCAAAGAGACAAAAGAAAAGACTTGTGTCTAGTCAGTCGGCTGCATCTCCTTCGACTAGACTTGAAGGGAAGGCTAGTGATATGAGTTAGGTTTCATGGATCCCCGGTGAGGAAGGGAAAGGAGATAGCCGAGTTGAGAAGATAGAGCAATATGGGCCGAGATATACTTTGAGAGAGGAAGGCCAATCCCGGCCAGATAATACCTTGATGAAGGAAGACCAATATCGATCGAGATATACCTTGGAGAAGGCAAGCCAATATCGGACGGGATATACCCTGAGAAGGAAAGGTTAATATCGACCAAGATATACCTTAGAGGAGGCAGGTCAATATCAATCGATATATACCCTAATGCGAGTAGACCAATATCGCCGAGATATACCTCAAAGGAGGTAGGCCAATATTGGCTGAGATATACCTCAAGGGAGGTAGGCCAATATCGACCGAGATATACCTCCAGGGAGGAAGGCCAATATCGGCCGAGATATACTTCCAAGTAGGCAGACCACTATCGACCAAGATATACCTCAAAGGAGGTAGGTCAATATCGAGCGAGATATATCTCCAGGGAGGTAGGCCAATATCGGCCGAGATATACCTCAAAGGAGGTAGGCCAATATCGATCGAGGTATACCTCAAAAGAGGTAGGTCAATATCGACCGAGATATACCTCAAAAGAGGTAGGCCAATATCGATCGGGATATACCTCCAAGGAGGCAGGCCAATATCGATCGGGATATACCTTGAGAGAGGTAGGCCAGCCTTGGTTGGATAATACCTTGAAAAGGATATGCCAATATTGGTTGAGATTACATACTTAATAAAATACAGCCTAATACCAGCTAGGATAATAAACTTAGAGGGGTGTAGACCAGTATTGCCCAAGAAACATCATGAGAGGTAATAATAATTGACCGGACCTAGTCTGAGTTCGATTTCGACCGATACAAGGAGCAATGTTATATTAAGCTGTCTATGATATAGCAAAGATAAGAAGGGCAAGCAGGAATGATAGACGCACTCTGAAATAACTTATGAAACAGGACAGAAGTAAATATTTCAAATAAAGTAGTTTAATGAAGAATTTTGTAGTATGTGATTGTATAACAGGTTTACTAATGTGGCGGGAGAAAAGCTTCTGGATTTTTCTGCAGGTACTAGACGACAAAGAAGGTACATCTGGGGTACAAAAAAGATTCCTTAAAAGTCATTTTCCATAAGTACACAGCTTACGTCATCTCATAACAAACTCTTATAAACTGGGGTCCACTTCATGACTACGGAGGTTATATGAAGTGGTATAAAAGGGCGAATCCTCTCCGTTGGCAAGGTAAGTTCACATCACTGCTCACATTCATAACCCTAGTTTTCAACTACTGTTCATCTTCTTCTTCCTTCTTCCACACCAAGAGAGATCACTAACTTGAGCGTCGGAGGGTCTAGCCAGGGATTCCCACCCCGGTCTTAGGTCACTGACGATAGTGTTGGTTGGTCTCTTGTGCGCAGGAAGCCTTGGAAGCTCCGGATCTGGGTTTTTTTCAGTCAGATTTCTTTCTCGCCATTGGAGATTCGCACAAGGAGTACATTCTGGGACTTCATTCTCCTAGATCCGCTTTGGGTTTCTCGGATCAGTATTCAGTCAGGTATATTACTCTTCATCAACAGTAGGTTTTCTCCCAGTTTTTCATTTTGTCAAACTTTTCAGACAAGATCACCTGGCTCGACACTGACATTACTTATTTTATAGAGCGGAGTGAGATTTTCAATCGGTCAACAAAACTACTATATCCTCAATTTTCACCTTCTCATTTTTAGACAGAATCAATAATCATTTTAGTCAAAATTAGTTTAATAATATTTGAAATCAGAGCAATTTTATTTTAACCAATACTAAAATAATTTTACCTATAATTACTTAATTAGTAATTTTGAATATATATTAGAACAGTTTGCTTCTATAAGTCTCTATAACAACACAAATAATATATTATATTTTTAAAAATATAAAATACTCTTTTAATATTTTTTAAAAATTTCCTTTTTAATGATAATAAAAATCAAGATATCCTTTTGATTTTATCATAAAATAATGTTTGATATTTTCTGAAAGGGTGCACTTTGAGTTACTAAATTACCCATCATGCATTACCTTTATAACAAAAGGGTCAACGTTACTACTGTGGTGCTGATTTCTTCAACTTAGCACCACATTGATGTAGATGTCTCCGATCCAATAGTGCTATTATTATGATATTTTTAATTCAGCATTTTCAAGTTTCTATGGACATAGGGGTCAAAACCTCAGGGATGTGGTGGTCAGACTCCCGAGGAACATAATGGTAGAAGTCCTAAGGTGGTTGGTTAACTTGAATGGTCTGGTGTAATTGAAGCCTAGTCGAACAATTGTAAAAAGTCACTCGGAGAGTCCCGAGTTGGTTCTTCAGAGGTACTCCAAGTAAACTTTTTCCATATAGGATTTCGAGTGAATTTGTAGGTTCGATATACTTGACTCTTCTCTTCTGGGGTCTGTCCATACTTCATAGCCAGAAAGATGAATTGAATCAACAAATATTAACTCAACTGTATAGATACTCAGTGTCCCCGTGTATATCCAATTTGACCCATTTGGGATGGAGGTCCGATTAGATATCATTAAGACAATTGCAGAAGCATCACTATGACCCATCGAGGTCTGGAAGCCCCGAAAGACCCATCATTATGGAATAATAATCAACAATTCATTAACCCAATAATTCTTTTAATGCTATATATAATCGATGTCAGGGAATCATTGGAAAATGCTCTATACAACCTGTATAGTGGAGGTTTTCATCCTCCATCCATAGAATTGGTTGATACAATTGGGAAAAGATGGCAGACTGTCAGTATAGTTAACCTTATTTTAGTAGTGTGCCTCATTATTCATGCTAAGGAAAACAATACCATATATATTTCGGGTCCCTTCTTCCCATGCAAGTAAGCTCTCCCATTGTTTACCACTGTTTTTCATTACTGTTCTGGTATTACCATTGTCGAGCCTCCCCATTTGACTTGAGCGTCGAAATTGTAGGATTGTAGGCACGTGAGAGGGGGGTGAATTACGTGAAAAATTATTTCTTTTTGACTTTTTAAAACAAATGCGTAGCAGAATAAAACTAAATATGAAAGTGAAAAATAGAACACGGTCGATTTACTTGGTTTAAAACTTTCGATGACTCCTACTCTAAGACCTAAGCCCTTTGAACATTTCTGTCGGATAATTCACTATCAAATTACTTCTTTACAAAAGATTGGTTGGTAACAAAACTATCAACCTTAGAATATAATATGCAAAAAAAAAACGTGAGAGCAATATAAAACAATAACTACATGTTACCCAACTCTAGGCTCGTTTGAGCACATCACAGCGTTGTGTCATTCTTGCATCATTGAAGCTTGAATGTGGCAGAGTATCGTTGTTTCGAAAGCATAACTAAGCTTGAAGGGTAGAAGGAATGACTCTAAGAGCTCATATATCAGTTATATGTGAAAAGCTGGCCAAAGACCCTTTTTATACACCAATGGAGGCGCCTCCAATGGTTCAGGGTGCCTCCAATGGCACTTATCCGATCCAAAGTATTCGGCTCTTATCTACTCCGAGGAGCCTTCCATAAGCTCCGAGGCACTTCCAATGTGCTCTGAGGTGCCTCCAGTCTGCTCGGAGGCGCCTCCTTGTGGAGAAACTCTATCTTCGAATTCTATTCGCATGAGGGTGTCTCCACCTTGTGCAAGGCGCTTTCATTTAGCTTTGAGGCACCTCTAGTCAACTCTAAGGTACCTCGAGCACTACTCATTCGAGGCTAACTTTTGCATTTCAGCTCCTGCAAAATGTTAGTCCAAATAACAAAGATACCCTGCAATACAAAGCTAGCACATGAATAAAATAAATTTATGACTTAGATTTTGTCTTCTCAACACCTTAACTTAGACTTCCAAAATATATCTAAGTTGGACCAGTGTCTATAGCCTCACTGGATCACTCTTCTCCAATTGTTTAGCTGACCTTATCTGCCAAATATCTAGTTCTCTAGACTTGTTTGGACTTTCTCTAGTCCTGCTTAGTGTTTAATCAACCTGATCAACTAAGACTTTCCTACAACACTAAGTTAGCATAATATATATATGAAATAGTAAACTAAAGTAGTTGTAGCACATGAAATTCATTCACTATGCATAACTAAATAAATTAAAGTATTGAATAAGTTAAAATAATTAATGGGATAGATAAGGAAGGGATTAATAATTCGGTCAAGGTAGGCTAGTAAAAATTAAATTGAATACACCCATATCATAGCAAATTAATTTCTTGAATAGAATTTAATTAATATATACATGTGCAATCAATTTAATTATATACATGACATGGCTAAGGAGGTGCATGGTTTAGAATTAGTATACATATGATAATAAAATATTTAATTCATGAATGAACATTTTGAGCCATAAATAGATTTAATAAATATGGTAATGGATTATTTGATTCATGAGATAAATAAAAAGTAGATTTAATTCAAGGATAAACATTATGAGCCATAAATTGATTTAATAAATATGGTAATGGATTATTTGATTTGGAAATAAATGATTTAGTGGTTGGACCAAGTCATAGGCAACAATTATAAAAGAAGAAAAGGAGTAATTGTCATGGAAAAAAAAGAAAATAAATGACTTAGCATTTATATAAGTTACGAATTTTTATATGTAGATAGATATGGAAATAGAAATTTAGACTAAGTCCTAAGTCCCCTCTCTATTTAAACCTTACCTTCAAAAGCGTTGATTGTCGCCGACCCTAGGAAGACCCCCTCACCCTTTTGTTTCTCCACCGGTGCTAGAGTTTCAAGGGAAGACAAGAAGTTAATAGCTAAGTATTCAAGGGATGTTCTCAACCACGTTATTATTTTATTTAGCTTCTATGTCTTGTGAATTTCAAGTAACTTAGATTAGGTTGATGTTTCATAGATGTTCTGGAAGTTTGTTGTGATCTTACTGCTTTTAGTTCTGTTGTGGTGTAATTTAGCCTCAATGGGTGAATGAATTTCACTATATGGTGTCTTCTGTTGAAATGTAGGAAATTTAGTTATCTTTCATTACCAATTTACAATATCCCTTTCAGATCAAAGATAAATTTCATATGATTTTTATACCACTAACTAACGAATTTGGAATTATACCATGACCCTGCTACTTTTGATTCTGTTGTGATGTAAATTAGCCTCAATGAATGAATGAATTTTACTTCGGTGTCTTCTATTGAAATGTATTAAATTTAGTTAGCTTTTATTATAAATTTACAGAATCCTTTTCGGATCAAAGATGAATTTCATATGATTTTTATACCACTGACTGACGAATATAGAATTATGATGTAATCCTGCTGCTTTTTGTTCTGTTGTGGTATAAATTAGCCTCAATCGATGAGTGAATTTTACTTCGGTGTCTTCTATTGAAATGTAGAAAATTTAGTTAGCTTTCATTATCAATTTACAAAATCAATTTTGGATCAAATATGAATTTCATATGATTTTATACCATTAACTGACGAATATGGAATTATGCTATGACCCTAATGCTTTTGGTTCTGTGTGGTGTAAATTAGCCTCAATAGATAAACAAATTTTACTTTGTTGTATTCTGTTAAAATGTAGAAAATTTAGTTAGCTTTCATTACCAATTTATAGAACCCTTTTCGGATCAAAGATGAATTTCATATGATTTTTATACCACTGACTGACGAATCTAGAATTATGCTGTGACCCTGCTGCTTTTGGTTTTGTTGTGGTGTAAATTACCCTTAATGGATGAACAAATTTCACTATAGTGTCTTCTGTTTAAATGTAGGAAATTTAGTTAGATTTTATTACCAATTTATAGAACCCTTTTCAGATCAAAGATGAATTTTATATGATTTTTATACCATTGACTGGCGAATCTAGAATTATGTTGTGACCCTACTACTTTTGGTTCTGTTATGGTGTAAATTAGCTTCAATAGATGAATGAATTTCACTATGGTGTCTTCTGTTGAAATGTATAAAATTTAGTTAGATTTTATTATCAATTTACAGAACCCTTTTTAGATCAAAGATGAATTTCATATGATTTTTATACCACTGACTGACGAATATGGAATTATGTCGTGACCCTATTACTTTTGGTTCTGTTATGGTGTAAATTAGCCTTAATGGGTGAATGAATTTCACTTCGGTGTCTTTTGTTGAAATGTAGAAAATTTATTTAGATTTTATTACCAATTTACCGAACCCTTTTCGGATCAAATATGAATTTCATATGATTTTTATACCACTGATTGACGAATTTGGAATTATGTTGTGACCCTGCTACTTTCGGTTATGTTGTGGTGTAAATTAGCCTTAATGTGTGAATGAATTTCACTTTGGTGTCTTCTATCAAAATGTAGAAAATTTAGTTATCTTTTATTACTAATTCACATAACTCTTTTCGGATCAAAGATGAATTTCATATGATTTTTATACCACTGACTTACGAATATGGAATTATGTTGTGACCCTCCTACTTTTGGTTCTATTGTGGTGTAAATTAACCTCAATGGGTGAATGAATTCACTATAGTATCTTCTGTTGAAATGTATAAAATTTAGTTAGCTTTCATTACCAATTTATAGAACCCTTTTCGGATCAAAGATGAATTTTATATGATTTTTATACCACTGGCTGGCGAATCTGGAATTATGCTGTGACCCTATTGCTTTTGGTTCTGTTGTGGTGAGTTTTAAATTCTATTTTTAGGGGTTATGTATTGGGATGTTACATTATAATTTGTTCCATGCTTGTAGTGGTTTTCCTTTAGAAGATAGGCCACTTTTCCATGCTTAATTCAACTTGCAAATTAGTAACTTTCAGATTCATGAATGTATGTTTAAATTTTATTTTTAAAGGTTAATTATTATGAAGTTGCACTACAAGTTTCTTCATGATTTACTACTTATTTACCCTTAAAAGTTAGAGAACTTTGCATGTTCAATTTATAGAGTAGAACTTCCAAGTTTCGAATTCTTGAAGACTTGGGTTAAATTTTGTTTTAGGGGTTTAACTATTATGTTTTATTTTAGTTCCTGAAGTTCATGCATGTATAGGTACTTTAAATGAGGTTTTGGTTTTTAGTTATGTTCTACTTATCATGATGACTATACATATATGCTACATCTAGATTTCGGACCTCTAGATTAGGTAAGTTCATGTTGCTTCTTGCTTCTCATTATGATAGCCTCAAATGTGTAGGAAATTAACCCACTTACGATGATGCACCTGTAATATTTGCATTCCATGCTTATATAGTGATCATGTCTATGAATATGCATATGTGCATGCCTATGTAAGGATTATGTTTAGGTTTATGTACATGCTTGTATTTATGTCTATGTAGTGATCATGATTATGATTGTGCTTATGCTTATGTCATGTTCATGGAATGAAGTGGCTAGTTGTAATCGGGGGCCTAAGTTCGGGAAGCGTACCAAATCTTTTTATGGGTTAAGTTATAGACCGGGTATTAGAGTGTATACTAAAAGTCTAGCCTTTTGTAAATATTTTATTTTGAAATAAAGAATCACATTGGTCAAATGTCTACATTTATATGTTAAGTGTAGTTGTTCAATTAATTTATATTGTAGATAACATGGTGTGTGGTGTCACACACAGAAGATCATGTTATCAATTCCTTATAAATTATAAACAGTAGCTCACGACTAAGATGGAAAGAAACACACCATTGGAATAGTCGTAGTGTAATTTGGTATTAGTTTATCTTAACTATAAAATTACACTAGTACGCTCTAAGTGTATTGAGCAGGAACAATTAAGGTAAGTTCTTTTTATAATGGCTGAATAAAAATAAGACCTTTGTTATTATGGAAAGTGTGTGCTCTTAATCCTGATATAATAACAAATACATATATCTAGTATTTATTTCTTTGACTTATCAATGGGTGAGATTTAGTTCGATAAATCAAGAGGCACGATAAGTTGAGAAATGATATTATTTATAGTGTGTGTTGTTGATTATAGGAGGAAACTGTATCCTAGTAATCTAGGTTGATAATGTCCCCAAGAGGAGCTCATAAGTATTGTCATGTAAATCCTGCAGGCGGACTTAGTCCGACATGACGATAAGATTGAATGGTACTACTATTGGAGCTAGATATTAATTAAGTGAGTTGTCAGTAACTCATTTAATTAGTGGGCATTCGATATCTTAAACACAGGGAGATTAACACACTCATGATAAGAAGGAGCCCAAAATGTAATTTGAGATTGGTGCGGTAGTTCAATAATAACTCTTTAGTGGTATGAGTTATTATTGATGAACTCGAGTTGTGTGTTCGGGGCGAACACGGGAAGCTCAAGTTCATCGGGAGACCAAAACCAATTCCTCCTCTCGGTCCCTGTCGTAGCCTCTTATTTATAAAATGTTATACCCACTCATACCCACCTTCTTACCCACCTTAAGGTGGCCGGCCAAGCCTAGCTTGGAGCCCAAGCTAGGGTCGACCAAACCAAGGTGAGAGGTGGCCGGCCCTAGCTTGAACTCAAGCTTGGTGTGGCCGGCCACATTAAAATAAAAAGATTTTGTTTTTTAAAATCTTTTCTTATGTGGAAGCCATGGTTTTAAAAGAGAGTTTAAAATTTAAATCTTTCCTTTTATAGCTTTCTACAAAAGATTAAGTGAAATGCTTGATATCTTTCCTTATTTGTAGTTAAAAGGAATATTTTAATTTTTGATAAAAATTTCCTTTTTTGTAAACATCCTCATGATTTAAAAGAGAGTTTTAAAATTAAATCTTTCCTTTTATAGTTTTACAAAAGATTAAGAAAAGATTTGATATCTTTCCTTATTTGTATATTGAAAGGAAGATTTTAATTTTAGAGAAAACTTTCCTTTTTGTAAATCATCCACATGTTTTAATAGAGAGATTTTAATTTATAAAAGTTTCCTTTTATGACCAACCATTAAGAAATTTTTAATAGAGAAATTTTTATTTTAAAATTTCCGGAAACAAATTAGGAAGTTTTAATTTTGTGATTAAAACTTTCCTTATTTGGAGGGATTAAGGTGGCCGACCATTAGAGGTTTGATAAGGAAATTTTAATTAAATTTTCCTTCTTAAACATTGGCAAGGAATATAAGGAAATTTTATTTATTAAACTTTCTTTATTTGCCAAGACCAAGGAATATAAAAGAGAGGATAGATATGCCTCACCTCACAACACATATTCTAGTATTCCTCTCTTCTATTCCTTGGTGGTGTGGCCGACCCTCTCATCCTTCATCTTCTCCTATTCTTCTTCCTTGGTGGTCGGCAGCATCTTATCTCAAGGAGCTTGGTGGTGGCCGGATCTTGTTAGAGGAAGAAGGAGAGATAGGAGGCTTTGTTTCTAGCATCCCTTGGAGCTTGAAGGTTGGTGACCGAAACTTGCAAGGAGGAAGGTGGTGGTGGTTCTTGTCTCGGTAGATTGTTGCCTATACAACGTCTGAGATAAGAAGAGGAATACGATAGAAGATCAAGAGGTTGTTGCTTACAAAGAAAGGTATAACTAGTAATTCTATTCCGCATCATACTAGTTTTCTTTGTATAGATTTTGAAATACCAAACACAAGAGGCATATGATTCTAGGTTTCGAATTTGTTATTCGAGTTTGTGTTTCTTTTATTTTTTTTGAACTTGTGATTCGATTATTTTTTTTGGTTAAACCTAGGGTTACTATAAGGAAATTAAATATTGAATTTCGTTGAAAGACTTTGTCTAGGAAGTGGTGGATGCTCCCATACCCAAGAAGGCCTAATACCTTACCATGTTTAACCTGGAAGCAATCTCTGAAATTAATATTTAATTGAATTTGTAATATGGATGGATTTGGATCAATAATGTTAAGCATAGTTTGCGATCCAAGTCCAAACCACTAAGAACAGATAAGTTGAATTTGGAATCAATAATGTTAAGTTCCGTTTGCGATTTCAAATTTAATTTCTAAAGAACACAATAGGTTGTTAGGAATGGTTCAGAACTTGTACAAAATTTTTGTACAGATGAACCAGTACGATATTCCCAGTAGCAACCAACACTGGGGACCTAAGCCGGGGTGCTTGCCAAATCTTTTTATGGATTAAATTATGAACCGGGGACCTAAGCCCAGGAAGCTTGCCAAATCTTACTATGGGTTAAGTTATGAACCAGGGACTTTAGCCCGGGGAGCTTGCCAAAGAACCCTCATGAATTGGGATGGTGGGATGAACCGGAGACCTAAGCCCAGGGAGCGCGCCAAAATCATGCATGGGTAGAGGATTCGTTCCAAGGAGCGGTCCTCACTAAACTAGCTAGAGTAGTTTTCTGATCAACAATTTATGTTACGGTACTGCTATGTGCAACCAAGCCACCACCACGATACGTTTATAAGTACGCATCCAGATATGTTCAAGTTATGTTTATGTTTACGCCAATGTTTATATTTATGTTTAGATTTACATTTATGTTAATGTTATTCTTTTGCCTATGCCTATGGACATGCTCGCGATCAAATCTATCATTATGCTTAGTTCATCTACCATGCTTACCTCTATGTTGTCACGTTTATGTCACTACCTGTGTGTATGTTCATAGTATGTTAGTAGGGAGGTTCCAAGTTACCTTGAGTGTGGTCTCCCGTACTACACTATAATATAAATGCTAACTACTGCTTAACATATTTTTGACTATGCTGAGTCTCTTGACTCACAGACTTTGATTTTTTTTTTCAAACAACGAAACCAATGAGGCAGGAGGCGTTGACCAGTGAGCCAACTCAGAACAACGGCAGTATAACCTGAAGGCCTTCTAGATTAATTTCATATTTAGTTATGTTTATTTTTCTTCAAGTCGTTTATGTAATTTTATTTGAACCCAAGAACCGCTATGGAAGTATGAGTATGTGTCGTCCACAGTTTATGTATTATAAAAAAAAAAAGAAATAAAAAAAACTATGGGCATTATAGCAGTGTTAATTGTTTTCAAGATTCGTTGGTTCGGTCAACTACGTGCAATCGACCAAAAACATTTCACCGCACATGCTTGGAGTTCACTCCTCCAAGACTTCTCGTTAACTAGGGTTACCTCCCCCTAAGATTTTTCACTACCTATCTTTATTCACTAGGACTTCCACCACCACTCTTTCACAGCAACACTACCTTTCATACACTCCCCTCTTCATCTTCATGCCCTAGTTTTAGAATTTCTATACTTTTAAGATGCGTTTGGTTTGGGGTAATTGATGATAACCTTGGTTATCCATTTTAGATTATATTATATAACCTTGTTTGGTTTAGATAATCATCGATTCCTAAGTTATCTTGCACGACCGTCACATCATGAAACGTCAGCAAATAGGTAATGTATCTCGGAATCATATTACCACCAAATTCTAAGGTTTTCGTTAATTCCCTATTAACGAGAATAAGTCACGGGCGAAAAGGTCACTAAACGCGATCAGCAAGGAGGGCGAGCAACTGTCGATCATGGAACACGATCAGCGAGTAGGGGCAAAGGTGACGCCAACGTCTCGTGTGGATGGAGGCGACTGGCAAGTTTGCTTCTTCTTCTCCTTTTGATCTCTTCCTCATCCTTTTTATTGTTTGCCTTCTTCTTGGTGTTCGATTGGGGGATCCGTCGAAGCAAGCTTTCGATGAGCACAGTCTCACCGTAGCATTAGGCAGTGTGAGAGAGGGAGGGGTCGGGAGATAGATCTATTATGTATACGTCCATGGCGCCAACAAGTTTGCGACTTACTTGCACCGGAACACCCACATGCTGGCAGTCATACTGGTGTATGCCGTTCTGGAATAGATGCTGATCGCGCTTCTGCTCCTCAATGGGTTATTCACCTACCTCATCGCTTGATTCACCACCTACTTCGGCCTCCAACCGCCCTATATCTTCTGCTTGCGGGTGGATCATCTCTTCGAGAGCGATGTCGGCCGCAGAGACTGGCCAGCGCTTGCCGTGACCTCATGTGCGTGGACCATGCCGCTAAGGTTTCCGGGTTGGGGTATTGCGACTGCCACCGGAGGCTAGCGGAGGTCAAGGAGATGTGTGAGGATTGTTGCCTGAAAACGTCGAGGTCAATTGGCGCTCCGGCCTTGTTGTCGTGGATGAAGAGGAGCGAGGAGGGGGAGAAGGATCTGCAATGCTCGTGCTTTGGTGTCGTTCTGGATAGTGGGTTCTACTTGTCCTACTTTCTTGCCAAGCAGTCTTGGGGCCTAACGGAGTACGAGCAGACTTGGTTGATCAAGTGGAAGTCGACGATCAAGAAGTACTTGAAAAATCTGTCACCTTGGGTGAGGAAAAGTTGGAAGAAGAGGAAGTGATTGATTCCCACAGCTAAAATATTTCCAGGAGAAGAAGAGGAGTAAAAGAATGAAGAGGATGAGAACGAAGGCCATGCTACTGCTGCTATCTTGGAGGAAGAAGAAGAATCTTCCCTATCTCTAATGCTTGCCATTTGGTGTACGATGCATCCATTGAAGTCCTCACTTCCACTCCAAGTTACATATGCGCCGAGGAGGATTGATTAGTCCCAATTGAGCTGATTGACTCTATGACCGAGATCCCCATTGTGTTGGTTTCTGAACTCAATGATGTGAAGCAAATTGCAAGGTCTAATGTTGCTAAGAGCAATATTGAGAAGGAATTGTATTCTTCTGAGGTACAAAGAGCTCAACAATCTACTATGACCCTAGATATATAAAGCATTCCAGAGGAGGAAAAAACATTAATACCATCTGCAAAAATGGATGAAGGTATTGAAGATCATGAATGTTCTGTGACTCAAGGCATGAGGTCTGAAACAGATGATATACATCTCGAGAATTCTATGGTTCCTCAATATTCAGAGCCCATTTCTGATCAACAAGTTATTGCTCCTCGGGCTACAACAATTATCACACTTGAAGGGCTGAGTCAGAAAGATCTTCCTGAAACAAAAGATAGCATGGTTCATTCTTAAGAAAGCAACTTTTATTAATTTTGTTAAGTTCCTTATTCACGTTTATCAACTTCAATAAATATTGCTTCCTCACTTGGATTTTTCTAATTAATCTGAGAAGGGATATAATTTATTGATGCAGATAGTAATTCTAATATATCAATAGGGAGTGAGATATGTGACAAGGAACACATCAAAGGTTTCGATACTTACAAGCCAACTTTAGTTTCAGAAAGCACACAAGATCAAGACTCAGTGGAGAATAATGAAAAAGGCTACCATGGACCAAGGTAACACTTCATGATCATTCTTTTGGTTTGATGTTCTAGATATTCACTTTTTTAAAAACTAGATATTCAACTGTCTGCGCCTAACAAATGACCTAATTAGATTCACATTTGTTTATTGAAGAAACAACATTTTCTAAGAATCATATATCTGAATTTTCTGAGAATCATGAGATTAAAGAGGATAGAGCACCTAAGACACGAAATTATATTGATGGTATTCAAGGTATGAGTAACCAAGCTTCAAGAAGAGAAAGTTGCTGTAAAATACCGGAAATTGGCGAATAATGATAAGGGAATTTTCCGGAATTTTTGAAAATTTTTCGAGAATTTTTCGAAACTCGTATGACTAAGTTTACGGGGATAAAAATGGGGGCCCAGAAAGAGCCTGTTTAGGCTACCCCATTTAAGCGAGGAAAAGTTATTTTTCTTTTCCTTTTTATTATCTTTTTCTTTTATTCTTATTTCTTTTCTCAATTTCTTTCTCCCCGCGCGCCGACGCCATTTGCCCTAACCTCTCTGCGCCGTCTTCTTCTTCCCAACCGGCGCCGCAACCAACCACCGCACGTCGGCGATTAAGCCTTCTCAAATCCCCTCTGCCACTTCTTCTTCTCCTCCTCTTCATCGTCCGCACGCCCTCACCCTCTGCCGCCAGCGATAAGAGTTGATTTTCTCTCATCTGGCCGACGCGACGCTGACCTCGATCTGTCGGCGTTCGAGCCCTAGCGTCGGCCTCTCCTTCTCCTTTTCTTCAAGCGCCGGCCACCAGGTTCGCCGAGCCACCGCCGGTCCGTGCCCTAGCCAGCCCGACGCCATGGCCGCTCTTCCTGCTTTTCTCTGCGCCACGGCCGAACAGCCGATCATTGGATCGAGCAACTCCAGCAACTCCAACCTCTGTTGATCTCACGCCTGAGCGCTACTGCTCTCATCTCTTGTGATGTCACCCAATCGTCGGCTTGACTGTCTTGTGCTCAAGTTTCTGTCTCACACACAGTAAGCATTCCTGGTTGTTTCCATCAGTAAGCTACTAGGGTAGGATTGCTATGTGTTGTTTTGGTTGGATTCATGATCATTTTTTTTCCGGTTCTGGACTAGGAGGAAAACATCGGATCAGTGGACCTCTTCTTCATTGTTGCTGATTGAGGTTTCGGTTGAGGTAAGATTAGGTTGTAAGATGGGTTGTTGCTTGATTTGTGATTCCCAATTATTGATCTCAACTTGATTTGAACAATGGAAAGGAGTTCAACAGGGGGATTGTGTTATGCAGGGTGTTTCCTGGTTCAACAGCTGAGACATCAGATTTGGGTAAGAAATGTTGGATAGTAGATGTAACATCGATCTGATTCTAGTTTGCTGGTTGAGATATTGAGGTTAATTATTTGTTTGATCATTGTAGCTCAGTCCATTCCTGTTATATGATTAATAGGGAATTAAATTTATTATGAGTTAAGGTAATTAACAGATGAGTTAATTGATAAATGAGTAAATTGGATCCAATTTGGGTTAATTAATTTGAATGGATTGTGTAGGACAATCCAAATGGAGGTTCCTAATGAAATTAGGAATTTAGTTTAGTTTGTTTATATGTAATTAGCTAAATCTGGATACTATGTATCACAGGACTTTGACGCGGGACGAGCACTTCGACAGAGAGGTCTTTTAGCTCGATCTATATTGGAGGCGGGTACCTCTTGACTTATCTTTTATGATATTGTCTTTGGATATGCATAGTATTTTATAACTACAAGCAATGAACATGTTTGTCTTTGGTATGTCACTGTTTGATATCCATAGCATGTTAGGTTTATCGCCTATGACGTATCCGTGCTTATATCATGTGATTTATTGCCATGAGTACTGTATTACCATGAGTATCTTAGTTTCTAGAATAAGTGACATACCATGTTTTACTGAGGTTAGGACTAGGTTCTGGACTTTTGGTTTCAGTCATGTGTATCGAGATTATCTGATACTTAGGTTTTATGCCATGACTGGCTTGTGTACCTCTATTTGTATATCATATATGATTCGTGTACCTAGACCTTGATTCTTGATATGTGCATATTGTTGGTACATATGTTATGGAAGGAGATATGTTTAGGATCTAGGTTGCTATACCATAGAGGACCTGTATGCCCTAGATCCGTGGATTGACCTACTGATATTGTGGTACCCATATTATGTATATATGGATTTCTCTATGCTGATCAGGATATTCCATACTTATTATGTTCAGGACATAGGTTTTTGATATTCTATCTGACCTGTGTACTATAGATTTTGGTATGAGACCATCGCTTTTACAGTACCCATTTTTGTATATATGGATATGGTTATGTTGATCAGTTTTTGTTATGCATAGTGACATGCATCATGATTGCATGCTGTGCGATTGTCGGCTCTACTATGGTTGAGCCCATCGCCATTACGTACTGCGCACACCCCCACTCATGGTTTAGTGGTATATCGGGCAGGTGTGTGGCGGCTCTGCTTGGCTCCGTTGGTCATATGACCCAGTGTGGTAGCCGGCAGACAGTTCCGCTCTGTTTGGCCGGCATTTAGTGTAGCGTAGTAGCCGGTAGACAGTGGACTCTGTTTGGCTCCGTTGGTCGGTGACTCGGCGTGGTAGCCGGCAGAGATACCTCCCCGTGTGCCGGGAGTTGAGAGCATTGAGCTCCCTCATTTATGATTTGGGGTCACGGGACAGGAGTACTCCGACAGCATCCGTCCACTCGGTCACTCATCGGGAGTAGTGACGAGTGCACGGTTGTCACAACCCTACCCACTCGGTCTCACCATTTGTGTGTGAGATGGCTGACGGGGTGACCAGGACGCATCATTAGCATCATATGCATTGATGCATTTATATTTTATGATTGTGTTTGCTGCGGTTGTTGCATTTTGGTTGGATACATACTTTTGACTGCATGTGATTATTGACACTTCGGTTTGTGACCTTTTGTCCGGATAGGAGTTCTGGTGAGTCTGACTTCCTCAGTTACCTTTCAGTTTTGCGTATTCCCTATATATGATTAGGAAGCTGTATTTCATGATTGTTGCTGTTAGATATATCTTACTACTCATGTCCATTGGTATTCGCTGAGTTGTTGAACTCACCCCCGTTGATACTATCTTTTTCAGGTACCAGGTTTGGTTTTGGTGTCGCTTGGAGTATCCTGTCTGCTGGTCCCCACGTCACATCAGAGGACTTATCGGTTTCACGTATGTTTTGTTTATTTTATGTATCAGTTGTTTAGCTCTGTACTCTGGTTTTATCTTTGGAGTGTTGGCATTGTTATGTGGTATTTTGTATTTATGTTATTGGTTGTGTAAGTCTAGCCGGCTAGCAGTTTTGTGTTTTGGTTTTGGTACAGCCGAGTGAGCTGCTTTATTTTTAACTGCGTGGTTGTGTCAGCCAGAGGCTGAATTTGATATTAACTGCGTGGTGTTTGTTTCCTTTTATTGTTATTATTCCAGCTGCATGTGGCTGAGGTATATAGTGCTTGTAGAAAAGTTTCAGATTGTCCGCCGTACAGGGGAGATGCTGCCGAAATTTCTTCGGACAGAGACTCCTCCGGGGCGTGACAGTTGCTATGCAGATGGAAGCATTGCAATATCAGCGAATGATGAACAATCATAATACGACCAGGAGGCTTTATAGCTTCTCAATGAGCTCATGATCTATCGCTCTCGCTTCGTTGTCAACTTAATGTGCATAAAATCGAAGGTAATACCAATAATGCTTAACCTTAGATTAAATTTCCAATTAACTCTAATTAGGATAGTCAAACAGGCTTTTCTAGTTTCACTGATGTATCCCATTAAAATATTTAAAAAATATTAAAAATTCTAAATAAATCAAATAAATTTTATATACTCATATAAATTTAGATGGCGTTTGGTTCTCTCCTTGTAACGCCTCAGCCCGGGCGGACCACCAGAGATCCTTTCAGCACGCACCCTAAAAAACTTCCCAAGAGGTCATCCATCCTCAAATTACTCCAAGCCAAGCACGTTTAACTTTAAAATTCTTAAGTTTGGACTTCCGGAAAGGAAGGTGCACCTTGGTAATATGGATAGTACCATCTAACCTTTTAAGTCATACTTAACCAGAATCTCAGAACTGGGGTATTACAATCACCCCCACTTAAAGACACAACGTCCTCGTTGTGTAACCACAAATCACACTAGACAAATCCCAGAATTTCTCTCTCTAGGTGGTGCCCTGGGTGCTCCTGCCACAGACGCACTCACGGTCGCAAGGTCGCTTTGATACCATTTGTAATGCCCCGGTCGGGGCGGGCCCCACCCGGACCAAACCGGGAACGCCACCAGAATTGTCCATCGGGTTGACGACTAGCTACACAAACTACCGGAGGTCCTTTCAGCGTGCTTTATCCTCACTCACACATACTCTGAAAAACTTCCCAGGAGGTCACCCATCCTCAAATTACTCCAAGTCAAGCACGCTTAACTTTAGAGTTCTTAAGTTTAGGCTTCCAAAAATGAGGGTGCGTCTTGGTAATATGGATAGTACCATCTAACATTATAAGCCATACTTAACCAGAATCTCAGAACCAAGGTATTACACTCCTAGGAATTGGAATGAGAATGTGTATCATACTATTGCGGAATGAGTATGAGCTTGGACATCATTCTTAAAAATAATATTTGGTTAGTTGAATAATTTCTATCGGAATGAACCTAAATTTCCTTTTTTACCCTTAGAGGAAAATAAGAGAAAAAATTAGATGGAAGGGAAAGTTGAATATGAGATAAACATATGATGAGAGAGAATGGTGAGAGAGAAAGTGGGATGGGAAAAAATGAAGAGAGCGAAAGTGTGATGAGAGAAAATGAGGAGAGAGAGTGTGATAGGAGAGATTGAGAAGAGAAAAAGTATGATGAGAGAGAAAGTGTGTTGAGAGAGAAAGAGTGATGGGAAAAAATGAAGAGAGAGAAAGTGTAATGAGAGAAAATGAGAGATTGAGGAGAGAAAGTATGATGAGAAAATGTGATGAGAGAGAAAGTGTGATGGGAAAAATGAAGAGAGGGAAAGTATGATAAGAGAAAATGAGGAGAGAGAGTGTGATGGAAGAGAATGAAGAGAGAGAAAGTGTGATGAAAGAAAATATGGAGAGAGAGTATGGTGAAAGAGATTGAGGAAAGAAAGTATGATGAGAGAAGAAATATGATGAGAGAAAAAGTACGATGACAAATTGAGGAGACAATGAAGAGAGAGAAAATAATGAGAGAGAATACAAAGAGAAAATGATAGAGAATGTGTGATGAGAGAGAATGAGGAGAGAGAGTGTGATGGAAGAGAATGAAGAGAGAGAAAGTGTGATGAGATAAAATATGGAGAGAGAGTATGGTAAGAGAGATTGAGGAGAGAGAAAGTATGATGAAAAAATGAGGAAAGAATGAAGAGAGAGAAAATAATGAAAGAGAGTGTGTGATGAGAGAAAA
Organism: Zingiber officinale; assembly: GCF_018446385.1. NCBI lineage: Eukaryota > Viridiplantae > Streptophyta > Magnoliopsida > Zingiberales > Zingiberaceae > Zingiber > Zingiber officinale. The sequence goes on from NC_055991.1 coordinate 81,851,909, forward strand.
TATAGAGAGAAAATGGTAGAAAATGTATGATGAGAGAGAATGAGGAGAGAGAAAGTATCTTGAGAGAGAAAATGTGATGATAGAATGAGGAGAAAGAAAGTATGATGAGAGAGAACAAGGAGAGAGAGTGAAATGAAAAAAAAATTGAACAAATATACTAAGAGTATTTCCATCCAAAACTTAATTCTTATTCTCATTCCATCAAAACCTAAGGGAGAGGGTGGGTTTCATCCATATCCAAGTTTTTGGATTTCATTCCAAAATCTTGATTTCATTCCCATAAACCAAACATAAAGTTTGAGAATGAATCCATTCCCTTATTCCCAAACCTCTAAACCAAACGCTATCTTATTTCCTTAGTAATTATTAATTATATTATTATTATTATTTAAATAAAATATTCAACTGGGTTATACACTAAAACCTCCAAACAAATAAGTTTTTATTGCATTACTTAGAGTTAAATCAAATAACATTATGTTATGTTTTATTCTCCATAACCTAGTTATGTGATTACCTAGTAATCATATAACTAAGGTTATAAATGATAAATTTGAACCAAACATACCCTTAGGTCTATCAATGAGTTTTGGTAAAAATATATTATTAGCCCTTGCCATCTCTAATTGGACTCAATCCAAGTGCATTAGGTCCTTGGCTTGACATTGAGTGCCACTATTGCCCGAAGCAATAACCTCATGCCCGAAAAGGGTTATAGGTCGTAGAATTTGAGATGAAAAGGGATTTCGTCGTAAAATCTGCGATGAATAACCCTTTTTGTCACATATTTGATATTTTTTCTACACAAATTTGCAACGACTATGGTGATGAAAAAAAAAATTCATCATAGATTTTTCAAGTATGAAATGATTCCTAGATTGTCGTAGATTTGCGATGAATCTTTAGTAATCACAAATCTGCGACGAATTTGTTTTGTTGTAGATTTGTGACGAATATCCCTTTTCGTCACAGATTTGAGATCATAAAATTTCGTGGCGAATTCCTTTTCGCCACAAATTCACAATAAATTTTGCCACAATTTTTTTTCATCGCAAATTTGTGACGAATATCCATTTTCGACATAGATTTGAGATCATTAAATTTTACGACGAATTCATTTTCATTGTAAATTCGCAATGAATTTTGCGATGAACTTTTGTTTCATCACATATTTGGGACGAATATTCTTTTTCATCACAAATTTGAGATCATGAAATTTTACAACGAATTCATTTTCATTACAAATTTATAATGAATTTTACGACAAAAAATAGATTCATTCCATATTTTGCAACGAATATACATCATTTCGTTGCAGACTTTAACGATGGCTTATTCGCGACGAAAAGTTTTTCTTCACAAAATTAATTTGTAACAAATTTTAGAAAAAAAAATCATCACAAAATGCCCATTGTTTTTAGTGTTCTACCACAGATCACCTAGTGTCAATTGGTACAAAGATATATCTTCAACTTGGAGTATAATAACCAATCTTGCACAGTTAAACTTCCTTTCCTACACTCCCTTATTCTTCTCCATAAACCCCTAGGGCTATGGTGCAGCGGCAGGGGATTCAAGTTGTCACCTAGACGTCCGCAGTTCGATTCCCAACTATAGTGAATTTGTAGAAATTTTTTCTCCAAATGAGGCATGCAACCAAAGGATGTTGGTGTTCTTGGCCGCTCGCCACAAGCGCTTCTCGATTTATCCTGATGATCGATGAAAAATTTCGTAGTGCCGAAACTATCATCCCAAGACTAGTCGGGTTTTATTTGTTTTTTCTTTTTCTTCTCTATGCCCTAGTTTTAAAACTTTTGTACTTTAATTCAAAACCCATTGATTATCCTAAGCAACTTTGATTAGACTCAATCCAAGTACATTAGTTTCCTGGCTTAACATTGAGTGCCACCATGCTCTCAAGCCATAACCTTGTGACTTTCTAAGCTATAGAGCACCTGTTTACAAAAATTTAACTTTTGTGCCAAGTTGAAGATTTGTCTTTATGTCAATTGACATAAAAGTTGATTTTTTTTTTTTTTTGTAAATAGGTGATCTATAGCTTAGAAGGTGCTGAGTCTATAGCTCCAAGGCATGGTGGCACTTAGTGTCAAGCTAGGAACCTAATGTATTTAGATTGAGTCCAATTAAAGATGTCTAAGGTCATCAATAAATTTTGATTGAAACTTATTAATAGAGCTAGAAATATAGAAATTCTAAAATAGGACATGGAGGCAGAGAGGGGAGTGTAAGGAAGATAGTGTTGTTATGAAAGAGTGGTTGTGAGGCTCTAAGATGAAGATATAAGACTGTGGTGTTGTTTTGGAGAAACCATAATCAGTGTGGTGTTGCGTTGATGAAACCAACACTACTGTCATTCTGTATGATAGAAACTAGCACTACCAAGGTGTTGGGTTAGAAAGATCAGTAACACTTGAGAAATCAAAATAATAGCGTTGTTGTATTGAAGAGATTAGCACCAATGTAGTGTTGAATTGGAGAAATTAGCATGATAGAGTGATGCGATGAAGAGACCAACATCATAATATTGCTAGTTTGGAAAGATCACTACTACTGTGATGTTAGGTCGGAAACATCATAACTTTAGAGTCTAAAGGTGAAATTACTTGAAGTGAAATCTGTGGTGGAATGAGAAGAAGTGTGGTTCGCATGTAAATATTATAAGTTCATCACTTCAGTTATGGCATTAGTATCTTGATTGGCCATAATAGCAAAACATGTTGTCACGCCCCGAGAAAGATCCTGTCCGAAGAAATTTCGGCAGCACCTCCCCTGTACGGGTGACAATCTGAAGCATTTATACAAAGTCCTCAGGGCCACATATACCTCGGCCAACACGACCGGAAATACTAACAAACAAATAAGTAAACAACCACGCAGTTATATATGTAGCAGCTCACTCGGCTGTACAAAAACCAAAGCACAACGAAAAATAACAGAAACCAAATACAAACCCAGACACTGACTGCTAGCCGGCTAGGCTTACACAACCATCAACCAATACAAAATACACTCCAGAAACAAAACCGGAACACAAGCTAAATACACAAGTTCATATACCAAAATAAAAGTAAACAAAATGCGGAGACCGATCTTCTGAGGTGACGTGGGGACCAGCAGACAAGATACTCCAAGCGACACCACAAACAACCTGGTACCTAAAAAAAATAGTGTCCACGGGGATGAGTTCAACGACTCAACGAATACCAATAGACATGCCTAATAAGATATATCTAACAGCAATAAACATGGAATACAACTTCCTAATCATATATATAAGAAAGATGCAAAACTGAAAGATAACTGAGGAAGCTGTACTCACCAGGAACTACTATCCAGACAAAAGGGTCGTCAAAACGAAAGTGCCCTAAATCCTGTATGCATGTCAAACATATGCATCCAACCAAATGCAGCAAATAAATGCAGCAAACACAATCACAAGAAATAAATGCATCAATGCATATGATATCAATGATGCGTCCTGGTCACCCCTGACGCCAGTCAGTCATCTCACACACAAATGGCGAGACCGAGTGGGTAGGGCTGTGACAACCGTGCACTCTGTCGTCACTGCTCCTGATGAGTGACCGAGTGGACGGGATGCTGTCGGAGTACACCTATCCTCCTACCCCAAATCATAAATGGGGGAGTGCAATGCTCTCAACTCCCGGTACACGATGACGGGGAGGAATCCCTGCCAGCTAACACGTTGTGTCACACTACCCATGAGCGGACCAACGTAGCCAAACAAAGTCCCTGTTGCAACACACACTGCCTGAATCGACCACTAACCCATGAGTGGTGGTGTGTGCAAATCCATGTAACTAGCGATGTGCTCAACAATAATGGAGTCGACTATCGCACAGCATGCAATCATGATGCATGACACTAAGCATGGCAATATCCTGATCATCATAGAAAAATCCATATATATATATAATATGGATACCACAGTATCAGTAAGTCAAATCCATGGGTCTAGGGTATACAGGTCCTCTACGGTATAACAACCTAGATCCTGAATATATCCCCCTCCATAACATATGTACCAACAATATGGACAGATCAAAGAAAAAGAGTCAAGGTACACAAATCAGATATGATATACAAATATAGGTACACAAGCCAGGTATGGTATAAAAACCTATGTATCAGATAATCTAGATACATATGCCCGCAATAAAATCCAGAACTAGTCCTAACCTCAGTAAAGCATGGTATGTCACTAACTCCAGGAACTAAGATACTCATGGCAATAATCACGAGGTATAAACATGGATACATAACAAACGACCAAATAGAACAAGCTATGGATATCAAACCGTGACATACCAAAGGCAAACATGATCATTGCTTGTAGCTATAAAATACTATGCATATCCAAATGACAATATCATAAAAGATAAGTCAAGAGGTACCCGCCTTAAATGTAGACCGAGCTAAAAATCTCCACGTCGAAGTGCTCATCTCGAACCAGAGTCCTGTAATACATGGTATCCAGATTTAGCTAATTACATATAAATAAATTAGCTAAATCAAATCCTCGAGAAGCTAACATAAATCTAGATCCAATTATAAATCCTAATTGGATCATCTAACTCCTCAATCGTTTCTTATCTAATCCATTCAAATTAGGTTTGGCAATAAGCATAATCCATCACAAGTTCTAATCCAAATCTAACTAACCAATTCATTTAATTCATTTAGGTTAGGTAATCCCAACCATTCCCCATCTATATCTGGATTTAAATCCGTGAGCAACCTCAAACCAAAACTCACCTGAGTTAAATGCCTCATCCGATAACTCACTGCCGGAGAAGTTGCTGCCAAAGCTTGCTTCCCAAAGAACGTTGCTACCAACGGTCTATTGCCGACACTGCAAGGAACTGCAACGGTGCTAAGTTCTTCCTCTCTACCAGAGATTTAACAGAGGGAAAGACTAGGCTTGATTTCCCTGCTCCTGCCCGAACCCACAGTGAGCTGCTGGATCAAAAGAAATCCACAGCGCATAAAATTCCAAATCCATAGGACACGATACCTATACCTCATAGCCGTGTTTGTTGCTCCACAGCCCTCAACTAATTACTCTTCCTCTCCACTGGTCGGAGGTGATAAGAATCCGACGACCGCGCTAGGGCACAGGAAATTCAGCACAGTTTCCTCTCCAAGTGAGGGAACCGGAGGTGGGCGACGCCGGTAAGCTTGACCTCGTCTCGTTGCCGCGATCTCGATTTAAGCAGGGAGAGGGAGAGAAGACCTTGAGCACACGGCAAAGAAGATGGCTAGGTCACATGAGTTCGGCGGCGCTGGATCACAAGGGAGGCCGGCGGCACGGTGCAGAGATGCTTGGCATCACCGGCGGCAGGGGAAATGGGGCTCAGACCTCACAGTGGCGACGGCTAGGGCACATAAGAAGGGAAAGAGAAGAAGGGAAAGGGCTCGGCGAGGGAGAAGTAAAGAATCCGCCGTGTGCGGTTAGGGCCAAGAAATCGCGTCGGGCGCGTGGAGGGGAAAAGGAAACGGCGTTGGGGAGAAAGAAAAGAAAAGGAAAAGAATAAAAATAAATAGACTTTCCCTCGCTTAAATGGGGTAGCCCAAACAGACTTTTTTTTTCCCGGACCCTATTTTCATCCTTGTAAACTCGTCCTTACGAGCTCTGAAAAATTACCGAAAAATTTCCAAAAATTCCAAAAAAATTCCTTATCATTATTCGCTAATTTTCGGTATTTTACATTCTCCCCCACTAATAAAAATTTGGTCCCCAAATTTCAACATCTACCATCAGCAAATACTAACAACAAGTAGATAGTATCAATGCTAAACGGAACCATAATTTACATACCTCAAGTGAAAATGTGGGGGTATCAAGCTCGGATCGTATCCTCGAGCTCCTAGGTAGCCTCCTCGTCGGAAAGATGTTGTCATCCGACTTTAACCAGTCGGATCATCTTGTTCCACAACTGACGCTCTTTTCGATCCAGAATCCATACCAGAACCTCCTCATAAGTGACGTCAGGCTGAACTGGAACTGAGATACCTGTCGGCACATGCGTCGTGTCGGGTATGTATCTCCTCAGTATAGACACATGAAATACGTCATGAACTCCTGCCAGGAACGGTGGTGGTGTCCACCGATAAGCTATTGCTCCAATCCTTTCCAAGATCTGGAAAGGTCCAATATATCGCGGAGCTAGCTTACCTCTGAAGTCAAATCTCTTCACTCCTTTCGTGGGTGAAACTCGCAAAAATACATGGTCGTAAATGGAGAACTCTAAGAGTCTCCGACTCCGGTCAGCATAACTCTTCTGGCAGTCCTGTGCCTCTGACACTCTCCGTCTAATAGTACGGACCAACTCTGCCTCATACTGAGATCTATGAGGTCCCAACAATTGGGCCTCCCCAACCTCATCCAAAATCCAATACACAAGACTTCAGCAAGTCCTCTAGAGTCTGAATGGTCCGCTGTAACTATCCATCTGTCTGTGGATGGAAGGCTGTACTGAAACGGAGCTGTGTGCCCAAGTCCTGCTGCAGACTCTGCCAGAAACGAGACGTAAACCAAGGGTCTCTATCCGAAATGATAGTCAAAGGGACACCATATAATATGATGATCTTCCGGTAATACAGATATGCCAATCGATCCAGGGAATCTGACTTCCGAATCGCCAAGAAGTGCGCCGACTTGGTTAATCAATCAACGATTACCCCAAATCGTGTCATAGCCTCATCGTCTCCTCGGCAAACTCACCACAAAATCCATGGTAATATGTTCCATTCCCACTCAGAAACAAGAATCCGCTGAAACAATCCGACAGGTATTTAGTGCTCAACCTTCACCTGCTAACAAACAAGACATCTAGCTATAAATTCCGCGATGTCTTCCTTCATACCGTTCCACCAACAGGAACATCGCAAATCTTGATACATACGGGTCCCGCCTGGATAGATCACAAATCGAGATCGATTAGCCTCCTGAAGTAGCTCCTGTAAGACCGGATGAGACTGAGGTACGCATAATCTGCCTCGGAAGTATACAACACCCTCCTCGTCTCGTGTGAACTCGGTCTGCTGCCCGGAAGTTGTCTGGCTACTAATGAACTGCAAGTACTGATCACCAGCCTATACCTCTCGGATCCTCGTCCTGATCGACGATTGAACAACCATGGTAACAAGAATACCTTTCTCTGTCCATTATTACTCCTCAAGGCCTAACCCGGAGAAACCTTGAATCAAGTCTGTGACCACAACTCGGTGGCAAGCTAGAGTCCCTCCGGACTTCCTGCTAAGTGCAATGGCAACAACATCAGCTCTCCTCGGGTGATAGCTAATGGTACAACCATAATCCTTCAGGAACTCCATCCATCTTCTCTGTCGGAGATTAAGTTCTTGCTGAGTGAACAGACATTTGAGATTCTTATGGTCAGTGAGAATCTCAATTGTAACACCGCACCGATAATGCTGCCAAATCTTCAAGTCAAACATACTGGCGTTCAGTCACAAGTCATGCACTGGGTAGTTCTCCTCATACTCCCTCAACTACCGAGAAGTAGGAGACTACCCTACCGTGCTGCATCAAAACAACGCTCAACCCTGTAGAAATGCGTCGGTATAGAGCACGAATCCGTCCTCTCCAGAAGGTAAAACCAAAAATCGAAGCTGACACTAGTCTCCGCTTCAGCTCCTGGAAGCTAGTCTCGCAATCCTCAGTCCAAGTGAACTTCACGCCTTTCCCGGTCCGGCGTGTAAACAGCATAGAAATCCGTGAGAAATCCTCAACGTATCTCCGGAAATATAGAGCCAAACAAAGGAAGTTGTGAGCCTCTTATATCGACTCCGTCTACTCCCAACGGTAACAACCTCGATCTCTTGTGGAACCACGGTATACTCCTACTGGTGACCGCGTGTCCCAATCATCATCACATAAGACAATCCAAATAAGCACTACTGATCATCACATATAGATGTTCTCGTCGAAACATCTCTAGATCTAAGCAAAGGTGGTGTACGTGACTCACCGCGGATCCGAAATAGATCACAACATCGTCAACAAAGACAATGGAAACCGATCCAAACATCCTCAAAATACCAGAATCATCATGATAACATCTAGGGCACCGCAAACCCTAATGGTAAAGCCAAGACACATAATGTCTGTATCACAGATATTCCTAACCATAAGATCCCTAACAATAAGTCCGAAATCTAATCACCAACAATATAAATCGCCAAAGAATAGATCCTAGATCTGATCACCAACGATATAAATCACCAAAGAATATATCCTCAGTGTGAGAGCAACGCTCCATCACAGAAAATACCACATATGTGGGAGCAACAGAAATCCTCAATATGTAGGAGTAACACTCCACTACAAATAATCTGAAATATGTGGGAACTACGCTCTACCCCAACAATCCAGAATATATGGGAGCTACGCTCTACCACAAACGATCCATAACATGTGGGAGCTACGCTCTACCACAACAATACATAAGTGCCCAAAGCACCTAACTATCTAGCTAGAGATTGCACGAGATCTCTCTACCACATATCACTGTGGGTAGCCTAGGGTATAACCACCCAGTAAGCAAATCAAATCCATAGTCAGCTCTATCATCCTCCTAGTGGGTCGGTCACCCACTAATGGGAGAATTAGTTGACAGGGTAAAACCACCAATATCATAATGTAGACATTTAACATTCTACATTTAACATAGATAGAATCATCATGATGCTACCAACCATACATCTGACACACGTGCACACACAACATATGTATGACCGACATAATCCTCCAATTAATACACACCAAAAATACTCACATCATAGGTATAATTCACCATGATACCTCCAACAATGTATACCGAACCCGTGTGCATATATCATCGTAGGTAAAATCAACAATACCCTCAAACAACACTCACATGACAAATACACACATATGCCAAGAGTATAATCAACATATACTTCCAATAAGGCATACTAAAACCCAGGTGCATTCACAAATCACATATAATCAACAAGATACCTCAGATACCACACCAAACACATATGTACATATCACAACACTGATGTAGTCGACAAGATACTTCCCACATGACACTCACACCCATGTGCACATACCACGACACAGATTTAAATCGATAAGATATCTCCAATATGTCAATCAGGCACGTACAGCTAACTAAATAGCTATAATCCACAAGGAACCTACAATAACCATATCTAGATGGGAATACCCACACTATTTACAAATGAACTATCCATCATAGAACTCCTTCAACTCATAACAATCATATGTACACTTCATATATATGCATAATTAGCATATTCATCCAATCTACCACACAAATCCTATGCCACCTTCTAAGTTATCCAATTAGGTACATACAGTCTAAAATTAAAGTACTCATGGAATAGGATACATCGATCCTCTATCGACTGACCAAGTCGTCAATAGTATATGCTAATTCAACCCTTTCCCACGTCGGTATAAGCTAGGTACTCGATGTGCTCAAGATATCCAACTAAGCACGAATAACCCAAGATTCAAACATCTAAAAGTAAAGTAGGTCAATCCCCTACTGATCGGATCAACAAAACTAATCGATCATCTACTAACTAATCAAGAATAAATAAAGCCTCTACAAGCATTTAAGGTAAATCGATCACGACTACCCAAGTCAACAAACGTCAATCTATCTTCTACTGACCGATCTAACAAGAGTAAATCAATTATCTACGGATGAAATTAACTAAGATAACATGGTATACAACTGGCTAGGTCAACATAAAGATATAGATACTATCCATTACCCAACTAATAATAGCAGAGGCTGGTATGTACCTCAATCCGCTATCCAACTAGTAATAACAGAAACTAAAACTACTGGTGTATGATATGAAAAATCACCAGAAACTGTAATCCCTCAATCTCTATTAAGGTCGATCATCGTCAGTGGCTAACCCCTCACATGTAATATGGCTACAACATCAGACAGAAACCAGATACAAAGTGTCATAACTATCACAGTCAACAATGCATACTCTAACTAAATAGTAGGATAACAGTATACCATCATACCTCCTATAGCTTGGAGATGTCCTGCTGCTGCCAGGTCCCAAAACCCGAAAAGTCACATCAAAGAGACCAAAACACAAAATCCGAAACACCGGGAAAATAAGACTCGTAAGCCGATCTCTGATACCAAATAAATTGGTATCAGATAAATCTAAAAAATCCAGAACACATAGCAAATATCGTAAACCTCGCTCTGATACCACTAAATTGTCACGCCCCGAGAAAGATCCTGTCCGAAGAAATTTTGGCAGCACCTCCCCTGTACGGGTGACAATCTGAAGCATTTATACAAAGCCCTCAGGGCCACATATACCTCGGCCAACACGGCCGGAAATACTAACAAACAAATAAGTAAACAACCACGCAGTTATATATGTAGCAGCCCACTCGGCTGTACAAAAATCAAAGCACAACGGAAAATAACAGAAACCAAATACAAACCCAGACACTGACTGCTAGCCGGCTAGGCTTACACAACCATCAACCAATACAAAATACACTCCAGAAACAAAACCAGAACACAAGCTAAATACACAAGTTCATATACCAAAATAAAAGTAAACAAAATGCGGAGACCGATCTTCTGAGGTGACGTGGGGACCAGCAGACAGGATACTCCAAGAGACACCACAAACAACCTGGTACCTGAAAAAAAATAGTGTCCACGGGGGTGAGTTCAACGACTCAGCGAATACCAATAGACATGCCTAGTAAGATATATCTAACAGCAATAAACATGGAATACAGCTTCCTAATCATATATATAAGAAAGATGCAAAACTGAAAGATAACTGAGGAAGCTGTACTCACCAGGAACTACTATCCAGACAAAAGGGTCGTCAAACCGAAAGTGCCCTAAATCCTGTATGCATGTCAAACATATGCATCCAACCAAATGCAGCAAATAAATGCAGCAAACACAATCACAAGAAATAAATGCATCAATGCATATGATATCAATGATGCGTCCTGGTCACCCCTGACGCCAGTCAGTCATCTCACACACAAATGGCGAGACCGAGTGGGTAAGGCTGTGACAACCGTGCACTCTGTCGTCACTGCTCCTGATGAGTGATCGAGTGGACGAGATGCTGTCGGAGTACACCTATCCTCCTACCCCAAATCATAAATGGGGGAGCGCAATGCTCTCAACTCCCAGTACACGATGACGGGGAGGAATCCCTGCCGGCTAACACGTTGTGTCACACTACCCATGAGCAAACCAACGTAGCCAAACAAAGTCCCTGCTGCAACACACACTGCCTGAATCGACCACTAACCCATGAGTGGTGGTGTGTGCAGATCCATGTAACTAGCGATGTGCTCAACAATAATGGAGTCGACTATCGCACAGCATGCAATCATGATGCATGACACTAAGCATGGCAATATCATGATCATCATAGAAAAATCCATATATATATAATATGGATACCACAGTATCAGTAAGTCAAATCCATGGGTCTAGGGTATACAGGTCTTCTACGGTATAACAACCTAGATCCTGAACATATCCCCCTCCATAACATATGTACCAACAATATGGACAGATCAAAGAAAAAGGGTCTAGGTACACAAATCAGATATGATATACAAATATAGGTACACAAGCCAGGTATGGTATAAAAACCTATATATCAGATAATCTAGATACACATGCCCGCAATAAAATCCAGAACCTAGTCCTAACCTCAGTAAAGCATGGTATGTCACTAACTCCAGGAACTAAGATACTCATGGCAATAATCACGAGGTATAAACATGGATACATAACAAACGACCAAATAGAACAAGCTATGGATATCAAACCGTGACATACCAAAGGCAAACATGATCATTGCTTGTAGCTATAAAATACTATGCATATCCAAATGACAATATCATAAAAGATAAGTCAAGAGGTACCCGCCTTAAATCTAGACCGAGCTAAAAATCTCCACGTCGAAGTACTCATCTCGAACCAGAGTCCTGTAATACATGGTATTCAGATTTAGCTAATTACATATAAATAAATTAGCTAAATCAAATCCTCGAGAAGCTAACATAAATCTAGATCCAATTATAAATCCTAATTGGATCATCTAACTCCTCAATCGTTTCTTATCTAATCCATTCAAATTAGGTTTGGCAATAAGCATAATCCATCACAAGTTCTAATCCAAATCTAACTAACCAATTCATTTAATTCATTTAGGTTAGGTAATCCCAACCATTCCCCATCTATATCTGGATTTAAATCCGTGAGCAACCTCAAACCAAAACTCACCTGAGTTAAATGCCTCATCCGATAACTCACTGCCGGAGAAGTTGCTGCCAAAGCTTGCTTCCCAAAGAACGTTGCTACCAACGGTCTATTGCCGACACTGCAAGGAACTGCAACGGTGCTAAGTTCTTCCTCTCTACCAGAGATTTAACAGAGGGGAAGACTAGGCTTGATTTCCCTGCTCCTGCCCGAACCCACAGTGAGCTGCTGGATCAAAAGAAATCCACAGCGCATAAAATTCCAAATCCACAGGACACGATACCTGTACCTCACAGCCGTGTTTGTTGCTCCACAGCCCTCAACTAATTACTCTTCCTCTCCACTGGTCGGAGGTGATAAGAATCCGACGACCGCGCTAGGGCACAGGAAATTCGGCACAGTTTCCTCTCCAGGTGAGGGAACCAGAGGTGGGCGACGCCGGTAAGCTTGACCTCGTCTCGTTGCCGCGATCTCGATTTAAGCAGGGAGAGGGAGAGAAGACCTTGAGCACACGGCAAAGAAGATGGCTAGGTCACATGAGTTCGACGGCGCTGGATCACAAGGGAGGCCGGCGGCACGGTGCAGAGATGCTTGGCATCACCGGCGGCAGGGGAAATGGGGCTCAGACCTCACAGTGGCGACGGCTAGGGCACAAAAGAAGGGAAAGAGAAGAAGGGAAAGGGCTCGGCGAGGGAGAAGTAAAGAATCCGCCGTGTGCGGTTAGGGCCAAGAAATCGCGTCGGGCGCGCGGAGGGGAAAAGGAAACGGTGTTGGGGAGAAAGAAAAGAAAAGGAAAAGAATAAAAATGAATAGACTTTCCCTCGCTTAAATGGGGTAGCCCAAACATGTTTTTTTTTTCCCGGGTCCTATTTTCATTCCCGTAAACTCGTCCTTACGAGCTCTGAAAAATTACCAAAAATTTTTCAAAAATTCCAAAAAAATCTCTTATCATTATTCGCTAATTTTCGATATTTTACACATGTTCTTACACTTAATTGAGAAGCCTTATCTACCAGCACTTTCATGGCTTCTTCTAGCTGGAGTGTAGTATATGCAGACTTTTTTTTTTTGGTCCATTATCCCGCGTTTTTAGGTTAATCATCTATTAAAGAAAATTCATCTGTTAATTTACCGATGCTGAAATTCGATCTTTGAAATCTGAAAAATTAAGAATATACACTCTGCTTGTACTATTGCCTGGGACAGAGACACGGCACTTACGCAGGCACTCCTTTCTGAGAGAATGATATAGAAGTTATAAAGAAAACGTATGTGAAATTTGACATTTGATAACATATTATCAGTGAAATAAATAGGTTGTCTCCTGCAATTTTGCCTATTGTATTTACTGCTCATGGAGAGTTGTAACAACAAATATTTTAGAGAAAATAATACCACAGTAGTGTTAATTTGGAAAAATGAGTACTATGCTGGATTGTAAACATCAGAATAGTAGTGTTACATCGGAGAGATCTGCACCAATATGGTGCTGTGTTGGAGAAATCGGCATACAATGGTGGTGGAGCAAGCACGAAGTTCTAGGTGACGTTTGGATAATTCGGATCGCCTGTGGCTCGGATGTTTGGAAGATTGGTATTATAGTTGTTGGAGGGAGAGGTATTATTGAAATTAGGTGTCCGGTAAAAAGTAAAGTATTGTGCGTCCTTTAAGAAATTTATAAATTCATATGTGCCCTATCCGAAAATGCCAAATAATTTCAGTATTTTTTGTAAAATATAATATTTATTTTTTAACAAATAAATAAATAAGGCCTACCACACGAATATATATTTTCTCTCTAGGAGCAAGCAAATGAAAACCTACAACCATTTACTATGAAACACTAAGGAGGAGATGAACACGAACGAAAAGAATTTATAAAACATTTTTAGAGGTGTTTTTATTATTTTTTATTATTGTTTTTTCTTCTTTTTTGGTTCTCGAAGGGAAATGTTGTTCTCTCAAGTCACCCTTCTCACTCTCCTCCTTCTATATTCTTCTTCCTCAACCTCCTCAAACTGTTGAGGTTCTGGTGCCGGCGGTGACACTGGCCGTGGCATCAGCTGCTGAGGTGGCCGTGGCATCACTTGCTGCGGTGGCCGACTGTCTGACTCACCATGGCAGCTACAACAACAAACTCCAACAACAACAATAATAACCACCACTGCAATCACACTCCATATAGCCTTCTTCCAGTGAGGCATGTGCTTTTCTTCTATTGTCAGCAAAGGATTCCCCGTCAAACTGTCACAAATATCGAAAAGAGTCCTCGTAGCCACATCCACTTAACTAAACAAACTAATGCCATATAAACATATATACTTGAGGTTTAGTTTGTTGTTGCTGAGCAGGGATTCTGGGACTCTGCCACTCAGCTGATTGTAAGCGAGATTCCTGCAACAACAGAAAACAATTCAGAATCAAAATAGCTCAATGGATTTGTTTCTAAAAACAAAAAACACAAAACACAAAACACACAATGGCTTACAATTCCCTCAAGTTGGGCAAGTTGCCGAGAAAGTCAGGGATGGATCCACTGAGCAGATTGTTATCCATGTATCTGAAAACATTTTTGATTTATTTTGTTTAGTGGGTTTTTTTGTTTTTATTTTGCGTGAGGAATATGATTGTTTGTTTCTTGTTTAATGTTCTTACATGATTTCAAGGGCTTGCATTTGGCCAAAGTTAGGGATGCCAGCTTCTAATCCATAACCTGAAAGGTAACTGAACGAGAAAATGGAGAAGAAAAAATTTAATATTGAAAAGAATTGAAATAATATTTATCACTTCGCTCTAATTAAGTAGAAATGGGTATCGTAGAAGGAGGCCACCAGTTGACTCTTGAGCAAGTAATCGACTAAGAGGACAATAAATAGTCAATTGATCAGCAGATTCAGACCATGAACGAAAATCCTATAAAGGGTGTCTGTGGAGGTTTTAAATTAGCTAAGATTGGTTCAAGTAGGTTCTCAAGCGGCATTTCTCTCTAGTTTGTGTACTGGATAAATTTAGAGTATAACTTATGCACACACAAATATCTGCCTAAGTTTTTTTTTTTCCTTTTGTATTTGTTATGCTTATTTGTTGTCGTAGTACTTGTAAAATGTTTCTATGTCTCTGAAA
Source organism: Zingiber officinale (assembly GCF_018446385.1). Lineage (NCBI taxonomy): Eukaryota > Viridiplantae > Streptophyta > Magnoliopsida > Zingiberales > Zingiberaceae > Zingiber > Zingiber officinale. The sequence continues at coordinate 81,867,373 of NC_055991.1, forward strand.
AGTGACCAAGAAGGGAAAAAGTAATGAGATTCTAAGGTTAACACTATCAAATGAACACAAACCGTGGAGTAGGAACTAGGAGTTTCGAATTGATCAATAAAAGTCTTGACCAAGAAGGAAAACAGTAATGAGATTCTAAGGTTAACCCCACCAAATGATCACAAACCATGGAGTAGGAACTAGGAGTTTCGAATTGATCGATAAAAGTCTGGATTGTGTGTTTGTGTTTATATTTTATGATTTGGCCACATACTAACAATTGTAGAAAAATATTGTCAATGAGAAAATTATTGGTGCAATCTTCTTTGGGTAAAGGTTGACTAAGTTTGGGTTGACTCAAGCTTGAGTTTCGATATTTGGATAAGATGTATGAATGAGAAGTCAAGTAAGTCAATGTTAACTAGAGACTTAACTGGTAAAGTTCTAACTGAAAGTTAGGTAAACGAGAAGTCCTAACTGAAGATTAGACAAATGAAAGTCCTAGTGGAACTAAGCAAACCTAGTTTGAAACTAGGTTAAATCCAAGGTAGGTTAGCTAGGAGCTAAACACTTAGCACAAGTAAAGTCCTAGTGAGACTAGGCAAACTTAGTTGAGAACTAGGTTAAGTCCAGGGTGAATTAACTGGGAGCTAAACATTTGGCATAAGTGAAGTCCTAGTGAGAATTAGGCAAAGCTAGTTGAGAACTAGGTTAAGTCCAATGTGGATTAGCTGGGAAATACTTAACACAAGGGAAGTCCTAGTGGGACCAGGCAAACATAGTTAGAAACTAGGTTAAGTCCAAGATGGGTTAGCTGAAAGCTAAACACTTGGTGTAAGAGAAGTCCTAGTGGGACTATACAAACTAGTTGGGAACTATGTTAAGCCCAAGGCGGATTAGCTGGGAACTAAACACTTGACACGAGAGAAGTTCTAGTTGGGAACTAGGCAATGGAAAGTCCAAGTTGGTCGAGAGTTGATCGGACATTTTTTGAAAAAGTCTTAACAGGTCAAAGTTGATTGTATGCTAGGTAATGAGAAGTTTCAACAAGTTATGGAAGGCTTCGGGTTGGGCAAATGAACCCTAAAACCAGGTTTAGGAGATTAGCTCTAGGTAATTGATTAGGTAATCGATTGGTCCAAAGTCAAAGATTTCCTCATGAAAGTAGAAGGGTTCTGAATTGATTGGTTAATCAATCAAGGGCTTGGAGAATCAATTAGGTTGATCCCGTCCGAAAGCAGAGAAAATGATTGGTTGGGAGGGTGACTCTGATGTTGATTACTTGAAGACTCTGATTCAGTAAAAAGTGGCTTCGAGTAGTCCTGCGTGTCAAAATAAACGTTAGTGACTGGGCCAGAGAAGGGGTTCCAGCGTACGCCCTCCGATGCTCAAGTCAGTGATAAGTTGAGTAGATGAACATTAGCTATGAATGTGTAAAACTACTTAACATTGCGTACCTCCGCCTGTAGATGGAGACCCCTTTTATAGTGTTCTATTTGAATATGCATGAATCTCAAAGCATTTCTAAAAAAGGACATACCATAAAGATGCTTTGACACATTTCTCAAAATGGACCTGCAAGATCTGCGTTTGACAAAGATGAAGCTTCTAATGTACAAATTGCATGCAGAATATTCTTTGTCCTCGGTGGGACACGACGCCAAAAAGAAATACGAAGTCGTTGGGTTGAGGGACCCACTATATGCTTACATGTCAAGCCGACCGAGTTCCTCTTGTAACCTGATCGACAATCACTTGCAAGGGAAAGCTGATTGGATTATAGAGTATTGTTGGGGACTCATCCCTCATTTAGCCTGTCTATTTAGCTATTGAGTTCGATCAGACCAAGTGTTCCATTTGTCCCATCGGACCATAAGTCCGTTCGGCTGGGTGGCTCAGCTGGAATAGTTGATTATGGTAGCTCGAGTGATGAAGAGGACTTTACTCTGGAGGGTACCGACTTGGTTTGGAACTCCAACCATGGTCCAACCGGCCAAAGGCTCCGATTGTAAAATACCGAGAATAGGTGAATATTAATAAGGAAAATTTTTGAAATTTTTGAGAATTTTTCGGGAATTTTTGGGAGCTCGTATGGACGAGTTAACGGGGATAAAAACGGGACCGGAAAAGCCTGTTTAGGCTACCCCATTTTAACGAGGAAAAGTTTTCTTTTCCTTTTTATTTATTTTTCGTCTTTTCTTTATTTCTTTTCCCTCTTCGCCGTTTCTTCCTCCCCCGCGCGCCCGACGCCCTCCTCCGAAAAACCCTAACCGCCGGCCACGACAGTTTTCTTCCTTCCTTCCACTTATTCTTCTTCTTCTCCTCTGCCCTACGCCAAACCCAATTCTTCTTCCCGAGCCCTCACATTTCCTCCCGACTCCTCTCCGCCCGAAACAAGGCCGCCCGACCTCACGCGCACGCCCTTACCCCTCTGCCGTCGGCGACGAGAGCCCCGATTCCTCTCATCTGGCCGACGCGGCGTTGACCCTCGATCCGCCGGCATCCGAGCCCTAGAGTCGCTGTCGTCGCCACAGCTTTGCCGCCGCTGTGCCCTAGCTTGAAGCCGACGGTTACGGTCCTCTCTCTCTCCGGCGGCCACTGCTTTGCACTCCTCAGCCCTAATGCCGGTCACCGTGTTGTTCCTCTGTGCTGTGCCCTAGCTAACTTCACTGTGCTGCCTCACCTCTGCTTCTGCCGGTTTTCCGATTATTATCCGATCATCTTCCCTGGCTGACGGCGTGAGCACGAAGTCATCTAGCAGTGATCTTGGAGGTAGAAGATCTATTTGATTTCTAGTCATCTTCTTATTTGATTCTTTCCTTGATTTGATTGATTCCAGTGGGTTGTGATGCTCGGTGGAGTTAGAAATTTAGGTGTTGTGGGCTGTTCCTGGTTCCGGCAGCCACTCCATCTAGCTACTCTCTTTGATTTCAGTAGCAAGAACGACTGAGAGGTTGAGGTAAGATGAGTAGATTTTGTTCTTGAATCCGGTTGTTGTTGGTTATGGATATTCTATTCTTGATCCGAACAGTGTAGTTTATTCCTAGCTATGAGTTGGATTCTGGGTTAGGTTTATGTGATTATTGATTAGGGTTTTGCCCTAATTTAGGGTAAGAGATTTTTATTTAGCTATTTATAGGAGTGTAGCTAAATAAAATATTTATTTATTGGTGACTTAGGGCTTTGACGCGAGACGAGCATCTCGACGTCCGAGTTGGACCAGATTGATCTTTCTTATTGGAGGCGGGTATTTTGACTTATGTCTTTTGATATGCATAATAATGTGTTTAACATATAGCATGATTGTGTTATCCATTTGTTTCGGTTGGTCACTACATGATATGTTACATGTTTGCTTGTTTACTTATTATGCACCGCATGTTATTATTTACTTGATCATACATGCTTTAGGTAGTGACTCAACCATATGATACATTATGTTCAGGACCTAGGGTTTATTTGAAACCCTATCTGTTTATGTACCTTCCATTTGATTCATTGTCTTGTGGTACACATTTTATATTTATGTATGGAGCATGCTATGTTATTTGTGATATTTCCATGTTTAGTGTCATGCATCATCTTGCATTATTGCATGCTGTGCGATTGTCTGCTCCATTATTGTTGAGTACATCGCCAGTTACATGTATCTGTACACACCACCACTCATGGTTTAGTGGTATATCAGACCGGTGTGTGACAGTTCTGCTGTTTGGCTCCGTTGGTCTGGTGACTCAGCGTGGTAGCCGGTAGACAGTTCCGCTCTGTTTGGCTCCGTTGGTTTAGTGTAGCAGCGTTGTAGCCGGCAGACAGTTGGACTTTGTTTGGCTCCGTTGGTCCGCTCATGGGTAGTGTGACTCAGCGTGGTAGCCGGCAGTGACTCCTCCCCGTCATCGTGTACCGGGAGATGAGAGCATTGCACTCCCCCATTTATTATTTCGGGGTAGGGGTATGTGTGTACTCCGACAGCATCCCGTCCACTCGGTCACTTATCAGGAGCAGTGATGTCAGAGTGCACGGTTGTCACAGCTCTACCCACTCGGACTCACCATTGTGTGTGAGATGGCTGACTAGCGTCAGGGGTGACCATGTCATTGGCATCATATACATGATGCATTTATTGTTTGTGTTTGCTACATTTACTTGCTGCATTTATATGGATGCATATAATTGACATGCATACAGGATTATGACACCCTCGATTTGACGACCCTGTTACCTTTATACCTTGGTCCTGGTTAGTGCAATTTTCTCATGTTTTTGTTTCAGTTGCATTTATTCTTCTCGTATTCAGGAGATTGTACGCATGATTAGTGTTGTCTGTTATTTACTTTATTATGCATATCAGTTGTTACCCGCTGAGCGTTGGACTCACCCCTGCCTCCGTTGTTATTTTCAGGTTGATGCTGTCAGGAGGCAGTTCCAGTCGCTAGTCCCCATTGCACGTAGTGCTAGTCCTCTGCTGATCACGAGTTGTTATTTTAGTTTTCTCTATCAGACTATGTTTTGGTCTTGTAATGTTTTACTTATGGATCTTGTAAGGATTCTTATCGTTGATGGATTTTGGTATGATTTGGATATGTTTTACTCCATGCCTGCCTGGACGGCAGAAGAGGTAAGTTTGTCGGATTTGTGTTTTATGAGTGTAGTGGAGTAGGAAAAATCGGATTTGAGCTTTACGAGTGTAGTTGAGTAGGGTTGTTTTCGAGTCATCGTATTACTGTTCTATTTGTTTACTATTAAACTGCGTGGTTGTGTCAGCCAGAGGCTGAAATTGATATTAACTGCATGGTGATTGTTTTATTATTGTTATTATTCCAGCCGCATGTGGCTGAGCTATATGGTAATTGTAGAAAGTTTCAGATTGTCCGTCATACAGGGGAGATGCTGCCGAAATTTCTTCGGACAGGGACTCCTCCGGGGCGTGACACCGATCAGATGAACGCTTAATTGAGACAATCGTATGCACTGACCCAGAATGCTGACATTCCTTGACTTTGACTGTCATGCCAACCGGTCTCCTTGACTTTGACCTAACTCGGGGGTCCACCTCAATTGGCATATCATGGGTAATGGATTGAAAGGATTTTTTTTTTGGTGAAGCACAGTAGTTTCTATGCTGAATTGATTAGGAAGGACCCCAATTGATTGAGAGTTGTTCGCGAAGAGGCCGAATTGATTGAGAGTTTGCTCAATCGATTGGTAAGAGTTTGCGAGTGAATAGTAGACTTCTAAATCGATTGGTCAATCGATTGGAAGCTACTTAATTGATACCTACAGGGCTTAATCTATTGGGAAAAATGGAAAAAAATCGTTATGAGATTTGGACAGCTGGATACAATCTACTTTGACATGGTAATCGATGGGAGTAAAGTCAATCGATTAAGAACCCTAAATCAGTGCAATATAAAGGGATTTCGCGGAGGATTGAAGCCAACTCTTCTCCGCCTTTTGTTCGCCAATTCTTAAACTCTCAATGACAAGTATTACTGCATTTTCCAGGCATCAAGGGACATTTTCCAAGCAAGAAGAAAGCAGGCTAAGCAAGATTCAAATATTATAAAATCGTTTTAAATTTCTATTTGTATTTGCTTCTTCTCTTCTTGGTGTATTTTCGTATTTATATTTATACAAGGTGCTCCGCTTCCAAGAAGGAGATATTTATAATGTATTTGTGAGTGAGGAGAGTAGACCCTTGGATTGATCATCTTAAAAAAGTGGATACCAAGCAAAGTGAAGATGTTAGTATTACTTTGAATTTTCCGCTACAACATCAACAAGAAGAAGTGAAAGAAACTGTTTACCTCCCTCTAACTCTCAAGTATCCTAATAAAAATGAAGAAAGCTAAATCCATTATTCACTACTCCTCTCTAGCGGCTGACACATACCGGTTCTACATATGCTAGTTTTAGTTGACTAATGCAATCCAAATTGACCTAGTTAGATCAATCGAGAAATTAAACTCGGATGAAACTGGAGGTAAACCGATTTGATCAAGTATTCAAGTTTGGTTTGATCAGAAATACCTAGAGGCAAATCGAGTTGGATTACTCACATAGCTCTTACTCTCGGAGGATCATTTGCATTGCAACCCAACCATTCCCAGACCGTGTTGTTAGGAAGACAGGGATCACCTGTCCATGCTTGTAATCTACTAAAACTTTTCTTCATCTCTTCCACACCATTCACTGTAAGCAAGAAAATAACAAATAATAATAATTATAAAACATGCCTTTTATTATCATAAAAAAAATCTCATTTTAAAAAATATCAAATTATTTTTAAAAAATTATTAATCTTATTATATTTTTCAAATAGTCTTATTTTACACTGTTATATAGGACTAACTTCCTGTTACAACAATATCAAAATAAAAATATTTTTAGGACAAAAAGTATCTTTTGATTTTTTTTAAAATGATAATAATAATAAAAAAATGTTAATTAACAACTAAATTTTAAAAATGATTAATTCATTAAAAAAAGGTTAATTATATTACCATCATCTTCATTACTTCCGGCGAGAAGTGTTTCTCCCACCGTATAAATCTCAGCGGCGCAAATCAGTGGTGGTAAACTCGATCCAGAGACTGCAGTGAGCTCAATCTTCATATCTCCGGCCGCTGGCTCCGTCGTAACGTTCACTTCGCTGCAAATTTGATACTCCGGCGACACCTCCAGGCCATACTCCTTCCCGTCGACGCTCGCCACGAACTCCCTCGTCTCGCCATCGTCTCGTTGGATCACTTCGGTGAAATAGAGAGCGACGTAGTTTGTTCGGCTGCTGTTTGCGGGGAATTCGAAGCTCAGTGAAATGGCATTCGACGCGTCTCCGGCGGTTGGCTCCGCGGCATTGAGGATCACCGGAAGAGGAGGGTCGTCGGCGCAATAACCAAAGATCGAACTGAAATTTGCTGCCACGGAAACGAGACTTGGATCTTGGTATGGATTCCACTCTCTGTTGTAGTCATCTTTTGTTGGGCTGATGGAAATTGATTTTTTATTTTTATTTTTTTATTTTAGTTTGGAATAAAAAAGATCCAGTTTTTTGAAGATTGATATGAAAAGGATCGTTTTTTTTCCAAGATTGATATGAAAAAGATCGAATTTTGGATCACCTGACGACATCGGAGCCACCGAAACGGACGCGGTGGCTGAGGTACCAAGCGTAGTTCCTGTTCATCTTGGAGTACATGCCGGTGGCGAGCGGCACCACCTCAAGGGACGAGATGAAAGGGACTTCCTCCGGCCGGGTCCGGGCGAGGCAGACCAGGAAGTTGTCCCCCTTGGTGGCGTACACGATCTCGTGGAGCACCGGCTCCGGCGAGGAAGTGTTGACGGTAACCCATTTGTTGGCGTCGATGACGAGGTCGAAGGTGGGCGGCCGGCTGAGGCCGTCGTAATTCCCGTAGTAGAAACCGGCGCGGATGAGGTACTTCACTTTCTCCGGCGTGTTGATTGTGTAGCAGTTCTTGAGGAGGGTGGGGAAGAACCGGCGTGTTGATTGTGTAGCAGTTCTTGAGGAGGGTGGGGAAGAACCGGAGCGAACCCATCGGGTCCGACACGAAGACGCCTTTCTCTACCGTATTGTTCTCGCCGGTGGAGATGAAGCCAACGTCGGTTTGCCACCGGAGCCCGTCGCCGTCGGTGTAACTGGTCCTCGTTCCGCAGTCGATCAGCAGCCATTCTTCGGAAGCTAATTAGTTGCATGAAAGCAGACCAAATTTAAAAACCGCCTTGATTAAGCTCCAAGAATCTCGATTCGGATACTCACATCCATGCGACGGATTCGTAAACAATAGGACGGAGATCAAGAGCAGCTGTGCTTGAAGAAGAAGTAGCGCATGGTCGATCGGAGCACAGAGGATCAGATGATGAAACATGGTGAACAGGGCACGATAATGGTTTCAGTTTTGATTGAGAGGTCGGCGGGGGAATTTATAGATGGCATTGTTTTGAGGGATCGAAGAACCCCGCGACGACGTCACGGGCCGGCAAGAGCTCCGGAGTCATCGAGGGGTAAATAGATATACCAAACAAAATAAAGTCAAGGTGTTCATTTTAGAAAGATTCATTGATACAAACTATTACGAACAGATCTAAGTATATTGTAGTAGTTAAGTTAAGATGACGGAACACTTAAAGTCAAGATGAGATGATGATTTTGTTGAATTTTGTTTTAAAATTTAAAGTAATTTTTGGTAGTGTTTTTAGTTCCACATTACTAATTGGAAAAACTTGGAAGTGCTTATATAGGAAGCTCTTTCATCCTTGCTTAGCAATGATAAGGGGACCTATATGCATGCGTGGGCCAAGCCCAAATCGAGTGGATTTGGGAGGTTCGAGCCGGAAATCCATAAATCGGGCGTCACGTACGCGATTATCGCGCGCAGGGGGGGGTGCAAATCCCCAGCCCGTGGGCCTTGTGCTCACGGGCGGCCTTGCGCTCACGGGCGGCCCGGTCTGTTTTTCACTGAGACGCGTTTCCTCGCTAGCTTCGTACCTTCTCAGAGTGAATAAAATCGAGTTTTTCGCTGCTTTCTTGTCCTGAGGCTTGGTCTTCCGGCGATCTGAGGTTGGGTCCGAGTGTCGCGTCCGTCTTGGAGTGCACCTACGGACGAGACGAGCGGTTGTCGGATCTTGGGGGAGTTTTTACCGGGGAGCCTTTGCACCGAGAGGCGGCAATAAATTCTCTAAGGACAGTCGGCGTGCCGACGCTTCAACCGGATAACTATATTCTAAACCCGACTCCTTTATTTATCTGTCTATTGCATGCTATTTTTTGTGCAAATATAATACTGCTTTTATTGCTTTATTTATAATATTCTTAGAGAATTTATTGCCTGTATCAATAGACATGATGAATGATAGGGTAATAGGATCTGATGAGGCTAGTGCTAGACCCGAGAAATTTTACGGGCAAAACTTCAGACGTTGGCAACAACGGATGAAATTTTGGCTTACTACGCTAGGGTTATTTTCCGTTATAGAAACAGACCCTCCTTCACCTAATGAAGAGGAACCTGCCCGTAGTGCTGCCTTAGAGAGGTTTAAGCAAAGGGATTATCTCTGCCATGGGAGAATCCTGTCTGCCCTCTCAGATGCACTATTTGATGTATACTGCTCAACCTCTTCAGCTAAAGAGCTGTGGAAATCTTTGGATAAAAAATACAACTCCGAAGATTCTGGTTTAGAAAAGTATACTGTGGCAAAATTCCTGAACTTCAAAATGGTTGAAGGCAAATCTGTGGTTGAGCAGACACATGAATTCCAAGTTCAAATTCATGGTCTTGCTGAAGGAGATATGCCATTACCTGAAAAATTTCAGGTCTTGTCTATCATCGAAAAATTGCCTCCGAGTTGGGAAGATTTTGGCATGACTCTTAAACATCGGAGAGGTAAAATCTCTCTAGAAGATTTAATGATTGCCTTAAATATCGAAGAAGAACATCAGAAGTAACATAAAAATGATGATACAAGAATGCCTATGGATTTTATTCCAAAGGCGAATGTAGTAGTCTCATCTGATAAGAAGAAATTCAAAAATCAGAAAATGAAAAACAAGATGAAACCCAACCCAAAGGTTCAAAAGAAAACTGGAACCAAACCTAAGCCTTGCTGGGCATATGGACAGGTTGGACATTATGCCAAATTCTGCCCTAAGCGAAAGGACAAAGAGAAAAACCAAAGCAATACCAAGGCAGAAGTAAATGTCGTAACTGCTAGTAACGACACCAACGATAGGTTTGTTACCTTCAAACCTGAACTAAATTTGATCTATCAACCCAATGAATGGTTAGTTGATACAGGTGCTAATGTACACTGTTGTGCTGATCGCTCTACCTTCCTTACTTATCAGGTAATTGAAGGCACTTCCGTGACCATGGGGAACCATTCTGTAGCCAGGGTGTTTGGGATAGGACAAGTTGACCTGAGGTTCACCTCTGGAAAAGTCCTGTCACTGCATGAGGTGCATCATGTTCCAGCGGTCCGTCGAAATTTGATTAGCGGATCAAAGTTAGTTCGTGCTGGTTATGAGTTGAACTTCAAATGTAATAAAGTTGTAATATTACATTTAGGAACCTTTATTGGAAAAGGTTACCTTAATGAAGGTTTATTTAAACTCAATGTAGAAAATGCTACTTTAAATAAAACTTCTAATATTGGTTGTTCATATAACATTGAGTCTTATGATATGTGACATGACAGATTAGGACATGTCAATTTTAATACCGTAAAAGAGATGATGAATCTTGACATGATCCCTAAGCATGCTATAAATGATAAGAAAAAATGTGAAATTTGTGTGCAATATAAACAACCCCGTAAACCCTTCAAATCAGTTGATAGAAATTCTGAAATTTTAGAATTGATTCATACTGACTGTTGTGAGTTTAACGGTGTAATAACGAGAGACCATAAAAGGTATTTCATTACCTTCATTGATGACCACTCTCGTTATTGTTATGTTTATTTGCTAAAAACCAAAGATGAAGCTTTAGATAAATTTATGATTTTTAAATCTGAAGCTGAGAATCAAACCGATAAAACTATTAAGAGGTTAAGGTCTGATAGGGGTGGAGAATTTACCTCGAACTTGTTTCAAAAATTTTGTCAAGATATAGGTATAATCCATGAGGTAACTGCTCCATATAGTCCTCAATCCAACGGTATAGCAGAACGAAAAAATTGAACCCTTGAAGATATGATTAATTCCATGTTAGGTAGTTCTGGATTACCCAACTTTATGTGGGGGGAGGCTCTATACACTGCATGCCATGTGCTAAATAGAGTCCCAATGAAGTTAAGGGATAAAACCCCATATGAGCTTTGGAAAGGCCGAAGGACAAATTTGAAATACCTTAAAGTGTGGGGGTGCCTGGCAAAGGTACTAGTACCTGAATACAGAAGGAAAAAACTTGGTCCAAAGATCGTAGATGGTATCTTCTTGGGTTATGCTCAAAATAGTGTTGCATATAGGTTCCTGATTATTAAATCAGAAATTCATGGAATAGATGCAAATACTATTGTAGAACTTCGCGATGTTACATTTTTTGAGGATATATTTCCTATGAAGACGAGAACACCTCAATCTAATATTTCTACTAGAAATGAGCCTTCTTCCGTGGAGGTCCCATTATCCGTAGTGGGTACACCTTCCTCAAGTCACTCTAGACTAGATGAATCTAGTGAGTATATAGAACCGAGAAGGAGCAAGAGGCAACGTGTATCTACGGATTTAGGCCAGGACTTTATCACCTATAATATAGAAGGTGACCTTGTGACATATAGAGATGCTATGGCTTCTCCTGAAGCTAAGCACTGGAAAGAGGCCATTAAAAGTGAAATGGACTCTATTATCTCTAATGCCACTTGGGAGTTGGTAGATTTACCTTCTGGGTGTACCACTATAGGATGTAAATGGGTGTTTAAGAGAAAACTAAAGCCTGATGGGTCAGTAGATAAATTCAAAGCCCGCCTAGTTGCTAAGGGATTCAAACAAAAAGAAGGGATTGACTATTTTGACACTTATTCTCCTGTTACTAGAATTACTACAATCCGAGTGTTAATCGCATTAGCATCCATATATCATCTTGAGGTCCATCAAATGAATGTCAAAACGACATTCCTAAATGGAGATCTAGAAGAAGAGATATATATGGATCAGCCTGAGGGATATGTAGTCTCTGGAAATGAGAATAAAGTCTGTAGGTTAGTCAAATCTCTTTATGGTTTGAAGTAAGCCCCAAAGCAGTGGTACAAAAAATTTGATAGAGCTATGCTATCGTTTGGCTTTGAAGTAAATGACTCTGATAAATGTGTGTATGCTAAAATGAAATGTGATAATTGTATTATCCTATGTTTATATGTAGATGATATTCTACTATTTGGAACTAACCTTTCTATTATTAATGAGACTAAGGCCCTCTTAAGTGGTAAGTTTGATATGAAGGATATGAGTTGTGCTGATATGATTTTAGGGCTGACGTTGACTCGTTCAACTGATGGAATAACAATTTCTCAATCACTCTATGTTGAGAGAGTATTAGAGAAATATGGTTATAGCCAAGTTAAATCTGTTGTCACACCATATGACCCTTCAAAAACTCTCCACAAGAATAATAGTGGTGTGGCAGTGTCTCAATTAAGATACTCACAAATAATAGGTAGTCTAATGTATTTAGCTAATTGTTCTAGACCTGATATTTCTTTTGCTATAACGAAATTGAGCAGGTTTACTAGCTGTCCGGACAGAACGCATTGGGATGCATTAGACAGAGTACTCATATACCTGAAAGGTACTATATCCTTGGGCTTGTGGTATGAGAGATTCCCTGCAGTCCTGGAGGGATATAGTGATGCTAGTTGGATAGCAGACACTGCTGAGTGTAAAGGCGTTACTGGTTATGTCTTTACACTTGGAGGCGGTGCAGTTGCTTGGAGGTCTGTTAAACAGACGATTATATCTTGTTCTACATCTGAGGCAGAATTGTGTGCTTTAGATACCATAGTAACTGAAGCTGATTGGCTTAAGGGTCTTCTTTCAGAAATTCCCTTGATGGTAAAGCCAATACCTTCTATTTCAGTACACTGTGATAATCAAACAACATTAGCTCAGATTAGAAGCTCCAAGTATAACCAGAAACAGAAGAGACATGTACGAATAAGATTGAAGTCTATTCGTGAGCTAGTGTCTCTTGAAGTGGTATCATTGGACTTCGTAAGTTCAAAAGATAATATTGCTGATCCACTCACAAAAGGACTTGATTCTGAGAAAATCAAGAGATCCAGTAAGGGAATGGAACTGAGGCCTATCCTGGTTTCATCTATAACGACAACCCAACCTATCTGATTGGAGATCCCAAGAAGTAGGTTCAATGTGGTATAAACAAGTTATAAGGGTGAACCGTAAGCATCAAATTGATTGAGATATAATCTCATAGTCTCTTCCCTGGATAGATGCTTGACTGCTAGTAAGGATGAGCTTGGAGGCTCTTAATGAGTTCAAGGTCTTATTGACAGGATGCTCGCAGTACATCCTTGGAGAACTCACCTATGTAAGTGTAACTGTGTGGTCGCAGTGTGGGGGGTCTAGGCAACTCTCCTTAGCACTTATGAAACAAGATTCGGTGGCATGGCCGTAATGCACCAACACAGAAGGACTCAACCGTCGCCCGTGATGAGTTGTTACCAATTGACTTCACATATAAAAAGGTTTAAGTTCAAGACCTAGTTCACTTCAAACCTATGTGAATAAGATTGGTGTACTTAGGTGAAAATTCAAACCGGAAGGTATTTTCACTAAAAGCTCATTGCAACATAGCCTCAGGACATATTTTTTTTTGTTTTGTTTTTTTTTTAACCAAAATGATTTGAATTTGTGGGGGATTGTTGAATTTTATTTTAAAATTCAAAGCAGTTTTTGGTAGTGTTTTTAGTCCCACATTGCTAATTGGAAAAGCTTGGAAGGGCTTATATAGGAAGCCCTTTCATCATTGCTTAGCAATGATAAGGGGACCTACACGCATGCGAGGGCCAAGCCCAAATCGAGTGGATTTGGGGGGTTCGAGCCGAAAATCCATAAACCGGGCGTCACGTACACTATTATCGCGCGTAGGGGGGGGTGCAAATCCCCAGCCCGTGGGCCTTGCGCTCACGGGCGGCCCGGTCTGTTTTTACTGGTTTGGTTCAGTCTGAACCAAACCAGTTTGGTTTCCGGTTCGGTCTGAACTAAACCAGAGTTTGGTTTTTGTTCCGTGCGTGAGGGGAAGGGATGCGGACGCAACACTGAGACGCGTTTCCTCGCTAGCGAAGCAGTGCTTCGTACCTTCTCAGAGTGAATAAAAGGGGAGCAGCAGCGCCTCTATTCTTCACTCAAGCCTCGAGCTCTCTCCTTCTTTCTCCCTTCTCTGTGCGATACATTCTGCACAGTTTTTCTGCCTTTCTTCTCGTCGAGTTTTTCGCTGCTTTCTTGTCCTGAGGCTTGGTCTTTCGGCGATCTGAGGTTGGGTCCGAGTGTCGCGTCCGTCTTGGAGTGCACCTACGGATGAGACGAGCGGTTGTCAGATCTTGGGGGAGTTTTTGCCGGGGAGCCTTTGCACCGAGAGGCGGCAATAAATTCTCTAAGGACAGTCAGGGTGCCGACGCTTCAACCGGATAACTATATTCTAAACCCGACTCCTTTATTTATCTGTCTATTGCATGCTATTTTTTGTGCAAATATAATACTGCTTTTATTGCTTTATTTACAACAGATTCAAGTCAAGGAAAGGTGATAGTCAAAGGATCACTCTTAACAGGGTCCAGCTCCTTGCCCCGCGCTAAGGGTCCTAATACAAGGACGACCGATCGAACCTGAGAGACCTAGTGTGTCGATCTTATGCTAGGATATTTAGCATATAACTGATTGTTCTTGTGCTGCATGAGTTTAATAAAGGATCGGCCTGCCACAAGGACATCCTGGAATACATTTTTTTTGAGTTTCAGTAATCTATCCTTTCACTTACAATACAACCTAACATACAACCGGTCAAACATATGAGCTTTCATTGTTCATTTCCGCATCCTTTTGTACATAGACAGCTGAGTATACAGTTGACTAGAGTTACAAGGCTCAATATCCTTATCTTCGCCAAGCAAACATATGAGGAAAATCTCAGAAGAAACCTAATTAGATCTCTAGAGCTCAAATATTACTTTAGGGACAAGCCTCCCAATACAACGGCAATCGACTGAAAGTATCGGTCGGGCCTCTTGGGGCTCAGTTCTCCATTCAAAAATAAGTATCCTTGCATATGGTTGGTCGATCGGTTATAAGAACAGTCCGAACCTAGGGGACTTGACTTCCCATTACTTCATAATCAGGCCTCCATCATCACATGACATATATCAGGGCAACCCTAAAGGCTAAACATCCTACCATACTTAGTACTCTACTTTTACATATACACCCGGTCGGCTAAATATCCTGCCGGGATATCTCCTGGGGACCACATTATCAGAGAATTACATTTCCCGAGAACCACATTATCAAAGAATCGTAACAATCTGTTAAAGGATAACAACAATTTATTAGAGAATATTCTTCTGTTATTACATAGACATTCAATATGATCTTTCTCGAAAGTGACTCTACATTTTCTATTAGCTGACACATTATGACAGTATATTCCTTCACCGCCTCATTAATGGCGTCAATTACAAAAAGGGTGCACACGGGTAATAGAAGATTTTTTGAATGGTAACTATACGCCTCCTAGGGTATATATTCCCTTAATCAACAACTTCTGACATCTAACTTTCTTTGCCACTTCATAATTATGGAGGTTATTAGAGGTGGTATATAAAGGGGTAGTGTAACGTCCCAATTTTCCCTATTTAGAGTTCTAAAAGTCCATAAAAATATTTGGAAATACTTTTAAAATATTCTAGAGATTTTTAGAAATTTTTAGAATATTTTTATGCAATTTTTGGAGTTCGTTTGGTATTTTTACCAAGAAGAAGAAGTATAAAAAATATATATGTTGAAGCCGGGTTTTGAACCCAAGACCCCGGACCCAAGCAAAACCAGCCCAACCAACCGAGCTGCGCTCGATTTGTTAATCAGATATGGGAATCAATTGATTTAAAGCATAGTTATGATTATAACCGAGTATAAGAAAAGAAATTAGGTTTTTATTTTCCGGAAAACCTAAAATTTCTCTCTAAATTTCCTTCTCCTCTCGCGACGGCGCCGAGTTCCTTCTCCAAGCGATTTCTGCTCGGGCGAAAGAGGCGGCGGAGCTAAGTTTCCTTTCTCCGGCGCCGGCCAAGGGGTGTTCCCGCAAGATCCTCACACGTTCGTGGCCATCTCGTTGAGGGGAGCACGCGGACGCGAGGAAACGCCGGATTTGGAGCTCACCCGAAACCCTAGCACCTCTCTTTCTCGGTTGTAAGTCCAAGAAAACGAAGGTGAGTTGCTTCTCACCTGCAGTAGGAGTTGTTCCGAGCTTCGATTTGTTTTCATGGCTTTCGGATTTTCGTTCCTTTGAATTTCGAAGCATGTGGTAAGGTTTTTGGTTTTGATGTTCCACCGTGAACCCTAAAGAAAGAAGAGAAGGATTAGTTCAGTTTAAGCCTGAAGAACAGTTACAAATATGGTCCTAGATTTCCCGTAGTAATGTTCTCTTATTAGTTGCATCTTGGTTTTTCCTTGCTGTGCTACAAGGCATGAAGAATAGTTGCAATTTAAGTTTCTTTTGTTTAGTTGCCGTGTGCCTCAAAGAAGGGAAATAGGCCAATGTTCCTTTTGTTTTGAATTCTAGTAGATTGCAGAATAGTATACCTTGTTAACAAAACGTGAAAAACAACTATGTTCATAAGTTCTTAGTAGCAAATCTTTGTAGTATCGAACATGAAGAAGGATTATCGATTTTGGTTCTTTTTAGTATAAGATAATTCCATGTCGTTAGGTCAATGAAACAATGATTTTGATGTTATGTTTATATTTTTCTTGATTCTGGATGAGATAGCTTTGATAGTATCAGAATGGGTGGTGCTGCTAAATTGGCATGAACAGAACATCCTTTGAAATTTGCTGTGTAATAGGATTTGTGCAGTTCTCTGTTCATTTCTTTAAATATGCAGTTCTAAACCCCTTTGTTGCCAAGTAAACAACAATGAACTGATTTAATTCGGAAAGTTTCAGTTGGATTCTTAGTAGTTAATCCATGTATGAAGTTCTGATTTCTAGTAGCAATTTTCTTGATCCATCTTTTACTTCCCTATGCATGAGTTAGATTTTTATTTGTTAGTTCCTTTGAAGCTAGTTTAAGTTCCGTGAAGCATGATATTCTGTTAATTCCATACAGCAACGATTCCTTATTTTCTAGATTCTATTGCATGCCTAGTAGTTGAATTGGTTTTACAATCACAGCATGCTTAAGTTGTTCTAGTTTCTTATTTGCTATTGGAATAACATGAGCAGTCCTATTTTTATAGCATGCAGATTTTAGATAAGCTTAGTATGCAGATTTTGATAAGCTTAATATGCAGATTTTGATAAGCTTAATATGCAGATTTTTGTTAAGCTTTGCATGCAGATTTATGTTAAGCTTTGTATACAGATTTTCAGTACGTAGGGTGTGTTCTAGTGCACACCAAGTGCTTGATAAAATGCTTAGCTCAATATAATGCTACAGTAGGCATTTTAATAGCTCAGTAAATGCAGTAGAAGCATTTAAAATAACTTATTTAGTCTTGCTTCAGCTTATATGGGACTACGGTCCAATGGGTGGGCTCCCACAGTCGCCTCTAGGTTCAGATAACCTAATTCTTGGTTCAGATAACCTAGTTAAAGCAAGGTAAGAAAATTAGCTATGAAATCAGTATTTTATTTTCAGCAGTGGCACTGTACTGGATTAGATATCCATTGGGTTGGGCTCCCACAGTCGTCCCTAGGTTTAGATAACCTAGTAAACCCTACTAGACTCGGAACTTGCAATCCCGGGTTTAGTTAGGGATGCGCGCACAACAAGTACAGTTGCCGGGCCCATCAGCAGCATGATTATTATTTTAATCTATTATGTAAATAGTTTTCAAAACTTCACAAATTAGTTATGTGAATACAAGTTAGACTCAGTTTAGCATTAATTAGTTTAGCTTAGGTATCAATTCAGTTTCTTATTGATACACATGATAGTTCTATGATTAGCTTTACATGTTAGCTTTTCAGTTAGTTTCTTCGCTATTTATGAGCATGATTAGCTGTACATGTTTAGTATTTCAGTTAGTATGATTCCTTTGCTATTTATGAGCATGATTAGCTATACATGTTTAGTATTTCAGTTAGCATGATTCCTTTGCTATATATGAGCATGAGTAGCTATACATGTTAGCTTTTCAGTTAGTTGATTTCTTTGCTATTTATGAGCATGAGTAGCTTTACATGTTAGCATTCAGTTTTAGCATGTCTTTATTTGTATACATGCATATCGAGTTTTTGTGAGTAGATAGCGCTCACTAAGCTTTATGCTTATAGACTGCATTTCCTCCTACTGCAGATAAAGGAAAAGCTAAAGTATAAGGAAGAAGGCGACAAGGAGATGTTGTGACGGTGTGTGATGTGTGGACTATGGAGATCCTTGAGACTTAGCTAAAGAACTCACTTAGTTTAAGATTTGTTATGTTTCCTTTTCTTTTCTCCTTAATGCTATGATGAAGTTGAGATTGTAATTGAGTCTATTCCGCACTTTGTTATGTTTTATTGTTGGAGTATTATCTGGTTACTATTGCTAGAGTAGTTTCATTCTTCTTATTGAGTTATTATACTGCGTGGTTGAGTGATTATATGTTCTAGCCGCCTGTGGCTGAGTATATATTATTTGTATTCTTGATTTAGTCACCGGTACAGGAGAGACTCTGTCGAAATTTTTCGGTAGGGTTTCCATGTGATTTTTAATCATACCGGTTAAGTAGAGTTAGTAGTCAAGTAACGGTCATCCTTAGAGTGTAGTAGTAGTAAGAAGGGTGGTCGTTACAGTTGGTATCAGAGCAGTTCCCATTCTCCAGCATCACACACATCAGCATCAGCCTTGCCGTCTTCCAAGTAAGAATACCTCTACTCTATTTATGTTTCTTGCTTTCTTGTTTAGGAATAATTATAGCATGCTTATGTGTGATAGCCTCTAACATGTTTATAATAGCTAGTTAAACGTGATTAGATTAGTTATGTACATCCTCTATGTCTTTAGAATGACACGAGGACGCCTAGCTAGAAGGGCACTAGCTACTGAGCCCCAGCAAGAGGCAGGCAGTTCAGTGCCTCCTCCAGACCTTACAACATTAGTGGCTCAGTTACAGCAGCAGTTAGCTGAACAGCAACAGGAGATAGCCACCTTAAAGGCTAATCAGCAGAATACTCCCACAGTCACCCCGGAGCCTAACCTAGCGACCCCAGCATTTATAGAGGTTCCACCAGTCCAGCCCACAGCACCAGTAGCTTCAGCAGCGGAAGCAAAGAGAGAGGCTTACCTGATCCAGTGGCAGCGAATCAAGCCCGAGAACTTCTCAGGCACCAGCGAACCATGGGATGCTCAAGCCTGGTTCAAAACACTGGAGAGCACGATGGAGCTTCTGGACTGGCCAGAACAGGAGAAGGTGAAGTGTGCCTCCTTCTGCCTGACAGGAGACGCACGCATGTGGTGGGAAAGAATCAGAACGAAGCGCCCAGTGAACCAGATGTCATGGGCTGACTTCGAGAAAGAATTCTTCGAGGAGTTCTTTCACATGCGGGTTACCAATCGCCACTACGACGAGTTCACTGAGTTTCGTCAGGGCAACCTATCAGTTGAGGAAGCCGTGAAGAAATTCAACAGGTTGGCTCGTCTATGCCCAGAGCTAGTCAGCACAGAAAAGGAACGAGTCCGGTTGATGCTCAAAATGTTGAGGCCGGAAATAGCGATGAATGTGGCCGGTGGCATCCATAGGCCACAAACCACAGAAGAACTAGTGAGTAGTGCCCTGATCACCGAGCACTACCAGAACAGCGTCAAGCAGCAGAAGCAAACCTCCTCAGATTCCAAAGGCCAAGGAAGTTCAGATACTCAGAAATCTCAAGGCCACAGCTCTAACTGGAAAGGGAACTCCAGCAACAAGCGCAAACCAGGGAATTACCCAAAAGGAGGACCAGCTAGCAAGCAGCCAAGTTATCCCAAGTGTGCTACTTGTGGGAAATTCCACCCAGGGGTTTGTCGCAAGGGCACACGAGGATGCTTTGAATGTGGACAAGAAGGGCACATGGCCAAGCAGTGCCCGAACAAGACCGGTCTCCCTCAGCTACAGCAGATTCAGTATGTAGGCCAGCCAGCTCAGTTATATCAGATGCAGGCCGCTCTAGAAGGTCCACTTATCAGCCAGGGCAGATTAGAAGCTCCTCCAGCTACGGCGAATGCGAGGATCTACTCACTCACCAGAGAGGACGTAGCTAATGCCTCGACAGTTGTCACAGGTCAGATTAGCATTTTACAGCAAAGTACAACTGTCTTATTCGATACTGGGGCAACCCATTCTTATATAGCCAGGGCATTCGCCGAAAAGTTAGCAATACCCCCAGAGGTACTCAGTAGTCAGTTTTTGACAACATTACCTTCGGGAGAAGTTATGGCATCCACGCACTGGTTCAGAACAGTGCTAGTCATGATAGCAGACAGAGAACTCTTTTGTGATCTGATAGTGCTAGACATGACTGACTACGATGTCATATTTGGAATGAACTTCCTGATCAGATACGGTGCCTCCATAGAGTGCCGTAAACAGAAAGTCATATTCCAACCTGAAGCAGAAGCACAGTTTGAGTACATCGGAGAATCCAAGAGAAAAAGAGCAAGTTAAGTCCTCGATACGTAGGACCCTACCCCGATCACAGAGAGAATTGGGAAGGTAGCTTACAAGCTAGACTTACCTCAAGATATGTCAGCAATACACAATGTATTTCATGTCTCCATGCTAAAGAAGTGTATTCACGACCTTAGCCAAGTGATTCAGCCTCAGACAGTGTAGATCCAAGAGGATCTTAGCTATGAGAGTAGACACAGATAGTGGACAGAGCAGACAAGAGACTAGGAAACAGAGAAGTGTCATTAGTAAAAGTCATCTGGTAGAACCAGAAGCACGAGAAAGTTACTAGGGGAGCGTGGAGACAGCATGAGACAGAAATATATTCAGAATTATTCTAAGTTCGAGGACGAACTTTTTATAAGGGAGGGAGAATTGTAACGACCCAATTTTCCCTATTTAGAGTTCTAAAATTCCATAAAAATATTTGGAAATACTTTTAAAATATTCTAGAGATTTTTAGAAATTTTTAGAATATTTTTATGCAATTTTTGGAGTTCGTTTGGTATTTTTACCAAGAAGAAGAAGTTTAAAAAATAATAATAAAAAATATATATGTTGAAGCCGGGTTTTGAACCCAAGACCCCGGACCTAAGCAAAACCGGCCCAACCAACCGAGCTGCGCTCGATTTGTTAATCAGATATGGGAATCAATTGATTTAAAGCATAGTTATGATTATAACCGAGTATAAGAAAAGAAATTAGGTTTTTATTTTCCGGAAAACCTAAAATTTCTCTCTAAATTTCCTTCTCCTCTTGCGACGGCGCCGAGTTCCTTCTCCAAGCGATTTCTGCTCGGGCGAAAGAGGCGGCGGAGCTAAGTTTCCTTTCTCCGGCGCCGGCCAAGGGGTGTTCCCGCAAGATCCTCACACGTTCGTGGCCATCTCGTTGAGGGGAGCACGCGGACGCGAGGAAACGCCGGATTTGGAGCTCACCCGAAACCCTAGCACCTCTCTTTCTCGGTTGTAAGTCCAAGAAAACGAAGGTGAGTTGCTTCTCACCTGCAGTAGGAGTTGTTCCGAGCTTCGATTTGTTTTCATGGCTTTCGGATTTTCGTTCCTTTGAATTTCGAAGCATGTGGTAAGGTTTTTGGTTTTGATGTTCCACCGTGAACCCTAAAGAAAGAAGAGAAGGATTAGTTCAGTTTAAGCCTGAAGAACAGTTACAAATATGGTCCTAGATTTCCCGTAGTAATGTTCTCTTATTAGTTGCATCTTGGTTTTTCCTTGCTGTGCTACAAGGCATGAAGAATAGTTGCAATTTAAGTTTCTTTTGTTTAGTTGCCGTGTGCCTCAAAGAAGGGAAATAGGCCAATGTTCCTTTTGTTTTGAATTCTAGTAGATTGCAGAATAGTATACCTTGTTAACAAAACGTGAAAAACAACTATGTTCATAAGTTCTTAGTAGCAAATCTTTGTAGTATCGAACATGAAGAAGGATTATCGATTTTGGTTCTTTTTAGTATAAGATAATTCCATGTCGTTAGGTCAATGAAACAATGATTTTGATGTTATGTTTATATTTTTCTTGATTCTGGATGAGATAGCTTTGATAGTATCAGAATGGGTGGTGCTGCTAAATTGGCATGAACAGAACATCCTTTGAAATTTGCTGTGTAATAGGATTTGTGCAGTTCTCTGTTCATTTCTTTAAATATGCAGTTCTAAACCCCTTTGTTGCCAAGTAAACAACAATGAACTGATTTAATTCGGAAAGTTTCAGTTGGATTCTTAGTAGTTAATCCATGCATGAAGTTTTGATTTCTAGTAGCAATTTTCTTGATCCATCTTTTACTTCCCTATGCATGAGTTAGATTTTTATTTGTTAGTTCCTTTGAAGCTAGTTTAAGTTCCGTGAAGCATGATATTCTGTTAATTCCATACAGCAACGATTCCTTATTTTCTAGATTCTATTGCATGCCTAGTAGTTGAATTGGTTTTACAATCACAGCATGCTTAAGTTGTTCTAGTTTCTTATTTGCTATTGGAATAACATGAGCAGTCCTATTTTTATAGCATGCAGATTTTAGATAAGCTTAGTATGCAGATTTTGATAAGCTTAATATGCAGATTTTGATGTAAGCATGCTTAAAGTATCGCAGTACAGATTTTTATTAAGTAGAGCAGTGGGTGTGTTCTAGTGCACACCAAGTGCTTGATAAAATGCTTAGCTCAATATAATGCTACAGTAGGCATTTTAATAGCTCAGTTAATGCAGTAGAAGCATTTAAAATAACTTATTTAGTCTTGCTTCAGCTTATATGGGACTACGGTCCAATGGGTGGGCTCCCACAGTCGCCTTTAGGTTCAGATAACCTAGTTCTAGGTTCAGATAACCTAGTTAAAGCAAGGTAAGAAAATTAATTATGAAATCAGTATTTTATTTTCAGCAAAGGCACTGTACTGGATTAGATATCCATTGGGTTGGGCTCCCACAGTCGTCCCTAGGTTTAGATAACCTAGTAAACCCTACTAGACTCGGAACTTGCAATCTCGGGTTTAGTTAGGGATGCGCGCACAACAAGTACAGTTGCCGGGCCCATCAGCAGCATGATTATTATTTTAATCTATTATGTAAATAGCTTTCAAAACTTCACAAATTAGTTATGTGAATACAAGTTAGACTCAGTTTAGCATTAATTAGTTTAGCTTAGGTATCAATTCAGTTTCTTATTGATACACATGATAGTTCTATGATTAGCTTTACATGTTAGCTTTTCAGTTAGTTTCTTCGCTATTTATGAGCATGATTAGCTGTACATGTTTAGTATTTCAGTTAGTATGATTCCTTTGCTATTTATGAGCATGATTAGCTATACATGTTTAGTATTTCAGTTAGCATGATTCCTTTGCTATATATGAGCATGAGTAGCTATACATGTTAGCTTTTCAGTTAGTTGATTTCTTTGCTATTTATGAGCATGAGTAGCTTTACATGTTAGCATTCAGTTTTAGCATGTCTTTATTTGTATACATGCATATCGAGTTTTTGTGAGTAGATAGCGCTCACTAAGCTTTATGCTTATAGACTGCATTTCCTCCTACTGCAGATAAAGGAAAAGCTAAAGTATAAGGAAGAAGGCGACAAGGAGATGCTGTGACGGTGTGTGATGTGTGGACTATGGAGATCCTTGAGACTTAGCTAAAGAACTCACTTAGTTTAAGATTTGTTATGTTTCCTTTTCTTTTCTCCTTAATGCTATGATGAAGTTGAGATTGTAATTGAGTCTATTCCGCACTTTGTTATGTTTTATTGTTGGAGTATTATCTGGTTACTATTGCTAGAGTAGTTTCATTCTTCTTATTGAGTTATTATACTGCGTGGTTGAGTGATTATATGTTCCAGCCGCCTGTGGCTGAGTATATATTATTTGTATTCTTGATTTAGTCACCGGTACAGGGGAGACTCTGTCGAAATTTTTCAGTAGGGTTTCCATGTGATTTTTAATCATACCGGTTAAGTAGAGTTAGTAGTCAAGTAACGGTCATCCTTAGAGTGTAGTAGTAGTAAGAAGGGTGGTCGTTACAGGTAGTCCTCTCTGATGGTAAGATACACTTTGGAACATATTCTTACTATGCACACGCTTTGCTATACATCTACTATTTAATTTCCCGCTCGAGCATTACATTGACTTGAGCATTGGAGGGCCTTCTCCAGGGACCATTTCTTTGGTTTTTGGCACTGACGTTTATCTACTCTCTCGAGTGTACACAGGAAGGATTTCTGCTCCCGTTTGTAACCCCTGCTCTAATCTAAAGTCTTCGTTCAATCAATCTCGCAGCCACCTGCTCAGTGCGTCATCTCTCCATCTTTCATACAGGATCATATTTGGCACCATTTGAGAGATTCTTCACCTGAATCTGAAACGTAGGGATGGAAGAAGCTGGATGACTCACGATTGTCACCTTGACGCAAGAGTTGGAAATGCTAATAAACGCTCGAGCGCAGAAGTTGGTGCAACAGCAATAACAAGCAGCGACTAGCGGTACTTTGCCACACGACCCTACTGCCTCAATAACATGCCCTCATACTAAACAAGGAGACCGGGTGGTAGGCCCTACGGGACACCAGCCATTCCTCCTGCGGTTGGTTTGGTGCTGCCATATGTTCCACCAATTAACTTACCATCCATGCCTCAATCGCCTGCGTATCACCGGGCACTATTTCGCATGCCGCCCGAGTATATGGGCCAAGAGGAACGACCCCAAAGATCGTATTCTAGAGATGCACCTACTCAAGATTTACTCACAGGGAAACCCAATGGTTGATAGCTCCCCAGAGTAGATTAGCACACCGTTATCCTAGGGGGTGCGAGACGACAAATTGCTTAAACACTACTGTCCCCTAGTGATAGGGGAATATGCAAGGTCCACATACTCAAAGGATCATCTCTCAAAGTTTGCAAATGTCACCCTCCTTCATTAATATATAGACGACGTAAAGTGTTGAGTGTTTCTCACCACACTCTCTGGTTTGGCACAGATGTGGTTTAAGCAATTGTCGGTCAAATCCATATACAATTTTAAGGATTTCTACAAGGATTTCCTTCACCATTTCAACAATAATCGTCGTTACCACAAGACCCCCTTGAGCCTCTTTTCGCTCAAGTAGGGGGTCCAAGGAAATGCTCCGAGCTTCAATTAAAAAGTTTATTTAGGTGGCTATGGATGTTCCCTCAACCACCTCGGAGATTTTGGTGAGCACATTTTCCCAAGGGCTCACTGATAATGATTTCTTTCTCTCTCTCATCAGGAGGCCGCCTAAAGACTTCAACCATTTACTTAGATGATCAACTAAGTACATTAATATGAAAGAAGCACAATCTGCTCAGAAGAAGGAAATCTCCACACTCACTCAGACATCTGTTCCCGAGCGCTGAGTGTCGCCTCCCCTCCTCCTCATAAAGGACCCGAGCAGGCCCTTAACTGCATCATCTAGAACCTTGGCCTCCAACCGTGCAACATGTGGAGGCCGGGTGGGTGGATTGCCCAATAGATGGGCCCCACCCAGATTCTATATATAACACCGCTCGATGACTCACGACACTCAGGATTGTTATCATTACAATTGTGGGAATCGCCAGACTATTAACCAAGGATACCATCGACATTCGTTGTCTCCTAACTGTCGACAATATCGCCTAATGGTCCGCCTAGGAGAGATTACCAAGGTTCTAATCAGCGCTAAAGGACGCCTATGTCATAGGAAGACCGGGCTCAGGTCCCCTCCTGAGCCCAGCAGGAGAAATCTCGATGCAGCAAGAAGAAAACCTTAACAGTACCACTCGAGGAGATATTGACATGATTGTCGGAGGCTCGATCGATAGAGATTCCAATCGAGCGAGGAAGTCACACACCCATTGATTGGAAATCCACACGGTCGACTGCAACTAAGAGTAAGCACAAGGGCCCTAGATTAACTTTAGGCCCAAGGATTTAGAGGGGGTAGAAATACCCCATGATGATGTTTTAATAATTAAGGTGGTTATTGTCAATCATAACATCCATCGCACTTTTGTTAACACAGGTAGCTCTATCAACATTATCTTCAAACAAGCATTTGAGCAAGCTTCAACCCATGGCAACGCCCTTGTATGGCTTCATGAGCAACGAAGTTCAGCCACTTGGCCAAATAAAGTTAGCTATATCCTTAGAGGAGGAGTCCCTAATGAGGGCGTGCCGATCGAATTTTATAGTCGTGGACACGCTCTCCACATACAACGTCATTTTAGGTCTACTAGACCTAAATGAATTTAGGGTAGTCATTTCAACCTTCTGCCAAAAAATAAAATTCCCCGTGGATGACCAGGTCTAGAAAGTTAAAGGAAATCAACTGATAGCACGTAAGTACTATGTGTAGGACCGTAAATATGCTAGAGGGGGTGGGGGGGGGGGGGGGGGGGGGGGGGGAATAGTATTTTTTACATTTTCAAAAATCAAAAGTATGCATGGAAAATAATAGAGATGAAAAACGAATTCTAACACAGGTGATTTTACTTGGTTCGGAGTCTTCGACGACTCTTACTCCAAAGTCTGCACTCGTTGAGTGCTTTCGTTGGGCCACCATTATAATCATGAAGCAATTATAGAATTTAAGTACAATTGTAGAAATTAAATTATACTGATAATACACCTTTGAAAACTTGAGCGCAGGTTGTCGGTGCAGCTTTTAGGTATCCCGGAGACCTTTTCGGAGCAGCGCGTGAGTACGAAAGTTGTAGTAATTGATGTTATGAAGCTGTTGGTCGAAGGTCTTTATATAGACCCATTCCGGGCACCTAGACTCCCTCTCGGGCGCTTAGACCATGTCAACATGGTAAGCTCTCATCGAAACTTGATCCGTCAAGTTTATCCACTTCCAGGCGCTCGGACTCCCTCCGGGCCCTTGGACCTTTGACGTGGGTTCGGCTAGTCGTTGCACTTCAACTCAGCTTCTGGGTAACTTTTGTGGTTCGGGCGCCTGGACCAACTCCAAGCGCTCGGACCACCCGGGTACTTGGCCAGGCACCCGCGGGCTAAGCTGGTCCGAGCGCTCGAACTAACTTCGGGTACCAGAACCGTGGGCGCCCATATCCCGTCCGGGTGCCCAAACCCTCTTTTTTAGCCTTTACTTCTCTACAAAAAAAAAAGTTAGTCCAAGCATAAAAATTATCATGCAAAATAGAGTTAGCACATTAAAAATGTGATAGTAGTAGTAATTAGATCCTATCTTCTCAAGGCTAAGATCTAGTCAAGGTTTGAGCTTAGGTTTTCCAAATTGACCTAAGTTGGACCAATGCCTATAGTTCCCTCAACATGGAACTCACCCTCATTGGATCTCGCTTTCAGTTGCTTACCTCCACTTACCAACTACAGTCACTTGAATTTGTCTTTGACCCACTAGGTCTTCCTTCTAGTTGTCAGGTCCTGCGCGTCCACCAAATTTCCTCCAGATATCGGGTCTCACAGACCTATCTAGACTTTGCATCAGCTATTGGGTCCTCAGATCTAGCTAGATTTTAGTCTGGTGTCAGGTCCTTCAAACTAGTCAATTCCTGCATATTTGGTAGAAAGGTTAGACAAACAACACACTAACTTTAACCTATTTGTCATACATCAAAACTTGATTATCAGTGCAACCTAAACCAATAATCTGTTGGTACGGGAAGTATTCGACGATCGAACTCGTGTTTTGATAATGACAAAGGATTCAAAGTTAAGGTGTTTTGTATTCTAACAAGTCTACTTGAGGACTTCAGGAAAGTCCTAGCTGCGGTTAGGCAAAGGGAAAAACCCTAGGGGGTGGTAACCCTAGGTCATAGGGGGTGGTAACCCTATGCGGAAAGTCTTGGCAGGTCGATGACTTTAGGCAAAAGTCCTAGGGGGTGGTAACCCTAGGTGGAAAGTCCTGGTGTCGCGAATTAGGTGAAAGACTGGACTAGCCGGAAAGCGGATGTCCAGCAGAAAGTCCGGAAGCGTCGAGTGCTGAGCAAAAGTCCAGTCGATCTGGAGGATCGACTGGTAACAGGTAAATCTCCTGAGTGGAGTAGGTAAGGATGCGTTCCCCGTAGAGGGAACAGTAGGCGTCGGGTCGACCTAGGGTTTTCGGTTGGAAATCCGAAGTCAGACCCGGACAGTCCGGAGACTGTCATAAATATTCTTTATTATTCATACTGTTATTTTGTACTAACTTTGTGTTGCAGGATAGTGTTTGGGACTAACATGTCTTGCAGGTACAAAATAACGAAGATTTGTCTCAGATAAACAGTATCCGAGGCGCCTCCATGGAGCTTGGAGGCGCCTCGGGTGCAAAAGCTGACCTGGCTGCGAAGCTTCAATGGAGGGGCCTTGGTGAGGGTATAAGGCGCCTTGGAAGGTGCCTTGAGCAGGGCATAATGCGCCTTAAAGGGATGAAGTTCGACCAGATCAGATTTGATCCACGCGGAAGACTCGGCAGCATGGAGGCGCCTTGAACAGCCTTCAAGGCACCTTGAACACCCTTTATAAAGGGGTTCCGACCAGCACTTCAAGACATCAAGTTCTAAGCTTTCCTTCTTCAACGTGCTGCTAACAAAGTCATTCCGAAGTGCTGCTGCGACATTCCGATGACCCGGAGCTCCAATCTTTTTCTTTCTTAAGTTGTCGGTACAAGTTTATTTCAATACTTTCAGTGTAATTTGTAATTTCTATCGTGCTTATAGTTGTTCCCCACCGGAAGCGATCAAGGATCGCGGGCCTTCGAGTAGGAGTCGCCTTAGGCTCCGAACGAAGTAAATTCCCTGTGTCCATCTGTTTATGTTTCTTTGTTCTAATTCCGCTGCTTTAACTCCGATAAGTTTCACGATTCTGATAAACGTACAAAATAGCCACGAGCGCTATTCACCCCCCCTCTAGCGCGGTCTCGATCCAACAATTGGTATCAGAGCCCTAAAGATCAAACATGCTTAACTAGAAAATTGAGTATCATTTACCAACTATCTAACCTTTAGCTACTTGCTGATTGCTTATAGAGCAATAGCTTTCACATGGTTAGTCAAGTGAAGTCAATTTGGTCCAGTTAGTTTTGACTAGAGCTGGAAGACTTGACTTGATTAATGTATATTGCGTATTTAACGCCCAGACCCATATTGATGCACAGATATAAGCATTCTTGAGTCCAGGCTATTCCCTATGCATCTCACGCCGTTCTATGTTTTTCAATCACAATCAAGGTATACCTAGGTGTTTGTGAGATGCTCTAGCTTAATTCTAGGGGAACATGATTTCTAGGGGGAAGCCTAGGCTAATTCCGTAAAAAAAATCTAGGAAATTGGGATTTTTGAAATTTTATTTTTCCTAGAATTTGAAAAACAAAGAGGATAAAAAAATGAGACATCTACTCTACCCAACACATTCCTATTTGCCTTCTAAGTGCACTGAACTCAAGTTCAGGTAAGGGTTTTGTAAAGATGTCAGCTAGGTTTGATTTGGACTCAACATGGTTGAGTGCAATTTCACCTTTAGCTACATGATCCCTTACAAAGTGGTGTTTTACCTCTATGTGTTTGGTCCTAGAATGGTGAATAGAATTTTTGGTCAGATTAATCGAGCTGATATTATCAATAAAGATTTTTGTATTTTTATATTCTAGTTGATAGTCTTTTAATGTATGCATCATCCATAACAATTGAGATGCACATTCTCCTAGGGCTATGTATTCAGCTTCTATAGTGGATAGAGCAACACAATGTTGCTTTCTGCTTGACCAACTTACTAGGCACTGACCTAGAATCTGGCAGCTACCACTTGTACTTTTCCTATCTAACTTACACCCAGCATAGTCTGAATCAGAATAGCCATAAAGGTCAAAGGTGCAAGTTCTTGGGTACCAAAGTCCTGCATTTAAAGTTCCTTTAATATATCTGAGTATTCTTTTAACATATGTTAGGTGTGACTCTTTTGCACAAGATTGGTATCTTGCACACATACCTACTGCAAATAGTATGTCGGGTCGACTTGCAGTTAGATAAAGTAAACTACCTATGACACTCCTATAGTATTTTGGGTCTATAGGTTTTCCTTCAGGGTCAGAGTCAATGTTTATGTTGGTTGCCATTGGAGTATTTATAATTTTTGAGTTTTCCATGCTGAATTTTTTAATTAACTCCTTAGCATATTTAGTTTGATAAATGTAGATTCCATCTTTGGTTTGTTTTATTTGTAAGCCTAAGAAAAAGTTGAGTTCCCCAACTATACTCATTTCAAATTCACTTGCCATTAATTTAATAAATTCTTTTAGAAATTTTGAGTTAGTTGAGCCAAAAATTATGTCGTCAACATAGATTTGAGCTATAAAGATGTCTTTTTCTATAGTTTTCACAAACAAGGTCGGATTGATTTGACCTTGGTTAAAGTCTTTGGATATTAAGTAATTAGATAATCTTTCATACCATGCTCTAGGGGCTTGTTTTAGTCCATATAACGCCTTTTTTAATTTAAATACATGGTTTGGGTAGTCTATGTCTTCAAACCCTGGAGGTTGGCTTACGTAGACCTCTTCCTTGATAAATCCATTTAAAAAGGCTGACTTAACGTCCATTTGGTACAATTTGAACCCTTTATTTGCTGCATAGGCTAATAACATCCTAATGGACTCGAGTCTAGCTACCGGAGTATAGGTTTCATCATAGTCTTGAAATTTAAGTTTTTAAAATAATTTTGAAATTTAAGTTTTTAAAATAATTTTGAAATTTAAGTTAAAATAATTTTGAAATTTAAGTTTTTGAATTTTAAGTTTAAAATAATTTTGAAATTTAAGTTTTTAAAATAATTTTGAAATTTAAGTTTTTAAAATAATTTTGAAATTTAAGTTTTTAAAATAATTTTGAAATTTAAGTTTTTAAAATAATTTTGAAATTTAAGTTTTTTTTTTATTTTTAAAATTAATTTTGAAATTTAAGTTTTTAAAAATAATTTTGAAATTTAGAAATAATTCAAGTTAATTAAAGATAAGTTAATTGTTAATTAACTTGATTTAAGTTCAAGTCAATTTTCATGATTTAATTTCTTAGTCATCTCACCCGATCTAAATTGTCAATCAGGGAACCCTATTATTGTTATGAGATGAATTATTGTTGAGTTTAAGGGTCTGGTTTAACTTTGTGTTAGATTCAGGTTTAGCTTTGGGTTCAACAAGTAAGCATTCTTTGGATAAACTTCTGGGCTATGGTGAGTCACAAGGAGCTCATTAAAGTAAACATGCCTTCGAGGTTTCCAAATAGTCCTACCCATTGAACTTAATACTAATCCTTGGTCTAACAAGTTAGGATCCATTTAAGGGTAGCTTCGGTCAGTTCCACTTGACCAAATGCACTAGGTCGAAGCCATATCTTCCTAGACATGCGATGCCCAAGTTTTCGTAACGTACTATCATCCAAAAACTTCACCGATACTGTGGTTCAAGTTAAACTTAGCCCGTTTTATTCTAACCTTAATTACCCTGCCGGGTAATCTACTCTTGTTTTACCCATTTCGGGTAAATTAGGTTCAGTTACCCTGTCGGGTAGTTCAGTTGGAGGTGCCAGCTAGTTTGGATCCTCCATCTATTTTTGAATTTTGAATTTTTAATTTAATTTAGAATTTTTAATTTGATTTTTGAATTTTGAATTTAATTTTGAATTTTTAATTTAATTTTAAATTTTTGAATTTTGAATTTTGAATTTGATTTCAAATTTTGAATTTTGAATTTAATTTCGAATTTTTAATTTAAATTTTGAATTTTTAATTTAATTTTGAATTTTTGAATTTTGAATTTTGAATTTGTAATTTCAATTTCGAATTTTTAATTTGAATTTTGAATTTTTAATTTAATTTTGAATTTTGAATTTTAATTTTTAAGATCGTTTTTCTTTTAGCTCTCCCTGGATCATAGCCTCGATATGGTCTATCGAGGTAGTATATTTGATCTTTCGGAACCCAGTATTGGCCAAGTCCAACTTGATTGATCAATTTGGACTTGAGGACCCATGCTTGGACTGATTTACTACTTTGTTTGTTTATTAGGGATAAATAAGATTTATATTTCTTTTTTACTTTTATATCCTAGCCCAGTTCTATTGTAGACGGCTCTTTGTGTCCCAAGAATTAGGTCCAGATTCTTGGAGCCTAAAGAAAACCGTTCTAAGGTATTTTTTAAATCTTTTACCTGATTTTTCAAACTTGAATTTTCTTCCTCAAGTTGTTGAACTTGAGTTGAATCTTCAGTCTGAACTTGATCAGGTAAGTATTTTGAGTTAGTTACTCCTTTAAGGATAGCTACTTCCTTTAGAAGTGACTTTATCTTAAGGTTTGACTTGGCTAATTTACGAAGTAAGTAATTGACTAAATTATTAAGCCTCGGAATACTTACAGCGGAGTCTGGCCCATCGGAAATGGATGCGGATCCGTGGCTTTGCTCGGAGTCGGCCTCTGACTCACACTCGCTCTCGGATTCGATGATTTGGTCCCGGGCCATCAGTGCGAGTAAACTCGTTTGGTCGAGTTCGTCGTCGTCGTCCTCCGAAGAAGATTCATCCCAGGTTGCCTTCAGGGCCTTCTTTCTTCTTTGCTTCTTGGCCTCCTTTTGGTTGGGGCAGTTGGCTTTGATATGCCCCTTCTGTTTGCACCCGTAGCAAGTAACTTCGAACTTTACCTTTGAGTTCTGTTGGGCCTCCTTGGATTGAACTGCCTTCTTCAGATCTTTCTTGTTGAAGCCCTTCTTCTTCTTGTAGAGCTTCTTCACGAGATTCACTAGTTCGCTGGTCAGTTCATCTTCTGAATCTTCTGAGTCGGGTTCGTCTTCTGATTCTGATTCAATTTTTCGTAGTACTCTTGATTCCCGTGTTCGACTCATACCTGCAACCAAAGCAATACCCTTCTCGGATGGTTGTGCATTAGTTTGTTCATGGAGTTCAAATTCACTAAATAATTCATCTAATTTTAAGGAAGACAAGTCCTTAGAGACTTTGTAGGCATCTACCATTGATACCCACAATGTACTCCTAGGAAATGAGTTAAGAGCATACCTTATTATGTCTCTATTTTCTACCTTCTGCCCGATTCCATGAAGGGAATTCAGAATATCTTGAATTCGAGCGTGTAACGAACTTGCCGTCTCGCCTTCCTGCATTTTTAAATTGTATAGTTTATTAAGTAACAAATCACGCTTGCTTACCTTGGTTTCCGAGGTGCCCTCGTGAAGTTCGATCAGTTTCTCCCACAGCTCATTCGCGGAGGAGAATGGACCGACTCTGTTGAGCTCTTCTTTGGTAAGACTGCACTGGATGGTGTAGGTAGCTTTGGCGTCGGCTTCCACTTTTTTGATAAAGGCTGGCTCCCAGTTCTCACAGGATGTAGGCTTACCGTCTGTATCAGTTGGTAGTTGCAGTCCTGTTTTGACTATCATCCAGGTGTCGAACTGGATCTTCAGGTATATCTCCATTCGCCCCTTCCAATATCCGAAGTCTTCTCCGGAAAATAGTGGGGGACGAACGGTGCTATATCCTTCTTGTTGGGCCATTTAGATCTAAGAAAAATAGAAACAAGAAGATCTATTCCAAGACTGAGTCTTGGATTAGTAGCGCGGGAAAAAAAATAACGAGCCCAAGTGGTATTGACCAACTTTGAGCAACACCGATTTGAAAAGAATTAGAATTTTTAGCTAATTAGCTAATTTCTAATAGACTCCGGGAAAAAAAAATACCACGAAAAGAAAACTGTTTTGAATGGTGGTTGCACCAACTCAAAACAACCCCGCTCTGATACCAATTGTAGGATCAAAAAGAATTTAGATATCTCCATAATTGCATGATATTGTCCACTTTGGGCCTAAGCCCTCATGGTTTTGCTCTTGGGCTCTCCCCAAAAGGTCTCATCCAATGGAGATATCTTTTTCTCTTATAAACCCATGATCTTTCCCATGTGTTTCCAATATGGGACTATGTTTGCAACCTTGCAACTCCAATAATCCCCCCTCAAACAAAGGACCATAGGCTTCCCACGTCCGATCCTCGACCCACCAGGTCTTCCTGCCTCTCGGTCCACCCGACCTACTAGGATTTCCTTGCCTAGTCGCAACTAGGACTTCCTGCCTGGTGTCTGGTCCTCTTGATCCGAACATAAGAGCCCCCACTTTCTTTGTTCGAGATCAATATTGTACCCACATGGCTCAATCAGACCATAGCTCTTGTGCACAGTTGGCGGTTAAACCTTCTGGCAGTTCGGGCTCTGATTAAGTGTTGCTAAATTACTTCAAATAAGCTATCTTTAAAATCCATTAAAAAACCAATACAACTACTTCATGTGTAGGAATTGGATCAATGGATGTTGGATAGTGGATGCTCCAGACATATGACTGGAGATAAGTTGAAGTTTACTAAACTCAAGTACAAGAAGTTAGGATCAGTTACATTCGGCAACGACGGTAAACTTAAAGTAATCGGAAAAGGTAACATTGAACTTAGTTCCTATTTCATTATTCGAAATGTTTTATTGGTTGAAAATTTTAACTTTAATTTACTAAGTATAAGTCAATTATGTGACAGCGGATATCTAGTTAATTTTGATAAATCTGGATGTCTAGTCAAAAACATCGAAAACCCTGAGATTAGACTTAAAGGACTTAGGAAGAATAACATTTACACAATTGACTTATCAATATCCTCAATAAAGTGTCTCTTGACACAACAAGAGGAAACCCAACTATGGCACAGAAGACTGGGTCATGCTCACACAAGACTCATTTCAAAAATGAGTCAAAATGGTCTAGTTAGAGGTTTGCCCAAATTAAAATTTATTGAAAACTCAACCTGTGATGCGTGTCAAAAAGGAAAACAAACAAAGTCAACTCAAAAATCAACCAACCTAGAAAGAACTAACTCCTTACTTGAGCTCCTTCATCTTGACCTATTTGATTCACATGGAGCCAAATCATTAAGCAAGAACCAATATTGCCTAGTGATAATTGATAACTATTCTAGATACACATGGGTAAAATTCCTAAAAACAAAAGATGAGACATATGAAATATTCAGTAATTTTTGCAAATTAATGGAAAATGGAAAAGATACTAAAATTAAAAGAATAAGAAGTGATCACGGGAATTCGAAAATCATAGGTTTACTCAATTTTGTAAAATAAATGGATACCAACATGAATTTTCATGTCCTAGAACCCCCCAACAAAATGGTCTAGTGGAACGTAAAAATAGAACATTACAAGAAGCCGCTAGAACTATGTTAAACGAATATCACTTAAATCATCAATTTTGGGCTGAAGCAATAAATACTGCAAATTATATTCAAAACAGAATTTTAATTAACAAATCTCACAATAAAACACCATATGAACTCTACTATCATAAAATTCCCAATCTAAACTATCTAAAAGTATTTGGGTGTAAAGTTCACATTTTAAATACTAAAGATTACTTAGGAAAATTTACACCCAAGACTAACCAAGGAATATTCTTAGGATACTCCTCTACTAGTAGGGCCTTTAGAGTATATAATCAAAATACCTTGAAAGTTGAAGAAACAACTAATGTAATATTTGATGAAGAAAACAACTTACCTAATATAAACGAAAATATTGACATTAATCCAAGAGCTATCGAAGATGATGAAATACAACCTAATCTTAATGAGTCAGAAGAACCGGTTTCTGACCCACAGATAAGACCAACTAGGGTAAGTACCTCTCACCCACCTAACCAAATTTAAATATTGTTCAAACTTAAGTTTACTGTTAACCTAAGTTTTCAAATTCAATACTTATAAAGAGCTAAGCTAAGTCCCAATCTTAACTTTCAAACCCTGTTGAGCTTAGCTAACTTTGAACTTTGTAAATTCCTGTACAATTTTTCAAAACTTAACTCAGTACCTTCAAAGATTAACAAACAATTTTTCTCATAAGTAAGAAAGATATAATTACTAACTTTTAAAATCTATCAAAGAGATACACTCCCTAACAATTTTATAATGTTTTACATTTAAAATCTAGTTATTCAAATATCTATTATTGCCCATTTTTGATATATGGCAAAGGGGGAGAGTAGTAAGAATGCAAATGTAAAATTCAAATTTAAATTAATATAAAAGGGGGAGCAAAAGTTAAGGGGGAGCATATAGTTTACTTTAGCAAATTCTGCTTTGGTTAATGTGTTGATCTATTCTTAGCAAATTTGCCTGTGTTAAAAATGTTTATCTATTCGTCTGTTTACTTAACTTTGAATTTGAGTTGCCATAATCAAAAAGGGGGAGATTGTTGGTGCAGGAAGCATCCGACGATCGAACTCGTGTGTTGATAATGACAAAGGATTCAAAGTTAAGGTGTTTTGTATTCTAACAAGTCTACTTGAGGACTTCAGGAAAGTCCTAGCTGCGGTTAGGCAAAGGGAAAAATCCTAGGGGGTGGTAACCCTAGGTCATAGGGGGTGGTAACCCTATGCGGAAAGTCTTGGCAGGTCGATGACTTCAGGCAAAAGTCCAAGGGGGTGGTAACCCTAGGTGGAAAGTCCTGGTATCGCGAACCAGGTGAAAGACTGGACTAACCGGGAAGCGGATGTCCAGCAGAAAGTCCGGAAGCGTCGAGTGATGAGCAAAAGTCCAGTCGATCTGGAGGATCGACTGGCAACAGGTAAATCTCCTGAGTGGAGTAGGTGAGGACGCGTTCCCCGTAGAGGGAACAGTAGGCGTCGGGTCGACCTAGGATTTCCGGTTGGAAATCCGAAGTCAGACCCGGACAGTCCGGAGACTGTCATAAATATTCTTTATTATTCATACTGTTATTTTGTACTAACTTTGTGTTGCAGGATGGTGTTTGGGACTAACATGTCTTGCAGGTACAAAATAACGAAGATTTGTCTCAGATGAACAGTATCCGAGGCGCCTCTATGGAGCTTAGAGGCGCCTCGGGTGAAAAAGCTGACCTGGCCGCGAAGCTTCAATGGAGGCGCCTTGGAAGGCGCCTTGAGCAGGGCATAAGGTGCCTTAAAGAGATGAAGTTCGACCAGATCAGATTTGATCCACGCGGAAGACTCGGCAGCATGGAGGCGCCTTGAACAGCCTTCAAGGCACCTTGAACACCCTTTATAAAGGGGTTCCGACCAGCACTTCAAGACATCAAGTTCTAAGCTTTCCTTCTTCAACGTGCTGCTAACAAAGTCATTCCGAAGTGCTGCTGCGACATTCTGACGACCCGGAGCTCCAATCTTCTTCTTTTTTAAGTTGTCGGTACAAGTTTATTTCAATACTTTCAGTGTAATTTGTAATTTCTATCGTGCTTATAGTTGTTGCCCACCGGAAGCGATTAAGGATCGCGGGCCTTCGAGTAGGAGTCGCCTTAGGCTCCGAACGAAGTAAATTCCCTGTGTCCATCTGTTTGTGTTTCTTTGTTTTAATTCCGCTGCTTTAACTTCGATATGTTTCACGATTCCGATAAACGTACAAAATAGTCACGAGCGCTATTCCCCCCCCCCCCCCCCCTCTAGCGCGGTCTCGATCCAACATAATCTTCCTCCTTTTGATGTAATTAAGCAAGCATTGAGTTAAATTAAGTAAAGTGAGTTTAAATTTTCTAACCTAACCCACTATTCTCCCCCTCCCCTTTGAAATATATATAAAAAAATTAATGCCATGTATCAAGCAGAAATAAGAGCAATTCAATCAAGGAGTTGGTCGATTTACGAAACTAAAGCTAGTTTTTGGACAACTTAAATAAAGTTTTAGCAAAACAAACTTTGTAAACATAGTTTTCAAGTAAGTTTTCAAATAATAATTCCAAGACTTTAAGTAGTATTTTCAAAAATAAGCTTTTGAAAACAATAAATTTTACAAAGATACATTATTTTCAAAAAAAACACTTTATTGTATGGAGGAATAAATGAAAAAAAAATTCAAAGTAATTTTGAAAGAATTTCAAAATTTATAAAAGATTTTAAAATAATTAAGGAAATTTTGAAAGGAATTTTCAAGAACAAAGCATTTTGTAAATGATTTTCTAATGTTTTAAAAAATAAAAATAAAACATTTTGAAAAGATAGATTTTTACATGAATTTGATAAAGCTTTTTAAAACTTGTCAAAGTTTTTTCAAAATGTCTTTCAACATTTTTCTAAGTAATTTTCAATGCAATTTGCAAACATTTTTATTTTATTATTCAAAATAGATATTATTTTTAATCATTTACAAAGTAAGTAAGATAAAGTTTAAAATATTTTTTCAAAAAGGATTTTTAAAATAATTTTTAAAATGATTTTAAAATAATTTT
This sequence comes from Zingiber officinale, assembly GCF_018446385.1. Classification (NCBI taxonomy): domain Eukaryota; kingdom Viridiplantae; phylum Streptophyta; class Magnoliopsida; order Zingiberales; family Zingiberaceae; genus Zingiber; species Zingiber officinale. The sequence continues at coordinate 81,905,486 of NC_055991.1, forward strand.
TATAAGAATTTTTGAAATAACTTTTAAAAGAATTTAAAAATAATTTTTAAAGGAGTTTTATTATAAATTTTCAAAGATTTTTTAAATGATTTTTAAAAAAGATTTTTTAAAATATTTTTTAAAAATATTTTAAAAATCATTTAAAAAGATATTTTAAAATATTTTTAAAATGATTATAAAGCGATTTTAAAAATATTTTTTAAAAGAATTTTTAAAATAAATTTTAAAATAATTTTTTAAAAATAATTTTTAAAATTACATTTTAAAAGAATTTGTAAAATTATTTATAGAATAATTTTTAGAATGATTTTAAAAATAAATTTTAAAAAGATTTTTAAAATTATTTTTGAAATAATTTTAAAAAGATTTTTAAAATTATTTTTGAAATAATTTTAAAATATTTTTTAAAAGATATTTAAAATGATTTTAAAAGGAATTTTTAAAAGATTTTTTAAAATTATTTTTTAAAGAATTTTTAAAATAATTTTTAATTTGATATAATACCTTAACTAATTTTACTTTAAATTTAATTTAATTTAATTTTAAATTTAATCTTTATTCATCTCACCTAGTCTAAGTTTTCAGATAAAAAGATCATATGATTTTATGAGATGAGTTAAATTAAATTTCAGCGTTTAGTTTAATTTATGTTAAATTAAACTTTTGTTTTGGGTTCAACAAACATACATTATTTGGATAAACTTTTAAGCTGTGATGAGTCACCTGGATATCATTAGAGTAACCACGACTTCAAAATTATAGTCCTGCCCACTGAACTTAGTACAAAACTTTGGTCTAACTAATTAGGATTAGTTAAGAGTAACTTCAGTTAGTTCCAAAAGCCAAATGCACCATATTAAATGTATATCTTCCTAGACATGCATAGACAGAGCTGCCTTAACCTATTATCATCCAAAACTTTTCTAGTACTGTTTATCAAGTTAAATTTTATCTCTAATTATTCTAGTCCTAATTACCCTTAATGGGTAAGGTCTATATTTTTGAGGTGCCAACTAATTTGGAGCCTTCCCTTGAATCATGGATTTTCCTTTTAAGTTTTTGTTTCGATTTATGTGGATTTGGTTTGGTTCTGCTTGCTTGGTTAGATAACCTTTAGGAATCCTCTCTTTAATTTGTTAGGTTTAATTTAATTAAGTTTTAATTAATTGTAGTTTAGGTTGAACTTATATTTTTAATTTTGAATGAATTAAATTGATTAAATTATCCTTAAGATTTAAATTTTCTTTTAATTTTAAATTTATTAAATTATTTGAATTATCTTTGTTTAACCGATTATATTTATTAATTTTTAATTAGTTAAATTATTTTTCTTTAAATATTTATCTTTAATATTTGACTTTTTTTTATCAATGGTTGATTATGAATTTGCTAAATTTGGTTTTGATTTCATTAAAGTGTTTGATTTTATCTTTTTATATATATATATATATATATATTTATCTTTTATAGTGTTAGTTGAATTTATTATATTAGTTTTATATATGGATTTATCCTTAAGATTTTTTATTTATTAAATTATTTTTGTTTTAGATGAAAGTTTCTATATTGACATTATCTAGATTACCAAATATTTTATTAAGAAATATATTAATCTTATCTAGATTTATATTATTTCATCATTTTTAGATTTTAATTTTATCTTAAGTTTTTAATTGATTAAGTTATTATTAATTACTTTATTTAAATTTGAATTTGTTAAATTAATTAGATGTAAATTTTCATAGTTTTCTAAAATAATTATTTTTTCAGAATTAATAGTTTTATTTTTTGAATTATTAATTAAATTTTTAGTTTCATTTAAAATTTTTAAATCTAATTTGTCATGCAATTATCTAATTTATTACAAGAAATAATATCTAATTTATCATGCATATTATGCAAATCACTACTAATAAGGATATTTTGGTAAATTGGACTTACCTTAAGCGCAACCCCTAATTTAGTAGGTTTCTCCATTGTGTTGGACTTGAGTCTGGATTTGCTTTTGACTTGATCCTCTGGCTTTTCATCGACTCCTCGTGAAGCTTGGTCAGACGAGTCCAGAAGTCATAGGCATCTCGGTGTTATATAATTTTGCATGTGATTTCATTAGGTAATAATTTTACAATTGAATTGATTACCTTTTTGTTGACTTTTGTGTTTTGGGTTGATCGTCTCAGTGTCATGCCGCCATCGAAGTCGTTCATAAGGATGAAGCTTTCTATCTGCATCATTTATAAATTGAATTCGTGCTTCTTATACATCTCATATAGAGGTGGTTCGTCGACATTTCGCCCGAGCAATTCTTTGTACACTATTTTCAGCACTAAAAGATAACTCACAAAGATTCCAAGACTATGTCTTGGGACAAGTAGTGTGGGAGATAAAAAAAATTACTCGAGTAGTATTACACAAATTTCAAGAAAAATAATAATAAAATATAAAAAATATTATGAAAAATTTTGTCAAATGAGATATTTCACCAATTCTAACTAATGGTGAAAAAAATAAAACAGGAAAAAATGAGAATTTTTCAATGAAGAAAAAATTTTGGAGGGAAAAAAACGAAAGATGTAAGAATAATTTTTAATAAAAAATGATATATAATTTTTTTCGAAAAAGAACCCTCTGCTCGATTGATGGTTTCACCAATTTAGAGTAACCCCACTCTGATACCACTAGGACCATAAATACATTAGTGGGGGGGGGGGGGGGGGGGGGAATTGCATTTTTTGCTTTTTCAAAAATCAAGAGTATGCAGCGGAAAAGATTAGAGACGAAAAGTGAATGCTAACATAGGTGATTTTACTTGGTTTGGAGTCTTCGATGACTCCTACTTCAAGGCCCACACTCACTTAGTGCTTTCATTGGACAATCACTATAATCACGAAACAATTATATAATTTAAGTACAATTGTAGGAATTAAATTATACTTGTCACGCCCCAGAAGAGTCCCTACCTGACAAAAGGACAATATCTCTCCTATAACAGTGACAAATGAAACATGTATACATTGCCATAAGGCTACTCATAAGCTATAATCAACAGCCCACACGGTTGAAACATACACAACCACGCAGTTATATACACAACCTACTCGGCTAGAACAAAATGATCACAACCAAGTAGTTATATAATAAACAACCACACGATTGTACTAAAAACATAGCAGAAAATGAAAGGAAAGCCTATAAACCAAAAATGACAGACTGCTAGTCGGCTAGACTTTACACAACCATAACAAAGCAAATACAAGGCACCACAGAGCAAAACTCAAAAACAAATCAAGTCCACAAAACGTAATGCAAGTAAAACAAGAAACAAAACCAGAAACCATCCTCGGATGTGACGTGGGATCGATAGACAGGATACTCCAAGCGACTCCACAATCATCTACCTGCTATTTGAGGAAAAAGACAATACACATATGGGGTGGTGAGTGCGGGTCACTCAGCAAGTAATAGACAGGATAGTGCATGGTTTATATAAAATATAAAGATCAATGTATACAGTCTCAATAGGGAATAAGAATATGATCATATACAATATAATCAACGAACATAACCATAACTGACATAACGACTGCACATAACCATAGCTGATATAACAACTGCACATAATCATAATTGACATAATAAATACACATACCCAAACTGCACCTGACACATGCGGTATAGTGGTCAACAAACTCACTAGGGATCAACAATAGGTCTGCTCGTAACACCTGAGCAATATAAACGACAGCATATACATGTATAATAATGAACATGTATGAAGTATGACAACCATATGTAACAATCATATCTCAAACAAGTGCAACATATCATAATCACATGTAGTTAGTAATTACAAGATATATATGCAGATGTGTCTCCACAGATGATCGCTCATCGTATGCAAATGCGCATGCATGCCACATGGTCACTCTCGCCACCTCTCAAGACACCACGACCCTAATATGACAACTGTACTACCCTCCAATCACTATAGAGCAGCCAAGGTGGATAGTTCGCTTAGTTATCTAACTATATAATATTAGGGTCCCTGACTGCTCACAATGTTGGATATCACTCCCCCATTGAGTGGTCGGGTGGCAAGACAGGACAAGTGGCAACTGCTCCAACTATCACTACCCATGAGTAGCTGATAAAAATGACTGATGACTCTCTCACACTATAAGGGAGACAATGGTCATCAACATGCCGTGAAATAATGAACATGATATAAAAAATTATGATATCGACACAATCATCAATGCAATATCCCAATCATCATAAAAATCTCCAGTACAATGATCCATCTATCACCTATATCTATAGGTAGATCCAACAGGTGTCTACTAAATAACAAATACAGTAAATAGCCATACCTGACTCGTACACACCATTCACGTATGTACCCTATAATATAGGTATAATCAACATGATACCTTCAATGTCACACCAATTACATATGATCACCAACATAGGCATAATCGACATGAATTCTCTAATAATACTCATTAGACACGTATGCATATACAACATAGGTACAATCAACATGGTTCCTCCAATAGTAAACACTGGACATGTATACACACACAACATGTAAATAAACAATCAACAAGGTGACTTCTATAATTCATACCCAACAACTGTATGTCCAATAACATATGCATAATCAGTATGTTAATACATTCAACAAAATATCCCCTATCATATATACTCTACATGTATATACACAATAGAGTATAGAAATCCAAAAGCCAAGACTGTATATGAAATAACCAGATCATCTCTACAGTCAAGTAGATAAGTCTCAAGCAGGATAACAAAATGAACAGATTTAAGGTAAAACAACCTAATCTATAACCAATAACAACCATGCACTAAGTTAAAAAAAACTAAAGAGGCCAAGGTGTTGGGACCGAAAAGTAGCTAGAGGGGGAGGGGGTGAATAGCTCGGTGCGATCTCGTGCTCATCGTTGCTTGTTTCTTCAATGATGTGCAGCGGAAAATACAAGAAAACAAATACAACAACGCTAACTTGAGTATTTACTTGGTATCCACCTCAAGAAAAGATGACTAGTTCAAGGATCCACACACTCACGCACCCTCCACTATGAAAACACTCCTTTTCGGTAACTATCGAAGGTGGAGAAGCCCTACAAGCTCTCAGTACAAGAAGAAAGGGAAGGGAAATATAATACAAGCAAAAGCTTACAAGATATGCACACGAAACCCTAACCCTAGCTTCTTCCTCGCCTCTTGACTTGGACGTGCACTAGCACAAGCCTCCAAGAACCTTCAAGATCTGGCGTGAGAGCTGTGGAGAAGTCGCTGTGAAGATCTGTGTAGAGAAAGAAATGAAACCGTAGAAGTTCTACTGAGAGAATCGCTCGCCCACGGCAAAATACGATGCCAACGGCCGAATCCCAATCGATTGGATTGCTCCCAATCGATTGGGGAGGCTTTGGATCGATCGACCGGCCGATCCAAAGCGCCTCTGTTCTCTCGGGAATTGCCTGGATCGATCGACCGATCGATCCAGGGCTTATCGCACAGAATTGCGACTCCCAATCGATCGTCCGATCGATTGGGAGCTCTGAATCGATCGGCCAATCGATCCAGAGCCATTCTGTGCGATCGCGAGCTTCTTCCAATCAATTCACTGATCGATTGGGAGGAGGCTTGTCGCGGGGACTTATCCAATCGATCAGCCGATCGATTAGGCATGAGCCAATCGGTCGGATGATCGATCCAGCTCAAGGTTTTGCCCAAAACCAAGTCCAAAGTCCCCTAAACCAACATCCGGTAAACCATGACCTGTTGGGACATCATGCCTAGCGTCTGGTCACCCTAGACCTGCTAGGACTCCCTTACCAAGTGTCTGGTCAATCCCTTTGACCCACTTGGACTTCCCAACACCAGATGGCCGATCAATCATGATCCATCTGGATTTCCTCGTGCCAAGTATCTAGTTAATCCCTTTGACATACTTGGACTTCCCAGCACCAGATGTCCGATCAGCCTTGATCCATCCGAATTTCTTGTGCCTGGCTTCACTCACCAGGACTTCCTTTCTGCCTAACTTCACTCACTAGGACTTTCACCTGGCTTCACTCACCAGGATTTTCCAACTACCTAGCTTCACTCACTAGGTCTTTCACTTGGCTTCACTCACCAGGATTTTCCAACTGCTTAGCTTCACTCACCAGGACTTTCATACTGCCTAGCTTCACTCACTAGGTCTTTCACCTGGCTTCACTCACCAGGATTTTCTTTCTGCCTGACTTCACTCACCAGGATTTTCCAGTCAAGTATCCAATCAACCTTGACCTACTTGACTCTCCTTCACAATCTCCTCACATGGACAATTTGCACCTGCAATCTCCATGTAGTCTACATGTATTGTCAAACATCGAAACCCAAACATCAAGACTTGAGCTTGACCTAATTCAAGCTCAGTCAACCAGGTCAACCTTGACCTAAGGAGTATTGCACCAATAATCTCCCCCTTTTTGATGTTTGATAATACCACTTTTAAGTTAGGCTAATCCCATAGCCTCAACTCCCTTCATGCCAATATGAATGAGGGTTTCCTTCATTCTTCCCCTTTCCCAGAGGGCAACCCTCTTCAGGTAATGAAGGCCTAACTTAACCACACATTCTCTCCCTATTGGCACACATCAAAAACTCTCCCCCTAAAGAGTTACCCAACATTGTTTACAACTTCACTCATTGTTCACAACACAATAACGAAGGTCCCATACCCTTCATTATTCTTAACGTTCATCCTTGAGCATATACCACTTGGTATATTCACAGACGATTCAAATGAAGGTCCCATACCCTTCATTGTCATCAAATGCTCATCCGTGAGCATACACCACTTGAATAATAAAGATATCCACTCTCCATTATATTCACATGCCCAACCTTGAGTATTTTCGCTAAAGAAGGTTAACCACCTTCCAAGGTGTATGAAAAAGTAGATTTTCATGTCCTTAAAGAGTAACTCCCCCTAAAGACATGCACGTAACCTCTGTCATTGCACCAACAATGACTTGGAATCCCTAAAACTTTAGGAAACCCAAATTTAGAAGTTTTGAGGTTCAAAAATTCAATATTGAAACCAAACCTCAACCTAAACCTCTACTTAGTCTCCCTTAACCAATCCATCTTTGTTTTCATTATGAAAACTCCCCCTAAAGGAATACAAATGTGTTTTGAGGGGTTAGGAATGGTTTTATAGACTAAAAATGGTTTAGAATGCTGAAAATATACTTTCCCAGCCAAAATCAGCATCCCCAATCGATTGGAGTTGGGTCCCAATCGATTGAACCCTGCTAAATCGATCCACTAATCGATTCAGCCTGCGTGGATCGATCGGTGGGTCGATCCAGCGAGCTTCTGCTCGTGGGAAAACTCCTCTCAATCGATCGCCCGATCGATTGAGGCACTCCAATCGATCGGGTGATCGATTAGAGCTCTGAAAAATTGAAAATTTATTTGAGTGAATTTCAGAAACTCCCCTAAAATTCAACAACAATAAAAAAATTATGAAAATTCATGTAGACATTCCTTAGGGTATATACTATCAAGGAAAAAATAGTTTTCTATGAAAATACTTTCCATTTTCCAAGATTGAAACAAACTTGAAAACTTATAAAAACTTTAGTGTTTTCTTTTAAGTTTGTGCTCAACTATTCAATGATGATTACTATCAAAAGATAGTCTTCACCAAGGTTTTCCAAAAGTATTTTAAAGCCATTTTCAAAACCAATATCCAACCATATTCCTTGGGCTCAATGCACATGACTTGTACATTAGCTTTCCCAATGATTGGAAAACACATAACTATGTGTTTTGATGAATTTTAAAACTCAAAAGAATGCACTAGATCAACATCTTGAGTTTTGTTCATCATCCTAACATCTCACTTGTATTTAATGTGTATGAAACCACATACAAGTCACCTTATAGTTTTTAGTGAGATGTAAGCTTTGGTTTTGCCCTAATCTAGGGATCATGCATATCTATCTAGGCATTTTGAGGTTAGAAACTTCTACCAAGGATGTTACTTGTTAATGAATGTCATTTGTCCTTAGTTTGCAAGGAATTAAAAATAATGCATGATGTGTTATGACATACATCAAAGATAAATAATTTTCAAAAGAAAATTTCTTATAACTACATGATGTATGTATGACATGATATGATATTTTTGTGTTTTTCATAATAAGGCATGAGTGCAATAATAAATATGATGTCATGACATATGATGGGCAAACAATGCATGAAAAATTAGCATAAATAAAATATACCTAGATTATCTATCTAAGTATCCTAAAACCTTAGCTAACTTAACTTAAGTCCTAGATTGCCCATGACTTTCCAAGAAAATGCCAACACCCAAATTTGACATTTCTTCTGCTTTTGTAAAATTTTGTGCCAATTTAAATTAAATACATTCCTCAAATTTTCGGCACAAATTTACTCTTTTAAAGAGTAACAAATTAAGTTAAGGCTTAAGTTGCCTTTAATTTCCTAAGAACATACCACAATCCCAACTTGGTAGTTCTTATGATTTTCCCAAATGTGCCCATTTAATTTTAAAATCAAACTTCTCACATTATGGCACATCTTACTCTTTCCAAAAGTAAGCCATTAATCCTTATCATTTTCAAAGGTTAATAATAACCTTGAAAATGCTCTTAGAGTGCCAACTTCATCATGATTGGGTTAACTACCCTTTTAATTAGAGTTGACACTCTCTAACCCATCTAAGGGGTAGAGAAAATGCTCATAGGAACCCAAAACCTATTGGTGCTCCTTGGATGCTCTAGGTATTCACTAGAGATAACTTCCCTAGATACCATCCTAGTGACCTTGTTAGGCTTCTTAGAAGCCTTGGTCACTTTTTCTAGGTCAACCCTAGGAATTGCTTCCCTTGTGACCTTCTTAGTGACTTTCTTAGACTTCTGAGAAGTCTTAGTCACGTTTGTTGTTGCAAAAATACTTCTAGGGATAACTTCCCTTGTATTTTTGACTTGACCTTTTGACCTAGGGTTGGTTCCATAATTATATGGAATCATATGGTAAGAAGGCACATCCTTTTTGGTTTTAGGTTTGTATCCCAAACCTCTATGACCCTTGGATGACCCTTGTTGTGCTAAACTTAGGTTTTGCTCATTTTTCCCTTTTAGGATACTTTCCATCCTTTTTAGGGTCTTTTCCATTTTATCAAGCCTTGACCTTAAGACTTGATTTTCTTCCCATAAATCCCTAGATTTTGATTTTTCTTTAAATCCTTGAGCATTTTTATTTCTAGGCTTATAACTATGGTCCTTAGTGTTATTGCCTAACCTTTTACCTACCTTCCTAACCCCAGGTGTGGTAGTCTTAGCATGAAGAGCCATATGTTTTTCTTTAATGCTATCATGCTCCCTATTTTTATGGTACATAGCATTAAAATGATAAAAATTGGTATTAGCATGCTTTTTATCATTATTTAAAGGGGTAGGCACAATAAATGATACCTTGCGTTTTACCTTGGGGGTTCCTCCTTGAATTGTACTTACTCCTTGAGCCTTGACCGCTTTCTTCCCCTTGGGACATTGACTTCTATAATGTCCTTTTTGATTGCAAGAGAAGCACACAATGTGCTCATTGCTCTTCTTTGTTCCGGGAGCGGTCTCTTTAGGCTTCTCTTTTCCCTTTAGTGCCACTTGGTCCTTCTTCTTGGCCAATTTAGAGCACTTGCTCTTGTAGTGCCCATGTTCCCTACATTCAAAACATATAATGTGATTTTTATTTTTAATTAAAACATTTATACCTTCACATGTAGGGATGACACTTGATCCTCCATTTGATTATTCATGACTCTTGGAGGATGCATCATCTTCTTCTCCATTTGACCCGGACAAAGAGGTCTCTTCTTGCTTCGGTGTCAATGATCTACACTCCCCCTCAATCCTAGAGGTGGAGGCTTCATCTTCTTCTTCATTCTCTTGTACATGAAACAAGGAATATGCTCCTTCCTTGCTCTTTTGGTTGCACTCCTTTGAGGATGAAGCTTCCAGGACTTCTTCTTCCGATGTTGAGCACCTCTCAACCTCGGAGTCCTCTTCTTCTTCGTCTTGCTCCAATGAGTCACCCTCTTTGGATTTGTCTTGATTTTGTACAATGAAGGGGTCTTCATGGAGCTTGGACAATTTGGTCCAAAGCTCTTTGGCATCTTCAAATTCTCCAATTTTCTCCAAGATGTTGCTCGGCAATAGATTAACCAAAAGCTTGGTCACTTTGTCATTAGCCTCACACTTTTGGATTTGTTCTTGGCTCCACTTGCTCCTCTTGAGAATTTTGCCCTTTGAATTCGTTGGAGCCTTGAAGCCTTCCATAAGAGCAAACTATTGCTCTATCTCCATCATAAGAAAATTTTTGATTCTTGATTTCCAAGAATCGAAGCTTGTCATTGTGAACGGTGGATGCACCCTTGTATCGAATCCAAGTCCATCTTGAAGTTGAGCTTTTGAATGAAGTCTTCGACTTGTAGAATTGCTCCAACTTCTTCACCCTCTAGCTTTTTGCCCCTTCCGACGATGATTCCGGTGAAGAGCAACCTGGCTCTGATACCACTTGTTGGGACCGAAAAGTAGCTAAAAGGGGGGGGGGGTGAATAGCTCGGTGTGATCTCGTGCTCCTCGTTGCTTGTTTCTTCAATGATGTGCAGCGGAAAATACAAGAAAACAAATACAACAACGCTAACTCGAGGATTTACTTGGTATCCACCTCAAGAAGAGGTGACTAGTCCAAGGATCCACACACTCACGCACCTTCCACTATGAAAACACTCCTTTTTGGTAACTACCAAAGGCAGAGAAGCCCTACAAGCTCTCAGTACAAGAAGAAAGGGAAGGGAAATACAATACAAGCAAAAGCTTACAAGATATGCACACGAAACCCTAACCCTAGCTTCTTCCTCGCCTCTTGACTTGGACGTGCACCAGCACAAGCCTCCAAGAACCTTCAAGATCTGGCGTGAGAGCTATGGAGAAGTCGCTGTGAAGATCTGTGTAGAGAAAGAAATGAAACCGTAGAAGTTCTACTGAGAGAATCGCTCACCCACGGCTAAATACGATGCCAACGGTCGAATCCCAATCGATTGGATTGCTCCCAATCGATTGGGGAGGCTTTGGATCGATCGGCCGATCGATCCAGGGCTTATCGCACAGAATCACGACTCCCAATTGATCGCTCGATCGATTGGGGGTTCTGAATCGATCGGTCAATCGATCCAGAGCTATTTTGTGCGATCGCGAGCTTCTCCCAATCGATCCATTGATCGATTGGGAGGAGGCTTGTCATGGGGACTCACCCAATCGATCAACCGATCGATTGGGCATGAGCCAATCGGTCGGCTGATCGATCCAACTCAAGGTTTTGCCCAAAACAAGTCCAAAGTCCCCTAAACCAACATCCGGTCAACCATGACCTGTTGGGATATCATGCCTAGCGTCTGGTCACCCTAGACCTGCTAAGACTCCCTTACCAAGTGTCCGGTCAATCCCTTTGACCCACTTGGACTTCCCAACACTAGATGTCCGATCAATCATGATCCATTTGGATTTCCTCGTGCCAAGTATCCAATCAATCCCTTTGACCTACTTGGACTTTCCAGCACCAGATGTCCGATCAGCCTTGATCCATCCGGATTTCCTGTGCCTGGCTTCACTCACTAGGACTTCCCTTCTGCCTAGCATCACTCACTAGGACTTTCACCTGGCTTCACTCACCAGGATTTTCCAATTGCCTAGCTTCACTCACCAGGACTTTCATATTGCCTAGCTTCACTCATTAGGTCTTTCACCTGACTTCACTCACCAGGATTTTCCTTCTGCCTGACTTCACTCACCGGGATTTTTCAGTCAACCTTGACCTACTTGACTCTCCTTCACAATCTCCTCACATGGATAATTTACACCTGCAATCTCCATGTAGTCTACATGTATTGTCAAACATCAAAACCCAAATATCAAGACTTGAGCTTGACCCAATTCAAGCTCAGTCAACCAGGTCAACCTTTACCTAAGGAGTATTGCACCAACACAAGGAAGAAATACTCGCCTTAAATATAGATCATGTTAGGATAAATCCCACGTCGTGATGCTCGCCCCATATCAAAGTCCTGCATCAATATATATATATATATATATATATATATATATATATATATATATATATATATATATAGCTAAATAAAATATAGACATGGTCAGGTCCAATTTGCCTCTAAATTGACTTAGACACTCCAATCCTTGCTTCAATTGATCTTCTTTTGCGTCTTTAATGTCATTTTCCACTCCAAACTGCTTCTGAAAGTGAAAACAAACACCGAATAGATCTCTGAACGTAAAATAGTAATTATGTTGAAATATGATATAGAAGGGTGTAAAACACATAGATCATAAACATAAAATATAAGCATATGTACGTAAAATAGTGCGTAATAGCATATATAATCTACGTGCATCATCCCGACTCAAACTATAATCTAGGGGATGATGAACCTAGAGAGAAATATCACAACCACGATCTGACTATAATTACAAGTAATCTATTCCCTGGTCCACTTTTTATGGACAAAAAATCTGAGCACTATAACTATGATTACTTTAATACTTTCTAATAGTATTAAATTCGATAATACCCTCGTAATTTAACAATTTCAAAGTACGTGCTACTTATTATTATTATTATTTAATTAATTATTAATTTATTTATTTATTTAAGATGGACATAACTTTTATATTGTCTGTAAATAATATTTTCAATTTTGTACATAAACTAAATGATGAAAAAAATAAAAAAAATTGAACAAAAGAATTAAGGCACTAACTATAATTTTCTATTATGTTTTAATGATAGAATGTGATTTATTAAACTATTATTGCTTTGTTGTTTGCAAAAGGTGTTTTTTTTTTTTTTTTTTTTTTTTGTGTGTATTTATGCCACACTATGAAAAGAAATCACTGCTAAAATTGATTTGCACTAATATTGAAAATAATTTACTAAAAGATCTAAACTGTTTTAGAAAATGGACTTGCATTTAAGTGCTTTACATAAATGCAGTATTGAAATACAACAACTATGAAGCAAAAAAATAATTGTAGAAATGGGACTCAACAAAACTAGAAGTTACACCAATTCAATGCAGTTGGAAGCATATGACAAAAAAGGACATGCCAGAAGTTGCACCAATTGGTAGTAGTTGTCTTTAATACTCAAATTTAGAGCAATCAAATCGAATTGCAGTTAGATTTATGATTGTATTTAGCAGAGAATAAATTATGCAACATTGATCATTTACCATAGATGAACACAGAATAAATTAATGACAACATGGAACAAGAGCTTAGACAGATCTCCAAATTATGCAAACTCAGTTAAGCAGAGAATAAATTAATGATCAGTTATTTACCTTAGTTGGCAAACACTTGAAAAACGATGATCAGGCATATATATGCACCCAGAAAGAAGATAAACATTATAAACATATTATTACCTGGCCCTACACGCTTCTTATTTCACCTGCTTCATAACCATCTAATTTTTCTTTGATTCTGAGGGTAGCTCGTGCAGCATCGTTGTTTCCTTCATCATCTTGTGAACTCTCCAGGTTTGCATCTACACCATCTCATCAGTTTCCTAAATATACAGAAGAAAAATAATCAAGGTTGTGCATGCAAAAGTAAGCACATGCATTTGTTTCCATGACCTTTGGCAATAGATATAGACAAACTGGAAAAATGGATAATGCAAACTCCATGATCATAAAATTTATGTATCCATATAAGAAGGATAAAGGCATGGTTCAAAAAACGATTATGTATGCTGATCGTACAACAAAGCTTGAAGACATTGGTGAGCAAAGGTATGAGGTGCAGGCCAACTAGGCTTCTTCTCAGTAACGTTCAAGGCGAGTCAATTATGGTGTGAAGCTTCTTCCACAACTTATCAAGGTGAGACGATGATTGCAAGGTCCCTGAAACGCCGTGATTTGCATTACTGAAAGTTAAGTCTGGTGTCAATAAGTGCACCAAATTTGGAGCCCAAAATTGTTTTGGTTCAATTTGAATTCTGAAAGAAAGTTGAATAATGAGCACACAAATTGGGTACCATAATTAGTAGTCACTAGATATGGGTGCCAATGAAGTTACTTCAATAGTTTGCTATCACAACTCCATTCCGTACAAAGTGGTCACTAGCAGAAATCCAGCTACTCAACTATAATCCAACATGACTATAAGGCCATCCGCAACGCTTTTAACGCGTGAAGCGCTAATACTTATATTTTATTTATTTATTTTTACCTCTGTAGCATTAACGCATTCAAAGGTTTGAACGCGTTACTGCTACAGTAAAAAATAAAGCCGTCACATCAGTATTAATATCTCTACACGTTAAAAACAAGATGCCACGTCGGTGTTAATGCATGGGGCATTAACGCCGTTGCAGATGCTCTAAATGATGGAACCACTACCGAATCAGGATAAGAAAAAAACTAAAATAAAATGAAACCCTTCAACCGACAATGACATAAGAACATATGTAAAGAGTTTCGAGGTAAAAATTCTATCTTGTTCTAGTATGAAAATAGTAGAATTTTGGATTCTTACGGTCATTTTTCATCCCATTGGCCTCCATAGATTATTGTAGCAGAAACTTTTTGGTCATTTATATGATTTGTCAAGCATGAGAAATGGTCCAAAGTTACCTTTAAAGCATCAACCTATTATCAAACATAGAATTTAAAAGATAAGGAGAAGAGGCAAGATACAAGCTATTGATACACTTTTTCCTTGAAGAATTAACTAGTGTTTTTGCAAATGCTTTTTTTATCAGAATATAATCTGGAGCAATACAAGCTTGTCCATTGTTAGATCCTCACTTGTTAACTATGATTCTCTTTGCTATGACCTGAATCATTAAAAAATGATTATCAAAGTTTGAATAGATAGGAAGAAAATCTAGATTGGTTGGAAGAAAATTCATGTTTTATGAAGAAAATAAAACATAAGTACTTTAATTTTGGTATTCAAATCCATAACAACAAGAAGTTTCCCTCCATGATCAAAGGTTATTGGTGTTAGATGCTTTGCAGTAGCCACCATCACGACGTGTCCCACATTTTTGCTACTTGTAAGACATATTTAGTTAAGCCAACTCTCTGATGTCAAAAAAGAAATCTACTTCAGAATTTTTAAGAAATAAAGTATCGATTAGGTGGTTGTAATGAGTGCATATAGTAAATTGTTTAAAAGAAAATTGAGAAGAGTATGTCATAACAAGTTAAAACCTGTATAGAATATTTTGTCCCACTTTTGCTCTAGAAGTACTATTGTTTCTCTGATGGAACCCTCGAAAACTTTTATACAAGAATTATCTACATATGTTGTAAAAACTTTACAAAAAAAAGAAGATGATTGTTGGGAAACTTTTGATGGTCAGAACAACAACATTACATGTAGCTCCAATTATTGGGTCAATAGACAGCACTGCAAGAAGAGAAAAACAAAGTGTTATTGCTCTTACTATCTAGAAGATTAGATCTTTACTAAACAAAGCATACTGATCTTGACATAACTTCAATGTAAAAGAGAAAAATGGAGAACTAACAATGGAATTTGACAAGAGGTAAAAGGTTAAGAGCTAAATAGTGACCCAAATTGCTACTAATAATAAGATCAAGGCCATAATTCCATTTTTTTTCATCATTCTAGGACCAACATGTGTCAAGTTAACTACAAAGAAGGAATGATATCATGGTGAAGAACCACTTATAACAAAAGCAATCATAAGTGACACTTCAAACCCTAATTATCAAAAAGAAATATTGTCATTGTGGACAAGTTAGTCCTAATGTCCTTACAAGAAGATAATAGCATTCTTAGAACTCATTCCCAGGTACTATTAAAGACCCAAAGCCTGAAATTGTAAATGATGACAATAGCTTATGAGTTACTTGCCTTGAGAAAGTAAACTTCTAGACTTTTCATGATATGTAAACTGGATATGTATATAGGGTCAACAAAAAAATAATAAAGTCATTGATTAATACCACAAGCAAAGCAAATGCATGAACATGAAAGTGGATGATTTGTTGTGAACTTCATGAAGGTAGATTAGATGTATTACATAAAAGAAAACTAATTCCTTGAACTTACATTTGTGGAACAGTGTGTACTTGTCATCCTTGTACCGAGTGCCAATTCAGCGAAGCTGGTAGATACTGAGAACTGGTAGGAAAGGAAAGAAAATAGCACAAGCACACTATTGAGAAAGTCTACTATCCTTCCTCGATCATTGATGCATTGAGCACCAAGCAGAAACAATACTTGTTGCCGCAACAAACTAGAAATGAGAGTCAGCAGATAAAGTATCTTATCAGGCAAAGATCATTGACTACATCATAAGGAAACTCTATATTTTTGAAACATTACTTGGATATCAAAGAAAAGACATCATTTGATTATATCATTAAAGGAAACTCTAATTATAATTCGGGTGTTGGTTCCTTGTTATATAGCAAAACTAATCTATGTTAGCTTGCATTTTGATAGACATTAGTCAAAAAGAAAGGAAAAGACGGGAATTTTATTCTGATAATGCTAGAACACTAGAATCCATAAAGAAATGAGCAGGATCAATAGTAACAAAGACTTCAATAAAAATTTAATCATTTGAACTTTTTAATACGGATGGATTCAATCTCAGTGTTATCTCGCCCATATATGCTTCTAGCACTGTGGCATACAGATCTTAGTTTTTTCTTTGCCATTACGACAGCAAAAACGTTGGCATATATGGATGCGTTATGTTAGGATATATATGCCGACGACTCAACATAAGCTACATACCAAGAAATCAACAACTTATATGACATGTTTTAAGTTCATCCCATGAAGAACTGTATAGAGCACAAAATTAGTTCGAGTAACAAATAACCAACTTGAATAAGTGTCTCTAAGATCTTGGACCTTAGGATTTGTTTTTTTACACCACACCTCAAGTCCAACAAAACTAGATTTCATGTATTCATCATTGCTAAATGAGCAACACTCACAACAAAGAAGGAAACTATAAACAAGACATAGTAGTCATGTAATTACCTACTGCATAAATAATTTTGAAAAGATAAACAAATTTAAAGATCAACTACCTATTGAAAATTTGTATGGTTAGGAATGATAAAATTTGTCTGAACATCTTCTCTCTCTATTATAATAAGAGGTACCTCTAAATCAAAGCTAAACAGTTAGAATACGTTTTTGGATGGAGCAAACCAAAGAAATTTCACTATATTCTAACAAGATAACATACATAATTTTCTTACAATGTAATACGTAGATTATTGAGTCTTTCAATAATTACTTTCTAATGGTTGGATTGTGCCCCTGATGAAAAACACATACTACCTCTTGTTTCTTTAGGATCCTGAGGAGCCAAGATAAACAAAAATATCATCTTCCAAAAATTGGTGTCATAAATGGTGGGAAAAAATCTAAAAGTTCAAAATTTTAAATTTATAGTGGGGGACCATGTTTTCCTCAAGATGTCACCGATGGATCTGGTGGCTAAGGTTTGAGATAGGATGTAAGCAGCGTAAAGTCACCAGAAGAGTTATGTCGATCAACGACAAAGAGATTTGGAATTTGTAGTGGGGGACCATGTTTTCCTCAAGGTGTCATCGATGAAAAGGGTATTGAGATTCAGGAAGAAAGGAAAACTTAGTCCAAGGTATATTGGAACTTTTGAGGTTCTAGATTGGATTGGAGCTCGGATATACCAGGTTGCTCTACCACCGAGCCTATCAGGAGATCATAATGTGTTCCACATATCCATGCTTAGGAAATACATTTCTAACCCTTCTTATGTCATGAGTCTGTGCAGTGGACACCGGATCTGTCCTATGAGGAAGTGCTGAAACAAATCCTTGATCGCCAAGTCTTTAAGTTGAGGAACAAGGAGATTAAAATGGTTAAGGTCCTATAGGAAAATCAGCTGATAGAGGAAGCTACCTGAGAGACTGAACTAGATATGCGCAACCACTACCCTAGGTTATTTGGTAAGTCAAATTTAGATGATGAAATTCTTATAAGGAAGGGAGAATTATAATGTCTAAGTGTTAATTAAGATAGTAACTTACAAAAATTTTCTATGAATTTTAGAAATTTTTCAGATTTAAAATGAACTTGTATAACATGTTTTATGGAGATAGAACTACTAAACTTGATGGAAGCATATGATGACACCAAATTAAGCTGAAAATTGATGGAAGCATATATGATGACACCAAATTAAGCTGAAAAGTGATTTATGTGATTAGCATAAGAATAGAAGTTATTAACTTAACTAACCTAATTATAAAAACACCCACCTACCTACCTAAAACTAGGCATCACCCGATTCCTCTCACTTTTCCCGTAATCGCTGCTTCTTTTTCTTCTCTCCCACTGTTTTGATCGACCTTCCCACTGAGCTTCGAGATCCAACTGGGTGCCCCTCCCGTGGACAACTTCCTTTGAGGGCGTCGTTATCGGACACGGAGTTCTTCGACCACCTCACCGGCGGGACGAGAGTAGTTGGGCGAGAGCTCCCGGCGGTGGATTGAGGAAGGAAAGGCAAGTCCACCTTTTATGCTGGTATGGCTTCCATGACGTAAGGGATAGGTAGCTAGGAGGGGGCATTAAGCTTGCCTATGATGTCGAGAGATTTTTACGAGGTGTGAATCGATTCCTTTGATGTGTTGTTTCCTCTTGCGATTCATTTTGGGTTCTAGCCACGGATTTGGGGATTTGTGATTTAAAATCAATGTTGCCTCGTTTCTTCTTGATGGTTTGGGCTTCCGGATAGTTTCTTTTGGAGATTTTGGTATGGCATGATGACGTTTATTTTCCTATCGATTCTGGAAGTTTTGGGACCATTTGTGGACTAATTGAGGTTTGTTCGGAGATGATTTTTACTCCTTCTTGTTGCATCTGAATGTGAGGATAGTTTGTTTTTGGTATTAGATTTGGTAAGATGGTGCTATTCTTCCATTTGCCGCTGTTTAGGGATTTACAACTGATTTAGATGTTGTTCTTGATCTTTATGATGGATTCAAAATCTGGTACAGATTTGTTGGGTTTAGTTTGGAGGGAGTTTGATCTTATTCTTTATGGAGGTTTTAGATTTCCAGAACTAAATTTGGTAGTGGTGACTTGATTTGGATATGTGCTTGTTTCTTCGCTGTTGACTTAATGTTATGGCCGGATTTATGTGCTTATTGCTCCATAGTTGTTTGATTGTTATGGATAGATCTATGTGTTTCTGAACCAATTTCAATATGTGATCGTTTATCCACTGTTGGCTAAATGTTCTGGACAGATTTGCATGTTACCGGTTTGATTTCAATGTGTGCTCGTTTCTCCGCGGTTGGCTGAATGTTCTAGACAGATTAGTGTGGTTCTGATTTGTTTTCAATGTGTGTTCATTCCTCGATGTTGGTTGATTGCTTTGGACAGATTCGTGTGCTTTTGTTTGATTCTAATGTTGTGTTTGCTTCTTCATGTTGGCTAAATTATGTAAACAGATTTGTTGGGTGATAGGATGATTTCAGTGTTGGTTTCATTACTTCTTTAAATGAATTTATCGAATTGATATAGTGTTTTGTAAATTGGTTTCGATAACTTGGTTGCTATCTCCTAATGGCTGGATTGTTTGGGGGCAGATCTATTGGGTTGGGATTTGGCACCTTCATAGTAGTTGCTTTTCCATTTCTACCTCAAGATGCTTAGTTTGTTTATGTACTGATTGAAGTTTATGTAGTCCCACTTGTGAAAGTTAGCTTAAGCATTATGTATGTTTATTTTTGTGAAGTATGATAGGAGTAGAGTAAGTGTTTCTCATGTGAAAAAAAAAAATGTTATGTTTAATTTTCTCCCTAAGTTTGACCAAGTTATATGCATGAATGTTTGCAACAGTGTAGTAAGAATAGATTATGTTCATCAATTATAGGTTAATGGGATGAGTATGGACATATATGGTGACACTACGGGTTGGGTGCCTCGGGATAAGCTTTGGGGAGGGCCTTTTCAAACATGACTGACAAAGATAGATACGATAAAGAATATTGGCTTTGGCTATATGATTATAGGTTCTCCTAAGAGGTACCTCTAAGGTTGTGATCATGAACCAAATGAACATGCTCAAATGATAGTTACCACATGTGTGACCTATTCATCTTTACTAGTTGTGTAGCTTTTCTTCTACTTAATGTGTTTCCTCTATTTCGTATTCAAGTTTGCATTCTATGCTTTAGCTACTAGTCCTTATTCTTTATGGATGTCATATTTTTCATGTTGAGATGTTCTTGTTGGGTCTATTGATTCATGATGTACATGATGTAGGTGAGGGAGACCCCTCCTAGGATATCATGGAGGGCTTGTACACGGAGTGACGAGGAGGTGAGATGGTACCACGACACACTGTTTGAGGACCTTTAGGGTTGCTGTGAAGGCTCTTGTTCGCTTTTCTGTGATCTTTCTTGATATGTATGAGAAGGGGTTTGTTGGTGTTTCCATTTTTTGTTCCTTTAGCTAAAATGCCCTTAAGTCATGACATTTCAATGTAAGTCGAATATGGTGGTTCTTATCTAGTGAGATTTCTAGTTTAGTTCCTTAATTGAGATGGTTTAGAGGTATGCTATTTGATTAAATGATGGTGTACAAATTGATTGGTAAATGTTGCAACATATGTTATGAGCTCTGAGAATGGAAGGGAAGGGAAGGGTCATTTCAATTGGTATCGGAGCCACCGCTCCTAAAGGACAGTGTGTGCATGCCATCTCATCAAGAACTCGGCTACTTCTGCCTTTAAGTTTATAAGATTTACCTTGTTATAGTCCTGAATTTTACCTGACAACTTATCTATGACATGACTAATATATTAATATGTATATGTGAGGTAATGATGAACATGTGTTGGGATGTACATGTTATGGTGGCCAGGAGGAATAATGGTGAGACTAGAGGCAAGAACAATAAGTTCTTAGCAGGACTCACCGTCCTCTTACAGGAGAAGAATCACATTCATGGTGAGCAGATCCAACAACTATTGAGAGTTAGGGAGAATGAACGTGCACATAGTCGCTCCACAATCGGGGCAACCCCGGTTTACAAACAATTCAGGGAGCTTAGACCGGCAGAGTTCAAGGGAACAACAGACCCGATCATTGCGAAAGGATGGATCCAATCACTAGAAATGATCTATAACTTCATGCAACTCACGAATGCTGACAAGGTTTGGTGCACCATATTTATGCTGCGTGATGATGTATGGATATGGTGGGAGGGTGCACTCTCTGTAGTGGATTTGACTACCTTGACCTGGGTTGGCTTTAAAGAAATATTCTATAGGAAGTATTTCACCACCGACAGCAGAACTTGAATGGCGAGAGAATTCCTGGAGCTTCGGCAAGGGGACATGACATTGGCTGAGTATGTCAAGAAGTTTGAGAGGGGACGATACTTTGTACCCATGATTGCAGGACAACAAGCAAGCACTTCATCGAGGGGTTGAGAGTTGCCATTCAACATGATGTCAGACTAGGTCCGGTTACTACATTCAGAGAAGCAGTGGATCAAGCTCTAATGTCAGAGAGGGACAAGAATGATATGACCAAGGAAGCATAAATGCCATCGCCAGATGTCGCACCATCCGTTACCGTCGGTGGAGTACCCGAGTGTCGCAACTATCCGAGGGTTGGCCAACCACCATCTCCCTCTTCCGATTTGTCTCTGTGCCCTAGCTGATTCATTCACTCGACATCGACATCCCAGGCATGCCCTCCTCACACACTAATACTGTGTCGATCATCGATCGCCGAAGCCAGCATTTCAGGCAGGCTGGCAAGCACCAGTGAGGCTCTCCCTCCACCGCCGAGACAGATCCATCGTCGTCCGTACCCTCTCTTCCTCCCCACTTCTAATTTCCTCTTTCTCTCCCGATCCATTGCCGATCTCCTTCATCTCATGCCCTAGGTTTCGTTGTAGATGACCATCACTTATCATCACTTTCCTCTTCCTTGGGACGACACCACAACAGGATTTGGATTTCATCAAGGAGGAAGCTATGGATCTGATTTGGGGTAAGATATGTTTGGTATCAGATTAGTAGGGATCTAATTGCATTTTTGTATTGGGATAGTGAGCTTAATTGGTTGATTGACCCTTTATAGCTCTGGCCATCCCCGTTGAGGACAATCCACAGATTGGGCTACACATTTTCGGTCATGGATTCCTTCGATTGTGAGCTATCAGCAACCCACTTGAATTTGGTAAGTTGTAGTTTGGTTCATTCATAAATGTATATTCAAATTGTATGGTGTGCTATTGGGATCATTGAATCTAATCTTAACTATTATTATGGATAGTTAGTTGATATTGATTAGACTAAAGGATGAATGATTTAATTGTGGATTAATTGTTTTGAATTAAGCTACAGATTGGGTTGTGAGATGATAAGGGTTCATCGATTGAGTTAAACCTATCTAGATTAATGTGATTGGTTAATTGATGATTCATGTATAAACCTAATCTGATTAGGTTATAGTATGGTTAAGGTAAATTGGAGGATTAATCCATAATCATGTTTGATTAGAATTACTCCAATTAGGTGGGAGAGTTATTTAGCTATTTACTTCATATGTAATTAGTTAAATACATTATGTGATCACAGGACCTTAATCAGAATTCTTTTGAGATAGACATCTTGACGTGGGGGTTCTTTTAGATACAAGTTATATTAAGGCGAGTATTTCTTCCTTGACCTCTTTAGGTCTTTGAACTTAGTACATGGTTTTTTTGATTGATGGATTAGGTTATTTTACCTTAAATCTATTTGTTTGATATCCTGCTTGAGACTTATCTGCTTGTCCTTAGAGATGATCTATTTATTTCATATGCAGTCTTAGTTTTTGGATATCTAAACTCTGTTGTGTACATATTTGTAGAGTATGTATAGTAGGGGTATCTTGTTGACCGAGATAATATACCGATTATACATTTGACGTTGAGTGTATACATGATTTGTATGTGTTGTAGGAGTCACCTGGTTGATTGTCCATTTATATGTTGTATGTGTACATATGTCCAATGTTTTCCATTGGAGATTCCTTGTTGATTATACTTATGTGGTTGTGTGCATGTGCCTGGTAGTGATATTAGAGGTATCATGGTGATTATACCTACATTGTAGGGTGCATCCGTGTGTGGTTTGTACGTGTCTGGTGTGCTACTTTTGTATTGGTTGTTTAGTAGATATCAGTTGGATTTACCTATACCTATAGGTGTTAGATGGATCTTTGTACTGGAGGTGTTTATAATGATTGGGATGTTGCAATGATGATGATTGTGTTGATATCATGATTATTTACATCATGTTTATCATTCACGGCATGCTGACGATCATTGTCTCCCTTGTGGTGTGAGAGAGTCGTTAGTCATTTATAGCTACCCATTCAACCACTGTGGGAGAGTGATAGCTTGGAGTAGAGCTAGTCCTGTCATGCCGCCCGGCCACTCAACGGGGGGAGTGATATCCGACATTGTGAGCAATCAGGGATCCTGATGCTATGTAGTTAGATAACTACTTAGCGATTTGTCAGCCTCGGCCACTATATAGTGGTAGTTAGAGGATAGTATAGTTGTCACGGATCTGGCCTCTCGACCATGCAGGGGTCGTGGTGTCTTGATAGGTTTTGGATGTGACAATGTGGCATGCATGCGCATTTTCATATAATGTGTGGTGCATCTTGTGGAGATATATTTGCATACATGTCTAGTAGATACTAGCTACATGTGATTGTGATATGTTGCACATGCTTGAGATATGATTGTTACATATGTATGTCATGTTGCATACATGCTCATATATCATATGTGTATATGCTGTCGTATGTTTTGGTTAGGTGTTTCTAGCCGGTCGGTGGCTTATCTCTGGTGAGTTTACTGTTTAGTACACCATGTGTATTCGACAGGTTTGATATGTGCATTTATTATGTCATTTACGATCTTGACCTTATATGTTAGTTCTATTTTGGGTAGGTTTACTTACTATGACATTATGATCATGATATTATGTGTTGGATCCATATTGGGTATGTACATTCATTATGTCAATTATGATCATGTTCTTATTTCCCTGATGAGACTATATACTTTGATCTCCATATTTTATATAGACCATGCACATCTTGTTTATTACCCGCGGAGTGACCCGCACTCACCACCACATTTCTTTGTTATCTTTTTCCTCAAGTAGCAGGTAGTTATTATGGAGTCGCTTGGAGTATCCTTTCTGTCAGCCCCACGTCATATCCGAGAATGATCTTTACTTTGCTTTATGCTTTTATAGTTTTTCTTTAGATTTATATACTTAGCATCGTAATAATTTTATCGCTGACTTGGTATTTAGCCTTGTGGCTACTTTTGATGTTTCTGATGGTTGTTGTGTAAAGCCTAGCCGGCTAGCAGTATGTCATTTTGGTTTATGGGGTTTCTTTTCATTTTTCGCTGTATTTTTAGTACAGTCGTGTGAGCTATTTATTATACAATTGCATGGTTGTGATCATTTTATTCTATCCGAGTAGGGTGTGTATATAACTGTGTGGTTGTGTATATTCCAACCGTATGAGCTATTAATTATAGCTTGTGAGTAGCTTTGTGGCATTATATTCATGTTTCATATTGTCACAGTTAAAGGGGAGATGATGTCCGTTTGCTCGGCAGGACCTCCTTTGGGGCATGACAATTTATTGGTATCAGAGCCACAGGTTTACAAGGATTTCCTATGTTTTGGATTTCCTGTTTTGTTTTCTTGATGTGACATTTGGAGTTTTGGGACCAGACAGCGGCACAACATCTCCAAGTTATAAGAGGTATGTTGTATACTATTATCATACACTTCTATTGGTACTTGTTCAGTTTTTTGTAGAATATATGATATGTGTGTGTCAGCCACTATTTAGGTCCATCCGACCCTATCAGAGATCAGGGATTACAGTCTCAGTGGATTTCTTCTATTATGCCATCAGTAGTACTGGCATTTGCTACTACCAGTTAGGTGAGAGTTAGAGTCACATACCAATATGCTATTCTTAGTTGGGTCATGGATAGTATCTGTATACTCATGTTGACTTAGTTATTAGAGTACCAATTTACCCTAGTTGGTTTGGTCAGTAGAGGACGGATTAACTTTTATTGGTTCGATCAGTAGGGGACCGACTTAGTTTTTTAATAGAGATTTTGACTTTTGAGTTACTTGTGCTTGGTGAGATAACTTGGAAGGTACGTTTGGGTACATGACTTGTTCAGACGTAGAAAGGACTAAATTAGATATATACTATTGTTGACTTGACCAATCTATAGAGGATTGATGTATTGTATTCCATGGGGACTCAACGTATTGTATTCCATGGGGACTTTGAGTACCTCGTAGGGTAACCTAGAAGGTACATTCGGATAGATGACCCCCACTGATGTGGAAAGGTGTAGAGCTAACTGCTTAACACTTATGAAATACAACCAGTACTTGGATGTATAACCTGGAGAGTACATTCAGATATATAAGTTGTACTGATGCGGGATAGATGATGTTAGCTGCTTATCCTTTGCATGACCTAGCACCATGTGAAAGAGGATGCAGAAGATGATTTTTGAGATCAAGGTATCACTTGGTGATTACTTTGAGGTGTTTGGAGTGAGAGTACTTCCCTACCTCCTTTGTTGGAGTGATGGTTTATAAGACAATGGTCAGTCGACTCGTCTAACACTGCTCCATGGGAGATCCTGACTCATGGGCCGATCGGATATGGTTAGATGACCTTGATGATACCTAGAGTTATATGATCTGCAATGATGCGGAAGAGGTGGTGTTAGTTGATTAACAACTATGAAATTCCACTGTGATTGAGTGGAAATATCAGATGATGATCTTCGAGGGGCTGAGCGTTGATTGACAGTTATTCCGACCAACTATTTAGCGATAGTTCTCCTCCACCCTTGTTTGCATGGCTCGCCACTAGAGGTTACTGAACCTCTGGTGGAGCAATCATAGTATTGATGGTTACAAGATAATGGTTAGTCAACTCAACTAGCATTGTCTTCATCAAGTAGCTTAAAACCTTAACTACATGATATTTTACTCAAGGTCTTGAAGTCTATATCTCATATCAGAGGGTTGACCTTTTATCGATATTTGTCGAGAGACATTTACAGACACGATTATGAGAGTTGTGGAGATACCATCTTGATGGGTAGACTCTTAGTTAGGAAGTTGAGTGACCCTTTGGACTTTGGATTGTCATTCTTTTACTATAGATAGTTGAGTATTTGAAAGGATGAGATTTGAGATACTCTTTAGACATTTTGGATAATATTAATAGATCTTTTATACTCATATCTCATGGATAGATTGTATCTCTACTATATGGAGAGTTGATTATTCCTTGGACTTCAGTAGTCATACATCTTTGGTAGAATAGTGATATATTTTTACCTCTTGATAGTACACCACAATGAGTATTGGTCACTGGGGAGTTATCAGGTTTGATGGATGTTGAGATTGGTGGATACTTTAAGATCTAATATTGCAAGATCAAATATGGTGATATGCTGTCTTTTGACGATCTATTAGTGGATATTTGATTTTATGATCTATTATTTGGTATTTGTTGTTGATAGTGACATGATGAGTAATTTTGTGATATTTATGGATTTGGTGATTTGTAGTTGGTGATCATATTACAGACTCGTTGCTAGTGATCTTATGGTTAAGTGTGTTTGTGTATGGACATTATGAGTCATTGGTATTGTCATTTAGGCTTATCCGTGCCCTAGATATTTTCATGGACTCGATGAATCTGATATTTCTAGGGAATTTGGATCAGTGGTCATTATCTTTATTGACGATATAGTGATATATTCCCCATCCGAGGTGGATCACGACACCATCTTCGCATAGTTCTGGAGATGCTTTGACGAGAACATCTCTATGCGAAGTTCAGTAATGCATATTCTTACTACATTCTGTAGGATTTCTAGGGACACATTGTCTCTAGCAGGGGCATATAAGTGGATCCATAGAAGATATGAGTTGTGACCAGTGTAGAATTGTTGTGCTAGAGAGGTGAATAGTGCTCGTGACTTTTATGTTTGTTTGAAAACGTTAGAGTAAAACGCAGCCGAATAAGAAAGACAAGATAGAAAGAAAGTAATTGCAAATACCAAGAGTTACTTGGTTCAAAGCCTGTGGTGACTCTAAGGTCTGCACGTGAGAGTACTTTCGAAGGACAATTCACTAATCAATCGAAAGTTACAAAGAGATTTACAATTGTAGTATAAGTAACTTTTAAATAAAACAATAATGATGACTTGGAGAAATATATCTTCAGTGTAGTCATCATCGGAGCAGCTTTCGGGCGTTGAGAGACTTTATCGAGGCAACCCGTAAATGCAGAAGTCATTCTGAATGTTATTGTTTATCCCCTGATTGAATGCTGCTTATATAGGCTGTTTCGGGCGCATAGAACCCCTCCAGGCACGTGGACCACCTGTCTCGGCCAATTGACGCACTCCATGTAGGCTTATGGCTAATTTTTCAAGTCCGGGTGCCCTAGGCCCGCCCGGGGCGAGCCTGGTTTAGGCGCCCAGACTTCGAGCGCTTGAACTAACTTTTTCAGCCTCCCTTTCTTGCTGTAAAACAAAGTTAGTCCAGACAATAAACAATATATAATATGAATTTGACAGCCTCTGACTGTCTGGTTTTAACTTGAGTTTCATTGAAACTCTAGGTCGAACTGACTTTTATTGTTCCCTCTTCGGGGAAATGTGTCCTCACCTACTCCTCTTAAGAGAGTTTATCTTTTACTAGATCGGTCCTCCATGATCATTTGGACTTTTGCTCAGTGTCCAAGACTTCAGGTCTTCATGCTGAATGTCCGCTCCACAACCAGTCCAGACTTCCACCTTGTCCACGACCTCCAGGATTTTCACCTAGAGTCCCCGACTCTAGGATTTTGCCCAAAGTACT
Organism: Zingiber officinale; assembly: GCF_018446385.1. Classification (NCBI taxonomy): domain Eukaryota; kingdom Viridiplantae; phylum Streptophyta; class Magnoliopsida; order Zingiberales; family Zingiberaceae; genus Zingiber; species Zingiber officinale. The sequence continues at coordinate 81,933,599 of NC_055991.1, forward strand.
CGATCCACCAAGACTTCATCTTGCCTAACCGCAGTTAGGACTTTCCACCACCTAGAGTTACCTCCCCCTATTACTTAGGGTTACCTCCCTCTAGCGTTTTCCACCTTCCTAGAATCCATTAGAACTTTGTTACGCTCCGCAAGTGTACGGAAATGTCGCAAGTAATATAAAAGATTATCGTATCCACAGGGACTGGAATAAGCACTAGGAATGTCTCAATGCGAATTAGCTAAACAACTATCCAATCATTTCAAAAGCAAAGTAAAGGTAAACAAATCTAAGATTAGAGATCAACAAACAAGAGTTTAGTGTTTTGGGTTATGATAAAGGGAGATTCTAGGAGTTTCGGTTTCTTTGTAAGATTTCTTGGATGTAAATGGTTCACCAATTCTTATTCCTCAATTGCCAAGCATGTAGAAAGTTGCCGGTTCCCTCTTGCAATAGACAACCGGCTAAGGACTGAGAAATGTATCTAAATAGGATTAATTAGACATGAACCTACGTTGTCCTTACACAGAAGCGCACCTATTACTATGCCTTCCTCGGATATCAACATAGAAGCCCACACCTTATTAATCTATAAAGATACAAGAAGCTAATCATAGAATCCATCCTACTCTCTTGAATATCCCTATTTCCTCTTCAAGATTATCTCTCAAACGTCCTTACACGGGCTTGCACCTGTCACGTGGATCCCTCGGATGATCGAGTGAGAGTTTATCCTTACCAAGTCCATAAGATATCCAAACAATCAATCAAGAATGAGAATTAAGCACAAACCACCATCAATCATTCAAGATCTAATCGATACAAGCAAGATAATGTCATTGAAACAAGAAAATGGCAAATCCAAAAGAGATTACATCAATCCATCATACAAATACTCCCTTAATCCTAGAATACAAGATCTACTCCATGAATCGAGGAAGAAAACCCGATAGAATAGAGATTACAAGCATTCCTTGAATCCCCAATCCAAGAAAACAAGAAGAGGGGAAAAGAGAAAACTTATCTACGAAGAAGCCTTGTCTTCGGATCCAATCCTCGCTCCGGAGCCGGAATCGTCGAAATCTCCCTTAGAATCGCCCAGAAATCCTCCCAAGAATGGGAGGAAACCACCAAATCTTGCTTTCTCCCAAAGGGGGAGAGATCCCTTTTCAAATCATGAAGGAGGGTTTAAATAGAGGAGGGATTCGGGCGCCACACGGCCCCGTGACACGGCCGTGTGAGATTCACACGGCCATGTCCAGTTCCCTCTCTGCCTAACCTGCACGGCCGTGTGACTCCACACGGCCAGAACCCTTCTGCTCTCTGGAAATGATACACGGCCGTGTGGTGCACACGGCCACAGCCTGCTTGGTCTCTGGAAATGCTACTTGGTCTCTGGAAACCTCACACGGCCGTGTAGATCCACACGGCCATATAAGGCTTCTGCTCTGGTTGGCTTCAAATCTTGACACGGCCGTGTGAGGTTCACACGGCCATGTCATCTTCCTCTTCTGCTGGTGCCAAAACTCCACACGGCCCGAGCTCCATCCCAGTGCATGGCCGTGTGAGGTACACGGCCTGGTGCTTTCTCCCTTTGTTTCCTCCAAGGCTTGCCCAAAGATGTAAATTCTTCACCAAATCGACCCCTGCGTACAGTAAATGCACAAAAAGCAGATCTCCGAACCAAAAGAGTAAATATGCTAAAAGGAAAGCTGGAAGTATCAAATGCATAGATCAAGCATGCTCAAAGTATGTAAATGTGCGTAAAAACGTGCATAAAAGAGTATATAATCTACGCACATCACACTCCCAGACTTAAACCTTTGCTTGTCCTCAAGCAAAATGCTGCAGTCTAAATTCATATGTTCTACAACACATTCATAAAACCCAGTGCACTTTCCTAATTCTATCAAAAAGTTTCATTAGCAAGCTTGATCATGGAAACAAGTAAAGTATGGTTCAAGCATAAGAATCTTGTGCGCAGTGTAAAAGTAACTCAATACCCTTCAAGTTTCAATCCATGTCCTAGTCAAGTCGTCATCAAATTTGAGTTCCTAATGTTTCCAGTGAAAGACAAGTAACCAGTGATAGGCACTTACTTACCATTCACTTGGTTCATATTTCTCAACTAACCCAAGGTCTCAAAGGTGTGCTCAATCTCAAGGGAAGCTAAGCAGTCATTTCCCCAGTAACCTAACTCGGTCTCAAAGGGGTGACTTGCTAGATTCCACTCATGACAACTGTTTTTTATATCCCTTATTGTTCATTTTTTTTTTTTTTTTTATAAGTGTTTGCATTGTGCAAAACTTATTCACAAATGTACTTTTAGCACACATGTTGGGATATTTTGATTTTTCCAAATGAGCTTTAATGATTTGAGCCTCATCCAGTAACCAAAATGAAAGTTGAGAAATCACCATGGAAACCAAGTACTAAGCAAACAAGATGAATCATGACTATTTCAATGACATCAACTATTCAAGCATCAAGCACAAGTGTAGTGAAGATAAAATCCTTAAGGTTGAACCAAAACTAAAACTCATCACCATAAAATTCTTAGCTTGTTTCATGCTACCCAAGATAGAAAAAAAAACTACACAAAGTTTACTAGTAGCATCATGCGAACATCATGAATCGAGACAATAATCGTGCTAACATTTCACTTGAATCCAAGAAAGCATATAAGTGAAGATTTGATATTCTCAAAATTTTTTGCCATGATTATTTCAAAAACAAGCAAAATAAAGCAACAAGCAATGAAAATAAGAACCAACATGAAAAACTAATCAAAAACTAAAAACTGAAAACCAAACTAAACAGTACATAACACCCCCCCAGACTTAAACTTTTCATCGTCCCGATGAAATCAGTATGGTGGAGGAGGTGGAAGATCAGGAAAATCAGGGAAGGAAGATGCAAAATCGTTAACAAACCATTTAAGTTCGTTTCTGAAAAAATTATGATATTCAAACAATTTATCAATATCATCCTGCACAAATCTCATACAACCTCTAAGATCTTCATGAAATTCCATTTTAGCTCTATAAGCATTCATCATTTTAGAAATCTTATCACACAATTCTCTTTCGCTCTTGAAACAATCTTGTAGCTTCTTAAATAGTTCCTCCTCCATAGGCTTCTTATCTTCAAGAAATTCATTAGTTGAATCTAAATCACTATGAATATTCTTTAAAGCAGAATTAAGTTCTTGAAACATAAAACTATGAATCTCTTGGTTACCCTTAGAAACATTTTTTTGAGTAAAAGTTGACAAGGCTCTAGATTGTTGCCTAGCTAACTTTAAACACCAATTCTCTTTATTATGAATTGTAGTAAAATCATGATTGGGCAATTTTAAAGGGAAACCATTTTTAATGACTAAACTAAATCCATGCTCTTCATGCTTAATCATTTTCATTGCTAAACATGAATTGAAATCCAACGTACAAAAACTCTCCACCACCTCTAACTCACTCAAATCACATCCTAATACTAAGGCCAATTGAGTAAGTAATCCCCCCAAAATAATAGGTGTGGTAGAATTTGATTTCCCTAATTTTGCCAAATGTCTAAGAAAGAAATAACCAGAATTAATTGGAACATTTTCGACCATTGCCCACAAACAATACAAGTCTACAAGTCTTACCGATCCCTCTTTGTCCTCCCTTCCAAATATAGTGTTTTTCATGACCAAATAAGCATATTTAAAAATAGGATTGATAATTTGGCAAACTCTGGAATTATGAGGATCAAATAACGGTTGTTCAGAAATTTGTGGCCAGAAATGTGAATTCTCAAATTGGGGCAAAATCACACACACATCATTCCTTGGCAACTCATAACAAGTATTAAAATCTCCCAACGTCCATTCATAATTTTCATTAAACAACCGGAATTTACACTTCCCCCCTCCTTGAACATTATCAACTTCTATTGAGCTTAAAAATTCAAGAACAATTCTAGGATAAGTAGGATATCTCATGTTCACTAAACCACTCCATCCTATCCTTTCAAATAGCCAAACTAAATCATCCTTAAACCCCAAAGTTTCTAAAGTTTCAACATCAAGAAACCTAGTGCCTAAAAGAGGTCGTTTACTTAAAGACGAATATCTATACCGTTGCTCATCATTAGAGAAAACAATACCAAAGTCATTAGAAATACCTTTAAAACAAACATTCCTCTCCTTTCTTGCAACCACCTTCTCCTTCCCTTTTCCTGTGGCCGAAGTCTCCTCAATCACGTTTTCCATGGAAGAAAATCTAATCTCCTAAAGAAGAATGAGAAGGAAAAATTGGAAGAAGTAATTCAATCCTTTAGAAATGGGGAGATAGGGAAAAGGGAACAAGCGGCGGTACACGGCCGTGTGCCGCCCCCACCCCGTGCCCTAATTCCTTAAGAAGATGTGGATCAGGCCGTGTGATATCGCACGGCCATGATCATCTCTCGTCGCACGGCCGTGTCTGTGACACGGCCTCCTTCCCTTTCTTCTCTGGATTCTAGACACGGGACGTGTCTGCGACACGGCCTAAACATCTTTTTTCACAGGTTTCTTCGCACGGCCGTGTCTGGGACACGACCTATTCGTCTTTCTCCTCGGGAGATCCCACACGGCCGTGTCTGGATGACACGGCCCAAACACTTCCCTTCTCTGCAACCTTTGCCTGGCCGTGTATAGCACACGGCCTAACTCTGTTTTGCACCTAACCTGAAAACAAAAATCAAAAACAAGTAAAAACCAACAAAATGAATTTATACTAGCTAAAAGAATTCAATCTGGAGGGCGAGGTTCAGAAAAATACAACCTTTGTACCTCTTCTATTTTCGTGCCATGAATATATTTTTTCAGTCGTTGACCATTTACCTTAATTATCCCAAAATCTTTGTTCCAAATATCTACAGCTCCAAAAGGATAAACCTTCTTTACCTCATGTGGACCCGTCCACCTTGACTTAAGCTTCCCAGGAAAAAGTTTTAATTTTGAATTGAACAACAAAACCAAATCTCCCACATTAAAGTCTTTACGAAGAATGTGTTGATCGTGCCATTTCTTTGTCCTTTCTTTGTAAGATTTAGCATGCTCATATGCATCCATCCTTAATTCATCAAGTTCGTTCAACTGAAGCTTCCTTTTCTCCCCTGCTCCTTTTAAATCCATATTCAAATTTGCAATCGCCCAATAAGCCTTATGTTCTAGTTCAACTGGAAGATGGCAAGGCTTACCATAAACTAATCGAAATGGGGTCATCCCTATAGGAGTTTTATAAGCAGTTCGATAAGCCCATAAAGCATCATCTAGTTTCAACGCCCAATCCTTCCTTGAAGTAGATACGGTCTTTTCCAATATGGACTTAATTTCTCGGTTAGATATCTCAGCTTGCCCATTAGTCTGAGGATGATAGGGTGTTGCTACTTTATGCTTCACTCCATATCTTCTAAGTAAGTTTTCAAACTGTTTCTCTATAAAATGTGATCCTCCATCACTAATGACTGCCTTTGGCACCCCAAATCTTGGAAAGATAATACTCCTAAATAATTTGATAACTGTTCTCGCATCGCACGTAGGAGATGCCACAGCTTCTACCCATTTGGACACATAATCTACCGCCACAAGAATATACCTATTCCCATATGAAAGAGGGAAAGGTCCCATGAAATCAATTCCCCAAACATCAAATAACTCAACCTCAAGAATGTAATTTAACATCGTTTCATTTCTTCTAGTTATATTCCCAGTTCTCTGACATTGGTCACAGGATTGAACAAACAACTTAGCATCCTTGAATAAGGTTGGCCAATAAAATCCTGCTTGAAGAATCTTCGTAATCGTTTTTGAACTACCCAGATGTCCTCCATAGGACGAAGAATGGCAATGAAACAAGATATCTCTAACCTCTTCTTCAGGTATACATCTTCGATAAATCACATCATTGCATTTCTTGTACAGGAGAGGTTCATCCCAAACATAATTCTTAACTTCTGAAAAAAACTTTTTCCTTTGTTGATGAGAAAAATCCGGAGGTAACACTCCACTAGCAAGGAAATTCACAAAATCTGCATACCAAGGAGTTTTCACACTTGATAAGGCTAGTAAGTGTTCATCCGGGAATATGTCATCAATAGGCAAATCAACATCCACCTCATTTTCTGACTTTTGAGATATTCTAGACAAATGATCCGCTACTACATTTTCAGCTCCTTTCTTATCCCTAATCTCAAGGTTGAACTCTTGCAAAAGTAAAATCCACCTGATTAATCTAGGTTTAGCGTCCTTCTTTCCAAGTAGATACCGGATAGCTGCATGATCAGTATATACTATTACTCTTGATCCCACTAGATAAGATCTGAATTTATCGATAGCAAATACCACTGCCAATAATTCTTTTTCCGTAGTAGAATAGTTTACTTGGGCTGCATCAAGTGTTTTACTTGCATAATGGATCGCATGCAAAATCTTATTTCTTCGCTGTCCCAAAACTGCTCCTACAGCAAAATCACTAGCATCACACATTATTTCAAAAGGAAGATCCCAATCAGGTGCTTGAATGACTGGAGCTATTGTAAGAGCACTCTTAATTTTATTGAAGGCTTCAATACATTCGCTATCAAAACAAAACTCAACATCTTTAATCAACAGATTAGTTAATGGCTTGGAAATCTTTGAAAAGTCCTTAATAAAGCGTCTATAGAAGCCAGCATGTCCTAAAAAGCTCCTAACTCCTTTTATATTGATGGGTGGGAGTAATTTGTCTATTACTTCCACTTTTGCTGGATCTACCTCAATACCACGCTCTGAAATTTTATGCCCCAAAACTATCCCTTCCTTAACCATAAAATGACATTTTTCCCAATTCAACACTAGGTTTGTATCTTCACACCTTTTTAGAACAGTAGAAAGATTTGACAAACAAGAATCAAAGTCATTCCCATAAACTGAGAAGTCATCCATGAAAACCTCCATAATTTTCTCTATTAAATCTGAAAAAACTGCCATCATGCACCTCTGAAAAGTGGCTGGAGCATTACAAAGCCCAAATGGCATCCGACGATAGGCAAAGGTACCATAAGGACAAGTAAAAGTAGTCTTCTCCTGGTCTTGAGGATGAATCGGAATTTGAAAAAAACCAGAATATCCGTCCAAGTAACAAAAATAAGAATGTTTAGCCAATCTTTCAAGCATTTCATCAATAAATGGTAAAGGGAAATGATCCTTCCTTGTTTCTTTATTCAACTTCCGATAATCAATGCACATTTGCCACCCCGTCACTGTTCGTGTTGAAATTAGCTTATCTTCTTCATTCTTGATAACAGTCATTCCTCCTTTTTTTGGAACCACGTGGACTGGACTTACCCATGCACTATCCGAAATTGGGTAAATAATCCCCGCATCAAGTAGTTTAATCACTTCCTTCTTTACTACCTCTTTTAAATTTGGATTTAGTCTCCTTTGATGCTCAATTGAGTTCTTGTACCCCTCTTCAAGTAAAATTCTATGCATACAGAGAGATGGACTAATCCCTTTTATATCATCTATTGTATATCCAATGGCCTTTCTATGCAACCTTAACTCATCCAACAGTCTCTTTGTTTCAAACTCATTTAACTGAGCACTAATTATAACTGGATAAGTAGAATTCGGCCCAAGAAATTCATACTTAAGATTTGGGGGTAATGGTTTAAGTTCAAGTTGAAGTGGTACTATTTCTGGAAAAACTGGCTCTTGTTCTATCAACATAGTCTCCTCCTCAGCCAAGCTTTCTTCTAACAACTCTTCATTGTCTAAAGACAGATCTTCCTCCTTATGATCACCAAGACATACCCCCTTTTCTGTTGAAAATGCTTTTTCACCAAATGTTTTTGATAATGATGCACAACACCAAGGAAATAATGTTTGGAAATCACTTTGATTCAAGATAAGCCCTTTTTCAACATCATCCTTTCCTCTAACGATATCCATTGTCAAGAATGAACTATCTTGCTCTGCCCAATCATTGGAATTTTGCGTGATTCTGCAAACTATCTCAAAAGTTTCTTCTAGACTTTTTTTCAAAAATGATCCTCCAGATGCTAAATCCAGTTGATTCTTATTTGAGAAAGAAAGCCCAACATAGAACAAATGCATAATTAACCATTTCTCAATTCCATGATGTGGACATAACTGCAGAAGAGAAGAATATCTTTCCTAGGCTTGATACAATTTTTCTCCATCCAATTGCTTAAAATTTAAAATTTGACTTCTCAAATAAGTAGTTTTCCTTGGAGGGAAATATTGGTCAAGGAATTTTTGCTCTAACTCATCCCATGTTCTGATACTTTGAGACTTTAAAGAATTGTACCATCTTTTTGCAGCACCCTTCAGACTAAAAGGAAAAGCAAGCAGCTGAATAATATCAGATGAAACTTCTTCATATTTCAAAGTACAACAATATCTATAAAACTCCATCAAATGGGAATAAGGATTTTCAATCTCTAATCCTCCAAATTGAGTTTTCTGAACCATGGAAACAAAAGATGGTTTGAGTATAAAATTTCTTGCTTGTATGTTAGGGTAAACAATTGCTCCCATTTGTTTTGCAGACTTCGGAGCTCCATAATCTCCTAGTGACTTGCACACCATGTTTAGATATTCTTGTTCTTCGATTTGCCTCTGCAGAATTCTTCTTTTATGGAAAGTTCTATCAATCTCAGGGTCAAAAGGAAAGAATTCCCCTGCAAAGTTAGATCTTCGCATACACAAGAACAAGATAACAATTGACAATTCAACAAAAAAGAAAAATAAAAGAATCAAAAATGCAGAATTGAAGTTGTACACAAAGAATTAGCAAGAAGTGAAAGTTATACAAGAAAGTAAAAAAAAAACAGAAATCTAATGATTAGTTACAACTATGCAATATGAAAGGAAAACAAATGTTATGTTTAGTCTAGCTCAATTGATAATTCCTAATGTTATAGCGCAGTCCCCGGCAACGGTGCCAAAAACTTGTTACGCTCCGCAAGTGTACGGAAATGTCGCAAGTAATATAAAAGATTATCGTATCCACAGGGACTGGAATAAGCACTAGGAATGTCTCAATGCGAATTAGCTAAACAACTATCCAATCATTTCAAAAGCAAAGTAAAGGTAAACAAATCTAAGATTAGAGATCAACAAACAAGAGTTTAGTGTTTTGGGTTATGATAAAGGGAGATTCTAGGAGTTTCGGTTTCTTTGTAAGATTTCTTGGATGTAAATGGTTCACCAATTCTTATTCCTCAATTGCCAAGCATGTAGAAAGTTGCCGGTTTCCTCTTGCAATAGACAACCGGCTAAGGACTGAGAAATGTATCTAAATAGGATTAATTAGACATGAACCTACGTTGTCCTTACACAGAAGCGCACCTATTACTATGCCTTCCTCGGATATCAACATAGAAGCCCACACCTTATTAATCTATAAAGATACAAGAAGCTAATCATAGAATCCATCCTACTCTCTTGAATATCCCTATTTCCTCTTCAAGATTATCTCTCAAACGTCCTTACACGGGCTTGCACCTGTCACGTGGATCCCTCGGATGATCGAGTGAGAGTTTATCCTTACCAAGTCCATAAGATATCCAAACAATCAATCAAGAATGAGAATTAAGCACAAACCACCATCAATCATTCAAGATCTAATCGATACAAGCAAGATAATGTCATTGAAACAAGAAAATGGCAAATCCAAAAGAGATTACATCAATCCATCATACAAATACTCCCTTAATCCTAGAATACAAGATCTACTCCATGAATCGAGGAAGAAAACCCGATAGAATAGAGATTACAAGCATTCCTTGAATCCCCAATCCAAGAAAACAAGAAGAGGGGAAAAGAGAAAACTTATCTACGAAGAAGCCTTGTCTTCGGATCCAATCCTCGCTCCGGAGCCGGAATCGTCGAAATCTCCCTTAGAATCGCCCAGAAATCCTCCCAAGAATGGGAGGAAACCACCAAATCTTGCTTTCTCCCAAAGGGGGAGAGATCCCCTTTCAAATCATGAAGGAGGGTTTAAATAGAGGAGGGATTCGGGCGCCACACGGCCCCGTGACACGGCCGTGTGAGATTCACACCATGTCCAGTTCCCTCTCTGCCTAACCTGCACGGCCGCAGGACCCTTCTGCTCTCTGGAAATGATACACGGCAGTGTGGTGCACACGGCCCCTGCTTGGTCTCTGGAAATGCTACACGGCCGTGTGGTGCACCACCTGCTTGGTCTCTGGAAACCTCACATGGCTCCACACGGCCATGTAAGGCTTCTGCTCTGGTTGGCTTCAAATCTTGACACGGCCGTGTGAGGTTCACACGGCCATGTCATCTTCCTCTTCTGCTGGTGCCAAAACTCCACACGGCCCGAGCTCCATCCCAGTGCATGGCCGTGTGAGGTACACGGCCTGGTGCTTTCTCCCTTTGTTTCCTCCAAGGCTTGCCCAAAGATGTAAATTCTTCACCAAATCGACCCCTGCGTACAGTAAATGCACAAAAAGCAGATCTCCGAACCAAAAGAGTAAATATGCTAAAAGGAAAGCTGGAAGTATACAAATGCATAGATCAAGCATGCTCAAAGTATGTAAATGTGCGTAAAAACGTGCATAAAAGAGTATATAATTTACGCACATCAAACTTTTGCCTAAGAATACTTAAGGTCTTTCCTACAAGCTCATTCACACTTGTTAGACAACAAGTAACTTTAACTTTGGACTCTTTGCCGTAATCAAAACTTAGGTTCGATCGTCTGGTGCTCCCTGCACCAACAATCTCATCCTTTTTTATTTTGGTAACCTAGTTTAAAGTTAAGTAAAACATAATAATAAGTAAAATAATTTGACAAAAAATCTTCTTTATGCTCCCCTTTAATCAAAAGTTATATGTTTAACTTAACTTTAACCTTTTTCTCCCCTTTTGACAAGTATCAAAAAGATAGTAAGTGAGAGAGAATAATTGATTTATAAAGAAAGTTAAAAAATACTAACCCCCTTTTTTCAAAATTTTAATTTGAAGCTCCCTTTGAATTTATCACTGTAAACACTTAGCTTAAAAGGGATTTAAAATACTTATATTTTCTTTTAAAAAGAATTTAACTAAATACTTAGGTTTAGAAAGATTTTCTTTTAAAAAAACTTTAGCTAAACACTTAGCTTTTTTAAAAAACTTGGATAAATTTAAGTTTTGAAAATTTCTTAATTTTTTTAGAAAAAAATTTCCTTGTAAAAGTACTAATCTAAGAAAATGATTTCAAATACTTAATAATACTTTATCAAATACTTAGCTTTATCAAAACTTAATTAAGTATTTATCCTTTTGAAAAAATTTAAAAAAACTTAGTTAAGTACATAAAAACTTAGTCAAAAATATTTTTTCCAAATAGAAATATTTGAACTTCCATTTTCAAAAATGTTTAAAGTTACTTTTCAAAAATGGTTAGACTTTATTTTTTAAAAAATAGTTAAACTTAAAAAAACATTGAATTTCCTTTTAAAAATACTTTGAACTTTTTAAAGAACTCTATTTTGCAATTTTAAAAAGAATATTTTAAATTTTGAGAAAATATTTAACTTTTAGAAAAATATTTAATTTAACTTGAGTTCTTTCACTCCCCCTTGATCAATATAAAAAAAAATTAAGAGAATTATTTAAGTTTTGAGGGTCCTAGAGTCCAAACAAATAAACTAAGATAAAAGTAATTATATATTTTTCTTATTTTACATCTCACCCTTTTTAAGTTATTAAGCATGTGAATCTTATGAGTTTATGTGAGGAGTTAATCTTTATACCTGAATTTTGAAAATTATTTAAGTTTAAGGAGAATAATTTAATTTTTTAATATAAAAAAATAAATTTGAGTTTTTAAGTTTAAATTTTGAAGAATAGCTATGTTTAAATTTTAAAAATTATATTTAATTATGTTTTGAAAATAATTAAGTTTTTTTAAAGTTTGTTTTGAAATTAATTATATTTTTGAAATTAATTAAGAATTTGAAATTAATTAAGAATTTGAAATTAATTAAGAATTTGAAATTAATTAAACTTTTGAAATTAATTAAGAATTATATTTTTAAAATAAATTAGGAATTTGAAATTAATTAACTTGGATTTGGTTAACTACTTTTTATTTTAAGCCTAGGTCCATCTCACTCTTTTCTAGATTTTCAATCAGGGAATCTTATAGGTTTTTGTGAGATGGTTAATTTTATCTTCAATTTAGATTATCATCTAAGGATTGATTTGCATTTGAGTTAGGTTAAGATTTAACAGTTAGTCAATTAAATATTTATTTCAATAATTGGCTTCCATGCTATAGCAAGGCACTAGACTCTTGGGTATTAGATCATCAACCACTTCTAGACGAAGGCTTTCAAAGAAATTGAATACTTAATTTCCTTTCTGAAAATCCTAAGATCTAACTAGTTAAGTGTGAATCAAGTGCATCATTCAAGAACCAAACATATTGAAATAAAACATGACTTTATTAGAGATCACGTCGTCAAAGGAGATATTGAACTCAACAATGTTGAGTCCAAATCAAACTTGGCTGACATTTTCACCACACCACTACCTGAATCTGAATTCAGTAGTTTATGAAGACAACTGGGAATGTGCACGATAGACTAGGATTTTCTTTGGAAAATTTTCTAATATTTTGCAAATTCTACGAAAATCATTTACTTATGTTTTCAAGAATTTTCTATTTCTCTAGTCATAGAAAGCATGCACCTATAGATCTAAGAAACGAGCATCTCACAAGCACACTAGGCCTACCTCGATTGTGTATTCATAAATATAGAATAGTATGAGATGCATAGGCCTCTTGCTTTGACTTCAGATGCTTATATTAGTACATCAATATAAGTCTGGGCTAGCAAAATACAGTGATCAAGCTAAGCAATCCTTCTTAGTAAGCAAAGAGTTGGATCAAATCTTGCTTAACTTGACTTACCAAGTGAACACTACTATCCTTTGTATTACTAGTTAGTAACTAACAGTTAGACATATTGAAAATTGAATGATTACTTTCTTAAATGTTATCAAATTAAGGGGGAGAAATTGTTTAGACAATTCAAACATATATTATTTTTTAAATTATTGGCAAATATACTTTAAAAAACTTCATTCAAATATTTTAAAAAATCTCTGTGAAAAATATTTTCAGAATGTTTTAAAAAGTTATTCTGTATAAAAATTATTTTTAAAATGTTAGAAAATTTAATTTGAAGAATTTTTTTATTATATTTTACCTTAAAAATCTTTATTATAAAATTCTCTTTACAATTACTTTGAAATTACTTTTAGAAAAAATTTTGAAATCACTTTGAAATTATTACCTAGAAAATTTTGTTTAACATTGTTTACCAAAGTTATTTTGAATTTTTTTTTAAACTTAAAGAAGTTTTTGCAAAGCTTGACTTCAAAAATACTTTTAAAAAATAACTCCTTAGAAGTTTGCATTAAACTTCCCTTAAAAGTAATACTGAGAATTTCTCTTTAAACCTTCTTTTAAAAATCTTACTTAGAGTATTTTTCCTTAAATTATTTCTTAACTTTTTTGTCCAAGTTTTTTTAAAAAATCATACTTAGAAAATTTTAATTCTTTGGAAATTAATTTTAAAAATAACTTTAACATATTTTTGAAAAGCTATTACTTTTGAAAACTTTCTTGTAGTTACTCCTCCCTCAAAAGCTAAGTTTTTTGCTTAAAACCATTACTTTGCAAATCTTTTAAGTAGTTGATTTTTCAAAACTTTATTTTCTTTCAAAATTACTTGACATATGTGTTTGAGGCTTACTTGAAAAACTAAGAATGCAAAATTATTACTTAGTTATATATGTTTTATGCATGTATTTGTTGATATATAACAAAGGGGGAGGACAGTGGATTAGGTTAGAAAAATCTACTCACTTTAAACATTTTATGCCTAATTGCCTTATTGTATTTTTTCTAACTTTAACCTGGATTGTTATTACAATAAAAAAAATAGAGATTGTTGGTGCATGTTGCACTAATAATTTAGTTTTGATGTATGACAAATAGGTTAAAGTTAGATGTCATATTTGTCTAACCTTTTCTACCAAGTGTGTAGGAGTTGACGAATCTGAGGGACCTGACACCAAGCTGAAATCGAGCTAGGTCTGCGGGCCTGATGATTGGTGGGAAGTCCAGATAGGTCCACAAGGCATGATATCTGGAAGAAAGTCTGATTGGGTCCGCGAGACCTGACAACAGGCCGAAGTCCAGTTGGGTCAGCGGAAATAACAACTAGCGGAAAGACCTAGTGGGTCAGAGGCAAGTCAAATGATTGCAAGTGGTAAGTGAAGGTAAGCAACTGGAGGAAAGATCCAGTGAGAACGTATTTCCCGTTAAGGGAACTGTAGGCGTCGATCCAACTTAGGTCCATTTGGAAAGCCTAAGTTAAGATTTTAACTAGATTCTGATCTCGAGAATCGCAGCATCATCGACCTAAAGGGTCGACCGAGGCACACTAGAGAAGACCGTTGCCGGCGGTGAACTCATGGTGATCAGTGCAGTGGCAGTGACGTGGATGGTGGTCGGCGAGACACGGCTAGGGCACGATAAAGAGGGATATCGAGAGGAAAGCTCCAGTTCGTGCACAATATGAGGAGAAGGAGAAGATCGGGAGGGTAAATCAGGAATTTAGGGATTATTAAACTTAGGTTAACTTAATTAACCTCTAAGTTTATTTCTCAATCAACTCTTATTTAAAGGGTATTCCAAACAGGCCTTCACTATACCCCGAATCCATCCCCTCGAAATAGGTCATACTGACTCCGTTTAAATCCCGAAAAATTTCTAAAAATTCCCGAAAAATCCAATAAGATTTTTCATCCAATAACATTTATTATCATTATTTTACGGTATTTTACATTTCCCCCCCACTAACAAAAATTTGGTCACCAAATTTACTGCTTAACTCAGGGATCCTCATCCAAGGTAACCCACCAATCAACATACTCATATACCACTCATCTAAGTAATATGAATAACTCTCAAATCGTGATGATTCACCTCCAAGTGAATAATGATAACCCCGTGAGCTATGAGCTCATCCTATAAACTTCAATCTCCTGTATAGACTAAGCCAACTCCCAACTAATAATCACTATCATCAGATCCACAGGTGTACCCCTACTAGTAACCATGTGTTCCCGAAATCTCACAGAAGATAATCACAATACGCACTACTGACTTCACATATAGATGTTCCTGTCGAAACATCTTTAGAACTATGCGAGGATAGTGTACGTGATCTATCTCAGATCGAGAATAGATCACAACATTGTCAATGAAGACAATGAAAACTGATCCAACCACCCTAGGAATACCAAATGCATCGAGTCCATAAAAACATATAGGGTACTGTAATCCTAAATGGTAACACCAAGGACAACAAGCTCACTTGACCGTGAGATCCCCAACAACAAGTCTATAATCGGATCACCAACTACAAATCAACAAATCCATATATAACACAGGCATACTACACTCCATGTCACTATCAACATGAAACACCAAATAGTAGATCATCAAACTAAACATCCACCAATAGATCATAAAAAGACCACCTATCACCACACCTGATCTCCCAATATCCACCAGTCTCCAGTCATCCTCAACATCAATCAATCATACCAGATAGTCTCCTAAACAAAGATAGAGTTAAAGGAAAGCATCCAACCTTCAACCCCCACTACCAACAAACTAAACGTATCCAAAAGGTCTGCCAAATCTCATCATCTCATCCTTTCTGATAATCCAATATCCACAGTAAAGGAATGTTAATCCAAAGTCAAAGGGTCACACAACCTGCTGACTAAGAGTCTACCCATCAAGAAGATATCTCCACCACCCTCATAATCATCCTATATATGTCCCTCGACAAATACCGATAAAAGGTCAAACCCTCTAATATGAGATATAGACTACAAGATCTGGTAAAATGATCACATGGTCAAGGCCTTGAGCCACCTGATAGAGACAATGTTAGCTGAGTCGTCTAACTATTATCTTATACCCCATCATACTATGATTGCTCCACCTTGAGGTTTAATAACCTCCACTATCGAGCAATGAACACAAAGATAAAGGAACGCTACAACTAAATAGCTGATCAAAATATCTGTCAATCAACATTCTACCCCTTGAAGATCATCATCTGAAATTATACCTAGTTACAGTCGGACCTCCTAGGCATTATTCAACTACACCACTTTCTCCGCACCATTGTGGGATATATATCACTAAGTACATCAAAGATATCCAATCATATCTAATAGTTCCATGAGTCAGGATCTCTCATGGAACAATGTTAGACGAGTCGACTGATCATCGCGTTGTAAACCATCATGCTACCAAAAGAGGTAAAGAAATACTCTCTTCCCAATCACCTCAAGGAAATCACTAAGTGATGACCTGATCTCCAAAAAGCATTCTCTGCTTCTTCCTTCATGTGGTACTGGGTCACGTAAAGATTAAGTAGCTAACTTCAACTCTCTCACGTCAGTACAAATCATATATCCAAATGTACTCTCCAAGTTATATACCCTAGTAACGACTGTATCTCATAAGTGTTAAGCAAGTAGCTTTACACTTTTTCACACCGTTGGGTATCCTGTCTGAATGTACTTTTTATGTCCTCCAACCAGGTACAGACAGTCCATAGTCAAGGTCCCCATGGTATAGGATACATCAATCCTCTATAGACTAACTAAGTCGATAATGGTATACACTAATTCAGTCCTTTCTACACCGGTACAAGTCAAAATATCTAACCAAGTATGAAACATCCCAAAGATAGGAATCTCTAAAAATAGAGTAAGTCAGTCCCCAACTGGTCGGACCAATAAAATAAATCGGTCAACTACTATCTGATATAACAAGAGTAAAACAATCATCCACTGATGAAACTAACTAAAATAAATCGATACCCAACTACCAAAGTCCATCAGGGTAAATCGGTCCTCTACAGACAGAACCAGAAAGAGTCCAAATTAATCCTATACTGATCGAACCAACAGGAGTAAATCGATACTCTACTAACTGAGTTAACATGAGTATACAGATACCCTCCACTACCCAGCTAATAATAAGAAAGACTGGTCTGTGACTCTAACTCTCAACCAACTAGTAGTAACAGACACTAAAATCACTGATAGTATGATATGACGAAATCCCCTGAGACTGTAAATCCTTGATCTCCAGTAGGGTCAACCGTGATCAGTGATTGACCCAACACATAAAATTCATGCTACAAATAACCAGACAAGTACTAACAAAAGTGTACTAACACATGACATAACTAATTATCATGGGCAACAATACATATACCAACAGAAATGTACGATAACAATATGCAAACATACCTCCTATAGCCTGGAGATGTCCTGCTGCTGCCTGGTCCCAAAGCCCGAAAAGTCACATCAAGAAAACTGAAAACATGAAATCCCAAAACATGAACAACAGGTATCGTAAACCCGCTCTGATACCACTAAATTGTCACGCCCCCAAAGGAGTCCCTACCGAAAAATTTCGGCAACATCTCCCCTGTACCGGTGGCAATCTGAAACATACATACATACAAAATACATCAGTCACATGCGGCTGGAATATATACACAACCACGCAGTTATATTCAGCCCACTCGACTGGAATATAATAAAACACAACCACGCAGTTATATATATACAATAAACATCCCACTCGACTGCATTAAAAATGAACACAGCGAAAAAATGATAACGGAAAGCCTAATACAACACAAATCAACACACTGCTAGTCGGCTAGGCTTTATACAACAACCACAACAATAAATGCAACAACACACCAAATACAACAAACACCAAATATAAATAAAACATATACAAAACCCGAAACGGTCTTCGAATGTGATGTAGGACTCGACAGACATGATACTCCAAGCAACACACCAAACATCTAACTACTACCTGCAAACATAAAAGTATAAATGTGGTAGTGAGTATAGGTAACTCAGCGGGTAATAGACAAGATAGTGCATTGTCTATAAATAAACATGGAGATCAAAGTATACAATCTCAGTATGGAATAAAGAACATGATCATACTATCATAAATAATGCACCTAAACATATCTGACATAATAACATAACATACAAACTGTACAAATCATAACTATTATAATGATAGATACATACCAATCTGGAATCGACACATAGTACAATGATCAGTAAACTCACCGGACCTGCAACAGACCTCCTCGTGACACCTGTGCAATATAAATATGATTGCATATACATGTAAAATAAATGACATGTATGCAGCATGACAACCATATGCAACAAGCATATCTCAAACAAGTACAACAACCACAATCACATGCATCTAGTATCTACTAGGCATGTATGCAAATATATCTCTAAAGATGCACCGCGCATCATATGCAAAAATGCGTATGCATGCTCCATGGTCATCCCGCCACCTCTCTAGACACCACGACCCCTGTATGGCCGAGAGACTTGGGTCCGTGACAAACCGTACTAGCCTCCAGTACATGCACCGCTATAGGCGGCCGAAGCAGATGGTCAGCTAAGTAGTTATCTAACTACATAGCTAAGGGTCTCTGACCACTCACATCTCTAGCCCTCTGACTACTGTACCCTCAAGACTCACTACTCCAGAGTGGTCGAGGCTGACAGAACACTGAGCGACTGAGTAAGCACGATAGGACTAGCTCCACTCCTAACTACCACTCTCCATCAGTGGTCGAAAGGATAACTATAAATGACTGACCACAAGGAAGACAATAGTCGTCAGCAATGCAATGAATGATGAACATGATATATATATAATCATGATACGAACACCGTCATCATCCATGCAAACTCTAAATCCACCTGAGTACCACACAACACGGGTATAATCGTCAGGATACCTCCATATACCCCACCAAACATATGTATACAACTATATGTATAGTCAACTAAAAATCTCCAATAACCCCACCAGACACACATACACAACCCCACATGTACAATCAACATGTCTCCTCCAGTAAAAACACATCAGACACGTGTATAAACCACAGACATACAATCAACACAACTCCTCCAAAAGTACATAACAAATACGTGCGTACATACAACATGTAAATGTAATATCAACATGATGACTCCTATAACACATACCATCCTACGTACAATCCCCATCTTATGCACAATCAACATGATAATACAAACAACCCGACAATCCCTACAATACATACTCTACATGTGTGAACACAGCAGAGTAGATATCAAGAGTAGAGACTGTATATGATATAACTAAAAAACCTCAAAGATCAAGCATAAGTATCAAGCAGGAAAGTAACAAACGAACACGATATAAGGTACAACAGCCTAATCCATCACATAAAACCATGCACTAAGCTCAATAAAAGTCTACATAGAGCCAAGGAAGAAATACTCACCTTGATACATAGATTGTGTCCAGAAAATCCTACGTCGAGACGCTCATCTCGAATCCAAGTCCTGCTATCACATAATATATTTAGCTAATTACATAGGTAGCAAATAGCTAAATAAACTCTCCAATCTAATTAGGGAAAACCCTGAAATAATTAACATAATTCCTTAATCCAATTAGGTTTAACTAAATCCACAATCCTTCACTCCAAATCCAAACAACCACAGATCACAAAGTCTCCAATATAATATGATACAAATCTTTATTCACCCATCTATCACACAAATGAAACCCCAAATTCCAAGTTCTAATCATTTAATCCATTTAACACCATCATTCAATCTATATATCACCTACTAATCATCAAGAATCAAATCTACATAGTTCATCCACTTCGATTAATCCAACCACAACAATTTATCCAATCCTTAACTACCCCAAATCCTTCCATGATCACCTAGAACAAAGCAAACCTAAATATCCTGAATAAATTTCAGATTATGTTTACACTCTTAAAACCTCCAATTACCCAACATAATCATTCTTACTATCACTATTAACCATTCCCGATCAAACAATCCCATTAGAAACCTAATTTAGTAACTTACTAATGGGAAAATCAGAAATGCATCACTGGAATACACTCACCTTGAGATAGAGCAGCTAAATCCAGTACCTCACAACCCTACACCCACTGTCCAGAAGCTACAAAAACACCTACACACCAATTCTTCCAAGAATCAATCTAGAACTGAATTGTACATCAAAGAATTACTGAAACCCCTAACAAATAGAACCTTACTCACCTCAAACAACCCCTAAATCTTCAACCGAAACCTTACTCGGCCGCAAGAATGCAGAGGACAGTGATCTGCCCAGAGAAATCCCATCTAAGAGCTGTTCTGATGCCTTCCCCTAGTCCAAAACAGGAAAAACATCGCAATTGGAAACTTATATACCAAAATCCTTGAATCTACAAGATTTCCAAACAAAACTTACCTAGATAATTGCCGTAGTGCCCTAGATACCGAATCGGTCGTGAATGCATACAAGCGATGGTTGTGTCTGGTGACTGGTTCGCCAGGGATAGCTAGCGTCGTCAAGATCGGGTGGCACACACCCAACGACACCGTGAGGGAGAGGCTACAAGAGGAGGAGCTCCGGATCAGGTGCTAGCAGCGGCCCGATTGCGAGAAAAGAGAGGGGAAATGGCTCCACGCAACCAGAGGGAGAGGGAGGAGGGAGGCTCGGCTGGTGGTGCATCGATGCAATCGAGAAGCCTGCAGTGGTGGCGCGATAGCAAGGGAGGAATCGGGGAGGAGAGGAAAAAGGAATCGCGGCATCATCGACCTAAAGGGTCGACCGAGGCTGTCACGCCCCAGAGGAGTCTCTGTCCGAAGAAATTTTGGCAGCATCTCCCCTGTACGGCGGACAATATGAAACTTTCTACATATCACATATACATCAGCCACAGGCGGCTGGAATGATAACAAAAAAATAAAGACAAACACCACGCAGTTAATAAAGATATCCATAACAATAGGACTCTGACTCAAAATCCACCCTACTCCACTACACTCGTAAAGCTCAAATCCAAGGAACTCACCTCTTCTGCCGTCCAGGCAGGCACGTAGTAGAATGAAATCCAATATCATATCAAAAATCCATCAAAAGGTATCACTCCATACAATATCCATAGGAAAAATCCAAAGACAATACTAAATCAAAGTCTGATAAAGAAAAAGGCCAAAATAAAACAAATAATGATCTAGTAGAGAACTAGCTCCACGTGCAGATGGGGGGCCAGCGACTGGAACTGCTCCGGACAGCCTCAACCTGAAAATATCAACAATGGAGGCGGGGTGAGTCCAACACTCAGCAGGTACAACTGATATACATAATAAAACAAATAACAGATAACACTAATCATGCGTACAGTCTCCTGAATACGAGAAGGAATAAATGCAACTGAAATGAAATCAGGAGATAACTGTACTAACCGGAATCAAGGTACAAAGGTAACAGGTCGTCAGACCGGAGAAAATCATAATCCTGTATGCATGTCAATCAAATGCATCCATACAAATGCAACATATAAGTGCAACAATCACAAACAATAAAATGCAATAAATGCATATGGTGACCGTGCACTCGGACATCACTGCTCCTGACAGTGATTGAGTGGACGGAATGCTGTCGGAGTACTCCTGTCCTCTGTCCCCAAATCATAAATGGGGGAGCTCAATGCTCTCATCTCCCGGTACACAATGACGGGGAGGATATCTCTGCCGGCTACCACGCTGAGTCATCTGACCAACGGAGCCAAACAAAGTCCACCATATGCCGGCTACTACGCTGCTACACTAAATGCCAGCGGAGCCAAACAGAGCGGAACTGACTGCCGGCTACCACGCTGAGTCCTCAGACCAACGGAGCCAAACAGCAGAACCGCCACACACCTGTCTGATATACCACTAACCCATGGGTGGTGGTGGTGTGTGCAGTACATGTAACTGACGATGGGCTCAACCATAGCGGAGCCAACAATCGCACAGCATGCAAACATGATGCATGACACTAAGCATGGCAATCTCATGAATTGTTGGTTGCTACTCGGAAAACCTATAGGTTCCACTGTACAAAATTTTTGTACAAAGGTCTGAACCTTTTCCTAGCTACCATGTGTTCTTTTAAATTAAATTTTGGATCGCCTGCGGAACTTTACACGTTTGATCCAAAACTTAATCTATTTGTTCTTTTAGGTTTTGACTTGGATCTCCTGCGGAACTTAACACGTTTGACCCAAGTCTCCTTAAGTTATTAATTCCATTAAATATTAATTTCCATAAAAGGTTCCCAGTACTGACGTGGCGAGGCACACGGCCTTCTTGGATATGGGAGCAACCACCACCGACTAGACAAAACCTTTAATAGAAAGCTAATATTTAATTTCCTAAAATAACTTTAGGTTAACCAAAGAGAACAATCAAATCACAAGGAAAAGAAAGAAACAAAAGAACACAACTTCGAAAACCATATTCAAACACTAGAACGTAAGCCTCTTGTATTTGGTATTATTTCCATAAATAACTAGCATGATGCGGAAATAGAAATTACTAGTTATACCTTGTAGAAAAACCTCTTGATCTTCTACCGTATTCCTCTTCTTATCCCGGACGTCGTGTGGGCGACGATCTTCCGAGACGAGAACCACCACGCACCTTCTTCTTCTCCAAGCAAGGTTCGGCCACAAGAAGAACCACCTCCAAGGAAGAAGAACTTGATCACCACCAATACTCCAAGGGATCTTCAAGATGAGGCTTCCTCCTTTTCTTCTTCTCCTTCCTAGGTCCGGCCACCAACAAGAGCTCCAAGAGATGTATGGTTCGGCCACCAAAAGAGAAGAAGGGAGAAAGTCTAGGGCCGGCCACAAGAAGAAGAAAAGAGGGAGAGAAAAATAGAATAGATTTGTTAGCTTTGAAGCCTCCTCTACCCCCTCTTTTATAATCCTTGGTCTTGGCAAATAAGGAAAATTTAATAAAAACTTCCTTAATTCTTTTGCCATGAAAAGGAAAAAATTATTTAATCAAAAATAATTTTCCTTCTCCAATTTATTTGGCCGGCCACACCATAGAATTTCCAAGCAAATAAAATTTTAAACATCAATTAAAACTTCCTTATTTGCTTCCGGAAATTTATAAAAATTTCTCAATAATTTTATCCCTTCATGATTGGTTTATAAAAGGAAATTTAATAAATTAAAATCTTTCTTTTAAACATGTGGATAAAAGAAAGTTATCTCTAAAAATTAAAATCTCTTTAATCTACAAATAAGGAAAGATATCAAATCTTTTCTTAATCTCTTGTAGAAACTTATAAAGAGAATATTTAATTTTAAACTTTCTTTAAATCATGAACATGATTTAAAAGGAAAGTTTTCTTAAAATTTAAAATCCTCCTTTAATCAACAAATAAGGAAAGATTTCAAATTTTAAACTCTCTTTTAAACATATAGATGATTTACAAATAAGGAAAGTTTTACCAAAAATTAAAACCATCCTTTTAAACTACAAATAAGGAAAGAGATTAATCTCTTCTCTTAATCTTTTGTAGAAAGCTATAAAAGGAAATTTTTAATTTTTAAACTCTCTTTTAAAATCATGATATCCACATAAGAAATAATTTTAATAAAAATTATTTTTAATATTCTAGTGGCCGGCCACCTAAGCTTGGGACCCAAGCTTTGGCCGGCCACCAACTTAACTCATCCACTTGGTCTTGGCCGGCCCTAGCTTGGGTTCCAAGCTAGCTTGGCCGGCCCCATTGGATGGGTAAGAAGGTGGGTATGCGGTGGGTATAAATCTCTATATACTAGAGGCTACGATAGGGACCGAGAGGAGGAATTGGTTTTGGTCTCCCGATAAAATTAAGCATCCCGTGTTCGCCCCGAACACACAACTTAATTTTATCAATAATAATTCATTCCACTAGAGAACTATTATTGAACTACCGCACCAATCCCAAATTACATTTTGGGCTCCTTCTTATTATGAGTGTGTTAGTCTCCTTGTGTTTAAGATAACAAATGTCCATTAATTAAGTAAGTTACTGACAACTCACTTAATTAATATCTAGCTCCAAGAGTAGTACCACTCAACTTCATCGTCATGTCGGACTAAGTCCACCTGCAGGGTTTAACATGACAATCCTTATGAGCTCCTCTTGGGGACATTCTCAACCTAGATTACTAGGACACAGTTTCCTTCTATAATTAACAACACACACTATAAGTGATATCATTTCCCAACTTATCGGGCTTATTGATTCATCGAACTAAATCTCACCCATTGATAAATTAAAGAAATAAATATCAAATATATGTGCTTGTTATTATATTAGGATTAAGAGTACACACTTCCATAATAACCGAGGTCTTTGTTTCTTTATAAAATCAGTATAAAAGAAATGACCTCAAATGGTCCTACTCAATACACTCTAAGTGTACTAGTGTAATTATACAGTCAAGATAAACTGATACCTAATTACACTACGACCTTCTAATGGTTTGTTCCTTTCCATTTTGGTCGTGAGCTACTGTTTATAATTTATAAGGTACTGATAACATGATCTTCTGTGTGTGACACCACACACCATGTTATCTATAATATAAATTAATTGAACAACTACTTTTATCATAAATGTAGTTATTTGACCAATGTGATTCTTATTTCTAGATAAATGTTTATACCAAAAGCTAGACTTTTAGTATACACTCTA
Organism: Zingiber officinale; assembly: GCF_018446385.1. Lineage (NCBI taxonomy): Eukaryota > Viridiplantae > Streptophyta > Magnoliopsida > Zingiberales > Zingiberaceae > Zingiber > Zingiber officinale. The sequence goes on from NC_055991.1 coordinate 81,958,336, forward strand.
ACAATCTCCCACTTATACTAAAAGACTAAGCTGCCATATCTGCTGCCATACATCTGATTCCCATGCCTTTCAAAAAACTCTTGCCTTAAGGACCTTAGTTTATCATCTGATGCAATCTAGGCGGCAACAACTTCTCCTCGTTTATACGATTTCTCGTATTGGGTGGTACTTGCGCTCTATTGTGTTTACTTGCCTTATAGACTTATGGTTTCTTCGAGTTTGTTACTGCACCAACATTATTACAATAAATTGTAATAATCTTTGGACAAACCAGAAATCATCTCTAAATCTATCTTGAGGTTATTGAGTCATTCAGCTTTTATGGCTACCTTAGAGGCTTGCCATATACTAAGCTTCTATGGTGGAGTCCAGATAAACACCTATGCTTATCACTCTTCCATAGTTATGACTTTACCTCCTAAAGTAAACACAAAACCCCGAGGTTGACTTAATATTGTCCCTATCTGATTGGGAGTTAAAATCCATGCAACCCACAGGAACCAAAATATCGCCTTGTAAACTAGCATATAATCTCTAGTGCCTCTAAGGTACTTATATGCTTTACTGCAGTCCAATGTCCTTGTCTAGGGTTACTTTGATATCTGCTAACTATGCCCTTGGCAAAACAGATTTCTGATCTCGTGCATAGCATACATTAGGTTGTCTAACTGCCGAAGCATAAAGAACTACCTACATGTCCTCAATCTCCTTTGATGTCATCGAAGACATCTCTTTAGATAAAACACTCCATTCTTAAAAGGTAAGAAACCTTTCTAGGAGTTTTGCATGCTAAAAACGAGTAAGAATTTTTCGATATATTAAACTCGGGATATATCTATATATTTTTCTTGCGATCCCTTATTACTTTGATCACAAAATATATACATTCTCCCAAGTCCTTTATATCGAATTATTTGGACAACCATACCCTTACTTCGACAACATTTTGATATTGTTTCCAACTACCAAAATTGTTATCTACGTATAGTACAAGAAACATCACCACGTTTCCATCACACCATTTGTATACACAAGACTTATCCGCTTATTCAATAAATCCAAAGGTCTGGATTACTTTGATAAACCGGATGTTCCAAGACCTTGAAGCTTTGCCTCACTGATTGATTGAGCTTTCACACAAGATGCTCTTAGCCCTTTATAATGAACCCTTCGGTTTGCTTTATGTGGATGCTATCTTCAAGACTCCCATTAAGGAATACTGCCTTGACATCCACTTGCCAAATAGATAAAAGAATGGATAGACTTAAACATGGCTACCGGTGAAAAGTTTCCTTTTCATCAAGCCTTGCTTTTGAAAGTTTCTACCTTCCTGCTATCCCTCTTTCCTATTATAGACCTTTTACACCCAAAGGCTTTTACACCATCCGGTGGTTCTACAAGCTTCCAGATTTTATTAGAATATATATATTCTAATTACATTATTCATTACTCTTTGCCAAGATGAATCTTTATCTTGGTGTGCTTCATCATATGTCCGGGATCAGGCTCATGTTCATTTGGGATCAAGTCCAAAGACTCTCCTAAAACATGAATCTCTTAGGTTGCTTGACAACCCTCCCACTACGAAGAGGCACTATCTGTAATTGTGTATCTTTTATGATACGTGTTGCAGTTTCTTGTGATATTTCATCTTGTACAGTTGGTACTAGATTAGACATGTCCTTTATTATTTCCTTAAGAACAAATTTACTTATGGGCATGTGGTTTATTACATAGTCCTATTCTAAAAATCGGTCATTGATAATGACCTTCTGATTTTTTTAAGACTATAAACCTACTTTTGTTTCTCTAGGATAACTCACAAACAAGTGAACTCTTGCCCAACTTATCAGTGTCTCTTATGTGCTAGACCACCCAAATCCGAATATACTTCAGACTAGGCTTACGCCCATTCTGTAATTCTATGGGAGTAGAGAGTTCTGACTTTAGAAGGTATTATGTTCACTTCTGTTTCTAGTGTATATCCTTAAAACAAATTTGGTAATAACTCATCATCGATCTAATTATTCCATAAGAGCTTTATACCTTCCTTTTTCTACACCATTCTGTAGGGGTGTACCAGGTGTAGTTAGTTGGGATTGAATCCCTACTTTTGATAAGTGACTCCTAAATTCTCCCAAGAGGTACTTGCCACTACGATCTCACCGTAGTGTCTTTTTACTTTGACGTTTCTCCACATCAGCCTTGTACACTTTGAACTAATCAAAGTACTTAGTCTTGCGGCACATTAAGTAAATGTATTTGTATCTTGAATACTTATCTATAAAATAGATGAAATATTCGATACTACCTCTTGCCTGGATAGTCATAGGATCACATAAATCAGAATGAACCAATTCCATCATATCTTTGGCTCCATACCCCTTTGACTTAAAAGCTTCTTGGTTATTTTTCCTTCCAAGTAAGACTCGTAGGTTGGAAAGATTTCCACTACTAATGAACCCAAAAGTTCATCAGCTACCAATGAATCCTACTTAAGTTAATATAACATAACTTTAGATGCCAAAGATATAATTGGTTCATCTCCGAAGGTTGCTTCCTCTTAAAGTTAGAAGATGTGTTATAATTTCCATTTATTACATCGTGGGAGTTATTGGATTATAAATTGTCAACCAACATACCAGAATTGATAACTTCTCTATTTTTCTTGATAACAGCTTTGTTATCAAAATAGACACAATATCTATTCTATAATAGTTTAGAAACTGAAATCAGATTCTTTCTAAACTTAGTACGTAAAGACAATTTCCAAATTTTATTCCTTTTAGAGAATAAACCTCTCCCACTGCAATAGCTGCTACTTTTGCAGCAGTGCCCATGTGGACGGTGTTTTTTATTTTCATTTAGTTGTCGGGTTTCCTGGAACCCTGTAATGAATTACAGACATGATCAGTGGCTCCTATATCTACACACCAGGTACCGGTAGATAACTCCACTAAACATGTTTCAACTAATGAATAAAATTCACCTATATTGTTCTTAGTTCTAAGAGGACAGTCTACCTTAATGTCCAAATCCTATTTCCAATCAATTATAATTGGGACCACTAAGCCTATCCTAAAGTATATCAGCTAGGGATTGACCATCATCCTAAGAATCACAAAAATATTTGGTTAAGACCAACTCCTTAAAAATCCCATGAATTTTGTATGTCACGTTAGTGTGGACGTATACAAATTCAAAGAGGAAATTTTATCATTTAATTTTATTATCTCGTCATCCTTACTTTATGACGAATAAAATTAATAGTTGGTCTATCTTTAATCAAATATTTGATCAAGACTCTAAATTTAAAATAATATTGATTCCTCTAACAATACTATTTAAATTTACCAACACCTCAAAACACCGTGAATTTTGCATGCCACGTTAGTGTGGACGTATACAAAATCAACATTTGTAAGAGGAGGGTTTTTACCCATTAACTATCTTGTCAACATAATTTTATGACAAATAAAATTATCTCAAACACCGTTGATTTTGTATGCCACGTTAGTGTGGACGTATACAAAATCAATCATTTGTAAGAGGGGTTTTAACCCTTTAATTTTATTATCTTGTCAACCTAGTTTTATGACAAATTAATAGTTGGTTTCATTTGGTCACACAAATAATAATAGTGACTCCGTTGGGGAGGATACTATTAGATGTGTCTAAGTGTATACCATTACTTGACACTAAGTCCACTAATAAGATTATGCCCCTTCCGTTGGGGAAGATCACACGCTCTTAATTAATTTCCTATAGTCATCCAAAAATGGAAGTCTGTTCTAGTGATCCACAAACAAGCTCATCCGTTATGGAGGAAGGCACTCAGAGCCAACGCGCAAGCTTGTTTGCATCACTTACAAACCAGTAATGGAGACCATGGGATTTATTTAAAAATCCCTCTCCCACTTAGTTATTTATAAATGAGGAATTTTACACATGCTAACCTACTAAACTTGTAAACTAACATGCACACACAACACAATATAAAAGCAATAAATAGAAAATCTAATTTTCAACTATTATGGCTTTTATCTCTAGTTGTCTTCCGTGTGTTGTCATCCCAAGCTGCTGCCATATTTGGCCACCGCCACTGGGTCTAGCTGTCGCATCCATCTTGCTCCTAGTTCCGCTGCGCCTCTGGTCCTTAGAAGGTTCCACGCTTTGCAAGATTCGATCCGCGACATAAATAGAATTTTACATTTTGATCCTATATTCCATAAAAGGAATGTACATGTATCTAGATCAAAAATAAAATCCTAATAAAACTAAATACAACTCCTGCTGTATTTTATAATACAATCATGCACACACAATAAAATGCCCTTGACATGTCCAAGGGTCCAATCACACACATAATAACTATAAGCCATAATAGTTGGATCCTGCATCCACAAAGTTAGCACATCCTACTATTATCCTGCCTAAATTATGTATGACATGTGCATAATTACACTAATACCAAATACACAGAGGCAAAACCCTAGCTCTGATACCAATTGTTGGTTGCTACTCGGAAAACCTATAGGTTCCACTGTACAAAATTTTGTACAAAGGTCTGAACCTTTTCCTAGCTACCATGTGTTCTTTTAAATTAAATTTTGGATCGCCTGCGGAACTTAACACGTTTGATCCAAAACTTAATCTATTTGTTCTTTTAGGTTTTGACTTGGATCTCCTGCGGAACTTAACACGTTTGACCCAAGTCTCCTTAAGTTATTAATTCCATTAAATATTAATTTCCATAAAAGGTTCCCAGTACTGACGTGGCGAGGCACACGGCCTTCTTGGATATGGGAGCAACCACCACCGACTAGACAAAACCTTTAATAGAAAGCTAATATTTAATTTCCTAAAATAACTTTAGGTTAACCAAAGAGAACAATCAAATCACAAGGAAAAGAAAGAAACAAAAGAACACAACTTCGAAAAACCATATTCGAAACACTAGAACGTAAGCCTCTTGTATTTGGTATTATTTCCATAAATAACTAGCATGATGCGGAAATAGAAATTACTAGTTATACCTTGTAGAAAAACCTCTTGATCTTCTACCGTATTCCTCTTCTTATCCCGGACGTCGTGTGGGCGACGATCTTCCGAGACGAGAACCACCACGCACCTTCTTCTTCTCCAAGCAAGGTTCGGCCACAAGAAGAACCACCTCCAAGGAAGAAGAACTTGATCACCACCAATACTCCAAGGGATCTTCAAGATGAGGCTTCCTCCTCTTCTTCTTCTCCTTCCTAGGTCCGGCCACCAACAAGAGCTCCAAGAGATGTATGGTTCGGCCACCAAAAGAGAAGAAGGGAGAAAGTCTAGGGCCGGCCACAAGCAGAAGAAAAGAGGGAGAAAATAGAATAGATTTGTTAGCTTCAAGCCTCCTCTACCCCCTCTTTTATAATCCTTGGTCTTGGCAAATAAGGAAAATTTAATAAAAACTTCCTTAATTCTTTTGCCATGAAAAGGAAAAAATTATTTAATCAAAAATAATTTTCCTTCTCCAATTTATTTGGCCGGCCACACCATAGAATTTCCAAGCAAATAAAATTTTAAACATCAATTAAAACTTCCTTATTTGCTTCCGGAAATTTATAAAAAATTTCTCAATAATTTTTATCCCTTCATGATTGGTTTATAAAAAGGAAATTTAATAAATTAAAATCTTTCTTTTAAACATGTGGATAAAAAGAAAGTTATCTCTAAAAATTAAAATCTCTTTTAATCTACAAATAAGGAAAGATATCAAATCTTTTCTTAATCTCTTGTAGAAACTTATAAAAGAGAATATTTAATTTTTAAACTTTCTTTTAAATCATGAACATGATTTAAAAAGGAAAGTTTTCTTAAAATTTAAAATCCTCCTTTAATCAACAAATAAGGAAAGATTTCAAATTTTAAACTCTCTTTTAAACATGTAGATGATTTACAAATAAGGAAAGTTTTTACCAAAAATTAAAACCATCCTTTTAAACTACAAATAAGGAAAGAGATTAATCTCTTCTCTTAATCTTTTGTAGAAAGCTATAAAAGGAAATTTTAATTTAAAAACATGATATCCACATAAGAAATAATTTTAATAAAAATCCTTTTTAATATTCTAGTGGTCGGCCACCTAAGCTTGGGACCCAAGCTTTGGCCGGCCACCAACTTGGCTCATCCACTTGGTCTTGGCCGGCCCTAGCTTGGGTTCCAAGCTAGTTTGGCCGGCCCCATTGGATGGGTAAGAAGGTGGGTATGTGGTGGGTATAAATCTCTATATACAAGAGGCTACGATAGAGACCGAGAGGAGGAATTGGTTTTGGTCTCCTAATGAAATTAAGCATCTCGTGTTCGCCCCGAACACACAACTTAATTTCATCAATAATAATTCATTCCACTAGAGAACTATTATTGAACTACCGCACCAATCCCAAATTACATTTTGGGCTCCTTCTTATTATGAGTGTGTTAGTCTCCCTGTGTTTAAGATAACAAATATCCACTAATTAAGTAAGTTACTAACAACTCACTTAATTAATATCTAGCTCCAAGAGTAGTACCACTCAACTTCATCATCATGTCAGACTAAGTCCACCTGCAGGGTTTAACATGACAATCCTTATGAGCTCCTCTTGGGGACATTCTCAACCTAGATTACTAGGACACAGTTTCCTTCTATAATTAACAACACACACTATAAGTGATATCATTTCCCAACTTATCGGGCTTATTGATTCATCGAACTAAATCTCACCCATTGATAAATTAAAGAAATAAATATCAAATATATGTGCTTGTTATTATATTAGGATTAAGAGTACACACTTCCATAATAACCGAGGTCTTTGTTTCTTTATAAAATCAGTATAAAAGAAATGACCTCAAATGGTCCTACTCAATACACTCTAAGTGTACTAGTGTAATTATACAGTCAAGATAAACTGATACCTAATTACACTACGACCTTCTAATGGTTTGTTCCTTTCCATTTTGGTCGTGAGCTACTGTTTATAATTTATAAGGTACTGATAACATGATCTTCTGTGTGTGACACCACACACCATGTTATCTATAATATAAATTAATTGAACAACTACTTTTATCATAAATGTAGTTATTTGACCAATGTGATTCTTATTTCTAGATAAATGTTTATACCAAAAGCTAGACTTTTAGTATACACTCTAACATGAATAGCATAGCAAGATCCATACATAAATACAAGGTGTACCACAAGTCAATGTATCAAATGGAAGGTACACAAACAGATAGGGTATCATATAAAACCCTAGGTCCAGAACATGATGTATCACATGGTTGGGTCACTACCGAAAGCATGTATGGTCAGATAAATAATAACATGCAGTGCATAATAAATAAGCAAACAACATGTAACAGATCATGTAGTGACCAACCGAATAAAATGGAAAACACAATTCTTGCTATATGTTAAACACTTTATTATGCATATCAAAAGACATAAGTCAAAGTACCCGCCTCCAAAAATAGAAAGGTCCGATCCGTCCAAATCCGGACGTCGAGATACTCGTCTCGCGTCAAGGTCCTGTGATACCAATACACAGATATTTTATTTAGCTAAAAATTCAAATGAATTGCTAAATAAAATTCCCAACATAATTTAGGGCAAAACCCTAAGTCATAATCATTAACCTACCTAATTAAACACATAAAATTTAGTTACTCAACCTGTATCAAATAACTAAATCAAACTCCTAATTCAATTAGGGAAACCCTAATTATTGATCAACCTTAACTAATCATCAATTAACTTATCAACATCAAGACCTAAATCCACAAACATTAAACCCAAAAACCTTACCTTTCACTGATCTCTTGGTTCAATCCGTATCACCAACACCTGCAAACATTCTAACAAGCATAAAGATTCTGGTGGAGCTAAAAGTGATCAGACAAGAGATCGAATCTATGCTTACCCCTAAGTGGCTACTATTGACTCCCAGCAAAAACACAAATTCAGGCAGCCTGTACCAACCAACAACAGCAACACTGAAGTCTCAAACCACACAGAAGCCCTAGGTCAGCGCTGGCGAAAAGAAGAAAAGGAAGAACCTCGGCTCGACAGAATTCTGCGACCTCCACTAGAGCTCACGATAACCAGTGCTAGGGCTGAGGCTTCGTCGACAATGGCAGCAAGTTTTCTGATAACCGGCTAGGTCCAGAAATGGCGGTGCTGGGTCGGCAGATTTAGGGCAAAGGAGCTTGGTCGGCTGTCGGTGCTCAAAAGAGGAGATAGAGTCACGAGTCGGCCGGCTAGGGCTCGCGGCTGAACGAGGGCAGAGAAGAATCAACGTCACTGGAATCGGGGCAGAGGCTAGGGCACCGGCGATTGGGGTCGGCGTCGGCTTCTGTGGTCGACGTCGGGTGGCTAGGGCAGGCGGTCGGGCGGCGGTGATTTGCGGCGACGGCGCTAGGAACTCCACGGCAAGGCTAGGGCAGAGGATGGATCGCCGGCAATGGCTTGCACTCGCCGGCGCTTGGGCAGGGCCGGAGAAGAAGAGAAGAGGCTCGGAAGAAGTAACCGCCGCCGGCGGTTAGGGCAAGGAGGAAGAAGGGAGACGGCGTCGGGCTCGGGTGTGAGGAGGGGGAAGAAACGAAGGTTTTAAAGAAATTAAAAAGAAAAAGAAAAAGGAAAAAGGAAAAGAAAAAATAAAACTTTTCCTTATTAAAACTGGATAACCTAAACAAGCTTTTCCGGACCCCGTTCTTATCCCCGTCAACTCGTCCGTACGAGCTCCGAAAAATGTCCAAAAATTCCGAAAAATTCCCTTATTAAAAATTGTCATTTTTTTTCCGGTATTTTACAGAGGCACACTGGAGAAGACCGTTGCCGGCGGTGAACTCATGGTGATCGGCGCAGTGGCAGCGATGTGGATGGTGGTCGGCGAGACACAGCTAGGGCACGATAAAGAGGGAGATCCAGAGGAAAGCTCCGATTCGAGCGTGATATGAGGAGAAGGAGAAGATCGGGAGGGTAAATCGGGAATTTAGGGATTATTAAACTTAGGTTAACTTAATTAACCTCTAAGTTTATTTCTCAATCAACTCCTATTTAAAGGGTATTCCAAACAGGCCTTCACTGTACCCCGAATACATCATCTCGAAACAGGTCATACGGAGTCCGTTTAAATCCTGAAACATTTCTAAAAATTCTTGAAAAATCCAATAAGATTTTTCGTCCAATAACATTGTTTATCATTATTTTACGGTATTTTACACCGAAAATACTCTTGCGATGCTGTGAAGCTCCTCCGACAACCGATGACCAAGACTTTCACATTTTGTTGTTGTTGGTAACTGTTATTTCCAGTTCTTGTACTTAACTCTTGTAAACTTTTTGCGAACTATTAGTGGATTGCCCAACGAAATTACTCGATGAGTGCGGGTCTTGGAGTAGAAGTCGTTGAAGGCTTCGAATTAAGTAAAACTTAGTTTGTTAGCATCGATTTATATCTCTTCCACTGCGTACTTCATTTTAATTCACATTCGATTTTTGACAATTGCTATTCACCCCCTCTAGTATTCTTTCATATCCTACAAAATAGACTTCAAGACCTTTAACAAATGATTATATGGTCAATGTCTTGAGCTACTTGATGGAGATAATGATAGTTGAGTCGGCTAACTATTGTCTTGTAATCCATCTCACTATGACTGCTCTACTTAAGGTTCAAAAGCCTCTAGTGATGAGGCATGCACTATGACTAATAACTGGTCAAAATATCTGTCAATCGATGCTATGCTCCTTGAAGATCATCTTTTGATATTTCCACTCGATAATAGTTAAATTTCATAGGTGTTAATCCACCAACACCACTTTTCTGCATCATTATAAGTCATATATCACTATATACCTTTGAGGATATTTAACCATATCCAATCGGTCAATGAGTCAGGATCTTCCATGGAATAGCGCTAGGCAAGTTAACTAACCATCGTCTTATTAACCATTATCCCTTGATTCCTCATTTTCAGTTCAAGAACTCCTGATGATGAACTATACAGAAAGAGGAAAAGAAATACCATCTCTCTAGAGCATCTCAAAATCATTAATAAGAGATGATTTATTCCCCGAAAACCATCTTCAGTGTTCTCCATCAAGTAACAGTTGGATCTTGTAAGTGTTAAACAGATAGCTCTATACTTTTCCATATCAGTGAGGCTCATTTATTCGAATGTACCTTCTAAGTTATAACCAAACTAGTACATATGGTCCATCATCAAAGTCCCCATGGAATAGGATACATCGATCCTTTATAGATTGGTTAAGTCAATAATGGTGTACATCTAATTCAGTCCGTTCTACGTCTATGAAGGTCATGTCTCAAATGTACCTTCCCGGTTATCTAACCAAGCACAATAGCCCAAAGATCACAATCTCCATGAAATAGAGTAAGTCGATCCCCTACTAACCGAACCAACAAGAATAAATCAACATTCTATTGACTGAGTCAACATAAGTATACATGTACTATACACTACCCAGCTAATAATAGCAAGGGTTGGTATAGTTTGTGGTATTTTCCTAAGACTGTGTTCCTCAATCTCTACTAGGTTTTTGATAGATTTGACCCTCGCTTTTCAACTTGGTATCAGTCATCACTACTAGAGAAATAGCATTCTATTCATCAAGGTCAAGTCCTCAACGTGTCACTAGTCGCTACCATGGTCGACCTCGACCATAATTGTGAATAGGGCTAATTTACTAAGTGTTATCATGCTATACCAAGTCACTGAATACTTACTAAACTTGTATAGAAATAGATACACAATCCAACTAAATTGGAGAGTGTCTAACCATAACCTAACAAGGTAATAAACATAAAAGATAAGATAATCAAAAAAGTATACCTTACTTTCCTATAGCTTGGAGATGTCCTGTCACTGCATGGTCCCAAAACTCAAAAAGTCACATCGAGAAATAAATCATGAAATCCAAAACATAAAAATAGGCTTCACAACTTATGATCTGATACCAATAAATTATCACGCCCTGAGGGTAAGGTTGTTCGACAAAAATCAGACAACACCTCCCCTATAATAATGACAATTAAAACCTAGATACATAGCCACACTATTGAATAAGAATAATAATATTAGTCCACACGGCTTGAAACAACTACAACCACGTAAGATAAATAGTAGCTCATATGACTGAAAGAAACACACCACGAAAGACATAAGGTAAACTGCATGAACAAAATAACAGACTACGAGCTGACCTAGCGTGAAACAACAACCATCAAACTGAATAAAAGACCAACACAAGAAAAAAAATCTATACTCAAGTTAATTATTACATGAGCATGCTCAGAATATCAAAATATAAGTAAAAGCAACAGCATAAACCAAACTCTCAACGTGACGTGGGACTGGCAAGCAGGATCCTCTAAGTAAATTCATACATATATCATCTACTTGCTACCTGAAGGAAGAAAAATATAAAAGGTAGTGAGTCCAAATGACTTCGCTAGTAATAAAAGATAGTGCATGATAATAACATAAGGAGAACAAAGGTATACAATCTTAGAAAAATACTTACTACAAAAGTAAGTGTGCCACTATAATTATCTACTAAGTAAAACATAACCAACAATAATAATCCTCTACTAATCTGCTCAGTCAGATGTGACCAATAAATTGAGAGTGCATATGGTACATCCCTACATGCATGAACAAATACATGATCGACATATAGTAAGTATATAACAAGTATTGACTATAGGAGAATGCTTTATCATGGATGGTCCAGTGGGCAGACTGGATAAATAAATAGTCACTATTTGCATACAAACTCACTACCATGAATGGTCTCGTGGGCTGATAGGATAAGTAAACAGTCACTATCTATAGGTGAACTCGCTACACAAATGGTCTCGTGGGCAGACAGCTGGGTATATACGTAGCTATCTAACTGCGGACCATACACGAAACCGCTATCACGAATGATCTCGCGGGCAGTCATATATATTAGGATCACTAACGACTCTCTCAACCAAGAGTAGGAGACAATAGTTGATAGAATATAACAATGTTTGTTGACGACACTTTCGATCACGAATGGGAGACAATGGTTGACAGGGTATAACAATATAATAATACGTAGAAGGATCTAACCTTGTTAGTGTTTAAACATGAACCTAAATAACAGATAAGGTAAAATTAGAATACTCGATATCCTACCCTATGATATGGCCTTATAAATACACAGGCATAAATAAATATCAAGCTAGTAACTTAGTTCAATATTCTATAGCTATTTTATGGTATAATATTACTAGCATAAACGGTCATAAATATCATGGATGACATACAAGATCAAGAAATAAAAGATCAACCTCAAGAAATAAGAATAAATAGAGTCAAGGTAAATATAACAACTATCTAAACATGAATCATGCACTAAAGAGACAAAGTATGAAGTATCCTTCATTGTTCCAGTAGCAACTCATGGCGATCGACGACTCTCACTTAATCGATGGCTACAACATCGCTGGTTCGACCTCGCGCAAAGGAAGGCAGTGATGAATCAAGGTGATCAGGAGGTGGCTCTCACAATAACCGACAACTGGTTCTCTAGGATGGGTACTGTAACATTAGGGGGCACAGTAACATTAGATTATGTACTTAAGTTTAAATCAATTAAACTCTAAGTTAACTCCCACTTAACTGGATATTCTAAATAAGTTTTCCCTAAGCCCAATTGATCCATAACCTTAAACGTATCATACGACCTCCGTTTAAATTCTAAAAAATTTTCAAAAAATTCCTAAAAAATTTAACAAAATTATTTCTCTAATGATACTTATTATTTAATTATAGTACCTTACATCCTATGTATTCATAGAAATCTCTTGATTATATAAATTACATCAAATATCAATTTGCAATATATTGAGTTCGGTGATTTTTTAAAAATGAATGTGTCCAAAATTCTAATTTTTTTTAAAAAAATCATTGATCTCAATATATTAGGTTAAATTAATGTTTAAGGATACATATATAATCAGGAAAACTAGATGAATATATAAGAACTAATTTCATGATATTCTGAGTTTTCTAAGTTCATCTGTCGATTTCAAAGGCATTTATTTTTTATTTATTTTTTTACCAATTTGGGACGAATCCTAATATTCATTGTTGAAATTGTGATGAACCTATAGATTTGTCACAAAATTACAATAAATAAATAAATAAATGTGTCACAAAATTGGTGCCACATTTATTTTTATTGTTATTTTTTTTTAACAATCAGCGATGAATCCATGGATTCATCGCAGAATTGGCTGCATTAATTCCATATATTTTGCATGTTTTTGCAACAAATTCTGAATTCATGGCAAGTTTGCAATTGATATCATTTTCATTGCAAAATTTTCAATGAATATGCAATTCATCATAAAATCTACGACAAATATCTAATTTCATCGCTAATTGACAATAAATTTTAGGACAAAATATTATTTTTTGCTAATTTGTGATGAAACTTTTTCATTGCTAATTTTGTCTCTAATTAGAGATGATTTCTTGTTTTGTTGCAAAATTTATTGTAGATTTGGGATAAAAATTTTCGTCCCTAATTCTGGGTTTTTTTTGTAGTGATAATGATAACATGGTTCTTTTATATGGTATATATGTTAACAAGGGTAAATATATATGACTATGTTTTTTTTAAGAGAAACTGATCAAAATGGAAAAAACTCTTATGCTGAATTTGTCTAGGTGAAGGTAGGGTCTGAAAACTAATGTGGATTTAGATGATGCTGCAGCCAAGATGGTAGGTTTCAAATTGAAGACAAAGCGGATAAAGACAATATAATCTTTCTTCTAAAGGAAGTGGTGTCCATTTTGCTTAGCATCTTTCTATTCATCATGTCATCTTGTTAAGTAGAAATTCATGCCGAAATTTTGTTATTTGTTTATTCCCTTTAGATAAATAATTTCTTTAAAAAATATGTCCAACACATGAAATTTCTTAGCATGAAAATGGCAGAAGTAGGAAATCTCCATGACTAGAAAACTTTAGCACGAACATAAGTTTCGCAAGCAATGAAATTTATCATGGGAGAGGTAAACGCATCTTTTAGTTGTCTTCTTGTGAGTGTTAAGCACTCTGTCACTAACATTCTTCATGTTATTATTTTTTTCTTCTTTTTCTTTGATTTTTGTGAACATCAGGCAAGCAAATTAGTCAAAACTATCAATCTTCCAGAACATTCTCTGAAGAGGACAATGCTAAAAGGAGTTATACACGTTACATCAAATACGCCAAACTTAAGTTAAGGGAATGGTATGCTCTTTTTGTCTTTCTTCTATCATATTTATTCTGGTTGATGTGGATATTTATTTCTCTTCGTGTTTGTGCAATGCATTTGCACATCCATTTGGATTGTCTATTTTTATTTGTCTTAACTTACTAGTATATATTATTTATTTATATTGGTCCTTTCCTATTAGGTTATAATTATCTTGTGTCATTTATTTGGTTGATTAGACTGGGACCTACAAATATGAATTGGAGATTAACGTACTTTTTTTTAGTTATACATCAATTATACAACTTAGATAATTTGTTAGATAAAATATACAAGTTGGTATATATTTTTTTAGTGTTTCGTCTCTGTATTCACTTAGGATATATTTACTTGTAATAAAAGAAGATTCTATCTATTCACTTAGGGTACAGTTTAACAAAGGACATAGTTTAACAAATTCAATTCCCAGATTACCCCTCTGGTTACTTGACAACCACATTTTTCAATCATCATTTTCCAAGCATCCAAGGTACAAATTGAATTGAAAATTAATTTGTGGTTCAGATGCACGTCGTCTCACCATCTCTCTCCCTCCATCCCTTTGCGTGGTGTTATAAACACGAAAGAAATATGAACCCTGCGCTTGCCATTACTGCTCGTGCTGGTTGGCGGGATTGCAATAGACCAGTTAGATTTTCGGGATATTGGCGTAAGAGTTTCAAGAGGAGACCAAAGGACAACTGTGGTTAAGAACGTCAGCCGAGAAGGACAGACTTCTTGCAAGAGGGAAATTAGTAGAAGAATACATTTAAAGATTTAGACATAAATGTATAGATTTATTACTGTAAATTAGGGTAGTGATGGTAAATAAAAATTACAGTATTGTAGCAAAGGGTGGTGGAAAAAATAGTTGTTATGGTTTATTTTGGTTGTATGGGGAATAAATATTTAACAACACCTGCAATATGATGTAATAGAATACTTAATCGATTTAAGTCTTGTTAGTTTATGAGGTTGATAGTTAAGTTTGGCTAACCATTTTTTATTTAGGGTTTAAGGTTTAGTCAGTGGTGGTCCTAGTTTACAAGAATTGTCTACTTAAGTAGGGGCCTGATATCGATGATATAAGGCCCACGTTAGGCCTGATATCATCGATATCAGGCCTGATATCATCGATATCAGGCCTAACGCGTGCCTGATATCATCGATATTAGGCCCAACGTGATCTTTGGTTAAAAGTTTGATTTTACATCATATAGATCTTTTCCTCGCTCAACCCTTCCTAGTGGTTTCAATTGAGCAAAATTACAAATTAATGACAACACTTGATTATGTAGTTGCAAATTCACTAAATTAGTTTGGAATTTATTTATCAGGGGCGATCATATAACTGAAGAAATTCTCTCTGAGATATGGAATACACTTGATACAAATTCTAGCATTGGATATGGAGCTAATGTAGAAGAAGTATCCAGAACAAATATTCCATCATCTTCGCAGTATAGTTGTGTGCCTAACACAAATAGAAATAGAAACAGTACCAGTTGATCTAAATGAAGAAGCTAGTATTCAAGAAGATGAAGTTCTGAATCCTTGTACAACACTTGATGATTACTTTGAGCCTACTTGGAGGGAGGAGGAAGGGTATTATAACTTAATTGGAGAGGAATTGTAATGTAATACAGATGTACAAGAATTCTTAGCTGATGATATGCAGATTGAACAATATGAAATATCTCCAGAACAGTACAGTGACTTAGAGGAGGAGTTCCCAATAGCTGATGATCCATATATTCTAAATTCTTTATTGCTCCAAAGGCCAATTGAAGAGGCAACAGATGAGCATGAATTTTTTGTTGGACAGATTTTTCCGTCTCGACAAGAGTTCAAGAATGCACTTGTGAAACATGCCATAGTTAAACATATGAGATATAACCCAGTTGACACTCGGAAAAATAAAGTAAAAGCCATCTGCTTCAATCAACCGTGTAAATGGAGAGTAGTTGTCTGGGGGGATGTAGAGTTCATTGTTATGAAATATATAAAGGAACACCAATGTGGCACCATTAGGGAAAGTGCTGATCATCAAGCATGCTCTTCATCCTTTGTAGCTTCTTTTGTTGAAGAGCAATTTCTTGCTAATGAACAATACAAGCCAAGTATGATTATAGCAGATATAAAAGCTAGGTTTGGAGTGACCATATCATACAGAAAAGCATACATAGCTCGAGAGAAAGCGATGAAGAAAGTTGTTGGAGATTATGACCAAGCATATAGAGATCTTCCACTATATCTTTGTGAGTTAAGAGTCAGGGATCCTGAAACCTATGTGACACTACACAGGAATGGGGATAATAAGTTCCAACACTATTTTTGGGGTTTTAGAACTTGTAGAAGAGTATTCAGGTCTTATCTTCATAAATTGATTGGAATTGATGCCACACACCTAAGAGGCAAATATTCGGGTGTGTTGTTGATGGCTACATCAATTGATGCTAATGACAATGTCCTCCCAGTAGCCTTTGGAATCGCTGAAGTTGAATGTGGGTCTGCATGGGAGTGGTTTTTGGATCATACAAAGAGATTCTTTGATGTTGATCCAGAGTCAATGACTATAGTATCGAATAGACATCGCGACATTATATCAGCTGTTAGGAAAGTCTACCCTACCACCCATCATGCTTTTTGTTGCCACCACATGTCTTGCAATATGGTAACAGATACTGGCAGTAGGTCAGGTTTAGACTTGTTTTGGGTAGCAGCTCAAGCAAACACAACACTCCAATATGATCTCATAATGCAGTCCATGCTTGAAAAACATCTAGATGCTCATAAGTGGCTTCAGAACATTGACCCTAAAAGATGGGCTAATGCACACTTTAGTGCCAGAAGGTACAGAATGCTAATAACCAATTATATAGAGAGTTTAAATGCTTTGTTTAAGGAGACGCGTGAACTTCCCATAAACAGGTTAATTGTTAATACCAGAAGAAAGGTTGCTCAATGGTTCTTTAACGGTAGGGAGGAAGTGTCGAAATGGTATGTTGCGTTGACATCTCATGCTACCAAGGAAATGGAATCAAGGAGGGAGAAAGGTAGACGATATAAAGTCCACCCCTACTCTCAATCTGAAATGGAAGTAGAGACATGGGGCGCTTCATACATTGTTGATTTGGAGAGAAAATATTGTAACTACGGGGAGTTTCAAATTTCAGGATTGCCTTGCTCACATGCAATTGTCGTCATTGTTCACCGAAACATGGATATACTCCCATATTGTGAACATTATTTTCATTCACAGAATTGGAATGCGACATACATGGATCGTATTTACTCCTGTCGAAGCAAGGAATTTTGACCTAGGGGAGTAAAGAATATTATAGTTCTATGTCCCCGTAGCCTTGTGCAGCCGGGTAGCTGAAAGAAGGCAAGGATCAAGTCGAAACATAATGGGAAGGTAAAAGTCAAATGCAGCAGGTGCAAACAACTAGGCCATAATCAGAGGACCTGCAGAATGCCGCCATCCCCTGGTTCTTGACTTAATTGTAAATTGGAGGAGTTGATCCATATGTTTTGTATGCAGTACATACATAGGATTGTAAGAAAAATAGTTTTGGAAAGTGATATTTCTGTTATATTATTTTATGTAGTATTTATTTTATGATATAGTGGTATTATAGGTATGAGAAGTGTAAACCATCACCTGCAAGGCAGAATTAATACTTCACACCATATCTCCATTGTGCAAAAAAAAAAAAACGCGATACCAGTTGTGAATATTCAGAATTATAATAGGTTTAGTATATCTTTGCATTTCAATTCAACAGGAAGGGGTTTGTAATTTCAAAGTCATGTAAATATGTTTTGAAATATAAATGAGTTAAAACTCAGACAAAGGGATTGTAGTCATCCTTGAAAAATAAGATTGGACAGTGATTCTCGGTCATTGAAAAAGAAAACAGGTCACTATTCCGTGCCAACTGGCACGGAGCAATAACTTCTAATCCAGGGGGTATAAATAAGTTTTGACACCATTTATACCATCTCCCCACTCAGACTATCACAGGGAACGTGATTTCAAGTAAATCCATGTAGGAGAGGGCCATCAAAGGGTTTTGGTCAAAATCCACTAATGGACCTAGACACCTCTGATTTGACTCATTTCAGTTCGAGTGGGATTATGGAATTGCAAGGACTCCAACGGTACTAGCAAATCATAATTTAAAGCTATATATGTGTGGTAGCAAGTGTTGAAAAAAAAATCAGCTACCGTTGGGCCTGATATGAGAGCATATCAAGCCCACTGTGGGCCTGATATGAGTGCATATCAGGCCCAACATGGGCCTGATATGAGCGCATATCAGGCCCAACGTGGGCCTGGTATAGTATCGTTTCTTAAAACTTGATTCTATCTCCCCTTCTATAAACTCAAAATGTGCTACCATGCTCCTTATCAATAAAATAAAATAAAATTAGAAGGTGCTACCATAGGGTTTAAGTCTACAGCATGTGGAGTGAGATACAACTAATAATATCGTAACATACCTTTACTCTCTACCACATATTTGATTTAAAAATAAAATGGTGGTTGTTGGTTCTCCAAACTTAAAAGGCATTGTTTTAAATTTATAGCTCCTCCCCTCTCAAACCTTCTTATTGAACGAGAATTTGAGAAAATAAAAAATCAGATAGAAATTAAAAATTTTTAGTAACTAGAATACATTCAGATAGTATAAGAGTACTAATATATATATATATATATATATATATATATATATATATATATATATATATATATATATATATATATATATATATATAAGAAAAGAGGTGCACTGTTCCGTGCCAACTAGCACAGAGCCATAACTTCTAATCAAGGGTGTATAAATTCGTTTTGACACCATATATACTATCTCCCCACCCAGACCTTCACAGGGAACTTGATTTCAGGTAAATCCAAGTATGGGAGGGTCATTAGTGGATTTTGGTCAAAACCCACTGATGGACCTAGACACCTCTGATTGGACTCATTTCAGTTCGAGTGTGATTCTGGAATTTCAAGGACTCCAACGGTGCTAGCAAATCATGGTTTAAATCTCCATAGGTGTGGTAGAAAGTGTTGAAAAAAATGAAATCAGCCACCGTTGGGCCTTATATGAGAGCCTATCAGGCCCACCGTGGGCCTGATATGAGTGCATATCAGGCCCAACGTGGGCTTGGTATGGTATCGTTTCTTAAAATTTGATTCTATCTCCCCCTTCTATAAACTCAACACGTGCTACCATGGTCCTTATAAATTAAATTAAATAAAATTAAAAGGTGTTACCATAGGATTTAAGTCTACAACATGACCATAAGTGGGTTATGTGCCAATTGGCTTGAATTTCAAGGACTCCAGCGGTGCTAGTAAATCATGATTTAAAGCTATATATTTGTGGTAGCAAGTGTTGAAAAAAAAATCAGCCATCGTTGGGCCTGATATGAGAGCATATCAGGCCCACCGTGGGCCTAATATAAGAGCATATCAGGCCCAACGTGGGTATGGTATGGTATCGTTTCTTAAAACTTAATTCTATCTCCCCCTTCTATAAACTCAACATGTGCTACCATAGTCCTTATCAAAAAAATAAAATAAAATAAAATTATAAGGTGATACCATAGGGTTTAAGTCTACAGCATGACCATTAGTGGGTTCTGTGCCAACTGGCACGGAGCCATAACTTAGTTTCCTAGGTGTATAAATTCGTTTTGACACTATATATACCATCTCCCCACCCAGACCTTTACATGTAACTTGATTTCAGGTAAATCAAAGTAGGGAAGGGCCATCAGTGGGTTTTGGTCAAAACCTACTGATGGACCTAGACACCTCTGATTGGACCCATTTTAGTTCGAGTGTGATTCTGGAATTTCAAGGACTCCAACGGTGCTAGCAAATCATGGTTTAAAGCTCTATAGGTGTGTTAGAAAGTGTAGAAAAAAAATGAAATCAGCCACCGTTGGGTCTGATATGAGAGTGTATCAAGCCCAACGTGGGCCTGATATGAGCGCATATCAGGCCCAACGTGAGGCCTGATATTAAAGAGTATTATTACAAAATAATAATAGTTAATCATACAAATATATCGAGTCGATTAAATTTAAAATAAAATTATGGGATATCAGGCCCAAGTTTCAATCTGCAAAAGTGCACACTCTCCTTCTTCGGTCGTCTTCTTCTTCTCGAAGGCATTCTACGTAGCTCCGTTCAAGGCGTGACTCTACCATCACCAGCGTTCTAGAATCAGTTTCGTACGTAGCTCCGTTGCTCATTTAGTGGTTCTTTCTATAATGGTTTAACCTAGGGTTTATTATGGGCATGTTAGAATAAGAGCATAGTCGTTATTACAGAATCTAAGAGTTGTTTTTCTAGGTGTGGTTATACGGTAGCTAGGTT
Source organism: Zingiber officinale (assembly GCF_018446385.1). Lineage (NCBI taxonomy): Eukaryota > Viridiplantae > Streptophyta > Magnoliopsida > Zingiberales > Zingiberaceae > Zingiber > Zingiber officinale. Next base: position 81,979,057 of record NC_055991.1, read on the forward strand.
CGCAATGGCTACAAAAGAGGCGTTGACATGTGTGAGTGTTGATCTACCAAGTTATCTAAGTTATGTCAACAGAGGAAGAACTAAAAGAATGAACTGGAAAAGTACCATTTGTCACTTTAGAAAATTATTTCTTCTGTTCAACCGACTGTAGAACAAGAATAGAAGATTCGAGGCACACCTTTTTCGTGGATCCTTGACCTCCCTAATAGTTCTTTTGTAAGAGCTCAGGTCCAAAATATGTTTGATAATTGGGATCAGGAGGAAAAAAACTTTATCTTCCATGGGAAGAAACTTAAATTTACAAAGGTAGACGTGGGACTGATTCTTGGCCTACCCGACAATGGAGAGATAGTTTGTCTTGATTTAAATGAGGCTTCCAGTGTACTATAGATGGAGTTTTTCCAAGATTTGGATTGTTCTGCCAAATATTTGGAGAAACTGATTAGGAAGTCGATATCAAATGACAAGCTGTACTGTCAGCTGTATATCCTTTATTTTTTTTGCAACTGTTCTATTTTGTGGTAGTAGCAATGTTCTCAGAATACCTGTGCTCTCCCTAATTGACTGTGTAGATGATTTTGACAACTTAGATAGGTTTAACTGGTGCAATGCAATATACAGTTTCATGGCTCCTCAATTAGACTCCATTGGCTTGGAGCTTACATTAAGACCAAAACCACAGGTTGCTGATGCAACGCCCAAGGCCCCCTTGCTCAAGGGATTTTCAAATCTTTTGGTTGTAAGTCTGATTACATATATATCACGATATTTGTAATGAATATGAATTATTTTTATAATCATATTGTAGGTATGGGTGTATGAGCACATCAGCATTATTGATCCAGACCATCTTGAAAAATTGCCTAGAATACTACGGTGGAGGTGGCCTAACTATCATGTTGACATAGTAAAAGAAAATGATAGACCGTGTAACTGCAGATAAAATTTAAGTAGATTTAATTCTGGCAGAATCAGAGTTGGATTTACTACCAAACTGGGCTCAGCCAACTGAGGCTCTTGAGTTGGTTAGCCAAGGATCTTTACAGCAAGCCGAAGAAGGTCTACTGCAGTGTGACGATACGGTAGATTGTAGTCAGTGTAAGGAAAAGGGAGAAAAAATTGAAAGTTTAAAGCAAGAATTACATAAAGCTACTAAAAGTTTGGAGGAAGCTAATAAAAACCTGGCAATGGTCATAGAAGAAAAGGATAGTCTCTTAACAGCAATGGATATTATGATTGTTGAGATGGATTCTATACTTAAAGAAAATGATCTACAAATAAGTGAACTGCGTAAGGAACAGGATACGAGTGGCACCAAGGCTGAGACTATCAATGCTGACGTGGATAACAACATTTTAATTGTAAAAGACAAAATCATCGCCGATTCCGAAAATAAGATTAAAGAGCTCCAACAAGTTATATAAAGCAAGGTATCAGGGGAGCCAAGAGCATCAGAAGGCATAAACCCTAATCTGCCTACACTACCAACTAATTTTCATGTAGGCCCCAAAAGAAAGAGAACTCAGAGAAGTTTGATATCCGAATGTACAAAAAAAAAGGCAAACAGATAGTTCAGGCTGTCGAACCAGATGCTCCTGCACCATCAAAGACCGAAGATACAAGTTCATCACAAATAGAAAAAAATTGTGATGAACTTAAGAAGGTCAAGACCAAAATATTGAAGGTACGGTCGAGAGTAGGTAAGTCATTATTTTATAATCCTTAATGACATAGTAGTATTTTAATTATCTCAGCAAGCGAAGACATTTTTTAAGAATAGTACAGATGGTGTGATAGTCGATGCATTATTGAAGCTCAGTCAGTTAAGGTAACGTATTTGGCAACGTAAATACTTAAACCACATGTCAACGAAGGATTATTATTGGAGTTTAATAATATTTATTATACTTTAATTTATTAAATACCATTGTCTGTATCCTTGTGTGTAGGGTGACGGTGCATCCAATATGGAGGAATGATACTTTCTCTTTAGATATGCAATCTTTTATGACAATATTTGATTGGACACAATACATCAATGGGGATTGCATAAATGTTTATTGGACTATTCTTGCTAATGAAGCCAAAAACTCTAACTCACCGTACCACCCATCCATATTTTGTGGGGTTTGATTCCGAGTATGCCCCTTATCTTATTGTAAATTGTTTATAATATATATTGGATGCAGTCAACTCATTAGCTATCTTACTTGCATAGGACTTGTTTGGAATGATGCACGTGGATGCATTGAAACAAAGTGCAAAAACTGATGAGGACAAGACCATTAGATATATTTTCTGTCCTCTAAATAACCAAGATGATTGATCCTGTCCGAAAGCTGAGTCGGACGGAGGCTGGTCGCGGTGGCCTGGTTGTTGACGGAAAGTCGTAGGCGATTCGGCTCCCATGGGTGGCTGACGCTGCTGCAGGACCCTGCGCACACTCAGACAATCCCCCCTTCACGTTAGAGACCAAAACCCAGGGAAAAAGTCCCCGGATCAGGCCCTCCGACGCTCAAGTCAGGTCCTTTTTCCCCAGAAAAAGTAGAGAGAGACTGAAAAAACGACTGAAAGTGAAAAGTTGTGGAAAAAAGTGATGAGAGAGAGAGTCTGCCTGTCCTCATGTACGAAGAAGCCTCCCCTTTTTATGCCCTTCTCCCTTCTAGAACCTGCCAGCCTGTCAGAAAGCGTTAAACGTTGGGCTTTGTCACGTAGTCCCGGACACCTATCGCGCTGCCATTGGTTATGAAAGCATCTTCTCATTTAGGAACCTCCGCCTTTACACATGGGTTTTGTCTTGTAGTGAAGGGCATCTGTCGCGTTGCCATTGGTTGTGAAAGCATCTTCTCGTTTAGGAACCTCCGCCTTTATACCTGGGTTTTGTCTTGTAGTGAAGGACATCTCTTGACGGACAATCGTGATTCTCCGACCCTCGCACTGCTTAGCTCATCTGATCTATTGTGACCTGCCCCTGCCTCACATCCTTCGATTGGCTCTAGCCTCTAAGTGTGACCGGCCCGTCGGGCTGACTCCGAACGGCTCATTCGATCCCGGTCTATGATCTGTGGCTTGTATTTCCGGGCCTTCGAATTGCAGACCTGCCGACCTGATTCGTCTCTGCACAGCTCTGCTACTTCCGACCTGTGCCTTGTGACTTGCACTCCCGGGCCTTCGAATCGCAGACCTGCCGTCCTGATTCGTCTCTGCACAGCTCTGCTACTTCCGACCTGTGCCTTGTGACTTGCACTCCCAGGCCTTCGAATCGCAGACCTGCCGACCTGATTCGTCTCTACACAGCTCTGCTTCTAAGTGTTACCGGCCCTCGGGCTGACTCCGAACGGCTCCGTCGATCCCGGTCTATGACCTGTGACTTGCACTCCTGGGCTTTAGAATCGCAGACCTGCCGTCCTGATTCGTCTCTGCACAGCTCTGCTACTTCCGACCTGTGCCTTGTGACTTGCACTCCCGGGCCTTCAAATCACAGACCTGCCGACCTGATTCGTCTCTACACAGCTCTGCTACTTCCGACCTGTGCCTTGTGTTCTGCCTGTCATCTTCCTTTGTCTTTCAATGACTTCACCCCCTTGATCGACCAGTTTGCCTGATCTCTGACTACCCCCTATGCTTGCCTTTGATTGCCTAGTCATCTTGACTATTGACCGCCAAGTCACCTTGACTATTGACTGCCACATCCTCTTGACTTTTGACCGCTATATGGCCTTGACCCTTCTCCCCTTTCCTTCGAGGGCCCCTCCATCACCAACCGTATCACAAGCCTCCCCCACAAGTCTAGTCGAAGGAGGACGACAGTCTGACTGACTAGACCTCAGCACATCTCTATGACCTCAGCATATCTCTGTGACCTCAACCTATCTCTGTGTCTCTACCTCAGCATATCTCTGCGCGATCTGCTCTCTGCCTTACGTATCAACCTTTGTGTCGCGTCGCCTGGGATACCATGCCTCCTTAATTGCTTTGCCAGTCGCTTGGGGTACCGTATCCACGTAGTTGCTCTGACTTGGCCACCCATCCTCTTTATAAAGAGCCTCGTGGTCACTTCTTTATTCTATCCTTCCTCTTTCACGCCTTCCTACTTCCCTTTTGCTAACCCGTGTTCCACCAGCTCCTTTCCCACGCGATGCGTTCTCCTTCTTCTGAGGAGGTTGATCAACCACCCTCCCAAGTGATGATAAATCAACTCACCTCGCTACTTGTCACGAGAGAACGTGAACTAGAGTGCGTATCCAGGGATCGAGCCCGTCAGCTAGCTGCCCTGCACTCTATGGAGGCCCAGTATCATGTCGCGAAGCATTGCGTGCATTCAGAGAAGGCGAGGAAAGAGGAATGCCAGGCTAGCCTGCAGCGCCAACTTAGTCTTCAGGAACGCTTGCAGCAAGAGCATGAAGCGGAGCTATCTCTCCTCCGTGCGTGTCTCGATGATAAGCAACACACGATCGCTCAGCAGCAAATAGTCATCGACTCCTTACACGCGCAGCTGTCTAGAGCCTTGAATGCCCCAGAGGCTCCTGAGTCCCCAGACATGTCGTCACACGGCAGTGCTCATTCTCCATGACCAATCCTTTCCCTGAGTTAGAGCTGGTCTGGGTGATAGTTATCTCAGTGGCTCCCTTCCTGCAAGACGCTCCCGCTTGTAGCCTTAGCTGTATCACCTAATTATTGAACTGTGTCGCTGTACTTGTCTGTCTGTCCTTTTCCGGCATAGTCTTTCCTGCTCAATTTTCATCTAGCAAGCAATCTTAGAAACTCTAGCCCGTATGTAAGAGACAGGAGTTGCATCATAACTCATTCTTATGTATGAATCTTGGATAATAATAAAACTAAGGTAATGCCTGAAAATTAAAACTGTAATGAACGTGAAAAACCTGATTCCGCAGTTAATATTGATGCTTTATGGGTGTGATGGATGACTTCCCGTATTCAGTACCTCGCATATTTGCTGCATAATCGCAATTTGCATAAAGGAACTAAAATAAGGCCAGATGTAGTTAACCTGTTTATCGGCAGACGTTCCACTCATTGTGAGACATATCTATCTGAAAGGTCGTTAGGCGTGGATGCCTGGCTCACTTATGATCCTCGCAGGGGAGATGATTTTGGATTCCCGCATGGGAGCCAACCTAAGAGGTCGTTGGGCGTGAGCACAGGGCTCACTTTTAATTCTCGCATGGGAGCCGACCTGAAAGGTCGTTGGGCGTGAGAGCAGAGCTCACTTATAACTCGCACTGAGGCGAGAGTCTGGGACTACCGACCTAAAAGGTCGTTGGGCGTGAGAGCAGAGCTCACTTTTAATTCTCGCATGGGAGCCGACCTGAAAGGTCGTTGGGCGTGAGAGCAAAGCCCATTTATAACTCGCACTGGGACGAGAGTCTGGGACTACCGACCTAAAAGGTCGTTGGGCGTGAGCACAGGGCTCACTTATAATTCTCGCATGGGATCCGACCTGAAAGGTCGTTGGGCGTGAGAACAGAGCTCACTTATAACTCGCACTGAGGTGAGAGTCTGGGACTACCGACCTGAAAAGGTCGTTGGGCGTGAGCACAGGGCTCACTTATAATTCTCGCATGGGAGCCGACCTGAAAGGTCGTTGGGCGTGAGAACAGAGCTCACTTATAACTCGCACTAAAGCGAGAGTCTAGGACTACCGACCTAAAAAGGTCGTTGGGTGTGAGCACAGGGCTCACTTATAATTCTCGCATGGGAGCCGACTTGAAAGGTCGTTGGGCGTGAGAACAGAGCTCACTTATAACTCGCACTAAGGCGAGAGTCTGGGACTACCGACCTAAAAAGGTCGTTGGGCGTGAGCACAGGGCTCACTTATAATTCTCGCATGGGAGTCGACCTGAAAGGTCGTTGGGCGTGAGAACAAAGCTCACTTATAACTCGCACTGAGGCGAGAGTCTGGGACTACCGACCTAAAAAGGTCGTTGGGCGTGAGCACAAGGCTCACTTATAATTCTCGCATGGGAGCCGACCTGAAAGGTCGTTGGGCGTGAGAACAGAGCTCACTTATAACTCGCACTGAGGCGAGAGTCTGGGATATTCCGGTCCGAGACCGGTGGCGATGGCGCTGGTCCGAGACCAGTAAGAACCCCAAATGGCAAAGGCATAGATGCATTGCTCTTTTTCGCCTTCATTCGTCTCGCCTGTGCCGACCTGATTGCTTCGGTTGATCTAGTCGTTATTGTTGGCTTTGGGCTGACTCATTCGCGCCGTATTTCTTCATGCAATTGCACTATGTATGGTATAGAATTTAGAGTAGAGAAAGGAGCGTATAGACCTTACTCAACCCTTGGGTCGTAGTGCCCTTGCCGCTCCTGCTGACCCCGCGATTCTCGCGATGCGCTTGGTTAGCTGATCGGATCAGGGATCGCCTACGCAGAGCTGCTTGCTCGGCCGATTCGAGTGAGGAACACCCCCACAGGCCTGCTTGCTACTTTTCTGCTTTGGCAATCACTCCCGCTGACCTGCGCTGTCTTGGTTGCGACCTTTTTGAATTGCCTGGATTCTGCAGCTTCATGAAACTTCCCGCCTAGCCTTGAGCCTTTCACGAAGAATGCTTCTTTTTTGAGGCCACGCCCTTTCATGATTACCTTGCCTTGTCGATCTTTAATGCGTTTCTTCTCGCGATGACACCTGTCCGACGCCTTTACGGCGCACGCCTCCTGACGCCAGCCTCTGACCCTTTTTTGCACGCTTCGTCGCTTACTTCCTATCAGACGGCGCTGGGGCGTGTTACCCAAAAAGATACTTGGCTCGACTCTCGATGTGTCCTAGGAATGAATGGGCTTTATAAACCCTAAGAGCAGTCCGCCGTCTTCACTTTGACGCTTCGCTATCCTCTTCCTCTCGTTCGTGACCGTCTCTGGTAGTGCAGCTTCTCATCCTCCTACTTGCGCCCGACCTGTGACCCCTCTTGTCTTCATCCCCCTCACCTGCTTATTCCTCGTAATCATGGATGGTAAGGAACTCTTCTGGTATTCACGTTACATCTCCGATTTAGACCATCATGACCTGTCTTCACTGCAAATCCAACTTGGGGCTAGGCGCCGCATATGAGTTTCGTCTTCCCTCGCCAGATGAACATCCTTCTTCTCCTCCCGAAGGGTTTATCACTGTTTTTAGGGATCAAATCTTAGGCGGCCTTCGCTTTCCTTTGCATCCTTTTTTCTTCGAGTTGAGTCAGTATTGCGGTATTGGTATCTCTCAGTTTGCCCCCAATGTATTCCGAGCTGTCTGCGGAACCATCATCTTGTGTCGCATTTATCAAATTCCCTTGACCGCTAGACTATTCCATCACTTCTATTCCTTCCGGCGGGCCGAAGCGGGGGTATTCAACGTTCAGGCCAAGCCGGGTCATAAGTTTTTTGATGACTTACCTTCTTCCAATAAAGGCTGGAGATCTCACTTTTTCTTCCTTAAGCCCCCTGCCCCTTTAACCGGGCCTTCTCAATGGCGTTCTCTCCTCGCTTCGAACTTCCCTTCGCATGTCCATGAACCTGTCTGCTCCGCAGCTGCGGACAAGCTGAAAGGTGTTGTTGTTCGCCTGTCTGTGCTGATGCTAGAAGGCATTCTGCACGCTTTTGGTCTTAGCCCTGTATCCACAGAAATCGGAGCTCCTTTTTGGTAAGTTGTTATTTTTTTTGTATACTGCTCTTCGCTAACTGAGGTGCTTTTTCCTCTTATATTTGTAGTGGCTGCCCTCCTCTGTTCTTTCGCCTGTCAAGAGACACCCTCGATGGCCGTTCTGCAAGCTCTGAACGAAGAGCTGACGCAAGGTCTACCTTCTGATCCCGCCGTCGCCGCCGGTCCGCAACTTTCGGAACCCCGGACTTCTGATGCGGAGGACGCCCCGATGCTTATTGAGCCACCTGCTCTCAACCTTGCAGACTCAGCCCTACCCCGCATCTCTGATCAACCTACGGCTGAGCCCTCGACCGCAGGACAAGTGCCTTCTCTCCCTCCAACTATAAAGCTGCGCTTGACACGCAAGGGCAAAAGGACGGCCCCGGTCACCGCGACTTCTCTTCCACCTCCTCACCGCCAACGTGTGGCGGTTATCTCTTCCCCCTCCAGGTCCTCGGATACAAGCTCGGTCCAGGAGACAAGCTTGGCCCAGGAGAAGGCCTGTGATCTGGAAGGGGTAGACCCGCCGTTGGACCTGACAGCTCCGGTACCAATCCAGAGTGTATTACCTGCCCCGCTTTCGTTCTCTGGTGATCAGCCCCTGGACTCACTGGCTCCCTCAGCCTCCCCTCTTCTCGTGCCCACGAGCTCCGCCGCGCCAAATCTGGAACTGCCTTCCGCGGACCTAGCCTTTGAGGCTTCCTGGAGGCTTCCCTCAGAGACCGACCCGGCCTATGCACCCGCTGCCGACCTATCTTCCATCTTGGGTAGGGCCGATTTCTATGGGGACTTGGCTACCTCCTGGCAGTCAGCCAATCGCCAATTCTGGGAGAGCGGTTCCCCTTTGGAGGGCTTTGATCAAATTTCTTGTTCCTTGGTGGCGGTAAGCTCCTTCTTTTTCTTCTTCTGGGTATTCATACCTTAATATAACCCCCTTTCCCTCCTAGGACCACTTGCAGACCTGTTCCACGAGTCTGAGTGCTGTTCAGCGAGCGGCCGAGCTTCAGCGGGAGAACGCGGTGCTCAAGGCACGTCTCCAGGAACTAGAGCCCCCTGTGGCTTCCTCAACTCTTCCTGAGCCCGCCCTTGGAAGCCTGGATGCTTATCTGCGTGCCGCCGGGGAATCTGCAGTCTCTGCCCGAGCCATCTCTCATGCCGCCTTCGATAAACTACAGAAGCTGGAGGCGGCCTTAAAGACAAATGAGTCCTCCTTGGCTTCTGAAGCGGAGCGTCATCAAGCGGCAGTTTCTGATCTGAAAGACAAAGAGACAGAGCTGGTTTCCCGATCGGCGGAGTTGACTCGGCTACGGCAAAGTCAGGAGCTCCTGCAAATGAGGTTGGCTGATGCCCAGGCCCTAGCTAGTGCTGCCGCTGCCCGAGAGGCAACCATGCGGACTCAGTGGGAAGCGTGCCAAGCCACTCTCCAATCCTTGCAAGCGGATCTCTTGAAGGCCCAGGAAGCAACGACTCAGGGCCAGAGCGACTTGTCCGTGGCGCGCGCTGAGGCTGCGGAGAACAAGAATAGTTTGGAGGTGTACCGAGCTGGCGAATCAAAGCGACTGAAGGCTTACAGGCTGGCCTATGTCAGCTCCTCCTTTTTCCTCCAAAAGCTGGGTGTTGGATGGTCTTGTTGCTGTGTCATGGGGCCGCTGGCGCGGTCAGACAGGCCTTTGAGCAAGGTTTCCTACGTTCGGCACCTCCTGCCACCTTCTTGGACATAGCTCGCCTAACCAGGGAATTGCCGCAGGAAACCTTCCCTTCCTTCGAAGCGGATGAGGGACTTTTCCTCTTGGAGGCTCCTCCCCCTGCGGCCGATCAGGCTCCCATGGATGTTTCTGCCCGGACTCTTCCTGCTGCTGTTCCTGAAGCGTCTGCGGATCCTGCGTCTCTCCCCATAGTGCTGGCCGACCCCGTACTCCTTCCGCTGGCCTCCGTTGATTCTGCGCCCTCTTCCCCGGATGTCGTATGATTGGCGATATGTTGTAATATTCACCTTTTATGTGTTGATGCTGAACCTTCCGTGATTGTACTTATTCGTGTGGTCTTACTGAACTTTGGATGGCTATACTTAGCTTGCCCTTGCTTATTTTGCCTTTGCTACGTTGCTCTCCCCCCAATAGTCGCCTTTATACCGAGCCTGGTGAGGGCCAGCTTTTACTTTTTTTCTTTGATGCATGTCCATGAAGCTCGCTGATCTGCTCCACCTTTCTTTCTGACGGCCGCTTTCGCCCACCTTTGTCCTTACGAGGCAATCACTTGTTCGGCGAAAAGTTGGCTGAACTGAGTGTGCCCCTTTTCCCCCTTTTTTCTCTTTCCTCTTTTTTCGTACCTCATGAAGCGCCTCGTACTTCGAGCCTTTGCCTTTCCTATAATGCCCTCTGGTTATATTCTCGAGGCTCATCGCAGAGCGCTCCCTGTCTATTTCCGCACCTGTATCCACCATCCGTTGTTAACGTACGAGAATATCCTTCCTCCACCATACCTATAAGTATCTTCTTCCTCTCTCCCTTCTGTTATGCTTCGCCATCACCACGGAGCACTCAAACGCCGCCGCCGCCGACTGACTTTTTCCGAGATCGCGCCGCGCTCCTTCCTTTTTTCCCAGCCTCCTGTTTTCGTCTGTTCCTTCTACCTCCTGAGATAATCTCCCTCTCCTTCTTGGGTTTCCTTGTTGGCGGAGCACTTCCCAGGCGCTTCAACTTTCGCTGAGTTGGATTGGGATGACCTACGGTACACTTACGAAATCCCTACTAGCTTTCGCCCCATCATCCCTATTGGTGTGAACTTGTACTTCGATCCTCCGCCTGGTTTTTGTACTTACTTTACTGAGCAATTTGTATCTGGCCTTCGTCTACCCCTGCATCCTTTTCTGTCTGGAGTGTGCCGCTACTTTAAGATCCCCTTAGGTCAGCTAACTCCCAATTCCATAAAGATTTTGTGTGGCTTCGTAATACTCTGCGAAGTTTGCGAGGTTTCCTGGTCCGCTCCCCTCTTTCATTGCTTCTTTGCTCTTGCTCGGCACGCTGATGGTCTTTTTGACTTCCAAGCTCACAGTCATACCGCTTTCTTCTCTCCTCTTCCTCCTCCCAGTGCTAACTGAAGGAAAAAAAAAATTCTTTTTTCTCTGATTTCCCGAAGAAGTAGACTGGCCTCTGCGATGGCAATCTGCGCTGCATCTGACTCCGGCATTGGAAGACTTCCATATGGACCTCCCGTATACTGTGGCTGCGACCCACATGGAGGATTGGCGCTTGAATCTGACGAGACTATTGTCTGAAGACCTACTTTCCTTTTTCCGGCTGAGCCTCGTTTCCTCTGAAACATCGCACTCCTTAGGTAAGTTCACGCTGAGCTACACCTCCCTTTCGATCATATTCTCCGCTAGAATAACCTTTCGTGTTGGTGCCTATAGCTGAGGTTCTACATCGCGCCTCAGAGGTTCTGCCTTTGCCCCTTGATGATCTGAAAATACTGCGACGCGGTCGAGCAATCTTGAAGAGGAGGCTACTCCCTCATCTTGGATCCGCCTCATTTGGGGCAGCGACCCAGCCTGCTCCCAGCCCTGCCTCACATGCCGCTTCTCCTTCGCCTGCCGCCTCGAGCCGAGGTCGGGGTCGTGATCAAGCTGCTCGCCCGGCCAGACGTGTCTTCCGAGGAGCCTTCCGGGCCTCCAGACGTGGTCGCGCAGCCCTTCATCGCGTAGGTCGAGGCTCATCTAGTCGAGACGCCCCAGACTGGGGTGCTGCAGCCTTTTCACAGGGCAAGCCCCGTTCTGATGATTCTGACCCTGACGACCAGCCCTTGCTTCATAGACGGCGTCGAAGACCAGGTCTGACTTCATAAACGCTTGATTCTGTTCCTTATACTACCACATTGCCCCTTGCTGCCGTCGTGGCTGGGTCTGACATCACTTCCCTCTTTTATTTTTGTTTTCTTCATCTGGCAGCCTCTCCCAACCCCTACAGGGGACGACCAGCTGTATTCCGCTCTGCCCCTACTCTTGTCGTGGAAGACAGTTCAGACGAGCATCCTGCCACAACGCCAACGGAGCCCGTTCCCGAGCCACCTCCTGCTCCTGGTTTCGATGCCGGCCCTTCTCGACCTTCCTCCTCCGCCCGCCATCGTTACAGGACCACCATCCCCTCCGAAGCTGCTCTAGCTCGGCGGCATGACGCCCCCACGAGCCTTCTGATGATGAAAGGCTGCCTCGGCAGTTTGTGGGCAGAGAGCATGAATCAAATGGGTAGAGCGCCGCCATTAGTCCAGATGGACAGGTTCTCGAAGTCCTGGGCTAAAGTACGTACTCCTCACCTTACACTTGCTATTATATTGCCTTAACTGAAAGTTATATCTTTCATCTAGACTCACGCAGAATCTTTGGTGCTGAACCAATCTTTCCACAACCTCCATCATGAAAGCAAAGAACTCCGGGAGAGAGTCTCCGAATTAGAGCTGCAACTTAATGACCCCACCCAAGCCAGCTATGCATTGCGAGCAGAAATCCAAGCCTTAACTAATCAGACCGACCGGCAGAAACGGTCCCTGACACAGGTCAAAAATGAGCTCTGAGCTGTGAGAGAGGAGAGAGCTGCATCTAAGGCGAGGTATCAGCAACAACTAGCCCATCAGGCTCAGGAAATACAATCCAATGATACCCTTCTGCAGGAGAAGAACAAGAAATTGGAGGCTCAGGCAGCTCAACTGGAAACCCAAACAGCTGAACTGAGGGCTCTGAAGGTGGAACTATCCCAGTCCAGAGCGGCTTTGACGGGAGTATCCACCGTCTTGGCCGTCTACCAGGAAGGAGAGGAGGATCGTTGCCTGCGAAGTCGAATGTCTTATCTGACCTCTCCCGAATTTTTATCCCAGGCTGGGGCACGCTTCTCCGCGACCATACCATAAACGGCGGTCGGGGTTATCCGACAGCTGTACGCACAGGACTTCTTGAGCTCCATCCCCCCCGCAGACTTTTTGGATCGCGACCAAATCATTCAAGGCTTTCCGGATGAGATTTTTGCTTCTTTCAAATGATCTGTACCAGCTGCTTAAACTGATGAAATTCTTACATGTACATACGTATCTTTGAGTTTTGGCTTGACTACCATGCTATCTCCAGCCCCCTCGGCCGACCTGGCTTACAGCAACAGGGTTGGCATCCCTCACACCCGATAGGGCTGTAGGTAGTTAGCACTCGAAGGTCGGTCTAGCTTCATTCCTTGAGCGTCTTGCAAATAATAGGCCCCCGACGTCAACTTCTTGACAACTTTGTAAGGTCCGTCCCATTGAGACGCCAACTTTGTCACTTCCCCCAAGGGTTTCACCTGCTTCCAGACCAGGTCACCTTCTCCGAAGAAACGAGGGATCACCCTTCTATTATAGTTCTGTCTCATCCTCTGTCTATAGGCTTCCAGCCTGACAGTTGTTTGCTCGCGAATTTCGCTAATGAAATCTAGTTCGGCCAGCCGTCGTTCCGTGTTCCCCTCGTCGTACATCATTCTCCTGACAGATGGTATCCCGACCTCCAGAGGCACCACTGCTTCATTGCCATATACCAAGTGGAAAGGTGTCAGACCTGTGCTCTCTCGGGGTGTCGTACAATAAGCCCACAAAATGCTCGGCAGTTCGTCCACCCAACTGCCCCCCGTATGATCCAGCTTGACCTTGAGCCCTCGCACTATTTCCCGATTGACCACCTCTGTCTGACCATTGCTCTGAGGATGCGCCACCGAAGTAAAGGCCTGCGTTATACCGAACCCCTTGCACCAATTTTGTATTTTGCGTCCTTGAAATTGTCTGCCATTGTCCGACACCAATCTGTGAGGTAAGCCAAATCTGCAAAAGATATTCTTCCATAAGAACTAGATCACCGCATCTTCAGTGATTTTGGCCAGAGCTTCCGCTTCCACCCACTTGGAGAAGTAATCTATTGCTACCAGCAAGAAACGTCTTTGCCCCGTAGCCATCGGGAAAGGTCCTACGATATCCATACCCCACTGGTCAAACGGGCAAGACACTATAGAAGTTCTCAGCAGCTCTGTAGGTCGGTGCGTCAGGTTCTGGTACCTTTGACATGACAGACAAGTATTCACCAGCTTCTGCGCGTCCTTCTGTAGGGTAGGCCAGAAATACCCGGCCAGTAGTACTTTCCGAGCCAGTGTTCTTCCACCTGCGTGATTGCCACAACACCCCAAGTGTATCTCCCGCAAGGCCTGGTCTGCTTCTTCCATATTCAGGCACTTGAGCAAAGGTCTGGAGAAAGACCTTTTGTACAGTTGGTCTCCAATCATAACATAAGAATGGGCCTGTCTCCTGAGCATGCGTGCCTCTTCTAAGTTGGTAGGTACAATTCCTTGCTGGAGGAAACTTACTATGGGCACCCTCCAATCAATTACTCCTTCCAGGTTATTTTGTAGGTCTATCTGGGCTACAAGGAAGGTCTGCGCTATGGATCTGTCAAGTACCCAAGTGGTCAGGGAGCTGGTCATTTTAGCCAACTCATCCGCTCTTTCATTTTCAGCCCTGGGAATCTTAGTGACTGTGACCTCTTTAAAATCTTTTCTCATCTTCTCATAGGCTTCCTTGTAAACTTGCATCTTTTCGTTGTTTGCCTCAAAATGTCCGGTCACCTGCTAAGTTACTAGCTGCGAATCTGAGTATATTACGACTCGGCTTGCCCCCACATGCCGAGCTGCTTGCAAACCTGCTAATAGGGCTTCATACTCTGCCTCATTGTTGGTAGCTCTGAAATTTAGCCGTATAGCCAGCTGCATGATGTCTCCCTGCAGAGATATTAGAAGTACACCTACACCACTTCCACGATGGGCAGCCGACCCGTCTACGTAAACTTTCCAAACCTCCTCTGAATCCGCCTGATAAACCTCTGTCAAGAAATCCGCCAGAGCCTGCGCCTTGATCGCGGTTCGGGGCTGATACTGTATATCATATTCCCCTAGCTCGGTTGCCCATTTGATAAGTCGACCTGCTACCTCCACCTTGGTGAGAGCCCGCCCCATCGTACTGTTCATTAGGACGGTAATAGGATGTGCCAAAAAATAAGGTCAGAGGCGCCGAGCCATGAGAACAAATCCGTAGACCAACTTTTCCAGGGCCGTGTACCGAGACTCAGCCCCCTTTAATAGATAGCTGAAAAAATACACCGGCCGTTGTACATTATCCTGCTCTTTAACTAGCACGGCCCTCACGGCCTCAGGGGTGGCCGATAAATAGACCCAGAGGGGTTCTCCAACAACAGGTTTGAACAGCGCTGGTAAAGACTCCAGGTATTTCTTTAGCTCCTCAAAGGCATGTGTGCACTCCTCTGTCCACTGAAACTTGGCTGCCTTCCTGAGTACTTTGAAGAAGGGAGCAGCTCGATTTGCAGATTTGGAGATGAATCGGGACAGCCCCGTTATCCTGCCGACCAGCTTCTGCATTTCCTTCAGATTCTGAGGGATCTGCATGTTCCGGAGTGCTTGCACCTTCTCAGGATTGACTTCTATCCCTCGTTCGGTCACCAGATAGCCTAGAAACTTTCCTCCTTTGGCCCCGAACAGACATTTTAGGGGATTCAGCTTTACACCATATTGCCTCAGAGTCCCACAGGTTTCTTCTACATCTTTTATTAGGCTGGACGCCTGGGGGGACTTGATTAAGATGTCATCTACATAGACCTCCACGTTCCGCCCGATCTGACTCCGAAAGATTTTGTCCATCATCCTTTGGTAGGTAGCCCCAACATTCCTGAGTCCAAACGGCATGACCGTGTAGCAGAAAGTACCATCAGCCGTTATGAAGCTAACCTTCTCCTGATCCTCCCTGGCCAAGGGTATCTGATGATATCCTTGATAAGCATCCATCATGCATATCCTCTCACAGCCAGCAGTTGAATCCACCATCTGATCGATCCGCGGGAGAGGATAACAGTCTTTGGGGGTGGCTTTGTTGAGGTCGCGAAAGTCGATGCACACCCTCCACTTGTTATTAGGCTTCTTCACCAACACCACGTTAGAAAGCCAGGACGGGAATTGCACCTCCCGAACATGTCCTGCCTTCTTGAGCTGATCTACTTCAGCTCGGATAATTTTATTTTGGTCAGCAGAGAAATTTCTCTTCTTCTGCTTGACTGGCTGGGCTACGGGCATCAGATGCAGCTTGTGCTCGGCTATCTCTGGTTTGATTCCGGGCAGTTCTTCGGGGGACCAAGCAAAGACGTCTCTATTGCGGATCAGACACTGTATCAGCTCCGACTTAAGCTCCGGCGGTAGGTCACTAGCAATGCGAGTGATGCTCTCTGCTCTGTCAGGATGCAACTGAATATCTTCACAGGAGATAGGCTCCTCGACAATAGGTAGAGGCTCCTCTTGGATAGCGTGTACACCACCATCCTGAGTCCGCCGGCTCTTGCGCGCCTCCACCCGGACCATATCGATGTAGCAGCTTCGAGACACCTTCTGCTCTCCCTTGACTTCTCCGACCCGCTCGTCGACCGGGAACTTGATCTTCTGGTGAAAAGTGGAGACGGCAGCCCGGAACTCATGCAGAGCTGGCCTTCCCAGGATGACGTTGTAGGAGGAAGGCGAATACACCACAATAAAGGTGCTCCTCCGGGTGCGCACCAGTGGCTCAGTGCCCATGGAGATGGCCAGCTTGATCTGACCCATGGGCTTGACTTCGTTACCTATGAACCCATACAAGGAAGTGGTTATGGGTTGGAGCTCAGCGGCATCAATTTGCATCTCCTCGAACGCAGCTCTGAATAAAATATTGTCCGAGCTCCCGGTATCCACAAAGACTCGAGCCATTCGGCTGTTAGCAATAACGACCTTGATTATGAGGGCGTCGTCGTGGGGCAGCTCCAGACCCTCTAGGTCTTGAGGCCCAAAGCTGATAACAGGGCCGGAGGCCTGCCCGTTCCTCCTCCATCCTCTGTATTCGGGGCGCTAACTCGGGGGGGGGGGGGCAGACCCTGCTCGGCAGCTCTCCTGGAATCACGAGCGAATTGGAAGCAGTTACTAAGATCGTGCGTCCTGGACCAATGATATGTGCAATATAGTGCTCCCCTTGGTCCAGGTCTGGGTGCGTGTATAGCAGCAACTCGCGAAGCTGGTCTGACTCCCTGAGCTGGCTGAGGGGCAGGCCTGGGTTGACCGTGCTGGAAGGGCTGAGCTGGTTGCGATGCTCTCCTTTCAGGTCGGTTGCCTAGAGCCACCGTCCTTTCGGCCTTCCGCCTAGCGGCCTGCGCTTCTTCCACCTTGATGTAGCAAGAAGCTTTCTCTACCATATCGTCAAAGCTTCGGGCGGGGTTTTTGATGAGGTCCCTAAAGAATTCCCCTTCTCGCAATCCGTGGGAGAAGGCGCTCATCAATATTTCTGAGGTGGCGGAGGGGATGTCATTGGCCACCTGACTAAATCGGTTGATGTAGCTTCGCAAGGGCTCGGTCGAATCCTGCTTGAGAGCAAAAAGACAGTGCTCGGTTTTTTGATACTTACGACTACTGGGGAAACGGCGTAGGAAGGCCGTTTTGAAGTCCATGAAGCGATTGATGGACTCTGGGGGCAATCCATCGAACCACTTCTGCGCCGACCCGGACAGGGTGTGTAGGAATACTCGGCATTTGACAGCATCGCTGTATTGATACAAGATAGCCGCGTTCTTGAACTTTCGCAGGTGCTCTTCTGGGTCCTTGCTCCCATCGTATTCTCCAATGTTCGGGGCTCAATAACCCTTGGGCAGGCTTTCCCTCAGGATCTGAGTCGAGAAGGGTACCTTGTCATCCGGGTCTTCAAGCAGATCTCTGGCAGAGGCTATAGCTTTTCCCTTTCCTGCATCCCGGGGTGGATGCAGGGAGCTCTCCGCCACCGACGCCGGCGACTCATCTTTCTTCGGACTATGCTCGCGAGGCCCAGGCTGATGATAGTTGCGGCGAGGCTCTTGGAATGAAGTACGAGGGAGTTCTTCCTGCTGCTTCCTCTTTGAGCCCCTGTCGGAGGCAGGAGCTAGTTCTTTAGATGCTTCGGGCGCCAGGCGAGGTCGTGAAACTGTTCCTTGTTTTTCCGAGGCGGCTTACTTTCTGACCTCCTTGAAGAGCTCGTACTCCCCCGCGGTCATGGTCACGTTGATCCTCCTGCTAGAGCTTCGACAAGAGTCCTCCATCTTCACGCTCCGGATCAGGCTGTTGTGCTTCCCACAGACGGCGCCAAATTTGATCCTGTCCGAAAGCTGAGTCGGACGGAGGCTGGTCGCGGTGGCCTGGTTGTTGACGGAAAGTCGTAGGCGATTCGGCTCCAACGGGTGGCTGACGCTGCTGCAGGACCCTGCGCACACTCAGACAATCCCCCCTTCACGTTAGAGATCAAAACCCAGGGAAAAAGTCCCCGGATCAGGCCCTCCGACGCTCAAGTTAGGTCCTTTTTCCCCAGAAAAAGTAGAGAGAGACCGAAAAAACGACTGAAAGTGAAAAGTTGTGGAAAAAAGTGATGAGAGAGAGAGTGTGCCTGTCCTCGCGTACGAAGAAGCCTCCCCTTTTTATGCCCTTCTCCCTTCTAGAACTTGCCAGCCTATCAGAAAGCGTTAGACGCTGGGCTTTGTCGCGTAGTCCCGGACACCTGTCGCGCTGCCATTGGTTATGAAAGTATCTTCTCGTTTAGGAACCTCGGCCTTTACACATGGGTTTTGTCTTGTAGTGAAGGACATCTGTCGCGTTGCCATCGGTTGTGAAAGCATCTTCTCGTTTAGGAACCTCCGCCTTTATACCTGGGTTTTGTCTTGTAGTGAAGGACATCTCTTGACGGACAATCGTGATTCTCCGACCCTCGCACTGCTTAGCTCATCGGATCTATTGTGACCTGCCCTTGCCTCACATCCTTCGATCGGCTCTAGCCTCTAAGTGTTACCGGCCCGTCGGGCTGACTCCGAACGGCTCCGTCGATCCCGGTCTATGATCTGTGGTTTGCATTTCCGGGCCTTCGAATTGCAGACCTGCCGACCTGATTCGTCTCTGCACAGCTCTGCTACTTCCGACCTGTGCCTTGTGACTTGCACTCCCGGGCCTTCGAATCGCAGACCTGCCGTCCTGATTCGTCTCTGCACAGCTCTGCTACTTCCGACCTGTGCCTTGTGACTTGCACTCCCGGGCCTTCGAATCGCAGACCTGCCGTCCTGATTCGTCTCTGCACAGCTCTGCTACTTCCGACCTATGCCTTGTGACTTGCACTCCCGGATGCCGTCCTGATTCGTCTCTGCACAGCTCTGCTACTTCCGACCTGTGCCTTGTGACTTGCACTCCCAGGCCTTCGAATCGCAGACCTGCCGACCTGATTCGTCTCTACACAGCTCTGATACTTCTGACCTGTGCCTTGTGACTTGCACTCCCGGGCTTTCGAATCGCAGACCTGCCGTCCTGATTCGTCTCTGCACAGCTCTGCTACTTCCGACCTATGCCTTGTGACTTGCACTCCCGGGCTTTCGAATCGCAGACCTGCCGTCCTGATTCGTCTCTGCACAGCTCTACTACATCCGACCTGTGCCTTGTGACTTGCACTCCCGGGCCTTCGAATCGCAGACCTGCCGACCTGATTCGTCTCTACACAGCTCTGCTACTTCCGACCTGTGCCTTGTGTTCTGCCTGTCATCTTCCTTTGTCTTTCAACGACTTCATCCCCTTGATCGACCAGTTTGCCTGATCTCTGACTACCCCCTATGCTTGCCTAGTCAGCTTGACTATTGACCGCCAAGTCACCTTGACTATTGACTGCCACATCCTCTTGACTTTTGACCGCTATATGGCCTTGACCCTTCTCCCCTTTCCTTCGAGGGCCCCTCCATAACCAACCGTATCAATGATCATTGGCATCTAATGGTCATGGACCTGGAGGAAGGTCAAATAATTCATTATAACTCTCTTGGCACCACAGAAAATTACACTACTATTTTTGATCAAACTGTAAGTATCAAATTTCTTATATCCAATAATCATTGGTTATGTATTAATTACTATTATTTGTTATTTATAGGTGTTGTTTTTTAAGGAGTTAAACTGGTCATACTATCACATATGACATAAAGGATTAGCACCTTTCTCCGGGAGAGAGAGTATAAAACGATTCAAGTTAATGGCCCCACACAAAGTAAATCATAAGTATTTGTGTATCTTCCATCATATTTGGATTGTGCTTATTTTATGATGGATTGTGGTTTTGTTTTGTAGGTTGGATTGTACTTTTTTTATGATGCGCTATGCAGAGAGTTTGATATTTCAGAGATCTGCAGACTTTATACAAGCTGATATGAGAGCTTATAGATTTAGACTTGGACATAAAATTATGTTTGACAAAAACTTTAAACGGTAGATACTGAAAAATTGTAATAGACTATTCTTGTAATGATTTACTGTTTGTGTAAATTAAAATTAAGGTGAATCAAATTATTTTATTTTATTTTATTTTTTTGATAAGGGGGAGATAGAATCAAGTTTTTTGATATGAGATACGAAACCATACCAGGCCCACGTTGGGCCTGATATGCACTCATATCAGGCCCACGGTGGGCCTGATATGCACTCATATCAGGCCCACGGTGGACCTGATATGCTCTCATATCAGGCCCAACGGTGGCTGATTTTTTTTCAACACTTGCTACCACACATATATAGCTTTAAATCATGATTTGCTAGCACCGTTGGAGTCCTTGAAATTCTAGAATCCCACTCGAACTGAAATGGGTCCAATCAGAGGTGTCTAGGTCCATCAGTGGGTTTTAACCAAAACCAACTGATGGCCCTCCCTACTTAGATTTACCTGAAATCAAGTTCCCTGTGAAGGTATGGGTGGGGAGATGGTATATATGGTGTCAAAACGAATTTATACACCCTGGAAACTAAGTTATGGCTCCGTGCCAGTTGGCACAGAACCCACTGATGGTCATACTGTAGACTTAAACCCTATGGTAGCACCTTCTAATTTTATTTTATTTTATTTTTTTGATAAGGACCATGGTAGCACGTGTTGAGTTTATAGAATGAGGAGATAGAATCAAGTTTTAAGAAACGATATCATACCAGGCCCACGTTGGGCCTGATATGCACTCATATCAGGCCCACGGTGGGTTTGATATGCTCTCATATCAGGCCCATGGTGGGCCTGATATGCTCTCAGATCAAGCCTAACGGTGGTTGATTTCATTTTTTTTCAACACTTTCTACCACACCTATGGAGCTTTAAACCATGATTTGCTAGCACTGTTGGAGTCCTTGAAATTTCAGAATCCCACTCGAACTGAAATATGTCTAATCAGAGGTGTCTAGGTCCATAAGTGAGTTTTGACCAAAACCCACTGATGGCCCTCCCCTACTTGGATTTACCTGAAATCAAGTTCCCTATGAAGATCTGGGTGAGGAGATGGTATATATGGTGTCAAAACGAATTTATACACCTTGGAAACTAAGTTACGACTCCTTGCTAGTTGGCACAGAACACATTGATGGTCATGCTGTAGACTTAAACCCTATGGTAGCACCTTCTAATTTTATTTTATTTTATTTTATTTATAAAGAACATGGTAGCACGTGTTGAGTTTATAGAAGGGGGAGATAGAATCAAGTTTTAAGAAACGATACCATACCAGGCCCACGTTGGGCCTGATATGCACTCATATTAGGCCCACAGTGGACTTGATATGCTCTCATATCAGCCCCAATGGTAGTTGATTTTATTTTTTTTTCAACACTTTCTACCACACCTATGGAGCTTTAAACCATGATTTGCTAGCACCATTGGAGTCCTTGAAATTCTAGAATCCCACTTGAACTGAAATGAGTCCAATCAGAGGTGTCTAGGTCCATCAGTGAGTTTTGGCCAAAATCCACTGATGGCCCTCTCCTACTTGGATTTACCTGAAATCAAGTTCGTTGTGAAGGTCTGGGTGGGGAGATGGTATATATGGTGTCAAAACGAATTTATACACCCTGTAAACTAAGCTTTGACTCCGTGCTAGTTGACACATAACCCACTAATGACCATGCTGCAGACTTAAACCCTATGGTAGCACATTTTAATTTAATTTAATTTTATTTTTTCGATAAGAACCATGGTAGCACGTTTTGTTTTATAGAAAGGGGAGATAGAATCAAGTTTTAAGAAAGGATACCATACCAGACCCACGTTGGGCCTGATATGCACTCATATCAGGCCCACGGTGGGCCTGATATGCTCTTATATCAGGCCCAATGGTGGCTGATTTCATTTTTTTCAACACTTTCTACCACACCTATGGAGCTTTAAACCATGATTTTCTAGCATTGTTGGAGTCCTTGCATTTCCAGAATCTCACTCGAACTGAAATGGGTCAAATCAGAGGTGTCTAGGTCCATTAGTGGGGTTTGACCAAAACCCACTAATGACCCTCCCCTACTTGGATTTAGTTGAAATCAAGTTCCCTGTGAAGGTCTGAGTGGGGAGATGGTATATAAGGTGTCAAAACGTATTTATACACCCTGGATTAGAAGTTATTGCTCCGTGCCAGTTGGCAAGGAACAATGCACCTCTTTTCTTTTCAATGCTATATATATATATATATATATATATATATATATATACATATATTAGTACTTTTATATCACTGTTGGAGTCCTTGCAATTCCAGAATCTCACTCGAACTGAAATGGGTCCAATCAGAGGTGTCTAGGTCCATCAGTGGGTTTTGACCAAAACCCACTAATGACCCTCCCCTACATGGATTTAGTTGAAATCAAGTTCCCTGTGAAGGTCTGAGTGGGGAGATGGTATATAAGGTGTCAAAACGTATTTATACACCCTGGATTAGAAGTTATTGCTCCATGTCAGTTGGCAAGGAACAATGCATCTCTTTTCTTTTCAATGCTATATATATATATATATATATATATATATATATATATTAGTACTTTTATATTGTCTTTTAAGTTTGGAGGAAAAACAACCACCATTTTATTTTTAAGTCAAATATGTGGTAGAGAGTAAAGCTATAGAGATAGAATCAAGTTTTTTGAAATGAGACCATACCAAGCCCACGTTAGGCCTGATATTAAATCATATCAACCTCACAGTGGGCCTGATATTAAATCTTATCATGCCCACGTTGAGCCTAATATTAAATCATATCAGCCCCAACGGTGGCTGATTTCATTTTTTTTTCAACACTTTCTACCACACCTATGGAGCTTTAAACCATGATTTGCTAGCGCCATTGGAGTCCTTGAAATTCCAGAATCCCACTTGAACTGAAATGGGTCCAATCAGAGGTGTCTAGGTCCATCAGTGGGTTTTGACCAAAACCCACTGATGACCCTCTCCTACTTGGATTTACCTGAAATCACGTTTCCTGTGATGGTCTACGTGGGGAGATGGTATATATGGTGTCAAAACGTATTTATACACCATGGATTAGAAGTTATTGCTCTATGCCAGTTGCCACAGAACATGTGAAGCTTGGAGTTACCAGGATAACAAACAAATTTTTTTTTACACAACCCATATTTACTTTGAAGTTTCAAATTTCCATGCCTAATGTAAAGTTCGATGCAACCGTTGCACACTTGAAACCTAGTGTTGTACCTATCCTATTGGGATTTCTAAAAAATCATATCCGTTACAACAAACAATCCTTTTGATTATGTTTTAGGTTATTTATAGTTTGAAAAAAATTAGCAGACTTTGCAATCCATGACAAAAGATAGATGTTCAATTGAAATGCAAAGTTACCCACGTTGGGCCTGATATTGTTCCATATCAGGCCCAATTGATATTGTACCATATTAGGACCACGTTGGGTCTAATATGGTACCATATCAGGCCCAAAGGGAGGCTGGATCTTTTCTCCACGTGCTATCATCCATAGAGAGCTTTGAACTTGTATTGGATAGCACCGTTGGAGTCCTTGCAATACACTAATCACACGATACTTGAAATGGGTCGAATCAGAGGTGTCTAGGTCCATCAGTGGGTTTTGGCCAAAACCCACTGATGGCCCTACCCTACTTAGGTTTACTTGATCTCACGCTCCCTATGAAGGTTTGAGAGGGGGGAAGGTATATATGGTCTCAAAACTTAGTTCTAAACCCTAGGTAAGAAGTTCTTGGTCTGTGCCATTTGGCACACAATATCAGGTGCTTATTTTTTTTTATTCAATAAATAACATTAGTTTTTTTTTTGGCAAGCATTACAACAAACAATCCTTTTGACTATGTTTTAGGTTATTTATAGTTTGAAAAAATAGTAGACTTTGAAATCCACGACAAAAGAGAGATGTTCAATTGAAATGCAAAGTTACACACATTGGGCCTGATATTGCACCATATTAGGCTCACGTTGGGCCTGATATGGTATCATATCAGGCCCAAAGGGAGGCTGAATTTTTTCTCCACATGCTATCACCCATAGAGAGCTTTGAACTTGTATTGGATAGCACCGTTGGAGTCCTTGCAATACCCTAATAACACGAGACTTGAAATGGGTCGAATAAGAGGTGTCTAGGTCCATCAGTGGATTTTGGCTAAAACTCACTGATAGGCCTACCCTACTTGGATTTACTTGATCTCACCCTCCCTATGAAGGTTTGAGAGGGGGGAAGGTATATATGGTCTCAAAACATAGTTATAAACCCTAGGTAAGAAGTTCTTTGTCCGTGCCATTTGGAACACAACATGTGTTTCTTGCAGTTTCAGGAATAAGAACCAATTTTTTTTTCTCGTAACTTAGTTACTTTGGTGTTCCATAATTACATGCCTAATTCAAATTTCAAAGCCTACCTTGTGCTCTTGAAACCAAGTGTTGGTCTGAGCCTATTTGATTTCTAAACAATCCCAACCATTACCATGTTTTTAGTTTTGAGAAGATAGAAATGGTGTGCAGTATAACTTATATACATTATCTCTCTTTTCACTGATAAGCACTAGCATCGCAATTTGGATTTCACTGATAAGCACCAACATCACAATTTGGATATTGTGACTAATCACTATGCAATATTATTAATATTTCAGTGATAGTTTATACTCTTCTCATATAATACATACCACTGTGTTAAACAACAAAAACTACATACAAAGATATAAAACTATCTACACTACGTAAGTTTATTTACATTCTCTACAAGTTTTTGCCTTACAAGAATATGAATATTTAATCCAATGTTTTAAAAAACTTATCCCTCAAAATTGATATCATTACATCAATTCTAATCTTTTTCATGTCACCTTGTTTGAAGTCCATCTTCATATCGTATAGGAGAAATCAAATGTATTGCATCACAAAGAAACCACAGTCAACGCTGTAAATAACAACACCATTTTAATGGTCAATATTTTTTATCAATATGTTCTATTCACACTCTGTGCTCGACTTACCTAGCTTGTTATTGTGGACATTCTATTGTGCGAGAGACCCATTTATCGAACGGATAATGCCTTTCAAATTTTGGATCAATAGCAGCAACGTGCTCACGACTATAGAGTTTAAAATATGATACCTGTAAGATTGAAGAGGAAATTTATATTTTCCATCAACTAACATTTATATTAGAATATAAACATACACATGAATATTGGATGCTCACCACTGCTTCAAATTCATATTTGTATTTACTTCCACTTGCTAGAGAATTGTACTGATTGAACGTCATTAATTTGGTGTCCACCATCAGCAAGTGGAAGTGTGCATTATCACTGCACAAATGTATAAAAATATACCTAACCTCTTTATCTCCTCTATATGTCTTTATCAGGTGTTGGAAGGCAAACTTACTTAACGATTTCATTAATGACTACAAATATGCAAAGTCATACATACATAACCAAATAATAAAATGAATTCTAATTTTTACTATTCTCAAATAAATTCCTTACTATGAATAATGTTGAGCAATATATAGACTTATTGTATTTCCTTCCAGACGAGAATGCCCCCCTAAATAGAATTTTACAATACGTGTCGATTACTTCCCCTCTTGTTAACATCACTCCATTCACACCAAATAACAGAGAATACACATCTAAATAAAAGGGCGGTTCCTCCCAAACTAAATCATTTGTAAACCTACAAAGTAAACAAATCAATGATTATTTTTACAAATTTAATTTTGAGAACCATAGATCAACTATGTAATTAGAGAAGTATATAATTGTCTTGACTGATCAACTCGGTATTTCACATACTTTAGTTTCTCCAACGCTTTTAACAAGTACACCACCTCTTCGTCTTGTTTTTTTTCTTGGAAGTCTTAAATTGCTTCTTCACATACTATGCGTATAAACAAAAAAGGTATTTAGATAATCTATTAAATCTAACAAATTACAATGAAATTTGCAGATATCGTCTTACAGCAATGGCTTGTTTCCTCATTTTGTCATATTTGCCAAACATATTTGCATCCTTCTCTGCCTCTTCATCAGATTTGTCTTCCTTCAATTGTACAATATCTCTTTCTTCTTCCATTTCATCCACATCAATTTTTCCTTTCCCCTTCCCCACAACATCATGTTCTTTTACAACTTTTTTTCCATCTCCCGGACTTGAAACTTTCTCCACAGGCTCACTTATATGTATATTTCTACGCTACCTCTTAGGTAAAGTTTTGAGCCACAATGGACTATCAATTGGAGTATCCTTGTAATTATAGCGACTTCTATCACGTCCTCTCCTACTTTTTGTTGTAACACCTACAAGTTCAAATTGAGGATCATCTACAAGCTCACTATATTGAGATTCCATGCCTTTATTTTCAACTATTTTAAGTAATTCTTTCACCCTCTCATTCAATTGCATGTTCTCCATTTTTATCTCTTTAATTCTGTTTGCTTGAATAATGCTATTACAATACTCATTAATTTGCCTTCCTCCTTCAATGACTTCAATTTGTGATGTCTGCATCGCATGTGGGCTGTCATCAAAGCCAACAAGGTTCTCAATCAATGAATTTTCATATTGGGTAGGGATTAGGTCAATCAAAACCTGTACAAATATTAAAACACATGTTAAAACAAGAATTTTTAACCAAACTATAGTCAAAATATTCAAAATTTACCTCTTGAGAGGAGACTTGATCGAATAATTCCCTCACCTTACTAATATGTGAAGGAATATTCCTCCACTTATTTATTCTTGCTCCTTTTATTTTGTATGGTTTTTGGATTGGAACATGCTCCAAAAACCATGCCTGATTCACCATCACAAGGGTTAACTATTCATAAATGTCCACAAAATATTAATAAATTTCACATAAATTATAAACTTACTGCCAAAAGACCAGCAAATCCCTTTAGGTAAGGGAGGTTGGTGTTAGATTATTTTGTCCCAGTTGATGAAAATATGTCCCCAATCTTAGGTAATTGTGGAGCCATAAATTCATGGATGACTTCAACCCAGTTGAATCTAGCAAGATTCTCAAAATCATCTACTATATCTATAAGACATAAAGAGACCTTATATGTACTAGAAGAAAATAAGACACAAATAAATATATACAAAATATAGAATTTGCAAAATAATAAAACATCATCTTCTCCTTCAACACGATTGCCATAAAATTTAAGCAACTCCTAAATTCTTGATCTAGTAGCTTCTTTTTTGTTTGAGAAGTATGTTAGAAAGAGGTCACCGGATGCTTTAGTTGAATTCATTGGAATTGAAGCTCCTCGGTCTGCAATACCAAGCAGCAATGAAACATCTCTTCTTGTGAAGCCAACCGGAACACCTGACCAAGTTAAATGATTATTAGACTTCTACCAACAAATACAAAAATATCAGGCCCAACGTGGGCCTAATACGATGCCATATGAAGTACATGTTAGGTCTGCTATTATATCGTATCAGGCCCACGTTGGGCCTGATATGACATCGTATCAGACCCACGATGACCCTAATGTGATATCGTATCAGGCCCACGTTTAGCCAAAGATTTAATTTTACCATACAACTACTTTGTGATTAAAATACGAAATTATATATTGTACCTGAGAATCTAAAGGTTTGACTACTTGAATCCCAATTTTGAAATATATTGGCCAAAATCCCACGGATGTGGTGCATATCTTGTATGTCCAAAAAAAAAAATACTAAAGGGTGATTGTTTGATCAGCGCTATGTGTCAGTCATGTAAAATAACAGACCCTTGATGCACTCCTTTCTTCGTGGATGCTTGAAAAAAACTTTAAAGTGACCTAGGATACTATTCCAATGCAGTTTTTGTCCAATATCAACTGAACCCTACACTTTATAAAAATTAAAACATTTTAATCATACTAGTTGAGCTTCTCAAAATCACAGAGTTTGTAAAATGATACCTTTACAGCTAATTGATGTGGAGAGAATGATGATACACCCGATCGACTTCTTTGGGCCATTATGAGACGAGATGATTGACGTAAACCCTAGAACCCTTCACTGGCGCCTCGCGAACAGTCCTGGTTTTTGGCACCGAAATGCTTGATGCCGCTTGAGAAACACTCGAGGTCACTAAACTAGGGTTTCACAAGAGGGAAGATTTCTCCTTTGAATTGGATCCGCACTCGCATGTTATGAAGGAGGGAGGTAGACAAATGATCGAAGTTATTTTTTTTAAATCAAAGTTATTCAAAAAGTGGTTCGGATGCCTGGGAACTTGACTACTGAACAGAGGAAATTGGCGGGAGGGTTATATTGGGTATTACACATCACTTACCTGCGCCTTTTGGTATATACAAAACGGTGATGCACCTTTTGGTAAATACATTATACCACGTATACCTTTTGGTAAATTGCCGTATTATCTTTACAAGTAAGCTATCCTCTGTATTAGATTTAAATTTCTAAAAATCTTACTTTTTCTTTAAAGTATATCATGGTTCCTCGTATATCAATTCTAGTGTTTAGTTATTATATTTAGGGGTGTAAATGAACCAAGTCGCTCATGAGCTATTTGAAGTTCGTTTGAGCTCGTTTAATGAGGCTTGTTAAGATAAATAAATTAAACTCAAGTTTCACAATATTCGGCTTGTTAGTTCGTGAACATGTTAGATAAGCTCATGAATCAACTTTTAAATAAAAAAATAATAATTTTGATATTAAATTTATAGATTTTACACTCTACTTATGAAATATATAGACAAATATATTAAATTTATTTATTAGAATAAAATTATAAATTTTAATAAGAATATTATAATTTTCTCTAAATATATAATTTAGTTTTTAATGAATATTTAAATTTATAATTTATATTTATTAAGTTTGTTTAAACTCGATAAAAGCTCGAATAAGTTCGTGAGTCATGAATATATTCGTTAAATAAAGCTCGAGCTCGACTCGATTATAAATGAGTCAAACTCAAACATTCAAAAGTTCGGCTCGGCTCGCCTAGATTACACCCCTAACTATATTTCTTTTAATTTCAATTTCCTTGTTGAAGCAACTATGTGAAGTATTTCACAGCCTACTTGTCAAATTCCTTCTCTTCCAAGTATAATTAGACAGTTAGTTTAAGGGTTCAGACTTTAGAACTTAGAAGAAATGTGTCATCAAATTTATATTGAAAAAAACGTCATTTTCATGAAAGCTTGTATGCTCATTGCATTAAATATTGTATCAGGTTTAAATAACAAAAGATGCTAATCCGGAAAGTTTACAATAGTTTGAAGACTTCTATTCTTTGTCATTCTTCGTTCACAAGTTTAGTTCTTTGACACCATTATGTTGTTTAGATCTTGCAATTCTTGTACTGCAGGTTGTTCATCCTCTTAATCAAGTCAATTGTTCTATTGTTGATCAAGATATTGTTCACATGAATGACAATGATAATGTTAGCTCCAACGATCTTCAAAAAAAACTATACTATTGATGAGTTTGAGACTCACATTTCAGAACCTGGGAAATCTGGAGGACAATGGGAAACTAGGTCTACAATTCCGATGCAAACCTCTGAAAATGCTCTTACTATTAGAGTGGTCACATTATTTGTAAATTGAATAAAAAATCAAAGAATTTTTGGCAGTTTATATAACTTGACATCTTCTAGAATAAGTTTTGTTCTAACATTATTCATCCTGAAGATTTTCAATTTGTTTACTTTTATTAAAGTAAATTTCTTGTTAACAATTTTGGTATTGTCTCTATAGAACACAACGACAAAGGAAATGAAACCCTTTTAGCCATTAGGACAGTTATGTATAGGGCTAGGATGTAGCTACTAGAGGAAGAATGTTATTATACACTTTTTGTTAAAAATATTGACAATATAGTAATATTTAGTAAGATAGAAAGTTAACTTTCATTGACAAAATAAAATTTTATTTTCTGAACTTGATTTGGTTTTTATTTTTTATTTTTAGTTTTGTTGATTTATTGGTCTTCCGAGATTTACTTGAAAGAGTTAAAGGCTGTTGTGTCTACCGTATCTTCTCTCCAAGGTCATTTGTTGGTTGCATCTGGTCCTAAGATCACCTTGAGCAAATGGACTAGTACTGAGTTGAATGGTATTACTTTCTATGACGCTCTTCATGTAATGAGCTTGAATACTGTAAGTATGTTTTCTTTTAAGACTTGAACCTGACTATACTAGAAAGCTCGTAGGCATTTATTTCTATTCTAGAATTTTGGTACAAAATTACTTTAGATATATAAACTTTATATTTTGTATTTTGTACCGCTGTCAATTACTAGTGCTACCTTTGGTATCCTCAACTCAGTCTCCAGGGCGTAGCACAGACGGTGGGCGCATGGTATCTCTGGCGTAATGGCCAGGAGTCGATTTTCAGGAACTGACGACCTGGGATTTATCCCGCTATGCGCCTATGGCCTGTGTACCTGCATGAACCTCCCTCCATATCCATGGGGCCGGCACTAGGGGGACCGCTAAGGTAGCGGATCTACCTTTTTTGGTATCCTCAACTCACCTCCCTCCCTTTTGTGTAGTTAAGTTGGGTTATTATTATCTTTGATTATTACAATATCTATCTGCTATCGTTTTTCCTCGAACTGCCTGAAGAACTAATTAAAACTCGAAGGATTTTCATCTCGTTTTTAATTTTTATTGCAAGGGCTAGCATGGAAATCTAGAAATATGATTTTGCATGGACTAGGACATAGATATCTAGAAATGTGATCATTGTGATTTATTAAAAATATAAATTTTGAAGGTCAAAAATTTTATCTTGTTGGGAGATATTCACAAAAGCATCTATTTTCTAAATTGGAACGGGTTGTGTGCTATGTTGATCTTATTAGCCAAGGATTTTGCTTCTCTTGATTGTTATGCAACTGAGTTTCTAATAAATGGAAGTACATTGAGCCTTGTAGTTTCAGATGATAAAAAAAAAAAAAAAAATCAAGTAAGTGCTCAACTAGTGCTGGTAGTATGCTGGATATTTGATTAACATTATTAACTAGGCACTTCCCTTTTTCCATAGTTTTTTTTGTTTGTAATGCAACATAAGTGCACGATAATTTCCTAACTAAAATTAATGATTCTACTGTTGGTCAGATATACTTATGAGCGGGTTTACTGGTATGTGACTCTGATCAAAGACGTCTGGTGATAAAAAGTGAATATGTTCGTCCCAGTGCCTCCATCAACTCGTTCTAGGATCAACATGGAAGAGGTAAATCACGGACGGCTACTAGTCTTTGGAATAGTGACTAACACATAAGGGAGGCATTTACCTCGATTTTGCCGAGATTCGAACCCCAGATCTTATTGGTGGCAATACCTCATGTGCTAGCCACTAGACCCATCCGAGGGGACTAAAGATGTCTATATATGATGCATGTGTTTGTTGTATTTTTTCACAAATATTGTCGATATCTAATTCAATGAGATAATATGTTATTACTAGATTGCTTGAATTTAGGAAGAAGTTTCAAATAATATATTCTGATAATTTTTTTATTATTTTATATTTTTTTAACTGAAGCATTCTGTGATAATTTTAGCGGCACTGAAAGCATCGCAGGACGCTTTGGCACTGCCTTAGGATCATTCGCACGATGTTACATTCCTATTACCAAAAAATATTGAATTAATTAAAACAATTCTTAACTGAAATATGATATTTCAAATAGATATTCATAAATTCTAATTAAATTATCTCAATAAATATATATAAAGAATATATTTAAAATATAAAAATTATTAATTGATATTATGATTTTTTTTTACTATTTTAGATTTTATTTAAAAATTCTAATAAATCATATTTATATTCTAATAAATTTTTATTATTATTTTGTTTTTTATTGTTTAATTGATATCCTTATTTTTTTTTTTTTGACTATTTTAAATATATATTATTTAAATTAATAATTAATTAAATGAATAAATAGTCAATTTATATAATTATGATATATCAATTTTAATTCAAATTATTGATGGATCAATTTTTTAAAAGAAAATTATATTTAATTATATTTTCTAAATTGTTCAATAATTAAAAATTTATATAAAATCAATATATAACTTATTTTTAAATTATATATAATAAATATATTTATCAAATAATTATTATATATAAATTAAAAAAAATTACTAAAATTATATCAGTATGGTACTGTATGATGCTGAAACTAAATTGTTCTAGTGGAATTGAAATTTCGATATGAGTCAAGATTTTAAACTACAATATCCATTATGTTAAGATGAAAAAGATAGCAAAAAGGACTATAGGCTAGTCACTGTAAGAATAGTCGTTAAGGAATCAAACAAGATAAAGGAGTCTGGTTTTTACCTCTAAATATTCAAGGGAAAATGAAGCACATAAAGAATAAATGTTACTAAGTACTAACTAAAAGCTTCTAATCTATGTGGCTGCACTTTGATAAATCAAATATTTTTGTCGCGTATGAGATAGTCCACTCTAGTCCAGGTCTTCAGGTTATATTGAGGTTACAGTTTATCCCTTAAAATTTGTACTTATTTCAGATCATATTTTTATGAGGTTTGTATGAATCACCAAGATAAAGTCATCATTTTTAGTTATATGATTGATTAAGCAACATTCATTAGTTTGACATCAAGCTGTGGTGTCTAAAATATTGACTCGGACTTTCAGATACGGGAGACAAAGGTGTTTCTTAGAGTTGGGCAGATGGCTGAGCTTGATGCCTTGAGGAATGAAATATTGGCAAGATCTGTAGATTTAATTTAGAGGAAAGTTCGATCATATACTTGGCTCATAGAAAGTTCATTCTTCTACGAAAGTCAACAATACATATACAAGCTATATGCAAAGGTAGTCATTCTCTATCTGCTGTATCTACCATTGTGAATTGTCTTAAGTTGACAAATAATGTCTCATACGAAGGACAACTTGAAAGGCAAATAAATTTATGAGAATAAGAGGGGAGACTACGTGCTATCTTCATCTAGTACTATTCAAGCTGGTCTTCATGGAATGATTGTCACATCCCAGAACCGTCCCTGTCCAACAAATAGACAATATCTCCTTTGTTACTATGACAATATGAAATATGAATACAATACCACAAGACTACTCACAAATTATAATCAACAGTTCACATAGCTGGAACATACACAACCCACACAGTTATATACACAACCCACTCGGCTAGAATAAAATGATCACAATTACGTAGTTGTATAATAAACAGCCTACACGACTATACTAAAAACACAATGAAAAATAAAAAGGAAATCCATAAACCAAAACGACATACTACTAGCCGGCTATGTTTTACATAATAACTATCAGAAAAATCAAAAGTAGCCACAAGGTCAAACACCAAGTCCACAACAAAATTATTACTATGCCAAGTATATAAATCCAAAGAAAAACTATAAAAGAATAAAGCAAAGTAAAGTTCGTTCTCGGATACGACATGGGATCGGCAGACAGAATACTCCAAGTGACTCCATAATCACTACCTGCTACCTGAGAAAAAAGACAACACAGAAATACGGTGGTGAGTGCGGGTCACTAAGCGGGTAATAGACAAGATAGTGCATGGTCATGGAGATCAAAGTATATAGTCTCATTAGGGAAATAAGAACATGATCATAACTAACATAATGAATGTACATATCCAATCTGAATCCAACACATAATATCATGATCATAATGTCATAGTAAGTGAACCTACCAAATCAGAACTAACATATAAGGTCAAGATCGTAAATGATATAATAAATGCACATACCGAACCTGTCGAATACACATGGTGTACTAAACAGTAAACTCACCGGAGATTAGTCACAAACCTACCAGAAACACCTGACCAAAACATACGACAGCATATACATATATGATATATGAGCATGTATGCAGCATGACATCCATATACAACAATCATATCTCAAGCATGATGGCGCTGGAAATTCCGTTCTATGTAAATCCACTGTACAAAAATTTTGTACGAGTACAAAACCTTTCTAGCAACCCACATGCTCGATCATACATGTGTTTGATCAATCAGGCAAGATCTTGATTGATTAAAGCACACCTTGATCGAAGCACAAGATCGCTCACCTCTTGTGTTGGTATTCAAATCGATATCCAAAATCGACACAAAGAAAATAAAACCAATTACGTAGCAGAATTAAAGAACTAGTTGTACCTTTCTTCATAGCTAAAGACCTCTTGATCTTCTGTCATATTCCTCTCCTCTTCTTGGACGTCGTGTGGGCGATGATCTACCAAGACAAAACACCCGAACCTCTTCTTCCTTTCCAAGTCACCTATCACCAAAGAATGCAAAGCAAAAGGGGCGCCTCCTTCTTCTTCTTTTCCTCCAAACCACCGGCCACCTAGGTGCTTCTTCTCTTCTTTTTCTTCTCCTCCAAGCCCCGACCACCAAGGGGAGATGGGGCGCCCGCCCTAGAGGAAAGAAAGGGAGGGGTTTTAGGCGTCGACCCTAGAGGAAAGAAAAGGAGAGGGTTTTGGTTGTGGAGAAAAACTTATCACTTCTCTTTTGTGGCACAACCTCCTCTCCTTTTATAATCCTTGGCGCTAGATACAAAAGGATAAAAATTAACATATTTTTTTAGAATTTTGTTGAGAGAAAAAATCTCCCTTCTTTTTCTTTTTTTTTTTATTGTGGCCGACCCCTTGCTTGGGCACCAAGCAAGGCTTGGCCGACCCTATACTTGGTCAACAAGCAAGGCTTGGCCGACCCCTTTCTTGGGTAGGAAGCAAAATGAAAATGGGTGAATGCGAGGCTTTATAGAGGCTACAACAGGGACCGAGAGGAGGAATTAGTTTTGGCCTCCTGATGGACTTGAGCTTCCTGTGTTCGACCCGAACACCCAACTCAAGTTCATCAATAATAATCCATACCACTAAAGGTCATTATTGAACTACCGTACCAATCTCATATTACAATATAGGCTCTTACTTATCATGAGTGCGTTAATCTGCCTGTGGTTAAGATATTGTATGTCCGTTAATTAAATGAGTTACTGACAACTCACTTAATTAACATCTGACTCCAAGAGTAGTACCACTCAACTTTATTATCATATCGGACTAAGTCCACCTGCAGGGTTTACATAATAATTCTTATGAGTTCCTTAAGGGGACATCATCAACCTAAATAAATAGGACACAGTTTCCTTTTATAATCAACAACAAACCATATAAATGGTACTATCTCCCAACTTATCGAGCCTATTGATTTAACGAATAAATCTCACCTATTGATAAGTTAAAGAAATAAATACTAAGTATATGTGTTTGTTATTATATCAGAATTAAGAGTACGCACATCCATAATAATAGAGATTCTATTTTTTATGCAGTTAGTATAAATCGAACAACCTCAAATGGTCCTGCTCAATACACACATAGTGTACTAGTGTAATTATATAGTCTAGACAAACTAATACCAAATTACACTAAACACTTCCAATGGTTTGTCCCTATCTATCTTGGTTGTGAGCTACTATTTATAATTTATAAAGAACTGATAACATGATCTTCTGTGTGACACCACACACCATGTTATCTACAATATAAATTAAATGGACAACTACATCGACATATATATAAATATAAAATATAGACATTTGACTAAAGTGATTCTCATTTCAAAATATTTTAAAAACAGATGTTCATACAAAAGCTAGACTTATAGTATACATCCCAACAATCTCCCATTTATACTAAAAGACTATGTTGCCATAAATGCTGCCATACATCTGATTCCAATCTCTTCAACATGCCTATCAAAAGCTCCCCCCCGGAAGGGCCTTAGTGAAAGGATCTGCCAGGTTATCTGCTAATGTAATCTTGGCGATAACAACCTCTCCTCGTTTTACGATGTCTCACATCAGGTGGTACTTGCGCTCAATGTGTTTACTTGCCTTATGGGCTCGTGGTCCTTCGAGTTTGCTACTGCACCACTGTTGTCACAATAAATTGTGATAACTTTGGGCAAACTAGGAATCACATCTATGTCCATTAAGAAATTTCTGAGCCATACAGCATCTTTGGCTGCCTCAGAGGCTGCCACATACTCAGCTTCCATGGTGGAGTCCGAAACGTATTTATGCTTAACACTCCTCCATGTTATTGCTCCACCTGCCAAAGTAAACACATACCATGAGGTTGATTACTATTGTCCCTATCTGATTGGAAGTCAGAATCTATGTAAGCCACAGGGAGCAAATCATCTGCCTGGTAAACCAGCATATAATTTCTAGTCCTTCTCAGGTACTTTAATATATGCTTTACGGCAGTCCAATGTCCCGGTCCTGGGTTACTTTGATATCTACTAACTATGCCCATGGTAAAACAGATATCCGGTCTTGTACATAGCATCACATACATTAGGCTTCCTACAGCCGAAGCATAAGGAACTACCTTCATCTCCTCTATCTCCTTTGATGTTTTATGAAACATCTCTTTAGATAAAGGTACTCCATGTTGAAAAGGTAGAAAACCTTTCTTGGAGCTTTGCATGCTAAAACGAGCTAGGATAGTATCGATGTATGAAGCTTGGGATAAGCACAACATCCTTTTCTTGCGATCCTTTATTACTTTGATCCCAAGAATATGTCCACATTCTCCCAAGTCTTTCATATCAAACTGTTTGGACAATCATACCCTTACGTCTGACAACACTTTGACATTGTTGCCAATGAACAAAATATCATCTACGTATAGTACAAGAAATACCACCACGTTTTCGTCACTTTTCTTGTATACATAAGACTCATCCGGACAGTGAATGAATCCATAAGACTGGATCACTTCATCAAACCAGATGTTCCAAGATCTCGAAGTTTGCTTCAGTCCATAAATGGACCGATTGAGCTTGCATACATGATGCTCTTTGCCCTTCGCAATGAATCCCTCTGGTTGCTTCATATGGATGTTTTCTTCAAGACTTCCGTTAAGAAAAGTTGTCTTGACATCCATTTGCCAAACCTCATAATCTATATGAGCAGCAATAGATAAAAGAATCTGAATAGACTTGAGCATGGCTACCGGCGAAAAAATTTCCTCATAATTGATTCCCTCTTTCTGAATATACCCCTTCGCATCAAGCCTTGCATTAAAGGTTTCTACCTTCCCGTCTATGCCTCTTTTCCTTTTGTAGACCCATTTACATCCAATGACTTTTACACCATTTGGTGATTCTACAAGCTCCCAGACTTGATTAGAATACATAGATTCTATTTCAGAGTTCATTGCACTTTGCCAAGATGCTGCGTCTTTATCTTGGAGTGCTTCATCATATATCCAGGGATCAGGTTCATGTTCACCATGGATCAAGTCCGAAGACTCTCCTAAAAACATGAATCTATCAGGTTGCTGAACAACCCTCCCACTACAACGAGGCACTGCTTGTAATTTTGCATCATTTGTGACATGTGTTGCAGTTTCTTGTGGTATCTCATCTTGTACCGTTGGTACTAAATTAGATGTGTCCTCTCTTATTTCCTCAAGAATAATTTTACTCATGGGCTTGTGGTTCATCACATAGTCCTCTTCTGAGAATCAGACATTGGTGCTAACAATGACCTTATGATCTTTAGGACTATAGAACAAACCACCTTTTGTTCCTTTAGGATAACCCACAAACAAACGAATTTCTGTACGTGATTCTAACTTATCAGTTTCTCTATTTAGTATATGTGCTGGGCTACCCCAATTCCGAATGTGTTTCAAACTAGGCTTACACCCATTCCACAATTCAGTGGGAGTAGAGGGTATTGACTTAGAAGGTACCAAGTTCAGAATGTACGCCGTCGTTTCCATAGCATATCTCTAAAATAAATTTGGTAATTCTAAATAACTCATCATTGATCTAACCATTTCTATAAGAGTCATATTCCGTCGTTTTGCCACACCATTCTGTTGGGGTGTACTAGGTGCAGACAATTAGGATTGGATCCCGACCTCTGATAAGTAACTCCTAAACTTTTCTAAGTGGTACTCTCCACCACGATTAGATCGTAGTGTCTTGATGTTGGGTTTTTCGGGCTGCGAAAACCGCTTTTTCGCGTCGCGGAAACCCCGAAAGCCCCTAGCCAAGGATCCGTGCGAAGAAAATTTACGAAAAACTTACGAGTACGAGTTTTACTATCTAGATCTACACTTAGATGTACATGTTTAGAAATTTACCCTTGTAGTGAAGCCCTTCGCGTTCCCGCTCATCCAAACGGTGCCGGATCTCGAGAGTGTCAAAATAGACACTCCTCTAGAAGTATCCACACGAACTAATTAGGTGGAGATGACCAAAAACCAAGGTGTGCTAGCACCTATGTGGTTCGGCCAAGGAAGGAGGAGAGGGAGAGCTTGAGAGGAAGAAGGAAGAAAATGCACACTTGAATGAAAAATTGAATTCTCATTCAAAACCATAGTGGCCGACCACTCTCCATTGTAACCCCAAATTAATTGCATTAATTGCAATTAATGTGAAGCCATTAAAGAGAATGACTTTGTAACTTCCATGAGGTGGCACCCATGATGATGTGGAGTAACATCATTGGTCCACATCAATGCCAACTCACCAATGAGGTGGCATAAAGTCAAGTCAAACTTGACTTTTAATCTTCCTCTCAAGTCAAGTCAAACTTGACCAAATCTCTTCTATGGTTGATCGAATCCAACCATTTGATTCAAGCCAACTTAATATAATGAATCTAATTCATTTAATTAAATTAATTCAATGAGTCAAAATCTAAATTAGACTCATTGAACACATGAATCAACTTGAGTCAAACTCAAGTTAGCCCAATTAGGATTACTCTTAATCCAATTTGATTCATCAAATGAATATAATCCTCTTGGTTTATCATATGAACCTAATCTCCATCTAATTGTCCTAAGTGTGTGACCCTATAGGTTCTTGTAACGTTGGCAATGCCCTAAACCCATTTAGGAGCATAAGTAATGAGCGGTATCTAGCAACACATCATTACTACACAAGTTACAAGAATGTTGAGATCCGACATCACCTTGTGACTACTAATTGTGACTCCTTACAAAATATGACAAGTGTCCTTCTATGCTAGACATCTAGATTGATCAATGTGAGGCATAGACCGTGTCATCCTCTGACCAATCTAAATCTTGAACTCTAAGTAGACTCATTAAATCAAATGAGCTCAATATCCTATATTGACTCATTTGGGCATGGCCATGCACTTCGTGGTCTCACTCTATCAAGAATACCGATGTCTCTCCCGTCATATAGGAGGGATAGATCCCATCTACATCACTCACATCCCTCTGCATAATTTGTTATATACCCAGTAATCGCCTTAATAGTCCACCCAGTTACGGGTGACGTTTGACGAAACCAAAGTATATAATTCCTTATGTAGGGATCTATAGTGACTTCAGGTCTAAGGACTAGTAGTCATACTAATAGCCACATGAGAAAGTATATGACACTCATATAACGATCCATGATACTTTCTCATGGCGGGTCATTCAGTATACATTCTCTAATGTATACCCATGTGTCAACTTGATATCTCTATATCCATGACTTATGAGATTAAGTCATCGAGTTGACCTACATGCTAGTCTTATTGCATTAACATTGTCCCTGAATGTTAATACTTGACTAGGAATGATTAAGAGTAGTGTTCCCTATATCATCTCACTATCGGTTCAACTAACCGATTGATATAGGTGAGAACCGTCTACTCAAGGACATTATTATACTTAGTTTATTTGGCACCAATACAAGTAAGTATAATAACCAAAATCAAAATACCTTTATTTATATAGAATATGATACAATAAGTCCAAAATATAATCATCAAATGATTGGCTCTAGGGCTCTAGCTAACAATCTCCCACTAGCACTAGTGCCAATCAGTGTAGGCTCTAAGCCCAAATGACCTAGTGTGACCATCATGCTTCTTCTGTGCCAAAGCCTTGGTCAAGGGATCTGCGATGTTAGCCTCTGTAGGTACTCTGCAAATCTTCACATCTCCTCTCTCCATGATCTCTCGAATGAGATGGAAGTGCCGTAGTATGTGTTTGGTCCGTTGGTGTGAGCGAGGTTCCTTCGCCTGTGCTATAGCTCAATTATTGTCACAATAGAGCTCAATGGGGTCAGCAATGCTAGGAACCACCCCAAGTTCAGTGATGAACTGCCTCCTTTGCTGCCTCTGATGCAGCAATGTACTCGGCTTCTGTTGTAGAATCAGCTACTGTATCCTGCTTCGAACTCTTCCAGCTGACAGCACCACCATTAATGCAAAATACGAACCTCGACTGCGATCTATAGTCATCCTGGTCGGTCTGGAAGCTAGCATCACTGTAACCCTTTACAGCTAGCTCATCATTGCCTCCATATATCAAGAAATATTCTTTAGTCCTTCTTAAGTACTTAAGAATATTCTTGACCGCTATCCAGTGACTTTCACCTGGATCTGACTGGTATCTGCTCATCATGCTCAAAGCATACGAGACATCAGGTCGAGTACATAGCACGGCGTACATGATCAATCCTATAGCTGAGGCATAAGGGATCTGATCCATGCGGTCTCTCTCCTCTCTAGAAGAGGGACCTTGAGTCTTCGAAAAACTCACGCCATGTGACATCGGCAGAAATCTCTTCTTGGAGTTCTGCATGGCAAACCGAAGGAGTACCTTGTCAATGTATGTACTCTGACTTAGGCCAAGAAATCTCTTAGATCTATCTCTATAGATCTGTATCCCTAGAATACAAGATGTCTCACCTAATTCCTTCATTGAGAAGCAACTCCCTAGCCAGGTCTTGACAGACTGAAGCATAGGGATGTCCTTCCCAATGAGTAGTATGTCATCCACATACAATATGAGGAAGACAACTATATCCCCTACAACCTTCTTGTAGACACAAGGTTCATCTTCGTTCTTGATGAAACCAAACTGTTTGATTGCATCATCGAATCGAAGATTCCAGCTCCGAGAAGCTTGCTTTAGTCCATAAATGGACCTATGCAGCTTGCATACTCTACTAGTATGTTGTGGATCTACAAAACCCTCAGGTTGTGTCATGTACACATCCTCGAGCAGGTTTCCATTCAGAAACGCGGTTTTGACATCCATCTGCCATATCTCATAGTCATGGTAGGCTGCAATAGCAAGCATGATCCGAATGGACTTAAACATCGCTACTGGAGAAAAGGTCTCATCATAGTAAATACCATGAATCTGCTTGAAACCTTTAGATACCAAGCGACCCTTATAAATAACTCCATCCATGTCAGTCTTTCTCTTAAAGACCCACTTGCACCCTATGGGTTTTACCCCTTCAGGTGGATCAACCAAAGTCCAAACTTGGTTGGTGTACATGGATTCCATCTCGGATCTCATGGCCTCTAGCCATTTCTCGGAATCTGGTCTCATCACAGCTTCCTGATAGGTGGTAGGCTCATCCTCTATGAGCACAACGTCATCATGGTCAGACAAGAGAAATGAGTATCTCTCAGGCTGACGACGTACCCTATCAGACCTGCGAAGAGGAATGTCTACTTGAACTGGTTGTTGTTCCTCAACTCCTTGTGGAACATCATCCACAACACTTTGTGGTTCCAGTTCGATTTCCATCGAGGCATCAGTGCTATTGTTCGCAACTTGAACTTCTTCAAGATCGAACGTGCTCCCACTAGTCTTTCTAGAAACAAAGTCCCTTTCTAGAAAGACCCCAGTCTTTGCCACAACTACCTTATGCTGACTGGGAATGTAGAAGTAATATCCCTTAGTTTCCTTGGGATATCCAATAAAGTAGCACTTGTCGAATTTGGGTCCTAACTTGTCTGAGACTTGACGTCGTACGTAAGCCTCACAACCCCAAATCCTCATGAAAGACACTTGGGCATCTCTCCCAGTCCATATCATATATGGTGTCTTTATCACGGCCTTGGATGGAACTCGGTTGAGTATAAAAGTTGCCGTGTCTAGAGCATAGCCCCAAAGGTATGTCGGAAGATCTGTGTGACTCATCATCTATCGTACCATATCTAATAGGGTACGATTCCTCCTTTCGGATACACCATTCCACTGTGGTGTTCCAGGAGGAGTGAGTTGGGATAGAATCCCACACTCAGCTAGATAGTCACGGAACTCATGGCTAAGGTATTCTCCACCTCGATCGGATCGAAGTATCTTAATACTCTTGTCAAGCTGGTTCTGTACTTCATTTTTGAATTCTTTGAACTTTTCAAAGGATTCAGACTTATGTGTCATCAAGTACACATAACCATATCTACTGAAATCATCAGTAAATGTGATGAAGTACCTATAACCGCCTCTAGCAGCAACATTGAAAGGGCCACATACATCACTATGTATGAGACCTAACAAATCAGTTGCTCTCTCGCTGTGCCCACTAAAGGGAGTCTTGGTCATCTTGCCTCGTAGGCATGACTCACATATCTCATATGATTCAAAATCAAATGAGTCGAGCAAACCATCCTTATGGAGCTGGGATAAGCGCTTGTCATTTATATGACCTATGCGACAGTGCCAGAGGTAGGTTTGGTTCATGTCATTTGACTTGAACCTCTTGGTATTTACGTTATAGATAGGGCTCTCAAGGTCTAGAATATAGAGTCCGTTTATTAGAGGTGCACTACAATAGAACATATCGTTTAAATAGACGAAACAACATTTGTTCTTTATTGTAAATGAAAATCCTTTCTTGTCCAAACAAGAAACTGAAATTTTGTTCTTAGTCAAGGCAGGCACATAACAACAATCATCTAATTCTAGTACAAGCCCAGAGGGAAGAGATAGATGATAAGTTCCTACAGCAATAGCAGCAACTTGTGCTCCATTGCCTACTCGTAGGTCTATCTCACCCTTCGTCAATGCCCTGCTATTTCTCAGCGCTTGTACATTAGTACAAATGTGCGAAGCACATCCGGTATCTAATACCCACGATGAAGAAATAGAGAGGTTGACTTCTATAACATGTATACCTGAAGTAGAAATCTTATTTCTCTTCTTCTTAAGATCTTCCAGGTATTCTTTGGAGTTCCTCTTCCAGTGCCTTGCTTGTCCTTGATATAGGTGACAAAGATATTCAACCATATCGTAAGCACCCATCAACTCATGTTGCTTCTGAAGCTCAGAGTTCATGGTCATGAGCATAAGACAGGACACATCTAATGCGTCATCTTGATGCTTCTTGTAAGCATCTCGATCTGCTCGCGTGGCAGTGGCAGGAGGAGCCTCC
This sequence comes from Zingiber officinale, assembly GCF_018446385.1. Taxonomy (NCBI): domain Eukaryota; kingdom Viridiplantae; phylum Streptophyta; class Magnoliopsida; order Zingiberales; family Zingiberaceae; genus Zingiber; species Zingiber officinale. The sequence continues at coordinate 82,022,341 of NC_055991.1, forward strand.
GGAATGAGCTACTCCAGAATGTACAGTTTACGTTCTTGGGTGAGAACTATTCTAAGGTTCCTGTACCAGTCCTGGAAATTTGCTCCATTGAGCTTGTCCTTCTTAAGGACAAATCGCAGGGAGAAAATGTTCGTATTCGACGTCATGGTAATCTACAACAGAAATATATGCAGAAATAAGTATCATATTCTTAATCATTTAATTAGACCTTTAACTAAATGATGCTCCCACTAAATTCTATAATTCATGTGGGACAAGATCCACATCATACTAACCCTTGAGTTAGCTTTGGCTAATACACCCAAGACTTAGTATGATCGGTAGGTAACGATTACCAATTACATCTCTATGCAACTCTTGTTTATAGGATGAAATCCGCATTTATATTAAAACTCGAGTTAGCTTTGGCTAATACGCCCGAGAATTAATATAAACGTGATTTTGTCCTACCTTTCCAACCATTGGAAGAATGCCTATAGTTGTACTCGATCCAACCGAGTAAACTAGGAATACTCAATCTAATTGAGTTTGTACTCGCCCATGCGTTGATAGGCGGGACCAAGATTGTCCCTCCGTACCCTACCAAGATAGTATGTGTTGCTCTGCTTTGGCAGATTCAACAACATCATGCGATTGAGGTAGTGGTAGGTATCACGGCATGGTAGGCATTTTGAGTTGTCGTGATTTAGATCTAATCTAAATGATGTTGTATCATATACATGAAATAGATCTAATCTAGTCGATAGAGTGCATCTTGTACATGATGTAGATCTAATCTAATCGTAAGGGTGCATCTTGTGCACGATTTAGATCTAATCTTAATCGCTAGGCACTAATTAATTACTTAATTAAACATGCATCATATACACAAGTAATTAACTAAGTTTTGTGATTAGTCATGGCCCTACTACGATCTTCTCAAGCCAATGAGAAGACCGGATGGTCAACCTAAGGTCAACTTCTCAAGCGCCTTCCTTTTGACCACCTTGTGTTGCTCGCGCCTTCCTCGTAACTCCGTCTCGAGTGGACCTTCCACAGCTCCAATTTTTTGTACATTACAATTTTGAAACTCGAGTTATATTCGAGTCTAAATCTAATTTACAACCAGAATAAAAGAAAGGCACGACGCGCAGGTCGCGAAAAATAAAATAAAAATAAAATACAAGCACGCACATCACATAACGGCACGCAGGCCGTATTATGAATTACAACACAATTGTCCAATCAAATTGGGTCTTTGGGCCATGACTATCACAAAATTAATATATAATTCAAAATTATATATTTCTGTATTTTTTCTATAATTTTTCATAATTTTACAGATTTTATGAGTAAATTTTTCCCGGCGGTCCCGATTAGCGATTTCGGGCGCAATCGCGGAGCAAATCCCCTTGTGGGGTTAGGGGCAGTACCCCTACCCGCGATCTAACCATCGCGAGTTGCTCCTAAGCGATCCAAGAGCACCTTATCCTGCTGTCCCAAAAAGATTTGGGTCGAAACGATGCCGTTTTGGGAAAAACTTCTCGGTAGTCGAAGCCTACAAGTGTATAAACACTTGTGCTTCGCTTCTACGAGAAATATTACTCTTAAAACTATAAAAATCATAAAATTTACAGAAATATACAGAAGCTTTAATTTTTCATAAAAATCAAATAAAACTCGTACAAGCTTCGCACGTGGCTCTGATACCAATGTTGGGTTTTTCGGGCCGCGAAAACCACTTTTTCGCGTCGCGGAAACCCCGAAAGCCCCTAGCCAAGGATCCGTGCGAAGAAAATTTACGAAAAACTTACGAGTACGAGTTTTACTATCTAGATTTACACTTAGATCTAAATATTTAGAAATTTACCCTAGTAGCGAAGCCCTTCGCGTTCCCGCTCGTCCAAACGGTGCCGGATCTCGAGAGTGTCAAAATAGACACTCCTCTAGAAGTATCCACACGAACTAATTAGGTGGAGATGACCAAAAACCAAGGTGTGCTAGCACCTATGTGGTTCGGCCAAGGAAGGAGGAGAGGGAGAGCTTGAGAGGAAGAAGGAAGAAAATGCACACTTGAATGAAAAATTGAATTCTCATTCAAAACCATAGTGGACGGCCACTCTCCATTGTAACCCCAAATTAATTGCATTAATTGCAATTAATGTGAAGCCATTAAAGAGAATGGCTTTGTAACTTCCATGAGGTGGCACCCATGATGATGTGGAGTAATATCATTGGTCCACATCAATGCCAACTCACCAATGAGGTGGCATAAAGTCAAGTCAAACTTGACTTTTAATCTTCCTCTCAAGTCAAGTCAAACTTGACCAAATCTCTTCTATTGTTGATCGAATCCAACCATTTGATTCAAGCCAACTTAATATAATGAATCTAATTCATTTAATTAAATTGATTCAATGAGTCAAAATCTAAATTAGACTCATTGAACACATGAATCAACTTGAGTCGAACTCAAGTTAGCCCAATTAGGATTACTCTTAATCCAATTTGATTCATCAAATGAATCTAATCCTCTTGGTTCATCATATGAACCTAATCTCCATCTAATTGTCCTAAGTGTGTGACCCTATAGATTCTTGTAACATTGGCAATGCCCTAAACCCATTTAGGAGCATAAGTAATGAGCGGTATCTAGCAACACATCATTACTACCCAAGTTACAAGAATGTCGAGATCCGACATCACCTTGTGACTACTAATTGTGACTCATCACAAAATATGACAAGTGTCCTTCTATGCTAGACATCTAGATTGATCAATGTGAGGCATAGACCGTGTCATCCTCTGACCAATCTAAATCTTGAACTCCAAGTAGACTCACTAAATCAAATGAGCTCAATATCCTATATTGACTCATTTGGTCATGCACTTCGTGGTCTCACTCTATCAAGAATACCGATGTCTCTCCCGTCATATAGGAGGGATAGATCCCATCTACATCACTCACATCTCTCTGCATAATTTGTTATATACCCAGTAATCGCCTTTATAGTCCACCCAGTTACGGGTGGCGTTTGACGAAACCAAAGTACATAATTCCTTATGTAGGGATCTATGGTGACTTCAGGTCTAAGGACTAGTAGTCATACTAATAGCCACATGAGAAAGTATATGACACTCATATAACGATCCATGATACTTTCTCATGGCGGGTCATTCAGTATACATTCTCTAATGTATACCCATGTGTCAACTTGATATCTCTATATCCATGACTTGTGAGATCAAGTCATCGAGTTGACCTACATGCTAGTCTTATTGCATTAACATTGTCCCTGAATGTTAATACTTGACTAGGAATGATTAAGAGTAGTGTTCCCTATATCATCTCACTATCGGTTTAACTAACCGATTGATATAGGTGAGAACCGTCTACTCAAGGACATTTTTATACTTAGTTTATTTGGCACCAATACAAGTAAGTATAATAACAAAAATCAAAATGCCTTTATTTATATAGAATATGATACAATAAGTCCAAAATACAATCATCAAATGATTGGCTCTAGGGCTCTAGCTAACACTTGATACTTTTACCCTGATGTTTCTCCACATCAACCTTGTACTCTTTGAACTTATCAAAGCACTCAGACTTGTGGAGCATCAAGTAAATGTACCCATATATTGAATAATCGTCTATAAAAGAGACAAAATATTCGAAACCACCTCTCGCCTGAATAGTCATAGGTCCACATAAATCATAATGAACCAATTCCAATACTTCTTTGGCTCTATGCCCCTGTGCCTTAAAAGGTCTCTTGGTCATTTTTCCTTTCAAGTAAGACTCGCAGGTTGGAAAGTTTTCCACTACCAATGAATCCAAAAGTCCATCAGCTATTAACGTTTGAATCCTACTCAAGTTAATATGACCTAGCCTTAGATGCCAAAGATACGTTTGGTTCATTTTCAAAGGATGTTTTTTCTTATTAGAATTAGAAGATATGTTATTAATTTCCATTTGTTGCATCATGGGAGTTACTGGATTAAGAGTGTACAAATTGTCAACCAACCTACTAGAATAGATAACCACCCTATTTTTCTTGACAACTACTTTGTCATAAAAACAAACAGAATATCCATCCTAAAATAATTTAGAAACTGAAATCAAATTTTTTCTAAAACATGGTACGTAAAGACAATTTCTTAAAATCAATGTTATATTCCTATCAAAAGATAAATAAACATCTCCTACTACAACAGATACCACTCTCGTAGCATTACCCATGTAGACGGTAATCTCCCCTTCATTTAATCATCTGGTTTCCTGGAACCCCTACAATGAATTACAGACATGATTAGTGGCTCTCGTATCTATACACCAGGTACTGGTAGATAACATCGCTAAACATGTTTCGACAACTATTGAATAAGATATACCTTTATTGTTCTTGTTTCTGCGAGGATAGTTCGTCAAATGAGGCATCATCTAGAGGATATGATCCCTTACGGGTGTCCCCTCAGTCATGGTGATCGTCATTAAGTTTCTCATGGCCTCTTGCTTGGCAGCCCGATTCTGGTGTCCGAAGAGTTCCTTGAGATTGAGCATTACGTCATAGGCAGTGGGTAAGGCCTGATGCTGATGTTGTAGCACATTTGACATAGAAGCCAAAATGTAACACCGCGCCATCTCATCTGCCTTGACCCATTTCCTATGTGTCTCTATCTCCTTTTCATTAGAATCCTTATCAGGCAAGTTAGGACAGACCTCAAGAAGTACGAACTTGTACTCTTTAGCGATTAAGACAATGTCCAAGTTTTGTTTCCAATCAATATAATTTGGGACCAGTAAGTTTGTTTTCTTTTAAAATAATAGAAAGAGTGTAAAATATCAAAAAAGAGTGAACAACCATAAGGAAATTTTTCGTAAATTTTAGAATTTTTTTGAGAATTTTTCGGAGCTCGTACGACGAGTTTACGAGGATAAATATTGAGCCCTAGGAAAGCCTGTTTAGGCTACCCCATTTAACGAGGAAATATTTAATTTATTTAAATATTTCTTTTCCTTTTTTTCTTTCCTTTTCCTTACCGTGTGCTGATTTCTTCTCCTCCTCTTCCCCTGCGCCTCGCACCGCACCGTTGTCGTTATCCTTCTCCCATCCGACGCCGTCGGCCCCGCGTCGGTTCCTCTCTTCCCCTCCGGTACAAAAGGAGTGGTCAAAGGAAGCCCTAGCCATCTCCTCCACTACCACTTTCCCTCTTCCTCTCTTCTGTCGATGCCGAATTCACCGCTGGCACTCCCGTGCCCAAGCCTAGGTCCGATCGCTCACTACTGCACCGCTGCACGGGCTGGCCTTCGTTCAAGAGAAGGGGAATCTGAGCCCTAGATTTGATTCGCCGGACCTCCCTTCCCTCTGTGCTGCCGCGACCACCTTGGCCGACGCTTGATCACTGCTGAGCATCATTTGAGGGACATCTCAATGGCAACCATTGCTGATCTAGTCGACTGTTGCCGATCTACAGTCGATGCTACCCTTTGCCGTGAGCAGCCAACCTCAACACCTCATTCCTCTGTCCCCTGTTCCCGCGAGCAACCAGGTTGAGGTAAGCTATGTTTTGTGAATTAGAGTGTGATTTAGTGATGATTTGGAGAGATTTGTAGCTCTGATGTGCAATCCAGTGTGTAAATCTCAGACATCGCCACACTACATCCTTCGCCGGGAGTGCATCACAGCCATTGGCGCTAGAACTCGTAGTGTTTTCTGGCTGGCACTCATAAGGTAAATTGCTGCCACTCATTTTGTGGATGTTTTAGTATTTACCTAGTACTGATCTAGGTAATATGGTTTGGGGATTAGCTGTGGCTTATTGCGCTAGCCACAAGGAGGTAGCAGTAAATTGTTTCTAGCTGCAAGTCAACAGTAGTAAATTATAAATATGGATTAGTGGTTTTGCTGATTCATGTATGTTGGATAATTGTAGTATACCAGTATAGAAGGGATAACCAATTGGATTAGATTAGTGAAGGAATTGACACTTGCTGTTTATAGACCCAAGTGGTTGTTTGATAATTAGGGTTAAAAAGGTTGGATCTAATCTAAGATTCGGATTAGTTCTGGTTTATTTAATTAACCGACGTTAATGATTGAATTAGGGTTCCTAGTAAATAGGGATTTTAGTTTAGCTATTTTGTTTACAATAAAACTTAGCTAAACCATACTATTTATTACAGGATTCGGATTCGGGACGAGCACTTCGACATAGAGGTTGATTAGCTTGATCTACATTGGAGGCGGGTACCTTGACCTATCTATTTTGGTATGTCTTGTTGATATGTTTAGTAGGCCATAACAAGTAGCAATAATTATGTTTATATCTGCATCGGCATGTCACTATTTGCTTCCGAGCATGATTTGTTTGTTACTTGTTTAGCGTTCATGCCTTGCTTATTATTTATGTTATGGAGGTAGTGACATGCCATGCTTTATGATAGACCAGACTGGTTAGATACCATACCTGACATCTGTACCTAGATCATATTATTTGATCCACGTATATGGTACATGTTTTTATGGAGGTATATATGATCAGGATATTTCTATGCTTAGTGTCATGCATCATTTCGCATGATTGCATGCTGTACGATAATCGGCTCCATTATTGTTGAGCGCATCGCCAGTTACATGAGTCTACACATACAACCATTCATGGGTTAGTGGTTTTTATTCAGGCAGGGTGTGTTGCAGCAAGTTGCTCTGTTTGGCTCCGTTGGTCCGCTCATGAGTAGTGTGACGCAGCGTGGTAGCCGGCAGGGATCCCTCCTCTGGACTGGCTTAAGGAGATGAGAGCATTGCACTCCCCCACTTATGATTTGGGGCAGGAGGATAGGTGTACTCCGACAGCATCCCGCCCACTCGGTCGCTCAGGAGTAGTGATGACAGAGTGCACGGTTGTCACAACCCTACCCACTCGGTCTCACCATCGTGTGTGAGATGGCTGACTGCGTCATGGGTGACCTGGACATGTCATTGGCATCATATACATGATGCATTTATTGCTTGTGTTTGCTGCACTTTGTTTGCTGCATATTGGATGGATGCATTTGATTGACATGCATACAGGATTATGATACTCTTCCATCTGATAACCTTGCTTTTCCTTATATCTAGGTCCTGGTTAGTACAGGGACTCCTTTACCTTACAGTTTTTCATATGATATTTATTCAGGAGACTGTACGCATATTTATTACTACTAGTTATTATTTACTATGCATGTCAACTAGGTATCCGCTGAGTGTTGGACTCACACCCTGTTATTACTATTTTCAGGTTGAGGCTGTTCAAGAGGTTCCAGTCGCTAGTCCCCCACCACTACGCATCGCGACGAGTTCGCACATTTCGGTTTCCTTATTAAGTTATAGACTATGTTTCAGACTTGTATCTTTTGACATTTGGATCTTGTATGATTTCTTATTTTTGATGGGATTTCGTTTAGATGCATGCTGATGATTTGTGTTTTATGGGTGTAGTTGAGTAGGATATCGGATTTGTGCTTTATGGGTATAGTTGAGTAGGTTATTTGAAATGATTATCTTATCGTTGCTTAGGTTAATGTTTTACTATTAAACTGCATGGGTGTTTGATTATTTTCATTTTTATTATATATATGTTTTGGCCGTGTTGGCCGAGGTATTTGGATTGATGTAGTCAGGTTTCATATTGTCACCCGTACAGGGGAGATGCTGTCGAAATTTCTTCTAGCAGGGACTACTTGGGGCGTGACAATATTTTTGGTATCAGAGCCAAGTTTGCGAGTCAAGCTGGGAATTTTCAGATTTGTACGATTTCCGTTATGTTCATGTTTTGGAATTCTATTTTGGATTTGTACGGATTTCCGTCGATTTTCTCGTATGGGATTTCGAGGTCGTAAAGGGGGATTGGACAGCGACGGAACATCTCCAGACAACAAATAGGTATAAAGGTAATTTTATAATTTTATACTTGTAGTGATATTTGTGATATAACTTAACGGATATGAGGAGATCTACACGAGTAGCTGCGAGACGTGGTGCTGGACGACCACGTAAGAGGACTTTGGAATCTCTAGCAATGGAGTCGCTAGAGATCCCTACTGGGTTTGAGCCTGTCGGACATGGACAGACTCAAGATACTATGGGCGCATAGGACTCCCAAACCCTGATGGCTCCTTTAGAGGTACCTACCTCGGCTGCACCCACTGTACCCACCCCTACCGTATTTACGGTACCACCAGGGGTACCACCAGCATACCCGGCATCTGCCCCAGCTTATGTAGTAGCATCGGGGATGCCTCCCCCTGTAACACCCATGGAGTACTTAGAAAAAAATTAGATATTTTTATCATGAATAAAAATAGGCCTTATGTGGAATTTGCAAAAATAATAAAAAATAAAAATAGAACCAAAAAGAGAGATGACCAAGGCTTGAACCTTGGATCTCCTACTAGATATATACATGTGTTAACCAATAGACCAAGAGAAATTATTGTTAAAGAAAGAAGTGACAATATAGTTAAGGGTGAGAAAAGAGATTTTGTTTCATTAAGAAGGAGAAGTTAGAGTTGCCCTCTCCCTCTCAAAAGAAAAGATGATTTTTACTTCCTCTTTTCATTAAGGAAAAGTAAAAGAAAGGAGAAGGAAAAATACATTTTTCCTTCCTCCTCTCATGATGAATAAAAGGGGAAATTAAGAAGAAACTTCATTTTTCTTCTCTTCCTCCTCCCTCCTCTTCCTCACCGTGACCAAGGAGCCTCCCCTACCTCTCCTTGCCGAAACCCAAAAACAAGGAAGACCCCTCTCTAGGAAGGCTCCACAAGCAAGATCCCTCTTTCCTTAAGCGAATAAGGATGTAAGTATTCCCTCACCTGTGGTACAAGTTGCTTACGATTTTCTCGAAAGACTCAAACTCTTAGAATTTGAAATAAAAGAAGACAAGAAACCATGCTTATGAACTTGATAGGTTATGATATGATTTTAGTTAGAAAGGAAATTATGTGTGTGATGTTAAGCTTGATCTTCTTATTGAGATGTTTATTAACTTTCTCTTTCTTTTTATAAGTTTTGGCCATGATAGAAATATAGGGCTTAAAACCTAATCTAACTTGCTCTTAGGTTTATTTATGATGTGTTATGAAAGTTGCTAGAGATTCATGTTATATGTTATCTAGAGATTTTGTTCTTGCTTGAAGAAGGGTTCGGCCATAATAAAAAATATAGGCTTCATGAGGCTTAAAACCTAATCTAACTTGCTCTTAGATTTACTTATGATGTGTTATAAAAGTTGCTAGAGATTCATGTTCATATGTTATCTAGAGATTTTGTTCTTGCTTGAAGAAGGGTTCGGCCATGATAGAAATATAGGGTTCATGAGGCTTAAAACCTAATCTAACTTGCTCATAGATTTATTTATGATATGTTATGAAATTTGTTAGAGATTCATGTTCATATGTTGTTAGAAGCTATGTTTTGCTTGAAGAAGTTTCGGCCATGATGGAAACATTAGGGGTTATGAAACTCAAAACCTAATTTAGTATGATCATAGACCTCCATGTGATATGTTATGAAATTAACTAAAAAGATTTATGTCTACATGTTGTTCATAAGTTTATTTTCTAGTTGTGAAGTTTCGGCCAAGATAGTGATTTAGGGTTTCATAAAGCTCTAAACCTAATTTAGCATGTTTATAAGTTTCCTTGTGATATGTTATCAAATTGGCTAAGTATTCATGTTAAGAGATTTATTAGAAGTCCACTTCTTGTTGCATGATGTTTTGGCTATGATAATTTTTAGGGTTCATGAAGCCCAAAAACATAAGTTAGTATGCTCATAGGTTCCTTGATGATATGTTATAAAATGGGATAGAAACTTGTACTTATATGTTGCTTAGGAGTTCATTTTCTACATGATGGAGTTTCGGCCATGACGAATCCTTAGGGTTCATGAAGCTCCAAAACCTAATTTAGTGTACTTATGGACTTCCTTATGATATATGATGGAATTAGCTAGGTGTTCATGCTACATGTTGTTTAGAAGTGTACATCCTTGACTTATGAAGTTTCGGCCATGATAATAATGTAGGGTTTCACAAAACTCAAAACCTAATCTAGCATGCTCATAGACTTCCTTATGATATGTTAACAATGTGGCTAAGTAATTATGTTCATGTGTTGCTTAGAAGTTTACTTCTTGTTATGATGTTTCGGCTATGATAAGGTGTTAGGGTTCATGAAACTCAAAACCTAACTTAGTATGTTCATAGACTCCTTATGATATGTTATAAGATTTGCTAAGTATTCATGTTGTATGTGGCTTTGGAGTATTCTTTTGTTATGAACTTTCGGCCATGACTATAACTTAGAATTCAAGAAAGTTTTTAACTTAAACTTAGCAAGCTATGAATTTGCTTATGATATGTTTTATGTTAAGTATGCATGCTTTATGATAAGATCAGTAACATGTTGATTATGTATGTTATGAATTATGCATGATATGATCCTTATGATGATTATGTGCTCAAGCATGTATGATTTCAACATGTTGCATGCTCATCTATGTAAGCTTATGAACCAAGCATGATAATGGTTTTATATGATGGCCATGTGCCAAGAATGCATGCCTTATGATATGATAAGAAAATGACAAAGAGTTGCTTCCCTTAAGTTGGGATTAAGAGCACTCTTCATGTTAAGACAAGAGCATGACCTTATGATGATATGATGTGGCAATTATGATGATATGATATGCATGACATGTACTTTACTTTGTATGGCTTTTACCAAGGGTGGGCTCCATAAGCGCCCCTAGACCGACGGACTATGAACGGGTCTAGTAAAAAGGGATGGGCTCCTTAGTACGCCCCTAGACCGACGGACTATGAACGGGTCTAGATCCCTAGTAGGTTCGGGGCTAGCTACCCTGTCCTAGGGATTGCGCGCATTTATGTATGTATGTGGTACAAGCCGGGCCCTCATGATGATGATATTATGTTCAAGTATTAAAAGATATGTATAAAGACATTTTGCACTCAACATGACATATGTTTTAAAAAGGCATTTTGCATAATGCACCCATTCTTATATGATATGTTTCTTTCCATGTTCATGATATGTTATGCTTCCCATGGTTCACCTCATATGATTACTTTGTTTTATGATATGTTAGAAACATGATTCATAAGAATATGTTATGATAAGAAACCATGCTCACATAGTGATGATTATGTTATTTGTTCATTGATGATATGCTTGTATGATTATGCTTGAGATACGGATTTTTGTGAGTAGGAAAGAGTCTTACTGAGCCCGTGTGCTCATAGCTTACTTACTTGTACCACAGATAAAGGCAAGGGATGGATGACCTAGGGGAGCTGCAGGAGAGGCAAGGAGGTGTGTCCAGTGGCTCGGCTGGGACGAATAAGACCTGCTATAATGTTTTGTTATGTTTGACAGGAACCATTGTATTTATGTTACATTCCAGTATAACTCTATGACATTTCCGCTGCTATAAGTTATAAGAAAGAATTTTTGAGTGGTCGCAGTCGGCCAGGTCAGGGTACTTCTAGGGCTTCTGGGCAGCCTCAGAAGTCAAGGCGATCTTCATCAAGACGTTCCCGATCTTCTCAGCAGAACCGGAAATAGCCCTTCAGCGACACTCGCTACACCAGATGTGGGTCCAGAGACCACATCACCTCAGCCTGCTCCCTGGGACATTCAGTTTGCTATTATTGCAAACTGCCTAGGCACCTGAACCGAGATTGTTTACTGAAGGCTCAGCATATTGCTTCTGGAGTGTCTGGTCATGGAGGGCAGTCCAGTCAGACAGGAGCTTATCGAGGAGAGTGGAGAGCCCAATCTTCGCATAGTCAGCAGAGGGCAGCTCCCCCAGCAGCAGCTACATATGGCATGCATGGACAGGAGCACTCCAGTGCTCTCATAGTACCACAGAGCTTTGTTTCGGGACCACAGTATCTGACTCAGGGGCAGTACCAGTCACAACCCCAGTCACAGGTCCAATATCAGTCGCAGCCTACCTATCTGTCTCTGGCTCAGTACTCGACACTATCACAGTGGCAGGCTCAAACTCAGGTGCAGCAGCCTTTGGCAGCACTACCACCTCCACCACCGGCGCCAGAGACTGGACATATTCATGCGGTTACCAGAGAGGATGCACAGCGAGCCGACGGATCCATTTTCCGCGGTATGATTTTACTTTATGCATTATCCGCTGATATGCTGATAGATACTGGTAGCTCGCATTCTTTTTTTTTCCCATGCCTTCATGAAAGACATAGTTAGATTACCTACTCTTATACCGCAGCGACTGACCTTCTCCTTACCGTCCGGTGATTCATTGAACGTCACTCAGGAAGTTAGAGGTTGTCTGTTAGATTTTGGCAACATGATACTTATGGTTGATTTATTAGTGCTGGAAATGGTCGAGTTCGACATTATCCTTGGTATGGATTGGTTGTCTACATATAATGCCATGGTTGATTGCCAGACGAGGGTGGTCACATTGCGACCTCCGAACCAACCCTCTTGGGATTTCACTAGCATCAAGGACGATGACATATCAATCATTTCAGCGATTCAGGCTCAGAAGCTGCTATCACATGGCTGTCAGGTATTTCTTGTGTTTATGATTAATACTGACGATAGTAGTAGTTTCCAGCTCTCCTACTCGAGCTATCCTTTTCCTCTATCTGTAGAATAAGAAAATGCAAATCTATAAGCGACTGTTTAGTAAGTACCATCTACTCATAAAACAAGCATTAAAACAAGAATAGACTTTTCAAATCTACTTGGGAAAAACACAAAACTCGCGTTGACAATAATTCACGCTAAAACGCATAATTCAGAAATATGTACATGGCATGCATTTTTAAATAGATTTATCAAGCAAAACATCAACTTAAGACTATGCTAGCAATGAGAACATATAATGGAAGCATAAGTCTTGCCATACTATAGATTTCATCCAAGCTAAACTTCATAACTCAAATTCTCAAACTTAAGAAGGCTTCTACTTAGACAAACAACACAGTTTGAAAATTTTATATTACGTAACTAGTGAAAATAATAATAAACTTGCTTGGGTCTGACATTGTACTACTTTGCGCGCATCCTTAATAAGATCCAAGATAGCTAATCCCGAACCTATTAAGGTACTACTAGACGATCTAGGGGCCTAGGGGCGATCTAGTAGCCCACCCTTGGACCTTGTGTCCAGTACATGCCATTTTAAAGTAAAATACTTCCTTTTAAATATCTCTTTCTTGTACTTTCACTTATTGGTCATTTAAACAAACACCTTACGTGTGCTTAATCCCCTCACACTTATATGGAAGCACTTTAGGGCACTTGAATACGCTTCTTAGCCCCAAAACTAGATGGGAAACAATTCAAGACACTCTACACACGCTCTTAGTCCCAAAACTTTAGAGGGCATCTTACATATCATATCATGCATCTTCTTTAACATGAAGAAAAACATATCATAACATGTGTGTTCTTAATCAGGCATAAAAGATATCACAACATGCACCATCATAGCAACTTATACTGTAGGTGAGTAGTACTTACATCCTTTCACAATATCTTACTATTATTGGGTAATGGAAAGACTGTCCTCTCTTGTATGCCTTAATCTCCAAGTTACCCTTCCCGTGCACACTAATCCTTGGGAAAGCTCTCCTCTAGATTCTCCCCTTGAAGGAACTTAGCACCTTCGAATCCCTAGGGTTCTTGGCTGAAACCAAAAAGAAAGGAGAAGAAGAATTTCGGCTATGGAGGAGAAGAGAAAATAAAAGGTTAGGTTTTTCTTCTCTTCCCTTCCCCTTTTATATTAAGTGGAAGTTGATGTATCTCTTCACCCCAAATCAACATATAATGAATAGTTTCCTATTTTCAATGTGATACTTTACCACCACCTAATGGCTACTTAAACCAATCTTAAATCAAAGGTCTAGGGTTCAAATCCCAGACCGGGTCATTTATATATATATATTATTTCTTTCTATTCTTCTATTTTCTTATGCTCTTTTGGAGGAAAGGAAATTTATAGGTGTTACAATCCCCATATCTTATAAAAAGTTTATCCACGAACTTAGAACAATTATAGATATTTCTATCTCATATCATCCTCGCGTTCCCATGTCGCCTCTTCATACTGTTGACTTTGCCACAACACTTTCAATAACAATATCTTTTTGTTCCTCAGCTTCTTAACTTCTCGATCTATTATCCGTATAGGTCAACTTTCATAACTGAGATTCTCTTGAACTTGTACCGACTGTGACTCAATCACTTGGTTTACATCGAGAACATGCTTCTTCAGCATTGAGATATGTAATACATTATGGATGGCTGACATCTCCTGAGGTAGTTCCAGCTCATAAGCTACCTTACCAACCCTTTTAGTAATCAGGTATGACCCCACATAATGTGGACTCAACTTTCCTTTCTTTCCAAACCTCATCACTCCTTTCATAGGAGCTACTTTAAGAAACACTCAGTCCCCAACATCAAATTCTAGTGGTCTACGGCGCACATCCGCATAGCTCTTCTGCCGACTCTGAGCAATTTCTATCCTCTGGCGAATGTTTTGAATGTCTTTGGTGGTGTCCTCGATAAGATCTGTCTGGAGCCCCATTTCTTTATTTTCACCACCTTTATACCAATAGATAGGGGATCTATATCTCCTCCCATATAGAGCCTCGTAAGGTGTCATTCTGATAGTAGCTTGATAACTATTATTATATGCGAATTCTGCTAAGCATAGATATCGACACCAGCTCCCTTTGAAATCGAAGGCACAAGCGCATAGCATATCCTCCAGAACTTGATTTACTCGTTTTGTTTGTCTGTCAGTTTGAGGATGAAATGCGGTGCTAAACCGTAGCTTAGTGTCAAGAGCTTTCTGAACACACTCCCAGAAGTGTGAAGTAAAGTGACAATCTCTATCAGAAATTATGGTTTTGAGAACTCCTTGTAATCTGATAGCCTCTTTAACATACATTTGCACTAGCTGTTCAATAAAGTAGGATACTCTAATAACTATAAAATTAGCAGACTTGGTCAATCTATCCACTATTACCCAGATAGCATCATAACCATTCGTGGTTCTGGGTAGCCCTACTATGAAATTCATAGATATATCCTCCCACTTCCATTCTGGGATTTGGATAGGCTGCAGAACTCCGCCCGGTCTATGATATTCTACTTTAACTTGTTGACATGTTAGGCAGGTACTGACATATCTTGCAATGTCGCTTTTCATTCCAGACCACCAGAAGCGTTCCTTTACATCTTGGTACATCTTAATGGAACCAGGATGCATAGCATAGGGTGTTCTATGGGCTTCCTCTAAAATTTTCTGTCGCAGTTCTTCTTGATTAGGGACACAGAGGAGATCACCATAATATAGTATCCCACGGTCTGATACTTCAAACACTCCATTTCCTCCCTCCGGTATTCCCTGCTTGATTTTCTGAATATTAGGATCTTCATCCTGCCCTTTCTGTGTATCTTCAAGCAGGGTTGGCTCTAATGTCAAAGTGGAGAACTGCCCAGTAACAATTTCAAGCCCAAAATTTACTATTTCTTTCTGTAGGGGAGGGAACATAGCAGATAAGGATAATAAAGTTACGCCAGATTTCCTACTTAGTGCATCTACCACTTTGTTCGCCTTCCCTGGATGGTAGAGGATTTCACAGTCATAGTCTTTGACCAGTTCCAGCCATCTCTGCTATCTCATGTTCAAGTCTTTTTGAGTGAAGAAATACTTCAGACTCTGGTGATCTGTGAAAATCTTGCATTAAGCTCCGTACAAGTAATGCCTCCAGATTTTGAGAGGGAAAACTACTGCTGCTAGCTCGAGGTCATGAGTCGGGTAGTTCTTCTTATAGTATTTGAGTTGTCTTAAGGCATAGGCAATGACTTTGCCATTCTGCATCAGTACAACTCTGAGCCCCACCTTAGAACCATCACTGTAAATATCGAAGCTTTCACTATTTTCTGGAAGAGTCAAGATTAGAGCACTGGTCTGTCTTCTTTTCAACTTAGTGAAACTCCTCTTATAATGCTCTGCCCACTCAAATTTTCAGTTCTTTCTGGTAAGTACTGTCAGTGGGGAGGTGACCCTTGAGAAGTTCTCTACAAATTTCCAGTGGTAGCCTACTAACCTAAGGAAACTCCTGATTTCACTAACATTCTTGGGTCTATTCCAGTTACTCACAGCTTCTATTTTTGTTGGGTCCGCCATAATCCCATCTTTGGAAATAATGTGACCTAGGAAGGATAGTTGATTGAGCCAGAACTCGCACTTGGAGAACTTTGCGTACAACTGGCTCTGCTGAAGAATCTGTAGTACTGTCCTCAGATGTTCGGCATGTTCTTCCTGAGTTCTAGAGTATATAAGGATATCGTCTATGAAGACGATTACAAACTTGTCCAAATATGCTTTGAATTCTTTGTTCATCAGATCCATAAACGTAGCAGGAGCATTCGCCACTCCAAAAGGCATAACTACAAACTCGTAGTGACCATACCTCGTTCGGAATGCCATCTTCAGTACATCATCCGCTTTCACTTTCACTTGATGATATCCAGACCACAAGTCTATCTTGGAAAAGACTGTGCCTCCATTTAACTGGTCAAATAGATCATCAATTCTCGGCAGGGGATACCTATTTTTGATGGTTACTTTGTTCAGCGCTCTGTAGTCCACACACATTCGCATGGACCCGCCCTTCTTCTTTACAAACAACACCGGAGCTCCCCATGGTGAGTGACTAGGGTGAATAAAACCCTTGTTAAGAAGCTCCTGTAGTTGTCCCTGGAGTTCTTTCAATTCTATCGGAGCCATGCGGTAGGGGTGTCTTTAAGATTGGATAGGTACCAGGGATGAGTTCAATCTCAAATTTAATTTCCCTATCTGGAGTTAAGCCCGGTAACTCATCCAGAAACACTTCGGGGTAGTCACATACGACTTTAACCTCCTCTAGATTTTGGTCTCTCTCTTGCTGGGTATTAATCACATGAGCTAGAAACCCGGCACATCCATCGGCTAACATTTTCTGAGCTTTTATCCGATAAGAATTTCTGGGTTCTCTTCTTTATTTCTCTGATGAACTCAAACCTAGATTCTGCCTCAGGTTGGAATAGGACTCTTTGCTTACGACACTCGATGGAAGCACCATACCTGCTCAGAAAGTCCATCCCAAAAATAACATCATAATCAGACATGTTTAGCATTATCAGATCACTATACAGTTCTCTGTCTGAAATTTTGACTGGTACAGCACGTAGCCAATGCGTAGATGTCATTATCTCTCCCGAGGGTAGTGTTGTCAAGAATTGTCCACATAGGACCTCTGGGGGTATACCTATTCTTTCAGCAAATCCTATGGAGACAAACGAATGGGTTGTTCTAGTATCAAATAACACAGTTGCATAAAGAATAAAAATGTGTATCTGACCTATGACAACAGTGGAGGCATTTGCTACCTCCTCTCTGGTAAGGTAGAAAACTCGAGCATTTGTAGAACTTGGTAGAGACTCCAGTCTGCCTTGGCTAATATAAGGACCCTCCAACGCGGCCTGCATCTGGTGTAACTATGTCTGCTTGTCTCCATATTGAACAGGTTGTGCTGGAGGTAGGTGGATCTTGGTCGGGTAATACTTGGCTATATGTCCCTCATGACCACACATATAACAACCACTAGTGCCCTTGCGAAAGATTTCAGGATGCATCTTTCCACACGTGGGACACGTAGCATACTTAGGCTGCTTGCTTACGGATCCTCCCTTTTTATTGCTCCACTGCTTTCTCTTGGAGCTCCCCTTCCAGGTTGAACCATGTCCCAGGGGTTTTTGAGTGCTAGAACTCCCTTGACTTTTATTCTCAATTAGTACTGGCTTCTACTACTTGATACTGTTCAGGTAATGTTCTGTGATCTGGGCACTACTAATCAGCTCTTCTACAGTCTATGGCCTATTAATTCCGCCAGCTACATTCAAAGCTATTTTGGCCTCAGCATCTTGAGCATTAGCCTATTGAATTTTTTCATAGCTTCGTCAACTGATAAACTTCCTTGTCGAAATTCCATGAACTCCTCGTAATGTTTGTTCGTGATCCGCATATGAAAGAACTCTTCGAAAAACTCAGTCTCGAAGTCAGACCAGGTCATTTGATTCACTATTCTTTTCACCTTGACCCGTTCCCACCACATTCTTGCAACCCCAGTGAGGCAGAAGGAAGCGTACTTTATCTTTTCTACTTTTGGCCAGTCCAGCAACTCCATTATACTCTCTAGGGTTTTGAACCATGCTTGAGCATCCCACGGTTCGTTGGTACCAGAGAAGTTCTCTAGTTTCAATTTCTGCCACTAGATAAGGTATGCTTCCTGCCTCCCTGCCCTTGTAGGGGCTGCCGGTGTAACTGATGGGACCTCGGCCACAATTGGTGCCACCACATTAGCTTCCGATGGGACTACGGGAGGAGCTCGTTGGTTAGCAGTCAGGGTGGCTATAACCTACTGTTATTCTGCCAATTGTCTCTGCAGCTGTGTTACTACTTCTAAAAGATTGGCCGGTGGTACAGACTCATTTGTCTCTAGTTGAGGTTATTAACTCTCGGCTGTCTAGTCGGTCGTCCTTTGGCCATCTACATATTCATAATCAACCAATGAGATATACGTCAGTCCCCCATCATTCTTACTTGCTGCCCTCAATACTTTCAAGTATAAGCATGATTAACCTTAATAAACAATTCTTACTAATCATAACAGGAATAAAATGCATAAAAGTTGTGAGAAAATACTTTCTTACTTGGAAGCTGCAGGATCAATGCTTGATGTGTGTGTGGCGGAAGGGTGGAACTTGCTCTGATACGAAACTGTAATGCCCGACCTTCTACCCTTACCTCATATAGGACATACGTTACCCTTTCTATATATCTAAATTTTGGCTTTCTTACACATTATGTACTGCTCAGTCCATAGATCAACTCTAACTTGTTTCAACTGATAGGACATGACCTGGAGCCAAGCAGAGCTGCACGGGCGTGTGAATTCACACAGTCATGTCCCCTTGGCCAAGAGAAAGAGGTGCATGGTCGTCTGAATCCACACAGTCGTGTCCCCTTGGCCAAGGAGAAGAGGTGCACAACCGTGTGAATTCACACGGCCGTGCCCACTTGGCCGAAAGGAAGAGGCGCACGACCATGTAACTCCACATGGCCGTGTCCCTTGGTCGAGAGGAAGAGGTGCACGACCGTGTGAATTCACACAGTCATGTCCCCTTGGCCGAAAGGAAGAGGCGTGCGGCCGTGTAACTCCACACAGCTGTGTCCCCTTGGCCGAGAGGAAGAGGTGCACGGCTGTGTGAATCCACATGATCGTGTCACCTTGGCCGAGAGCAGGAAGTAGGGAGCTGTGTGAATCCACACGATCGTGACACGGGTCGTGTGGAGGTCACACCCCACTCTACAAAAGGGTTTGTTCTCCCCTTTGGGGAGACCCTAGAGCTCCCCTCTTCGCCACTCTTATACTGTCAAACTAACAACTTCATCCTAGGCAAATAGAGATAGTATTTCATAAAGAGCGAAAAGAAAAAATTACTTTAACACGAAGTTCCGACATGTTCCATACAATAACAAGTTCCCAATCTCCTTCCACTGTTCCATTACACACACACACAAAACACTGCTCCTGATGCCTCCTCCTACTCCAGTTTTCCTTTTATTTTATCTATAGTATAAGGAAATGAAAATCTATAAGCGATTGCTTATTAAGTACCATATACTCATAAAATAATCATTAAAACAAGAATAGGCTTTTCAAATCTGCTTAGGGAAAACACAAAACTCGCGTTGACATTAATTCACGCTAAAACGCATAATTCAGAAATATGTACATGGCATGCATTTTAAAATAGATTTATCACGCAAAACATCAACTTAAGACTATGCTAGCAATGAGAACATATAATGGAAACATAAGTCTTGTTATAGTATAGAGTTCATCCAAGCTAAACTTTATAACTTAAATTCTCAAACTAAAGAAGGCTTCTACTAAGACAAACAATAATAAACTTCCTTGGGCCCTGTTGACCTCCACAAGTGTACGAAAATATCGCAAGTAATATAAAAGATTATCGTATCCACAGGGACTGGAATAAGTACTAAGAATGTCTCAAAACGAGTTAGCTAAACAACAATTCAATGAGTTAACAAGTACAAAGTAAATCTACCAAAGGTAAAGATGCAAATAAAAAGTTAGGAAACAAGAATAAGGGCAATGATAAGGGATGTTCTAGGAGTTTTGGTTTCTTTGTAAGGTTACTCAATGTATATGATCTACCCAAATCTCATTCCTCAATTGTCCATCATTTGTAGAAGGTTGTCGGTTCTCTCTTGTAATAGACAACTGATGTAGGAATGAAATCTACACCCAAATGTGATCAAATAGGGATGAACCTATGTTGTCCTTACACGGGTTTGCCTGTCACATGCGTCCCTCGGATAATCAACATAAGAATTCATCTCTCATCAAACGTATCTAGGTATAAAGATTAATGCATAAATCTATCCTACCCCCTTGAATGACCCTATTTCACCTTCAAGATCCTCCCTCAAATGTCCTTACATGAGCATGTTCCTGTCATGAAGATCCCTCGGAAAATCGAATGAGAGATTACCTCTACAAGATCCACAAGATATCTAAACATTCAATCAAGCATGGTAATTAGGCACAATCATAACATTCCACACAAGATCAAATAGATACAAAACAGGGCAAAATCATATAAATGAGAAATTGGCATATCCACAAGAGTTTTACATCAATATTTCCTTACAAATACTCCCTCCATCCTTGAACAAGAGATCTACTCCATAAATCGAAGAAAGAATCTAAAAGAAACAAAGATTACAAGCATTTCTAATCCCTCAAATCCAAGAAAGGAGAGAAAGAAAACTTATCTATGGAGAAGAATGGTCTTCGGATCCAATCCTTCGATCTTGGAGTCAAATCAGTGAAGATCCTCCCTAGAATCGTCGGAAAACCCCTCCAAGATGGAGGGAAATCTCCTAAATCTTCCTTTCTCCCAAAGGAGAGAAGATCCCCTTTCAAATCTTGAAGGAAGCCTTATATAGAAGAGGGGATTAGGCGCCATACGGCCCCGAAGCACGGCCGTGTGAGGTACACATGGCCTGCTCCATTCTCTTCTCTGCCAACCTCACACGGCCGTGTGAGGTACACGGCCGTGGCTTGCCTGTACCAATGATCCCCTTGCACGGCCGTGTAGATCTACATGGCCTATACTACCTTCGCCTCTTGAAACCCGACACGGTCGTGTGGTGCACACGGCCAGCACTCTCTTGCTCACTAGAAACCTCACACGGTCGTGTAAGATACACGGCTGAGGCTTCTCTGGTCTCTGGAAAACTGACATGGTTGTGTGGTGTACACGACCTAGACTTCATTGGGCTTCAAAAAGTTGGCACGGCCGTGTGAGGTTCACACGACTAGGCCATCTCCTTTCTCTGCTACAGCTACTTGACCTCTCATCTCCACACGGCCTGGGCAAACCCCCATGGCAGGGTCGTGTGGGGTTCAGGTACAATGTCTTCCTCCATTGCTTTGCTTGCAGATTTGGCCTCGAACACGCATCCTTCACCAAATTCGACTGCTGTGTACAAAAAATGCACAAAAGTAGATCTCCAAACAAAGAGAGTAAATATGCTCAAAAGGAGAGCTGGAAGTACGAAAGTGCATAGATAAAGCATGTACAAAGTATGTGAATGTGCTTCAAATCATGCTAAACAAGTGTATACAATCTACGCACATCACACCCTCAGACTTAAACCTTTACTTCTCCTCTAATTTCATACCGTGTATATATTCCTTCAACCGTTGCCCATTTACCTTAATCACTCCAAGATCTTTATTCCAAATATCTACCGCTCCAAAAGGATAAACCTTTTTAACCTCGAAGGGACCCGCCCACCTTGATTTAAGCTTTCCTGGAAAAAGCTTTAGCCTTGAATTAAACAATAAAACTAGATCTCCTTCCTTGAAATTTTTGCGGAGAATGTGTTGATCATGCCATTTCTTTGTCCTTTCCTTAAAAGATCTAGCATGTTCATAGGCATCCAATCTCAATTCATCAAGCTCATTTAACTGAAGCTTCATTTTCTCTCCTGCTTCCTTGAGATTCATGTTTAGATTTGTAATTGCCCAATAAGCCTTATGTTCTAACTCTACTGGAAGATGACAAGGCTTTCCATAAACTAGCCGAAATGGAGTCATCCCAATAGGAGTCTTGTAGGCAGTATGATATGCCCATAAAGCATCATCTAGCTTCAATGACCAGTCCTTCCGTGAAGTAGATACTGTTTTCTCTAGTATGGCTTTGATTTCACAGTTAGAAATTTCAGCTTGCCCATTAGTTTGTGGATGATATGGCGTTGCTACTTTGTAGCTCACTCCGTATTTTCTAAGTAAATTCTCAAACTATCTTTCTATAAAGTGTGATCCACCATCGCTAATGACTACTTTAGGCATACCAAACCTTGGAAAAATTATGCTTCTAAACAATTTGATAACCTGCATGGGCCACCAATCGTGTGGATCTTGTAGAGGTAGTTCCTCATTCGATTTTCCGAGGGATCTTCGTGATAGGAACATGCCTATGTAAGGACGTTTGAGGGAGGATCTTGAAGGTGAAATAGGGTCATTCAAGGGGGTAGGATAGATTAATGCATTAATCTTTATACCTAGATGCGTTTGATGAGAGATGAATTCTTATGTTTATTATCCGAGGGGCGCACGTGACAGGCAAGCCCGTGTAAGGACAACATAGGTTCATCCCTATTTGATCACATTTAGGTGTAGATTTCAGTCCTACGTCGATTGTCTATTGCAAGAGAGAACCGACAACCTTCTACAAATAATGGACAATTGAGGAATGAGATTTGGGTAGATCATTTACATTGAGTAAACTTACAAAGAAACAAAAACTCCTAAAACATCCCTTATCATTGCCCTTATTCTTGTTTCCTAACTTTTCATTTGCATCTTTACCTTTGGTAGATTTACTTTGTACTTGTTAACTCATTGAATTGTTGTTTAGCTAACTCGTTTTGAGACATTCTTAGTGCTTATTCCAGTTCTTGTGGATACGATAATCTTTTAAATTACTTGCGATATTTCCGTACACTTGCGGAGGTCAACAAGTTTTTGGCGTCGTTGCCGGGGACTGCGCTATAACTTTAGGAATTATCAATTAAGTTAGACTAGACATAACTTTTCTTTTCATTTGCATAGTTGAACCTAATTGTTAGAATTCTGTTTTCATAACTTTTTCTTGTATTCTTTGCTACATCTTGTTTCTTTTGTAATTCTAATTCTGCACTTTTTAATTCTTAACATTCTAACCTAACTTTTCTCTGTTTTTCTTGCCTTTAATTCAGTTTCATTCTTTTTTTTCCTTTTCTTTTGAACATATCTTGCTATCTTGTTCTTGTGTATGCGAAGGTCTAACTTTGCAGGAGAACTTCTTACTCTAGACCCTGAGATAGATAGAACATTTCATAGAAAAAAATTTTTGGAAAGACAACAAGAAGAACAAGAACATTCTATTATGGCGAATAGACCACTAATGGATTATGTAACACCTTACGCTAGGGGTTTTCGATCTAGTATTTCAAGGCCTTCAGTTGAAGAAAATAATTTTTAGATCAAACCTGCAATTATATCTATGGTGCAACAAAATCAGTTTGGTGGAGGGCCGCATGAAGACCCAAATCAACACTTGAAAGTCTTCTACGAAATATGCAGCACAATGAGGTTATCCCCGGCAACGACGCTAAAAACTTGTTGACCTCCGCAAGTGTACGGAAATATCGCAAGTAATATAAAAGATTATTGTATCCACAGGGACTGGAATAAGCACTAAGAATGTCCCAAACTAGTTAGCTAAACAACAATTCAATGAGTTAACAAGTACAAAGTAAATCTACCAAAGGTAAAGATGCAAATGAAAAGTTAGGAAACAAGAATAAGGACAATGATAAGGGATGTTCTAGGAGTTTTGGTTTCTTTGTAAGGTTACTCAATGTAAATGATCTACCCAAATCTCATTCCTCAATTGTCCATCATTTGTAGAAGGTTGTCAGTTCTCTCTTGCAATAGACAACTGACGTAGGACTGAAATCTACACCTAAATGTGATCAAATAGGGATGAACCTATGTTGTCCTTACACGGGCTTGCCTGTCACGTGCGTCCCTCGGATAATCAACATAAGAATTCATCTCTCATCAAACGCATCTATTAATGCATAAATCTATCCTACCCCCTTGAATGCCCCTATTTTACCTTCAAGATCCTCCCTCAAACATCCTTACATAGGCATGTTCTTGTCACGAAGATCCCTCGGAAAATTGAATGAGGAATTACCTCTATAAGATCCACAAGATATCCAAACATTCAATCAAGCATGGTAATTAGGCACAATCACAACATTCCACACAAGATCAAATAAATACAAAACAGGACAAAATCATACAAATGGGAAATTGGCATATCCACAAGAGTTTTACATCAAGATTTCCTTACAAATACTCCCTCCATCCTAGAACAAGAGATCTACTCCATAAATCAAGGAAAGAATCCGAAAGAAATAAAGATTACAAGCATTTCTAATCCCTCAAATCCAAGAAAGGAGAGAAAGAAAACTTATACGGAGAAGAATGGTCTTTGGATCCAATCCTTCGATCTTCGAGTCGAATCGGTGAAGATCCTCCCTAGAATGGCCGAAAAATCCCTCCAAGATGGAGGGAAATCTCCCAAATCTTCCTTTCTCCCAAAGGGGAGAAGATCCCCTTTCAAATCTTGAAGGAAGCCTTATATAGAAGAGGGGATTGGGCGCCACACAACCCCGAAGCACGACCGTGTGATGTACACATGGCCTGCTCCATTCTCTTCTCTGCCAACCTCACACGGTCGTGGCTTGCCTCTACCAATGATCCCCTTGCACGACCATGTAGATCTACATGGCATGTACTGCCTTCGCCTCTGGAAACCTGGCACGACCGTGTGGTGCACACGACCATCACTCTCTTGCTCACTGGAAACCTCACACGACCGTGTAAGGTACACGGCCGATGCTTCTCTGGTCTCTGGAAAACTGACATGGTCGTGTGGTGTACACGACCTAGACTTCATTGGGCTTCAAAACTTGGCACGACCGTGTGAGGTTCACATGGCCAGGCCATCTCCTTTCTCTGCTGCAGTTACATGACCTCTCATCTCCACACGGCCTGGGCAAATCCCCATGGCAGGGCCGTGTGGGGTTCAGGTACAATGCCTTCCTCCATTGCTTTGCTTGCAGATTTGGTCTTGAACACGCATCCTTCACCAAATTCGACTCCTGTGTACAAAAAATACACAAAAGCAGATCTTCGAACAAAGAGAGTAAATATGCTCAAAAGGAAAGCTGGAAGTACGAAAGTGCATAGATAAAGCATGTACAAAGTATGTGAATGTGCGTCAAAACATGCTAAACAAGTGTATACAATCTACGCACATCAGGCTCGGTATTGTACTACTTTGCGTGCATCCTTAATAAGATCTGAGGTAGCTAATCCCGGACCTATTAAGGTACTACTAGGTGATCTAGGGGCCTAGGGGCGATCTAGGAGCCCACTCATAGACCTTGTGTCCAGTACATGCCATTTTAAAGTAAAATACTTCCTTTTAAATATCGCTTTCTTGTGCTTGCACTTATTGGTCATTTAAACAAACACCTTATGTGCGCTTAATCCCCTCACACTTATAGGGAAGCACTTTAGGGCACTTGAATACACTTCTTAGCCCCAAAACTAATTGGGAAGCAATTCAAGACACTCTACACATGCTCTTAGGCCCAAAACTTTAGAGGGCATCTTACATATCATATCTTGCATCTTCTTTAACATGAAAAAAAAACATATCATAATATGTGTCTTCTTAATCAGGCATAAAAGATATCACAACAGGTGAGTAGTACTTACATCTTTTCTCAATATCTTACTATTATTGGGTGAAGGAAAGATGATCCCCTCTTGTATGCCTTAATCTCCAAGTTACCCTTCCCATGTGTACTAATCCTTGGGAAAGCTCTCCTCTAGATTCTCCCCTTGAAGGAACTTAGCACCTTGGAATCCCTAGGGTTCTTGGCTGAAAACCAAAAAGAAAGGAGAAGAAGAATTTCGACTAGGGAGGAGAAGAGAAAATAAAAAGTTAGGTTTTTCTTCTCTCCCCTTCCCCTTTTATATTAAGTGGAAGTTGAAGCATCTCTTCACCCAAAATTAACATATAATGAATAGTTTCCTATTTCCAATGTGATTCTTTACCACCATCTAATGTCTACTTAAACCAATTTTAAATCAAAGGTCTAGGGTTCAAATCCTAGCTCGGGTCATATATATATATATTTATTTATTTATTTTCTATTCTTCTATTTCTTTTTGCTCTTTTGGAGGAAAGGAAATTTATGGGTGTTAATATATATATATTTTTATTTCTTTTCATATTCTTCTATTTCTTTTTGCTCTTTTGGAGGAAAGAAAATTTACAGGTGTTACATAATTAGATCAATTTGGTATTGTCTTCATTGATGATAATGTGATTTTTTTCCCGATCCGAGGTGGAT
The DNA here is from genome assembly GCF_018446385.1 of Zingiber officinale. NCBI lineage: Eukaryota > Viridiplantae > Streptophyta > Magnoliopsida > Zingiberales > Zingiberaceae > Zingiber > Zingiber officinale. The sequence continues at coordinate 82,049,010 of NC_055991.1, forward strand.
CACGAATAATATCTTCGCATAGTTCTGGAGATACCTCGACGAGAACATCTTTATGTGAAGTTCAGTAAATGTGCACCTTGACTATCTTATATGGAATTTCTGGGAGACATCGTCTCTAGTAGGGGCATATCAATGGATTTACAAAAGATAGAGCTTCTTTGGTCTGGCTCGATATTACTGGGGACTTGTTGAGTATTTTCTAGTATAGCTATGTAGTTGATTTGACTATCCAGGAAGGCCAGTTCTTAGGAGCTTAAGTAAAAGCTGGTAATTGCAACCATCTTAGTTTTACCTTCTTGTGTAGATGGATTTATACTCTACATAGATGTATTGTACCAAGATTTAGGTGCAGTTTCAATGCAGCACAAGCGAGTAGTATTGTATGCTTCTTATTAGCTAAAAGAATATGTAAAGAATTATGTTATTAATGATTTAGAGTTAGCAACTATCATTCTTGTGCTAAAAATTTAGAGACATTATTCGTATGAAATCACTTTTAAGGTTTCCATTGATCACATGAATGGTGCAAAGTTTTGGAGTTGAGATTATTAGAGCAAAGACAGACAAAGTGAGGGGCTTTATTGCCTATGGATGCTTAGCCACCTATTGTTGAGTAGATTTAGAGAGCTCAAGCATGTGATCAACATCTTCGGTTTATTTGTAGTAGAGTAGTATCAGGATAACAAACAGAATTCTTGCATAATGAGAACAAGATTCTTTATTTCTGTGAAAGATTATGTGTGTTCCTAAGTCACATCCTATCTAGGAGGAGTTACTGCAGGAAGCACATCGATCGAGATTTGCAATTCATTCGAGTGGTACCCAAATGTATAGGGACCTAAAATGTTCCTATTGGTGGAACAACATGAAGAAAGACATAGTGTATTTTGTAGCTCGATATCTAGTATGTCAATAAGTAAAGGTTGAACATTAGAGACTAGTAGGATTGTTTAGTAGATTTAGTTACCAAAATAGAAATTAGAGCATATTACGATGGGCTTTGTCTTGGGATTACCCAAGACCTAGATAGGATATGATGCGATTTGAGTAATTGTTGATTGGTTGACTAAATTTTCTCACTTTCTACTTATTTGTAGGGTGAACCCTTTGGATCACCTAGTGGAGTTATATTGCAAAGAGGTTATCAAACTTCATGGTTTACGTCTGAGTATCATACCGGATAGAGATTCACAATTTATCTCACGGTGCTGACAGTATTTATATTAGACTATGGGTATAGAACTCCGCTTAGTATAACTTTCCACACTCAAATAGATGCAGTCTAAGTGTACTATATAGACGTTAGAGAATTTACAGATAGTGTGCATTATGGATTTTGGAGGTAGCTGATTTATCCACAGTTGGCTAGATAGTAATGTGGAAGTAGGGGAAGCATGGTGAGCTCATAACCCACAGAGTCATCACTATCTACTTGGAAGTATATCATCTTGTACTTTTATAAGGGAACCTTAATTCCTTACGGTTGGAGATTTGTGCATGATACTAGGATAAAATAGTATATGGGTATGCTGCTTAGTTGTTGCCCTTAGATGATTATCCATGAATTTGAGTAGTAAATTTAAAATCTAAATTTTTATTAGTGGGGGAGAATGTAAGGAATGGTAATTAAATAATAAATGTTATTAGAGAAATAACCTTATTGGATTTTTTTAAAAAAAATTCAAAATTTAAATAGAGGTCGTTTGACACCTTTAAGGGGATAAATCAATTGGGTTTAGGAAAAACCTATTGGGATAACTAGTTAAGTGGGAGTTGATTGAGGAGTTAACTTAGTGTTTAATTGATTTAAATCTAGGTATATAATCTAATGTTACTGTGCCCTAATGCTATTTTCCTCTCCTCCCCGATTCTTATCACCAACACCCTCACCTTTGCTCCTGACCTCTTCATCATCGATCCTCTCTCCCTCACATGTCTCAACCGACGTCGTCGTCACTCGATCACGTTGGCACCAAGACTCTTCACCGTCGTCCGACGTTGTGCCCTAGCACGCAGCTGACCACACCTCCACTTCATCGTTGTCATAGATCCAGCATCATCATGCCCTAGCATCGACACAGATCATCATCTTCCCCTTCGAGCCATGCCCTAGTGCCGCACTACCCTCTGCCGCACATGTCACCATCACCATCGCCCATCGTGGCTAATTCGTGAGTGCTGCCATTGCCCTTTCCGGCAAAGCCAAGCCTAACCAATTGATCCACTCTCATCGCCACCCCTCTATTCTTGGTCATGCTCATCCCAAAGAGCCAACCGTCGGCTATTGTGAGAGCCACCTCCTTATCACCTCAATTCATCGCTTCCCTTCCTTTACGTGAGGTCGAATAAGTGATGCTACAACCACCGGTTGAGTGAGAGTCGCCGATTGCCATGAGTCATTGCTGGAGCAGTGAACAACCACTAGAGAAGAAGAAGGAGCCATGGGTAATGAATTTCGTAACCTAAGTTTTGTTGATCTATGTTAGATATTCACATGTGATATGTTGATTTGGGTAGATCTTGGATTGATCTAAGGGTTAATTGATATATGATGGTTATTTGATGATTGATTGATGTAGATGGTTGCATGATCATTATTAGAATCATTAGATTGATATCGTGATTACTTGTGATGGATTGGATGCATGCAGTTCTTTGTTTGTAGTAACGAATTGATTTAATTGGAGATCATGTTATGGATAAATAGATTGATTTAAATGATTATTTGATTTATCGATGATTAACAAAGATTATTATAAGATTATTAATTATGGATGAATTAAGAATATTGTCACGCCCCAGAGGAGTCTCTGTCCGAACAAATTTCGGCAGCATCTCCCCTGTACGGCGGACAATCTGAAACTTTTCTACAAGCACTATATACCTCAGCCACATGCGGCTGGAATAATAACAATAAAAGAAAACAAACACCACGCAGTTAATACCAAATTCAGCCTCTGGCTGACACAACCACGCAGTTAAAAATAAAGCAGCCCACTCGGCTGTACCAAAACCAAAACACAACGGAAAACGATAGAAACCATATACAAACCAAACACAAAACTGCTAGCCGGCTAGGCTTACACATCCAACAACAAATACAAAATACCACATAACGACATCAATACTCCAAAAACAAAACCGGAGTACAGAGCTAAACAAACTGATACATAAACAAACAAAACATACGTGAAATCGATAAGTCCTCTGATGTGACGTGGGGACCAGCAGACAGGATACTCCAAGCGACACCAAAACCAAACCTGGTACCTGAAAAAGATAGTATCAACGGGGGTGAGTTCAACAACTCAGCGAATACCAATGGACATGAGTAGTAAGATATATCTAACAGCATCAATCATGGAATCCCGCTTCCTAATCATATCTAGGGAATACGCAAAACTGAAAGGTAACTGAGGAAGCTGTACTCACCAGGAACTCCTATCCAGACAAAAAGGTCGTCAAACCGAAAGTGTCAATAATCCTGTATGCAGGTCAAAAGTATGTATCCAACCAAAATACAGCAACCAAATGCAGCAAACACAATCATAAGAATATAAATGCATCAATGCATATGATGCTAATGATGCGTCCTGGTCACGCCGATCGATCATCTCACACAAATGGTGAGGCCGAGTGGTAGGGGTGTGACAACCGTGCACTCTGTCGTCACTACTCGATGAGTGACCGAGTGGACGGGATCTTGTCGAGTACTCTGTCCTGTGACCCCAAATAATAAATGGGAGCTCAATGCTCTCATCTCCGGTACACGATGGCGGAGGAAATCTCTGCCAAGCTACCACGAGTCACACGACCAACGGAGCCAAGCGAGTCCACCGTCTGGCTACTACGTTGCTACACTAAATGCCGGTGAGCCAAGCAGGCGGAACTAGCTGCGGCTACCACGCGAGTCCTCGACCAGGAGCCAAGCAGTAGAACCGCCACACACTGTCGATATACCACTAATCCATGAGTGGTGGTGTGTGCGATACAACTGGCGATGTGCTCAACCATAGTAGAGCCGACAATCGCGACATGCAATCATGATGCATGACACTAAGCGGTCATAAACCGATCAACATAACCATATCCATATGTATAAAATGAGTACGGTAAAATCAATGGTCACATACCAAGATCTAGAGTACACAGGTCAGATAGAATATCAAAAACCTATGTCCTGAACATAATAAGTATGGAATATCCTGATCAGCATAGAAAAATTCATATATACATAATATGGGTACCACAGTATCAGTAAGCCAAATCCACGGATCTAGGGTATACAAGTCCTCTAAGGTATAACAACCTAGACCCAAATCATATCCCTCTTCCATAGCATATGTACCAACAATATACACAGATCAAAGAATCAGGGTCTAAACACCCGAATCAGATATGATATACAAATAGAGGTATACAAATCTGATATGGCACAAAAACCTAAGTATCAGATAATTTAGATACACAGGCCAGAAACAACAATCCAAATCCTAGTCCTAACCTCAGTAAGCATGGTATGTCACTCTAGAAACTAAGATACTCATGGTAACAAGATAATCATGGCAACAAATCACGAGATATAAGCACGGATACATCACAGGTGACAAACCTAACATGCTACGGATATCAAACAGTGACATACCAAAGGCAAACATGTTCATTGCATGTAGTTATAAAATACTATGCATATCCAATGACAATATCATAAAAGATAAGTCAAGAGGTACCCGCCTCCAATAGAAAAGTCCAATCTGTTCTGAACACGACGTCAAGATTCTCGTCTCGCGTCAAAGTCCTGTGTCACCAATATAAATATATTTTATTTAGCTACAATTCATAAGAATTTAAATAGCTAAATAAAATCCACAAGACTAGATTCTAAGCAATTAAATCTAATCACACTAATCATGCATCGACTAGTGATTTACTAACCATCTAGCAATCCATATCATCTCCAATTCAACACATACCTAATTATACTCAACAACCATTTACAACCTCCAATTCAAACTACACATGACCACATAATCAAATCATACCTAAATCAATCCATTATCCACAACACATATCAAATCCCTACACTTACCTCCATTTACAGCCTTGTTCAAGAACAAGAAGTTTCTGAAACTTGCTGAAGTCTATGACTGCCAGATCCACCAAAATCCACAGCACAAGACTACCCTCGTACTCACTGATCCACGCCAAGAAATAGTTGCTGCTGGAATTAGAACAAGCAAACCAAATCAACAATTCATCAAGATCCACCTCAGTAAACTAAAAAGCCCAAATCTTTGTTCCAGATCAGTGGAAGAACAGACTCCGCATCTGGAACTAGAACACAGCATGGAGGAGGTCGGCATTGTTCGGGTCAAGAGATGGCAGCATCGGCAGGGCACAGTGAAGACCACGCGGAATAGATCTAGAGCAGAAGAATTCGGTCGGCTGTTCGGTGAGCGGAAGAGGAGAGGGAGGGCCTCTTCTCGGAGATCAAAGGAAGGGCCTCGGATGGGCGGCAGGCGTCGGCACCAACTGTAGCGACCGGAGTGACACGAGATGGTTGCGGCGCGTCCTGATCTCCACGGCCGAGACAAATCTAGGGCTCAAGGTCAGTGGCCGGCGCTAGGGTAAAAGCTCGGAGTCGGCCAGAAGAGAGGAACGGAGACCCTCGGTTGGCTCTCGTCGGCCGGCGATGAGAAGCTCCACCTGTGGTTGTGCCGGCAGAGGAAGAAAATAAGAAGGAAGGTGTCGGCGCGAAGAAACGTCTGCGGCACAGGAAGAGACAGAATCGGGCGGCACAGCTCGGAAGAGAGGGGAAGAAGAAGCTTGGCCGGCGTTCAATCGGAAGAGAAGAGATAATCGCCGGCGCTAGGAGGTTAGGGCACGGGTGAATTCGGCGGAGGAGAAGAGAAATGGCACGCACGGGTTCGGCGGGGAGAGTAAGCAAATGAATAAAAAGAAAAAAAAAAGAAAAAGAAAAAGAAAAATAACTTTTCCTCACTTAAATGGGTAGTCTAAACAGGCTTTCCCGGGGCCCCATTTTCATCCCCGCAAACTCGTCCATACGAGCTCCGAAAAATTCCTGAAAAATTTCTAAAATTCCAGAAAATTCTCTTATCTTTATTCACCATTTTTTTTTCAGTATTTTACATTCTCCCCCACTAATAAAAATTTGGTCCCCAAATTTCGATATCTACCATCAGCAAGTATTAGCAAAAGCTAAATAGTATAAATGCTGAACGGAACCATAACTTACATACCTCATGTGAAAAGGTGGAGGTATCGAGCTCGGATAGTATCCTCGAGCTCCCAGGTAGCCTCCTCATCCGAATGATGCTGCCATCCGACTCCAACAGTAACCAGTCGGATTGTCTTGTTCCGCAACTGACGCTCTTTCCGGTCCAGAACCCGTACCGGAACCTCCTCGAAGGTAACGTCAGGCTGAATAGGAACTGAGATATCTGTCGGCACATGTGCCGAGTCGGATATATATATCTCCTCAGCATAGACACATGAAATACGTCATGAACTCCTGCCAGGGACGGTGGTAGTGTCAACCGGCATACTACTACTCCAATCCTTTCCGAGATCCGGAAAGGTCCAATGTATCACGGAGCTAGCTTGCATCTGAGATCAAATCTCTTCACCCCTTTCGTGGGTGGAACTCGCAGAAATACATGGTCGCCAATAGAGAACGCTAGGGGTCTGCGTCTCTGATCAACATAACACTTCTGGCGATCCTGCGTCTCTAACATCCTCCGTCTGATAATACGGACCAACTCTGCCTCATACTGAGCTCTATGAGGTCCTAATAACTGGGCCTCCCCAACCTCAACCCAGAGGATGGATGTCCGACAAGGCCTACCTTACAACGCTTCAACGGTGGCATTTGGATAGCCGAATGCAAACCGTTGTTGTAGGCGAACTCTACTAATGGCAGATGGTCCTCCCAACTGCTTCCAAAATCCAATACATATAACCTCAGCATGCCCTCTAAAGTCTGTATGATCTGCTCTGACTGTCCATCTGTCTGCGGATGGAAACTGTACTAAATCAGAGCTAAGTGCCCAAGGCCTGCCATAGAGTTTTGCCAGAAACGAGACGTGAACCGAGGGTCTCTATCCGAAATAATAGTCAACGCGACACCACGTGATCTGATGATCTCCCGGCAAAACAGATCTACCAATCGATCCAGAAAATCAGTCTTCCGGATCACTAACGAGTGCGCGAATTTGTTTAATCGATCAACGATTACCCAAATCGTGTCATGGCCTCGTCGTGTCCTCGGCAAACCTACCATAAAGTCAATGGTAATGTGTTCCCATTTCCACTCGGAAATAGGAATCCGCTGACGTAATCCGGCAGGTATCTGGTGCTCTACCATCACCTGCTGACTGACAAGACATCTAGCTACAAATTATGCGATGTCTTCACTCATATCGTTCCACCAATAGGAACACCTCAAATCTTAGTACACACGAGTACCGCCTGGGTGGACAGCAAATCATGAACGATGAGCCTCCGGAAGTAACTCCTATATGACCGGATGAGACTGAAGTACGCAATAATCTGCCTCGGAAGTGTATAACACCCTCCTCGTCTCGTGTGAACTCGGTCTGCTACCCGGAAACTATCTGGCTGCAAATAACCCGCAAATACTGATCAGCAGCCTAGGGCTCTCGGATCCTCGTCCTGACCGACGATTGAGCAACCATGGTAACAAGAATACCCTGCTCTGTCCGTAGCCACAACTCGGTGGCAAGCCAAAGTCACTCTAGACTTCCGGCTAAGTGCGTCGACAACCACATTAGCTTCTCCTTGGTGATAGCTAATGGTACAGTCAAAATCCTTTAGGAACACCATCCATCTTCCCTGTCGGAGATTAGATTCCTTTCTAAGTGAACAAATATTTGAGAGTCTTATGGTCCGTGAGAATCTCAAATGTAGCACTGTATAGATAAGGCTGTCAAATCTTCAGGGCACAAAATAATGACGGTCAGCCACAAGTCATATACTGGGTAGTTCTACTCATGCTCCTACAACTGTCGAGAAGCATAGGAGACTACTCTATCGTGCTGCATCAGAACAGCGTCCAAACCCAGTAGAGACGCGTCGGTATATAGCACAAATTCGTCCTCTCCAGAAGGTACAACCAAAAATCGGAGCCGACACTAAACTCCGCTTCAGCTCCTATAAGCTGGTCATACAAACCTCAGTCCAAGTGAACTTCACGCCTTTCCTGATCAGGCGTGTAAGTAGCATAGCAATCCGTGAGAAACCCTCAACGTATCTCCGGAAATATCGAGCCAAACAAAAGAAGTTGCGAGCCTCTTATATCGACTCTGTCTACTCCCAACGGTAACAACCTCGATCTCCTGTGGAACCACGGTATACTCCTACTGATGACCGTGTGTCCTAATCATCGTCACATAAGATAATCCAAATAAGCACTACTGATCATCACATATAGATGTTCTCGTCGAATCATCTCTAGATCTATGCAAAGGTAGTGTACGTGACTCACCTCGGATCCGAAATAGATCACATCATCGTCAACAAAGACAATGGAATTCGATCCAAACATCCTCGAAATACCAGAATCATCAAGTCTCTGAAAACATCTAAGTCACTGTAAGCCTATATGCAAAACCAAGACACATAATGTCCGTATCACAGACATTCCTAACCATAAGATCCTCAACAATAAACAGATCTAATCACCAACGATATATAATCACCAAAGAATAGAACCTCCAGTGTGAGAGCAATGCTCTATCACACGAAATACCACAAATGTGGGAGCAACGCTCTACCACAAGAAATCCTCCCTATGTGGGAGCAACGCTCCACCACAAATAATCCAAAATATGTATCCACAATAAATATGGGAGCAATGCTCGGCTACAAACAATCCGCAATATATAGGAGCAACGCTCCACTACAAAACAATCCCTAAATATGTGGGAATCCAGAATATGTGGAAACTACGCTCTACCACAAACGGTCCATAACATGTGGGAGCTACTCTCTACCACAACAATACATAAGTGCCCAAAGCACCTAACTATCTAACTAGAGATTGCACAAGATCTCTCTACCACAGATCACTGTGGGTAGCCTAGGGTATAACCACCCAGTAAGCAAATCAAATCCATAGTCAACTCTATCATCCTCCTAGTTGGTCGGTCACCCACTAATGGAAGAATTAGTTGACAGGGTAAAACAACCAATATCATAATGTAGACATTTAACATTCTACTTTTAATATAGGTAGAATCATCATGATGCTACCAACCATACATCTGACACACGTGCACACACAACATATGTATGATCGACATAATCCTCCAATTAGTACACACCAAACATATACACAACTCAGGTATATTCAGTATAATACCTCCCACATGTCAATCAGGCACGTACAGCTAACTAAATAGTTATAATCCACAAGAAACCTACAATAACCATATCTAGATGGGAATACCCCCACTATCCACAAATGAACTATCCATCATGGAACTCCTTCAACTCATAACAATCATATGTACACTTCATAGATATGCATAATCAGCATATTTAATCCAATTTATCACACAAACCCTATGTCATCTTCTAAGTTATCCAATTAGGTACATGCAGTCTAAAATTAAAGTACCCATACTGACCAAATCATCAATAGTATATGGCTAATTCAATCCTTTCCCACGTCAGTATAAGCTAAGTACTCGATGTGCTCAAGATATCCAACTAAGCACGAATAACCCAAGATTCAAACATCTAAAAGTAAAGTAGGTCAATCCCCTACTGATCGGATCAACAAAACTAATCGGTCATCTACTAGCATCTAAGGTAAATCGATCACGACTACCTAAATCAACATGTGTAAATCAGTTTTCTATTGACCGATCTAACCAGAGTACATTAATCATCTACCGACGAAAACTAATTAAAGTATATCTGTATTCTACTGGATGGGTCATCTAGAATATAAAATTACTAGTCACTACCTAGCTAATAATAGCATAGGCTGGTATGTGCCTCAATCTGCTAACCAACTAGTAATAACAGAAACTAAAACTACTGGTGTATGATATGAAAAATCGCCAGAAACTGTAATCCCTCAATCTCTATTAAGGTCAATCAAGATCAGTGGCTAACCCATCACATATAATATATGCTACAACAACCAGACAGGTACTAGTAAATAATGCTAATACAGGTCATAAACTGTAATAGTGAACAGGGCATATACTAACAAAAAGGTAGGACAACAGTATACCAACATACCTCCTATAGCTTGGAGATGTTCTGCTGCTGCCAGGTCCCAAAATCCGAAAAGTCACATCGAGAAGACCAAAACACAAAATCCGAAACACCGGAAAAATAAGACACGTAAGTCGATCTCTGATACCAAATAAATTGATATCAGAAAAATCTCAAAAATCCAAAATACATAGCAAGTATCGTATACCTGCTCTGATACCACTAAATTGTCACGCCCCAGAGGAGTCTCTGTCCGAAGAAATTTCGACAGCATCTCCCCTGTACGGCGGACAATCTGAAACTTTTCTACAAGCACTATATACCTCAGCCACATGCGGCTGGAATAATAACAATAAAAGAAAACAAACACCACGCAGTTAATACCAAATTCAGCCTCTGGCTGACACAACCACGCAGTTAAAAATAAAGCAGCCCACTCGGCTGTACCAAAACCAAAACACAACGGAAAACGATAGAAACCATATACAAACCAAACACAAAACTGCTAGCCGGCTAGGCTTACACATCCAACAACAAATACAAAATACCACATAACGACATCAATACTCCAAAAACAAAACCGGAGTACAGAGCTAAACAAACTGATACATAAACAAACAAAACATACGTGAAATCGATAAGTCCTCAGATGTGACGTGGGGACCAGCAGACAGGATACTCCAAGCGACACCAAAACCAAACCTGGTACCTGAAAAAGATAGTATCAACGGGGGTGAGTTCAACAACTCAGCGAATACCAATGGACATGAGTAGTAAGATATATCTAATAGCAACAATCATGGAATACAGCTTCCTAATCATATATAGGGAATACGCAAAATTGAAAGGTAACTGAGGAAGCTGTACTCACCAGGAACTCCTATCCAGACAAAAAGGTCGTCAAACCGAAAGTGTCAATAATCCTGTATGCAGGTCAAAAGTATGTATCCAACCAAAATGCAGCAACCAAATGCAGCAAACACAATCATAAGAATATAAATGCATCAATGCATATGATGCTAATGATGCGTCCTGGTCACCCCTGACGCCAGTCAGTCATCTCACACACAAATGGTGAGACCGAGTGGGTAGGGCTGTGACAACCGTGCACTCTGTCGTCACTACTGATGAGTGACCGAGTGGACGGGATGCTGTCGGAGTACTCCTGTCCTGTGACCCCAAATCATAAATGGGGGAGCTCAATGCTCTCATCTCCCGGTACACGATGACGGGGAGGAAATCTCTGCCGGCTACCACGCTGAGTCACCTGACCAACGGAGCCAAACAGAGTCCACCGTCTGCCGGCTACTACGCTGCTACACTAAATGCCAGCGGAGCCAAACAGAGCGGAACTAACTGCCGGCTACCACGCTGAGTCCTCAGACCAACGGAGCCAAACAGTAGAACCGCCACACACCTGTCTGATATACCACTAATCCATGAGTGGTGGTGTGTGCAGTACATGTAACTGGCGATGTGCTCAACCATAGTAGAGCCGACAATCGCGCAGCATGCAATCATGATGCATGACACTAAGCAGGGTCATAAACTGATCAACATAACCATATCCATATGTATAAAATGAGTACGGTAAAATCAATGGTCACATACCAAGATCTAGAGTACACAGGTCAGATAGAATATCAAAAACCTATGTCCTGAACATAATAAGTATGGAATATCCTGATCAGCATAGAAAAATCCATATATACATAATATGGGTACCACAGTATCAGTAAGCCAAATCCACGGATCTAGGGTATACAAGTCCTCTAAGGTATAACAACCTAGACCCAAATCATATCCCTCTTCCATAGCATATGTACCAACAATATACACAGATCAAAGAATCAGGGTCTAAACACCTGAATCAGATATGATATACAAATAGAGGTATACAAATCTGATATGGCACAAAAACCTAAGTATCAGATAATTTAGATACACAGGCCAGAAACAACAATCCAAATCCTAGTCCTAACCTCAATAAGCATGGTATGTCACTCTAGAAACTAAGATACTCATGGTAACAAGATAATCATGGCAACAAATCACGAGATATAAGCACGGATACATCACAGGTGACAAACCTAACATGCTACGGATATCAAACAGTGACATACCAAAGGAAAACATGTTCATTGCATGTAGTTATAAAATACTATGCATATCCAATGACAATATCATAAAAGATAAGTCAAGAGGTACCCGCCTCCAATAGAAAAGTCCAATCTGTTCCGAACACGACGTCAAGATACTCGTCTCGCGTCAAAGTCCTGTGTCACCAATATAAATATATTTTATTTAGCTACAATTCATAAGAATTTAAATAGCTAAATAAAATCCACAAGACTAGATTCTAAGCAATTAAATCTAATCACACTAATCATGCATCGACTAGTGATTTACTAACCATCTAGCAATCCATATCATCTCCCATTCAACACATACCTAATTATACTCAACAACCATTTACAACCTCCAATTCAAACTACACATGACCACATAATCAAATCATATCTAAATCAATCCATTATCCACAACACATATCAAATCCCTACACTTACCTCCATTTACAGCCTTGTTCAAGAACAAGAAGTTGCTGAAACTTGCTGAAGTTTATGACTGCCAGATCCACCAAAATCCACAGCACAAGACTACCCTCGTACTCACTGATCCACGCCAAGAAATAGTTGCTGCTGGAATTAGAACAAGCAAACCAAATCAACAATTCATCAAGATCCACCTCAGTAAACTAAAAAGCCCAAATCTTTGTTCCAGATCAGTGGAAGAACATACTCCGCATCTGGAACTAGAACACAGCATGGAGGAGGTCGGCATTGTTCGGGTCAAGAGATGGCAGCATCGGCAGGGCACAGTGAAGACCACGCGGAATAGATCTAGAGCAGAAGAATTCGGTCGGCTGATCGGTGAGCAGAAGAGGAGAGGAAGGGCCTCTTCTCGGTGATCAAAGGAAGGGCCTCGGATGGGCGGCAGGCGTCGGCACCAATTATAGCGACCGGAGCGACACGAGATGGCTGCGGCGCGTCCTGATCTCCACGGCCGAGACAAATCTAGGGCTCAAGGTCAGTGGCCGGCGCTAGGGTAAAAGCTCGGAGTCGGCCAGAAGAGAGGAACGGAGACCCTCGGTTGGCTCTCGTCGGCCGGCGATGAGAAGCTCCACCTGTGGTTGTGCCGGCAGAGGAAGAAAATAAGAAGGAAGGTGTCGGCGCGAAGAAACGTCTGCGGCACAGGAAGAGACAGAATCGGGCGGCACAGCTCGGAAGAGAGGGGAAGAAGAAGCTTGGCCGGCGTTCAATCGGAGGAGAAGAGATAACCGCTGGCGCTAGGAGGTTAGGGCACGGGTGAATTCGGCGGAGGAGAAGAGAAATGGCACGCACTGGTTCGGCGGCGAGAGTAAGCAAATGAATAAAAAGAAAAAGAAAAAGAAAAAGAAAAAGAAAAAGAAAAATAACTTTTCCTCACTTAAATGGGTAGTCTAAACAGGCTTTCCCGGGGCCCCATTTTCATCTCCGCAAACTCGTCCATACGAGCTCCGAAAAATTCCTGAAAAATTTCTAAAATTCCAGAAAATTCTCTTATCTTTATTCGCCATTTTTTTTCTTCAGTATTTTACAAATATTTTGATCATAAAAGATTTTCATGGTTTAATGGATTATTCCATAAGAAGATTGGATGCGAAGGAAAAGAGGATTAATTAATTAAAGTTAATTATTAATTGGAGTTAATTAATGATTGATTCAATTAGAGTTTCCCTATTTAGTTGGGATTTGGTTTAGCTAGATGTTATGCATATGTTTAGCTAAATTATACATTATGTGATTGTAGGATCTTAATCTGCGATGGCTTGACAAGGGGGGTTATTTTGATATGAGTTATATTAAAGGTGGGTACTTCTTATTTTATCTCTTTAGTACTTTGACCTTAGTGTATGATCTATGTTTAGATAGTTTCTATATTTACCTTGACTCTATTCATTCTTATTTCTTATGCTTGATCTTTTATTTCTTGATCTTATATGTTGATCTATTTTGTAATCCATGTTATTTATGACTATTTATGTTCGTACTATTATTCTAGCGATACTATACCATAGCATAGCAATAGAATATTGAACTATGTTACCCTCTTGATATTTATTCATGTCTGCATATTTGTAAGATCATGACATAGTGTAGAATATCGAGTATCCTACTTTATCTTGTTTGTTATTTAGGCTCATGTTTAAACACTAGCAAGGTTAGACCCTTCTATATATTGTTATATTGTTATACCTTGTTGACCATGGTCTCTCATTTTTGGTTGAGAGAGTCGTCAATAATCATGGTCGAAGTCGGTTGAAGTACTTAGAGAGCTTGGAATGACATGAAACAAGTTCCTATAGGTTCCTGTAAATCCTCTGATTATATAAATGCCCTCAAATAATAATTTGATCGAATATATTTTTCTCTTCAATTGCTAAATCAATTACATGCACTTACGACTTAGTAAAATTCCTATATAGAGTTTTGAATTTAACAAGTTAGAGTTATTTTGAAATATTCGAAGATGGTTGATGGACCTAGAGATCTCAGAATGACATGAAATTAGTTCCTATGGGTTCTAATAAATATCATGATCATATAAATGCCCTCAAATATTAATTTTACCTAATATATTGATATCAGAGATTTTTTGAAGGTGATTAATATTTTTTTAGACACATTCACATTCAAAAAATTACTGGTTAGGTAAAATTAGTATTTGAGGAGATTTATATAATTAGGGGATTTATTAGAACCCATAGGAACTAGTTTCATCTCATTCCAAACTCTATAGGTACCTTAATTGACTTCAGAAAATCTAAATTTAAAAAAAATTGCCATTCTACGATGAATCTTTGGATTCATAGCAAAATTTGTGACAAATCCATGGATTCATGGCATATTCTATGACGAACCCATGGATTCATCACAGAATGACAATTTTTTAAAAATTTAGGCTCTCTAAAGTCGATTATGATACCTAAAGAGCATGCAATGAGATGAAACTAGTTCATATGAATTCATATAAATCTCATGATTATATAAATGTCCTCAAATATTAATTTTACCTAATATATTGAAATCAGAGATTTTTTAAGGTGATTAACATTTTCAAGACACATTCATATTTAAAAAATCAACTATTGGGTAAAATTAGTGTTTGAGGAGATTTATATAATTAGGGATTTATAGAAATCCATAAGAAATGATTTCATATCATTCCGAGCTCTCTAGGTACCTCAACAGATTTCGGAAAGTTAAAATTTATACATAAAAATATTTGGAAATTTTGTGACAAATTAGAATTCATCATAGATTTTGTGACAAATTTAGAATTCGTCATAGATTCTATGATGAATTTGTAAATTTGTAGCAGAATGTTAATTTTTTTAATAAAATAAATTTCCAAAGTTGGTGGAGGTGCTTTGAGAGCTCGAAATGACATGAAACAAGTTCCTATAGGTTTCTATAAATCCTCCAATTATATAAATACCCTTAAATAATAATTTGACATAATATATTTTTTCTTCCATTGCTTAATCAATTACGTACACTTAAGACTTAGTAAAATTCCCATAAGGAGTTATGAATTTAACAAGTTAGACTTATTTTAAAATATCTGAAGATAGTTGATGGAATTAGATATCTCAGAATGATATAAAATCAGTTCCTATCAGTTCCAATATATATCATGATCATATAAATGCTCTCAAATATTAATTTTACTTAATATATTGAGATTGGATATTTTTTTAAAGGTGATTAATATTTTTCATACACATTCATGTTTAAAAAATCACTAGTTAGGTAAAATTAGCAATAAAGAAGATTTATGAAATTAGGAGATTTATAGGAACCGATAGAAACTAATTTCATGTCATTCTGAGCTATCTAGGTACCTCAAATGGCTTTGGAGAGTCTAATTTTTTTTTTAAAATTGTCATTTTAGCAATTTTTTTAAAATTTAGATTTTCCAAAGCCGGTTGAGGTACCTATAGAGTTCGAAATGAGGTGAAACTAGTTTTTATAGATTCCTATAAATCTTCTAATTTTATAAATGTCCTCAAATATTAATTTTATATAATATATTGAGATCGGAGATTTTTTTTAAGGAGATTAACATTTTCTAGACATATTCATGTTCAAAAAATTATCAATTGGATAATATTAGCATTTGAGGAGATTTATATAATCAAAAAATTTATAGAAACTCATAGGAACTGGTTTCATATCATTCCGAGCTCTCAAGATACCTCAACATGCTCAGAAAGTTAAAATTTATATATAAAAATATTTGACAATTCTGTGACGAATTTAGAATTCTTCATAGATTCTGTGATAAATTTGGAAATTTATCACAAATTTATGATGAGTTTCTAAATTGATAGCAAAATATTTAATTTTTAAAAAATAAACTTTTCAAAACCATTTGAGATACTAGAGAGCTCATAATGATATTAAACAAATTTCTATATGTTCCTATAAATCCCCTAATTATATAAATACTCTAAAATAATAATTTGACCAAATATTTTTTTTTTCCATTGTTAAATCAATTATGGGCACTTAAGACTTAGTAAAATTCCTATGAGGAGTTATGAATTTAACAGGTTAGACTTATTTTGAAATATCTGAATATGATAAAAGGACTTAAAGATCTTGAAATAATATGAAATCAGTTCGTATGGATTATAATAAATATCATGATCATATAAAAGCCCTCAAATATTAATTTTATCTAATATATTGAGATCTGAGATTTTTTGAAGGCCATTAAAATTTTTAGACGCATTCACCTTTAAAAATTACTTATTGGATAAAATTAGTTTTTGAGGAGATTTATATATTCAAGGGATTTATAGGAACCCATAGGAATTAGTTTCATCTCATTCTGAACTCTAAAGGTACCTCAACCGGCTTCGAAAGTCTAAATTTAACAAAAAAAATTATCATTCTGCAACCAATCATTGGATACATTGTAGAATGATATTTGTTTTTTAAATTTAGACTCTTCAAAATTGGCTGAGGTACCTAGAGAGCTCATAACGAGATGAAACTAGTTCTTATGAGTTTCTATAAATCATCTAATTATATAAATGCCCTCAAATATTAATTTTACCTAATATATTAAAATCAAAGATTTTTTTAAGGAGATTACCATTTTTTTGACACATTCACATTTAAAAATTCATTGGTTGGGTAAAATTAATATTTGAGGAGATTTATATAATCAAAGGATTTATAGAAACTCATAGGAACTGATTTCATTTTATTCAAAGCTTTTTAGGTACCTTAATCAGCTTTGAAAAGTTAAAATTTATATATAAAAATATTTAGCAATTCTACGATGAATCTAGAATTGATCACATATTCTGTGACGAATTTGGAAATTTGTCGCTGGTTTGCAATGAATTTATAAATTTGCCACATAATGTTAATTTTTAAATAAATAAATAAAATTTTTGAAGCCGATTGAGGTACCTAAAGAGCTATAACAAGAAATAAGTTCCTATAGGTTTATATAAATTCCTTAATTATATTAATGCCTTCAAATAATAATTTAACCAAATATTTTTTTCTTCCATTGCTAAATTATTTACATGCACTTAAGACTTAGTAAAATTCCTATAAGCAGTTATTAATTTAACAAGTTAGACTTATTTGGAAATATTCGAAGATGGTTGATGGACCTAGAGATCTTGGAATGATATAAAACTAGCTCCTATACATTCTAATAAATATGATGATCATATAAATACCCTCAAATGTTAAGTTTACCTAATATATTGAGATTAAAGATTTTTTGAAGTTGATTAATATTTTTTGGAGACATTCACATTTAAAAAATCATTGGTTAGGTAAAATTAATATTTGAAGAGACTTATATAATTAGGGGATTTATATGAACCTATAGAAACTAGTTTCATCTTATTCCAAGCTTTATAGGTACATCAACCGGCTTTGGAAAGTTTATATATATATATATATATATATAAATTCATTCTGTGAAGAATTCTTAGATTTTTCGTAGATTGGCGATGAATTTTGCAAAAAATTTATTTTCATCGCAAAATACCTTGAGTTTTTAACCACCGATCCCTTTGCCCTAGTTGCACATGGCGGCGGCGACGTGTGCAGGCAACTTCTTTATGGAGATTTTCGGAAAGGTAATGTTTTTACCCCTCTCTTCCAACTCTGACAACTCTGCCAGCACTCGGCCATTGGCAGATGGCCCTAGCTAGCCGCAGGAGCCCACAGCGCTACCTCGGTTGGCCTTGGCCAACTGCGAGAGCCTGCGGCTGACCCTGGCTGGCTGCAAGAGCCTGCGACACTCCCATGGCTGACCCTGGCTAGCTGCAAGAGCCCGCGACAGGCCCTAGCTCACTGTGAGAGCTTACGTTGGGCCTTGGTCGATGGTCGGAGCCCTTAGTAGGCCCTAACAAACCACAGGGGCCCTCAGCAGCCCTAGCCGACCGTCAGAGCCCTTGGCGGACATGGCCGACCACTGGAGCCCGTGGCAGCCCTTAGACGGCCGCGGGAGCCCACAAAGCCCTTGGCCGGCCGCGGGAGCCCACAACAACCCTTGACCAGACGCAGGAGCCCGTAGCAGCCCTTGGAACTACGACAAACCCTAGACAGCCTTAGTTAGGCCTGGTTTTCCATGAATGGCCTTGGTCGATCGCACCTGCCCCTGGTCGCCACTAGACTTAGCCAGTCATGGGATGGTACATCACCCTTGGCGGGCCTTGCCTGACCCTCACCTCCCTTGCTCGACCCTCATCGCCCTTGCCATGGCCAAGCTAGTAGTGACTTGTTGGATGAACAGAACCTTGTAATCTTGTTTATAGTGAACTTATTTGTGTTTCTTGACCTATATAATTGACTGTGTAATATTGTCGAAGGTATGTGAGTAACATCAGCGACGTTGACCTACGTTCTTATAGTTTCATACACCCCTGATTTTAATTAATAGTGATAGCTAGTATACTATTTCATGTTATTTATTTTCATTTGAATGTGCACTTGGTACATATTGACTAATGATCTATTGTCTAGGAGTTTTTATTAATGTAATTTATTAGAAATAGGCAAAATGTAGAATGAAAGAAGTTAGATGTATAACAAGAATTTGCCTAACCATCGGAGTTTGACTGATGAGTTTATCATTAGCTTGAGGTAATTTTTGGATTTTACATCTTGTCAAGTTAAGTATATGGATGGTAATAAGATAAGGTGTCCATGTAGAAAGTGTCACAATGGAAAATGTTTACCCTCTGATAAAGATGAAGAACATCTTTGTAGATTTGGTTTTATACCAAATTACTATAATTAGACATCTCATGATGAACCATTCATATCTGATGAGGATTTTGAATGAAACATACAAGTCTTAGTTAATGATGATCAGAGCTATTATAATTAATTAAATCCATATCAGAGGATGATAATTGATATAGCGGGTCAGAATTTCAATCTCGACATGTATTGTACAAGTTATAGTTATCCTTCAACAGTTGAATAAATATTTACTACTTATACATCATCCTTAGAGGAGGTTGAAGAACCAAGTGTTGATGAGATATATCTTAAATTTCAAGAAGTGTTGAGTGCTGTTGATGAACCATTATGAGCTGATTGTGACACTCACACTATATTATCTCTCACTACAAGATTGTTGAATGTAAATGCAAAGCATAATGTGCCACAAGATTGTTTTAATGATTTTTTTCATGCTTTTGAAGAGGCATTGCCACGTGATTAGATATTGCCTTCTGATTTTTACAATATGAAAAAATTAATGAAAGAATTAGGTCTTCCAGTGGAAAAAATTAATGTTTGTAGAGATGGTTGTATGCTATATTGGGGAGATGATGTAGATGTAGATGCTTATAAATTCTGTAACCAAGCTAGGTACAAGAGCACCAGAAGGAATCAATAGTGACATAAATCATACAATCAGATGTTTATTTTCCTTTAACTCTTAGGTTACAAAGACTTTATGCATCATTGGGAAATAGGTCGAGCGAATGCTCCTTGATTAGCCTTCACCGGTTGAGGAAACGAGCTAGAGGTTCAGAAGCCAAGTAGTCCCCGTCTTTAAGTTGCTTTACCCCACCATCAGCTCTAAGAAGGAGAGCCTTGGTAATGGAGTCGGTGATCGACAAGTTAAAGTCCCATGATTGGAGGAGGGTTGTCTTTCTTGTCTCAAACTACTCATCCTCCCCACTTGTTAGGCTGCTAACTCTGCCCGAGCAATTGTCAACTCAGAAGAAGAACCTGCCAGATTTAGAGGCAGTCAGAGCATTTTAGCTGGCCTCTAAGTCTGCCCGTAAGGATTCCAGCTCAGCTCTTTGGGCGTCCAAACTTTGCTACCACTTGGACGCAAGTTATGTTTGGGCCGCCAGCTCAGATTCTTTAGTAGTCATCTCCGCATATTTGTAGCCTCTGATTTCTTTAATTGAACGGAGATGCACTTGATTTCTGCAATCTTCTCATCCAGCCCGACCACTATTTTCACCCGACAAACTATTTCTGAGCAAAGTTTATCCTCTGAAGTTTTTAAAGCAGCCTTAGCCTTCTGTGTCGGCTCTACCCGAATAGTTATTGACGACCAAGCCTCCTGGAGTTGGATTCCAACTCATTCAGCTAGTCAAGTTGCACTTGATTCCCCTAGGGTAAGCGGGCAGGAGTATAAATGGAGCCTGCCTCTGATAAACACTTCTTTAGGACATCGTTTCTTGGGTTATATGAGCTAATTTTTGTGCTAGACCCATCCTGACCGATCATTGCTACAAAACAAACATCATCAAAGGTGTTTGGAGTAAAAAATATTTAGAAAGTTAAAGCATACCGTGGTTAAATCATATACATACTTATTCGCCTCTCCACTAGTGCGTGTTTATCCAGGGTGCTCATAGCTCACTCCTAGGCTTCTATTAACTAGCCTCTCAATAATATTTGGCTCTGATCAGTTCAGAAGCAGATGGAGAAGCTATAGTCTATGCGGATGGTAGATTGTAGGCGGCGGAGAATTAGTAGAACCTTTTTAGCTCAACGTCGGAAGTTATAGCTAGTGGAGTTTGGGTGAGAGGAGCAATGGGGAGAGCGAGGGATACATGTACAGAAGTTGTTAGAGAGCCGCCTGACTGCAAGGTGGCCTCCTCTCGAGTTAGACTAATGGATAGAAGAGCAGATAAAGTCCTCTCAGAGGATTGGATGGAGGTTGCTTGGCAGGAGACCTCGCCCCACAGGAACTTGAGTAGAAGGGGCAAGTCAATGCCTCTTACGTCTCCACTTGGAATGGGCCTTAGCTTCATCCGTAGGAGAATCTTCATGTACTAGGAGAGATTCAGTGGCTAACCCCTCTGTTGCGATTGCCATGTTGGATTTTGTCATCCGGTTGTTGGAAGCCTCGAGCATTTGGTTGATAGAAGGGTTGGTCGGATGTTGGGCTCGTTCGTCCAAGAACATTTGCTCTCATCGAATGAGCTCTGTATCCTCCAAAATATGCAATCAGAGACCAAAGCTTCAAAAAAGGCATTCGCTCCATAAAATAAGAAATACCTTAATTAGTGATAACATGGCTAAGTTGTTAAGGCTTGCCAAAGGTACAAGAAAGTTTCATTCAGATGGGGCTTAATCCAAACAAATATAGTAGGCCCTCACTCAACAACTTGTGGGCCTTGAATTGAATGTTTCCCAGCTTCTTTGAATAAGAAATGAAGGTTGGGTCGAGTTTATGGTTCCCAAGGTGAGGGATGGGGGGAAGGTCAGATTGCCATCCGATCAGCTAAGAAGTGAGCCCGAGCAATTCAACAAAGAAGAAATAAGATTTTCATCCCTTATTCAAATAAGGCAGTTCCTTAAAGAACACTACCTTCAGGCGAGATTAAAATAACATACCCTTGGTTCTAATTTTGGGGTAAGAAAATAAATGAAAATTATGAGGAATGGGGGGAATACCATACAGGTGGACCAAAATGAGCATTCAGCACATAGTACGGAAAGCGTTCGGTGCAAACTACTGGAGAAGGATGTCAAAATAATGGCTTATTTAGCATAGAAAATGGGAAATGGGAAAGCACAAACCAGCTTGAAATTGGTCTTTAAAGAAAGTGGAATGGCTGGAGGAGGACGATGGGGATGGTTGTGGGCTTGTGGAATAACAATACGATAATTTTTAGGGATTCCAAAAGAAAGACAAAGAACCTCTCAATCACTATTGTCGAAATCCGAATGAGTGAAGGTATACCAGGGAGCAAAAGATTCTTGGGCCATGAGGGAATGTAGGAAGAACGAAGAAGAAGCAAAAGAAGAACTTACTCAGTTAGATCGTAAGAAGGAAAAGATCGCCAATAGAAATCGTTAGAGAGGAGGTCAAAGAAGATGAAGCCAAAGTGATCTGCTGTTGCATCACTCCAGGTTTTTAAACATGAGATATGCCACTTTTTAATCTCCACCGTTTGATCAAAATGGCATGCTCACTGATGATCGTTGATTTACAGAGGGAGAAGTGTCATTGGTTCTTACGGAGAGGTGTGTGTTAGCGATAGCTTTAAAGAATGTGTTAGTGGGGCACGTGACATCTACCCATAAATGGGCATTTATAATGAATATGATTGCAGAATTATTATGATGAAAAATGTCTTTCCACATATCAATGGTACAATACTGGATGTGTCTAGTAGCCAATGTAAATTTTCTAAGAAATATAATTTGTTGGATTGTCACGCTCGTGAGAGGGGGGTGAATCATGTGGTTTTCAAAAATACTTCTTTGTCGATTTTAAAAACATGAGTATTTAGCGGAAAGTAAGAAGTTTGAAGATAAGAAAGTACGAGAAGAACACAAGTGATTTTTTACTTAGTTTGGAGCCTTCGACGACTCCTACACCAAAGCCCACGTCCTGCAGACCTATCGATGGAAAATTCACTAAAAACCTCTTCCGGTACCCCCGGAAGAGAGAATTGAGTACAAAAGAATTAGGTCAAGTGCAACAAACTACACTTTCCCTTTATAAAGATTAAGTACAAAAAAAATGTTACCAATACTCTTTAGGTATTGAAATGAGGTATTTCATGTTGATGTCTGTCTACCGAACGTGATCAAAAATCCTCGGAGCAGTTGTCGGGCTCAGCAGCTTCACAGTAGAGTTGTAGCAGGAACAGGGAGCAGTCGGAGGCTCAAATGTACGCGTAGTAGCTCGTATGTAGTTGCTATTCCAAAGCCACCTTGAAACTGCATTATAAAGGGCTTGGAAGGCGCCTTCCAAAGGCGTTGAAGGTGCCTCCAATGGGATAGAATCTATCCCGACATCGCTATGCCTTATCTGTGAACTGGTCAAATTTTATCCGTGGAAAGCACCTTCTATGAATAGTACCAAGGCGCCTTGCATAGCTATGGAAGGCGCCTTCGGGTACTGTTCACCCGAAGGAAGCTTTGCTTCTTTGCTTGTTTTCTTGTCCTGTAACAAATATGTTAGTCCGAATACCCTGCAAGACAAGTGTTAGTACAAGTATAATAGAGTAATTAGTTCCTGTCCTCTCAGGACCAGGAATTAGTCAAGGTCTCAGCTTAGGGATCCCAAATGGACCTAAGCTGGACCAAAGCCTACTATGCCTTAACTGGGATGCATCCTCACAGTTACTCTCCTCTAGTGACTTATCTTTACTTACCTTTTGCCAGACATCCGGTCAGCCCGTTGACTAGTCTGGACTTCATGCCAACTATCCGGTCGGCCCTTCGACCTAGCTGGACTTTGTGCCAGCTATCTAGTCGACCCGTTGACCAAGCTAGACTTCGTGCCAGATATCCAGTCGGCCCGTCAACTTAGCTGGACTTCGTGCCAGCTATCTGATTGACCCGTCGACCTAGCTGGACTTCGTGCCAGCTATCCGATCAGCTCGTGGACCTAGTTGGACTTCGTACCAGCTATCCAGTCGACCCATTGACCTAGATGGATTTCCCCTGCACACTCAGTCAGATTGTTAGATTACAAAAACCTAACTTAACTTACTTTGTCATTCAATTTTTGTAACACCCGTAAATTTTTTCTATTCAAGAAGGGAAAAAAGAACTAGGAAAAGAGAAAAAGAAATAAAAATAGATTTTAAAAAATGACCTTGGGAAGGATTGAACCCAAGACCTCTTATAAATGATTTGTTAAAGTTTCCATTAGGGTGGTGGTAAAGCATCACATTAGAAGTAGGAAACAATTGATTATAAGCAGATTTTGTGAGAGGAGATGCTTCAACTTTCACTTAGTATAAAAGGAAAAGGAAGTGATGAAAACCTAACTTTTCATCTCCCCTTCTCCCCTTCTTTCCCTAGCCGAATTTATTTTTCCTCTCTTTGAATATCCAGCCAAGAAATCTAAGGCTCCAAATCTTGAAGCTTTCCAAGGGAAGGATCTAAGGAGAGGGATCCTTCCAAGGAGGTAGTATGCGGGGGAAAGGTGTCTTGGAGATTTCAGCGTTCAAGAGAGGATTTGTCTTCCCTACACCCTAGAATTGTAAGACTTAGCGAAAGGAAGTAAGTACTACTCACCTGTAGTATGAGTTGTTACGATCATGCACGTGAAAACTTCCTTGTAATAGTTTAAGTATAATTTCTGCATGTTAAAGAGAATGCATGCTATGATATGTTTTATACATGTTATGAAGATACATGTTATGATATGTGAGATGCCCCTCTAAGTTTTGGGGATTAAGAGCATATTTAGAGCATTTGATTTGCTTCCCATTAAGTTTTTGGGACTAAGAAGCTTAATCAAGTGCCCTAAGATGCTTCCCTATAAGTGTGGGGGATTAAGTGCACATAAGGTGTTTGTTTAAATGACAAACAAAGTGCAAGTATATGAAATGAATATTTAAAAAGAAGTATTTTACTTTAGAAAGGCATGTACTGGACATAAGATCCATGGGTGGGCTCCCAAAGTGCCCTTAGGCCCCTAGATCACCTATTAGTACCTTAATAGGTTCGGGATTAGCTACGTCGGACGTTATTAAGGATGCGCGCAAAGTGGAACAATGTCGGGCCCAAAGCAAGTGATTATTATTTTCACTAGTGTATAATATAAAGTTTTCAAAGCTCATGGAATTGGTTAAATGGAAACGGAACTGAGTTGAGAACTATAGGAACTAGAGTTAGAGAGTACAATATTTGATCTCTATAGCATAGCAAGTTTTATGTTTTTCATCCTATGTTGATGTTACTAGCATGGTTTTATGTGGATGTCTTGCATGACAAGCTGATTTAAAAATACATGCCATATACATATTTCAGAGTTACGTATTTCAGTGTGAATTGCTAACAAGTGCATGTTTTGGATTTAGGCAAGCAATTTGAAAAGCATGTTCTCCTTTAAAAAGCATAATATCTTTTAATGCCTTGTTTTGTGAGTAGATGGTACTTACTAAGCGTTTGACTTATAGTTTACTTTTCCTTATACTACAGATAAAGGTAAGGGAAAGCTCGAGTAGGAGGAGACAGCAGGAGCAATGTTTGTTGGTGTGTGTGACGGAACAGTGAGAAACGATCTTGGAATTTGCTAGTGCTTGACTATGTTAGATTTTGGCACTGAGGATATATTTTTCGTATCTTCGCTTAGTATAAAAATACTACTAAGAGTTGTGTATAATGAAATTGCCAGTTTGTCAGTAATTAGCATGTCAAAGACATGTCAAAGACTCTTCCTAAAGAAATGGGAGAGAATGGTAAGCCAAGAGGGAGTACCAAGGGGAGAACCAACTCCCTTTTGGGTGCAGGGTGTGACCCCCACATGGCCAGTGACACGGCCGTGTGGAGTCACACGACCCCAACTCTCTACCTCTCAGCCATAGTTGCATGGTCGTGTGCCACACACGGCCATGCAAGGCTTAGCCTCTGGAAAGGATGTACGACCGTGTGCGACACACGGCCATGCACCTCTTCTTCTCGGCTAAAATGACTCGGTCGTGTGGATTCACACGGCCGTGCACCCTTTACCTCTCAACCGAGGTGACACGCGTTGGTGCAGAAGCATCCGACGATCGAACCTTAGTTTTGATAATGGCAAAGGATTCAAAGTTAAGTTAGTGTGTAATCTAACATGTTTGAATGAGTATTTCAGGAAAGTCCTAGCTGCGCTTAGGCAGGTGGAAAACCCTAGGGGGTGGTAACCCTAGGTCATAGGGGGTGGTAACCCTATGCGGAAAGTCTTGGCAGGTCGATGACTTCAGGAAAAAATCCTAGGGGGTGGTAACCCTAGGTGGAAAGTCCTGGTGTCGCGAACCAGGTGAAAGACTGGACTAGCCGGGAAGCGGATGTCCAGCAGGAAGTCCGGAAGCGTCGAGTGCTAAGCAAAAGTCCAGTCAATCTAAAGGATCGACTGGCAACAGGTAAATCTCCTGAGTGGAGTAGGTGAGGACGCGTTCCCCGTAGAGGGAACAGTAGGTGTCGGGTCGACCTAAGATTTCCGGTTGGAAATCCGAAGTCAGACTCGGACAGTCCGAAGACTGTCAATTCTTCTTTACAATGTTTTATCTTATTCTAACACTGTCTTGCAGGGGATTTTGCTCGGACTAACCTTTGTTTGCAGGTGAGGAACCTGCTGGAAAAAGGCTGTCCGGGCGCCCGAGATGGATCCGGGCGCCCGGAACAGGTCCGGGCGCCCGGGACCAAACTTTATCCCTGCCGCGACTTCGCCACGTGGAGCATCCTGGTTGGTTGGTCACGTCACACTCCAGGCGCCCGGAAGGGATCCAGGCGCCCGGAACTTCATATAAAAGAAGGGTCGAGGTGCAGCTTCAGTACAACAATCTTCTAAGCAATCTCTCTGCGACAAGCTGCTAACGACTCGATCCAGAAAGTGCTGCAACGACACCCCGACAAACCGGAGCTTCAGATTTAGTTTTTGTTGTCGGTATAATCTGTTTACTGCTTTGAATTGTAATTAGTCTGTAATATTTTTATCGTGCTTATAGTTGTTGCCCACGGAAAGCGATCAAGGATCACGGGCCTTCGAGTAGGAGTCGCCTTAGGCTCCGAACGAAGTAAATCTCCTTGTCTCTCTGTGTTTGTTATTTCTTCATTCCGCTGCGCTTTTACTCATTTGTTTTACGAATCGAAAGAAATAGCCACGAACGCTATTCACCCCCCCCCTCTAGCGTGGTCTCGATCCAACAATTGGTATCAGAGCGGGGTCGTTTTGAATTGGTGCAACCACCTTTCAAAACAAATTTTTCGTGGTATTTTATATTTTTCGGAGTCAATTAGAATCTAGCCTTATAGCTTTATTCTAATTCTTTTATCGAATCGGCTTTTGCTCGAAGTTGGTACAATACCACTCGAGCTCGTTATTATTACTATTTTTTATTCCCGCACTACTAATCCAAGACTTAGTCTTGGAACATATATTTTTGTTGTTCTTGTTGCATATTACAAATGGCTCAACAAGAGGGGTTCAGTACTGTTCCTCCCCCACTATTCTCCAGAGATGATTTCAGTTACTGGAAGGGAAGAATGGAGACGTATCTGAAGATCCAGTTCGAAACATGGATGATCATTAAGACGGGACTTCAGCTACCTTCCGATGACGACGGCAAACCAACTCCCTGCGAGAAGTGGGACGCCCCTCTAATCAAAAAGGTGGAAGCCGACGCCAAAGCTACCTGCACCCTCCAGTGCGGCCTTTCCAAAGAAGAACTCAACAGGGTCGGCCCATTCTCTTCCGCAAAGGAGCTCTGGGAAAAGCTAGTCGAACTCCACGAAGGCACTAACGACGCCAAGGTAAGTAAAAGAGATCTTTTACTTAATAAATTATATAATCTAAAGATGCAGGAAAGCGAGACGGCGAATTCCCTACATGTGAGAATCCAAGACATCCTCAATTCTCTTCACAGAATCGGGCAGAAGATAGAGAATCGGGACGTCATAAGGTATGCTTTAAACTCATTTCCAAGGAATACATTGTGGGCATCAATGGTAGATGCCTACAAAGTTTCCAAGGACTTGTCTTCATTAAAATTAGACGAACTATTTTGTGAATTTGAACTTCACGAACAGACTAATGCACAGCCAACCGAGAAAGGTATTGCGTTGGTTGCAGGTACAAGTCAAACACGGGAACCCAGATCACGACGAAGAACGGAACCGGAGTCGGAAGATGAACCAGACTCAGACGATGAAGACATGGAAATTACAACCGAGCTGATAAACCTCGTAAAGAAGCTCTACAAGACGAAGGGCTTCAACAAAAGAGATCTAAAGAAGGCAGTGAAAACGAAGGAAGGTTCACAGAACTCAAAGATGAAGTTTGAAGTTACATGCTACGGGTGCAACCAAAAAGGGCACATCAAATCCAACTGCCCTAACCTGAAGGAGGTCAAAAAGCAAAGAAAGAAAAAGGTCCTTAAGGCAACATGGGACGAATCTTCTTCGGAGGACGACGACGACGAGCTCGAACAGACGAGTCTACTCGCATTAATGGCCCGGGACCAAATCGTCGAATCCGGAAGCGAGAGCAAGTCTGAGGCGGAGTCCGAGCAAAGCCACGGATCCGTATCCGTTTCCGAAGGACCAGACCCCGCTGTAAGCATCTCCCGGTTAAACATTTTAGTTAGTTATTTATTGCGCAAATTAGCTAAGTCAAATCTGAAAGTTAAGTCACTTCTAAAGGAAATAACTGTCCTTAAAGAAGTGGCTGACACTAAACCCTTACCTGACCAGAGTCAGACTGAATTTCCAACTCAAGTTCAAAGACTTGAGGAAGAAAATTCAAGTCTAAAAAATCAGGTTAAAGATTTAAAAACTACCTTAGAACGGTTTTCTTTGGGCTCCAAGAACTTGGACTTAATTCTTGGGACACAAAGGGCCATTTACAACAGAACTGGGCTGGGATATAAAAGTAAATATAAATCTTACTTATCCTTAATATACAAACAAAGTAGTAACTCAGTCCAAGCATGGGTCCCCAAGTCCAAATTGATCAATCAAGTTGGACTTGGTCAATACTGGGTCCCGAAGGATCAAATACACTATCTCGATAGACCATATCGAGGCCATGATCCAGGGAGAGCAAAAAGAAAAACGATATTAAAAATTTAAATTAAAAAAAAATATTCAAAATTAACCTATAAAATTCAAAATTCGAAGTTAAATAATAAATTCAAAAATTCAAAATTCAAAATTAAATAATAAATTCAAAAATTCAAAATTACATAATAAATTCAAAAAATGAAATTCAAAATTCGAAATTAAATAATTAATTCAAAAATTAAATTCAAAATTCAAAATTAAATTCAGAAATTCAAAATATCAAAATTAAATTAAATAAAATGCAAATTAAATTAAAATCAAGTTAAATTCGAATTTAATCAAATTAAAATCCAAAGGAAGGCTCCAGATTATCTGGCACCTCCGAACTTAATCCACCCGATAAGGGTAAGCAAGAGCAGACTACCCGGCAGGGTAATTAAGGTTAGATAAAATGGGCTAGGTTTAACTTGACCCACGGTACTGGTGAAGTTTTTGGATGATAGTACGTTAGGGAAGCTTGGGCATCGTATGTCTAGGAAGATATGACTTCGACCTGGTGCATTTGGCCAAGTGGAACTGACCGAAGCTATCCTTAAATGGATCCTAACTAGTTAGACCAAGGTTTAGTATTAAGCTCAATGGGTAGGACTATTTGGAAAACCTCGAAGGCATGGTTACTTTAATGAGTTCCTTGTGACTCACCATAGCCCAGAAGTTTATCCAAACAATGCTTACTTGTTAAACCCAAAGCTAAACCTGAATCTAACACAAAGTTAAACCAACTCCTTAAACTGAACCTCAATTCATCTCACAACAATTATAGGATTACCTGATCGAAAATTTAGATCGGGTGAGATGACTAAGTAATTTAAACTCAATTTCAAAATTACTTTAAACTCAATTTCAAAATTATTTTAAACTCAATTTCAAAAGTACTTTAAACTCAATTTCAAAATTATTTTAAACTCAATTTCAAAATTACTTTAAACTCAATTTCAAAAGTAATTTAAACTCAATTTCAAAATTATTTTAAACTCAATTTCAAAATTATTTTAAACTCAATTTCAAAATTATTTTAAACTATTTTAAACTCAATTTCAAAATTACTTTAAACTCAATTTCAAAATTATTTTAAACTCAATTTCAAAATTATTTTAAACTCAATTTCAAAATTACTTTAAACTCAATTTCAAAATTATTTTAAACTCAATTTCAAAATTACTTTAAACTCAATTTCAAAATTATTTTAAACTCAATTTCAAAATTATTTTAAACTCAATTTCAAAATTATTTTAAACTCAATTTCAAAATTATTTTAAACTCAATTTCAAAATTATTTTAATCTATTTTAAACTCAATTTCAAAATTATTTTAAACTGAATTTCAAAACTATTTTAAACTCAATTTCAAAATTATTTTAAACTCAATTTCAAAACTATTTTAAAACTCAATTTCAAAATTATTTTAAAACTCAATTTCAAAACTATTTTAAACTCAATTTCAAAATTATCTTAAAACTCAACTTCAAAATTATTTTAAACTCAATTTCAAAATTACTTTAAACTCAATTTCAAAATTATTTAAAACTCAATTTCAAAATTTGAATTAATTCTCAATTAAACATGTTTAAAAATCAAGTTTACTTAAGCATCTTTAAGTTAATTAAAACATTAAAGAAAAAATAATAATAATAATAATAAAAATAATAATAAAAAGTCAAAAACCTGGGGCGGGCGCCCCCGGTATTCAGACCCCGGGCGCCCGCAGCGATCCCGGGCGCCCGGACTCCCTTATATATGTTAGGATCCTTCGTACTCGGCTAGAGAGGGGGGTGTGAATAGCCGCCCCAAATCGATCGCGTTTCTTCCTACAATTCGTTAGCGCAGGGGAAAAATAAACAAGGAAACGAAAACAAGAAGATCAAACCTCAACGCGTCGATGTAACGAGGTTCGGAGATGATACTCCTACTCCTCGGCGTGTCCGTAAGGTGGACGAAGCCTCTCAATCCGTCGGTGGATGAGTCCCCGGAAAACCGGCTAATAATATACTCCTTGTGGGTGGAGAAACCTCACCACAAAGTCTCTTGCAACAGCAAGATAAGTGTACAAGAAATGCAGCAAGAAGCAAGAGCACTATGAATGTAAAAACAAACACTAGCTTGCCTTCGACTGGTTTCCGTTGACGAAGCAGCAACTTCACGGAAGAACAGCAGCAGCTGACCAGCCGGGGAAGCTCACACGAAGCTTCACGAAGTAGAGAGCTCAGCAAAGCCCAAAAGCACAACAGCACTTAGCAGAAGAGAAGAGGAAGATTAATCCCTGTAGAAGCCCTCAGCCCCTTTATACCTGCGAAGAAGAAACAGCAGAGAACTAGCCGCTATGTCAGCGCTAGTGCTGAATCGATCGTGGACCGATCAGTTTATGTGGATCGGTCCACGCACCGATCCATTCCCTAACTTCGCTTCTGTTCCGTCAGGTGTCGCGATCGAAGCTCTGATCGGTCCGTGGACCATCCGAGACTCTGATCGGTCCGTAGACCGATCAGCTTCTCTCCCGAACTTTGCGCCTCGATCGTTGTCCGATCGGCCCGCATCGATCAGGAATAATCGATCGGTCACCGATCGATCAGAATCGAACAGAGCTTCGTTGGTATCCGATCGGTCACCGCACCGATCGAGCAACAGATCATCGGATCGGTCGGTGACCGATCCGGAGCTTGGTTTTGCCCAAACCAAGTTCCAAGACTTCAAACCAATATCCGGTCAACCTTGACCTATTAGTACTTCATCCCAAGCATCCGGTCACCCTTGACCTGCTAACTCCTCGCCAAGTGTCCGGTCAATCCTTTGACCTACTTGGACTTTCCAACACCAAGTCCGATCATCCCGATCCATCTGGATTTTCCTTGCTCGGCTTCACTCACGGGACTTTCACCGGCTTCACTCACCGAGATTTCCACACCGCCTAACATCCCGGACTTTCTCACTTGCGGCTTCACTCATCGACTTTCCCACTGCCTGGCTTCACTCACCAGGACTTTCCACACTGCCTAACATCCCAGTTAGGACTTTCTCATTCACCTAGCTTCACTCACTAGGATTTTCACCTGGCTTCACTCACCAGGATTTTCCAACTGCCTAACATCCCAGTTAGGACTTTCCCAGTGCCAAGTCTCCATACTTGGACTTTTCGCGTGCCAAGCCTCCATACTTGGACTTTTCCAGTGCCAAGCTCCCTGCTTGGACTTTTCCGTGCCAAGTCTCCATACTTGGACTTTTCCCGAATCAGGTCAACCAGGTCAACCTTGACCTACGGTTGCACCAATAATCTCCCAAACATCTATTCTTGTCTCACATCAAGAATAGAACTCTCTCACGAGTGTCAAACATCAACATGCAACACAACTAGGTCAACCTTGACCTAAGGTTGCACCGACAATCTTCCCAAGTCAAACATCAAAATACAACTCGAGTCACGTCAACTCGAGTCGGGTCAACCAGGTCAACCTTGACCTAAGGTTGCACCAACAATCTCCCCCTTTTTGATGTTTGACAAAATCATAATCAAGTTAGGTTAACCCGATAACCTAACTTAGGTTTTCCAACCATCTTCCAATGTCCAATGTTCTTTCCTTGAACATTCTCTGGACATTCTCCCCTTAGGTTAACCCGATAACCTAACTTGGGTTCTCCAATAATTCTCCCCCTTTTTGACATACATCAAAAAGAATTCCAATGTTCTTCCTCGAACATTCCTGGACATTCTCCCCCTAGCTTAGGTTAACCCGATAACCTAACTTGGGTTCTCCAATAATTCTCCAATGAGCGCTCTCCCCTTTTTGACACACATCAAAAAGAAAAAGGAGAGTATTAAGGTCAAGAGTTTCTTCCTAATGAAAGTCCCATACCTTTCATTGAAACTCTTAATTTCCCCTTGATACTAAACTCAACAATCCACTTAGTGATAATCCCATATCACTAATCCTCAAGGAGTAAAAACTCCCCCTAAAAGTCAACTCCCCCTTGACAATTAGGTAAACACTCCCCCTAAAGATCAACTCCCCCTTGACCATTGCACCAACAATGTCTTGGAGAGTTTCAAACCTTCAGAAATTCGAAACTCAACTTCAAAAACTGAAATTTCAGACAGATCGATCCACGCATCACTGATCGCACTGGATCGTCACTGATCGGTCACCAGACCGATCAGGCCTTCCCTGGATCGGTCCGGTGACCGATCCACATTCTGAAATCAGATTTCTGATTTTCCTTCTCCGGAAATTCAGAAACTCCTAATAAATTCCAGAAAATTCCAAAAATCGTAAAATTTTGAGGATACACTCCTCATACCATATACTATCACAGAAAAATAATTTTCTATGAAAATAGTTTCCATTTTCAAATCTTGATACAAAATTCGAAAACTTTGAAATAGTTCAAAGTTAAGTCAATTTTGTATCATAATGTTCAATGATGAATGCAATCACTAGGAAAGCTTCATCAAGGTTTTTCAAATCAATTTTAAAATGCTTTTAAAACCATTTGAATTTAGGACCATAATCTTTGGGCTAGATGTACATGACTTGTACACAAGCTTTCCCTATGATCCTCCTTTCTTGAATTAGGCTCATCTAGGTACAAGGACTATGCACCTTGATCCTAACTCATGATCCTAATATCTCACACACATCTAAGGTATATCAAACCACATTCAAGTCAATTTGATGTGAGATATGAGTTTAGGTATCTTAGACTAAGGTCTCATGCATTTTCTAAACACAAATTTGATCTCAATATCAAAATGTGTTTTTCATCCTTAAATCAATTCAATTGATTATTAATGCAAGAGATGATGACATGGCATAAAATGGTATCATAAATGAAAACATGTGCCAATGTCATGATGTCATGGCATAAAGTTTGAAACTAAACTAACACATGACATATAAATAACCTAAGCATTATCATGACATTTCAAATGATCATAAATTAAATATGATGTCATGACATGGCATATGGTAAACAATCATGGTAAGTTTAGCACAAATGAAATACCTAAATTCCCTATCTAAGTATCCTTAGCCTTAGCTAACTTAAAATCTAACCCTAGATTGCCCAAATATCCCTAAGAGAAAACCAAAATCCCAATTATGGTTTTTCTCTAGGTTTCCTTAAATTGTGCCAAATAAGATTAAAATATTCTCACTTTGGCACACTTTACTCTTCCAAGGAGTGAATGATAATTCCATTTCATTTTCAAAGGTTCACAAAACCTTGAAAATGCTCCTTGAGTGTCAATTTCCTCAAAGTTGGGTTAACTACCCTTCTTATTGGAGTTGACACTCTCTAACCCATTTATGGGGTAAATTTTGTATCACTAAATTTTCAAAGGTTGACCTGGTTGACCCGACTCGAGTTGACGTGACTCGAGTTGTATTTTGATGTTTGACTTGGGAAGATTGTCGGTGCAACCTTAGGTCAAGGTTGACCTAGTTGTACCAACAATATATAGGGGGCAGGAGGCGTCCCCTACCCTTGCACCCAAGTTTTCCTTAAAGCTTTTTGGCTTACCTGCGAAGACTTTCAAAATTTAAAATTTTCGCGGTTAATACGGAGTCGTGACTCAACCGAGGTCGTCAGTTCTAAAATTTCTATCAATGGCTCCTCGGTAAAATGTCTAACCCCCTCCTAAACTTTATTTCTTATAATGCTTGTTTATTTCTCAGTATAAAATTAGTTTGAAATTTAGGAAGCGTACTAAGTCTGGTGTTGGGCCCTCTACCCCTAGCATTGACCCTATGTTTCCCACCGACGAACTTAGGATTAAGTTTATGTCAACAAATTACATGGCCATTAGAACCAAATGTATAGACAGATCGTTCTTTTTACACTCTTGTATTCCAGTCTCCGAGACTATAAACCACTATAGGCTGCGAAACCTAGTTGAGTGCACCAGCCCAGTGAACATAAGTCTATGTGCCGAATTTTACAACAACCTAGTGAAAGTAGACGACTACTCCTATACCACTAGGGCAGCTGGCACGGATATCACATTATCTCCCACCACCATTCGTGAGTTTCTAGGGTTACGAGAGTCAACCTGCACCTTTTTATGCTATCCTCCTAGGGAGCTACCTTTTGGAGATCCCTACTCACATATTACCCTCGATACGATCTATTCGTCCTTCTTTGAGGACCAGCGTGATCCCACTGAGACCCAGTTTAGGTCACTTAACCTTAGAATTTAGGACTACGCCCTTTATAGGGTTCTAGTACTTTGTATTCTACCGCTGACCACTCATGACATTGCGGTGATGCGTCCATTTCACTCCTTCCTGCTCTATGCCCTGTGTCAGAGGTTAGACATAGACATCAGCTTTCACATCTTTTCCACTATTATTTATGCAGCTGGATACGTGACCAGCAAACGAGTACATATGCCTTATTGTCATATTCTGACAGCTTACATGTCCTCATTACACATTGATGTCACCAGAGGTGACATCCGCTACATGACCGAGTTTGACATCATAGGAGCTAGGAACTTTTCCCTAGCAAATATCCATATAGACGATGAGGGTACCATGTCCTGGCGTAGGGGGGCACAGCACCAGCAGGCGGAGGAGGCAGAGCATGATGAGTTCATGTTGGCACTATTTCCTGAGGAGGCTGCTC
Source organism: Zingiber officinale (assembly GCF_018446385.1). Taxonomy (NCBI): domain Eukaryota; kingdom Viridiplantae; phylum Streptophyta; class Magnoliopsida; order Zingiberales; family Zingiberaceae; genus Zingiber; species Zingiber officinale. The sequence continues at coordinate 82,085,011 of NC_055991.1, forward strand.
CTGCCCCACCACCACCTCGAGCACCACACCCAGCTCCCCGCACTCTCGCTGATCGAGTTTCCAGACTAGAGAGGGCTATGTCGAGTCTCCAGCACGAGAACTCCGAGTTTCATCAGTCCATGCGGCGAGAGGTCTCCGATCTTCGACGAGAGGTCCGACAGGAGGTCTCCGACTTACGATGAGACGTACGACAGGAGCTCTCCGACTTGCGCCGAGATCTACGAGAGGACGACCGGACTCGTCACACTGAGTTCCTGACACTACTCCGGTCGCTGGGTTCCGGACCACCTCCCTCATCATCTCAGTAGCTCCTACTGTTGCTCTATTATGACCCTAGTACAGCTTGTAGCAGCTCTATTATGACTCTTTTATCTATGTCGACTTTTTAGTCTAATAGACGATTTCTCTTCAGGCTTGATTGACTATAACTTAATCTAATAGATTAGTCTTTTAGTCACATCTTTTTTATAACTTCTAGGCAAAACTGATTTTCCAAAATCCCCACTTTGCTAGACTTTCAAAAGTTGGATTTAGTCTAGGATTTCACCCTAGAAATCATGTTCCCCCAAGACTCAGCCAGAGCATCTCACAAACACCTAGGTTTACCTTGATTGTGTTTGTAAAAAAATAGAATGGTGTGAGATGCATAGGGTACAGCCTGGACTCAAGAATGCTTATTTCTGTGCATCAATATGAGTCTGGGCGTTAAATACATGATTAACAGTAATCAAATCAAGTCTTCCAGCCTTAGTACAATCTAACTGGATCAATTGACTTGACTTGACTAACCAAGTGAACACTGTTGCCCTCTAGGCAATCAGCAAGTAGCTAAACGGTTAGACAATTGGTGAAGGAAATAATAAGTTTTAGCATGTCTGTACTTAAGGGATCTGATACCTGATCAAAACAAATCTTTACTCATGCTGGGACTGTAGGGCTCTGATACCTTACTAAAACAAAATGACATTCTATTAACAAGAAAGGTTATCACTTCTCCTTTGCCTTAAGAATTTTGAAACACATGTCAAAGCAGTCCTTTCAAAACCTTTCTCCAAATTTTCTAGTATCCTCTATTCTGAATTGTTTTCTTAAAAAGTTATTTAAGCTGAAACGTCTTCGAAAATTCGTCAAGTTTTTTGAAAATTATTTAAAGCTTTGAAAAAAAAAAATTTCCTTTGGAAATTTTCTTTAAAAACCTGAATATTTTCTTTCAAGAAATTTTTTTTTTGAAAATTCTGCTTGAAAATCTTTAAAGCTGAAAATTTTGTTTGAAGTTGAAAATCTTGTTAGCAAATTTTTGAAGTTGAATATGTAACGACCCAATTTTCCCTATTTCGAGTTCTAAAAGTCCATAAAAATATTTGGAAATACTTTTAAAATATTCTAGAGATTTTTAGGAATTTTTAGAGTATTTTTATGTAATTTTTGGAGGTCATTTAGTATGTTTCTAGTACCAAGTAGAATTGTATGCATTCTATCCTTAATTATTGCTAGGGATTTTGGCCGTGCACAGTGGAGTTTCGGTTGATTCCTTGCTGCCCTGTTTAGGATCATACCGAACAGATCATTATAGTTATCCCATGTTGCTGCCATGAGTTGACTTAAGGATGCATTGTCTTGGCTTGCTGTTGAATTCTTTGAGTTGTATGTTGTACATGAATTTCCTTGCTTTAAGGTCATGTTGTACATAGTTAAAGTTGATTAGAGATTTGTTTTTACAGCATGTTTAAGAAGTTGAGTAGCATTCTATGTCTATTTGTTTTTACAGCATGATCAGAATCACTAAAGGTAGCATCCTTTGTCTATTTTATAGCATGCTTAAGAAGCCCTAAAGTAGTATTCTTTGTCTATGTTTTATAACATGATTAGAATTCCTAAAGTAGCATTTTTGCCCTATTTTACAGCATGTTTAGAAAGTCCAGATTTGCTTTCCTTTGCTCTATTTTATAATAGGCTTAGGGAGTTCAGATTTGTTTTCCTTCGTGTTATTTTTATATAGCATGCTTGGTTAGTTGTAATCCTATACTTGTTAGATATATATCTAAAGGATTCTAATAAGCTCTAATAAAGGATTATGAGAAGTATGAGTAAAGAAAAAGACCAAGGTCTAATTAAAAAGAAAAAGAAAGAAGTTTTGACTAAAAATGTGGAAGTTGAGACTCGAACCCAAGACCTCCGGCCGAACTCGACTTAACCGAACGCAGCCAACCAACCGAGCTACGAGTGTTTTGTTAATAAGTATGAAGCGAGAAATATATATGTTATAGTTGATAAATAAAACCCTAGTTATAAGAAGAGGACTTAAGTTTCTCCCGTGACCTAAAACTCTCGATTCCTCTCCTCTTCTCACGCGACGGCGCGGCGTCGCTGCTTGGGCGAAACAAAAATCGCGTTAGGGCTTTGTCTCTGGCGCCGGCGAAAGGCTCTTTCCAGCCGGTCTTCATCCGTGCGTGACCACCTCGACGAGGAGAGCTTGGAAACACAAAGGAGCCGCCGAGATACGAAGTTCTCCGAACCCTAGAAGCCTTTTTCCTTTCGGTTTGAATTCAAGAACGCGTTGTAAGTACTACTCACCTGTGGTAGGAGTTGCTCCGAGTTTCGATTTTCTTCCTTGCTCTGAATTTAGGGTTTCTGATTCCCTTTGTTGCGGATTTTGCTGTGCCGAGTGGATTTATAAGCTAGGGCTTTTATTCTATGCTCGGTTTATCTAGCCGAATTGCTAAGGTTGGTTTGAGTTGTACAGGGTGCTTGCTAAGACCTGTTGATTTCGGTATGAATTGTAGGTTGTTTATTCTGTTCGGATTTTCTTCCTATGGTTTCCGGATCATGCTTTACAGAATAGGGTAGCTAGGGAATCAGCTTTCTTGTTTCTGTTTTGGATTAAGCTGTGTAGAAAAGAGAAGTTGCCTGCTTAAGTTCGGTTATAGCATGCTTAAGGGATTTATTGGCTAGCTGGTTGTGTTCTGTTATAGCATGCATGTCCTGAATTTAGTCCTGTACATGTGCAGATTGATATTTCGTTTATATCATTGAAACAAGCGTTATAAGGGTTTTAATTTCAGCAAGTATTAGGGTTTGAAGTTCAGCAAGTATTAGTCTTGTTTGTGTTAATTTGCTGGTTATGAATAAGCATGTTCTTAGCAAATGCAGAATTTAGTTCGAGTACTTTTCATTACCGTTTGGTATTTTTTCTGATGAAGCATGATTAAAGAGATTAGCTTTGTTTTTATGATTTGGAGTTTGCTTGTTGTGCTACTTTTCTAGCACTCTAGTATTTGGTTGTTTGGCATTTCAGTTGCTTAGTTCCTTAGCATTTCAACCTGAAATTCAGAATTTCACAGCTCTATTTTACAGCATGTTTAGTAAGCTTAAAGTAGTTCTCTTTTGCTCCATTTTGTAGCATGATTAGCAAGATCAAATAGTTTTCTTTGTGCTTTATTTTATAGCCTGATTAGTAAGCTCAAAGTTGCTTCCTTTTGCTCTATTTTGTAGCATGATTAGTAAGATCAGATTAGCTTACTTTTGCTCTTATCACAGCATGTTTAGAAAGTCCAAGTTAGCTTTCTTTTGCTCTATTTTACAGCATGTTTAGTAAGTCCAAGTTAGCTTTCTTTTGCTCTATCACAGCATGTTTTAAAAGTTACAACTAGCTCTCTTTTGCTCTATTCTAGAGCATGATTATTAAGTTCAGATGTGCTTTCTTTTCCTTTGTTTTACAGCATGTTTAGAAAGTTCAGATTTGTTTTTCTGTTGCTTTGTTTTATAACATGCTTAGAGAGAGTTCAGATTTGCTTTCCTTTATGTTATTTTTTTTATATAGCATGTTTGGTTAGTTGTAATCCTATACTTGTTAGATATATATCTAAAGGATTCTAATAAGCTCTAATAAAGGATTATGAGAAGTATGAGTAAAGAAAAAGACCAAGGTCTAATTAAAAAGAGATAACAAGTAAATTAAAGTAAGAGGCTAGTGCCCGACATCCAAGAGCTTGTCGTTAAACAAATCCAGGTGACCATTTCCGAGGTCTTGGCCCTGGTAGACCGAGGTCTGCTCTTTTAGGATTGGTGGCTCGCAACCCCAACCTATTAGGGAACGCGCATGAGTTGGTACTAAGCCTGGGCCCAAAGAAGAAAAGAAGAACAAGAAGAAGAAAGTGAAAGAGAAATTAAAAGATTAATTTCTAGCATAAGAAAAGAAAAAGAAGAAAGTAAAAGAGAAATTAAAAGATTAATTTCTGGTATAAAGATATAAGAAAATGAAACAAGTTTTATGCTTAGAATCAATAAAAGTTTAGTTCATTAATTCTAAGCTTACAGTAGTTGTTTCATTACTTTCCTGTCAGTTAGTGAGCATGTTTAGTATTCAGTTTTATTTCTGTATACCATGAGTACATGCAGCTTTGCTTTTAGCATTTCAGTTTTAGTATTGTTGCATTCTTTTTATGCACTTCGATGTTTTTGTGAGATAGATTAGTACTTACTAAGCGTTTTCGCTTATAGATCTTTTGTTTTTTTTTCCTCCTACCGCAGATAAAGGAAAAGCTAAGATATGAAAGGAAGGCGACAGGATGGTGGTGGTGATGAAGGTGTGTGATGTCTGGACTGTGGAGAGATCCAGAAGTAGCTGGCAAAATTGTCGAGACTTTCTTTTAGTTCTCTGTTAATGTTATATTAAACTTGGGATTGTAGTTGAGTTTATTTCCGCATGTCTAGCTAGTCTCTTTTATTATTTGTGGAGTGCTGTAGTCATGGCTATTGCTAGAGTAGTTCTTTGTCTTATTGTGATTTCTATTACTGCGTGGTTGTGGAAAATATGTTCCAGCCGTCTGTGGCTGCGTATAATATGTTTGTATTATAGATTTGGTCACCGGTACAGGGGAGATTCTGCCGAAATTTTTTGGTAGGTTTTCCTCTGGGCCGTGATAAATTTAAGTGTCGCTAATAATAGCATAAGTGACACTAGTAAGTAGAGTAGTAGTTAGGTAACGGTCGCCCTTAGAGAGTAGTAGTAAGAAGGGTGGGTTGTTAAAGTTGGTATCAGAGCAGTTTTCATTCTCCAGCATCACACACACATCAGCATCATCCTTGCCGTTTCCAAGTAAGAAAGTATTTAAATCCTTTCTTTATTCTGCTTTCCTTATTATTAACTGCAGTATAGAGTACTTATTTTTTTTTAGTACTAAAGTAAGATAGAAGATTTAGTTTCCCTTGTCTCTATTCGTATTTATGTATGATTAGAAGGGTTAAAGTAAGATATCAAGCCTTTACCTTGCATGATTAGATGTTAAGAAAAAGGATGTTCCCGTACCGTTCGTACTGAGAACCAAGATCAGGAGAACGAAGAGCCCAGAACCCCTGGGCCTATTCTCTCTGAAATTGTTACTCAACTCCAGAGGCAAGTAGCAGAGCAGCAGCAAGTGATTGCCAATCTGATGGCAAACCAGCCAGCAGTTCCTCCCCCTCCTCCAGCTGTCACTGCAGAGACCCCAGTGGTAACTGAGACTCCACCAGCTACTCAGGGAACCGTCACAGCACCCCAGAGACCAGAAGCTTACCTTATACAGTGGCTAAAGCTGAAACCAGAGAGCTTCTCAGGCACGACTGAGCCCTGGGATGCCCAGGCTTGGTTTAAAACACTAGAGAGCAATATGGAGCTTCTTGACTGGCCAGAAGTTGAGAAGGTCAAGTGCGCCTCTTTCTGTCTGTCTGGAGATGCTCGTATGTGGTGGGAGAGGATAAAGACCAAGAGAGCAGCTGATCAGATGACCTGGGCAGATTTCCAGTCAGAGTTCTATGAAGAGTTCTTCCACCTGCAGATTACCAACAAGCATTACGAGGAGTTTATAGAGTTCAAACAAGGTGACTTGTCAGTGGAAGAAGCAGCCAAGAAGTTCAACAGGCTAGCTCGTCTCTGTCCAGAGCTAGTGAGTACAGAGAAGGAGCGAGTCAGGCTGATGCTCAGAATGCTGAGACCACAGATAGCACTGAATGTGAGCAGTGGAGCTCATCGGCCCCAGACTGGCGAAGAATTGATCAGTAAAGCATTGATCGCTGAACATTACATGAACAACATCAAAGCACAACGAACACAACATCAGTCAGTGAAGACAGAGGACAAGACAGCAGGAAGCCAGAAGTCACAGTCAAGTAAGCAGAACTGGAGAGGCAAAGGTAAAAGGAAGCAGTGGAACACAGGAGGTGGCCAGAAGGGAGGACCAGCAAACAAGCAGACCAAGTTCCCTCCCTGTCCCAAATGTGGGAGAATACACCCAGGAGCCTGCCTTTTGGGTAAAACTGGATGTTACTCCTGTGGTCAGGGGGGACACATGGCTAAAGAGTGTCCTAACAAATTCAAAGCACCTCAACCACAGCCATTGCAATATGGAGGCCAGCCTGCACAGTTGCACCACATGGGAGCGGCATTGGAGGGACCTTACATCAGTCAAGGAAGGTTAGAAGCTCCACCAGTTCCAGCCTTTGATGGTGCCAGAGTATTCTCCCTCACCAAAGAAGAAGCTGCTAGTGCCTCCACAGTCGTAACAGGTCAAGTAGTTATTTTCCAGCACATAGCTACTGTACTATTTGACACTGGGGTGACCCATTCTTTTGTATCGATACCTTTTGCCAGTAGTTTACAGGTGCCTACAGAAAGTATGAACTCCAAGTTCCTGACAACCCTACCTTCTGGGGAAGTCATGGAATCCAATCAGTGGCTTCGAGCTGTACTGGTTAGAATTGCAGACCGAGAATTATATGTAAATCTAATAGTCCTCGCCATGCAGGATTTCGATATCATTTTTGGTATGGATTTCCTCAGCAAGTACAGTGCCTCAGTGGACTGCCGCAGAAAGAAAGTAATTTTTAGTCCAGAAGGTGAGCCAACTTTTGAGTTCACCGGAGTGCCAAGGAGGAAGACCCAGAAGCTCCTCTCATCCCTAGCAGCACACCAGATGTTAGCTAAAGGGTGTGCAGGTTTTCTTGCATACATAGTAAAGGCAGAAGAGCAGAAGGGACTCAAGCAGGAGGAGGTCCGGGTAGTATGCGAGTATCCAGAAGTATTTCCAGAAGAGCTACCTGGACTACCTCCCAACAGAGAGGTGGAATTTGAGATTGAATTGGTTCCTGGAACCGGTCCAATTTCAAAGCTCCGTCTCCAGCAGAGTGAAGGAGTTACAAGAGCAACTACAGGAGTTCTTGGACAAAGGCTTCATTCGCCTAGTCACTCACCTTGGGGAGCTCCTGTGTTGTTTGTCAAGAAGAAAGATGGGACAATGCGGATGTGCATAGATTACAGAGCTTTGAATCAAGTGACGATCAAGAACAAGTACCCCCTTCCCAGGATCGATGACTTATTTGATCAGTTAAGAGGAGCAACAGTGTTCTCAAAGATAGACCTGCGCTCTGGGTACCATCAGCTGAAGGTGAAAGAAAGAGATATACCCGGAACGGCGTTCAGGACCAGATATGGACACTACGAGTTTGTAGTTATGCCATTTGGAGTGACCAATGCACCTGCGGTCTTCATGGACTTAATGAACAGGGTGTTCAGAGAGTATCTTGACAAATTTGTCATTGTATTCATCGATGACATTCTAGTCTATTCAAGGACCCCAGAGGAGCATGACACGCACTTGAGGATAGTACTGCAGACTCTTCGGCAGAAGCAGCTTTATGCTAAATTCTCAAAGTGCGAGTTCTGGTTAAATCAGGTGGCGTTTTTAGGTCACATTATCTCTAAAGAAGGTATTCAAGTGGATCCAGCCAAAGTGGAAGCGTTCAACAACTGGAGTAGACCCAAGAACGTCAGAGAGATCAGAAGCTTCCTTGGTCTAGCAGGGTACTACAGGAAGTTCGTGGAGGATTTTTCCAGGATAGCTTCTCCGCTAACAGCCCTCACTAGAAAGAACAAGAGATTCGAATGGTCAGATAAATGTGAGCAGAGCTTCCAAGAGCTAAAGAAGAGATTGATCAGTGCTCCCATTCTGTTCCACAGGGCGACAAGAGTTTCGACATCTCATGATGCTTCCAAGATGGGCTTAGGAGTGTGTACTCATGCAAGAAGGAAAAGTCATAGCTTATGCTTCGAGACAACTCAAAGACTATGAGAAGAACTACCCTACTCATGATCTCGAGTGGCAGTTGGCACTTAAACTCCGGCGACATTATTTGTATGGAGTCCAGTGTAGAATTTTCACAGATCATCGAGTCTTAAGTACTTCTTCACTCGGAAGGACTTAAGACAGCGCAGGTGGTTAGAGTTGGTCAAAGATTATGGTGGAAATCCTCTACCATCCGAGCAAAGCTAACAAAGTGGCGGATGCACTCAGAAAATCTAGTGCATCAACGATGTCTTTATCATCACTAGCCCGCCACCGCAGAAGGAGTTGTCGATTTTGGGCTTGAAATTATCGAAGGACGACTCTCTACATTGACCTTAGAGTCTACATTTCTTGTGGAGATCAGAGAAAGCAAGCGAAGATCCGGACATCCGGAAGATCAAGCGGGGATACTGAAAGAAGACAACTCGGAGTTTAGAGTGGCGGATAGCGGAATTCTTTATCGGGAGTCGCATTTGCGTGCCCAATGATGAGGAACTGAGGAAGAAGATCCTAGAGGAAGCTCACAGCACACCATATTCCATGCATCCTGGGTCTTCCAAGATGTACCAAGATGTGAAACAGAGGTTTTGGTGGTCAGGACTCAAAAGAGATGTAGCTAAGTATGTCAGTACCTGCTTGACATGCCAGAGAGTCAAAGCAGAACACCAGAGACCAGGAGGAGTTCTCCAGCCTCTCCCAATACCAGAATGGAAATGGGAAGACATTTCCATGGACTTCATAACAGGTCTCCCAAGAACCACCAGTGGATATGATGCGATATGGGTAATAGTAGACCGATTGACCAAGTCTGCTCACTTCCTAGCCATCAAGGTGTCCCACTCCATAGAGCAGTTGGCCCAGCTATATGTTAAAGAAGTAGTCAGACTTCATGGAGTTCCTAAATCTATCGTTTCTGATAGAGATGGGCGCTTCACCTCACACTTTTGGGAGTGCCTTCAGAATGCACTGGGCACCAAACTCAAGTTCAGCATAGCTTTCCATCCACAGACTGATGGACAGTGAATCAGATTTTAGAAGACATGCTCAGAGCTTGTGCGCTAGATTTCAAAGGAAGTTGGTGCAAGTATTTGTGCTTAGCTGAATTCGCTTACAACAATAGCTATCAGGCTACCATTAAGATGGCACCTTATGAAGCACTATATGGCAGGAAATGCAGATCACCCATATGCTGGCAAGAAGCAGGAGAGAGAAAAGAGATAGAAGCAGAGTTGGGCATTCAGACAGAGGTGATAGATGAGACTACTCAAGCAATCCAGAAAATCAGACAGAGAATTGAGACTGCCCAGAGCAGACAGAAGAGTTATGCTGACACACGCCGTAGGCCATTGGAATTCCAAGTAGGAGATTCAGTTTTCCTCAAGGTCGCTCCTATGAAGGGAGTGATGAGATTTTGCAAGAAGGGCAAATTAAGTCCTCGCTATGTAGGGCCTTACCTGATCATAGAGAGGATTGGGAAAGTAGCTTACAGGCTGGACTTACCACAAGACATGTCAGCAATACACAATGTGTTTCATGTCTCCATGCTAAAGAAGTGTCTCCATGACCCAAGCCAAGTGATTCAGCCTCAGTCAGTGCAGACCTACACAGATAGTGGACAGAGCAGTCAAGAGATTGAGAAATAAAGAAGTACCACTAGTGAAGGTCGTCTGGCAGAACCAGAAGCACGAGGAAGTCACTTGGGAGCGGGAGGACAGTATGAGACAGAAGTATCCAGAAATATTCTAAGTTCGAGGACGAACTTTTTATAAGGTATGGGGAATTGTAACGACCCAATTTTCCCTATTTCGAGTTCTAAAAGTCCATAAAAATATTTGGAAATACTTTTAAAATATTCTAGAGATTTTTAGGAATTTTTAGAGTATTTTTACGTAATTTTTGGAGGTCGTTTAGTATGTTTACAAAAAGAAAGAAGTTTTGACTAAAAATGTGGAAGTTGAGACTCGAACCCAAGACCTCCGGCCGAACTCGACTTAACCGAACGCAACCAACCAACCAAGCTACGAGTGTTTTGTTAATAAGTATGAAGCGAGAAATATATATGTTATAGTTGATAAATAAAACCCTAGTTATAAGAAGAGGACTTAAGTTTCTCCCGTGACCTAAAACTCTCGATTCCTCTCCTCTTCTCACGCGACGGCGCGGCGTCGCTGATTGGGCGAAACAAAAATCGCGTTAGGGCTTTGTCTCTGGCGCCGGCGAAAGGCTCTTTCCAGCCGGTCTTCATCCGTGCGTGACCACCTCGACGAGGAGAGCTTGGAAACACAAAGGAGCCGCCGAGATACGAAGTTCTCCGAACCCTAGAAGCCTTTTTCCTTTCAGTTTGATTCAAGAACGCGTTGTAAGTACTACTCACCTGTGGTAGGAGTTGCTCCGAGTTTCGATTTTCTTCCTTGCTCCGAATTTAGGGTTTCCGATTCCCTTTGTTGCAGATTTTGCTGTGCCGAGTGGATTTATAAGCTAGGGCTTTTATCCTATGCTCGGTTTATCTAGCCGAATTGCTAAGGTTGGTTTGAGTTGTACAGGGTGCTTGCTAAGACTTGTTGATTTCGGTATGAATTGTAGGTTGTTTATTCTGTTCGGATTTTCTTCCTATGGTTTCCGGATCATGCTTTACAGAATAGGGTAGCTAGGGAATCAGCTTTCTTGTTTCTGTTTTGGATTAAGCTGTGTAGAAAAGAGAAGTTGCCTGCTTAAGTTCGGTTATAGCATGCTTAAGGGATTTATTGGCTAGCTGGTTGTGTTCTGTTATAGCATGCATGTCCTGAATTTAGTCCTGTACATGTGCAGATTGATATTCGTTTATATCATTGAAACAAGCGTTATAAGGGTTTTAATTTCAGCAAGTATTAGGGTTTGAAGTTCAGCAAGTATTAGTCTTGTTTGTGTTAATTTGTTGGTTATGAATAAGAATGTTCTTAGCAAATGCAGAATTTAGTTCGAGTACTTTTCATTACCGTTTGGTATTTTTTCTGATGAAGCATGATTAAAGAGATTAGCCTTGTTTTTATGATTTGGAGTTTGCTTGTTGTGCTACTTTTCTAGCACTCTAGTATTTGGTTGTTTGGCATTTCAGTTGCTTAGTTCCTTAGCATTTCAACCTGAAATTCAGAATTTCACAGCTCTATTTTACAGCATGTTTAGTAAGCTTAAAGTAGTTCTCTTTTGCTCCATTTTGTAGCATGATTAGCAAGATCAAATACTTTTCTTTGTGCTTTATTTTATAGCCTGATTAGTAAGCTCAAAGTTGCTTCCTTTTGCTCTATTTTGTAGCATGATTAGTAAGATCAGATTAGCTTACTTTTGCTCTTATCACAGCATGTTTAGAAAGTCCAAGTTAGCTTTCTTTTCCTCTATTTTACAGCATGTTTAGTAAGTCCAAGTTAGTTTTCTTTTGCTCTATCACAGCATGTTTTAAAAGTTACAACTAGCTCTCTTTTGCTCTATTCTAGAGCATGATTATTAAGTTCAGATGTGCTTTCTTTTCCTTTGTTTTACAGCATGTTTAGAAAGTTCAGATTTGCTTTTCTGTTGCTTTGTTTTATAACATGCTTAGAGAGAGTTCAGATTTGCTTTCCTTTATGTTATTTTTTTTATATAGCATGCTTAGTTAGTTGTAATCCTATACTTGTTAGATATATATCTAAAGGATTCTAATAAGCTCTAATAAAGGATTATGAGAAGTATGAGTAAAGAAAAAGACCAAGGTCTAATTAAAAAGAGATAACAAGTAAATTAAAGTAAGAGGCTAGTGCCCGACATCCAAGAGCTTGTCGTTAAACAAATCCAGGTGACCATTTCCGAGGTCTTGGCCCTGGTAGACCGAGGTCTACTCTTTTAGGATTGGTGGCTCGCAACCCCAACCTATTAGGGAACGCGCATGAGTTGGTACTAAGCCTGGGCCCAAAGAAGAAAAGAAGAACAAGAAGAACAAGAAGAAGAAAGTGAAAGAGAAATTAAAAGATTAATTTCTAGCATAAGAAAAGAAAAGAAGAAGAAAGTAAAAGAGAAATTAAAAGATTAATTTCTGGTATAAAGATATAAGAAAATGAAACAAGTTTTATGCTTAGAATCAATAAAAGTTTAGTTCTTTAATTCTAAGCTTACAGTAGTTGTTTCATTACTTTCCTGTCAGTTAGTGAGCATGTTTAGTATTCAGTTTTATTTCTGTATACCATGAGTACATGCAGCTTTGCTTTTAGCATTTCAGTTTTAGTATTGTTGCATTCTTTTTATGCACTTCGATGTTTTTGTGAGATAGATTAGTACTTACTAAGCGTTTTCGCTTATAGATCTTTTGTTTTTTTTCCTCCTACCGCAGATAAAGGAAAAGCTAAGATATGAAAGGAAGGCGACAGGATGGTGGTGGTGATGAAGGTGTGTGATGTCTGGACTGTGGAGAGATCCAGAAGTAGCTGGCAAAATTGTCGAGACTTTCTTTTAGTTCTCTGTTAATGTTATATTAAACTTGGGATTGTAGTTGAGTTTATTTCCGCATGTCTAGCTCGTCTCTTTTATTATTTGTGGAGTGCTGTAGTCATGGCTATTGCTAGAGTAGTTCTTTGTCTTATTGTGATTTCTATTACTGCGTGGTTGTGGAAAATATGTTCCAGCCGTCTGTGGCTGCGTATAATATGTTTGTATTATAGATTTGGTCACCGGTACAGGGGAGATTCTGCCGAAATTTTTTGGTAGGTTTTCCTCTGGGCCGTGATAAATTTAAGTGTCGCTAATAATAGCATAAGTGACACTAGTAAGTAGAGTAGTAGTTAGGTAACGGTCACCCTTAGAGAGTAGTAGTAAGAAGGGTGGGTTGTTACAGAATATTTTTGTTAGAAAATTTCTGAAGTTAAAATTTTTTTTTTTGCTTAAAATTTCTGAAGTTGAAAACTTTGTTAAATTTCTGAAGTTGAAAATTTTGAAAAATATTGCTATATTACCTCGCTCCTTGCCTACGTTAAAAGGTTTTCTACTAAAATTCTGTCTTGAAAAATTAGGTTTTTCAAAACTCGCTCATTTTTTATATATGGCAAAGGGGGAGAGTAGAGAAATTCAAAGAAAGAAATAAAATAGAAATTCAAAGAAAATATTTTAAAGGGAGCCTGTATTATATTAAGGGGGAGCTATGTTTATGCTTATTTTTTATATCACGCTTCTTGTGCTTATATATAACTGCATAATTTTTACTTAACATTGAATTTCGGTTGTCATTATCAAAAATGGGGAGATTGTTGGTGCAGAAGCATCCGACGATCGAACCTTAGTTTTGATAATGGCAAATGATTCAAAGTTAAGTTAGTGTGTGATCTAACATGTTTGAATGAGTATTTCAGGAAAGTCCTAGCTGCGGTTAGGCAGGTGGAAAACCCTAGGGGGTGGTAACCCTAGGTCATAGGGGGTGGTAACCCTATGCGGAAAGTCTTGGCAGGTCGATGGCTTCAGGCAAAAATTCTAGGGGGTGGTAACCCTAGGTGGAAAGTCCTGGTGTCGCGAACCAGGTGAAAGACTGGACTAGCCGGGAAACGGATGTCCAGCAGGAAGTCCGGAAGCGTCGAGTGCTAAGCAAAAGTCCAGTCAATCTGGAGGATCGACTGGCAACAGGTAAATCTCCTGAGTGGAGTAGGTGAGGACGCGTTCCCCGTAGAGGGAACAGAGGCGTCGAATCGACCTAGGATTTCGGTTGGAAATCAGAAGTGACAGTCAGAAGACTGTCAATTCTTCTTTACAATGTTTTATCTTATTCTAACACTGTCTTTCAGGGTATTTTGCTCGGACTAACCTTTGTTTGCAGGTGAGGAACCTGCTGGAAAAAGGCTGTCTGGGCGCCCGGGATGGATCCGGGCGCCCGGAGGTCCGGGCGCCCGGGACACGCCACGTGGAGCATCCTGGTTGGTTGGCCACGTCACACTCCAGGCGCCCGGAAGGGATCCAGGCGCCCGGAACTTCATATAAAAGAAGGGTCGAGGTGCAGCTTCAGCACAACAATCTTCTAAGCAATCTCTCTGCGACAAGCTGCTAACGACTCGATCCAGAAAGTGCTGCAACGACACCCCGACAAACCGGAGCTTCAGATTTAGTTTTTGTTGTCGGTATAATCTGTTTACTGCTTTGAATTGTAATTAGTCTGTAATATTTTTATCGTGCTTATAGTTGTTGCCCACGGAAAGCGATCAAGGATCGCGGGCCTTCGAGTAGGAGTCGCCTTAGGCTCCGAACGAAGTAAATCTCCTTGTCTCTCTGTGTTTGTTATTTCTTCATTCCGCTGCGCTTTTACTCATTTGTTTTACGAATCGAAAGAAATAGCCACGAACGCTATTCACCCCCCCCCTCTAGCGTGGTCTCGATCCAACAACACGTCCATGTGAGCCACACGGTCGTGCCCCTCTCCCACTATGTCGAGGTAGCACAGCGGTGTGAGCCACATGGTCGTGCCCTACTCCAGCAGGAAGGACCTTACACGGTCGTGTGCCATACACGACCATGGCCAGTTTCGTGTCTAGTAAGCCTGCACGGCTGACCATCATCACACGACCTGGACCCTTTAGCAACTCTAGACTTCACCTTAGCTCCGCATCATTTCAAAACATGACTCAACAGTCGAAACAAGTTTAGAGTAGATCTCTAGACTGAGCTGTGTGTATATAACGAAGTCTTTAGAAGGTATGTAAAGGAGTAACGTCCGTGACTTGAGCCGAGGGTTAAGAAGTGCAGTCGTTACAGTATGGTATCAGAGCCAAGTTCCACCCTTCCGTCACACACACATCAAGCATTTATCCTACAGCTCCCAAGTAAGAAAGTATCTGCTTACAACGTTTATGCATTTTATTTTTGTTATGATTAGTAGGAAATGCTTGTTAAGATTCAGCATGCTTATAGATGAAAGTAGTAATTATAATAAGTAGGAATGAGGAGTGGCTGACATATGTTTTCACTGGTTTTGACTTATGATATATAGAATGGCTAGAGGACGACTAGCTATACAGCCGAGGGCTAATGAACCCCAACCAAGGGAAAATGAGCGTGCACCACATCCCAATCTTTTAGAGGTAGTAGCTCAGCTGCAAAGACAAGTGGCTGAACAGCAGCAGGTTATTGCCGCCCTAACTGCTAACCAGCAAGCTTCCCCTATGGTTCCACCAGAAGTCAATATGGTGACACCTCCTATAGCTAAAGTACCATCCGTTACACCTGTAGCCCCAGCGAAAGTGGTGAGGCAAGAAACATACCTCATCCAGTGGAAAAAACTGAAACCAGAGAATTTCTCTGGCACCAATGAACCATGGGATGCTCAAGCATGGTTCAAGACCCTCGAGAGCATAATGGAGCTACTGGACTGGCCGGAAGTAGAAAAAATAAAATGTGCTTCCTTCTATTTTACTGGTGATGTAAGAATGTGGTGGGAACGGGTCAAGGCAAAACAAAAGGTAGATCAAATGACCTGGTCTGACTTTGAGACTAAGTTCTTCGAAGAGTTCTTCCATATGCGAGTCACGAACAAACATCACGATGAGTTTACAGAATTCTGATAAGGAAGTTTATCAGTAGATGAAGCCGTGAAGAAATTCAATAGGTTGGCTCGCCTATGTCCCGAGCTGGTCAGCACTGAAAGAGAAAGGGTAAGACTAATGCTCAAGATGCTGAGTCCAGAAATTGCTCTGAATGTAGCCGGCGAAATTAATATACCGCAGACTGCAGAGGAGCTGATTAGTAGTGCTCTGATCACGGAGCATTATCTGAACAGTATTAAGCAGCTGCAGCCAGTACTGGTGGAGAACAAAGGTCAAGGGAATTCTGGTACTCAGAAACCCCAGAGTCAAGGGTTGACCTGGAAAGGGAACTCCAAGAGGAAGCAGTGGAGTAATAAGAAGGGAGGATCCGTAAATAAGCAACCTAAGTATGCCACATGTTCCACCTGCGGGAAGATGCATCATGGAATCTATCGCAAGTGCACGAGTGGCTGTTATACATGTGGTCAAGAGGGGCATATAGCCAAGAATTGCCCGACCAAGATTAGCCTTCCTCCTGCACAACCTGGGCAATATGGAACCAAGCAGGCATAGCTACACCAGACGCAGGTCGCGTTGGAGGGTCCTCACATTAGCCAAGGTAGACTGGAAGCTCCACCAAGTTCTACAAATGCTCGAGTTTTCTCTCTTACCAGAGAGGAGGTAGCAAATGTCTCCACCGTTATCACAGGTCAGATATGCATTTTTAATCAATATGCAACTGTGCTATTTGATATTGGGGCAACCCATTTGTTTGTCTCCATAGTATTTACTGAAAGAATAGGTATACCCCCGGAAGTCCTAAGTGGACAATTCTTGACGATAATACCCTCAAGAGAGATAATGACATCTACGCACTGGCTGCAAGATGTGCCAGTCATAATTTCAGACAGAGAACTATACAGTGATCTGATCTTGCTGAACATGTCTGATTATGATGTTATTTTTGGGATGGACTTCTTGAGCAAGTATGGTGCTTCCATCGAGTGTCATAAGCGAAGGGTTTTATTCCAACCTGAGACAGAGTCTAAGTTTGAGTTCATTGGAGATTCAAAGAAGAGAACCCAGAAATTTTTATCGGCCATGAAGGCCCAGAAAATGTTAGTTGATGGATGTACTGGATTTCTAGCTCATGTGGTTAATTCCCAGCAAGAAAGAGATCATGAGCTAGAGGAAGTTAGAGTTGTATATGACTACTCAGAAGTGATTCCGGAAGAGTTGCCAGGGTTAGTTCCGGATAGGAAAATTGAATTTGGGATTGAACTCATTCCTGGTACCCATCCAATCTCAAAGGCACCCTACCGAATGGCTCCGGCAGAATTGAAAGAACTTTAGGGACAATTACAGGAGCTACTCGACAAGGGCTTCATTCGCCCTAGTCACTCACCATGGGGAGCTCCAGTGTTGTTCGTAAGGAAGAAGGACGGGTCCATGCGAATGTGCGTGGACTACCGAGCGCTGAATAAAGTGACAATCAAGAATCGGTATCCCTTGCCGAGAATTGATGATCTATTTGATCAGTTAAAGGGGGCCACAGTCTTTTCCAATATAGGCTTGCGGTCCGGATATCATCAAGTGAAATTGAAGGCTGATGATGTACCGAAGACAACATTTCGGACGAGGTATGGACACTACGAGTTTGTAGTCATGCCTTTTGGAGTGACCAATGCTCCAGCTACATTTATGGACATAATGAACAGAGTGTTCAAAGAGTATTTGGATAAGTTTGTGATCGTCTTCATAGATGACATCCTTATCTACTACAGAACCCATGAAGAACATACAGAACATTTGAGGGCAGTGTTACAAATTCTTAAGCGGAGCCAGTTGTATGCAAAGTTCTCTAAGTGCGAGTTCTAGCTTGATCAAGTGTCCTTTCTAGGTCACATTATTTACAAAGATGGGGTTATGATAGACCCGACAAAAATAGAAGCTGTGAGTAACTGGAATAGACCCAAGAATGCCAGTGAAATCAGAAGTTTCCTTGGATTAGCAAGCTATTATAGGAAATTTGTTGAGAACTTCTCAAGGATTGCATCTCCCACTACAACAAAATCCTCATTCAACAACACTGAAACGACAATGGTTTTATGCCAAATCGTTGTTGTTTTGACTTTTAACAACGGTTTTAACAAAAACCGTTGTCTTTTAGCAGTTTTTTTGGCCTACGACAACGGTTTTTAAAAACCGTTGTCTATTTATGTTTTTTTGGGGCTACGACAAAGTTTTTAAAGGCTACGACAACAGTTTTTGAAAACTATTGTCTATGTGCTCTTTTTTGGAGTTACGACAATGATTTTTGAAAACCATTGTCTATTAAGTGATGTTGAATACCGGTGTTTTTTTTCCTTCGCCGTTTTTTCCCCTTCGCCGTTTTTCCCTTTCACCATTTTTTACCGCCGCTTTTTTTCTTTCCCTCTCCCCAAAATTTATTTTCCCACCGCATTCCCCCCTTACCTTCTCTATCCCTAAGCATTTTCGTTCCTCTTTTCTCATAATCTCTCGCTCATTGGAGCCGCGTAGGAGTAGCAACAGCCTGGAAGAGCGATCGCATTTGTCCCCTCCCTCTCTCTCCACCTTTCTCTGCTCCTCCACTACAGCCATCGCGGTGCCACCAGCGGCGGAGCACTAGACGCGTCAGCCTTTTCCGGTGATTCGGATCCACATCCCCATTGCCGATGGTATCGTCACTCTCGTTCTGATCGCTTATTGCGCTGCCGGCGATGTTGTCGTACGTGACCCTGGGGAGGTGGAGGCGGCGCTGGGGCGGAGTCTGACCTTCGTCGAGGACATCTGGTTCCGCTACACCGCATGGATGCCCGACTACCTCCTATTTTACCACAACATCATCTTCCTCTTCGTCATTTTCTCCCTCGCGCCGCTCCCGCTCCCGCTCGCCCTCATCAAACTCGGCTTCCCTGCCTCCGTCTCCTCTTTCAAGATCCAGCCCAAGATCCGCCTCCCACCAACCTCCTTCTTCTAGTGCTATAAGGACGTCATGCGGGTGTTCCTCCTCGTCGTCGGCCCGCTTCAACTCTCCTCCTACCCCCACCATCAAGGTCCCTTCTTGATTCCTTAGGGTTGCACTGCAGTTTGATCTATTTTCTGGGGAGAAAAAACTTCTTTATTAGTTCAATAACAAGTACCTCACTTTTTTTTTTGCATTATTCAATTTGTAATATTTTCTGTTGATCTACTTTTTAATTACATAGCCGGATAAAAGCATCATTGTTTTTCTTTCAACCCACTTTCTTGAAGATTTTTGTTCTATCTTTACTAAAAGAGTTATTTGTAGTTTGTGGGGATAAGGACTGGGCTTCCCTTCCCTCACTGTGGGAAGTGGCTTTGCAACTCTTGTTTTACTTCGTGGTGGAGGACTATGGCAACTACTGGATTCACTGACTAATGCACTACAAATGGGGGTACGAGAAGATACACCGTGCCCACCATGAATTCACAGTGACTATTGGCTTTGCAGCACCCTATGCTCATATTCTCACAGTATATACAACAACAACCAAGCCTTTTCCCACTAAGTGGGGTTGACACAACCATGAACTTGTGCATCATTTTTAGAAAATAGGCATAGAAATAATGCAACTTTCTCATATTCTATTTTTAATTGACTGTGAAAGGTCCTTTTCTTGTCTGCGACATATTCTGAAAGATTCTTTATATGCTTCCTGTACATATCAACAGATATAGTAATGCTGTATTATTTCCAATCACACGACTATAACTTTTCACCATTGGCCCTTGTAGCTTTAAAAGACAAACGATGAGCAATACCGTAGAATTCAAAAAACTGAGCATGCTCTTCAGGTGGCAGAGGTTTGTGTTATAAACAACTATTCTTGAAAATACATTGTTACACAAGCTTATATTTATATAAATCATGGAACCTTCTTTAGGAGGAGCTTCTAAGAGTACAATTGGAAGCAACAGCTAAGTCAAAGGAATTATCACAAGTAAGAAGTCTTAGTAAATCGTAGCAGAGTTAATTCTCAGCATTTGTTTTGCTTACTTGTCTGTCTACATGATGAGTTCAATCAACAAGCTTCTTAACCTGCAATTTACACATGATCTCATCTTTCTTTCTATTGGAATATTTGACACAATTACTTATATTGTTAAGAATATTTTGCTTGAGGGAGATGTCTTCCTGCATGACTAATTGAAAAGTTCAGTCGGGGCTGGATAATATGATTTATGCTTGAAATATGTTAAATTGCTGCTAGATATGATGTCAAGAGTGGATCTTGTACAAGCTCATTGAGTTTGAAGATTGATTGATATCCTGCGAACATATGTGCAAAACCTTTTTCATAATAAAGTGAATTCTTGACAAGACTTCATCTGGGGCTTAATATTATCCTATATTGTTTATTTTTTGTCTCTCCAATTTACCTTTGCATGATAATTCACTTAAATGGAAAAGTGGGCAGCTTTGAGTCTATTCAGATGAAATTTGATTTGGGTTCTTGTGTCAAAAACTGGACATATTTTTTTGTTGTTGGTTTTGTGGCATATCATTGATGTACTGCTTGTGCAAGTATGCATTCTGTGGTACACTGCCATGTCTCACATAAGGCATGGGTTTGGCATTCAGTTATTTAACATTTGTAACTTCTTTTTAGTCAATTTATTCTATATAATAACAAAATGTTATAATTGAGCTGGAGTCAAAATTTTGTGTTTCTTGTTTTTAGGCTCATGGAGCATGGTTTCCTCCTTGGCTTGCTACTCACACCAATTACTATAAGGTGATTGTCTTAGAAATTTAGATGGAGTGTTAGAGAGATACCATATACATGTTAAGAGACTCCAATATGTCTTTGATATGTGCCTTTCAGGAACTCGCAACAACTCACTAGAAGGAGCAAGGATAACCTGTACTAGATGTCTTACTTTAAAAGGTGCTAATTTTTCACCTGTACTATTTTTTTTCAATTGAATTTGTTTGTCCGTTCTTGCTTTATCACCATGAATGCATGTCACATATTATCTTGCAATTTTAGTTTAATCTTGCATTGTACTCATCAATTTTGTGAAAATGTTTCTCAAGGTATCAGAGAAATCGATTCAAGCACAACAATTTATGGAACCACATTTTGAATCTTCCAAAGCTGTAAGTGGCCAACCAATGACTATTTTCAGTATTTGAATTATGTTAATTATTCATATATTTCAGTGTTGCTTGATTGACAATCCATAAGCAAATTATATAAATTTGGTTTAATTTGCATTTGGCTTTGGTTAGGATTATATATCAGTTTACTACTTTATCGACTTTCTTTTAAGGTAGTTGATATTTTAGGCAGGATTTATTATGTTTCTAAATTATTTTGTTTCCTTGAATTTATGAAGAAATGGATTTTCTTGTGTCAAGCACTGAACCTTATGTGCAAACTGTGTCAAGTAAAGCAGTGGAAGTTTATCACACATCAAAGAGTGCCATGTCCAGCCACATAGCCAAAGTACAAGAAATTTCAGATCCTTATTTCCAGGTACTCATGGCATTATTTCAACCAGGATGCATATATAGACATGCCTCTGTATCAATTTGTCATTACATGTTCTATTTTTTTGTTTGTTGATACACCGTGCTATGCAAATTTCCATACCTTGTATCAGGCTGCCAAGAGATTTTCTCAACCATATGTAAAACAATTTGCTACTATTACCAAACCATATGTTGAAAAGGTGTGAGTTGCTTTTAGTCCCTATAGTGACTGTGTGATTCATGCTTATGGAAAATTTCTCGAAACAACCACAACTTATCACCAGCAGGTAATTTCTGCTTACAACAATTCATACTGTTTTATTTAATTCGTTGTCGTTAAAAAAATGACTGCTTACCAAAAAAGGTAATCTTATTTGCTTAGCATAGACACATTCGCATTCCGTAAAATGGGCTATAATGAACTAAAATTGCAATTTTGTTTATATATTTGCTTGTTTGTGTGGTTTATAGTGTCTTAATCAGAATTTAAGCTTAATTTAACCTAGATACTAGGGTTTTCTTTCTACTAATCATCTTATTAAATTAGCAATAATTTATGAGAATAAGAGTTATAAGATGAGCAAACAAGTACCTTAACAGGATAATGTTCCTTCTCACTTACCCAAGGGCATTTCCAATATCTGGGATCTTTCATGATCTATTTATTTTATATACTTCATTTAGTGCAATAGGGGATAAAATGAGTTAATTTGTTGAATGTACCCATGGCCATAATCACCACCAATTCCATGTTTTTTAATCATATATATTGTAAGGCGATATCATATTAGATGATGAATCAAATTATTCTCTTCTTGAAACCTCTCTTCTTTTCATGTTATATGTTCTCTTCTATTTTTTTTTTTTTTTTGGTGCTTTGCTCACATACTTTGCTTCACAAAAATCCAGAATGTTGGAAAAGGTTGACATGGAAGAATCAGCAAGTGAGAAAGAGGAGTCCAATGAAATTCTACAAGTTGAAGATTTTGATGGGGCTTGAGTTGACAATAATTACTTGCAATCCTACATGGCATGAACCACCATCACAAGTTTCTAATCTTTTGACAATTATTCATTAGTTGTAAATGAAGTTTATTTGTTAATTTGTATTGGGATAAATTTTATTTGAATATTAGACATGTTTTTTCTTTTGTGATTGTAATATAATTCTTGTATAAGTAACATTTTGAATGACATTGATATGGGAAATATTCTTTCTTTTATGATTATGATTCTTTATTATATATTTATATTGAAATATGATATATTGGTATTAAAAGATAATAATTTAAACGACAATGATCTAAAACCGTTGTTGTTGTCTATCACCCTCACAGACAACGGTTAAAAACCGTTATCGTAGCCCCAAAAACGGTTGTAAACTAGCAGTGTTAATAAAAAATGCTCTAAACAACAACGGTTATAAACCGTTATCTTTTCATTCAAAGACAACGGTTTAAAACCGTTGCAAAATTGTTATCTTTTCATTCAAAGACAACGGTGTAAAACCGTTGTCGTAGCCCCCACTTTTAACAACACTGCCAATTACAACGATTTTAAAGGGCCTACGACAACGGTTTTTAACCGTTGTCTTTTAATGTTTTTGTTGTAGTGTCCATTGACAGCACTTACCAGAAAGAATAGAAAATTTGAGTGGACAGAGGATTGTGAGAAGAGTTTCATTGAACTAAAAAGAAGACTGACCAGTGCTCCAATCCTGACTCTTCCAAAAACTGGCGAGAGCTTTATATATACAACGATGCTTCTAAACTAGGACTCGGAGCTGTACTGATGTAGAACGACAAAGTCATTATCTATGCCTCGAGACAACTCAAAGATTATGAGAAGAACTATCCCACTCATGACCTTGAGTTAGCAGCAGTAGTCTTCGCTCTCAAAGTCTGGAGGCATTACTTATACGGAGCTCAGTGCAAGATTTACACAGATCACCAGATTCTGAAGTATTTCTTCACTCAGAAAGACCTTAACATGAGATAACGGAGATGGCTTGAGCTGGTCAAGGACTATGACTGTGAAATCCTTTACCATCCAAAGAAAGCGAACAAAGTGGCAGATGCACTAAGTAGGAAATCTTGTGTCACCTTACTGTCTATATCTGCTATGATCTATCCCCTATAAAAAGAAATAGTAAATTTTGGGCTTGAAATTATTATCGGGCAGCTCTCTACTTTGACACTAGTGTCAACCTTGCTTGACGATGTATAAAGGAAGATCCTATTATTCAGAAGATCAAGCAGGGAATACAAGAAGGAGAAAATGGAGAGTTTCGAGTATTAGACAGTGGGATACTATATTATGGTAATTGTCTCTATGTCCCTAATCAAGAAGAACTGCGAAAGAAAATCCTAGATGAAGCTCATAGAACACCCTATACAATGCATCCTGGTTCCACCAAGATGTACCCAGATTTAAAGGAATGCTTCTGGTGGTCTGGAATGAAGAGAGATGTTGCTAGATACATCCGTACCTTTTTAACATGTCAACGGGTTAAAGCAAAACATCAGAGACCAGGCGGAGTTCTGCAGCTATCCAGATCCCAGAGTGGAAGTGGGCGGATATAGCTATGGATTTCATAGTAGGATTACCCAGAACTACGAACGGTTATGATGCTATCTGGGTAATAGTAGACAGATTGACCAAGTCTACTCATTTCCTAGCAATCAGAACATCCTACTCTATTGAGCAGTTAGCACAAATGTATGTTAAAGAGGTCGTCAGATTACATGGAGTGCCCAAAACCATAATTTTTGATAGAGATGGTCGTTTTACTTCACACTTCTGGGAGTGTGTTCAAAGAGCTCTTGGCACTAAGTTGCGATTCAGCACTGCATTTCATCCTCAAATTAATGGGCGAACAGAACGGGTGAACCAAGTTTTGGAGGATATGCTACGGGCTTGTGCTTAGATTTCAAGGGCAGCGGGTGTCGATACCTATGCTTAGCAGAATTCGCATACAATAATAGCTATCAAGCTACTATCGGAATGACACCCTACGAGGCTCTATATGGGAGGAGATGTCGATCTCCTATTTGTTGGTATGAAGGGGGTGAAAAGAAAGAAAAGGGACTCCATACGGACCTCATCGAAGACACCACCCAAGATATTTAGAACATTCGCCAGAGAATATAAACTACTCAGAGCCGGCAGAAAAGCTATGTGGATGTGTGCCGTAGACTGCTGGAATTTGAGGTTGGGGACTCAGTGTTCCTCAAAGTAGCTCCTATGAAAGGAGTGATGCGGTTTGGGAAGAAAGAAAAGTTGAGTCCACGATATGTGGGGCCATACTTGATCATCAAAAGATTTGGCAGGGTAGCTTATGAGCTATAACTACCTCAGGAAATGTTAGCTATTCATAATGTATTTCATGTCTCAATGCTGAAAAAGTATGTTCTCGATGCAAACCAAGTGATTGAACCATAGTCAGTACAAATTCAAGAGGATCTCAGTTATGAAAGTCGACCTATTCAGATAATAGATCGAGAAGTTAAGAAGCTGAGAAACAAAGAGATTCCACTAGTAAAGGTACTGTGGCAAAGTAAATAGTATGAAGAGGCAACCTGGGAGCATGAGGATGAGATGAGACAGAAGTATCCACAATTGTTCTAGTTCGAGGATGAACTTTTTATAAGGTATGGGGGATTATAACACCCATAAATTTTCTCTATTCAAGAAGGGCAAAAAGAACTAGGAGAAGAGAAAAAGAAATAAAAATAGATTTTTAAAAAAACGACCTTGGGTAGGATTGAACTCAAGACCTCTTATAAATGATTGGTTAAAGTTTCCATTAGGGTGGTGGTAAAGCATCATATTAGAAGTAGGAAACAATTGATTATAAGCAGATTTTGTGGGAGGAGATGCTTCAACTTCCACTTAGTATAAAAGAGAAAGAAAGAGATGAAAACCTAACTTTTCATCTCCCCTTCTCCTCTTCGGCCAAGAAACCTAAGGCTCAAAATCTTGAAGCTTTCTAAGGGAAGGATCTAAGGAGAGGGAACCTTCCAAGGAGGTAGTACGCAGGGGGAAGGTGTCTTGGAGATTTCAGCGTTCAAGAGAGGATTTGTCTTCCCTACACCCTAGAATTGTAAGACTTAGCGAAAGGAAGTAAGTACTACTCACCTACAGTATGAGTTGTAACGATCATGCACGTGAAAACTTCCTTGTGATATTTTTAGTATAATTTTTGCATGTTAAAGAGAATACATGTTATGATCTATTTTATACATGTTATGAAGATACATGTTATGATATGTGAGATGTCCCTCTAAGTTTTGGGGATTAAGAGCATGTTTAGAGTATTTGATTTTCTTCCCATTAAGTTTTTGGGACTAAGAAGCTTAATCAAGTGCCCTAAGATGCTTCCCTATAAGTGTGGGGGATTAAGTGCACAAAAGGTGTTTGTTTAAATGATAAACAAAGTGCAAGTATATGAAATGAAAATTTAAAAAGAAGTATTTTACTTTAGAAAGGCATGTACTGGACACAAGGTCCATGGTCGGGCTCCCAAAGCGCCCCAAGGCCCCAAGATCGCCTAGTAGTACCTTAAAAGGTTCGGGATTAGCTACCTCGGACTTTATTAAGGATGCGCACAAAGTGGTATAATGACAGGGCCAAAGCAAGTGATCATTATTTTCACCAGTGTATAATATAAAGTTTTCAAAGCTCATGGAATTGGTTAAATGGAAACGGAACTGAGTTGAGAACTAGAGGAACTAGAGTTAGAGAGTACAATATTTGATCTCTAGAGCATAGCAAATTTTATGTTTTTCATTGTATGTTGATGTTACTAGCATGGTTTTATGTGGATGTCTTGCATGACAAACTGATTTAAAAAATACATGCCATATACATATTTCTGAGTTACATATTTCAGTGTGAATTGCTAACAAGTGCAAGTTTTTGATTTAGGAAATCAATTTGAAAAGAGTATTCTCCTTTAAAAAGCATGATATCTTTTAATGCATTATTTTGTGAGTAGATGGTACTTACTAAGCGTTTGGTTTATAGTTTACTTTTCCTTATACTGTAGATAAAGGTAAGGGAAAGCTCGAGTAGGAGGGGACAGCAGGAGCAATGTTTGCTGGTGTGTGTGACAGAACAGTGAGAAACGATCTTGGAATTTGCTAGCGCTTGACTATGTTAGATTTTGGCACTGAGGATATATTTTTTGTATCTCCGCTTAGTATAAAAATACTACTAAGAGTTGTGTATAATGAAATTGTCAGTTTGTCAGTAATTAGCATGTCAAAGACATGTCAAAGACTCTTCCTAAAGAAATGGGAGAGAATGGTAAGCCAAGAGAGAGTACCAAGGGGAGAACCAACTCCCTTTTGGGTGCAGGGTGTGACCCCAACATGGTCCGTGACACGACCGTGTAGAGTCACACGACCCCAACTCTTGTTGGTCCCTTTGGAGGTCGGCAAGAGGGGAGGGGTGAATTGCTCTACAAAATAAAACTCGAACCTTTCTCGGATTTCAACTATATAATGAACACTTGTAATAAATAAATAAAAGAAACTGAGTAAAGAAAAGCAGACACCAGAGTTTTACTTGGTTTGCAATCAGGGGATTGCTAATCCAAGGAATGTAAGCGCACTATCTAATTCTCCTTTGGGCGGAGTAGCCTCTTTACAACGTTGACAGCATAAATTAAAAGAACAGAATTGAAAGCACAAAAGAAATTGATTACAAGTGAGTTCTGAACATCTGTGCAAACCAGTGCTATATTTATAGCACTGGTCGGGGCGCCCCGAAGGGGTTCCGGGTGCCCTGGGGGGATAAAACTTTATCCCCCAACGTTCAGATCGAGTTTGACTCGATCTGGTCAAAAACTTCGGTCCGGGCGCCTCGGAGGGTTCCGGGCGCCCCGGACCCCAAAAGTCAACTCTGGTTGACTTTTTCCGTCCGGTCGCTCCGCTTCGGTTCAGCTCGTCTCGGTCCGGGTTTTTTGTTCCGGCTCCACTAGCTTGGGTGATCTCGGCCATCCGGAATAGGGCTCAACCGAACCCATGTTCCGGCCTTCTCCTCGAGCAGCCTTCCTTCCCGGTTTCTCGTCCCTCGAACGCCGCGCACGTTCTTCTCGTCCACCGGTGTACTCTTCCGCGGTCACCTCGTCCTTCGGACGCACCGAGCCCGTCGGCTCTCTCCCGTGTCGTCCTTCTCGCTAGCCGCGTCTTCCGCTCGACTTCCTGTGTTCCTAAGCTCCTGCACACTTAGACACAAGGGTTAAATAAACGCAGGACCTAACTTAGCTTGTTTGATCACATCAAAACACCTTGGGGTTCCAACAATCTCCCCCTTTTTGATGTGAGCAACCCAAGTTAAGTTAGGGTAACCATATGCAATAAAAATAATTTATTTCAAATAAGTCCAAATATTTTTCAATTGAAAAATTATATTACCTCCCCCTAGACTTAACATACTTCTTCCCCTTTGATCACATAAAAATTGGGGTTATAAACAAGTCTAAGGTAAATTCAAAAATAACTTTGAGTGTAAAAAATGTCTAAGTAAAACATTTTTCAGAAAAAAACAGTCATAATTGTTAATAAAATTTTAAGTTTGAAACTTATTTTAACATTCCCAAAAAAAACTTTTCTAACTAAAAAAATTCTAAGTTAATATTCATAAGAAACAATTCTAAGATTTCTAAGTCAATTTTCATAAAAATTTCTATGATAAAAAATTTCCAAAATATTTTTTTTTAAAAAAATATTTTCTAACACAAATTGAATAACTCTTTTAAAGCATTAAGTAATTTAAATTAATACTTTTTCAGTTAGTCAATTAAACTTTTCATTTTGATACTTGGCTTCCAGGTCGTGGCGAGGCACTAGGCATTCTTGGTTATTGGAGCAACAACCACTTCCTTAGACAAAGCCTCATAAAGAAATTAGTTGTTTAATTTCCTTGCTGAAAATGCTAAGTCTGACTTTAATTTCAAGTTAAACAGGTTTTTGGAACCCAGTAGAGGTTCCTACCTACAGGATTAACCAAGTATTTCCTAGGTATATAGATTTTTGATATATTTCTAATTTGACTTTGATGAAATCTATAATACCAATTTAAACCTTTATAATTCCTAAAAGTAGAAATATTTGAACCATTAGATTTTTTCAATCTTTCTATTTCTTCTTTTAGTTTTTCGTTTTCAATTTTTAATTTTTCAAAATCCTCTATAAGACATGATTTTACCAAAATTCTCTTTGTTTCTAAAATTTCATTTTCTAATTTGGCATTTTTTTTTTTCTAATTTATACATGGATTTAGTCATAGCTTTGATACCAAAGTAAAGTTCATCAGGGGGTAAGAGGCATACCTCACTTACCATATCAGACTTGAAGCCTGAATCTCCCCCTGCTTCGCTACTTCCATCTGAGGTCGCTCCCCCTTCATCAATACTGGGTTCTGATGTACTTTGTCCTTCGTAGCTTGCCATCAGTGCTATCCCGGCATATTCTTGAGCTTCTGATTCGGATGAAGATGTGTCGTCACAAGTTGCTTTTAGGTTGTGTTTCTTAGGTGCCTTCATTTTGACCTTCTTGAGTTCTGGGCAGTCTTCCCTTAGGTGTCCCTCCTTCTGACACTGGTAGCACCGTACCTTTCTTCTACCTTTTTGATTCTTTTTATTCTACATTTTAAATTTATTAGATCTAAAAAACTTTTTAAAGTTTCTTACCATGTACGCTTCTCGATCATCTTCGGAGTCTGACTCGGGTTCATCCTTGTTGGTTGCGTTCAGCGCCATAGTCTGGGTTGTGTCCTTTGATATCTCTGCATATCTAGTTTCGTGTAATTCAAGGGTAGAAAACAACTCTTCTAAAGTATTTACCTCCAGGTCTTTTGAGATGTAGTAAGCATCGACGATTGATGTCCACTCCGGAGTTCTTGGAAACGTGTTGAGCGCGTAGCGTATAGTGTCCCGGTTCGTTACCGTTTCACCAAGGTTTTCGAGACCAGTAACTAGTTCTTTTACCTTTGCATGTAGACCGGCTACTTTCTCACCTTTCTCCAGACGGATGTTAATCAGTTTGTTGCGGAGGATGTCCCTTCTAGCGAGCTTCGCTTCGGACGTGCCTTCGTGGAGTTCCAAGAACTTCTCCCAAAGTTCTTTAGCAGATAAATAGTTTCCGATGCGGTTAACCTCTTGAGGCGGTATCACGCTCAGCAGGTGATGTTCCGCACGACTGTTTGCTACCGACTCATTTTGCTCCTTCTTTGTCCAATCGCTCTCTTCTTTTTCTTTTCCATCTTTATATATTGGAGCTACAAAACCATATTTCATAATAAACCGAATTTCAAAATCTGTTTTTAGGAATACCTCCATATGACGCTTCCAGTCTGTGAAGTTCCCCTCAAATTTTGGTGGAACAATGCTTGGTCTAGCCATCTTTGTTGCTTCGATCGACGGTTAGTCCTCCTGAAGCGCCTTGCTCTAATACCACTTGTTGGTCCCTTTGGAGGCCGGCAAGAGGGGAGGGGTGAATTGCTCTACAAAATAAAACTCGAACCTTTCTCGGATTTCAACTATATAATGAACACTTGTAATAAATAAATAAAAAAGACTGAGTAAAGAAAAGCATACACCAGAGTTTTACTTGGTTTGCAATCAGGGGATTGCTAATCCAAGGAATGTAAGCGCACTATCTGATTCTCCTTTGGGCGGAGTAGCCTCTTTACAACGTTGACAGCATAAATTAAAAGAACAGAATTGAAAGCACAGAAGGAATTGATTACAAGTGAGTTCTGAACATCTGTGCAAACCAGTGCTATATTTATAGCACTGGTCGGGGTGCCCCGAAGGGGTTTCGGGCGCCCTGGGGGGATAAAACTTTATCCCCCAACATTCAGATCGAATTTAACTCGATCTGGTCAAAAACTTCGGTCCGGGCGCCCCGGAGGGTTCCGGGCGCCCCAGACCCCAAAAGTCAACTCTAGTTGACTTTTTCCGTCCGGTCGCTCCGCTTCGGTTCAGCTCGTCTCGGTCCGGGTTTTCTGTTCCGGCTCCACTAGCTTGGGTGATCTCAGCCATCCGGAATAGGGCTCACCCGAACCCATGTTCCGGCCTTCTCCTCGAGCAGCCTTCCTTCCCGATTTCTCGTCCCTCGAACGTCGCGCACGTTCTTCTCGTCCACCGGTGTACTCTTCCGCGGTCACCTCGTCGCTCGGACGCACCAAGCCCGTCGGCTCTCTCGCGTGTCGTCCTTCTCGCTAGTCGCGTCTTCCGCTCGACTTCCTGTGTTCCTAAGCTCCTGCACACTTAGACACAAGGGTTAAACAAACGCAGGACCTAACTTAGCTTGTTTGATCACATCAAAACACCTTGGGGTTCCAACAACTCTCTCCCTCTTGGCCATAGTTGCACGGTCGTGTGCCACACACGGCCATGCACCTCTTCTTCTCAGCTAAAATGACACGACCGTGTGGATTCACATGGTCGTACACCCCTTACCTCTCAACCAAGGTGACACGGTCGTGTGAGCTACACGGTCGTGCCCCTCTCCCTCTCTATCGAGGTAACACAACCGTGTGAGACACATGGCCGTGCCCTACTCCAGCAGGAAGGACCATACACGACCGTGTGTCATACACGACCGTGCCCAGTTTCGAGTCTAGTAAGCCTGCACGGCTGGCCATCATCACACGGCCTGGACCCTTTAGCAGCTCTAGACTTCACCTCAGCTTTGCATTGTTTCAAAACATGACTCAACAGTCGAAACAAGTTCAGAGTAGTTCTCTAGACCGAGCTGTGTGCATATAACAAAGTCTTTAGAAGGTATGTAAAGGAGTAATGTCCATGACTTGAGCCGAGGGTTAAGAAATGCAGTCGTTACAATTTTAGGGTTTGGTTTAACTTTGTGTTAGATTCAGGTTTAGCTTTGGGCTCAACAAACCGATATTTTTTGGATAAACTTCTTGGCTATTGTGAGTCACCTGGACATCATTAGAGTAATCATGCCTTCGAGGTTTTTCAAATATTCCTATCCACTGAACTTATTACAAAATCTTTGTCTAACTAGTTAGGATCCGTAAAGGGTAGCTTCAGTTAGTTCCACTAAGTCAAATGCACCAGGTCGAAGCCATATCTTCCTAGACATGTATAGACAGAGCTTCCCTAACCTACTATTATCCAAAACTTCATCAATACCGTAGGTCAAGTTAAAATTAGTAACTTTTAAGCTAATCCTAATTATCCTGCCGGGTAGGTTAGTTTGGGAGGTGTCAATTAGTTTGATGCCTCCCTCTGAATTATTGATCATAATTTTTAAGTTTTAGTTTTGGGTTTATGTCGATTACTTTTATAATTGTAGTAGACTTGATGATAGTTTGAGTTTGATTTGGTTCTGTAGTTATTTCTATTATTTGATTTTGGTTTAGTTGATTTAATTTTATAGTTAAGATTCTGATTTAGGTTATTTGTTTTAACATAATATATTTTATTTTTAGGTATATAATATTGATTAATTTCTACTTGCGTGGTTAGACATGCTTTCAGAACCCAAGCTTTTGTTTGTGTTTTATATTGAGTTATTAGTGACATAAATGATTTATTTATTGCATTTGGCTTGTAACCAAGCCCGAATTTGTTGTATACTACTTTTTGATTATTTAATATTAGGTCCAAATTTTTAGATCTAGTTGTGAAATTTTCTAACAAATCTTTAAGTTTGTTAATTTTAATTTTTAGTGTTTAATTTTCCTCCTCAAGTTTTACAACTTGATTTGGATTTGTTTTTTCAATTTGTTCCTTGAGTTGTTGGTTTTCCTCAAGGAGCATTTTATTTTGATTTTCTTGTTCAGTTAATTTTCTATTTAAACAAGAAATGATTTTAAAAAAAAATTTGCTTAAGTTAAAGTTTAACTCATCAGAACCTTCGGAAATGAGTACAAACTCATGGTCCGATTCAGGTTCGGACCCATCTTCCCATTCGTCATCCGATTCTGATTCGTGGGCCATCAGCGCGAGGTAGCTTCGGTGCTTCTGCTCTTCGGCTTCCGATTCCTCTAAAGACGATTCACCCCATGTTGCTTTGAGTGCCTTCTTTTAGTTGTCTTGGTTTTGTCATTCTTTAGCTTTGGGCATTCATTCTTGTAGTGACCCTTCTTGTTGTATCTGAAGCAAGTCACATTCTTTGGTTCGATAGTGGAGTTGATCTTCTGTAGGTCTTTTCTGCTGAAGTTTTTCTTTTTCCTGGTGAACATTTTTCTTACCAAGTTCATCAGGTGCTTGATAAGCTATGAATTGACATATTAATTTTGGGTTAATATTTGGTGTTCTTTATATATTTGCACATGTTTAATTCCAATTTTGATTATATTTCCCCAAACAAGGTTTTTATGAGCTTTATGATGTTTTTCCCTCTTATGCGTGATTTATTCCTCATTTTGTGAATTTGGTCTTGTAGGGTACACATGGACTCATGATTCAAGTGGAGGCTTAGTTCACTCAACCAAATGGAGTAGTGCAAGGCCACCTTTGGGCTCAATTAAACCTGGAGTCCAATGGATTTCAAGGAGCTTAAACCCAAGCTAGATCACACATGAGCCTTACACCAACTTAGGGTTCAATGAGCCAAAACCCTAGGTATTTAAAGAACATTTTGGCACGGTGAACAGTGAGCTCGCGCTACTGTTCATCGTGCCAGTTTTCGTGACGGCGCGGACGCGGCTCCCTTCCTTCTTCCAGATCTTCGAGCAAGCTTGTCTTCATCGGTGTGGAGTTCCTCAGCCTCCGATGACCAGATTACGACCATCGTACTTCATCGGCGAAGCGTTTAGGCGAGCGGAGCACTGAAGCTACGAGCTGCGATTTTCAGCTCAAATCAGTGGCGTTCTTCTGGTTTGAGCCTCCATTTCTTCACGGGATTATCGGTGGTGGTCCTCCGGTGATTCTGAACCCTTTCCCGATAGCATTTCAACGTTCCTTGCTTCCTTCGTCTAGCTCGCGATTTCAGCTGCAGAAAACGCAGCAGCGTGCAGCAGAGAGCCATTTTAGGAACTTACCTCGCTGAAATTTGTGGGCTAATACAAGGAAATTTGAGTCATCTTGAAGCTTGAGGACACCAGATCGACTTCTGTTGGAGTGTTCTCTACAGATCTTTGTGTGACGGCAAAGAGAAGACAAATTGATTTCAGATTTGAGTTGTAGGGATGTTAGATCTTCTTTGTAGTTTGTTACTAGCTTAGGTTTCCTTGTTTACACACTTTTGTTTCTGAATCTGATAGTTTATAACTTGGATTTAGTTGTAGTTTCATTTTATACATAAATCTGATATGTTTAGTTCTGCTTTGTTGCTGACTAGTTCTGTTCGTGTAGCAAAAATGCTGAAATTCTGTTTCTTGCGTTTGTGACTGTTAATTCTGCTAGAGTTAATTGATAGCTGTTAAGTTAGTGAGTTTATTATCTGCACCACTGTCTACTGTATTTAGTTAAATGAAGAGTGAAGTTTTGTCAACTTTCTGCATCCAGTCCCAGTAGGAAGGTTTAGCTGATGTGGAAGTTTAGTCTGGTGTCAATTTCTGGTAGCTAAGAATTAGAGTTCTAGTTTGCTTTGTGCACGTATAGAATAAACAAGGTTTGATTGTAGTAATTAGGTTGAATTCCATTTAGTGCAAGTAAGTGTTAAGTGTTTTAATTTTAGTACGTGTAAGTAAATTCTGCAGTAGGTAATGGTTTTTGTCAACAAGTTTCATTTTGTTTTCTGCTGCATTTTAACACCAAACCTCCATTTCATACTTAGAAAACCCAAAAAGAGTGTTCTTAATCTAAGACAAACACGTCTAGCGAGATCCTCGGAAAATTCGACTCGGCCCTTATACTAAAACATTGCTTTGTATAGTTGTGGGTTTTCGATCTGAACATTAATTTGGGAGTTTAATTGTGACATCTACTTAGAGAGCTTACCAAATTTTGGCGCCGTTGCCGGGGAACTTTAAACTTTGCTAGAATTGTTTGTTTGTTTTGGATTGTGAATAATTTACTCAGCTTTAGTTTGCTGATTTTTCTGATTTTATTGAATATCTACTGAATTTTGATTGTTTATTGTCTTGCATGACTAGGTCTTCCTTTGCAACATTGCTTGAACTTGACCCGGAGATTGAGAGAACCTTTTGGGCTTTAAGGAGACAAGCTAGGTCAGCAGCAACTTGTGAGAGTAGAATTTCAGAGATGGATAATCAGATAACAGAAGGAGTTCGAACTATGAAAGAGCTTGCAGCACCAGATGTGACTTATAAGTACTCATGCATCACTTATCCAGATTTGGCAGGAGATTTTGAACTCAGATCAGGACTTATTCATCTGCTTCCCAAATTTCAAGGCTTATCAGGAGAGGATCCCAACTGCCATCTACATGAATTCCATGTGGTTTGTTCCACCATGAAGCCACAAGGGATTTCAGAAGAAGACATTAAGTTGAGGGATTTTCCATTCTCTTTGACGGGAGCAGCTAAAGACTGGTTATATTGCCTTCCAGCTGGATACATTTCGAGTTGGATTGATATGAAGAGAGCATTTTTGGAGAAATTTTTCCCCGCTTCTAGGACTGCAACTATCAGGAAGAGCATTTGTGGTATTCAAGAATGGACGTCCAAGAATAAGCGGAGCCCTGTTTGCAAGCACATCACCCTCCATGTCTAAGATGTAAAAATCTGCAGGAAAAATTAACTCCCTCACTTTTACCAATACATCTTCTATCACTCCAGCTGGGTGTGCTTGAAAACAGGGCTCCGCTTATTCTTGGACTTCCATTCTTGAAGACTGCTAGAATGAAGATTGATGTGCATGCTGGAACTCTTTCTATGGAGATAGGAGACACAGTGGTTAGATTCAGCATTTTTGAGGCTATGAAGCATCCTAGAGAGGATCATTCTATTCTTAGCGTGGATATCTCAGAGGAGTTGGATGGCATGGAGTTCTTGTCAGATATTGATTCAGACTTAGAGGTTTTTGATTTTGGTCAAGAGAATGAATTTGTTTCTTTATTGGAGGATATTTTAGAGGTGGAAGAAAGTGGTAGTTCAAGTGAATGCATAGGGGATTGCTTAGGAGAAGCATTACCCCTAGGATCGCTCAGAGAGGAAGAGGTATGCGTAGGGGATTGCTTAGGAGAAGCTCTACCCCTAGGATCGCCTACAGTTGACCCGACACAAGAGGAATTGAAGCCATTGACTCAGCATTTGAAGTATGCCTATTTGGGTGAGAATCGACAGCTACCTGTCATCATAGCTCAGAATTTGGAACCAGATCAGGAGGAACGATTGTTAGAGATTCTGAGACGGCATAAGAAGGCAATTGGATGGACTCTGGCAGACATTCCTGGGATCAGTCCTTCCATTTGTATGCATAAGATTCACTTGGAGGAGGATGTGAGGCCAGTGAGACAGCCACAGAGACGACTAAACCCATTGATTTTGGATGTTGTAAAGAAGGAGGTGACTAGACTCTTACAGGCTGGCATCATTTATCCGATTTCTGACAGTAAATGGGTCAGTCTCATCCATGTGATTCTGAAAAAGTCAGGGGTGACAGTGGTAGCTAATGAAGAGAACGAACTGGTGCCCACGAGAGTGAAGAATTCCTGAAGAGTATGTGTGGACTATAGGAAGCTGAACCAAGCAAGCCGAAAGGATCATTATCCACTTCCTTTTATTGATCAGATGTTAGAGCGGCTGGCAGGTAAATCCCATTATTGTTTTCTTGATGGTTATACTGGTTATTTTCATATTTACATCGACCCAGAGGACCAGGAGAAGACTACCTTCACCTTCCCTTTTGGTACATTCGCGTATCGTAGGATGCCATTTGGATTATGCAATGCTCTAGGTACTTTTCAGCGATGCATGGTGAGTATTTTTGGTGATTTATTAGAGCATTGCATGGAAGTATTCATGGATGATTTTTCTGTTTATGGCTCTTCTTTTGATGCATGTTTGGAAAACTTGTCTCGAGTTTTGAGTAGATGTATCGACACAGATTTGGTTTTAAATTTTGAAAAGTGTCATTTTATGGTAGAGCATGACATTGTTTTAGGTCATATAGTCTCTAGGAAGGGCATTGAAGTAGATCCTGCTAAAGTTAGCGCTATATCTTCTTTATCTTACCCCGCATGCGTGCGGGAGGTGCGAGCTTTTCTTGGTCATGCAGGATTCTACAGGAGATTTATTAGAGACTTCAGTAAAATTGCTCTACCATTGTCTCAGCTACTTCAGAAGGATGTTTTGTTTGATTTCGATCAGAGGTGCAGAGAGGCTTTTGACAGATTGAAGGAGGTTCTTACTTCAGCACCGATTATCAGACCCCCAGATTGGTCCTTACCCTTCGAGTTGATGTGTGATGCTTCAGATTATGCAGTGGGAGTTGTACTAGCACAGAGAGTGGATGGAGCACCACATGTTATTTGCTATGCTTCCAAGACTTTGGACTCAGCTCAAGCAAACTACACAACAACAGAAAAAGAGCTTCTTTCTATTGTTTTTGCTTTAGATAAGTTCAGATCATATCTTCTTTGTTCTCATGTGATTATTTTTTCTGATCATGCAGCTTTGAAGTATCTCCTCAAGAAGCCTGATGCAAAGCCTAGATTAATCAGATGGATGCTTCTGCTTCAAGAATTCGACGTAGAGATACGTGATAGGAGCGGGAAGGAGAATTTGGTTGCAGATCATTTGAGCAGGATTGAAGGAGACTTAGACCATTCGGCCATTGATGATGATTTCAGGGATGTGCAGCTTCTACAGCTGCAGGGTGAGTCTCCATGGTATGCGGATCTAGTGAATTTCTTAGTTGCACATGTTTATCCCAAACAATTTTCAAAAGCTCAAAAAGATAAATTAAAAAGTGATTCAAAATTTTATGTTTGGGATGATCCTTATTTGTGGAAGTTTTGTAGTGATCAGATCATTAGGAGATGCATACCTGACTCTGAGTTTCAGTCTGTACTTACTTTTTGTCATTCTTTTGAGTGTGGAGGACATTTTGGACCACAAAGAACTGCTAGGAAAATATTAGAATGTGGTTTGTATTGGCCTACCCTTTTTCGTGATGCTTATGCTTTTTATCGATCATGTGATAGGTGTCAACGAACTGGGAACATAGGACTTAGAAATGAAATGCCTCAACAATTCATATTATTTTGTGAGATTTTTGATGTTTGGGGTATTGACTTTATGGGTCCATTTCCTGCCTCTTTTGGATTTGTATACATTTTATTGGCAGTTGATTATGTTTCCAAATGGGTGGAGGTCATTCCCACTCGGACTGATGACTCTTCTGTTGTTATTAGTTTTGTCAGGTCTCACATATTTTGCAGGTTTGGAATACCCAGGGCGATCATAAGTGATCAAGGGTCTCATTTTTGTAACAGACACATGAAGGCTTTGTTACATAAGTATGGGGTTACACATAAAGTTTCTACATCCTATCATCCTCAAACAAATGGGCAAGCAGAAGTGTCTAACTGGGAGGTGAAATCAATTCTTGAAAAGACTGTGAGACCAAATAGGAAGGATTGGAGCAAAAGACTTGAAGATGCACTATGGGCTTATAGGACCGCTTTCAAGACCCCTATAGGAATGTCTCCATACAGGATTGTGTATGGAAAAGCTTGCCATTTACCCGTGGAGATTGAGCATAGGGCGTATTGGGCGGTTAAAGCATGCAATCTTGATAGTGATACGGTTGGAGAAGAAAGAAAACTGCAATTGCAAGAACTTGAAGAGATTAGATTGGAAGCCTTTGAGAACTCACGGATTTATAAAGAAAAGACCAAGAGATTTCATGACAAACAAATTGAGGTGAAAGATTTCCAAATTGGTGACAAAGTACTTCTATATCGATCTCGTCTCAAATTGATTAAAGGTAAGTTGAGATCTAGATGGGAAGGACCCTATTGTGTTACTAATGTGTTCTTTTATGGAGTGGTTGAGATCCAGGATATGTCTACTGGCCGGGTTTTTAAAGTTAATGGGCAAAGGCTTAAAAGGTTTCATGAAGAAGTGAAGGGATTGGTGGTGGAGGAAATGGAACATGTTGATGCTATCTACCCGAGCTAGAGGGGAGTTTTACTTTATCTTTTGTTTCTTTGCAAATGAATAAATTTTAGATTTTAGTAGTTTTTCTTATATGTTAGGACAAGTTTCGGTTTCATTAGAATTTTCTTGCATTAATAAATCTTGAGTCTAATTAGTTGTGTTGTTCTTGCATGGTTTCGGAGTTTAGGTTTTATGTTCATGATAGTTGCCATTTCTTGGAGTTCGATAATTTTTGTTTTAAGAATAAATGGTACTTCCTTCTTTCGACATTTCTTTGTATCATTTTAAGGGGTTTGAAAAGGGATGTTAAATTTTGTTATCTTGTTTCGAGACTTTATGGCATGATTGAACTCTAGGATTGCAAGAGGTTGATACTAGTGATGGATTCTTGATTGATGGAATGATATGATAACTTTTATTTACCTAGTGAGTTTTGAGCCTATTTGAGTGATGCACTTGTAGCTTATTTCACTCTAGAACTTGCTTTAAATCTATTTACTACCACTAGAACAATATTAAGTCATTTTCATGAAGGTTACTCCATTGTCACATTGCCCTCACCTATTTTTGCTATTTCTCTTGTCATAAATCATCATATCTTTATTCTTTTCTCATGTTTTATTTCTTTGGATGTGGTTATCTTGGATGATATGTGATGATTTTATTTTGGCCGGGACGGACAAAAAAATAAGTGTGGGGGAGGTGTGTAATTGAAAATTGAGTTCTTTTGTTTTGGTGGAGAATGTTTTGATTGAGAAAATGAATTCTGCAGAATTAAGTAAGTTCAGTGGATGAAAATTGCTGGGTTATTGTGCCAATTTTTGATACATTTGAGTGTTTGATGAAGTATTAATCAGATTGGAATTATGGAAGATGTGGAAGACTGCAGAATTCAAGTTAGTGCTGAAATGTTGTATCAAGTTTTGTATCAAAATCAGAATGCAAGATTTAAAGTGAATAAAGTTTAGTTGGAATTTGAGAAGATGTGGTAACAAATGGTATGCAAGAATTTGGTGTATTTAACAGTGAGGTAAAAAATGCAAATGCAGAATTCAGAAAATTCTGAATTTTCAGCAACCTTGAAGTGATGTTATTGGAGATAATTGTTGAAGCTTGAATTAAGTCAACTGTAACCTCAGATGAAGATATCAAGAGTTCAAACCTGAAATACAGAATTTTGTGTGAGGTTTAAATGCTGAAATGAGGAGTAACAAATGGAGTTAGCATAAACAGCTTCTACAAGAATGCAAATCAATCACTGACAGCTAGAAATGGCAATGAATTCAGCTTCTACAAGCTGAATTGTGGTGAATGAGAGGAGTAAAAGAAGACAATGACAGCTCTCAAATTGGGAAGTGAAGCTTAATTCAATGAAGAGCAAGGGAAAATCGAAAGGAAATGGAGTTGGAATGACAGGGATGAGTATAGGACAGGAAATTCAGCAAATGTAGTTTGTGCATATTAGGGTAGCTTTGTGCCAAATTGAGAAATGAATTCAAACCATTTGGTGATGCTGAAACCTGTCATTTTTTCAGGCATTGTAGAGGTTCTGAAGAGGTAAGAGGAAGAAATATTGGAAATTCTTACGGCTTAACAGGGGCAAGTTGGTACAAAATCAGCATTGAAGATAAACTGAAATCAGTATTGGCTGTGCAGAAATGAGTTCAAGGGTTACTGGAATATGGAAAAATCTGGAATCCAGCTGTTACTTAGTGGTGATAAATGGATAACTTTCTTCTCCAGGGTTTACAAGACTTTGGACAAGAAATCTAATACCTAACAGAGAACAAAGCTGGAGCTGGAAACTGAACCATAATTGCAGCCTGAAATTCGGACTGTTACTGCAGTGAGAAAAAGTAAATCCAAGCTGAAATTTTTGTGCTATTGCAGGGAAAGAAAGTAAGCTTTACTGCCTGTCAAATGCAGAAGAGAGTGTTAAAAAAAAAAAATGAACATCTGCAAAAGAATTGCATCCGGATCTGTTGAGTAAAGGCAAACCAGTTTTGTGCCAAAGACAATTTGTTGAATTGTGCCAAGTTTCCTTGCTATCCAGATCTGAAGTGAATGGAATTTTAGTTATCTTGATTCATTGCTAAATGTGACGTCTTCCAAGGTTTACTAGCTGGGGAGAATTGGCTGAAATGTATTGGAACGAAAAATAGCAAATTAAGGAACAGATTCATAATCTTGCTGTGCAGAAGTTAAAAAAAAAAATTTATCAGAACTTAGACATTTCTGATCATAAATGTTGAACTCAGAGTATGTGATGAATCAAATCAAAGAATTTCAGATTCAATTGGGAATTTTGAAGAATGTGCAGCTAAGAATTGGCAAAAACAGAGTTTAGTTTCTATTTTCAGAATCCGAAATTTGAGGATGAGAAACTATATAATCTGCACTAGAAATGAGTGGAGTTAAAGGTAGAGTGCAGGTTGGTGTGCTACAAAGCCAAAGCAGTATAAAAAAATAGTGGGAAGAAGAAATGCAGAAATTCATGTTTGGTCAAAATTGAACATCACATAGCATTCTAGTTTCATGTTTTCCACCTTGAGTTGAACTTTATCTTTTTATTTGCTCCATTAGCAGTAATTCTTTCATTTACATCTAATTTCGATCTCTTTCCCAATGGTGGTGAATTTTCATGATTTTGCATCTTAATATCTGTGATGGAGGTTAAATTAGATGAAAAGCAAGCTTATGGTAGTGGATTTGCTATGAGTAGCTTGAGTGCCCTCCACCTTTGCAAGATTTGAGATTAATAGAGAGCCACCTCAAATTACCTTGGGAGAAATAGAATGTTATCATTTTCACTTTATTCATGATGGATGAAATTTACTAAGTATCGAACCAAGGTGAAAATAGAGGTCATGAATGTGTGAGTCTATGAAACTTGATGCTTACTTGTAACTTCCTTTTACTTTCTTTTGGATATGATCAAGAATAGTTAGTAGAAGGAGGTACTATCTTAGTTGATATTTTAGTGGGCTCACTTGCACGAGGCGTGCAAGAATAAGTGTGGGGGATTTGATAAGCTATGAATTGACATATTAATTTTGGGTTAATATTTGGTGTTCTTTATATATTTGCACATGTTTAATTCCAATTTTGATTATATTTCCCCAAACAAGGTTTTTATGAGCTTTATGATGTTTTTCCCTCTTATGCGTGATTTATTCCTCATTTTGTGAATTTGGTCTTGTAGGGTACACATGGACTCATGATTCAAGTGGAGGCTTAGTTCACTCAACCAAATGGAGTAGTGCAAGGCCACCTTTGGGCTCAATTAAACCTGGAGTCCAATGGATTTCAAGGAGCTTAAACCCAAGCTAGATCACACATGAGCCTTACACCAACTTAGGGTTCAATGAGCCAAAACCATAGGTATTTAAAGAACATTTTGGCACGGTGAACAGTGAGCTCGCGCTACTGTTCATCGTGCCAGTTTTCGTGACGGCGCGGACGCGGCTCCCTTCCTTCTTCCAGATCTTCGAGCAAGCGTGTCTTCATCGGTGTGGAGTCCTCAGCCTCCGACGACCAGATTCCGACCATCGTACTTCATCGGCGAAGCGTTTAGGCGAGCGGAGCACTATAGCTGCAAGCTGCGATTTTCAGCTCAAACCAGCGGCGTTCTTCTGGTTTGAGCCTCCATTTCTTCACGGGATTATCGGCGGTGGTCCTCCGGTGATTCTGAACCCTTTCCCGATAGCATTTCAACGTTCCTTGCTTCCTTCGTCTAGCTCGCGATTTCAGCTGCAGAAAACGCAGCAGCATGCAGCAGAGAGCCATTTTAGGAACTTACCTCGCTGAAATTTGTGGGCTAATACAAGGAAATCCGAGTCATCTTGAAGCTTGAGGACACCAGATCGACTTCTGTTGGAGTGTTCTCTGCAGATCTTTGTGTGACGGCAAAGAGAAGACAAATTGATTTCAGATTTGAGTTGTAGGGATGTTAGATCTTCTTTGTAGTTTGTTACTAGCTTAGGTTTCCTTGTTTACACACTTTTGTTTTTGAATCTGATAGTTTATAGCTTGGATTTAGTTGTAGTTTCATTTTATACATAAATCTGATATGTTTAGTTCTGTTTTGTTGCTGACTAGTTCTGTTCGTGTAGCAAAACTGTTGAAATTCTGTTTCTTGCGTTTGTGACTGTGAATTCTGCTAGAGTTAATTGATAGCTGTTAAGTTAGTGAGTTTATTATTTGCACCACTGTCTACTGTATTTAGTTAAATGAAGAGTGAAGTTTTGTCAACTTTCTGCATCCAGTCCCAGTAGGAAGGTTTAGCTGATGTGGAAGTTTAGTCTGGTGTCAATTTCTGGTAGCTAAGAATTAGATTTCTAGTTTGCTTTGTGCACGTGTAGAATAAACAAGGTTTGATTGTAGTAATTAGGTTGAATTCCATTTAGTGCAAGTAAGTGTTAAGTGTTTTAATTTTAGTACGTGTAAGTAAATTCTGCAGTAGGTAATGGTTTTTGTCAACAAGTTTCATTCTGTTTTCTGCTGCATTTTAACACCAAACCTCCATTTCATACTTAGAAAACCCAAAAAGAGTGTTCTTAATCTAAGACAAACACGTCTAGCGAGATCCTCGGAAAATTCGACTCGGGCCTTATACTAAAACATTGCTTTGTATAGTTGTGGGTTTTCGATCTGAACATTAATTTGGGAGTTTAATTGTGACATCTACTTAGAGAGCTTACCAGTGCTCTTCATTTTCTGAGTCTTGGTTAGACTCACCTTTAGATTCAGACTTGGTTCTTGACTTTTCCTTGGAGGAACCGACAAAAAGAGCAACACCTTTCTCAGTTCTGGTGTTAGTTTGCTCGTGTAGCTCAAGTTCACAAAATAATTCGTCTAACATTAATTTTGAAAGATTATTCGAAATTTTGTAGCCATCCATGATGGATGGCCATAGTGCATTTCGAGGAAATGCATTTAGGGCATACCTTATTAAGTCGCGATTCTCCATTTTGTGGCCGATGGTGTGAAGCCCATTGAAGATATCCTTTATCCTTGCGTGGAGTTGACTCGCCGATTCTTCTTCCTGTATTTTTATATTAAATAATTTATTTAAATAAAGATCTCATTTAGTTACCTTAGCATCATTAATTCCTTCGTGCAGTTCGATGAGCTTGTCCCATAGTTCCTTCGCATTTTCATGTGGGCCCACTCAATTCAGCTCTTCTTTTGTTAGCCCGCATTGTAGTGTGTTGAGGGCTTTGAAATCCGTTTGGGTTTTCTTCTTCATCTCTCGGTTCCAATGTTCCGGGTCCATTGG
Organism: Zingiber officinale; assembly: GCF_018446385.1. Lineage (NCBI taxonomy): Eukaryota > Viridiplantae > Streptophyta > Magnoliopsida > Zingiberales > Zingiberaceae > Zingiber > Zingiber officinale. The sequence goes on from NC_055991.1 coordinate 82,128,463, forward strand.
ATTTCTGGAGTTGTCGACTGGAGCCTTGTAGCCTCTTGTGACGCTGAACCACTGATCGAAGTCTGTCTTCAGGTAGACTTCCATTCGCTTCTTCCAGTATGGGAAGTAGTCGCCATTGAATAGGAGAGGTTGGATGGTGTTGTAACCCTCGGTCTAGGCCATGAATTCTGCACACAAAGAGAGAAGAGAGAGAGAGTCCCAAGACTTAGTCTTGGATTAGTAGTGTGGGAGATAGAAAAAAAATATTATGACTAAATTGGTGTTGTACCAATTCAAATTAATTTTCTACTAAAAAGAACTTTCCAAAGAGGTAATTATACCAATTTGGATTATGTCGAAAAGCTCAAAAAAAAAAAAATTACCCCCTTTGCCTGACTGGTGGTTGCACCAAATCAGAGCGGGTGTACTTGCTCTGATACCAATTGTTGGATCGTGACGCACGTGAGTGGGGGGGGGGGGGGGGGGGGGGAACACATGGTTTTCGAAAACACTTCTTTGTCGGTTTTAAAAACACAAGTATGCAGCGGAAAGTAAGAAGTTCAAAGATAAGAAAGTACGAGAAGAAGACAAGTGATTTTTTACTTGGTTCGGAGCCTTCGGTGACTCCTATACCAAGGCCCAGGTCTCACAGACCTATCGATGAGCAATCCACTAAAAACCTCTTCCGATACTTTTGGAATAGAGAATCGAGTACAAAAGAATTAGGTCAAGTGCAACAAACTGCACTTTTCCTTTTATAAAGATTAAGTACAGAAAATAAATGTTACCAACACTCTTTAGGTATTGAAATTAGGTACTTCATGTTGATATCTGTCTGCCGGCCACGATCGGAACTCCTCGGAGTAGTCGTCAGGCTCAGCAGCTTCACAGTAGAGTTGCAGTAGGAACCGAGAGTAGTCAGAGGCTCAAATGTGCGTGCAGTAGCTCGTATGTAGTTGTTGTTCCAAAGCCTCCTCGAAACTGCCTTATAAAGGGCTTGGAAGGCACCTTCCAAAGGCCTTGAAGGCACCTCTAATGGGATAGAATCTATCTCGACATCGCTGCGCCTTATCTATGAACCGGTCAAATTTTATCTGTGGAAGGCGCCTTCCATAGTCATGGAAGGCGCCTTCCATGAATAGTACCGAGGTGCCTTCCATAGCCATGGAAGGTGCCTTCGGGTACTGTTTACCCGAAGGTAGCTTTGCTTCTTTGCTTATTTTCTTATTCTGCAACAAATATGTTAGTCCGAATACCCTGCAAGACAAGTGTTAGCACAAGTATAATAGAGTAATTAGTTCTTATCCTCCCAAGACTAGGAACTAGTCAAGGTCTCTACTTAGGGATCCCAAATGGACCTAAACTAGACAAAATCCTACTGTCTCTCAACTGAGACGCGTCCTCATAATCACTCTCCTCTAGTGACTTACCTTTTGCCAAACATCCGGTCAGCTCATTGACCAGTCTAGACTTTGTGTCGGCTATCCAGTCGGTCCATCAACCTAGCTGGACTTCGTGTCGGCTATCTGGTCGGCTCGTCGACCTAGCTGGACTTTGTGCCAGCTATCTGGTCAACCCGTCAACTTAGCTGGACTTCGTTCCAGCTATCCGGTCAGTCCGTCGACCTAGCTGGACTTTGTACCAGCTATCTGATTGGCTCATTGGCCTAGCTGGATTTCTCTTGCACACTCAGTCAGATTGTTAGATTACAAAAAACCTAACTTAACTTACTTTGTCATTCATCAAAACCTGAGTTAGACCGTTAGTGCTAACCACACCAACATAATTAAGTTTAGCATTGATGGCCGAGAAGGAGCATGTTCCTCCTATTGGATCATAATGTCACTAGGGGGGGGGGGGGGGTGAATAGCGTTTGTCGAAAATTGCAAGTTAAAATTAGTTATGCAGTGGAAAAGGGAAACAAACAATACAATGCTAACAATACCAAGTTTTACTTAGTTCAAAGCTTGTGATGACTCCTACTCCAAGGCCCGCGGTAGTCGATCGCTTTCATTAGGCAATCCATTAATAGTTTTAAAAGATACAATAATGAAGTAACGAACTACATATGAAAAGTTACCGACAACAGAGAAAATGAAGTAAAGTTGTCCGACTATCAATGGAGAGTTACAGCATTGTAGGAGCCTTTTTAAAGCAGCACGCAAAAGGAAAGTGGTAGCATATGATGTCTTGAATCTACTGGTCAAAGGCCCTTATATAGACCCATTCCGGGCGTCTGGAACCCCTCTGGGCGCTTGGACCATGCTAACGTGGCGAGCTCTCGTTGAAACTCCATACGCGAAGTTTTATCCACCTCCAGGCACCCGGAGCCCCTTCGAGTGCCTAGATTGCTAACATGGGCTCGGCTAGCCAACATGCTCCAACTCAGCTTCGGGATGAAATTTTTGGTCCGGGTGCTTGGACCATCTCCGGTCGCCTGGACCACCCAAGTGCCTAGCGCTTGCCCAGGTGAGGCTGGTCCGAGTGCCAAGACTAGCTCCAGGCGCTGGATCCCATCCAACCACCCAAACTCCCCTTTTTTTTAGCATTCTTCCCTGCAAAAAGGATTAGTCCAAGAAACAAAAAATATGTTTATCTTGTAAAACAGAGCTAGCATAATACAACAAATAGGAGTAGTAATTAGATCATATCTCTCTGAGACCAAGATCTAGTCAAGGTCTCAACTTAGGTTTCATAAATAGATCTAAGTTGGACCCACACCTACAGTTCCCTCAACTGAGAACGCGTACTTACTCGATCTCTCCTCCAGCTGCTTACCTCTTACTTACCAACTGCAATTGTTTGACTTGCTTTTGATCCACTAGATTTTTCCGCCAGTTATCATGTACCACAGATCCAACTAGACTTTCTACCAGATATAGGGACCCGCGAACCTATCTAGACTTCGCACCAACCATCGGGTCTTGTGGACCTAGTTGGATTTCAGCCTGGTGTCAGGTCCTCTAGACTTGTCAACTCCTACACACTTAGTTAAATAATTAGATCATAAACACTCTAACTTTAATCCATTTATCATTTATTATAAGCTGAGTTAGATCATTAGTGCAAATTACACCAATACTTCTGGTCGAACTAGTAAGTTTGGCAATCGGATGAAAAATAGACTTGGGTCCAGTCAATTAGCTATAAGCCTCCTTCAACTAGACTTGAAGCGGAGGCTAGTGATACAGGATGTTACAGGTGAACCCAGGTATGACATGGAAGTCAAAGTCAATGTGATGTTGTAGTCAAAGTCAAGGGGAGGTGGCAACCAATGTGTAATTCTCTATGAGGCTTTGTTATTGGCCCAGCGTTAAGGCCTTTAGTACACAGATAGCTGACCTATGAGCCGCTCAAACCTAGGGTACCTAGCACTCCATTCCTGTATTAAGATATCTATCATATATCTAAGCATTCGATAGCTGATTAAGTTTAAGGGATGTCTGACCTACCACAGATCTAACTGGTCATATGTTCGATTGGGGTGAGGAGACTGATCTTCCCACTCAGTACAAGTCTTTCAGTATATGGCCAGTCGATCCTACCTCCGATCGACCCTATCACCGGTCAACCTTATGAGCTTTCTCACATGTTAGTCCTCCTTCATATAGCCGGCTGCAATAATTCCAGTCAAATTTACACAGCTCAGCATGCTCGCTGCTTATACATATAGAAAAGTAGTTCCTCTTATAAACTCAGCTAAATTTCTAAATCTTAGGTTCTTACTCTAAAGGCAGGTCTTCTCTCATATGGGAGATCAACTTAAAGTATGAATCAAACCTCCTGGTACTAAGTTTGCCATTTATCAGAGACAAGTATCCCAGTATATGGTCGGTCAACTAAAGAATCGACCAGACCTAGGGAACTTAGTTTCAGATTACATCTAGATTAGATCTCCGACATCACCTGGTGCATAACCAAGTGGCTTAAGGGAAGGGCGGCTATATAGTCATCCAGTTTAAAGATTCTGTCAGGATACACTTAGTAGACACATGGTCAGAAAATCACAATAACCTATCAGAATAATAACTATTTTGTCAGAGAATATTCCTCTATTGTAATGTGAACATTCACTAAAACTTTCCTCGAGGATGATTACACTTCCCATTAGCTGATAGTTTATGACAACATATTCTTTCAACCGCCTCATTAATGACATAAGTTACAAAAGGGGTGCGCACAAGTATTCCCTTACTCAACAACTTTTGGCATCTGACATTTTATACCACCTCATGATTGAGGAGATTATGAGAGGTGATATATAAAGGAGGGGGTCTTCTTCATTGGGGAGCTAATTAAATGAAATCACATCAAGTTACTCATAATTAGGCTTCTCAAATATGCTCAGCTACTACTGTTCTTATTTCTGCTAGGCTAGCATACTGACTTGAGCGTCGGAAAGCCTACGCTAGGGACTTCTCCCCTTGTTTTTAGCTCTGGCATCATGTCTGCTCTCTTTAGTGTGTGTAGAGAAGAAGAAGAAGAAGCTCCTTCTTCTATAATTCAAAGTCTTCATGCGGTTAATGGTAAGGCGAATCTGTCACATCCGCTAAGCAAATTGTACAAATATATTTTCCACTGAACCCCTTAATTAAACAATAATGTCGTAGAAACGAGCCCAGGATCGATCCGAGGAACCAACAGTAGAATGTAATTTAGGATTATCTTTTATTCCTATTTTTTGGGATTTTGGATATAAAAATGGAGTTGGGGGTTTAAGCTTTAAATCTAAATCTAACAGAGGAAAAACACAGCAATTAAGAAATTAATCTAAAGCAAGAGTGAAACATAACTATGTGCCAATGAACAAATCATTACGCATGTCACACTACGTTGTGATAAATCCATCAACACACATCAAACTAAGATTGAAATAACAAGACTCAAGTAAATCTGATCTAAAGCAAGATGTAAACCTAATTTAGCACTTAAACACTAAACAATTAACCAAGCACAAATAAAACTTAAACTACGCTTCAACAAGGAAAGAAATGCTAACTACTTGCATAAAAATATAACGAACATTAAAAGAAATCTGTCTAAGCTATAAAACAGTAAGAAAAAGAACTAAAATGAAATAAAATGGTAAACCAATCCATTCTCACAATCAATTCCACAAGTTTCACACTCAAGCCGTCACACAAGAGTGCCAAAGTCGAAACCACCCAACTTTGGACCTCAATGGATCGTCTCAGCTGCGTATCAGCTCAAGGAAGGTTCAACAACACCGACGGACCACCCCCGACGAGCTGAAACAACCCTAAACCCACTCAAGTACCGAAAATCTGGAAATCTGCTAATCTGGATCTCTGGATCTGGAGTGGAGCTGTGGATGGCAGATGGGCATCGGATGGAGCTCAGGAACACCGGCGGACCACCTCCGAGTGTTTCTGATGGACGGAGATACCGTAGATTGGAGGACCACCTCCAAATCTCGGCGGGAACAGAAAATCACAGAAAATGGAGATTTTCGCCGGAAGGAACACTTGCCGGCGGCTCCAGATGATCGGGATGAGCTGCCGTGATGCTCTACAATGAAGTTGAAGCTTGAGAGAACGATTGGAGAAGGAATCGGGGTCGAAATCCGGAAGATGCCGCGCCGTGGGACGAAGAACAGAGCAGGGGATCGACGAAGGCACTGTAGCACTGTAGCTTCTCTTTTGAATCAGATCTGGATCTGATCGAATGGCTGGGATTGATTTGGAGCTAAATCGATGGTGAAAAGTCATCCAAAATCCTATCCGAAGGTACTGATGTTGATCTAGGGTCTGGATCTACCCTCCCGTAGGTCGGATCGATCATATCATCACTGGATGGCCCAGATCCGCCTAGTCTTCAATAAACGGTCCAGATTAAGTCGGGCTGGATCAATAGCTAGATGAACTAAGATCTGCATCAAAACTTCTGGATCTTCATCAATGGCTCAGCTCTACTCCCCATTAAGTTGGATCGGCCATATCTTCAACGGATGGTCCAGATCTGTCCTATTATTGATGAACGACCCATAATGCTTCAAAGCTTGATCTTCTCGTTTGAACTCCGATTCGAACCCAATTTCGGTCCAAATAGATCCAAATTCAAGATCCTTTGATGCCTACAAAATAATAATCAAATATTAGCATCAAATAATATAAAAATAAAGTAATTTGTAATTAAGTCCAAAAATACACACAATGCACAAAATGTGATGTAACCATGATTTTAACCTATGAAATCAACATCAAACCATGCATATATGAATCAAAATAATGCAGTAAAATCATGGTTATAAAATCCCCCACACTTAGTCTTGAACGTCCCGTGAAAGTAAAGAAAATTCAAAATCATCTCCATAGAAAATTCCCTAGCAATATCTAAAAGATAGTAAAAAGAATTTAACTAAGACCATCTAAAGATCACAAACAATCATGAATACAATTCAAACAATAATCAGTAGGTATGGTAGTTTCAATCCAATTGAAAAATTTAAGCAAGTTGCACTCTCACAAGCGATTTACCTAATCTATCTCTCACACTCAAGCATGTGTATAAGTGGAGCTCACTCAATGCAACTCACAACATTTCACTACCATAAGTTTGCTTATTTTCTACTTCTCCACCACCATAGAACATAGCATACATGAATCAAAAGGAATTTATCATGAAGAATTGAAATGGAAGCAAGAAGAGCAATTGAAGTGAATGTAGTAGCAAAAGAAAAGGCATAAATGAAGAAAATGAGAATATGAGAGTATTGGAGGAATATACTTGATGAGTTGACCCATTTTGATGTGTAAAGAGATGAATACCATTTGATTTTATCAATTCAAGAGACCAAGCTAACCTCCCCTTCAATTTGATAGCTAACAAAAAATCTTGATACTCTATCTTCACCTTTGATACAACTCTTGATTTGCCAATTTTTTTTACTATTTTCACTATTTTTTACACTTCAATTCAGCTTTCACACTTCAATTCCAACATTTTGAACAAATAATCTCAATATCACCTTATAGAGAAAAGCTCCCTCCCCCACACTTAAAATTATGTCCGTCTCGGACAATAAAGAACCACATGCTTTTCAATTCATAACACATTTTAAAAACCAGTGCTTTTCCATTCTCAAATCTGCAATCTTCCTCAAAATCTGAATTTACAGATTCAAAATTTAATTTTCTGTCTAACAGCAACCATTTCCAGCCTACTACCAATTCTTTCTCAATCCTACAGCAACCTTACTCACAGAATTCAACAACAATCAGCACAGCTCCAACAACTTCAATTGATTCTGTTTTCTGCAAGTTCACAATATCAGAATTTGAAATTTAATGTAATCTGCAGAGTTCCTGTTGATGGAAATCTAAATAACAAAGAACTCACTAAATTGAGTTACTTCAGGTTCCAATCACAAACTGCTCAAGCATTACAGTATTCATAAACTTCAGAAATCAGTAATTCAAGATTACAGCAGCAACATATTTCAATTCCTTGGATTGACCACTTGGATTCATCACGAAACTGCATAAGGGGCTTGGCACATAGCTTATAACAGCTAATATATCACAACTGCATCTTTCACAAAGCTGCCCATTCAGCACTCATTTTTTTCTGTTCTGTTATAAATGAGATTCCCAACTGCTAAAACATTTCAGCATTTATAAACTTCAGAAATCAGTAATTAAAATTTTCAGCATTCCAAAGCAGCAAAATCTGGAGTTCTGCACCCACTCCTACACTGCAAAATCTGTTTTAATTTTTTTTTTTGTTCTCCATGCAATCTCATTTGTTTCTGCATCATACAGGACTTAACTTGAGCTTCTCATTTCTCATCTCATCTTCAGTATCTTTAGTAACTTCAGTAACCTATATCAACCAATCAAATGTGAAGCTACACATTTAAAAATTTAGCTTCAATGAAATCACAGCAGCCACACCAAATCTGATTCTAGCTTGACAAAGCAAAGTTGAGTCATTTCTGAACTTGGTCTGCAATTTCCATTACTACAGATATCTGATTTAATGGACTGGGCACATCTAGTAGCTTCAGATTTTTGTTTTTCTCATGTACCCCTCTGCACAAACTCTGATCATGCACCAATTCTGGAATTTACAGAATCTGCCTAAACTCTAACCAAATAGATGTGCAGCTACACAATTTAGAAGATAGTTTCACTAAATTCACAGAAATCTTGCACTCAGAAACTGTAAACTCAGCTTCCCGATTCAGGTTTCAGAACTTGATTCCAGAAATTAAGAATCCAATGGAATGAATTCACAGCTAAATACAAAGAAAAATCAGGCCTCAATAAAATTTTTGAAATAGGACTGCAGTTTCAATTCTGAATCTGCCCTGTACTCTCAAGATTCTGATACAAGCTTTTTTTAGTAGAATTTTCAGCAAGTTTAGCTTTGGAAGATAGCTCATTTGATATTGAATCAAGAGGACTTTGAATTCCATTCATTTCATATCAAAAACATTAAGAAAATTTTGGCATGAAACTGAACTTCCTTGAACACAGAACTCAATTTCAGAATTATGGTTTTCAGCTTCACTTCCAGCTGCATTTCTTGTTGTTTCCCTCTGTTGTAAATAGAACTCATCCCTTGGTTAGCTGGAAGATAAGATTATTTCATTTTGTTGTATTAAAGCAACCTAACAGAACAACCATTTAAAAGCAAATAGCAGCTTCTAGCAGAATTCATCTCCAGCAATTTGAGTGTTTCAGAAAATCATAAATCAATGTCATCCAATTGTAGAAGACATGGAAATAGATGAACTCCATTTGTTACTGTGAATGCCACAGCTCCTCTATTTTTCCTCATTATTTTGAGAGCTGATCATAAAAAGTGATACACATTTGATACCACACTTAAAACTGACTTCCTGTGCTGCCTTACTGCATTTCTGAATCTAACTTCCAATTACAGCTTCCAACGTCAAATTCCCAGAATTCATATTACCTTCTGAACCGCTTCATAAGTGGAATGGTACTCATCAATTAAATTTTAAATCTTGATCCATAATGATCAGATGACCAACAGCTGCAAGTCTCACTGTTTTTGCTTCTGTTTCTGAAATCTGTTCTTACTGATTTTTGATCAAGAATTATAGCAGAAAAATTTCAAGACTGCAGCAACAGATTTCATTTTCTTGGACTGAATTTCAGGAGCACTTCTGGAAATATGAACTGGAAAGCTTCCTCTCTTATCAATGCTCATAATTGGAGTTTCTATTTCTGCAGAATTCAGCACTGCAACCTCTTCTTTGCACCATCCTCAATAACCTATATTCTCCAAAAGCTATAGTAAAGCTTCTAATCAGCAACTCCAACAGAATTTTCAGATTTCAGCATTTTCTTTTCTAGCACAGTAGCATCCTAACTTGAAAAACCTTAAGCATTTAACTCCATTTCATCTTCCTAAAACTTCATCTTTGGCTTGAATTTGAATCTCGTCCATTAACAAATGAATCCAAGCATTCAAAAGCTCTATACATCTCCCCCACACTTAATCCTTTGTCATCTAGTCAAGCTAACTCATCAAGCAATTAATCCAAAACTCTCAATGAAATAAAAGAAATATGACAAGCAAAGAGAATTAGGAATTAGAATGCTAGATGAGAATGTTTCAAGAAAATTGTGGAGAAAGAAATGGAAAATATGATGGAACAAAAATGATAAATATCCTTTATTTTCTTGCATGCATATGCCATTGTGATTTTGGAAAGAAGCAAAGCAAGTTCTAGAGTTTCAATTGCTATGAGTGCATGCCACACAAGAGAAGATAATAGTGTATAGGCTTTAAGTGGACCTCACTAGGAAATATTCATGCAAACAAGCGCAATTAATCAAATTGGAATCCACTATCATTTTAACCAAAATCATGTAAGAAAAGCATCCAATCATGCCAAGTGACCTAAAATTGATGATTAAATTTATGAGACTTTTACCATCTTAAAAGTATCACTAGAAAAATTCATATGAAAAATTTTATTCACATGAAATGCTATGTAACTAAACAAAATGAAAAGTATGAAAGCAAAATGCAATTGTAAGTATGAAACTAAGAAAACGTATCAAAAAGAATTTATTAACAAAGCGTGAATTAAAATGTAAAAGAAAACAAAATTAGAACCAACTCCCCTTTAATTCCCGGTGGTTGAAGAAGGTTTAGAAGAAGAATCCACCCCGGTAGTGGAGTAATCATGGTTCCACTTAAATTCTTCTTATTAATCCTTTTTCCCTTCACCATTCTTTCTGGAGGTCTTGATCGGTTCAGTTTTAGCACCCACTCCGGGAGCTTGTGTTCTCCTACAACATCAATAAAAGAAAATACTTCCCACACGCATGTGGGGTAAAAAGAAAATAGGAGAATATTAGTGTGAGTAGAAAATGTATCAAACAATGAATCACATCTAATAAAATCAACAATTGGTACCTCTATAAAATTCTCTGAAAAATCACACAAAATACTCACCTTGTCATCTTGAGAGGTACCTGGAGTGGTGTTTGTTACCTCTTCCTCATCAAGTAAATGCTCATGTTCTAGTTCTGGTGAAGGTTCAACTTCATGTAATGATTCTTGGGTACTTGGCTCCATAGCACAAGTCCCTACACTTACATCTTCAATTCTTGGTGATTCTTGAGGTAATGCTTCCAGTAAGCATTCCCCTACATATAAATTATCTTCAACAACAATTCCTGCATCTTCAACAACATCTAAAGCAACAACATTAGTTGAATCAGGAATTTTAACAATTACATCATCACAAATAATATTAGAAAATTCTTATGAAGAAATAGAAGTAGTGTCAGGCTTGACAAGATCTCCACAATCCACCTCTTCACTGGCTCTTTGTGCTTGTAACTGATTAATAGATGATGCTATCTGATCTAATTGACTCTGTATATTCTGTATCCTTGCAAATTGTTGCTCTTGATGCTCACTCATTTGATGCATAACTTCATTGAATTTCCAAACTGACTCTGCAAATTTTTCTTGTACATCCTCACGTACCTATTCCGTTGCTCCATAGGTGGGTAGTACTGTCTCTCCCTCCAATCTCCAAAATGCTGATAATAGGGATCCATGGTAAAATAAATTTCCTGTTCTTACACAACAACTAGAAAATAAAATCAGAAGACTCGGGAATAAATAAAATCAACACATGGATATATGACATGAAAGCAATCAAACAACAATATTTTTAAAGTTTTTCAAAATAAAGAACAATCCTAAAATTATTAAACATTGCATATTACAGATCCCCGACAACGGCGCCAAAATTTGGTAAGGCGAATCTGTCACATCCGCTAATCAAATTGTACAAATGTATTTTCCACTGAACCCCTTAATTAAACAATAATGTCGTAGTAACAAGCCCAGGATCGATCCGAGGAACCAACGGTAGAATGTAATTTAGGATTGTCTTTTATTCCTATTTTTTGGGGTTTTCGATATAAAAATGGAGTTGGGGGTTTAAGCTTTAAATCTAAATCTAACAGAGGAAAAACACAGCAATTAAGAAATTAATCTAAAGCAAGAGTGAAACATAACTAGGTGCCAATGAACAAATCATTACGCATTGTCACACTACATTGTGATAAATCCATCAACACACATCAAACTAAGATTGAAATAACAAGACTCAAGTAAATCTGATCTAAAGCAAGATGTAAACCTAATTTAGCACTTAAACACTAAACAATTAACCAAGCACAAATAAAACTTAAACTACGCTTCAACAAGGAAAGAAATGCTAACTACTTGCATAAAAATATAACGAACATTAAAAGAAATCTGTCTAAGCTATAAAACAGTAAGAAAAAGAACTAAAATGAAATAAAATGGTAAATCAATCCATTCTCACAATCAATTCCACAAGTTTCACACTCAAGCCGTCACACAAGAGTGCCAAAGTCGAAACCACCCAACTTTGGACCTCAATGGATCGTCTCAGCTGCGTATCAGCTCAAGGAAGGTTCAACAACACCGACGGACCACCCCCGACGAGCTGAAACAACCCTAAACCCACTCAAGTGCCGAAAATATGGAAATATGCTAATCTAGATCTCTAGATCTGGAGTGGAGCTGTGGATGGCAGATGGGCATCGGATGGAGCTCAGGAACACCGGCGGACCACCTCCGAGTGTTTCTGATGGACGGAGATACCGTAGATTGGAGGACCACCTCCAAATCTCGGCGGGAACAGAAAATCACAGAAAATGGAGATTTGCGCCGGAAGGAACACCTGCCGGCGGCTCCAGATGATCGGGATGAGCTGCCGTGAAGCTCTACAATGAAGTTGAAGCTTGAGAGAACGATTGGAGAAGGAATCGAGGTCGAAATCCGGAAGATGCCGCGCCGCGGGACGAAGAACAGCGCAGGGGATCGACAAAGTCACTGTAGCACTGTAGCTTCTCTTTTGAATCAGATCTGGATCTGATCAGATGGCTGGGATTGATTTGGAGCTAAATCGACGGTGAAAAGTCATCCAAAATCCGATCCGAACGTACTGATGTTGATCTAGGGTCTGGATATACCCTCCCGTAGGTCGGATCGATCAGATCATCACTGGATGACCCAGATCCGCCTAGTCTTCAATAAACGGTCCAGATTAAGTCGGGCTGGATCAATAGCTAGATGAACTCAGATCTGCATCAAAACTTCTGGATCTTCATCAATGGCCCAGATCGGCTCCCCATTAAGTTGGATCGGCCAGATCTTCAACGGATGGTCCAGATCTGTCCTATTCTTGATGAACGGCCCATAATGCTTCAAAGCTTGATCTTTTCGTTTGAACTCCGATTCGAACCCAATTTCGGTCCAAATAGATCCAAATTCAAGATCCTTTGATGCCTACAAAATAAGAATCAAATATTAGCATCAAATAATATAAAAATAAAGTAATTTGCAATTAAGTCCAAAAATACACACAATGCACAAAATGTGATGTAACCATGATTTTAACCTATGAAATCAACATCAAACCATGCATATATGAATCAAAATAATACAGTAAAATCATGATTATCAGTTAACAGCATGGCTACCTGCCTAGTATATTATATCTCCAGTTTTCAGCCAGGATCAATAGAGACACTTTAAGAGATTTTTCTTCATGACTAGATGCTAAGAATATACTCTAGATACTAAGAATATTCTCTAGGAATATGCTCGAGAGTTAATAAATGAATAATATTCATTCACATGCAAAAGCTTAAGTTTATTATTTCAACATCCCCTTTAAACTTAAACTTTTGTTACTTCCAGGTTTGCTCTTGATCTTGTAAAATCTTCAAACTTCAATGCCCAATCACTAGATCCAACCAACTTGCAATTCTCAAAAAATGAATAAATTAAATCATAATCCAAAGTTCCCTTAACATATATACCTCAATATTCTTTAAGCAACCTTCATATGATATTGAGTTGGGGACTCCATATAATGACTAATAAGTCTAACTCTATAAAGAATATCATGACTAGAGCATGTCAAGTAACTCAAATTTTCAACAAACTTTCTATATAATGTTGGATTTACCTTCTTGCCATCATCAAATTAATCTGGCCAACTTGATTCCACATTCAACAAGGGTGCCAACTGATTGATAGTCTTCCATACTAAATTCTTGTAATATTTTATTTGCATATCCCTTTTGAGAAACAAAGATACCATTATCACTTTCTTTTACCTCAATGCCACGATAATATGACATCATCCCTATACCTATCATTTCAAATTTTGCAATCATATCTTTCTTTAATTCATCAAATATTGTCGAATTGCTCCTTGTAAAAATCAAATCATCAATATATAAACAAACAATTATTAAATCACCATTCTCCTTTTCTTTAACATAGAGACCAACCAAGCTTTAGGGGCTTGTTTCAATCCATACAAAGCCTTTTTTTAACTTTATAACTTTGTTTTCTTGTCCTCTAGCAATATAACCTAATGGTTGTTCTAAATAAACATCTTCCTCCAACTAACCATTCAAGAAAACTTACTTGACATCTAACTAAAAAATATTTCATTTTCTTTGTACATCCAATGCAATAATTAATCGAATAGTTTCTAATCGAGCAACTGGAGTAAAAACATCATTATAATCGATACTTGATAGTTGACTAAATTCTCTTGCAATAAGACGAGCTTTGTATTTTTGGATTTCCCCTTCTGCATTCTTCTTTATCTTGTAGATCCATTCACACCAATAGTGTGCTTTTCTTTTGGGAGAGTTTGTTAGGATCTCTTCGTACGGCTAGAGAGGGGGTGTGAATAGTCGACCCCAATCTTTCGCGTTTCTTCCTACGATTAGGTTAGTTGCAGCGGAAATACAAGGAAGAAACTAAGAAGAAGAAAGCAAACCTCAAACGCAAGGATGTAACGAGGTTCGGAGATGAACTCCTACTCCTCGGCGTGTCCGTGAGGTGGACGAGCCCTATCAATCCGTCGGTGGATGAGCCCCCGGAAAACCGGCTAATACAATATACTCCTTGTGGGTGGAGAAACCTCGCCACAAACGTTTGCAACAGCAGACTAGAATACAAGGAATACAAGTAGAAAGACAAGAACAATGTATAAACACTAACTCGCCTTCTCGTCGACTGCATGTGAAGCAACAACTTCTCGGATAACAGCAGCAGCTCACACGAAGCTTACTGGGAGAGCTCAACAAAGCTCGGATCAAGCGCAAGCTAGAAGTAGAAGAAGCGATCCCAGAAGCTCTCGGCCCCTTTATACCGCGAAGAAGAATAAACTAGGCCGTTGCGTCATAGAACCTGATCGGCGTGGACCGATCAGTAACATCTGATCGGTGCGACCAATCGTGGAAGAAGCCTATGCTTCGTCCCGATCGGTCCATGGACCGATCAGAAACGGATCAGAAGCGAAGGCTAAGAACCTCCTGATCGGTCTACGGACCGATCAGGCTTCTTTCTCCGCTGCCACTGTTCTCCTTCTGATCGGTCTCCAGACCGATCAGATAACCATCAGTAGCATACTGATCGGTCACTGATCGGTCACCAGACCGATCAGATGAGCCATGTATCATTGGATCGGTCTGCAGCCCGATCCAAACTTTTCAGCCCTAAACCTAAGGCTTCCACACCAACATCCGGTCAACCTTGACCTGTTGGTACATCATGCCTAGTATCCGGTCACTCCCTTGACCTGCTAGCACTCCCCGCTAAGTGTCCGGTCAATCCCTTTGACCCACTTAGACTTTTCAACACCAGAAGTCCGATCATCCCTGATCCATCTGGATTTTCCCTTGCCTGGTTTCACTCACCAGGACTTTCCAATTGCCTAACATCCCAGTTAGGACTTTCCCACTGCCTAACATCCCAGTTAGGACTTTCCCACTGCCAAGCTCCCTGCTTGGACTTTTCCAGTACCAAGTCTCCATACTTGGACTTACTTTTCGCGTGCCAAGCTCCCTGCTTGGACTTTTCCAGTGCCAAGTCTCCATACTTGGACTTTTCCAGTGCCAAGCTCCCTGCTTGGACTTTTCAGGTCAACCAGGTCAACCTTGACCTACGGTTGCACCAACAATCTCCCAAGTTCGTATTCTTGTCAACACATCAGAATACAACTTTTATACTCTCGTCAAACATTGTCAAACATCAAAATACAACTCGAGTCAGGTCACCCTTGACCAACTCGAGTCAGGTCAACCAAGTCAACCTTGACCTAAGGTTGCACCAACAATCTCCCCCTTTTTGATGTTTGACAAAATCCAAAATCAAGTTAGGTTAACCTGATAACCTAACTTAGGTTTTCCAACCATCTTCCAATGTCCAATGTTCTTTCCTTGAACATTCTCTGGACATTCTCCCTTTAGGTTAACCCGATAACCTAACTTGAGTTTTCCAATAATTCTTTCCCTTTTTGACACACATCAAAAAGAATTCCAATGTTCTTCCTTGAACATTCCTTGACATTCTTCCCCTAGCTTAGGTTAACCCGATAACCTAACTTGGGTTCTCCAATAATTCTCCAATGAACACTCTCCCCTTTTTGACACACATCAAAAAGAAAAAGGAGGGTATCAAGGTCAAGAGTTTCTTCCTAATGAAAGTCCCATACCTTTCATTTGAAACTCTTAATTTCCCCCTTGATACTAAACTCAACAATCAACTTAGTGATAATCCCATATCACTAATCCTTAAAAGTCTTTTGGAGTAAAAATTCCCCCTAAAAGTCAACTCCCCCTTGACAATTAGGTAAAACTTCCCCTAAAGGTCAACTCCCCCTTGACCATTGCACCAACAATGTCTTGGCGAGTTTCAAACCTTTAGAAATCCACAAAACCCAACTTCCAGCTGAAATTTCAGACCAACATGAAAATCGAAGCGCGCGATCGATCGGTCCCGCACCGATCGAATCTCGATCGGTCCCCGACCGATCCACGCTTCACCGATCGTATGGATCGTCACCGATCGGTCACCGGACCGATCAGAACTCTGGATCGGTCCGGTGACCGATCCACACTCTGAAATCAGAGATTTGATTTCCCTTCCGGAAATTCAGAAATTCCAGAAAATTCCAAAAATCGTAAAATTTTGAGGATACACTCCTCATACCATATACTATCACGGAAAAATAATTTTCTATGAAAATAGTTTCCATTTTTCAATCTTGATACAAAATTCAAAAACTTTGAAATAGTTCAAAGTTAAGTCAACTTTGTATCACAATGTTCAATGATGAATGCAATCACTAAGATGACTTCATCAAGGTGTTCCAAATCAATTTCAAAATGATTTTAAAACCATTTGAATTTAGGACCATAATCTTAGGGCTAGATGTACATGACTTGTACACAAGCTTTCCCTATGATCCTTAATTTCTTGAATTAGAGTCATCTAGGTACAAGGACTATGCACCTTGATCCTAACTCATGATCCTAATATCTCACACACATCTAAAGTGTATCAAACGCATCCAAGTCAATTTTGATGTGAGATATGGGTTTAGGTATCTTAGACTAAGGTCTCATGCATTTTCTAAACACAAATTTGATCTCAATATCAAAGTGTGTTTTTCATCCTTAAATCAATTCAATTGATTACTAATGCAAGAG
This sequence comes from Zingiber officinale, assembly GCF_018446385.1. Taxonomy (NCBI): domain Eukaryota; kingdom Viridiplantae; phylum Streptophyta; class Magnoliopsida; order Zingiberales; family Zingiberaceae; genus Zingiber; species Zingiber officinale. Next base: position 82,145,508 of record NC_055991.1, read on the forward strand.
ATGATGACATGACATAAAATGGTATCATAAATGAAAACATGTGCCAATGTCATGATGTCATGGCATAAAGTTTGAAACGAAACTAACACATGACATATAGATAACCTAAGCATTATCATGACATTTCAAATGATAATAAAATAAATATGATGTCATGGCATGGCATATGACAACCAATCATGGCAAGTTAGCACAAATAAAATACCTAAATTCCCTATCTAAGTATCCTTAGCCTTAGCTAACTTAGAATCTAACCCTAGATTGCCCATATATCCCTAAGAGACAACCAAAATCCCAATTATGGTATTTCTCTAGGTTTTCTTAAATTGTCCCAAATAAGATTAAAATCGATATTTTTCAAATATGACACAATTTACTCTTTAAGGAGTAAATAATAATCCTTTTTCATTTTCAAAGGTTATCAAAACCTTGAAAATGCTCCTTGAGTGTCAATTTCCTCAAAGTTGGGTTAACTACCCTTCTAATTGGAGTTGACACTCTCTAACCCATCTATGGGGTAGAGAAGATGCTCCTAGGAACCCAATACCTATTAGAGCTCATTGGGTTCACTAAATATTCACTAGGGATAACTTCCCTAGCAACCCTCCTAATGACCCTCTTAGGCTTTGAAGCCTTGGTCATATGGGTCTCATCAAGGTCAACTATAGGGGTGACTCCCCTTGTAACCTTGGTAATGGTCTTCCTAGCCCTAGGTTTTGTTCCATAATCAAATGGAACATTGTGGTAAGTGGGCTTGACCAATTGGGACTTAGGTTTGTGACCCAAACCTTTCTTGTCCTTGGGCTTTGAAATTTGACCCTTAAACCCTAGAGATGACTTCTCCAAGTTCTTAAGAGCCTTTTCCAAAGTATCAAGTCTTGACCTCAAGACTTGATTCTCCTTCTCTAATACCTCAATTTTTGATTTGTCATTTTTCTTTGAGGCATTCCTAGGCATGTGTCTAGTTGTTTTGGGATTCCTACCTAGGTTCTCCTTAACCTTAGATGAGGTAATTCTAGGGTTGGCATTCCTAGTAGTATCCCTATCTAGGTTGACATGTTTAGCACCTAAGCACATGTGTTGATTTCTAGTGTTAACATGCTCATCATTATTTGCAATAGCAATAAAACTACTAGCATGTTTCTCATTTGAATTGCAATAGTATGCCTTAAAAGGTACCTTAGGGTTTGCCTTAGCTCCCCCTATCGATGTGCATCCCTTGTCCTTGTGAGGTTGCCTCCCCCTTGGACAATGGCTCCTATAGTGTCCCATTCGCTTGCATTGGAAGCACACTACGTGCTCCTTGCCTTTGCGTATCGGGACTCCTGCTTTCTTGACCTTTGGTGCCGGTGGAGTCTTTCTTGCCCTCTTTGGACACTTACTCTTGTAGTGCCCAAATCCCCTACACTCAAAACACATTATATGCAATTTACTTGAAATTAACATGTTTGAGTTACCTAGGTTTGAAGATGGATGAATGCTCTTTTCTTCATCCCTTCCGGAGGTAGATGCTTCTTCTTCTTGCTCCAATCTTGAAGAAGTGCTCTCATCCTCTTCTTCCTTAGATGTTGAGTAACCCTCAACTTCTAATTCCTCTCCTCCATGGTGTGAGCTACTTAGCTCACTTGACTCCTCTTCATGGCTTGAAGTGGAGCTCTCCTCATGGAACTTGCCCAAGTTGTTCCACAATTCCTTGGCGTTGTTGTACCTATCTATCTTGCACAAAACATTATTAGGTAACGCAAATTCAATACTTTTTTGTTACCTCGTCATTGATTTCGGATTGTCGGATTTGCTCTTTCGTCCACTCCTTCTTCTTGATAGGTTTTCCTTCCTCATCCATCGGAGGGAAAAACCCTTCTTGTACACAAAACCAATTTAACATATTAGTCCTAAGAAAATACATCATCCTTACCCTCCAATACGTGAAGTTGTCGTGAGACTCGTAGAAGGGTTGAATCGTGATATCTTCTCCATAGAGATCCATCTCTAGCCCGTGCTCCCCCGGGTGTTGATCCGTCGAAGAGCGGCCTCGCTCTGATACCGCTTGTTAGGATCTCTTCGTACGGCTAGAGAGGGGTGTGAATAGCCGACCCCAATCTTTCGCGTTTCTTCCTACGATTAGGTTAGTTGCAGCGGAAATACAAGGAAGAAACTAAGAAGAAGAAAGCAAACCTCAAACGCAAGGATGTAACGAGGTTCGGAGATGAACTCCTACTCCTCGGCGTGTCCGTGAGGTGGACGAGCCCTATCAATCCGTCGGTGGATGAGCCCCCGGAAAACCGGCTAATACAATATACTCCTTGTGGGTGGAGAAACCTCGCCACAAACGTTTGCAACAGCAGACTAGAATACAAGGAATACAAGTAGAAAGACAAGAACAATGTATGAACACTAACTCGCCTTCTCGTCGATTGCATGTGAAGCAACAACTTCTCGGATAACAGCAGCAGCCGTCGGAAGCTCACACGAAGCTTCGGGAGAGCTCAACAAAGCTCGGATCGCAAGGCAAGCTAGAAGCGGGAGAAGTAGAAGAAGCGATCCCGTAGAAGCTCTCACCCCTTTATACCGCGAAGAAGAAACAGTGAAGAAACTAGGCCGTTGCGTCGCAACGCTAGAACTCCTGATCGATGCGTGGACCGATCAGGCAACATCTGATCGGTGCGGACCAATGGGGAAGAAGCCTATGCTTGGTCCTCGATCGGTCCATGGACCGATCAGAAACCGATCGGACGCGCGATCAGAACCTCTGATCGGTCTACGGACCGATCAGCCTTGGCTTTGCCACTGTTCTCTCCTGATCGGTCTCCGGACCGAGATAACCATCGATAGCATACTGATCGGTCACTGATCGGTCACCAGACCGATCAGATGAGCCATGTATCATTGGATCGGTCTGCAGCCCGATCCAAACTTTTCAGCCCTAAACCTAAGGCTTCCACACCAACATCCGGTCAACCTTGACCTGTTGGTACATCATGCCTAGTATCCGGTCACTCCCTTGACCTGCTAGCACTCCCCGCTAAGTGTCCGGTCAATCCCTTTGACCCACTTAGACTTTTCAACACCAGAAGTCCGATCATCCCTGATCCATCTGGATTTTCCCTTGCCTGGTTTCACTCACCAGGACTTTCCAATTGCCTAACATCCCAGTTAGGACTTTCCCACTGCCTAACATCCCAGTTAGGACTTTCCCACTGCCAAGCTCCCTGCTTGGACTTTTCCAGTACCAAGTCTCCATACTTGGACTTACTTTTCGTGTGCCAAGCTCCCTGCTTGGACTTTTCCAGTGCCAAGTCTCCATACTTGGACTTTTCCAGTGCCAAGCTCCCTGCTTGGACTTTTTCCCGAATCAGGTCAACCAGGTCAACCTTGACCTACGGTTGCACCAACAATCTCCCAAGTTCGTATTCTTGTCAACACATCAGAATACAACTTTTATACTCTCGTCAAACATTGTCAAACATCAAAATACAACTCGAGTCAGGTCACCCTTGACCAACTCGAGTCAGGTCAACCAAGTCAACCTTGACCTAAGGTTGCACCAACAGAGTTGTCAATCCCATGTATCATTCTTATGAATTGCATTTATTTCTTCATGATCCATTATTAGTCTTCATTGTTCATTTTGCACTTCTACTTCAAAGGTTAGGGGTTTTGAATCTTCAAAAAGACAAATAGAAGCATTGATTTCATGTGTTTCAACATAAATATCTTTCAAACTTTTCATCTTTTGAGGTGTTTCAGTTGAACTGTATCCATGGGGAGTAGATGGTTAAGTTGTATTTTGTATTGCCACTATAGTGTCTTGTCATTCTTCTCCAAATTATGGAAGAAAATGATAAGTATTCTCTTCTTGAACTTCCCAATTCCAAGATGCTTTTCAACAAATTCAACATATTGACTTGTCACCACTTTTCCATTGCTTGGGTTGTATAACTTGTAGCATTTGGAATGTAAAATACATCCAATAAAGACAAATTTAGCATTTTGATTATCAAGTTTAAACCTCTCTTGCTGCGGTACTTGAGCATTTGCAATGCTTCCAAAGACTCGCAAATGTTTGACATTAGGCTTTGTTCCATTCCATGCTTCTTGAGGAGTTTGATCTTTGATGTTCAATGTTGGAGAGTGATTAGACAAGTAGACTGCACAAGAAATAGCTTTGGCCCAAAACCCCTTTGACATATTTTTGGCTTTTAGCATGCATCTTTCCATGTTAAGAATGATTTTATTCTTTCTCTCAGCTACTCTATTTTGTATGGTGATCTAGGAACTGTCAAAGAATGTCAAATTCTAGAAATTTCACAAAAGTCATTGAACTCCTTGAAAGTGAATTTGTCTCCTCGATCAGACCTCAAATCTTTGATATTATATCCACTTGCTTTTTCTATTAAAGTCTTGAATTTTTTGAAAGCACCAAAAGCTTTTGATTTTTTCTTAAGAAGATAAACCCAAGTTTTCTGCTAAAATCCTCAATAAAGAGTATTAATATTTACTCGTACCAAGTGAAGGAGGATTGATTGGTCCATAGACATATGCATACACAAGTTCAAGTGGCTTTGTTGCTCTGAATATTACTTATTTTAGAAAACTCTTTCTGGCATGTTTACCAAGAAGATATGCTTCACATAAATGATTTGGATGGTTGATCAAAGGCATATATTTCACCATCTTCTTTTCTCCCATAGGTTTTAATGCTCCAAAATTCAAATGACCGAATCTCATATGCCATTTCCCTGCCTCATCTTGCACATTAGCCTTAAAAGATTTTGCTTCAATTGTCTTAATATTCAAAGTAAACATTCTGTTCTTTGACATAACAATCTTAGCAAGAAAATTAACATTTTGACCTCTAAGCCAAAGAAAGTTATTCTTCATAAGAATATCACAACCCTTTTCCAGTAGTTGACGCAAACTTATAATGTTGCTCTTTAATTTTGGCACAAAGTAAACATCTGTTATTATTTTATGACTATCATCTTTAGAAGAATGAGAATTGTGCTTCTCCCTTCAGTATGTATTTTTGAGGAGCCTCTAAAAGAAACAATGTCTTTTACTTTCTCATCAAGCTCTACAATAGTTTATCTTTGTATCCACACATATGATTGCTTGCACCATTATCCAAATACCATAAATTGTTATACTTTTCTTTTCTTCCTTGATTTGTAGCAATAATGTTGATTTTTGAATTCCTTGATTGTCGGCAACAAGATGGGCCTCTTCTTTTTTTTTAAAAAAGGAAAAAGGTAAATGTATAAAAAGCTTCAAGAGGTTGTAACCTCAATCAACAAAAATGGATATAATCATAAAATAGGAGTTAACAACCTCTACATATGAGGCATACTCGTTAATCATCCCACAATCTGTCACACCACAACAGCACACGGATACAAGTCATCCGCGTCTACTAACTCTCAATGCATGTCTACTAATGCCTCTTCTTTAATATCATTAGTAGCACTATGACATTCCCAAACATATATAATGTCCCATTTTATGGCAAGTGCAACATTCAACTTTAGACTTGTTATACCTCCTTTCAACTGGATAATAGCTTTGTCCTTTTTCTCTTGCTCTTGCATAGTATGTAGCTAGGTGATAATTGACTTCTAGCTAGGTCCACATCTACAACCTACTCTTCGGCACCTAGCGCCCAGCTGGTGCGCCAATGCCAGCCTCACTGTGGACTTCCTACACGTGCGCCGCAAGGTCAAGGAAGGTGTTCGTGGTCGGCGGGCTGGATGTGAGAAAGAACAAGATGTGGTCAACGCTAGCCTATGAGAAGGCGACCAACATGTGGGTGGAGCTGGCGGAGCAAGACACAAGATAGGGGACTTTCGACGAGCAACTTTGGAGAAGCAGGGATGGCGGTTTAATGGTGCAAGAGGTCAGTAAATAACGAGCAAGAGTGTGTGTGCCTACTGATGATCCAAGTGATTGCCGACAGAAGGATGCAAATCTGCATGCTCTGGGAAGGAGAGAATTGTGAGGCGCGCCAACAAGGCCTTGCAGTCAGTGGCGGATCCAGAAATTTAAGTATGGAGGGACGATTGTTACGTGAAACAAGGGGCGGTATCTTCTATCTCCACCGGTGGAACCCCATATTACTAGGGGTTCCAATACCGGCAAGGGAGGCCCTCTAGATCCGCCCCTGCTTGCAGTGAAGGTTAGGTGTGTCACCCTTATGAGTTTCCCCAATATCTTGAATCTCTCCATGTCTCCCGGTTGTAAATATGGATCAAATTAAGGAATTTGATGTAAGAGTGTATACTAAAAGCCTAGCTTTTGGTATAAACATTTATCTAGAAATAAGAATCACATTGGTCAAATGTCTACATTTATGATAAATGTAGTTGTTCAATTAATTTATATTGTAGATAACATGGTGTGTGGTGTCACACACAGAGGATCATGTTATCAGTACCTTATAAATTATAAACAGTAGCTCACGACCATAATGGAAAGGAACAAACCATTGGAAGGTCGTAGTATAATTAGGTATTAGTTTATCTTAACTATATAATTACACTAGTACACTTAGAGTGTATTGAGTAGGACCATTAGAGGTCGTTTCTTTTATACTGATTTTATAAAGAAACAAAGACCTCAGTTATTATGGAAGTGTGTGCTCTTAATCCTAATATAATAACAAGCACATATATTTGATATTTATTTCTTTAATTTATCAATGGGTGAGATTTAGTTCGATGAATCAATAAGTCCGATAAGTTGGGAAATAATATCACTTATAATGTGTGTTGTTGATTATAGAAGGAAACTGTGTCCTAGTGATCTAGGTTGAGAATGTCCCCAAGAGGAGCTCATAAGGATTGTCATGTTAAACCCTGCAGGTGGACTTAGTCCGACATGACGATGAAGTTGAGTGGTACTACTCTTGGAGCTAGATATTAATTAAGTGAGTTGTCAGTAACTTACTTAATTAGTGGACATTTGTTATCTTAAACACAGGGAGACTAACACACTCATAATAAGAAGGAGCCCAAAATGTAATTTGGGATTGGTGCGGTAGTTCAATAATAGTTCTTTAGTGGAATGAATTATTATTGATGAAATTAAGTTGTGTGTTCGGGGCGAACACGGGATACTTAATTTCATCGGGAGACCAAAACCAATTCCTCCTTTCGGTCCCTATCGTAGCCTCTAGTATATAGAGATTTATACCCACCGCATACCCACCTTCTTACCCATCCAATGGGGCCGGCCAAGCTAGCTTGGAACCCAAGCTAGGGCCGGCCAAGACCAAATGGATGAGCCATGTAGGTGGCCGGCCAAAGCTTGGGTCCCAAGCTTAGGTGGCCGACCACTAGAATATTAAAAAGGATTTTTATTAAAATTATTTCTTATGTGGATATCATGATTTTAAAAGAAAGTTTAAAAATTAAAAATTTCCTTTTATAACTTTCTACAAAAGATTAAGAGAAGAGATTAATCTCTTTCCTTATTTGTAGTTTAAAAGGATGGTTTTAATTTTTGGTAAAAACTTTCCTTATTTGTAAATCATCTACATGTTTAAAAGAGAGTTTAAAATTTGAAATCTTTTCTTATTTGTTGATTAAAGGAGGATTTTAAATTTTAAGAAAACTTTCAATTTTAATCATATTCATGATTTAAAAGAGAGTTTAAAATTAAATATTCTCTTTTATAAGTTTCTACAAAAGATTAAGAAAAGATTTGATATCTTTCCTTATTTGTAGATTAAAAGAGATTTTAATTTTTAGAGATAACTTTCTTTTTATCCACATGTTTAAAAGAAATATTTTAATTTATAAAATTTCCTTTTTATTAACCAATCATGAAGGGATAAAATTATTGGAGAAATTTTTATAAATTTCTAGAAATAAATTAGGAAGTTTTAATTTTTATTTTAATTAAAACTTTCCTTGATTTGTGGATTGTGGTGGCCGGCCAAATAAGTTGGAAAAAGGAAATTAATTTTTAATTAATTAATTTTTCTTTTTCATGGCAAAAGAATTAAGGAAGGTTTTATTAATTTTTCCTTATTTGCCAAGACCAAGGATTATAAAAGAGGGGGTAGAGGAGGCTTCATGGTGAACAACTCTATTCTTTTTCTTCCTCTCTTTTCTTCTTTGGTGTGGCCGGCCCTATTTCTCTCCTCTCCTCTTGTTGGCCGAAACTTATCTCTTGGTGGAGCTTTTGTTAGTGGCCGGATCAAGGAAGGAGAAGAAGGAAAGAAAGCAAGCCTCGTTTCTAGCATCCCTTGGAGCATGGTGGTGGTGGCCGAACCTCTTCATCCTAGAAGATGTTTTGATGGCCGAAACTTGCAAGGAAGAAGAAGGTGCTTGGTGGTTCTCATCTCGGAAGATCGTTGCCCACACAACGTCCGAGGTTAGAAGAGGAATACGGTAGAAGATCAAGAGGTCTTTCTAAAAGGTATAACTAGTAATTTTTCTTTCCGCATCATACTAGTTATTTATGGAAATAATACCAAATACAAGAGGCTTACGATTCTAGTGTTTCGAATTTGTTTTCGATATAGTGTTCTTTTGTTTTTCTTTTCCTTGTGATTTGATTGTTCTTTTCGGTTAACCTAAAGTTATTTTAGGAAATTAAATATTAGTTTTCCATAAAAGGTTTTGTCTAGTCGGTGGTGGTTGCTCCCATATCCAAGAAGGCCATGTGCCTCGCCACGTCGATCTGGGAACCAATTATGGAAATTAATGTTTAATGGAATTAATAACTTAAGGTGATTTGGGTCGAACGTGTTAAGTTCCGCAGGAGATCCAAGTCTAAACCTAAAAGAACATATAGATTAAGTTTTGGATCAAAAGTGTTAAGTTCCGCAGGCGATCCAAAATTTAATTTAAAAGAACACATGGTAGCTAGGAAAAGGTTCAGACATTTGTACAAAATTTTTGTACAGTGGAACCTCTAGGTTTTCCGAGTAGCAACCAACAATTGGTATCAGAGCTAGGGTTTTGCCTCTGTGTATTTGGTATTAGTTTAATTATGCACATGTCATACATAATTTAGGCAGGTTAATAGTAGGATGTGCTAACTTTGTGGATGCAGGATCCAACTATTATGGCTTATAGTTATTATGTGTGTGATTGGACCCTTGGACATGTCAAGGGCATTTTATTGTGTGTGCATGATTGTATTATAAAATACAGCAGGAGCTGTATTTAGTTTTATTAGGATTTTATTTTTGATCTAGATACATGTACATTCCTTTTATGGAATATAGGATCAAAAATGTAAAATTCTATTTATGTCGCGGATCGAATCTTGCAAAGCGTGGAACCTTCTAAGGACCAGAGGCGCAGCGGAACTAGGAGCAAGATGGATGCGACAGCTAGACCCGGTGGCGGTGGCCAAATATGGCAGCAGCTTGGGATGACAACACACGGAGGACAACTAGAGATAAAAGCCATAATAGTTGAAAATTAGATTTTCTATTTATTGCTTTTATATTGTGCTGTGTGTGCATGTTGGTTTACATATTTAGTAGGCTAGCATAGTTAAAATTCCTCATTTATAAATAACTAAGTGGGAAAGGGATTTTTAAGTAAATCCCATGGTCTCCATTACTGGTTTGTAAGTGATGCAAACAAGCTTGCGCGTTGGCTCTGAGTGCCTTCCTCCATAACGGATGAGCTTGTTTGTGGATCACTAGAACAGACTTCCATTTTTGGATGACTATAGGAAGTTAATTAAGAGCGTGTGATCTTCCCCAACGGAAGGGGCATAATCTTATTAATGGACTTAGTGTCAAGTAATGGTATACACTTAGGCATGTCTAATAGTATCCTCCCCATCGGAGTCACTGCTATTATTTGTGTGACCGAAGAAAACCAACTATTAATTTGTCAAAAAAGGTTGACAAGATAATAAAATTAAAACCCCTCTTACAAATGGTTGATTTTGTATACGTCCACACTAACGTGGCATACAAAATTTACGGTGTTTGAGGTAATTTTATTTGTCATAAAGATTTATTGACAAGATAATTAATGGGTAAAACCCTCCTCTTACAAATGTTTAAATTTTGTATACGTCCACACTAACGTGGCATGCAAAATTCACGGTGTTTGAGGTGTTGGTGAATTTAAATAATATTGTTTGAGGAATCAATGTTATTTTAAATTCAAAGAGTTTTGACCAAATATTTGATCAAAGATGGATCAACTATTAATTTTATTCGTCATAAAGTAAAGTTGACGAGATAATAAAATTAATGAATAAAATCTCCTCTTCGATTTTGTATATACAAAATTCATGGAGATTTTAAGGAGTTGATCTTGACCAAATATTTTGTGATTCTTAGGATGTTTGTCAATCCTAGTAGTCATACTATAGAAAAAGACTTAGTAGTCCCAATTGTAATGATTGGAAATAGGACTTGGACATTAAGGTAGATTGTCTTCTTAGAACTAAGAACAATTTAGGTGTATTTAATTCATTAGTTGAAACATGTCTAGTGGTGTTATCTACCAGAACCTGGAGTGTAGATACAAGATGCCATTAATCATGTCTGCAATTCATTGCAGGGTTCCAGGAAACCCGACAACTAAATGAAAGGTAAATCACCGTCCACATGGGCACTACTGTAAAAGTGGTAGCTGTTGCAGTGGGAGATGTTTATCCTTTGATAAGAATAAAATATGGATTTTAAGTAATTGTCTTTACGTACCAAGTTTAGAAAGAACCTGATTTCAGTTTCTAAACTATTATAGATATTGTGTCTATTTTGATAACAAAGTTGTTATCAAGAAAAATAGGAAAGTTATCTATTCTGGTATGATGGTTGACAATTTATAATCCAATAACTCCCACGATGCAACAAATGGAAATTAGTAACACATCTTCTAATTTTAAGAGAAAGCAACCTTCGGAAATGAACCAATTATATCTTTGGCATCTAAAGCTAGGTTATATTAACTTAAGTAGGATTCATTGGTAGCTGATGAACTTTTGTGTTCATTAGTAGTGGAAATCTTTCCAACCTACGAGTCTTACTTGAAAGGAAAATAACCAAGAAGCTTTTAAGTCTAAGGGGAATGGAGTCAAAGATATATTGGAATTGGTTCATTCTGTTTTGTGTGATCCTATGACAATCCAGACAAGAGGTAGTATCGAATATTTCGTCTATTTTATAGACAACTATTCAAGATACAAATACATTTACTTAATGTGCCGCAAGACTAAGTGCTTTGATTAGTTCAAAGAGTACAAGGCTGATGCGGAGAAATGTTAAAGTAAAAAGTCACTATGGAAGATCGTAGTGGTAAGTACCTCTTGAGAGATTTTAGGAGTCACTTATCAGAAGTTGGATTTCAATCCCAACTAACTGCATCTGGTACACCCCAACAGAATGGTGTAGTAGAAAGAAGGTAAAGGACTCTTATGAAATAATTAGATAGATGATGAGTTATTCAGAAAATTACCAAATTTGTTTTAAGGATAAACTCTGAAAACGAAAGTGAACATAGTACCTTCCAAGTTAGAACTCTCTACTCATATAGAATTGCTGAATAGGTGAAAACCTATTTTGAAGCATATTCGGATTCGGGTAATCCAGCACATATGTTAAAGAGAGACAATGATAAGTTGGATAGGAGTTCACTTGTTTGTAAGTTATCCTAGATAAACAAAAGTAGGTTTGTAGTCTTAAAATCGAAGGTCATTGTTAGCATCAATGACTGATTTTTAGAAAAAGGACTATATAATGAACCATGTGCTCATAAGTAAATTTGTTCTTAAGGAAATAATAAAGGACATGTCTAACCTAGTACCAACTGTACAAGATGAGATACCACAAGAAAATTGCAACACGTATCACAAATTGATACACAATTACAGAAAGTGTCTTGTCGTAGTGGGAGGGTTGTTAGACAACCTAAATAGGTTCATGTTTTGGGAGAGTTTTTGGACTCGATCCCTGGAGGACATGAACCTGATCTCCGGTCATATGATGAAGCACTCCAAGATAAATATGCAGCATCTTGGCAAAGAGTAATGAATAAAAGAATTAGAATATATGTATTCTAATAAAATCTGGAAGCTTGTAGAATCACCAAATGGTGTAAAAGTCGTTGGGTGTTAAAAGGTCTATAATAGGAAAAGAGGGATAGACAGGAAGGTAGTAACTTTCAAAGCAAGGCTTGATGAAAAGAAACTTTTTCACTGGTAGCCATGCTTAAGTCTATCCGGATTCTTTTATCTATTTGGCAAGTGGATGTCAAAACAACATTCCTTAATGGAAGTCTTGAAGAAAGCATCCATATAAAGCAACCAGAAAGGTTCATTGCAAAGGGCTAAGAGCATCTTGTGTGCAAGCTCAATCAGTCTATGGACTGAGGCAAAGCTTCAAGGTCTTAGAACATCCGGTTTATCAAAGTCTATGGATTTAGTAACCGGATAAGTCTTGTGTATACAAAAGGTGTGATGGAAGCGTGGTGGTATTTCTTGTACTATACGTAGATAACATTTTTGGTAGTTGGAAACAATATCAAAATGTTGTCAGAAGTAAGGGTATGGTTGTCCAAATAATTTGATATAAAGGACTTGGGAGAATGTATATATTCTTGAGATCAAAGTAATAAGGGATCGCAAGAAGAGAATATTTTACTTATCCCAAGCTTGATACATCGGAAATATCCTTGCTCGTTTTAAGCATGCAAAACTCCTAGAAAGGTTTCTTACCTTTTAAGGATGGAGTGCCTTTATCTAAAGAGATGTCTCCGATGACATCAAAGGAGATTGAGGACATATAGGCAGTTCTTTATGCTTCGGCAGTTAGACAACCTAATGTATGCTATGCACGAGATCAGAAATCTGTTTTGCCAAGGGCATAGTTAGCAGATATCAAAGTAACCCTAGACAAGAACATTGGACTGCAGTAAAGCATATATTAAAGTACCTTAGAGGCACTAGAGAATATATGCTAGCTTATAAGGCAGTTAATTTGGTCCTTGTGGGTTGCATGGATTTTGACTTCCAATCGGAAAGGGACAATAATAAGTCAACCTCGGGGTTTTGTGTTTACTTTAGGAGGTAAAGTCATAACTATGGAAGAGTGATAAGCATAGGTGTTTTTCTGAACTCCACCATAGAAGCTTAGTATATGGCAAGCCTCTAAGGTAGCCATAAAAGCTGAATGACTCAATAACCTCAAGATAGACTTAGATATGATTTCTGGTTTGTCCAAAGATTATTATAATTTATTGTAATAATGTTGGTGCAGTAGCAAACTCGAAGAAACCATAAGTCTATAAGGCAAGTAAACACAATAGAGCGCAAGTACCACCCAATACGAGAAATCGTATAAACGAGGAGAAGTTGATGCTGCCTAGAATGCATCAGATGATGACCTATAGATCTTTTCACTAAGGTCCTTAAGGCGAGAGCTTTTGATGAACATGTTGAAGGGTTGGAAATTAGATGTATGGCAACAGATATGGCAGCTTAGTCTTTTAGTATAAGTGGGAGATTGTAAGAGTGTATACTAAAAGCCTAGCTTTTGGTATAAACATTTATCTAGAAATAAGAATCACATTGGTCAAATGTCTACATTTATGATAAATGTAGTTGTTCAATTAATTTATATTGTAGATAACATGGTGTGTGGTGTCACACAGAAGATCATGTTATCAGTACCTTATAAATTATAAACAGTAGCTCACGACCATAATGGAAAGGAACAAACCATTGGAAGGTCGTAGTATAATTAGGTATTAGTTTATCTTAACTATATAATTACACTAGTACACTTAGAGTGTATTGAGTAGGACCATTAGAGGTCGTTTCTTTTATACTGATTTTATAAAGAAACAAAGACCTCAGTTATTATGGAAGTGTGCTCTTAATCCTAATATAATAACAAGCACATATATTTGATATTTATTTCTTTAATTTATCAATGGGTGAGATTTAGTTCGATGAATCAATAAGTCCGATAAGTTGGGAAATAATATCACTTATAGTGTGTGTTGTTGATTATAGAAGGAAACTGTGTCCTAGTGATCTAGGTTGAGAATGTCCCCAAGAGGAGCTCATAAGGATTGTCATGTTAAACCCTGCAGGTGGACTTAGTCCGACATGACGATGAAGTTGAGTGGTACTACTCTTGGAGCTAGATATTAATTAAGTGAGTTGTCAGTAACTTACTTAATTAGTGGACATTTGTTATCTTAAACACAGGGAGACTAACACACTCATAATAAGAAGGAGCCCAAAATGTAATTTGGGATTGGTGCGGTAGTTCAATAATAGTTCTTTAGTGGAATGAATTATTATTGATGAAATTAAGTTGTGTGTTCGGGGCGAACACGGGATGCTTAATTTCATCGGGAGACCAAAACCAATTCTTCCTCTCGGTCCCTATCGTAGCCTCTAGTATATAGAGATTTATACCCACCGCATACCCACCTTCTTACCCATCCAATGGGGCCGGCCAAGCTAGCTTGGAACCCAAGCTAGGGCCGGCCAAGACCAAATGGATGAGCCATGTAGGTGGCCGGCCAAAGCTTGGGTCCCAAGCTTAGGTGGCCGACCACTAGAATATTAAAAAGGATTTTTATTAAAATTATTTCTTATGTGGATATCATGATTTTAAAAGAGAGTTTAAAAATTAAAAATTTCCTTTTATAGCTTTCTACAAAAGATTAAGAGAAGAGATTAATCTCTTTCCTTATTTGTAGTTTAAAAGGATGGTTTTAATTTTTGGTAAAAACTTTCCTTATTTGTAAATCATCTACATGTTTAAAAGAGAGTTTAAAATTTGAAATCTTTTCTTATTTGTTGATTAAAGGAGGATTTTAAATTTTAAGAAAACTTTCAATTTTAATCATATTCATGATTTAAAAGAGAGTTTAAAATTAAATATTCTCTTTTATAAGTTTCTACAAAAGATTAAGAAAAGATTTGATATCTTTCCTTATTTGTAGATTAAAAGAGATTTTAATTTTAGAGATAACTTTCTTGAAATTATCCACATGTTTAAAGAAATATTTAATTTATAAAATTTCCTTTTATTAACCAATCATGAAGGGATAAAATTATTGGAGAAATTTTTTATAAAATTTCTAGAAATAAATTAGGAAGTTTTAATTTTTTTTTAAAACTTTTTGATTTGTTTAGGTGGCTGGCCAAATAAGTTGGAAAAAGGAAATTAATTTTTAATTAATTAATTTTTCTTTTTCATGGCAAAAGAATTAAGGAAGGTTTTATTAATTTTTCCTTATTTGCCAAGACCAAGGATTATAAAAGAGGGGGTAGAGGAGGCTTCATGGTGAACAACTCTATTCTTTTTCTTCCTCTCTTTTCTTCTTTGGTGGCCCTATTTCTCTCCTCTCCTCTTGTTGGCCGAAACTTATCTCTTGGTGGAGCTTTTGTTAGTGGCCGGATCAAGGAAGGAGAAGAAGGAAAGAAAGCAAGCCTCGTTTCTAGCATCCCTTGGAGCATGGTGGTGGTGGCCGAACCTCTTCATCCTAGAAGATGTTTTGATGGCCGAAACTTGCAAGGAAGAAGAAGGTGCTTGGTGGTTCTCATCTCGGAAGATCGTTGCCCACACAACGTCCGAGGTTAGAAGAGGAATACGGTAGAAGATCAAGAGGTCTTTCTAAAAGGTATAACTAGTAATTTTTCTTTCCGCATCATACTAGTTATTTATGGAAATAATACCAAATACAAGAGGCTTACGATTCTAGTGTTTCGAATTTGTTTTTCGATATAGTGTTCTTTTGTTTTTCTTTTCCTTGTGATTTGATTGTTCTTTTCGGTTAACCTAAAGTTATTTTAGGAAATTAAATATTAGTTTTCCATAAAAGGTTTTGTCTAGTCGGTGGTGGTTGCTCCCATATCCAAGAAGGTCATGTGCCTCGCCACGTCAGTACTGGGAACCAATTATGGAAATTAATGTTTAATGGAATTAATAACTTAAGGTGATTTGGGTCGAACGTGTTAAGCTCCGCAGGAGATCTAAGTCTAAACCTAAAAGAACATATAGATTAAATTTTGGATCAAAAGTGTTAAGTTCCGCAGGCGATCCAAAATTTAATTTAAAAGAACACATGGTAGCTAGGAAAAGGTTCAGACATTTGTACAAAATTTTTGTACAGTGGAACCTCTAGGTTTTCCGAGTAGCAACCAACATTTGATAAGGCACTGGATAGAGATTAAGATGAAATTTCTTTATATTAAAATTGAAGATAAGTTAAACTAACTCATAAGTAGTGTTCCTTCATCCCTCAATTCCAAATAAAACCTAGTTTTTAAGATATGAATTAGTTCTTATGAACTATTTGCTTAAGGATAAGGAAATTCAGTAATCAATGGTGGCTTATTTATAATCATGCTGCGTTAAAAATTTCGATTTAATGTACAAGGATTGATTATATGTTCTTCTCAGTGGGAATAAATCATTTCTAGAATTCTGTGAGTGAAGTCAAATTGAATGCTGTGTAATAGAAAAGTAATCAAGGAGAATGCAAAAGAAAACTAACTTTTATTGTGTTGTCCAAGGCAATGACATTAAATATTTACCATAACGTAGCCATGACCAAAAAATCAAAGGACAAGGCTACCCACGTATTATGTTCGGTGATTGTCTTAAACATTCCAAGTTTGCCGGGTTCCACGCCTGAAGAATGCTGGATGTAAACAAGTTGAATGCAGGCATAATCACTTATTATTAACCTATCACACCATCTTAATTCCGTTAATGATAAATTAACATAAAATTTAAACCACTTAATAAGAAATTTCTAAATTACTAATTGACGTCAAATCATGATTAACTTAAGCCAGAGATAATATTTTAAAAAGCATAGATTAGATTTTATTCAACTATTGAGATCACAATGGACAACAACAACAACAATAAATGGATTAGTTCTCTATTGAAACCCTGACTCTTGAAGAAAACTCTTGATCATCTCCAAAGCTCGAGCTGGCTGATAACTTGGAACCTCATGCCCGGCTCCTCGAACAGTGGCAAATGTCAAATTATGATCATACATCATAGTGTATCCCCCAACCTACATATTCATAATAAAAATCATCAAAATTAACATCGTTCTAGTAATCGTCGCCATCATTCGAGCAATGAAGAGAGTTTTGGCACATTTAAATATAAATCCACAAGTATCACAAGAGGATAACTTTGTCATCAATGTAAACACTTTCAATTCTTTTATCTATCCGTGCAAATGGATTCATGGATAATTAAATACAAAATATATGTATGTATTATTATGAAAAGATTAAAAACAACATAGTTATCTACCTCACTGTTAAGCATCCAAGCTCTCCATGAAGCCTTCACTTTAAGCTTTAGCTTGTTGAGGGAGTATCTTGTGGAAGTAACCGGAACTCTTCCATCAATGTCACCACTGCACAATTGCAAACATACATATGAAAATGAACTAGGCCAAAGCTTACTTAAGGACAAAATTTGATCGAAAACCTCTTCACTCATGATCTAATGAACAATATCTTTATCGTATAACATATGTTATACAGAAATCTTAATGCTATTATACTTGCACACCTGTAACTACTAAATCAATGGGGCTCAAAATGAAAAATTGATATATATATATATATATATATATAGAAACGTAAAGCTGATACACCATATAATATGATGAAAATCTCTATCTGCTGTAACCGCAAAAATGTTGTTATATGATGAAGACACCGATGACAGTGAAGGGGATTTTCACTTAAACTTTGTCTCTTTAACTCATCCATCTCCTAGGTTAGTTATATAATGTAATGATGAGGTAATAATTTTTTTTTACCTGTACTTCAGAACTCTAATCCCATTAGACAACAATTCGTGAATAATTGGCAACATTGTGGAAGGCTGATCTGACCAACTACGTATAACTTGGCTGTATCAAGACAAAAATATAAATAAATAAACTGAATTTTCATTATTTTGTTTAAAGGTAAAATAAAATTATCAAATGGCAGCTTATATGAGATATGTATATACCTACAACCAGACCAGGTGTAGTTGAGCTTTGTCACATTAGCATGTAGAGCTTTCTGCACCTCAGGATTGTTAAGATATGCCTCCACGTAATTAGAAGTACAAGGATCAAAATTCTCAATCTGCATCAGAATTTGAAAACAACATTTCAGTATATATAGACATAACAATTGGTAGGCGAGAAGGGATCTGGAAAAGTTGCCATATTTTGAAAAACAGAACAAGATCAAATTTGTTAGTTCTATGATTTTTACAAGTAAGTTGGCTATAAACCATATCTCTATTATTCACAATTGATATGATTGAGTGAAAATTTTGAATGAGTTTGGTCACAAAAACAAATCTCCTAACGTGAATAAAAATAATTTTGAATGAGTTTGGTCACAAAAACAAACCTCCTAACGTGAACAAAAATAATATTCAAGTTCCATCTCTTGCAAGTGGAGGAGCTTGTGAAACACATGATCAAGAGGAATTTTTAATCTCGCTCACTAGAATGTAGAATGGCCGAGATCAAATCCTGCTCAACTAATCATGTAAAGCAAAAGCCTCCCTTCTCCATTTGTGCAATTTAATTACATTCAGTAACTGAGAAACCATAAAATGATTTGAATAAAAATAATTCAGTAAAAAAAAGGGAGCCTCTGAAGGGAAGCAAAGCTAGTGTGCAAATCTTAGCTCCTGCAGGTGGTTTTTGCATGAAAGGGGAGCGTGTGCACCACATGATCTAGGGGAACTTATGATCTCGCTCGCTCACATCTAGAATGGTAGCTCAAGTCCTGTTCGATCGATCGTGCAGCGTATAGGTCTCCCTTAGTGCAATTTAACCTTATCCAGTGACTGAGAACCATAAAATGATTTGAATGAAAACTATGTAATGTTAGTGATTAACATTCAAATGAATTTGGTGGAGAGGGCTTGAAAGGGAACAAGTTTCCAGTGCAGATCTCTTCTTAATCTCGATCATGCTCAATCAATACCCTTCATGCATTTTTTTTCAGATGAGGGTTTGCATCAAGTTAGTTGTTATTCCATTTCTAAATGGAATCAAGAAGGGATACAACTCAACATGGTAGAAGACTAGAAGTTAGCAGTTTGAGTCTGCTTACCCCCTAAATCCAGTATAGTTTTCCCCTAATTTAACTTGCTCCGTGCACTGATGAAACAAGAACGCAATGACCTCGGATTCTTGAGTTAACAGGTTGAATCGATGGATCTAAATTGACTCTAAAAGTACCAGGAAAATGAGGATAAATATAAAGATGCTTGCAAGAGACAAACCGAGGGCAACTTTGGAGTCGGCGTCACGCCCGACGAGAAGCACAGCGGCGCGTATATGTTGTAGATGTCCACTTCGTTGAAGACTTGGTTCGCCTCCTCGACCGCTCGGTCGCACTCCGGAGGCTGCTGCTGCGTGTCCGGCGAGAAATTGCAGAACTTGTGGATCGCGACGATGGTCTCGTCGGCGATCAACGCGTGCGTCCAGAAGTAGTCGAACAACCCCTTGGCATCCGTCTCGTCGTTGATCACCGCGTTCCCGATCTAGGTCATTAGAAAGCAAAATGAGATCTTTCGGTCGGGAACTATAGGAGATCGATCTTTCTTAAATTAATTTGCAATCAAAATGGGAACTCTTGTTGAAGCATCGGAGGGGATCGATCCTTCCCGATTTAATTTGCAATCAAAATGAGTGAGGATCGATCGGACTGTTTGATTTCAGGATCCATGCTTACCGCAATGCCTTTGAGGTTGATGAGACGATCATTGTGATGGAGTATGGCATGGGCGAGCTGAGGGACGTAGTGCCCGGCGTAGCTCTCGCCGGTGATGAAGAAATCCCTCCCCTTATACTCCGGGAACCGCTCGAACCAGTTGACGAGGAAAACCAGTGCATCGATTGCCGTTCTACGGTCGCCGCTCTTGGCGTAGTCCGACGTGGTGTTGGAGTAAGAGAAGCCGACGCCGGCGGGGCTCTCCAAGAACAAGACGTTCGCCACTGCATTGCACGATGCACGTCACTCTCGTTCAGGGTAATGCCAAAGCAGAAACCTTTTTTCACTCTACTCCCTAAACTTTAGTAAATAACATTTATATATATATGTGTGATGATGATTCTTACCTTCGTTCCAAGCGTACGGATTCCTGTACAAAGACTTGCCGTCGCTCATGACCCGAAACGGCCCGAGCTCCTCCATGGCGCCGTAGCCGAGCGACGAACACCCCGGTCCTGCACCCACCCATACCACAGTCATCACCACTCCATCGAAAAGCACTTTATCTATCGATTCATTTTCTACTAAATACTAATTCCATACCTCCATTGAGCCATAGAACAAGAGGCTTCGACCCACTATTCTCGACAGTCTCAGCAAAGTAGTAAAATAGAGCCCGACCGTTGGCTCTGTCGACAGTGACATACCCTGCGTACTGATTGAAATGCACGTCGTCCGGCTGGCCGGGCAGCCCAACGACCTTGTCATCCTCCTTCAGCCCGCTATTGTCATAGACTTTCGACTCCAAATCAGATACCGAATGGAGACTACTAGCCCATGAAGAAGAAGACCTCCCTGCTCTATTGTTAAAGTAGAACTTGTTCAGTGCATCTCCCTGCCGCACTATACCAGAAGCTTCGCATTGTAATAAACAGAGGAAGAAGAAAAGACAGCTGCTGGAACTTGGCTTCATTGTTTGATTGGGACTTGGCTTCATTGTTTGATTGGGAATGAGGAATGGAATGGAATTGAATGGGATCTTATTTATAGGATGAACAATCGGATAATTATGAAGTAACTGATTGATTGTTGTTGGAGCCGGCGGAGAATGATCTGCCTGCTTCCTCTGGGAATGATCTGTTGAGCCTTGTCGTTGAGTGGAACGAGGCATGTCAATTGTTTGGCTCGGTTTGGATTTGATTTAGTTCATTTGTCTATGTGGCTAATGAAAAATTACAAGATTGATCATGTCATATGGTTCGTTCCACTATTAAAATTTAAAACAGCTTTGGACTATCCATCATGAAAGAGAGATTATTATTAACAATGATAATAAAAAAAAATACAGTGAGATAGATAATTTATAAAGTGAATTAACTTGATTTATACTTATCGAACTAAAAAGATTAAAAATGCAAAGATACGACAAAAGCTCAACATCATTTTCTAAGTTCTCCATCGATCAACTCCTAATCAAGGCAAATAGAGCCTTGAAAGGAACTTGGAATCAGTAACCAACCACATGCAATGTTCGTCCATAAACAATGGCTTGAAGTTAGAACAAATTAGAAGAAGATTAGTAAATGTATATCTAGTATGAATATGAACTATAAAGCATAGCTTTTGGTCAAGTATATCATAAGTATATTTGGGGAGTGATGGCGTGTCATGGTTTCCAGCAAAAGGGAGGGAATCATCATAATGTGTAGAAAGCGTTAGGACCACAATATGACAATAAATAGTTGTGGGGATTAGGGCCATGATTTTCTTACACCATGCTCTTCTCCATAGTTTTTTTAGTGTGTATATATAATGATCCTGTCCGAAATCTGAATAAGACGAAGACCGACTGAGATGACATTAGTGTTGGTGGAGAGATGACTAAGACACACCCAACGTACATGCACCAGGAAAAGGACACCCCCCCTGTGCGATAGAAGGACGACGATAACGAAGACCAGTGGTACTTTGGCTCTGCACACACTCAGACAAACAACCGGAACGTTAGAGACCCAAAACAAAGGAAAAGTCCCCGACGCAAACCCTCCGACGCTCAAGTCAGGTACTTTTCTCTCTGAAGAAAGAGTATGAAGGAAAAAGAACTGTAGAAGACAAGTGCAGATGTGCATGTACTTGGCTAAGGAAGAGGATCTCCTTTTTTATATGACACTGTGTACCTCTGAAGCCTAACCGTTGTCAGAGAATGTTGGGTGTCATGGCCTATTGGACAAGGGAGGTCATGGGGCGCCCTCTCATTGGTGGAAGGAAGGTTCCGTTCGCAGGTGATGGCAGACCATCAAAATATTCCCTGACATACAGCAGCTACTATCTGACAGGCGGTTACGATTCTCTGATCTTGTTTGTCTGTTAATGGCTTACTCCCTACTCGGGTTTGGCTATAGACAACTCGGGATGACCATTCGGGGTGTCTCCTAACCTGCATCTTAATGAAGGACGAGCTGTGGTGAGAGCCACATCTTCTTGTTTGGATTACTAAAGGACCGACCTGGAGTTGGCCTACTGAGAGCACCAAGCCTAGATATGTAGACCGAACTGAGAAGAACTCGACCAGTCGTGGCAGGTCGGGCATTACCCTGGCTACCCATCAGGTCTCAGATCTGGAATCCTGACCAATAATCACCTGCCTAGGAATCAGGCGGATGATGATGTCAGGCGGTCCCACTTTTTCTTTCTCTAACTTCTGACTGCCACGTCGCCTTGACTTCTGATTGCCTGGCCTTATCGGACCCCACTTTTATGCACCGTATCGCAAGCCTCCCCTCCAATTCTACTCAAAAGAGGCTTAAGTCCGACTGATTAGACTCAGACTCGAGTCTCATTTACTTGCCATCGTGACTATAAACGCGGTTTCCTTTCCCATAGCCTCAGTATTGCAGACCATTTAATTGCCCAATCAACCTCAGGGGAAGGGCCTCATAAACCCTTTACAAAAGTTAACTCCTCACATCTTCCTTTTTAAAAGGGGCTGACTCCCCTTACGCCATCGTACTTTCCTTACTGACTTCCCCTGACCATGGAATCTATCTCTGAGTCTGATGAGATGTCACACCTTCGCCAATAACTACCCTATCTGAAATAGTTACTTGCCCAAAAGGATACTGCTTTAGCTGAGATGATGTAGGATAGGGATCTTCAGTCCTCCCTTCGTAGGGAGATTGAGGAACTCTAGTTGGCTGCTAAATTGTGGGCACGAGCTGAAGTAACCCTGTAGCATAAAGCTTACGTAGACCTGGAGAGCCGAGCCCAATTCCTGATCTACTTCAAATAAAAACACGCGCGCTTCCATATCTCTTCTTAAAGAAGAAACCCGGATCAAAGATGAAACTATTGCCCAACAACAATGAATCATTCAGTTGACTAAGGATGAGTTGGCACAGGCTCGAATCCATCTGGAACGGGCAAGTCAGGCAGAACACTTTTGCTCGAAGTGCCAACCGGCTGCTAATGCTGGAAGAGAACTCTAATTACTTAGATGTCTTATATGCAAAAATGACCTTTTGAGGAGTATCTCCTGTACTTTATCACTTTATCAAATAAATGCAAATTTGGTTGGGTTTTGGTTTTTCTTCATACTTCTTTTTTCCTTTCTTCCCTTGCCCTTTCTTGCTGTATACAGATCTTGCGGGGTGGTTAGTGAAGACTTTGCTTGCTAATAACCCGCTCGGGAGTGAGAGTGTAGAAAGATGACCCATGAGTTATTAAGTGCAAGAGTAGGCTTGTTTATAACTAGTGCCGGGGCGAGAGTCTGGAATCCCGACCGAGAGGTCGTTGAGCGTGAGAGCATGCTCACTTATAACTCTCGCTAGGACGAGTGTCTAGAATCTCGACTGAGAGGTTGTTGGGCGTGAGAGCATGCTCACTTATAACTCGCGCTGGGATGAGAGTCTAGAATCCTGACCAAGATGTCGTTGGGCGTAAGAGCATGCTCACTTATAACTCGCACTGGGGTGAGAATCTAGAGGCGTGAGAGCATGCATACTTATAACTCGCATTGGGGCGAGAGTCTGAAGGCATGAGAGCATGCTCACTTATAACTCACGCTGGGGTGAGAGTCTGGAATCCCCACCAAGAGGTCGTTGGGCGTGAGAGCATGCTCACTTATAACTCGCATTGGGGTGAGAGTATGGAATCTCGACCGAGAGGTCGTTGGGCATGAGAGCATGCTCACTTATAACTCGCACTGGGATGAGAGTCTGGAATCTTGACCGAGAGCTCGTTGGTTGTAAGAGTATGCTCACTTATAACTAGCGCTGGGAAGAGAGTCTGGAGGCGTGAGAGCATGTGTTGGTGTAATTGATCTCTAGGGTTCTGATGTTTGACAATGCACCCAAGTCTGATCAGTTTGACCAAGGGTTAATTCAAACAAGACTTGATGTTTGGAAGATAGTAGTCTAGTCAGGACTAGATGACTAGCAAGGAGAAGTCCAACTAGAGGTTAGGCAAAGTGGAAGTCCTGCTGATTGAAGTCAGGCCCTAGTGAGTGAAGTTAGGTAGTAAATGGAAGTCCTGGTGAGTAAAGTTAGGCCTTAGTGAGTGAAGCTAGGTAGTGAAAGAGGGCACTACAAAAGTAAATGCCCACCTATAAGACTTGAATCACACAACCAGAGGTAAAGGAGAAGTCGACACCAAAAGCTCAAAAAGGGAAAGAACATATCCAATGCTTCAAGTGCAAAAATATGGGTCACTACAAACTTCAATTCCCAGAAAGAAGACCTAAGGATCTAGGGGGAGCAAAGGTTAGTAAGTTTACAATATATGAAAACCCTATTTTTTTCTACATATGTTAGTGATTTGGATAATCATTGCTGATCAATTTTAGATTCTCCCCAAAACTTGGATATGCGTGTTCACTCAAACAAATCAATTAATTTAACTAATCAAGCTAATTCAAAATCATTTAATAATCCTTCAAAGTTTAAAAATTTATCTTTTAGAAAATTAGAAAAATAAAATAATCGTCTGAAAAATAAAATTTATGAACTAGAGAAAATAGTTAATAATCTCACTAGATCATTAAATCTAGACTTGAATTATAAGTCTAAACTACATTTAAATAAAAAAACCAAGATACAATCATCTCTTGATTATAAAATTAATCAACAAATATAATAACAAACCAAATTCAAATCAGAAACATAAAATACATAAAATCTACACTTAACTCAATACTTAAAACTTAAAGATTTAAATAAACCTAATAAAACAAATATTCAATAACTCAGGGGAGGTTCCAAACTAGCTAGCACCTCCAAAAGTAACATACCTGATAGGGTAATTAGGATTATAGTAAAAAAGGACAAAGTTTAACTTGACCTATGGTACTGGTGAAATTTTGGATTATAGTAGGTTAGGTAAGCTCTGTCTATGTATGTCTAAGAAAATATGACTTTGACCTGGTGCATTTAGCTAAGTAGAACTAACTGTAGCTACCCTTTACGGATCCTAATCAATTAGACCAAGGTTTTGTAATAAGTTCAATGAATGAGACTATTTGGAAAACCTCGAAGGCATGGTTACTCTAATGATGTCCCGGTGACTCACCAAAACCCAGAAGTTTATCCAAAAAATTCCTGTTTGTTGAGCTCAAAGTTAAACCTGAATCTAACACAAAAATAAACCAAATCCTAAAATTGAACTTAACACATCCAACAAAATTATATGATTTCCTGATTGAAAACATAGATCGGGTGATATAACTATGGATTTAAAATTAAATTAAATTAAAACTAAAATTTAAATTTAATTAACTTAAATTTTAAATTTAAATTAAATTAAACTTCAAATTAAATTAAATTAATGAAAATAAAATAAAATTTAATTTAAAATTTATTTCAAATATTAACTTAAAATTTTATTTTTTAACTTAAAAATTAATTTTAAAAATTAAATTAATTTCTTTTTAAAATTAAATTAAAATTTTATTTTTTAACATAAAAAATTATTTTAAAATAAAATTAAAAATTTATATTAAAAATTATTTTAAAATTTTATTTTTTAATATAAAAATTTATTTTAAAAATTAACTTAAATATTTATTTTAAAAATTAACTTAAAAAATTATTTTCAAAATTATTTTAAATTAAAAATTATTTTATCTTAAAAAATATTATTTTCACTTAAAAATTATCTCCAAAATTATTTTAATTTAAAAATTATTTAAATTTTAAAATTATTTTAACTTAAAAATTATTTTAAAATTTATTTTAATTTATAAATTATTTTAACTTAAAAATTATTTTAAAAAATAATTTAACTTAAAAATTATTTTAATTATTAATTTATTTTAAATATTTTTTCTTAAAATTCTTTTAAAAAAATCTTTTAAAAATTATTTGAAAATCCTTTTAAATATTTTTAAAATCATTAAAAAATATTTTAAAAATCTTTTAAAAGTTATTTTTTAGAAAATCCTTTAAAAAATATTTTAAAATTCTTTTAAATATTTTTCAATCTTTAAAAATTATTCTTAAAATTCATTTAAAAATTATTTTAAAAACTTTAAAAATCATTTTAAAAAATTCTTTTAAAAATTCATTAAAAATTATTTTTAAAACTTTAAAAATAATTTTTAAAAAATTGTTTTAAAAATTCATTTAAAAACTTTAAAAATTATTTTAAAAGATTCCTTCAAAATTTATTTTAAAAACTTTAAAAATCGTTTAAAAAAATTCTTTTAAGAACTTATAAATCGTTTTTAAAAATTCTTTTAAAATTATTTTAAAAACTTTAAAAATTATTTTAAAAAATTATTTTAAAAACTCTAAAAATCATTTTAAAAATTTCTTTAAAAAATTATTTTAAAAACTTTAAAAATTATTTTAGAAAATTGTTTAAAAAATTATTTTAAAAACTTTAAAAATCATTTTTAAAAATTATTTTTAAAATTTAAAAAAAAAACAAAAAAAAATTACTTTTTTTTTAAAAAAAATTATCATTTTAAAAACTCTTTTGAAAATATTTTAAAAATCATTAAAAAAAATCTTTTAAAAATCATTTTTAAACTTAGTCATTTAACTTAAAACTTAAATTTTAATTAAAATTCAATTAAATTAAATTTTGAACTTATTAATTAATAAGTAAATAATAAAAATTAATTGCTCAGTCTAACTTTATTTAAGAACTTATGTTGACTTGATTAGTACCTTAATTTAACCTAGTTAAAATATTAACTCTACATTAAGTCATTTCTAAATCAAACTTGACTTTACGTTAAAATATTAATTAAAATTTTAACTATTTTAATTAAAGATTGATTGAAATTGATCCTTTTTTTAACATTGTTTAATAACTTTAATAAATTTAAATTCGAATTAAAGTTAGTTAATCCTACTTAAGTTAAATAAAAAAAAAATTAAGTCATGACTATAATTACTTATATAGGTTTCAAAAGTATACACATTTTTTTTGTTGACCAACACATAGTGTCTTGATCTTTTAAATTCAACCATAAACTTATAGACTCAGACACATAGGTGGTTAATAAGAATTTTCTAAGATAGTACCAGGTTAGGGGGAAGTGTCAACTTGAGGGGGAGGATGAAATAAAATACTTTGAAAAATCTTCTAAAACTTTATTTGGAAAATATTTCTTAAAATATTTCCAAAACTATTTTTACTTAATAATTTTTTTAAAAAATATTTTGCAAATTACTTTCCAAACTTATTTTTTTTTTACTTTTCAAATATCTATTTTGAAAATTCACCTTCAAACTTAGTGTTCTTTTGATTTGGATCAACTCCGTAGACATATAGGAAGTTTTCTTGTAGTTAATAAGGATTCCTAAGGTATGTCAAGTTGAGGGGGAGTCCTGATTGAAAGATAAAACATAATTTCCAAATTTTTTTCAAAAAATACTCCGTTTAAATTACTTTGAAAATCTTTTAATACTCTTTTGCAAAACTCTTAGTTTTTAACATTATTTGGAATATTGCTTTGAAAATAATGTGAAATATATTTTACAAAATTCTTATAAAATTTTATGTTTGTGTGCAATATATCTTTAAAAAATACTGGAAGATTTTTTTTTTTAAAAAAAATTGAATGTCAAAAGTTGCTTGAAAAGTAAACTTAAAAACTAACTTTAAAAATTAGTCTACAACACCACCTTGAAAATTTATTTTGAAAGCCCCCATTACCAAATATTATTGTTGGTGTAAAATCTAATTAATAGAGAGTAACCTTTAAGTTCATATCTTTTTTATGTGTGCAAAAGGGGGAAAGTAATCTTAAGTTAAAAAGGTTAAAAGGGGGAAAGTGACTAAAAGGGGGAAAGTGACTAATCTCTTTAATTTTGAGAATTCACCCTTAAAGACCTAAGCCTAACTTAAGAAAATTGTCAAACATCAAAAAGGGGGAGATTATTGGTGCAATTAACCTCTAGGGTTTCGATGTTTGACAATGCATCCAAGTCTAGTTAGTTTGACCAAAAGTTAATCCAAACAGGACTTGATATTTGGAAGAGAGTAGTCTAGTCAGGACTAGATTACTAGCAAGGAGAAGTCCTAATTGGAGGTTAGGCAAAGTGAAAGTCCTGGTGAGTGAAGTCAGGCCCTAATGACTGAAACTAGGTAGTGGATGGAAGTCCTAGTGAGTGAAGCCAGACCCTATTGAGTGAAGCTAGGTAGTGAAAGTCCTGGTGAGTGAAGCTAGGTAGTAGAAGTCCTGGTGAGTGAAGCCAGGCCCTAGTGAGTGAAGTTAGGTAGTGGAAGTCCTGGTGAGTGAAGCCAGACCCTAGTGAGTGAAGCTAGGTGGCGGAAGTCCTGGTGAGTGAAGCTAGGTGGCGGAAGTCCTGGTGAGTGAAGTCGGACCCTATTGAGTGAAGCTAGGTGGAGGAATTCCTGGTGAGTAAAGTCAGACAATGGAAGTCCTAGTGAGTGAAGCTAGGCAACCATAGGGAAGATAACCCTAAGTTGTGGTTTTCGGTCGACCGAACCAGCGAATTATGAATTCTGTTAACACTATTTTACCTTACCATTTTATCTATTGTGCTAACTTAGTGTTGTAAGGAAGTTCAGCTAGGTTGACGATCCGACCGAATAGTTGGCACGAAGTCCAGACTGGTCGATGGGTTGACCGAATCTTTGGCAAAAGGTAAGTAAAGGTAAGTCACTAGAGGGGAGTGACTATGAGGACGCGCCCCAGTTGAGGGGCAGTAGGCGTCGGTCTAGTTTAGGTCCATTTGAGATCCCTAAGCTAAGACCTTGACTAGTTCCTAGTCCATGGAGGACATGAACTAATTACTCTATTTTTTATATTGTGCTAACACTTGTCTTGCAGGGTATTTTGGACTAACACATTTGTTGTAGGGTAAGAAAGCAAGCAAAAAAGCAAAGCTGCCTTCGGGTGAACAGTACCTGAAGACACCTTCCATGGCTATGGAAGGCGCCTCGGTACTGTTTATAGAAGGCGCCTTCCATGCCTATGGGAGGCACCTTCCACGGATAAAATTTAACCGGTTCGCAGATAAGGTGTAACATCCCAAATTTCACTATTTGGAGTCCTAAAATACCTTATTAAAATATAGAAATGTTTTATAAAAATTTTAGAGATTTTTAGAAATTTTTAGAATATTTTTATGTAATTTTTGGAGGTCGTTTGGTATTTTTACCAAAAGAAAGAAGTTTTGACAAAAAATGTCCAAGCCGAGGCTCGAATCGACAACCCCTGACCCGAGCAAAACCCAGCTAACCAACTGGGCTAGCAGTTGTTACTTGACCAAGTAAAGGAAGAATTTTATTTAAGTAATAGAAGTTAATAGCAAGAAATAGTAGGAAGAAAATTTGCAGCCGGGATTCGAACCCACGAGCCAGGCCTTAAGCAGAACGCAGCAGACCAACCGAACTTTTTTTAACTAAACCTATATCGAAATATATTTAAGTAGTACTAGTTAACAGAAACCTTAGAGTATTAAAAGGAAGAACTTAGGGATTAATACGAAACCTAAATTCTTCCGTCACCCTTTCTCCTCTTCTCTCGCGCGGCGTTCCTGTGCCCGGGCGGAAACGAAGCCGAGCCTAGGGCTTTATCTCCGGCAGCCGACGAGGACCTTTCCCGTGAGATCTTCACGTTCTCAAGACCCCTTCAGCGAGGAGAAGGTGTAGACGCAAGGGATCGCCGAGATTTGGAGCTCACCCGAACCCTAGAAGCACTAGAAGGTTCCTCCTTCGGCTGTGAGTCAAGGAAACGAAGGTAAGTTGCTTACTCACCTGCAGTAAGAGTAGTTTTGGGGTTGTTTTCTCATTTTTTTTTCTGAAGCATGAAGTAGAGAACAGAGGACTGAGGTTGTTGCCTTGTACATCAAAGAAAGATAGGGCTTGCCTGTTTATTTAGCTTGTGATTGTTTGCTTCGATTTTGTGAATTGAAATTCGGAATTTGGAGCTTTTATATTTGTGCTGGCTGTCAGGAATTCAATTCCGAATTTGTTAGATTGAATTCCACTAGTTATATTATGTATAACGGCTAGACACGTATGAGGAGCATACGGTGGTTTTTGTTAGCCTTAGCCTTAGTTTTAGTTTCTTTTATAGTATGGAATTCAATATTCTGCAGTTTAGTTTGTTTATGTGTTGAATTATTGAGCAAGAATAGGCCCTTTCAAAGCTACTGTGCAGGTTAGATTTGGGTCAAGAAAGGAGATTAGATCTGGGTCAAGAAAGGAATACTGATAGATTTTTTTTAGCTTGCTATGAAAACAGAAGGAGTTAGTTTTTCTTCTAAAATATGTAGATTTGTCTGTTAAGTTTCAGTAGCTTTTCAGCTGGTTTTGGTTTCGATTGTGTTATGCATTTGATGTGAACAAGTTTTACATAGGCTTTATTTTGATATGAATTTATTGCTTCTGGTATACATAACTTTAAGTCCATCATGTTCCTAAACATAAGTTATCTTAAGCTCTAACTATTTATACTCAAGTTTAGTTCCAAGTTCATGTTGTTATTTGCATTTTGTTGAAGCATGCCTCTAGCTGGTTTCTCTTAGAAGATAGGGAACTCTTTTATGCTCACTTTCAATTGAAGGATTTGTAAATTCCATATTTTTAAAAGGATAGTTTCATCACTGTTTTGAAGGGGTTTTTCAATTGGACATTGCACTACATTTGTTTCCATGCTTCTAAGTTGTTTTCCTAAGGGAGATGGAGGGTCATTTGATGCTCAATGTGGATTATAGAACTTGCGAATTTCAGATTTATAGGAGTAGTTTAAATTCAGTTTTTAGAAGTTATACAATTGGATGTGGCACTATATTTTTGTTCCATGCTTCTAAATTGGTTGTATAGCCTTGCAAATTTGGATTGGCATGTCATGAGTTTTATGCCTTAGTTTGGGTGCATGTGTTATAAACAGATAGTTTAGTTTTAGTTCTTAAAGTATGCAAATTTTTATGTTTTACAGTTTTAGTTTTGTTTAGCATTGCAGTTCTCGATTAAAAAATGCAATTTAATATAGTGCAGATCTTTTTATAAGTATTGTTTGAAGATTTTGATAAGTGTTGCATGCAGAACTCCAAATCTTAGAACAGATTTTTATTAAGCTTATGTGCAGATCTTTTTATAAGTATTGTTTGAAGATTTTGATAAGTGTTGCATGCAGAACTCCAAATCTTAGAACAGATTTTTATTAAGCTTATATGCAGATTTTTGTTAAACATTTTAGTTTTAAAAGAAGCATTCTTTTGTTAGAAGTATTAATAAGTATAAGAAAGATAAAGAAAAGAAAGAAAAAGGCCAAGGCCTTAAGTAGATCCCAAAGTCAAGACTTTAGGGATTTTGGCACACAAGGTGCTTATTAAAATGCCGAGGCATTATATATTAGAAGTATTAAAATATAACAAGTATTTTACTTTTATCAGTGGCACTGTACTGGACTCTCAGTTGTCCTTGGGTTGGGCTCCCATAGTCGTCTCTAGGTTTAGATAACCTAGTATACAGGACTCTCAATAGTCCTTTGGCTGGGCTCCCATAGTCGGTCCCTATGTTTAGATAACCTAGTATGCAGGACTCTCAGTAGTCCTTGGGCTGGGCTCCCATAGTCGGTCCCTAGGTTTAGATAACCTAGTAACCCTACTAGATTCGGGACCAGCTATCTCGGGTCTAGTTAGGGATGCGCGCATAGCAAGTACAGTTGTCGGGCCCAAGAAGAAGTTGATTATTATTTTGAAGTATTATAAGTATAAGTTTTTGAACAAAAGAAATAAGTTTCACATAAGTATAAAAGTATAAAAGAATAAGCTTAGAACAAATGAATTAAGTTTCACTTTGTTTTAGAATCAGCAAGTTTAGTTCCCTTTTATGCTAGCATGTTATTTAGATTAGCTTACTGTTCCTTGCTATTAGAAGAGCATGAGTAGCTTTACATGTTTAGCACTTCAGTATGTTTGTTTATTCACTAGTAGATGAGCATGAGTAGATTTCCTTTTGAGCATTCAGTTTTAGATTTCTGTATACATGCATATTCGTGTTTTTGTGAGTTAGATAGCGCTTACTAAGCAAATTTTGCTTATAGACTGCACTTCCTCTTACTGCAGATACAGGAAAGGAAAAAATATAGAAAGGAAGACGACAAGGAGGTGGTCGAAGGATGTGTGATGCCAGGACTATGGAAGCCTTGGGACTAAGAAAGAAGTTTTCTTTTAGTTTCTTTTGTCCTTTGCTATGCTAGAAGTATTTGAGATAGTACATGATATTTTGATGTGATTAGGACATAGTAGATGAATTGTGATATGGTGTGATGAGTTGTGGTATTGTTTTCTTTATTTTGGATTTATTATACTGTGTGGTTGATTGATATGTGTTCCAGCCGCTTGTGGCTGAGTATATATTGCATGTATTGTTGAATATGGTCACCGGTACAGGGGAGACTCTGTCGAAATTTTTTGGTAGGGTTTCCATGTGATTTTTAATCATACCGGTTAAGTAGAGTTAGTAGTTAAGTAACGGTCACCCTTAGAGAGTAGTAGTAGTAAGAAGGGTGGTTGTTACAGTTGGTATCAGAGCAGTTCCCATTCTCCAGCATCACACATCAGCACCATCCTTGCCGTCTTCAAGTAAGAAAGTATTTAATTTTCTTTTATGCTTTCTTTATTATTTGCAGTATAGAGTATCTGCTTATATGTGCTTAGGAAATAAGAAAATTCATGTTTTAATTTTCTATGTTTTGATACATATGCTTAGAAAGAATAGAGACAATTTAAGTTTTGTTTCTCTTATATTCATATACATAAGTATGTTTAGAAAGGATAGAGAAGATGTCAAGTCTTCCAAAGACCACTAATGGGTACGATGTGAGATAAATGATAGAGGACCGAGAAGTTAAGAGACTAAGGAACAAAGAGTACCATTAGTGAAAGTCATTTAGAACCAGAAGCATGAGGAAGTTACTTAGGAGCGTGAGGACAGTATGAGACAGAAATATACGAAATTATTCTAAGTTCGAGGACGAACTTTTTATAAGGGAGGGAGAATTGTAACATCCCAAATTTCACTATTTGGAGTCCTAAAATACCTTATTAAAATATAGAAATGTTTTAGAAAAATTCTAGAGATTTGTAGAAATTTTTAGAATATTTTTATGTAATTTTTGGAGGTCGTTTGGTATTTTTACCAAAAGAAAGAAGTTTTGACAAAAAATATCCAAGCCGAGGCTCGAACCGACAACCCCTGACCCGAGCAAAACCTGGCTAACCAACTGGGCTAGCAGCTGTTACTTGATTAAGTAAAGGAAGAATTTTATTTAAGTAATAGAAGTTAATAGCAAGAAATAATAGGAAGAAAATATGTTGCAGCCGGGATTCGAACCCACGAGCCGGGCCTTAAGCAGAATGCAGCCCACCAACAGACCAGCCGAACTTTTCTTAACTAAACCTATATCGAAATATATTTAAGTAGTACTAGTTAACAGAAACCTTAGAGTATTAAAAGGAAAAACTTAGGGATTAATACGAAACCTAAATTCTTCCGTCACCCTTTCTCCTCTTCTCTCGCGCGGCGTTCCTGTGCCCGGGCGAGGCACTCAACCTTCTTAGGTATGAGATTATGCACCACTTCCTAGACAAAGCCTTTCAAAGAAATTGAATATTTAAACTTCTTACAGTAACCTTAGGTTTAACTATAGAGACCACAATAGAAACAGAAAATTGAAACACAAAATCGAAACACAAAATCGATAGCCTCTTGTATTGGTATTTAAGGATCCATACAAAGAACACAAATTAATTATGCATCGAAAACAAATAATTAGTTATACCTTTCTTTGCAGCTAAAGACCTCTTGATCTTCTGTTGTATTCCTCTCCTTCTCTTGGACGTCGTGTAGGCGATGATCTACCAAGATGAAAATCACCCGAACATTCTTATTTGCCTACAAGTTTCAACCACCCAAGGAATGCCAAAATAGGAAACTTCCTTCTCTTCTTCTTCCCCTCCAAGCAAACTGACCACAAGAAGATGGAGCTTGATGTGCCGCCTACCTTAAGAGAAGAAAGCAAAGGGAGAAGAGAAAGAGAGAAGGGCCGGCCACCAAGGAAAAGAGAAGAGGGAAAGCATAGGTTTCGACCCTAAGGGAACAAGAGAAATATGGAGATGTGTTATTCCCATAAGGCACCCTCTACCTCTCTTTTATAATCCTTGGACGTGGCATAAAAGGAAATTTTAATAATAATTAAAATCTCTCTCTTTTAAATTTCCTATTGTGATGGCTACAAAAGGAAAGTTTAAAAAATTAAAATATCTTTCTTTTAAACATTGTAGATGTCTACATAAAGGAAAGATTTTAAAATTAAACTTCTCTTCTAAATCATGGTTACAAAAAAGGAAAGTTTTATCAAAATTAAAATCTCTCTTTTAAAATCATTATAGATGGCAACAAAAAAGGAAAGATTTTAAAATTTAAAACTCTTTTTTAAAACCATGTGGATGACTTCAAAAAAGGAAAGATTTTAAAATTAAAATATCTCTTTTAATCCTTTGTAGATTGCTATAAAAGGAAAGATTTAAACAAAATAAAATCTCTCTTTTTATTTCTTTAGTGGCCGGTCCCTTGCTTGGTCACCAAGCAAGGCTTGGTCGACCCCTAGCTTGGGTAAGAAGCTGGGCTTTAGGTAGATAAAAAGACTTTTAATAAGAGGCTACAACAGGGACCTAGAGGAGGAATTGGTTTTGGCCTCCTGATGGACTTGAGCTTCCTGTGTTCTGTTAGAGTGTATACTAAAAGTCTAGATTTTTGTAAACAATTATTTTGAAATAAGAATCACATTGGTCAAATGTCTACATTTATGCTAAGTGTAGTTGTCTGTTTAATTTATATTGTAGATAACATGATGTGAGGAGATACACAGAAGTTCATGTTATCAGTTCCTTATAAATTATAAGCAGTTGCTCACAACCAAGATAGAATGGGACAAACCATTGGAGTGGTTGTAGTATAATTAGGTATTAGTTTATCTTGACTAATAAATTACACTAGTACACAATGAGTGTATTGAGCAGGACCATTTGAGGTAGTTTTTTTTATACTAAGTATATAAAAGAACAAAACCTCTGTTATTATGGAAGTGTGCACTCTTAATCATGATATAATAACAAGCACGTATATTTAATATTTATTTCTTTAATTTATCAAAAGGCGCGATTTAGCTCGTTAAATCAATAGGGCCGATAAGTTGGGAAATGATATTATTTATATAGTGTGTTGTTGATTATAGAATGAAACTATGTCGTAGTAATCTAGGTTGATGATATCCCCTTGAGGAGCTAATAAGGATTGTCATGTAAATCCCGCAGGTGGACTTAGTCCGATATGACGATAAGGTTGAGTGGTACTACTCTTGAAGCTAGATATTAATTAAGTGAGTTGTTAGTAACTCATTTAATTAGTGGACATTCAATATCTTAAACACAGAGAGACTAACACACTCATAATAAGAAGGAGCCCATATTGTAATATGGGATTGGTGCGGTAGTGCAATAATAACTCTTTAGTGGTATGAGTTATTATTGATGAACTTGAGTTGGGTGTTTGGGGCGAACATGGCAAGCTCAAGCTCATTGGGAGACCAAAGCCAATTCCTCCTTTAGGTCCCTATTGTAGCCTCTTATATAAAGCCTTATATCCACCCAAAGCCTAGCTTCTTAAGGCTCAAGCTAGGGCCGACCAAACCTTACTTGGAGACCAAGCAAGGGGCCGACCAAGCTAAGCTTGGAGCCCAAGCTAAGGCTGGCCAAGCCTTGCTTGGTACCCAAGCAATGGGCTGACCACACACAAGAAGAAGGAAGTTTTATTTTTTCTAAAATCTTTCCTTTTATAGAGATCCATAAAAAGGATTTAGAATGATGATTTTAATATAAAATTTTCCTTTTTTAGATTGGTCATAAAAGGAAATAAAAGAGAGTTTTTATTTTGTTAAAAACTTTCCTTTTATGTTGGTTTTAAAAGAGAGTTTTAAATTTTAAAATCTTTCCTTTTATAGTTTTCTACAAAGGAATAAAAGAGAGATTTGAAATCTTTCCTTATTTGTAGTTATCTATAATGTGAAAGAAAGATTTTAATTTTTGTTATAAAACTTCCCTTTTTTGAAACCATGTTTTATTTTAAATCTTATCTTTTATAGATATCCATAAAAGGATTTAAAAGAGAGAGATTTTAATTTTCGTTTATAACTATCCACAAAAGGGGGTTTAAAAGAGAGATTTTAATTTTTTGTTTAAAATCTTTCCTTGCTTGGAGAACAAGCTTGTTGCCGGCCATGCTATGATAAGAAAGGAAGTTTTATTTTTTGTTACAAAACTTTCCTTTTTTGCCAAAATCAAGGAATATAAAAAAGAAGGAGGGGGTGCCCCAGCCAATAACACATCTTCTATTCCTCTCTATTCTTCCTTGGTGGCCGACCCTTGCTCTTTCTCTTCTCTCATTTTGTTTTCTCTCTTGGAGGCCAGCGACATCAATTGGTGGTGATCTCTTGGTGGCTGGTTGCTTGAAGGAGAAGAAGAAGAGAAGGAAGCTCTCTTGTCTGGCATCCCTTGGTGGATAGTTGGTGGCCGGATCTTGGAAGCTTTGGAATAAGTTTGGGTGGACTACCTCTTGGAAGATCGTCGCCCACACGACGTTCAAGAGAAGGAGAGGAATACAATAGAAGATCAAGAGGTCTATAAGCTACGAAAGGTATAACTAATTATTAGTTTCTGCATCATGACTAGTTTATCCTTTTCTATAGATCTTGTAAAACCAAACACAATAGGTTATCGGTTTTAAGTTATCGTTTTTGTTATCAATTTTATTTTTCAATTTCATGTTTCGATAATGTGTTTCTATTGAGGTCTCTATAGTTAAACCTAGTTTACTGTAAGAAGTTAAATATCCAATTTCTCTGTGAGGCTTTGTATAGGAAGTGGTGGATGATTCCATACCCAAGAAGGTCTAGTGCCTCGCCATATTTAACCTGGAAGCTGATCTTAGAAATAGATATTTGAAAACTTCTGTAATATGGTTTAACTTAGGAAGATCACATCGGTTGAACTTGGAGTAAGAATGTTAAGTTTCATTCCCAATCCAAATTTAACTTCTAAAGGGAAATTTGGATTAATAATGTTAAGCATCATTTGAAATCAAATTTAACTTTAGTAGAGGACATGGGTAGCTAGGATAGTTCTATGCTTATACAAATTTTTGTACAGGGAAACTAGGACGGTATTCCGAGTAGCAACCAACAATTGGTATCAGAGCTAGGCTTTAACCTCTGTGTGTTTGGTTTTATTTAAATTATGCAAATGTCATACATATTTTAGGAAGGATAATAGTAGGATGTGCAAATAGATTAACTCTGTGGTTGCAGGCTCCAACTATTATGGTCTATTGTGATTGTGTGTGATTGGACCCTCGGACATGTTGAGGGCATTTTATGTGTATGCATGTTTGTATGTATTAAATATAGCAGGAGCTGTATTAGTTTTAGGATTTTACATTATTGTTCGATCTAGACTCTAAGTACATTCCTTTATGGAATATAAGATCGATGTATGTAAAATTATATTCTAGTCGCGGATCGTATCCTTGCGAGGCGTGGTATTATTTGAGCACCAGAAGCGCAGCATAAAAAGTGGCAAGATAGATGCGACGACTAGACCCGATTGCGGTGGCTAAAGATGGCAGCAGCTAGGGTTGGCAGCACATGAAGGGCGGTGATGGAAAAATGCCATAATAGTTGGAAAATTGTTTTCCATATTTATTGCTTTTATTTGCTGTGATATGTGTGTGTGCATGATAAAATTCTCATCTTAAATAACTAATTGGGAGAGGGATTTCTAAATAAATTCCACGATCTCCATTACTGGTTTGTTAGTGATGTAACAAACTTGCGTGTTGGCTCTGAGTGCCTCCTTTTGTCACACCCCCAAAGGGGTCCCTGCCAGACAAAAATCCGGCAACATCTCCCCTGTACCGGTGACAATATGAAGCATCACTACAAACAAAATATACATCAACCACATGCGGCAGGAATATATAAACACAACCACGCAGTTATAATCACAGCCCAGTCGGCTGGAATGAAACAATCACAATCACGTAGTTATATGTAAAGCAACCTACACGGCTGTACTAAAAACATAGCGGAAAAACGATAACGAAAAGTCCATACAAAACAAATCAACACACTGCTAGCCGGCTAGGCTTAATACAACAACCACAACTACAAATACAACAACACACTAAATACAGCAAATACCAAATACAAATAAAGCATATATAAAAACCCGAAACGGTCTCCGGATGTGACGTAGGGCCCGACAGACAGGATACTCCAAGCGACACACCAACCATCTACAAGCTACCTGAAAACATAAATGTATACATGCGGTGGTGAGTATAGGTAACTCAGCGGGTAATAGAAAAACAAGTGCACGGTCTACAAATAAAACATGGAGATCAAATGTATACAGTCTCAGTAGAGAATAAAGAACATGATCATACTATCATAATCAATGCACCTAAACATATTTGATATAATAACCTGACATATAAACTATACAAACCACAACTAACATAATGACAGATACATACCCACTCTGGAATCGACACATGGTACAATGATCAGTAAACTCACCGGATTTGCAATAGATATACCCATGACACCTGTGCAATATAAATACAACTGCATATACATGTATGCAGCATGCCAACCAAATGCAAGAATCATATCTCAAACAAGTGCAACAACGACAATCACATGCAACTAGTATCTACTAGCCATGTATGCAAATATAACATCCAAAGATGCACCGCACATCATATGCAAAAAGTGCATGCATGCTCCATGGTCACCCCGCCACCTCTCCGAACACCACGACCGCTGTATGGCCGAGAGGCTTGGGTCTATGATGACTGTACTACCCTCCAGCCCACAATAGAGTGGTCGAGGCAGACAGTCCGCTAGTAGCTCTCTAGCTACATAGCATCAGGGTCCTTGACTGCTCACAACGCCGGATCTCACAAAACCTCGTGACCGGGTGGCACGACAGGACGAGCGACAACTGCTCCAGCTACCACTACCCATGAGTGGCCAAGTGTGCGACACTAAACCAAATTGACTGACGACTCTCC
The DNA here is from genome assembly GCF_018446385.1 of Zingiber officinale. Lineage (NCBI taxonomy): Eukaryota > Viridiplantae > Streptophyta > Magnoliopsida > Zingiberales > Zingiberaceae > Zingiber > Zingiber officinale. Next base: position 82,184,811 of record NC_055991.1, read on the forward strand.
CAACCACAAGGGAGACAATGGTCATCAGATGCAATGAATGATGAACATGATATATATATATATATATATAATCATGATACAAACACCGTCATCATCCATGCAACCCTCAAATCCACATAAATACCCTATAACATGAATATAATCATCATGATATCTCCATGTATCCCACCAAACATATGTACACAACGACAAATGTATAATCAAACAAAAATCTCCAATAATCCCTCCAGACACATATACACAAAACATAAGTACAATCAACATGTATCCTCCAATAAAAACACATCAGACATATATACATATCACAAACCTATAATCAACACAACTCCTCCCAAAGTACACAACAAATACGTGTGTACATACAAAATGCAAATGTACGGTCAACATTATGACTCCCATAACGCATATCAACCTATGTACATGTATACCAACTTACGTACAATCCACGTCATATACCCAATCAGTATGGTAATACCAACAACCCGACAATCCCTACAAGATATACTTTACAAGTGCAATCACAAGAGAGTAGATTTCAAGTGCTGAGACTGCATATGATATATCTAGATCATCTCTAAGCTCAAACAAAATTTTCAAGTAGGAAGTCAACAAACAAACCTGATATAAGGTAAAACAAGCTAATCCATCGGATAACAACCATGCACTAAGCATAGGAAAATCTACATAGAGGCCAAGGAAGAAATACCCGCCTTTATCTGTTGACTGCATCAGATAAATCAATCCCATGTCGAGACACTCGTCTCGAATCAAAGTCCTGCGATCACATAATATATTTAGCTAATTACATAAGTAGCAAATAGCTAAATAAACTCTCCAATCTAATTAGGGAAAACCCTAATCAAACATGATTATGGATTAATCCCCCGACATCAACATCTATATTAAATGCTTAATCTAATCCAATACTTAATGTAATAAATCCATAGCACAACTTACCTAATTCCATTACACTCCACTATTAGCTTGGGGTCGAAGCAACCCACTGTTAGAGACGGTGGCCGAGAGCAAGTGAAGTCGCTGCCCCTTACATTCATCATCCCAAAAACAAACATCCTACTATCAACCATGTTACCAACTAAAGAAATCAATCACTAAATAACCATTATGAGTCAACCACATACCCTATAGCCAAGCCTCTCCAACCAGCCCCACCTTTCCAGCAGCCACCCAAAACCTAGCAATTAATCAACCAAATCAACTGGTTAATCCAATTGTTATCCCACTTATTGAAGCAATTAGGTTTTTCATAAATCCTGGAACTTGGAGAAAGAGCTTACCCCAATTTCATATCGACAATAACTGCCTCCTTGAAAAGAAAACCAAATGCAACTATGAGGGACAGAAGCTGCTGACCTCTACCGAAATTTGGTGGATCTATCCTGCTGTGAACTCGTGGAGTAATCTTCCACACCACAGGGATCCCCACAACCAAAGATCTGCAACCTAATACACCCTAATTCAAATTTAACACTTCCACAACAGAGCACAAGATCAAGAACTAACCCTCACCTTTAGGTCACATTGTTGGATCAATATTGCTTGGTCAGAAACTTCATGTCGGACCAGGGATCAGGCATCGGTCGTAGTCGTTGGCGATGACCCAGAGGAGAGGGCTACGATGATGGCAGCTAGGGCACTTATCAAGAACAGAGGAGGGACAACGACAGCTGGCGAGAGGCAAAAGAGCAACATCGCTGGTACTCGCGGTGATCCGGTGTCGCCGTGTGGTCGGAGAAAAGGTCGACGGCTAGGGTTCGGATCTTCCTTCTCTCCAACGAGGGATTGCCCGGGCGGATGAGTCGACTCGGGAGGAAGAACAACCTCTAAGCGAGCTCGATCAATGAAGGAGATGGGGTGCTACCAAGGGTCGATTGTTGCCGGGGGCTACTACGTTGGGCCGACGATCGCCCGAGAGGGAAATGCAAGAAGAACTCGGGAGGAAGGAAGCCCCGTGCGAAGGGGAAAAAGAATTGGATCAGGAAAGAAAGGAAAATCAATTAGGGATTTAAGGTTAATTTAATACTTAGGGTTAACTTAATCAAACTCTAAGTTCACTCCTCAAACAACTCCCACTTAATTTGGGTATTCCAAATAGGCCTCCACTGTACCCTGAATCCATCTCCTCAAAACGGGTCATATGAACCCCGTTTAATTTCAGAAAAATTTCTAAAAATTCCTGAAAAATCCAATAAGATTTTTCGTCTAATAATATTTATTATTTAATTTTTGCGATATCTTACATTCTCCCCCACTAATAAAAATTTATTCCCCAAATTTACTGGTCAACTCAGGGATCCACACTCAAGGGTATCATCCAAGTATAATGAACAAATCTCCAACCATGATGGTCCACCTCCAAGTGAATAAGGATGACTCTAAGTTACGAACTCACCCTACTCCCGCTACTTCCACACTGTTACCTAACCAACTGTGGGTTAACCAACTACCTCTGAAATCCAAAATCCACTATCATCAGATCCTCCAATATTTGTATAGGGCACTTAAACTATCCATCAGTCTGAGGGTAAAAATCTATACTAAAGAGAAGCTCCTAATCCAAAGTCTGTTATAACCACAGCCAAAACCATGATGTGAAATCACTGATCTCCATCCAATAAAACTCTCAGAGATATACCATAAGATCCGTCCTACAAATCCATAGAAAAAGGGCAAAGTAGTCAACCAAACAATAATTACCCAATTCACATCATCTCCTCTCCATGTCCTGAACAATCCCGTAAAAAAAAAATCCATCATATCCACTCCATGTCTTGGGTATCTCACAACATAGTCCATCATGCTCCCAACTCTAATCCAATATACGTGTCTACTGAAACGATCCTACTAGTCTCCGATGTTCAGCCTCCACTTGTTGACATACTAGACATCAAGCTACAAAATCCGTGATATCTTCCTTCATGTCAATCCACCAATAATAACTCTCCAAATCTCTATACAACATGTATCATAAATCTATATCAATGTGTTTCTTGTAGTAACTCCTCCCGGATAAGAAGTGACTCAGAAACACACACAATCTCTCATAAAAATCAAAGAATCTCATTCCCATTACATAAGAATTCTAACTACTGGCACAAGACTACTCTGCTCATGCTATATCAGAATTGCACCGAACCCCAAGTACGATACATCCGTGTAGAGTACAAACCCGTCTACATTGGAAAATACTACTAAGACAGGTGCAACTATCTAAACTGATCTCACAAACATTTATCCAGGAAAATTCCATACCCATCCTAAATAGTCCAGTCAACGACATAATGCTGAATAAACCCTAAACCAATCTCCTGTAATATCCAGCTAGACCAAGGAAGCTATGAGTCTCCTGTATAGACTACTACTACTCCCAACTGGTAATAGTCTCTAACTCCTGTGGATCCACGGTATGCCCCTACTGGTCACCACGTGTCCCAGTAATCTCACAGAAGACAATCACAATACGCACTACTGAACTTCACATATAGATGTCCCCGTCGAAACATCTCTAGATCTATGCGAAGATAGTGTACGTAATCCACCTGATCAGATCAAGAATAGATCATAACATCGTCAATGAAGACAACAAAAACTGATCCAAAGACTCTAAGAATACCAAATACATCGAGTCCATATAAATACCTAGGTCACTGTAAACCTAAATGATAAAACCAAGGATTCATAATATCTATACAATAGGCATTCTTAACCGTAAGATCCCCAACAACAAGCCTATGATCGAATCACCAACTACAAATCACCAAATCCATAAATATCACACATGTGCTACTCTCCATATCACTATCAACATCAAGCACCAAATAATATATCATCAAACCAAATATTCACCAATAGATCATCAACACATATTATATCACCACACCTGATCTCACAATATCCACCAATCAAAATCATCCTCAACATCAATCAATCATACCAAATAGTCTTCTAAATAATGATAAAGAAACATTAGATACATTAAGGATATCTAACTACATCCGGTAGGTCTATGAGTCAGGATCTCCCATAGAGCAATGATAGGCGAGTCTACTAGTCATCGCCTTATAAATCATCATGTTACTGAAAGAGGTAGAGAACTACTCTTTCTCCAAACACCTCAAAGTAATCACTAAGTGATGATCAGATCTCCAAAAAGTATTCTCTGCTTCTTCCTTCACGTGGTACTGGGTCACGTAAAGGTTAAGCAGCTAACTTCAACTCTCTCACGTCAGCACAAATCATATATCTGTATGTACTCCCCAAGTTATACACCCTAGTAACGGCTGTATCTCATAAGTGTTAAGCAGGTAGCTTTACACTTTTCAACACCATGGGGTTTCCTATCCGAATGTACCTTCCAAGTAATCCAACCAAGTACAGACAATCCATGGTCAAAGTCCCCATGGAATAGGATACATCGATCCTCAATAGACTGACTAAGTTGACAATGGTATACGACTAATTCAGTCCTTTCTACAACGGTACAAGTCATGTACTCAAATATGCCTCAAAATATCTAACCAAGCACAAATAATCCCAAAGATAAGAATCTCTAAAAATAGAGTAAGTCAATCCCCTACTGGTCGGACCAATAAAATAAATCGGTCAATTACTATCTTATCCAACAAGAGTAAATCAATCATCCACTGATGAAACTAACTAAGGTAAATCGATACACAACTACCCAAGTCAACAAGGTAAATCGATCCTCTACTAACCGAACTAACAGGTGTAAATCAATTCTCTATAGATCGAACTAATAGGAGCACAAAACCAACTAAGATAAGTCAAATCAAAACTACACAAGTCAACCAAGTAAATCAATCCTAAATTGACCGAACCAATAAGAGTAAACCGATACTCTACTAACTGAGTCAACATAAGTATACAAACATCACCAACTACCCAGCTAATAATAATAGAGACTGGTATGTGACTCTAACTCTCAACCAACTAATAGTAACAGATACAAAAACTAATGGTAGTATGATATGACGAATCCCCTGAGACTATAAATCCTTGATCTCCAGTAGGGTGAACCATGATCAGTGATTGACCCAACCCATGAAATGCATGCTACAAATAACTGAACAGGTACTAACAAAAGTGTACTAACACGTGTCAAAACTAACTATCATGGGCAACAGTACATATACCAACAGAAATGTATGATAACCATATGCATACATACCTCCTATAGCCTGGAGATGCCTTGCTGCTGCCTGGTCCCAAAACCCGAAAGTCACATCAAGAAAATCGAAACACGAAATCGTACCTGCTCTGATACCACTAAATTGGTATCAGATAAATCTCGAAAATCCAAAACACATAGCAAGTATCGTATACCTGCTCTAATACCAAAAATTGTCACACCCCCAAAGGAGTCCCTGCCAGACAAAAATCTGACAACATCTCCCCTGTATCGGTGACAATATGAAGCATCACTACAAACAAAATATACATCAACCACATGCGGCTGGAACATATAAACACAACCACGCAGTTATAATCACAGCCCACTCGGCTGGAATGAAACAATCACAACCACGTAGTTATATATAAAGCAGCCCACACGGCTGTACTAAAAACACAGCGGAAAAACGATAACGGAAAGCCCATACAAAAAAAATCAACACACTACTAGCCGGTTAGGCTTAATACAACAACCACAACTACAAATACAACAACACACCAAATACAGCAAATACCAAATACAAATAAAGCATATACAAAAACCCGAAACGGTCCCCGGATGTGACGTAGGGCCCGGCAGATAGGATACTCCAAGCGACACATCAACCATCTACAAACTACCTGAAAACATAAATATATACATGCGGTGGTGAGTATAGGTAACTCAGTGGGTAATAGAAAAGACAGTGCACGGTCTACAAATAAAACATGGAGATCAAAAGTATACAGTCTCAGTAGGAAATACAGAACATGATCATACTATCATAATCAATACACCTAAACATATCTGACATAATAACCTGACATATAAACTATACAAACCATAACTAACATAATGACAGATACATACCCAATCTGGAATCGACACATGGTACAATGATCAGTAAACTCACCAGATCTGCAACAGACATACCCATGACACCTATGCAATATAAATACAATTGCATATACATGTAAAATAAATGACATGTACGCAACATGAAAACCAAATGCAAGAATCATATCTCAAACAAGTGCAACAACAAAAATCACATACAACTAGTATCTACTAGCCATGTATGCAAATATAACATCCAAAGATTCATCGCACATCATATGCAAAAAGTGCATGCATGCTCCATGGTCACCCCGCCACCTCTCCGAACACCACGACCGCTGTATGGCCGAGAGGCTTGGGTCTGTGACGACTGTATTACCCTCCAGTCCACAATAGAGTGGTCGAGGTGGACAATCCGCTAGTAGCTCTCTAGCTACATAGCATCAGGGTCCCTGACTGCTGACAACGCCGGATCTCACAAAACCTCGTGACCGGGTGGCACGACAGGACAAGCGACAACTGCTCCAGCTACTACTACCCATGAGTGACTGAGTGTGCGGCGCTAAACCAAACCGACTGACGACTCTCTCAACCACAAGGGAGACAATGGTCATCAGATGCAATGAATGATGAACATAATATATATATATATATATATATATATATATATATATATATATATATATATATATATATATATATATATATATATATATATATATAATCATGATACAAACACCGTCATCATCCATGCAACCCTCAAATCCACATAAATACCCCATAACATGAATATAATCATCATGATACCTCTATGTATCCCACCAAACCTATGTACACAACGACACTTGTATAATCAACCAAAAATCTCCAATAATCCCTCCAGACACATATACACAAAACATAAGTACAATCAACATGTATCCTCCAGTAAAAACACATCAAACATGTATATATATCACAAACCTATAATCAACACAACTCCTCCCAAAGTACACAACAAATACGTGTGTACATACAACATGCAAATGTACGGTCAACATGATGACTCCTATAACGCATATCAACCTATGTACATGTATACCAACTTACGTACAATCCACGTCATATACCTAATCAGTATGGTAATACCAACAACCCGACAATCCCTACAAGATATACTCTACACGTGCAATCACAGGAGAGTAGATATCAAGTGCTAAGACTGCATATGATATATCTAGATCATCTCTAAGGTCAAGCAAAAGTATCAAGCAAGAAGACGACACACAAACTTGATATAAGGTAAAGCAGTCTAATCCATCGGATAACAAGCATGCACTAAGCACAAGAAAATCTACATAGAGGCCAAGGAAGAAATACCCGCCTTTATCTGTTGATTGCGTCAGATAAATCAATCCCACGTCGAGACACTCGCCTCAAATCAAAGTCCTGTGATCACATAATATATTTAGCTAATTACATAAGTAGCAAATAGCTAAATAAATTCTCCAATCTAATTATGGAAAACCCTAATCAAACATGATTATGGATTAATCCCCCGACATCAACATCTATATTAAATGATTAATCTAATCCAATAATTAATGTAATAAATCCATAGCACAACTTACCTAATTCCATTGCACTCCACTATTAGCTTGGGGTCGAAGCAACCCATTGTTAGAGACAGTGGCCGAGACCAAGTGAAGTCGCTGCCCTTTACATTCATCATCCCAAAAAAAAACATCCTACTATCAACCATGTTTCCAACTAAAGAAATCAATCACTAAATAACCATCATGAGTTAACCACATACCCTATAGCCAAGCCTCTCCAACTAGCCCCACCTTTCCAGCAGCCACCCAAAACCTAGCAATTAATCAACCAAATCAACAGGTTAATCCAACTGTTATCCCACTTATTGAAGCAATTAGGTTTTTCATAAATCCTGGAACTTGGAGAGAAAGCTTACCCCAATTTCATATCGACAATAACTACCTCCTTGAAAAGAAAACCAAATGCAACTGTGAGGGACAGAAGCTGCTGATCGCTACCAAAATTTGGTGGCTCTATCCTGCTGTGACCTCGTGGAGTAATCCTCCACACCACAGGGGATCCCCACAGCCAAAGATCTGTAACCTAATACACCCTAATTCAAATTTAACACTTCCACAACAGAGCACAAGATCAAGAACTAACCCTCACCTTTAGGTCACATTGCTGGATCAATATTGCTTGGTCAGAAACTTCATGTTGGACCAGGGATCAAGCATCGGTCGTAGTCATTGGCGATGACCCAGAGGAGAGGGCTACGACGATGGCAGCTAGGCACTGCTCAAGAATAGAGGAGGGACATCGACGGCTAGCCAGAGGCGAAAGAGCAACATCGCTGGTGCTCGCGATGATCCGGTGCCGCCGTGTGGTCGGAGAAAAGGTCGACCACGAGGGTTCGGATCTTCCTTCCCTCCAATGAGGGATTGCCCGGGTGGATGCGTCGACTCGGGAGGAAGAACAACTTCTAAGCGAGCTCGATCAATGAAGGAGATGGGGTACTACCGAGGGTCGATTGTTGCCGGGGGCTACTACGTTGGGCCGACGATCGCCCGAGAGGGAAATGCAAGAAGAACTCGGGAGGAAGGAAGCCGCGTGCGAAGGGGAAAAAGAATCGGATCGGGAAAGAAAGGAAAATCAATTAGGGATTTAAGGTTAATTTAATACTTAGGGTTAACTTAATCAAACTCTAAGTTCACTCCTCAAACAACTCCCACTTAATTTGGGTATTCCAAATAGGCCTCCACTGTACCCTGAATCCATCCCCTCAAAACGGGTCATACGAACCCCGTTTAATTTTAGAAAAATTTCTAAAAATTCTTAAAAAATCCAATAAGATTTTTCATCCAATAATATTTATTATTTAATTTTTGCAGTATCTTACACCCTTCACATCGGATGAGTTTATTTGCGGATTACTAGATTAAATTTCCTTTATGGATGGTTATAGGAAATTATTTAGGAGCGTGTGATCTTCTCCAACTGAAGGGACACATTCCTATTTAATGGACTAAGTATCAAGTAATGGTATCCACTTATGCACATTTAATAGTATCTTCCCCATCGGAGTCACTGCTATTATTTGTATGACTAAAGGAATACCAACTATTAATTTTATTTGTCATAAAGTTAGGATAACAAGCATAAAATTAATGGGTAAAACCTCCTCTTACAAATGTTTGAATTTGTATACGTCCACACTAACATGACATACAAAATTCACGGTGTTTTGAGGTGTTTGTGAATTTAAATAATATTGTTTGAGGACTCAATATTATTCTAAATTCTAAATTCTTGACCAAAACTTATTTCGTAATTCTTAGGATGACTTTCAACCCACTGGCTATTTTTCTGAAAGTGAACAAACTTACTAGTCCCAATTACATAGATTGGAAAAGAAACCTGGATATTGTCCTAACTGCTAAAGGCTATAAGTTTGTACTGTTAGAGGTCTGCCCTGATGTGCCTAATAGTGATTATAGTGAAGAGGAGATTGAGTATCATAAGAAATGGGTAAAGACAGATGAGATGGTGTGGTGTTACATTTTGACTTCAATGTCAAATGTGCTGCAACATCAGCATCAGGGCATGCCAACCGCCTATAATATGATGAGCAATCTCAAGGAACTCTTCGGACACCAAAATCGGGCTGCTAGGCAAGAGGTAATGAGAAACTTAATGACAGCCACCATGAAAGAGGGGACATCTGTAAGGGATCATATCCTCAAGATGATGACTTACTTGAATGAGATACAAATCCTTGGAGCTGAAATCGATGGGGAAACCCAGGTCAATATTATTCTCCAATCACTACCCAAAAGTTTTGAGCAGTTCTGCCTGAACTACAATATGAATAAAAGGATTTATTCATTGGCGGAACTACTGACAGAACTTCAGGCAGCAGAAAGCTATTTCTTCATAATTCTCAAATTCACTTTTCTGAAAATGTTTCTACTTCTAAGTCGAAAGGCAAGAAGAAGAATAAGAAACAAGCTGGCTCGACAAAGAAAGTGAATTGATCTCTAGGTACTCGACTAAAAGCAGGAGTGAAGAAGACGAAGGGCAAGTGCTTCATTTGCAAGCAGTCTGGACATTGGAAGGCAGACTGTCCTCGTAGGAAAGAGAACAATAAAGGTATATCTTATTCTCTAGAAGTTGAAACATGTTTAGCGGTGTTATCTACCTGTACCCGGTGTGTAGATACAGGAGCCACTGATCATGTCTGTAATTCGTTGTAGGGGTTACAGGAAACCCGTCGACTATATGAAGGAGAGATAACCGTCTACATGGGAAATGCTACGAAAGTGGCGGCTGTAGCAGTGGGAGACGTCTACTTATCATTTGATATGAATATAACCTTGATTTTGAGAAATTGTGTTTATGTGCCAAGTTTTAGAAAGAATTTAATTTCAGTTTCTAAACTATTTTTGGATGGATATACTATTTCTTTTGATGACAAAGTGGTTGTCAAGAAAAATAGGGTAATTATCTATTCTGGTATATTAGTTGGCAATTTATACACTCTAAATCTAATAACTCCCACAAAACAACAAATGAAAATTAATAACACATTTTCTTATTCCAATAAGAGAAAGGAACCTTCAAATATGAACCAAACATATCTTTGGCATCTAAGACTTGGTCATATTAACTTGAGTAGGACTGAAAGGCTAATATCCGATGGACTCTTGGGTTCATTAGTGTTGGAAAACTTTCCAACTTGCGAATCTTGCTTGGAAGGAAAAATGACCAAGAGACCTTTTAAGGCCAAGGGGTATAGAGCAAAATATGTGTTGGAATTGGTTCATTCTAATTTGTGTGGACCTATGACTATCCAGGCGAGAGGTGGTTTCAAATATTTCATCTCTTTCATAGACGACTATTCGAGATATGGGTACATTTACTTATTACGCCGCAAGTCTGAATGCTTTGATAAGTTCAAAGAGTACAAGGCTGATGTGGAGAAACGTCACGGTAAAAGGATCAAGACACTATGGTCTGATCATGGTGGCGAGTACCTCTCAGGAGAGTTTAAGAATTACTTATCAGAGGTTGAGGTTCAATCCCAATTGTCTGCACCTGGTACACCCCAACAGAATGGTATGGCAGAACGAAGGAATAGGACTCTTATGGAAATGGTTAGATCAATGATGAGTTATTCAGAATTACCAAATTCATTCTGGGAATATGCTTTAGAAACAACAGTGTACATTTTGAACTTGGTACCTTCTAAATCAGTACCCTCTACTCCCACGAAATTGTGGAATGTGCATAAGGTTAGTCTAAGTCATATTCGGATATGGGGTAGTTCAGCACATGTGCTGAAGGGAGATACTGATAAGTTAGAATCTCATACAGAAGTTCGCCTGTTTATAGATTATCCCAAAGGAACGAAAGGTAGTTTATTTTATAGTCCTAAAGATCAAAAGGTCATTGTTAGCTCGAATGCTCGATTTTTAGAAGAGGACTATGTAATAAACCACAAGCCCATGAATGAAATTATTCTATAAGAAATGAGAGAGGACACATCTACTTTAATACCAACAGTGCAAGATGATATATCATAAGAAACTGCAATACGTATCACAAATGATACACAACTGCAGACAGTGCGTCGTCATAGTGGGAGGGTTGTGAGGCAACCTGAAAGATTCATGTTTTTGGGAGAGTCTTCGGACTTGATCCCAGGTAAACATGAACTTGATCCCTGAACATATGATGAAGCACTCCAAGATAAAGATGCAACATCTTGGCAAAGAGCAATGAATTCAGAAATAGAATCTATGTATTCTAACAAAGTCTGGGAGCTAGTAGAACCATCAAATGGAGTAAAAGTTATTGGATGTAAATGAATCTACAAAAGGAAAAGAGGGATAGACGGGAAGGTGGAAACCTTCAAAGCAAGGCTTGTTGCGAAGGGGTATACTCAGAAAGAGGGAATCAATTATGAGGAAACCTTTTCGCCAGTAGCTATGCTTAAGTGTATTCGGATACTCTTATCTATTGCCACTCAAATGGATTATGAGGTTTGGCAAATGGATGCCAAGACAGCTTTCCTTAACGGAAGTCTTGAAGAAAACATCCATATGAAGCAACCAGAGGGGTTTATTACAAAGGGCAAATAGTATCTAGTATGTAAGCTCAATCAGTCTATTTATGGACTGAAGCAAGCTTCAAGGTCTTTGAACATCCAGTTTAATGAAGTAATCCAGTCGTATGGATTTATTTAGTGTACAGATGAGTCTTGTGTATACAAAAAATGTGATGGAAACGTGGTGATATTTCTTGTACTATACGTAGATGACATTTTGTTAGTTGGAAATAATATCAAAGTGTTGTCGGAAGTAAGGGTATGGTTGTCCAACCAATTCGATATGAAGGACTTGGGAGAATGCACACATATTCTTGGGATCAAAGTAATAAGAAATCGCAAGAAAAGAATGTTGTGCTTATCCCAAGCTTCATATATCGATACAAATCCTAGCTCGATTTAGCATGCAAGACTCCTTTTAGGCATGGAGTATCTTTATCTAAAGAGATGTCTCCGAAGACATCAAAAGAGATAGAAGAAATGAAGGCAGTTCCTTATTCTTCAGCTGTAGGAAGCCTAATGTATGTTATGTTATGCATGAGACCAGATATCTATTTTGTCGTGGGCATGGTTAGCAGATATCAAAGTAATCCAGGACAGGGACATTGGATTGACGTAAAGCATATATTAAAGTACCTGAGAAGGACTAGAGATTATATGCTGGTTTACTAAGCAGATAATTTGCTCCCTGTGGGTTACACTGATTCCGACTTCCAATCAGATAGGGACAATAGTAAGTCTACATCAGGCTATGTATTTACTTTAGGAGGTGGGGTCATAGCATTGAGGAGTGTTAAGCATAAGTGCATTTCAGACTCAACCATGGAAGCTGAGTATGTGGTAGCCTCTGAGGCAGCCAAAGAAGCTGTATGGCTTAGGAATTTCATCACACACTTCATCAAACATGAACAAGGCATTAACAAGTCATTGAATAGAAATATGGTAAATTTACATAGTTTTACATCTCCATCACATTACAAATACTCCATAATCCTAGAAACAAGATCTACTCCATTTCAAAGGAATAACAACCCCAAAACATAAAGTAAAACATACTTACAACCCTAGGAGATGCTTGTGATGTTTCCGATGTCTTGGGGATGTCTCCTTGCTCCGGAGATGGACGGATCGTCAAGGGATGGAGGTGAATGAAGCTCTAGAGTTCCCCCTAATGGGAGAACCCTACCCCAAGGAGAGGGACAAAGTCCCAAACCCAAGATGAGTCAAAGAATGAGGTTCTTGACCCTTTTATACCTCCTCCAAACTGCCCAGAAAAATCAGGATACAGGGGTCCGGTAAACCGAGTTTTTCACACATTAAAACAGGTTTTCTCATTATTTACCCTGAACCAAAGTTGTATCTCTTGAAATTATCTACAATCTGATACTTGGATCGAGCCCTAGATCCAACCGAGCCGAAAGTTATGATGGTTCAATATTTGGTCTGCAGTCTGGATGGAGGTCCAGATGAACCCGCAGTTGGGAGGCACGGCAGTGCCATTTAGAATGGGTAGACAATGCTATCTCTCTGTTAGATATGAAACAAAGTTGTAGACCTTGAAGTTATCTACATTTCAGTATAAATAAAAGCCCAAAACTCCAACCCAGCACAAAGTTATGGCCATTTTATGATCGGTCTGCAATCTGCCCAGAATTCAACATCGCTCTGTTTTGGCATGGCATGGCCGTGTGGATCCACATGGTAGGCTTCTTCTTGCCCTCGGCTCTGGTCACACGGTCATGTGGGTCACACGGTCGTGTGGGTCACATGACCGTGAACTTCTTCTTCTCTTCCAAAGTCACACGGCCGTGTGGATTCACACGACCGTGGCTTTCTTCGCCTCTAGAATGTTGGCACGACCGTGCCATTTGGCATGCCCATGTGATTCCTAGCCACAGGATATTGACATGTCCGTGTGGCTCACACGGCCGTGGATTGATTTGCCTCTGGTGGGGGAGCACAACCGTGTGGATCACACAACCTTGGCTTGATTTCTTCCAAAGTTGTTCTCATGTGCATTCTTGCTCCATTTTCAGTCCAATATGCATCCTGTCAATCAAAATATGCAAAGAGCAAATCTTTGAATAGAATATAATGGAAGTATGACACTTCCTCTTTGTCAATTTACTCCTAACTCCATACAGATCTTGTGTGGGTTCATTCTCCTTTGTGAAGTGTGTGATGTTCCCTAGACTCCACATCTATTCCATTGCTACTTCACCCCTTGCTACCATAGTGAGGGTCTTTTCCGTCTCCAAGCCCATACTCGTACTACTTTCTTCACTCCCTTCCCATCCTCAGAATTAGAATGGAAGGATAAATATTTTTTCTTATGTTTCCCCATCGCCGTGGAGTGGCCTACCAAGTGGCGGTCAACCCTTCCTTAAGCTCCCTATCTGGGGGACTTTCAGACAAACCCCGACTTTATGGAGGCATCTGCACAATTAAAAGGCTGGCACTTCGACCTGCTCGTGCTTTTGACTGAAGATGTACTATTTTTATGTAGGTTGAGCCGTATCTCTTCAAAGTTACCGTATTCTCTAGGTAAGGATTGCCTTATGTTGACTTGCCTTTACCCTCTTACTCTGATTTTGGTGTTCTCTTGCAGCAAATACTCTGACTGGAGCATCCCTGACTAAGTCTCTCCCCCTTAGTGATATGGAAATAAAACGCTGGGGAAGCATAATTCTCGATAGGTGGGGTCTCTCATATTTTGCTCCACCTACTCTCGGGCCCGCTGCCCCCACTGTTTCTCATCTTGTCGCTCGAGCAACCCCACATGTCTACTCTGTTCCTGAACCTATGAGGTGCACTCCTCCAGTTCCTCCTGCTCGTCACCATCAGATTCTGGAGGAAGAGTCTGATTCAGATGAATAGCCTCTCTCGCATATACCAAGGCGTATACCTATTGGAGCCGACCTGGTATCCGAGGCCCATGCTACTACTCTATTATCCCGACCGGCCTTAGCTTCCGCTCCCAGTCTGCAACTCCCGAGCGATCCTATTGTTCCCTCAGAAGTCCAGACAGAGACAGGAGCTGATCGAGGGAAGGCCTCGGTTGTTAAAGAAGAGATCAATTCGAGGCAGCAATCTATACCCAGTACCCTAGTCGGACCTTCTCCCCCTCGACCGACCATTCCCTCTCAATGATGTGCGTAGATCTTATGATCAATTATGCATATTTGGATGCACATCTACTTGTATTGCATAGCATATTCTATGTTTATTACACCATATTTCTTTATAATATCATACTTTCATTATATTTGTTCGGGGATCTTCTCTTTTCTTGTTTTCTTGTTGACAGGATATTATTTGGAGTGAAAATGGAGAAAAAGTGCACACAGGAGCATGGGCCGTGCAAGGCCACACGACCGTGTGGCCATGAGCATATTCCGGCCGTGCCAAATGGCACGACCATGCTTGCAATCCAGAGATGAAGAGGGCCTTGGCCGTGCTGAATGGCATGGCAGTGCCAATCAACCCATGGCCAAGCAGCACACGGCCGTGCCAAATGGCACGGCCATGCCAACATTCCAGAGGGAGGAAGGTCACGGTCGTGTGACTCCACACAGCCGTGTGACCTTGGCAGAGAAGTAGAAGGCCACGACCATGCAACCTTGCACAGCCGTGTGACTCAATCTGAGAGGAAGTCGTGTCAGGCCGTGTGGATTCCACACAGCCGTGTGATGAAGAGCACGGGCCGTGCCACGCCAAAACAGTGCTGTGCTGAATTCTGGGCAGATTGCAGATCGATCGTAATTCGGCGATAACTTTGTGGTCCATTGGAGTTTCGGGCTGTTCTTTATACCAAAACGTAGCTGACTTCAAGATATACAACTTTTCTTCAGATCTGACAGAGAGAAAGAAATGTTTTCCCATGATAAATGGCACAGCCGTGCCTCCCAACCGCGGGTTCAACTGGACCTCCGCCCAGACCGCAGACCAAACTTTGAACTGCCATAACTTTTGGCTTGGTTGGACCAAAGGCTTGATCCAAGTATCAGATTGAAGATAATTTCAAGGGATACAACTTTGGTTCAGGGAGAATTATGAGAAAACCTTGTTTAATTAGTGAAAATCTCGGTTTACCGGATGCCTGTAATCCTGGTTTTCTTGGGCAGCTTGGAGGAGGTATAAAAGGGTCAAGAACCCTATTCTTGGGTTCATCTTTGGTTCGGGACTTCGTCCCTCTCCTTGGAAAAGGGTTTTCTCATTCGGGGAAACCCTATACCTTCATCCACCACCATCCACGATGATCCGTCCATCTCCTGAGCAAGGAGGCATCCCCAAGACATCGGAAATCTCGGCAAGCATCGCTTCTTCCCTTCCTTCTCATATCAAGGGTTGTAAGTATGTTCTTCTTTATGTTTTGGGGTTGTTAATCCCCCACAATGGAGTAGACATCCTTTTCTAGGATCAAGAAGTATTTATAATATGATGGAGATGTAGAACTATGTAGATTCGCAGCGTTTCTATTCAATGACTTGTTATTGCCTTGTTCATATTGATGAGTTGTGTGTGTGACTATGCATGCTTTGTTGATTGATGTGGAGAATTGTTAATCCTGCAAAAGGGGATTCCCTAGAGCATATTGACCAAGATACCCTAGTGACAGGGGCAACCCTTTCCGGACATCTAGGACGTTCCCTTAAAAGGAGAAATAATCCCTTAGGAATTGCTGCTCTCGTAGAAAGAGTGCTCTAGATCGTATACCCGAGGGGCCTTAGTGACAAGGGTAACCCGTTCACGGACGTCGAGGACATTCTCTTGAAAGGAGAGGCAATTCCTCCATAAGGAAGTAGGAACCCGTACCATCTACCTTTATCCTTATTGCTATTTACTAGATACGAATTCCTGTGATCTACCGAGGCGCCCTAATGACAGGGGTTAACCGTTACAGGATTTCATAGGGATCGTCTCTATTCGATACTTAGGGATATTGACCAATCTAACTTCCTATAAGAGCATGGACATAAAGGGTAGAAACTAAGTAATCTATGTAGTATCTCCTAGTATTACAATGAAATTGAAATTCTAGAATCCATCTCCCGAAGCTCATTCCACCCAGGATCAGTTCTCTCTTCTCTCTCTTCTCACTTTCCTCTTCTCTCTCTCTTACTCTCTTTCCTCACCAATCTTAGGTTTGTCTAGATAATGTACTTTGTGATATCTCTAGTGCTTAATCAACAGTCCCTGTGGTTCAACAATCTTTTATATTACTGACGACGAAACCGTACACTTGCGGTTGCGTAACAAGTTTTTGGCGCCGTTGCCAGGGACTGTTTGCATTAACATTAGTAGATTAGCAATTTAGTTAATCTAGACTTGTGAATAGTTTTTGTTTTTCCATTTCCATAATTAAAAAAAAAAATCTACATTTCCATTCTTGTCTTTAAATTCTGCATTTATTTTTTTTTCACATAGCATTTTACTTCTTGTCGTTCAATTTTTTTTTTCTTTTTTTTTTAAATTCTTCTCATAAATATTTTTTCTTAGATACCATGAGCACTAACATGTCAAGCAGGTCCTTAAGAGATTATGCTTCACTCATTTCTATAAGATTTTTATCTCCCAATGTGCAACCTCATATTGAAGTAGAAAGTTTCCAACTAGACCCAGAGTTAATTTCCATGATACAAGGTCATAAATTTTGAGGAGAAGTATCAGAAAGTCCTTATCTTCACCTTGAGAAATTTTTAGAGCTTAGTGATATGGTGGAATATGAAGGAGTGTCAGCGGATGTAGTTCAATTAATGACATTTCCTTTCAATATCAATGACAAAGCAAGGACTTGGTTATAATCTCTTCGTCCTCAAAGCATCACAAGTTGGGAATAATTGGAGAAGCAATTTCTGAATCATTTTTTCCCTCCAAGCAGAACAATCTATGTAACGCCCGTCCTTCCTGCTAGTAGGGTGCGGGGTTACGTACTTAACCATTTCTATTTCTAATTACGGAAGCATATATGCATATTAAAATTTCTTTTGAAAATAAAGAAAACCACATAAGAATATCTTGAAATCATATGGACAATAACATAACACACTAGTCCATGTTAACATAACTAAATAACTTAAGCAGGTCTTCATTTGCCTTAGCCGAGCCACCACCACACACATCTCTTTGCCCCTCCTGCAGCTCCCTTAGGTCATCCATTCTTTGCCCTTATCTGTGGTACAAGGAAAGTAAGCTGTAAGCACACAGGCTTAGTAAGATCCTTTCCTACTTACAGTTATCATAGTTGGCGGGGCTTCCAATCTCCCTTGGCTAATCGGAGTCCCTTCAATGGCAGCTTGCATATAGTGTAGCTGTGGGGGAACACTTTTTTTCTGGTCATGTTGCTGAAATGGAGTCTGGGACTGGGTGGAGCAGTCTCTGGCCAGGTGTCCTTCCCGTCCGCTATTATAACATTTTCTCGTACCCTTGCGACATACTCCGAAATACTGTTTTCCACAGATGGTACATTGAGGGTACTTAGGTTGTTTTTGTAGGACCGTTGGGCCGGCTAGAAGGGGGGTTGAATAGCCTGAAAAAAATAAACAGAAAAGACCCTTCTCGAACTTTCAACAGAACACTTGCATAAAGTAAATTAGCAGTAAATAAAAAGTAGAAAGAAGAGGCTCACAATTTGACTTGGTTACAACCAAGGAGGTTGTTAATCCAAGGAATGAACGTGCACTAAAATATCTCCTTCAGGCGGAGAAGCCTCTTACAGCAGTGAAAGCACAAAAGACAGAAGCTAAACCAAAACAGAAGCGCACAAGTGTTTGGAATGTAAATTTCTGAGTTGATGAAAAGCTTCTGGACCAAGGCTATATTTATAGCCTTGGTCGGGGCGCCTGGAAGGGTTCCAGGCGCCCTGGGGGGATAAAACTTTATCCCCCAACGTTCAGATCGCGTAAATCGCGATCCTGGTCAAAATCAGGGTCCGGGCGCCCGGAAGGGTTCCGGGCGCCCCGGAGCCCAAAGTCAACAGTGTTGACTTTTTTGTCTGGGACCTCTTCTCTGGTTCAGTCCCTCCTCGGTCCGGTTCTTCTCCTCCAGATCCGCTCGCTTGGGTGATCTCTGCCATCCGGAAAAGGGCTCACCCGAACCCAACTTCCGGTCTTCTCGAGCGAGCTTCCCTCCGGCTTCTCGTCCCTCGGAATCGCTGCGTGTTTCCTTCTCGTCCGTCGGCGTACTCATCCGCAGTCTTTGTCCCTCGGACGCACCGCGTTCCGTCCTTCTCGCTAGCTGCGTCTCTTGCTCCCCGAGCAATCTTCCGCTCCAGCTTTCGTCCCTCGGAACCACCGCACGCTTCCTTCTCGTCCGCCGGTGTACTCTTCCGCAGCACCTCGTCCCTCGGACTGCCGTCCTTCTCGCTAGCTGCGTCTTCCGCTCGACTACCTGTGTTCCTAAGCTCCTTCACACTTAGACACAAGGTTAAAACAAACATGACCTACCTTAACTTGTTGATCACACCAAAACAACCTTGGGGTTCCAACAATCTCCCCCTTTTTGGTGTGATCAACCCAAGTTAAGCTAGGGTTAAAATAGACATAAAATTGAATTAAGTAAATTAACTTAAATTGCAATTTAAGTGCAAAAAGATAGAAAAAAATTAAATCTATCTACCTCCCCCTAGACTTATACTTTCCCTTCTCCCTCTTTGATCACAAAAAAAATGGGGTTCCAAGAAAAATAATCTAAGGGTTAAAGACTTAGAAAAAGTATTTCAAAAAAAATCTAAATTTTTCTAAGTAATTAAAGCTGAGATTTCTAGTTTCAAGAAAAAAATTCTTAACTTAGGAAAAAAATAATTTTTGAGAATATTTCTAAGTATATAAATAAAATCCAAAAAAAATCTTAACTTACATTTTTAAGTATATATATATATATATATATATATTTTTAAATGACTTAGGCAAAAAAAATTCTAAGTAGGTAAATTTCTAATTTGAAATAAAATGTTTTGAAAAACCTCTTTCAAGCACTAATTAATTTTTGTCTTAATGCTTCATTAGTAAGTTAATTAAGCATTTATTTCAATATTTTGACTTCCAGGTCGTGGCGAGGCACTAAGCCTTCTTGGTTATTGGAGCAACAACCACTTCCTTAGACAAAGCCTCATAAAGAAATTCTTTGTTTAATTTTCTCACTTAAAGCGCTAATTTTAATTTTAAAATTAATTTAAGCATGACTTCGGAACCCAATATAGGTTCCAGCTTACTGGATTAACTAAAAAGTTTTTAGGGACATATTTTCTTGAAATGTTCCTAATTTATCCCGGGTGATATTTAAAGTACCAATTTAAATTATTAAATCTTCTAACATTGGTTTTAGATGAACATGCATAATTGTTTAAGTTATCTATTTGAATTTTTAAATTTTGATTTTCTAATTCCAATTTCTCATTTTTTAATTTTAATTTATCTAATTCTTCTAAGGGACAAGACTTAGCTAGAATTACATTTAAATTTTTATTTTCACTTTCTAATTTACAGCAGTCTTTTGTTAAAAGTTTAACGAACTTGAACATTTTATCGGGAGGAAGAGATCGTACCTGACTTACCTTGTTGATCTCGTTGTCCGCTTCTCCCCCTGAGCTGCTGCTTTCTTCCGACGTGTCTCCCCCATCATCGATGTTCTCGATGCTCATTTCAGAAGAGCTTGAATCGCAGTCGTCGTCTTGATGACTCGCCATCAGTGCGAGTCCGGAAAATGCTTCGACTTCCGATTCGGACGAGGTATCGTCCCACGTCGCCTTCAGGGCCTTTCGTTTTTGGATAGGCTTCTTACCCTTTTCCTTGTCTCTGTTCTTCAGCTTGGGGCAGTTGTCTTTGACATGCCCTTCTTTGCCGCAATGGTAGCAGCGGATAGTTCTTTTCTTTCTACCCTGTGGATGGTTAATTTTTCTAGAATTGTATAACTTCTTAAATCGTCTTACCATCATTGCCATTTCCTCGTCGTCGAGAGAAGATTCCGATTCAGGTTCGTCTCTCGAAGCTTTGAGGGCGACGTTGTTCTTTGGCTCCCTCATTCGTGCACATCTTGACTCATGCACTTCAAATGTTGAAAAAAATTCTTCTAATGAAATTTTTTCTAAGTCCTTCGAAATGTAAAAAGCATCTACTAGTGATGCCCATTTTGCATTTCTAGGGAAGGAATTTAAAGCGTACCTGAGCGAATCTCGGTTACTTACCTCTTCTCCGAGATTCGAAAGTCCGGTGATGAACTCCTGTATCCTCGAGTGTAGATGTGCAATTGTTTCACCTTCTTCAAGAAGGAGGTTGGTGAGCTGGTTGCGAAGTAAGTCCCGTCTCGCAAGCTTGGCTTCGGATGTTCCTTCGTGTAATTCAAGGAACTTCTCCCAAAGCTCCTTTGCCGAGTTGTAGGTGCCGACACGGTTGACTTCTTGTGGCGGAAGTACGGTTAGCAGATGGAATTCTGCTTTCTTGTTTGCCACGTACTCGGCCTGCTCTTTCTTTGTCCATTGATTTTTCGCTTTGCCCTCGGGAGCTTCAAAACCATGTTCCATTGTTAGTAATAAATCAAAATCGGTACCGAAAAATACCTCCATGTGCTTCTTCCAGCTTGTAATGTCCCCCTCAAATTTTGGTGGGTGGATGTTAGATCCGGTCATCTCGTTGCTTCGTTCGGCGATTAGTCCTCCTGAAGCGTCTCGGCTCTGATTCCACTTGTAGGACCGTTGGGCCGGCTAGAAGGGGGGTTGAATAACCTGAAAAAAATAAACAGAAAAGACCCTTCTCGAACTTTCAACAGAACACTTGCATAAAGTAAATTAGCAGTAAATAAAAATCAGAAAGAAGAGGCTCACAATTTGACTTGGTTACAACCAAGGAGGTTGTTAATCCAAGGAATGAACGTGCACTAAAATATCTCCTTCAGGCGGAGAAGCCTCTTACATCAGTGAAAGCACAAAAGACAGAAGCTAAACTAAAACAGAAGCGCACAAGTGTTTAGAATGTAAATTTCTGAGTTGATGAAAAGCTTCTGGACCAAGGCTATATTTATAGCCTTGGTCGGGGCGCCTGGAAGGGTTCCGGGCGCCCTGGGGGGATAAAACTTTATCCCCCAATGTTCAGATCGCGTAAATCGCGATCCTGGTCAAAATCAGGGTCCGGGCGCCCGGAAGGGTTCCGGGTGCCCCGGATGGCTCCGGGCGCCCTGGACTGTTCCGGGCGTCCCAGAGCCCAAAGTCAACAGTGTTGACTTTTTTGTCTGGGACCTCTTCTCTGGTTCAATCCCTCCTCGGTCCGGTTCTTCTCCTCCGGATCCGCTCGCTTGGGTGATCTCTGCCATCCGAAAAAGGGCTCACCCGAACCCAACTTCCGGTCTTCTCGAGCGAGCTTCCCTCCGGCTTCTCGTCCCTCGGAATCGCTGCGTATTTCCTTCTCATCCGCCGGCGTACTCATCCGCAGTCTTCGTCCCTCGGACGCACCGCGTGCCGTCCTTCTCGCTAGCTGTGTCTCTTACTCCCCGAGCAATCTTCCGCTCCAGCTTTCGTCCCTCGGAACCACCGCACGCTTCCTTCTCGTCCGCCGGTGTACTCTTCCGCAGCACCTCGTCCCTCGGACTGCCGTCCTTCTCGCTAGCTGCGTCTTCCGCTCGACTACCTGTGTTCCTAAGCTCCTTCACACTTAGACACAAGGTTAAAACAAACAGACCTACCTTAACTTGTTGATCACACCAAAACAACCTTGGGGATCTAACAATTTATTTGCTGATCCTCCTTTGGCGTTGTCCCATTGTTTCCTTTTTCCATTAGGGTTTCCTTTCCAGCTGGGTTTGGTACTCTGAGATTTCTTCCCTTGCATCTGTGCCTGATTCTTATTCTCGTTCATCGCTTTCTGATAATGCTCGGTGATCAGAGCGCTACTGACCAGTTCCTCTGTAGTCTGTGGTCTATTAATTCCACCGGCCACATGTTGGGTTCTTCGGGCCGCGAAAACCGCTTTTTCGCGTCGCGGAAACCCCGAGTCACCCAAAGCCATGGATCTCGTGCAAAGATTCGTAA
The DNA here is from genome assembly GCF_018446385.1 of Zingiber officinale. Taxonomy (NCBI): domain Eukaryota; kingdom Viridiplantae; phylum Streptophyta; class Magnoliopsida; order Zingiberales; family Zingiberaceae; genus Zingiber; species Zingiber officinale. Next base: position 82,207,980 of record NC_055991.1, read on the forward strand.
ACAAAATTTTTGAAAAACCTTTTTCTTGTACGAGTTTGTAAAAAATTTAGATCTACACTAAAGTTAAGATCATTACCCTTGTAGCGAAGCCCTTCGCGTTCCCGCTTGTCCAAGATGTCGCCGGATCTCTAGTTGTCAAAGTAGACAACCTCTATATGTATCCACACGGACACAAGTAGAAGGAGATGACCAAAACACAAGGTGTGCTAGCAGCAATGGAGTGTTCGGCCAAGGAATGGGAGAGGGAGAGGAGAGAGCACCCAAGGGAGAAGAAGAGTGAATGAATCAATGATTGAAAATTCAAAAAAACCCCTTAGCCATCAAGTGGCCGGCCACTCTAGGAGGTGTAACCCCTACATTAATTCCAATTAATGTGGAGACCATTAAGAGTTGTAACCCCCATGAGGTGGCACTCTAGGATGATGTGGATCAACACTATTGGTCCACATCTTGCCACCTCACTAAATGACATGGCAACAAGTGTAACCTCCTCATTTAATGTGGGCCGGCCACATTAAATGCTATGGAGGCTTGTAACCTCCATGAGGTGGCACACATTGATGATGTGGAGCAATCCTATTGGTCCACATCTTGCCAACTCACTAGTGATGTGGGAAAAAGTCAAGTCAAACATGACTTTTTCTCTTCCTCTCAAATCAAGTCAAACTTGATCAAATCTCTCTCATGGTTGATCTAATCCAACCATATGATTCAAGGCAACTTAATATAATGAATCTAATTCATTAAATTAAGTTTATTTAATGAGTCATAATCTAAATTAGATTCATTGAATACATGAATCAACTTGAGTCCAACTCAATTAGCCCAATTTGGATTACTCTTAATCCAATATGATTCATCAAATGAATCTAATCCTCTTGGTTCATCATATGAACCAAATCTCCATCTAATTGTCCTTAGTGTGTGACCCTATAGGTTCTTGTAACGTTGGCAATGCCCTAAACCCATTTAGGAGCATAAGTAATGAGCGGTATCTAGCAACACATCATTACTACCCAAGTTACAAGAATGTCGAGATCCGACATCACCTTGTGACTACCAATTGTGACTCCTCACAAAATATGTCAAATGTCCTTCTATCCTAGACATCTAGATTGATCAATATGAGGCATAGACCGTGTCATCCTCTAATCAATCTAAATCTTGAACTCCAAGTAGACTCACTCGATCAAATGAGCTCAACATCTCATGTTGACTCATTTGGGCATGGTCATGCACTTAGTGGTCTCACTCTATCAAGAATACCGATGTCGCTCCCGTCATATGGGAGGGATAGATCCCATATACATCACTCACATCCCTCTACATAATTCGTTATATACCCAGTAATCGCCTTTATAGTCCACCCAGTTACGGGTGACGTTTGACGAAACCAAAGTACATAACTCCTTATGTAGGGATCCATGGTGACTTCAGGTCTAAGGACTAATAGTCATACTAATAGCCACATGAGAAAGTATATGACACTCATATAACGATCCATGATACTTTCTCATGGCGGGTCATTCAGTATACATTCTCCAATGTATACCCATGTGTCAGTATGATATCTCTATATCCATGACTTGTGAGATCAAGTCATCGAGCTGACCTACATGCTAGTCTTATTGCATTAACATTGTCCCTGAATGTTAATACTCGACTAGGAATGATTTAGAGTAGTGTTCCCTATATCATCTCACTATCGATTCAACTAATCGATTGATATAGGTATGAACCTTCTACTCTAGGACGTTACTATAGTTATTTTATCTGGCACTAATACAAATAAGCATAATAACCAAAAACTAAATGCCTTAATATATATACATGAATATGATATACATGAGTCCATACAATCATCAAATGATTGGCTCTAGGGCTCTAACTAACAATCTCCCACTAGCACTAGTGCCAATCAGTATAGGCTCTAAGGCCTAATGACCTAGTGTGACCATCATGCTTCCTCTGTGCCAAAGCCTTGGTCAAAGGATCTGCGATGTTAGCCTCTGTAGGTACTCTGCAAATCTTCACATCTCCTCTATCGATAATCTCTCGAATGAGATGGAAACGTTGTAGAATTGCTGTGAACTCTGCCAGCTCATAGCACTACCATTCAAGCAAAACACGAACCTCGACTGTGATCTTTAATCATCCTGATCGGTCTGGAAGCTAGCATCACTGTAACCCTTTACAGCTAGCTTATCATTGCCTCTATATATCAAGAAATATTCTTTAGTCCTTCTTAAGTACTTAAGAATATTCTTGACCGCTATCCAGTGACTTTCACCTGGATCTGACTGGTATCTGCTCGTCATGCTCAAAGCATACGAGACATCAGGTCGAGTACATAGCATGGCGTACATGATCGATCCTATGGCTGAGGCATAAAGGATCTGATCCATGCGGTCTCTTTCCTCTCTAGAAGAGGGACCTTGAGTCTTCGAAAGACTCACGCCATGTGACATCGGCAGAAATCCCTTCTTGGAGTTCTGCATGGCAAACCGTAGGAGTACCTCATCAATGTATGTACTCTGACTTAGGCCAAGCAATCTCTTAGATCTATCTCTATAGATCTGTATCCCAAGAATGCGGGATGCCTCACCTAAGTCCTTCATTGAGAAGCAACTCCCTAGCCAGGTCTTGACAGACTGAAACATAGGGATGTCCTTCCAAATGAGTAGTACGTCATCCACATACAATATGAGGAAGACAACTATGTTTTCTACAACCTTCTTGTAGACACAAGGCTCATCTTCGTTCTTGATGAAACCAAACTGTTTGATCGCATCATCGAATCGAAGATTCCAGCTCCGAGAATGGCCTCTAGCCATTTCTCGAAATCTGGTCTCATCACAGCTTCCTGATAGGTGGTGGGCTCATCCTCTATGAACACAATGTCATCATGGTCAGACAAGAGAAATGAGTATCTCTCAGGCTGACGACGTACCCTATCAGACCTGCGAAGAGGTATGTCTACTTGAACTGGTTGTTGTTCCTCAACTCTTTGTGGAACAACATCATCCACAACACTTTATGGTTCCAGTTCAATTTCCATCGAGGCATTAGTGCTATTGTTCACATCTTGAACTTCTTCAAGATCGAACGCGCTCCCACTAGTCTTTCAAGAAACAAAGTCCCTTTCTAGAAAGACCCCAGTCTTTGCCACAACTACCTTGTGCTGACTGGGAATGTAGAAGTAATATCCCTTAGTTTCCTTGGGATATCCAATGAAATAGCACTTGTCGGATTTGGGTCCTAATTTGTCTGAGACTTGACATCGTACGTAAGCCTCTCAGCCCCAAATCCTCATGAAAGACACCTGGGCTTCTCTCCCAGTCCATATCCTATATGGTGTCTTTATCATGGCCATGGATGGAACTCGGTTGAGAATGAAAGCTGCCGTGTCTAGAGCATATCCCCATAGATATGTCGGAAGATCTGTGTGACTCATCATAGATCGTACCATATCTAATAGGGTATGATTCTTCCTTTCGGATACACCATTCCACTGTGGTGTTCCAGGAGGAGTGAGTTGGGATAGAATCCCACACTCAGCTAAATAGTCACGAAACTCATGGCTTAAGTATTCACCACCTCGATCTGATCGAAGTATTTTAATACTCTTGCCAAGCTGGTTCTGTACTTCATTCTTGAATTCTTTGAACTTTTCAAAGGATTCGGACTTGTGTGTCATCAAGTACACATAACCATATCTACTGAAGTCATCAGTAAACGTGATGAAGTACCTATAACCGCCTCTAGCAGCGACATTGAAAGGGCCACATACATCACTATGTATGAGTCCTAACAGATCAGTCTCTCTGTGCCCACTAAAGGAGTCTTGGTCATCTTACCTCGTAGGCATGACTCGCATATCTCATATGATTCTAAATCAAATGAGTCCAAGAAACCATCTTTATGGAGTGGGATAGCGCTTGTCATTTATATGACCTAAGCGATGCAGGTAGGTTTGGTTCATGTCATTTGACTTGAACCTCTTGGTACTAATGTTATAGATAGGGCTCTCAAGGTCTAGAATATAGAGTTCGTTTATTAGTGGTGCACTACAATAGAACATATCTTTTAAATAAGTAACAACATTTGTCTTTTATTATAAAGAGTATCCTTTCTTGTCTAAACAAGAAACTATGTTCTTAGTAAGAGCGGGCACATAACAACAATCATCTAAATCTAGTACAAGCCCAGAGGGCGTAGATAGATGACAACAGCAGTGACCCGTGCTCCATTGCCTACTCGTAGGTCCACCTCGCCCTTTGCCAATGCTCTGCTATTTCTCAACGCCTGCACATCAGTACAAATGTGAGAAGCACATCCAGTATCTAATACCCATGATGTAGAAATAGATAGATTGACTTCTATAACATATATACCTGAAGAGGAAGTCTCACTTCGCTTCTTCTTAAGATCCTCCAAGTATACCTTGCAGTTCCTCTTCCTGTGCCCGGTCTGACCGCAGTGGAAGCAGGTAGCATCCTTGGCGACCCCTCCTTTAGGCTTCAGTGCCTTGCCTTTGCCCTTGGTTTGGGACTTTCCCTTACCTTTGGGCTTGCCCTTGCCCTTGTGCTTCTGGACCATCAGAATGGGCTTAACCTTCTTAAGGTTAATCTCAGTAGTTCGTAACATACAAAGTAGCTCAGGCAGTGGCTTGTCAATCTCGTTCATGTTATAGTTGAGAACGAATTGACTATAGCTATCCGGCAAGGACTGCAAGATCAAGTCAGTGGCCAGCTCTTGGCCAAGTGGGAACCCCAGTCTTTGTAAGTTCTCTATGTACCCAATCATCTTGAGTACATAAGGACCTACAGGAGCCCCGTCTGACATCTTGCATTGAAACAATGCCTTAGAGATCTCAAATCTCTCATGCCTCGCTTGTCCCTGATATAGTTGGCGAAGATGCTCAACCATATCGTAAGCGCCCATCAACTCGTGTTGCTTCTGAAGCTCAGAGTTCATGGTCACGAGCATTAGACAGGACACATCTAATGCGTCATCTTGATGCTTCTTGTAAGCATCCCGGTCAGCTCGCGTGGCAGTGGCAGGAGGAGCCTCCGGAATGGGCTGCTCCAGAACGTACAGTTTACGTTCCTGAGTGAGAACTATTCTCAAGTTCCTGTACCAGTCCAGGAAATTCGCTCCGTTGAGCTTGTCCTTCTCAAGGACAGATCGCAGGGAGAAGGAATTCGTGTTCGACGTCATGGTTATCTACAACAGAAAATTTGTAGAAATAAATATCATATTCTTTTAAAAATATTTAATTAGGCCTTTAATTAAATGATGCTCCCACTGAATTCTATAATTCTTGTGGGACAAGATCCACATCATACTAACCCTTGAGTTAGCTTTGGCTAATACGCCCAAGGCTTAGTATGATCGGTAGGTAACGATTACCAATTACATCTCTATGCAACTCTTGTTTATAGAATCAATATCCGCATTTATATTAAAACTCGAGTTAGCTTTGGCTAATACGCCCGAGAGTTAATATAAACGTGATTTTGTCCTACCTTTCCAACTATTGGAAGAAGGCCTATAGTTGACTCGATCCAACCGAGTAACTAGGAATACTCAATCTAATTGAGTTTGTATTCACCCATGCATTAATAGGCGGGACCAAGATTGTCCCTCCGTACCCTACCATGATAATATGTATTGCTCTGCTTTGGCAGATTCAACAATACATGTGATCGAGGTAGTGATAGGTATCACGGCACGGTTAGGCATTAGAGTTGAGTCGATTGAGATATAATCTAATCGAAAAGGATGCATCTTGTGCACGACTTAGATCTAATCTAATCGCAAGGGTGCATCATGTGCACGACTTAGATCTAATCTAATCGTAAGGCACTAATTAATTAACTACTTATTAAATATGCATCACATACACAAGCAATTAATTAATCTATTTGTGATTTAGTCATGGCCCTACTACGATCTTCTCAAGCCAATGAGAAGATCGATTGGTCAACCTAGGGTCAACAGCTTCTCCAAGCTCCTCCCTTTGACCACCTTGTGTTGCTCGTGCCCGCCTCGGAACTCCGTCTCGTGTGGACCCTCCACCGCTCTAATTTGTACATTACAATTTGAAACTCGAGTTACATTCGAGTCTAAATCTAATTTACAACCAGAATAAGAGAAAGGCACGACGCGCAGGCCGTGAAAAAAATAAAAATACAGCACACACAATCATATGACGACACGCAGGCCGTATTATGAATTACAACACAAATCCAATCTTATTGGGTATTTTGGGCCATGACTATCACAAATTAATATATAATTCAAAATTATATATTTTTCATAATTTTTCTGTAATTTAAAAAATAATTTTTACAATTTTTATGAGTAAAATTACCCGGCGGTCCCGTTTAGCGGTTTCGGGCGCAATCGCGGAACGGATCCCCTTGCGGGGCCCAGGGGCAGCGCCCCTACCCGCGATCTAACCATCGCGAGGGTTCCTTTGCGATCCAACAATGCCTAAACCTGCTGTCCCAAAACGATTTGGGTCGAGACATTGCCGTTTCAGAAAAATCTTCCCGGCGGGTTCGTTTTTAGCGATTTCGGGTGCAATCGCGGAGCAAATTCCCTTGCGGGGTTAGGGGCAATGCCCCTACCCACGATCTAACCATCGTGAGTTTCTCCTTTGCGATCTAATGGCACCCGACCCCACTGTCCCAAACGGATTTGGGGCAAAACGAAGCCGTTTAAAAGAAAACTTTCCGGTAGCCGAAGCCTACAAGTGCCGAGACACTTGTGCTTCGCTTCTATGGAAAAATTACTCATAAAAACTCTAAAAACTCAATTTTTACAGAAAATCACAGAAGGTATATTTTTCATAAAAATACAAACGAACTCGTACAAGTCTTTGCACGTGGCTCTGATACCACTGTTGGGTTCTTCGGGCCGCGAAAACCATTTTTTCGCGTCGCAGAAACCCCGAGTCACCCAAAGCCATGGATCTCGTGCAAAGATTCGTAAACAAAATTTTCCAAAAACCTTTTTCTTGTATGAGTTTGTAAAAACTTTAGATCTACACTAAAGTTAAGATCATTACCCTTGTAGCGAAGCCCTTCGCGTTCCCGCTTGTCCAAGATGTCGCCGGATCTCTAGTTGTCAAAGTAGACAACCTCTATATGTATCCACACGGACACAAGTAGAAGGAGATGACCAAAACACAAGGTGTGCTAGCACCAATGGAGTGTTCGGCCAAGGAATGGGAGAGGGAGAGGAGAGAGCACCCAAGGGAGAAGAAGAGTGAATGAATCAATGAATGGAAATTCAAAAAAACCCCTTAGCCATCAAGTGGCCGGCCACTCTAGGAGGTGTAACCCCCACATTAATTCCAATTAATGTGGAGACCATTAAGAGTTGTAACCCCCATGAGGTGGCACTCTAGGATGATGTGGATCAACACTATTGGTCCACATCTTGCCACCTCACTAAATGACATGGCAACAAGTGTAACCTCCTCATTTAATGTGGGCCGGCCACATTAAATGCTATGGAGGCTTGTAACCTCCATGAGATGGCACACATTGATGATGTGGAGCAATCCTATTGGTCCACATCTTGCCAACTCACTAGTGATGTGGGAAAAAGTCAAGTCAAACATGACTTTTTCTCTTCCTCTCAAATCAAGTCAAACTTGATCAAATCTCTCTCATGGTTGATCTAATCCAACCATATGATTCAAGCCAACTTAATATAATGAATCTAATTCATTAAATTAAGTTGATTTAATGAGTCATAATCTAAATTAGACTCATTGAATACATGAATCAACTTGAGTCCAACTCAATTAGCCTAATTTGGATTACTCTTAATCCAATATGATTCATCAAATGAATCTAATCCTCTTGGTTCATCATATGAACTAAATCTCCATCTAATTGTCCTTAGTGTGTGACCCTATAGGTTCTTGTAACGTTGGCAATGCCCTAAACCCATTTAAGAGCATAAGTAATGAGCGGTATCTAGCAACACATCATTACTACCCAAGTTACAAGAATGTCGAGATCCGACATCACCTTGTGACTACCAATTGTGACTCCTCACAAAATATGTCAAATGTCCTTCTATCCTAGACATCTAGATTGATCAATATGAGGCATAGACCGTGTCATCCTCTAATTAATCTAAATCTTGAACTCCAAGTAGACTCACTCGATCAAATGAGCTCAACATCTCATGTTGACTCATTTGGGCATGACCATGCACTTAGTGGTCTCACTCTATCAAGAATACCGATGTCGCTCCCGTCATATGGGAGGGATAGATCCCATCTACATCACTCACATCCCTCTACATAATTCGTTATATACCCAGTAATCGCCTTTATAGTCCACCCAGTTACGGGTGACGTTTGACGAAACCAAAGTACATAACTCCTTATGTAGGGATCCATGGTGACTTCAGGTCTAAGGACTAATAGTCATACTAATAGCCACATGAGAAAGTATATGACACTCATATAATGATCCATGATACTTTCTCATGGCGGGTCATTCAGTATACATTCTCCAATGTATACCCATGTGTCAGCATGATATCTCTATATCCATGACTTGTGAGATCAAGTCATCGAGCTGACCTACATGCTAGTCTTATTGCATTAACATTGTCCTTGAATGTTAATACTCGACTAGGAATGATTTAGAGTAGTGTTCCCTATATCATCTCACTATCGATTCAACTAATCGATTGATATAGGTATGAACATTCTACTCTAGGACGTTACTATACTTATTTTATCTGGCACTAATACAAATAAGCATAATAACCAAAAACCAAATGCCTTAATATATATACATGAATATGATATACTTGAGTCCATACAATCATCAAATGATTGGCTCTAGGGCTCTAACTAACACCACATTCAATGTTATCTCGGGTCGGAGTATCTTTAGCATCAGTCTAACCCTTTCTCTTTCCGTGCTGACCAACTCTGGGCAAAGGCGTGCAAGACGATTGATGCACTTTACTGCTTCGTTTACCGATAAGTCACCTTGCCGTAACTCGGTGAATTCGTCATAATGCCGGTTCGTCACTTGCATATGGAAGAATTCTTCGAAGAACTCTGTCTCGAAGTCCGTCCAGTTCATCAGATTAATCTGTCTATTAGCCTTAACTCTTTCCCACCACATTCTTACGTCTCCGGAAAAACAGAATGACACACATTTGATCTTTTCCGGTACAGGCCAGTCCAGCAATTCCACAATACTTTCCACTGTCTTGAACCAGGCTTGAGCATCCCATGGCTCACAAGTACCCGAGAAGTTCTCCGGCTTCAGCCTTAGCCACTGTATCAAATAAGTCTCTTGTCGGACCACTGGGGCAGGGGCTACCGGTGGTACTGGTGCGGCTAGTGATATGACGGGCACTGCATTCTGATTCGTTGGTGGGGTGACAGGGTTTCCTTGCTGATTCATCAGAGCAGTGATTACTTGTTGTTGTTCCGTGATCTGACGTTGGAGATCGGTGACTACCTGGGTCAGATCTGGTGGGGTCACTGTCTCATCAGCCCGGTTACCACGTCTTCTAGCCATATCTATTTTCATAAATAACAATGAGGCTAGCATAAGTCTAGAGTCATCCCTACTTATTTTCGTACACATTAAACATTGCTTATCATACATGAAGAAAAATCCATATCAGTCATACCTAGGTTCATGGATACTAAAACATTTCCTATCATACATAAAGTAAGTACAGAAAGTCTTACTTGGAGCGGCAGGATGGAGGCTCGATGTGTGTGTGTAGCGGAAAGGCTAACCTCGCTCTGATACCAACCTGTAACGCCCGTCCCTCCTGCTAGTAGGGTGCGGGGTTACGTACTTAACCATTTCTATTTCAAATTGCGGAAGCATATATGCATATTAAAATTTCTTTTGAAAATAAATAAAACCACATAAGAATATCTTGAAATCATACGGACAATAACATAACACACTAGTCCATGTTAACATAACTAAATAACTTAAGCAGGTCTTCATTTGCCTTAGCCGAGCCACCACCACACACATCTCTTTGCCCCTCCTGCAGCTCCCTTAGGTCATTCATTCTTTGCCCTTATCTGTGGTACAAGGAAAGTAAGATGTAAGCACACAGGCTTAGTAAGATCCTTTCCTACTCACAAAATCCATATATCAATGCATAAACACATAAGCATACAACCATAATAATATGATCATCTAACATCATAAAGGCATAGCATGTTATATCATAAATCATTAGGACATTATACTAAATCATATCATAAATCTAAATATCATAAGAGTATAACATGTCATATCGTAAATCACATCATATCAGTTCATAAATAACATCATGCTGGATCATATCATCAATCATCATGTCCTATAAATCATAAATCGTATCATGCAAGATGTCTTTTAAAACATGTGTCATGTCATATGCAAGATGGTTTAAAACATAGCATATAGTACTTGAACATAATATCATCATGATGGTCCGGCTTGTACTACATACATACATAAATGCGCGCAATCCCTAGGACAGGGTAGCTAGCCCCGAACCTACTAGGGATCTAGGACCGTTCATAGTCCGTCGACCTAGGGGCGTACTAAGGAGCCCATCCCTTTACTAGACCCATTCATAGTCCGTCGGCCTAGGGGTGCTTATGGAGCCCACCCTTGGTACAAGCCATACAAAGTAAAATATCATAGCATGGTTCATATCATAACATAACACATCTTATCTTATCATATCATGAGGAATAAAGCATGCATATTTGGGCACACAGCTCATGCATGGATCATAAACATACTTGATGAACATGTCATTTATCACATCATAAAACATGCATATTTGGTCACACAGCACATGCATGGATAATAAGCATACATAATGAACATGTCATTTATCACATCATAAAATATGCATATTTGGGCACAAAGCACATGCATGGATCATAAGCATACATAATGAACATGTCATTTATCATATCATAAAACATGCATCATTTTGGCACATAACACATACATGGATCATAAGCATACATAATCAACATGTCATTTATCATATCATAAACATGCATAGCATCCTTAAATAACATTTCCTAATTCATCACGCATCATGTGAGACATATCTAAGCTTTTAACTCATAATGGCCAAACCACTCATAAGGAGAAAAATCAAGCTATGGGCTACATGCAAGTGTAAACTCCTAGCTAAGTTCATATCATATTATTAGGAGATAAATGAGCATGCTAGGTTAACTTTTTAGCTTCTCTAAGCCCTAGTTTTTGTTCTTGTCCGAAACATACATGAAAAGGAAACTAGGTTTTTAATCAACATGTAAGCATAATCACCTAGCTAAATTCATATCATATTATCAAGAGATAAATGAGCATGCTAGGTTAACTTTTTAGCTTGTCTAAGCCTTAGTTTTTGTTCTTGGCTGAAACACACATGAAGAGGAAACTAGGTTTTCAATCAACATATAAGCATGATCACCTAGCTAAATTCATATCATATTATTAAGAGATACATGAGCATGCTAGGTTAACTTTTTAGCTTGTCTAAGCCCTAGTTTGTTCTTGGCCGAAACTCACATGAAGAGGAAACTAGGTTTTCAATCAACATATAAGCATGATCACCTAGCTAAATTCATATTATATTATCAAGAGATACATGAGCATGCTAGGTTATCATTTAGCTTCCTTAAAACCCTAATTTTGGTCTTGGCCGAAATACACATGTAGGGAAACTAGGTTTTTAATCAACATATAAGCATGATCACCTAGTTAAATTCATATCATATTATCAAGAGATACATGAGCATGCTAGGTTATCCTTTAGCTTCCTTAAAACCCTAATTTTGGTCTTGGCCGAAATACACATGAAGGGAAACTAGGTTTTTAATCAACATATAAGCATGATCACCTAGTTAAATTCATATCATATTATCAAGAGATACATGAGCATGCTAGGTTATCCTTTAGCTTCCTTAAAACCCTAATTTTGGTCTTGGCCGAAATACACATGAAGGGAAACTAGGTTTTCAATCAACATATAAGCATGATCACCTAGCTAAATTCATATCATATTATCAAGAGATACATGAGCATGCTAAGTTAACTTTTTAGCTTGTCTAAGCCCTAGTTTTTGTTCTTGGCTGAAACATACCTAAGGAGAAAGCCAACTTTAAAACAACATAAAAGCATGAACACCTAATTACATTCATATCACATTATCAAGAGGTACATGAGCATGTTAGGTTAAATTTCTAGCTTCTCTAAGCCCTAGTTTAGTTCTTGACCGAAACATACATGAAGGGAAAGCTAACTTTAACAACTTTCAAGCATAAGAAAAACCAACCCAATCCCTTAACATAGCATACATATCATAAGGATGTAGTAAACATGGTTAGTTTAGGTTTTAAGCTTCCCTAGATCCTTCATCTATTCTTGGCCGAAAATTCATATTTAAAAATCTAGGTTTTAAGTCAAACATTCAACATGAAAACATTTACTAGCTTCTTATACTAGGGTACTTATCATAAGATCATAATATTTAGATCTTGATCTACCCAACAACTCCTTTTATTTTATACTTGGCCGAAAGTTCCAACTTGTTACTTTAGATTTTAAGCATTCTACTCCTTTATAAAACAAAAGCAACTTATACCACAGGTGAGGGGATACTTACATCCTTTCGCTTGTGGTTTTTCTTAAAGAAAGATACTCTAGGTGAAGAGGAAGAAGAGAGCTTCTTCTTCTAGCACTCCCTTTGATTTCTCTTGCTTGGGAAGGGGTAGACCTTGAAGGCTCCTTCTTGTAAATTAGTTTTCTTGGAGAGGATCCTTAGCTTAGCTTTTGGAAATGAGGAGGGGGAGAGCCTTTGGTTTCGGTGAAGAATGAAGAAGGAGAAGGAAGGAGGAAGAAGAAGGAAAAAGATTAATCACTTGTCTTTCCTTCTTTTCATCCTTTTTATTTCCTTTGTAATGAACATACCTTCATTCATCCCCCTTAGCCCTCCTATTTACTTCTCTCTTTTAATTCCCACGCAAATAGAGAGAAGAAGGGAAGCAAGCAACTTGTCTTTTGCTTGCTTCTTCTCTTAACCAAGAGGAAGAGAAAGTAAGCTACTTGGTTTTCTCTTGTTCCTTTATTTAACCATCCTCTCACTTTTAACTAATATTTCTATTCTTTTCTATTTACATATCATTCATGTCTCTAGTGGTTATTATACTCCAATTTAACTCTATCATTTGTGGGAGGTTCAAGGTTTAATCCTTGACCTCACCTCTTTTTGTTTTGGTTTCTATTTTTCCCTTTTTCTCTTTCTTTCTTTTATTTCGAAAAAAAAAATACTCCTAGGCATAGCTTGGCATTTTTCGTGGGTGTTACAGTACCCCATACCTCATAGAAAGTTCGTCCTCAAACTTAAAATAGCTACGTCAGGTGGCACTGGACTTTCTGCTGAGTGGATCGGCCACTTTGTTCACCTTTCCTGGATGATAAAAGATCTCTCAGTCTTAGTCCTTGACTAGCTTGAGCCATCTACGTTGTCTCATGTTCAGATCCTTTTGAGTGAAGAAATATTTCAGACTTTGGTGGTTGGTATAAATCTTACACTGAACACCATACAAATAGTGTCTCCAGGTTTTGAGAGCAAATACCACGGCTGCTAGTTCTAGATCATGAGTGGGGTAATTCTTTTCATGCTCTTTGAGTTGTCTAGAGGTGTAGGCAATGACTTTACCATCTTGCATGAGTACCGCTCCCAATCCTAATTTGGAAGCGTCGTTGTACATATTAAAACTTTTGTTACCTTCTGGAAGAGTAAGGATTGGAGCACTGGTCAGTCTCCTTTTTAATTCCGTGAAACTTTTCTCGCAGTCATCCGTCCATTCATACTTTTTGTTCTTCTTGGTGAGGGCTATCATAGGGGATGCAATTTTAGAGAAGTCCTCTACAAACTTTCTGTAGTAACCTGTCAGCCCGAGAAAACTTCTGATTTCACTAACATTCTTTGGCCTGTTCCAGTTACTTACAGCTTCGATCTTGTTTGGATCTATCATTACTCCGTCCTTGGAGATGACATGACCCAAGAATGATACTCGATCAAGCCAAAACTTGCATTTAGAAAACTTTGCATATAGTTGTTTCTCTTGAAGAATCTGTAGTACCGTATTCAGGTGTTCAGCATGTTCTTCATGGGTCCTCGAATAGATGAGAATATCGTCAATGAAAACGATCACAAATTTATCAAGGTATGCTGTAAACACCCGATTCATCATATCCATAAATATAGCAGGAGCATTTGTCACTCCGAAAGGCATGACTATGAACTCGTAGTGTCCGTATCTTGTTCGAAATATCGTCTTCGGTATATCATCCTGTTTCACTTTCACTTGATGATAGCCGGACATTAGGTCAATCTTAGAAAAGACAGTTGCACCCCTCAATTGGTCGAACAGGTCATCGATCCACGGAAGGGGGTACCTGTTCTTGATTGTCACATTATTCAGCGCTCGGTAGTCTATACACATTCGCATAGACCCATCCTTCTTTTTCACAAACAGTACTGGAGCTCCCCAAGGAGAGTGACTTGGGCGAATAAATCCCTTGTCCAGCAACTCTAGTAGCTGTCCCTGAAGTTCCTTTAACTCAGCAGGTGCCATCCGATAAGGTGCTTTAGAGATCGGCTTAGTACCGGGAATCAATTCGATCTCGAATTCTATTTCTCTATCGGGGGCTAACCCTGGTAATTCATCTAGAAATACTTTCGGATAGTTACATACCACCCTGACATTTTCTAACTTCTGATCCTCAGCTCGACTGGTATCGACCATGTGTGCTAGAAATCCAGTACATCCCTTATTTAACATCTTTTGGGCTTTAATGGCCGATAAGAGTCTCCCAGTTTCCTTCCTTGGTTCTCCAACGAATTCGAACATTGGTTCTGCTTCAGGTCGAAAGACCACTTTTCTTTGACGACACTCGATGGAAGCGCCGTACTTGCTCAGAAAATCCATGCCCAATATACTGTCATAATCTTGCATGTCAAGCACTATCAGATCACAGTAGAGTTCTCTGTCTGCGATTCTGATGGGTGCGGCTCGCAGCATATGAGTGGATGGCATTACTTCTCCTGACGGTAGGGTTGTCAAGAATTTGCCATTTAAAGCTTGTGGTGATATCTCTAACTTCTCCATGAAGGATGTAGAGACAAACGAATGTGTTGCTCCAGTATCAAATAACACATTAGCATGTTGACCGAAAATAGGTAGCTGACCTGTAACCACGGTAGAGGTACTCGCCACATCATCCTTGGTAAGCGAGAAAACTCTGGCGTTCATCGTAGTTGGCGGGGCTTCCAATCTCCCTTGGCTAATCGGAGTCCCTTCAATGGCAACTTGCATATAGTGTAGCTGTGAGGGAACACTTTTGTTCTGGTCATGCTGTTGAAATGGAGTGTGACTGGGTGGAGCAGTCTCTGGCCAGATGTCCTTCCCGTCCGCAATTATAACATTTTCTCGTACCCTTGCGACATACTCCGAAATGCTGTTTTCCACAGATGGTACACTGAGGGTACTTAGGTTGTTTATTTGCTGATCCTCCTTTGGCATTGTCCCATTGTTTCCTTTTTCCATTAGGGCCGGGTTTCCTTTCCAGCTGGGTTTGGTACTCTGAGATTTCTTCCCTTGCGTCTGTGCCTGATTCTTATTCTCGTTCATCGCTTTCTGATAATGCTCGGTGATCAGAGCGCTCCTGACCAGTTCCTCTATAGTCTACAGTCTATTAATTTCGCCGGCCACATTCAATGCTATCTCGGGTCGGAGCATCTTCAGCATCAGTCTAACCCTTTCTCTTTCTGTGCTGACCAACTCTGGCAGAGGCGTGCAAGACGATTGAAGCGCTTTACTGCTTCGTTTACCGATAAGTCACCTTGCCGGAACTCGGTAAATTCGTCGTAATGTCGGTTCGTCACTTGCACATGGAAGAATTCTTCGAAGAACTCTGTCTCGAAGTCCATCCAGTTCATCAAATTAATCTGTCTCTAAGCCTTAACTCTTTCCCACCACATTCTTGCGTCTCCGGAAAAACAGAATGACACACATTTGATCTTTTCCGGTACAGGCCAGTCCAGCAATTCCACAATACTTTCCACTGTCTAGAACCAGGCTTGAGCGTCCCATGGCTCACAAGTACCCGAGAAGTTCTCAGGCTTCAGCCTTAGCCACTGTATCAAATAAGTCTCCTGTCGGACCACTAGGGCAGGGGCTACCGGTGGTACTGGTGCGGCTAGTGGTATGACGGGCGCTGCATTCTGATTCGCTGGTGGGGTGACAGGGTTCCCTTGTTGATTCATCAGAGCAGTGATTACTTGTTGTTGTTCCGTGATCTGACGCTGGAGATCGGTGACTACCTGGGTCAGATCTGGTGGGGTCACTGTCTCATCAGCCCAGTTACCACGTCTTCTAGCCACATATATTTTCATAAATAACAATGAGGCTAGCATAAGTCTAGAGTCATCCCTACTTATTTTCGTACACATTAAACATTGCTTATCATACATGAAGAAAAATCCATATCAGTCATACCTAGGTTCATGGATACTAAAACATTTCCTATCATACATAAAGTAAGTATAGAAAGTCTTACTTGGAGCGGCAGGATGGAGGCTCGATGTGTGTGTGTAGCGGAAAGGCTAACCTCGCTCTGATACCAACCTGTAACGCCCGTCCCTCCTGCTTGTAGGGTGCGGGGTTACGTACTTAACCATTTCTATTTCTAATTGCGGAAGTATATATGCATATTAAAATTTCTTTTGAAAATAAAGAAAACCACATAAGAATATCTTGAAATCATACGGGCAATAACATAACACACTAGTCCATGTTAACATAACTAAATAACTTAAGCAGGTCTTCATTTGCCATAGCCGAGCCACCACCACACACATCTCTTTGCCCCTCCAGCAGCTCCCTTAGGTCATCCATTCTTTGCCCTTATCTATGGTATAAGGAAAGTAAGCTGTAAGCACACAGGCTTAGTAAGATCCTTTCCTACTCACAAAATCCATATATCAATGCATAAACACATAAGCATACAACCATAAGAATATGATCATCTAACATCATAAGGGCATAGCATATTATATCATAAATCATAAAGACATTATACTAAATCATATCATAAATCTAAATATCATAAGAGTATAACATGTCATATCGTAAATCACATCATATCAGTTCATAAATAACATCATGCTGTATCATATCATCAATCATCATGTCCTATAAATCATAAATCGTATCATGCAAGATGTCTTTTAAAACATGGGTCATGTCATATGCAAGATGGTTTAAAACATAGCATATAATACTTGAACATAATATCATCATGAGGGTCCGGCTTGTACCACATACATACATAAATGCGCGCAATCCCTAGGACAGGGTAGCTAGCCCCAAACATACTAGGGATCTAGGTCCGTTCATAGTCCGTCGACCTAGGGGCGTACTAAGGAGCCCATCCCTTTACTAGACCCGTTCATAGTCCGTCAGCCTAGGGGCGCTTATGGAGCCCACCCTTGGTACAAGCCATACAAAGTAAAATATCATAGCATGGTTCATATCATAACATAACACATCTTATTTTATCATATCATGAGGAATAAAGCATGCATATTTGGGCACACAGCTCATGCATGGATCATAAACATACTTGATGAACATGTCATTTATCACATCATAAAACATGCATATTTGGGCACACAGCACATGCATGGATCATAAGCAAACATAATGAACATGTCATTTATCACATCATAAAACATGCATATTTGGGCACAAAGCACATGCATGGATCATAAGCATACATAATGAACATGTCATTTATCATATCATAAAACATGTATCATTTGGGTACACAGCACATACATGGATCATAAGCATACATAATCAACATGTCATTTATCATATCATAAACATGCATAGCATCCTTAAATAACATTTCCTAATTCATCACGCATCATGTGAGACATATCTAAGCTTTTAACTCATAATGGCCGAACCACTCATAAGGAAAAAATCAAGCTATGGGCTACATGCAAGTGTAAACTCCTAGCTAAGTTCATATCATATTATTAGGAGATACATGAGCATGCTAGGTTAACTTTTTAGCTTCTCTAAGCCCTAGTTTTTGTTCTTGTCCGAAACATACATGAAAAGGAAACTTGGTTTTTAATCAACATGTAAGCATAATCACCTAGCTAAATTCATATCATATTATCAAGAGATACATGAGCATGCTAGGTTAACTTTTTATCTTGTCTAAGCCTTAGTTTTTGTTCTTGGCCGAAACACACATGAAGAGGAAACTAGGTTTTCAATCAACATATAAGCATGATCACCTAGCTAAATTCATATCATATTATTAAGAGATACATGAGCATGCTAGGTTAACTTTTTAGCTTGTCTAAGCCCTAGTTTTGTTCTTGGCCGAAACTCAAATGAAGAGGAAACTAGGTTTTCAATCAACATATAAGCATGATCACCTAGCTAAATTCATATCATATTATCAAGAGATACATGAGCATGCTAGGTTATCCTTTAGCTTCCTTAAAACCCTAATTTTGGTCTTGGCCGAAATACACATGTAGGGAAACTAGGTTTTTAATCAACATATAAGCAAGATCACCTAGTTAAATTCATATCATATTATCAAGAGATACATGAGCATGCTAGGTTATCCTTTAGCTTCCTTAAAACCCTAATTTTGGTCTTGGCCGAAATACACATGAAGGGAAACTAGGTTTTTAATCAACATATAAGCTTGATCACCTAATTAAATTCATATCATATTATCAAGAGATACATGAGCATGCTAGGTTATCCTTTAGCTTCCTTAAAACCCTAATTTTGGTCTTGGCCGAAATACACATGAAGGGAAACTAGGTTTTCAATCAACATATAAGCATGATCACCTAGCTAAATTCATATCATATTATCAAGAGATACATGAGCATGTTAAGTTAACTTTTTAGCTTGTCTAAGCCCTAATTTTTGTTCTTGGCCGAAACATACCTAAGGAGAAAGCCAACTTTAAAACAACATAAAAGCATGAACACCTTACTACATTCATATCACATTATCAAGAGATACATGAGCATGTTAGGTTAAATTTCTAGCTTCTCTAAGCCCTAGTTTAGTTCTTGACCGAAACATACATGAAGGGAAAGCTAACTTTAACAACTTTCAAGCATAAGAAAAACCAACCCAATCCCTTAACATAGCATACATATCATAAGGATGTAGTAAACATGGTTAGTTTAGGTTTTAAGCTTCCCTAGATCCTTCATCTATTCTTGGCCAAAATTCACATTTAAAATTTTAGGTTTTAAGTCAAACATTCAACATGTAAACATTTACTAGCTTCTTATACTAGGGTACTTATCATAAGATCATAATGTCCATGCTTTATTTAGATCTTGATCTACCCAACAACTCCTTTTATTTTATACTTGGTCGAAAGTTCCAACTTGTTACTTTAGATTTTAAGCATTCTACTCCTTTATAAAACAAAAGCAACTTGTACCACAGGTGAGGGGATACTTACATCCTTTCGCTTGTGGTTTTTCTTAAAGAAAGATACTCTAGGCGAAGAGGAAGAAGAGAGCTTCTTCTTCTAGCACTCCCTTTGATTTCTCTTGCTTGGGAAGGGGTAGACCTTGAAGGCTCCTTCTTGTAAATTAGTTTTCTTGGAGAGGATCCTTAGCTTAGCTTTTGGAAATGAGGAGGGGGAGAGCCTTTGGTTTCGGTGAAGAATGAAGAAGGAGAAGGAAGGAGGAAGAAGAAGGAAAAAGATTAATCACTTGTCTTTCCTTCTTTTCATCCTTTTTATTTCCTTTGTAATGAACATACCTTCATTCATCCCCCTTAGCCCTCCTATTTACTTATCTCTTTTAATTCCCACGCAAATAGAGAAAAGAAGGGAAGCAAGCAACTTGTCATTTGCTTGCTTCTTCTCTTAACCAAGAGGAAGAGAAAGTAAGCTACTTGGTTTTCTCTTGTTCCTTTATTTAACCATCCTCTCACTTTTAACTAATATTTCTATTCTTTTCTATTTACATATCATTCATGTCTCTAGTGGTTATTATACTCCAATTTAACTCTATCATTTGTGGGAGGTTCAAGGTTCAATCCTTGACCTCACCTCTTTTTGTTTCGGTTTCTATTTTTCCCTTTTTCTGTTTCTTTCTTTTATTTTAAAAAAAATACTCCTAGGCATAGCTTGGCATTTTTCGTGGGTGTTACAATCTACATGAGGAGTTGCATCACAAATTTTGTTCAAGCAAATGGAGAATCTTTATTTGAAGCATGAGACAGATTCAAGAGTCTACAAAGGCAGTGCCCTCACCATGGCTTGGAAAAATGGCTTATCCTGCACATATTTTATAGGGGAATTTCTTTCTCATATAAATGTTATTTGGATTCATCAGTTGGAGGTTCTTTTATGAATAAAAGTGTGGATGAAGCATATACATTAATTGATCAAGTGACATTGAATCTCCAAGAATGGTCAGATAAAAGTTGGATGGAATCTCCTTCAAATATTCAAGAAGTGCAAGTCATAAATACAAGAGAGCCTATCAAACAAAATGCAGTTCAACCACCCCAAAATGTCAAAATTTAGAAGTCACAGAATGAGGAGTTCAAACATTTGGGGGTGAAGATTGAAAGCATAGTTTCAAAATGGTTCAAAGAAGATTCCCCTCCTACACAAATAAGATCTAGTGAAAAGTGTAATGATATTAAGTTGAGGAGCGGTAAGAATCATGAAAAACTTCTGAAAAATGACTTGTATAGAATTGAGGAGAAGAACAATAGAAGACCACAAGAACTCAGCTTTATTACTCTAGGTAGTTCCCAAAGGCCACAAGTACCTTTCTCTCAATGATTGATCACACCTATACTAGATATGCAAATTGGACCTCCTCCGCAAGCTCAAAAGGAATATGAAAAAAAGGAAGTACCTTTCCCAAGACCTTCACTAAAGGTTCCTTTTCCACAAAGGCTAGCACAAGTACCTTACTTATCATTTCTTCTTAAAACAGCGGAAGTCTTATCTATAGTATATATATTTTTTAAAAACTTTTTCTTTACTTTTCAAATCATCATCACTAACCACCTATCATATGAGTCATAAAACATGCTTAACATAAATTTAAGCCATAATACTAAAGAGTATGATGAAATGTCATGGAGTCATAAAAGAGAGC
Organism: Zingiber officinale; assembly: GCF_018446385.1. NCBI lineage: Eukaryota > Viridiplantae > Streptophyta > Magnoliopsida > Zingiberales > Zingiberaceae > Zingiber > Zingiber officinale. Next base: position 82,229,256 of record NC_055991.1, read on the forward strand.
GATAAGTATAATTCTTATTAACTAGAAGCAGGTCTTCTCTTTAGCCGAGTCACTACTACACACGTCCTTCTTGCCCCCTCCTGCTACTCCCTTAGTACATCCATTCTTTGCCCTTATCTGTGGTACAAGGAAAGTAAGCTGTGAGCACACAAGGCTCAGTAAGATCCTTTCCTACTCACAAAAACCGTATAGCATAACTTAATCTCCAAGGCATAAAACATAAAGACAACTAATCATATCATGTATAGAAGCATCATATCGTAACATAATCGTAAGGTATCATAGCATATCATAACATGCATCCTAGCATAACATATCATGAACATAAGCATCATGGCATATCATGATAAAATCATAAAGTGCATCCTAGCATAACATAATCATATGTATCATGGCATATCATAACATAATCATAAAGTGCATCCTAGCATAACATATCATATGTATCATGGCATATCATAACATAATCATAAAGTGCATCCTAGCATAACATATCATATGTATCATGGCATATCATAAAATAATCATAAAGTGCATCCTAGCATAACATATCATAAACATAAGCATCATGGCATATCGTAACATAATCATAAAGTGTTATGCGAGATGACTTTCAAAAACATGATTCATGCAAAAATATATGCAACATGTCTTTTGAAAACTTATTACATACATACATAAACATAAACATAACATGATTAGGGCCCCGACTTGTACCACATATATAAATGCGCGCGTCCTATGTAGGTCCAAGGTAGCAAGTCTTGAACCCTACAAGGCATACATACTAGGCCCGTTTCTTAGTCCATCGACCTAGGGGCACTTAGGAGCCCATCCCTAACGAGGCCCGTTTCTTAGTCCATCGACCCCGGGGCGCTTATGGAGCCCACCCTTGGTACAAGCCATATAAAGTAAAGTAGCATGTCATACATATCATGGTTCTTATTATTTCATGCACATCATATTTCTACCATACAGAATTTGGGCACACAGCTCATCATAATAGCATGTATAATTTGGGCACACAGCACATCATAATTACATGCATAGTTTGGGCACACAGCCCATCATAAATAGCATGCATAATTTGGGCACACAGCTCATCATAATATCATGCATAAATTGGGCACACAGCTCATCATAAATAGCATGCATATCTTGGGCACACAGCACAGCATAAGGGTTACCAACATACATAGATCATACGTATACATAATTAAACATAGAAGCATAACAAGCTCTTACTACATTATAAAACATTTCATGTGAGATACATGGGAAATCATATTTAGATTTCTAACCCTAATGTCATGTAATGGCCGAAACATATAGATGTGACTTAGGTTAGAAATCAACATACAAGCATGTGAACCCTAAACCAATATCATATCATATACCATAGGAAACATCATGAGCATGCTTTAGGTTAGGTTCTAGGTTTCCTAAGCTTATAAATCTTATCATGGCCGAATCTTATCAATCATCACATTGGGTTAAAAACAACATTCAAGCATGTGAAACCTAAACTAATATCATATCATATACCATAAGGAAACATCATGAGCATGCTTTAGGTTAGGTTCTAGGTTTCCTAAACTTATAAATCTTATCATGGCCGAATCTTATCAATCATCACATTGGGTTAAAAACAACATTCAAGCATGTGGAACCTAAACCAATTTCATAGCAAATATTACAAGGAACATCATGAGCATAGTTAGGTTAGGTTCCATGTTTCCTAGGCCCTTAAACTTGTTATGGCCGAAACCTTTAGGACTTGGAACTAGGTTTCATGTGTCATAAAAGCATGGAATGTAACACCCACAAAACTATAAGATAAGTATATGGGTGTTATTTGCTTTAGAGCATAAGAGTAAGAAGAATCAAAAGAAAAAGAAATAAGAGAAATAAAAAGAAGAGGTGAAGGTTTGAACCTTGAACCTCTCACAAAGGATAGAAATAAAATTATGTATGATAACCACTAGGATAATGAATAACATATGAATGAAAAATGATGGGAATTGTAGTTAAAAGTGAAGATATAATTAAGTGAGGCAACAAGAGAAAATCAAGTAGTTTTCTTCCTCTTGTTTACCTCTTGGTAAAGAAAAGGAGTAAGCAAAAGACAAGTTGTCTTTTCTATTTTTTTTTTCTCTATTTTCGTGGGGATTAAGAGAGTGAGGATGAGAAGAGTTAAGGGAGATGAATGAGGACATATTCTCATTAGAAAAGTATATACATGAATTAAGGAGAAAGGGAAGCAAAATTCATATTTGTTTCTTCCACCCACTTAGCATAAAAAGGAAAGAAAGAAAAGGATTTCATTTTCTTTCTTCTTCCTCACCATTGCCGAAACTAGAGCTCTTCTCCCTCATCACCACAAGCCGAGTTTCGGTCTTCTTCCTAAGAGAAAACTAAGATACAAGAAGGAGCCTTCAAGGTGTACCCTGTTGGTGCGGTTAGCACTAACGATTTAACCCAGGTTTTGATGAATAACAAATAGGTTAAGTTAGTTTTGTTGTTGTCTGACACTTTGATCGAGTGTGCAGGAGAAGTCCAAACAGGTCGACGAGCTGACCGGATGTCTGGCACGAAGTCCAGCTAGGTCGACGGGCTGACCGGATAGCTGGCGAGAAGTCCAAGCGGGTCGACGGGCTGACCGGACGCTTGGCGAGAAGTCCAACTAGGTCGACGGGCTGACCGGATAGCTGGATAGAAGTCCAAGCGAGTCGACGGGCTGACCGGACGCTTGGCGAGAAGTCCAGATGGGTCGACGGGCTGACCGGACGTCTGGCAGGTAAGTGAGGTAAGTCACTGGAGGGGAGTGACTGCGAGGACGCGTTCCCGGGAAGGGAACATTAGGCGTCGATCCGGCTTAGATCCATTTCGGATGTCTAAGTCGAGATCGTGACTAGATTCCGGTCTCGGAAAGACAGAATCTAAGTCATACTCTTTGCTATTACTTTGTTGAACTTTAATTGTGCTAACAATCTATTTTACAGGATATATATATTTGCCTCCGACTAACGCTATTTTGCGGGAGAAGGATTTCCTGGAAATAGGAGGTCCGGGCGCCCGGAAGGGATCCGGGCGCCCGGGAGGCAAACTTTATCCCATGTGCGTCGCCACGTGGAGCATCTCGGTTTGAGCAGCTACGTCACATTCCAGGCGCCCGGAAGGAATCCAGCGCCGGAGCAACATATAAAAGAAGCCCCTCATTAATTGAGAACTCTTCTACTGCTGGTCTTGCTGCTCGACGTTCAGTGCGACGCCAACAACGCTCCGACAAAGTGCTCCTTCCGTTTTTATTTAATTTCCTTGTCGGTATTGCTTTATTTTCACTAGCATTTCCTGTACTTATTCTGTAATCATATTTCGACTTGTTAGTGATTGCCCAACGAAAGTGGTCAAGGACCACGGGCGTTCGAGTAGGAGTCGTCACAGGCTCCGAACGAAGTAAAAAACATCTGTGTCTATTTTACTTTTCCGCTGCGTTTATACTCTAAGTTTTCGAATCGATATTCACCCCCCCCTCTATCGAATCTAACGGTCCTACAAGTGGTATCAGAGCAGGTACCGCTCTGATTTGGTGCAACCACCAGTCAGGTATCAGAGCAGGTACGCCTTTCATTTTTTCCCTCCAAAACGGTTTTTGAAAAATACATCGCCATCTTTTCACCATTGTTTAGTACTTAAAAAATATTACATTTTCAAAATTTTGAAATAATATTTTTTTCAAATATTTTATTAATATTTTAATAATATTTTATTATTTTTTCCGAAAATAGTGAAATATTATTTTTTCCAGCACTGCTAATCCAAGACCAAGTCTTGGGATTTTTTTCTATTTCTCTGTGTGCAAGAATAATGACTCTTCTAGAAGGACGGAACCCCCACGAACCACCACCATACGATCAAGATTTCAACTATTGGAAGCGATTAATGGAATGCTTCTTAGGAAGTGCAAACTTTGATTATTGGCTGATATTGAGAAAACCTTCTCAGAACTCAGAACTAAACACAAATGTAAGTAAAATCATTTGTAATGTTTTACCTAACAATGTTTTATGCAGACTAGAAAAGTACAAAGATGCACATGAGCTTTGGACCCAATTGATCAAACTTCACGAGGAGCCGATGGAGCTCGAGGATCAAGTAAAAATCGAATCCGAACTCGGGTTAGATTCAATCGAAAAGCCTACTGAATTAGGGGTTGCGCTCAAGGTTAGTGATATTTACCAAAATACCCCTGCTAATAGTAGTTTAAAAAATATGAGCATTGATCTGGTTATTTCTGAAAATATATATGAAAATAATGTAGTTGACAATAATTACAAAAATACCCCTAGGATATTATCTGATAAAACAAATCCAATTAAGTTAAAAAATTCAAACTTAAACCTAAACAAATCTAAAAACTCAAATGATAGAGATGACAAGGTCAATATTGATCTAGATAAAATTAATAAATTATTTAATAATCTAGACAATATTAATCTAGAAAATCCTATCCAAACCCAAGATAATTTAATTAATAAAAAATTAAGTTTTAACGATAAGAATAATCTAATAAATTCAACTAATTATATCAACTTAAAAAATAAAGAAAATATAAGAATAAAATCAAACACTTTGATAAAATCAAAACTAAATTTAACAAAATTAAAATTAAATGTTAAAAATAACATATTAAATAAAGATAATCCGAAAAATTCAAAATTAACAATTAATAAAAGGTTAAAAGATAAACCTTTAAGGAAACATAATTCAAACAATTTAATTAATTCAAAGTTAAAAATGAATAAAAACTTAAATTTTAAAGATAAGCTATTAAAGAAAGATAATTCAATTAACCTAATAAAAGTGAAATTGAAAGAAAATTTAAATATTAAATACATTCTCTTAAAGAAAGATAATTTGACTAATTTAATTAATTCAAAATTAAAAACTTGAATCTAAATTACAAATTAAACATTAGATTTTAACCAAAATTTAACTATAATAAACCCAGAACTAAAAACTAAATTAATGGCCAATAATTCAGGGGGAGGTTCCAGAATAGCTGGCACCTCCAAAACTAACCTACCCGAAAAGGTAACCCTAACCAACCTACCCGAAAAGGGTAACCCCAACCAACCTACCCGTTAGGGTAATTAGGACTAGTTAAAGAGGGTTCAAGTTTAACTTGAATCATGGTACTGGTGAAGTTTTTTGATGATAGTACGTTGGGGAAGCTTGGGCATCGCATGTCTAGAAAGATATGGCTTCAATTTGGTGCATTTGGCTAAGTAGAACCGACCGAAGCTAGCTTTAAATGGATCCTAACTAGTTAGACCAAGGTTTAGTACTAAGCTCCGTGGATATGACTATTCGGAAAATCTCGAAAGGTTGGTTACTTCTAATGACGTCCATGTGACTCACCAAGCTTAGAAGTTTATCCGAAAAATGCCTATTTGTTGAGACCAAAGCTAAACCTGAATCTAACACAAGTTAAACCAAATTCTGTAATAAAATATAATTCATCTCACAAAATTATAGGATTCCCTGATTGATAATCTAGATCGGGTGAGATGAATAAGGATCATATTAATTTTCAAATTAAATTAAAATTAATTAAAATTCAAATTCAAATTTTAAATTGAATTTCAAATTAAAATTAAATTTCAAATTTCAAATTTAATTTCAAATTAAAATTAAATTTTAAATTTTAAATTTCAAATTAAAATTAAATTTCGAATTAATTAAGAATTAAATTTAGAATTAAAACTAAATTAAGTTTAAAAAAAAAATTTAATATTAAATTAACTTTAAAAAATATTTTTAAATTTAACTTTAAAAAAAAAAAATTTATATTTAACTTAAAAAATTTATTCTAAACTTAAAAATTAATTTAAAAACTTTAAAAAAAATTTTAAAAATTAATTTTAAAAAACTCTGTTAAAATTCATTTTAAAAACTTTAAAAAATTATTTTAAAAATTATTTTAAAAAATTATTTTAAAAACTCTTTTAAAAATCATTTTAAGCTTTAAAAAATTCTTTTAAAAATTCTTTAAAAACATTTTAAAAATTATTTTAAAAACTCTTTTCGAAATCATTTAAGCTTTAAAAAATTCTTTTAAAAATTCTTTTAAAACATTTTTAAAAATTATTTAAAAAACTATTTTAAAAATCATTTTAAGCTTTAAAAAATTCTTTTAAAAATTATTTTAAAACATTTTTAAAAAATTATTTTAAAAACTCTTTTAAAAATCATTTTAAAAACTTTAAAAAATTCTTTTAAAAATTATTTTAAAACATTTTAAAATTTATTTTAAAAACTCTTTTAAAAATCATTTTAAGCTTTAAAAAATTCTTTTAAAAATTATTTTAAAACATTTTTAAAAATTATTTTAAAAACTCTTTTAAAAATAATTTTAAAAACTTTAAAAAATTCTTTTAAAAATTATTTTTAAAACTCTTTTAAAAATCATTTTAAGCTTTAAAAAATTCTTTTAAAACATTTTTTTAAAAAAAAATTATTTAAAAAACTCTTTTAAAAATCATTTTAAAAACTTTAAAAAATTATTTTAAAAACTCTTTTAAAAATCATTTTAAACTTTAAAAAATTATTTTAAAAAATTTTAAAAATTATATTTAAAAAAAAAAACTTTTAATTTTTTTTTTTTTTAAAAATTATTTTAAAAAATTTTAAAACTTATTTTAAAAACTTTTAAAACTTATTTTAAAAATTCTTTTAAAAAACAAATATTTTTAACATTTAAAAAAAACTATTTTAAAAATTCTTTAAAAACTCTTTTAAAAATTATTTAAAAAGTATTTTAAAAAAAAATTCATTAAAACTCTTTTTAAAAAAAAATTATTTTAAAAATTCTTTAAAAACTTTTTTAAAAATTCTTTAAAAAACTTTTTTAAAAATTCTTTTAAAAACATTTTTAAAAAATTCTTTAAAAACTATTTTAAATTTCTTTAAATTTTTTTTTAAAAACTCTTTTAAAAATCATTTTATTTTAACTTAAAAAAATTTTTAAAAATCATTTTAACTTAAAAATTATTTTAACATAAAATTATTTTAACATAAAAATTATTTTAAGTAACTTAAAAAATATCTTTAAAATTATTTTAACTTAAAAAATTTTTCAAAAACTTTTAAAAATCATTAAGAAAAAAAACTTAAATTACAATTAAAATTAAAAATTTTTTAACTTAAACTTAAAATTAAACTTAAACTTAAATTAACCACTAATATTAATTTAAATTTAAAATCAAAACTGAATCAAACGTATGTTAATTGACATAAAACATATTATAAAAATCATTTTAAATTCCTTTTAAATGCGGTTTTAGAAATCCCTTTAAAAAAAAAATTAAATAAATAAATACAAATAATAATAATAATAATTATAACTAACACTTTTATTGACCAACTCAATCAGGTAATATGAAATTTAAATTATTTCACTAAGTATTAAATTATTAAATCAAGTAAAAACTAATCAATAAATTATTGATAATGCTTAACTATTATTGAATTAATAAAATCTTATCTTATTTAACCTTAAACTAAAGTTAAGCGCAATCTAAAATTAATTAATAATTAATTAATCAAATTCAAATAAACAGTTATACCAATGATACAGAGATAATAATATAACTGTTACTAAATTAGACAAATGTGTTAGGACTTTTGAAATTTAACACAACCAATCCTTAGTATTAACTTAAGGGAGAGATATTAAATTAAGGGGAGTAACCAATTCAGGGGGAGGTTCAATTTTTTCTTTTTAAATCCCCTAAAAAATTTAAACCACAAACTTGTTTAAAAAATTTTCAAAGTTTAAAAACAACTTGTTTAAAATTGTGAAATTTTTTTTAAATCACAAACCTTTTATCCTTTTTACTTAGTCTTTGAAAACTGAACTTTTCAAGTATTTTAAACCATGGTTTTGAAACTAGTACTTTTAAACTTTGAAAATTTGATTTTGGAAAAAAAATTTTACAAAAACATTCTAAAAATATGATCTTACTTTTACCAAACTCCTTTGAAAACTAAAAGTAAAGATTTAAATTTAATTTAACTTTACTTTGAAAATTGTCCTGAATCTAGTTCTTAAAATTTGATTTTACTTAATTTTGACAATTTGATTTGAAAGTTAAATTTTACAAAAATTAGTTTAAAAAAAAAATTACGTTGTTATTGAAAATTGTGGAAATTAGATTTTTCAAAACTTAAGTTTACAAACTAAGCTTCTCAAAATCATTTTCCTTAATTTTGAAAATTGAATCTTTTACAAACTTAGTGTTGAAAAATAAATTTCAATCAGTTTTGAAAAATAGATTTTTCAAACTTAGTTTTGGAATTTTGGTTTTGAAAACTTATGGTTGAAAAGCGTTTCAAAGTTGAAACTTGTTTTGAAAATTTAAACTTGATCTTGAAATTTAGACCTTATAGACTTATGTTTGAAAATTAGACTATCTAAACTTAGCAATTTTTCTAAAAGCTAAAAGCTAATGTTTTAAACAAGTTTTCAAAACTTTAAACTCCCCCAAGTCAACTTGACTATTTTTTTAACTTGCTGTTAAAAATTGTACTTTTATTAGTATCTTTGAATTTTTGAACTAAACTTTTTATTACTCTACACTATGCTTGTTTACCCCTGCTTATTTTTTGATGAATGCCAAAGGGGGAGGGTTAGGTGGTTAAGTTAGCTAAACTAATTTGAAAATACAGACTAACTTTAAAACCACATAAATGCATGTTGTTTCTTGCATATGTTTTCACTAACTTAACCAGGTTGTCATTCCATCAAAAAGGGGGAGATTGTTGGTGCGGTTAGCACTAACGATTTAACCCAGGTTTTGATGAATGACAAATAGGTTAAGTTAGTTTTGTTGTTGTCTGACACTTTGATCGAGTGTGCAGGAGAAGTCCAGACAGGTTGACGGGATGACCGGATGTCTGGCACGAAGTCCAGCTAGGTCGACGGGCTGACCGGATAGCTGGCGAGAAGTCCAAGCGGGTCGACGGGCTGACCGGACGCTTGGAGAGAAGTCCAGCTAGGTCGACGGGCTGACCGGATAGCTGGCGAGAAGTCCAAGCGGGTCGACGTGCTGACCGGACGCTTGGCGAGAAGTCCAGATGGGTCGACGGGCTGACCGGACGTCTGGCAGGTAAGTGAGGTAAGTCACTGGAGGGGAGTGACTGCGAGGACGCGTTCCCGGGAAGGGAACATTAGGCGTCGATCCGGCTTAGATCCATTTCGGATGTCTAATCGAGATCGTGACTAGATTCCGGTCTCGGAAAGACAGAATCTAAGTCATACTCTTTGCTATTACTTTGTTGAACTTTAATTGTGCTAACAATCTGTTTTACAGGATATATATATTTGCCTCCGGACTAACGTTTGTCGTGCAGGACGGATTCTGTGGGAAAACAGGGTCCGGGCGCCCGGAAGGAATCCAGGCACACGGAGGTCCCGGCGCCCGGAAGGGATCCGGGCGCACGGAGGTCCGGGCGCCCGGGAGGCAAACTTTATCCTGATTGCGCATCGCCACGTGGAGCATCTCGGTTTGAGCAGCTACGTCACATTCCAGGCGCCCGGAAGGGATCCAGGCGCCCGGAACAGCATATAAAAGAAGCCCCAGACAGGAGCTTCAGAATCATTAATTCATCTGAGAACTCTTCTACTGCTGGTCTTGCTGCTCGACGTTCAGTGCGACGCCAACAACGCTCCGACAAAGTGCTCCTTCCGTTTTTATTTAATTTCCTTGTCGGTATTGCTTTATTTTCACTAGCATTTCCTGTACTTATTCTGTAATCATATTTCGACTTGTTAGTGATTGCCCAACGAAAGTGGTCAAGGACCACGGGCCTTCGAGTAGGAGTCGTCACAGGCTCCGAACGAAGTAAAAAACATCTGTTTCTATTTTACTTTTCTGCTGCGTTTATACTCTAAGTTTTCGAATCGATATTCACCCCCCCCCCCTCTATCGAATCTAACGGTCCTACATACCCTTCCAAGCAAGAGAAATCAAAAGGAGTGCTAAAAGAAGAAGCTCTCTTCTTCCTCTTCACCAAGGGTACGATTTCCTTAAGGATTAACAAGTGAACACTAGGTAAGCTTCCCCTCACCTGTGGTACAATAGCTCATATGGTTTTCCATGAAGATAGATTGCTAAAAAAAAACTAGGGTTGCTTATGGAAATTTCGGCCAAGACAAAAGGAAGAGTCTAAGAAATTTTAAACTAGATATGCTTATTATTTTTCTTGTGACATGTATCTTATGTAGGAGGTTAATCTAATGTTTCTATGCTAGAATGATTAATTAGAACTTAGATCCATGAACCTTAGACTCTCGGCCAAGCATGAACAAGAGGACTAGGTAAGCTAAAGACTCAAACTAAACATGCTCCCTTGTTCTTGTGTTATGTACCCTATGAAAATGGTGTTGTTAACTTTTTCTCTTACTTGTATGTTGATTTAAACTCCATTTTTTTTATGCTCATGAATATTCGGCCATGGAAGAACTAAAGGCCTAGGAGAGCTTTAAACCTAAAACTAAGCATGCTATGATTTTTCCTAAGATAAGATATGAAGTTAAAATGTTATGCCTTGATTGTATGTTGGTTTGAAAGTCTATTTCATGCTTATGAAGATTCGGCCATGTTGTGATTTGAGGCCTAGGAAAGTTTAAACCAAGGCTAAGATGCTCATGACCTTCTTGATGAAATGATATGAAACTAGTTTGATGTTCTTAGGGTTGCTTGTTACATAGAAATTTAGTTACATGTAACTTTCGGCCACACTAAGTTTTAGGGCTAGGATGCTTAGATTTTAAACTAAGTTTAATCATGATGTTTCTTGTAATAAATGCTATGAAATGTGTTGTGGTTTCTATACTCTTATGCCACTAGAAACCTAGTTTTCATGCTCACATGTTTCAGCCACCATTGGTGTAAAGGCCTAGGGAAACTTAGAACCCAACTTGGATATGCTCATGATGTTTCTTTTGATAAATGCTATGAAATGTAGTTGTGGTTTCCATGCTCTTATACCATTAGAAACCTAGTTTCCATGCTCACATGTTTCGGCCACTATTGGTCTAAAGGCCTAGGAAAATGTAGAACCCAACTTAGATATGCTCATGATGTTTCTTGTGATAAATGCTACGAAATGTAGTTGTGGTTTCCATTCTCTTATGCCCTAGAAACCTAGTTTTCATGCTCACATGTTTCGGCCACTATTGGTCTAAAGGCCTAGGGAAATTTAGAACCCAACTTAGATATGCTCATGATGTTTCTTGTGATAAATGCTATGAAATGTAGTTGTGTTTTCCATGCTCTTATGCCACTAGAAATCTAGTTTCCATGCTTAATATGTTTCGGCCACCTTGAGTTAATGGGTTTAGGAAGTTTGGAACTTGAACCAAATGTGCTTATGATGTTCCTCATGAAATGTGTAGGATATTGGCTTAAGGTTCAACACCTTCATGCTACATGTAACCTAGAATAAGGTTTGCTAGGGTTCGGCCATGATAAGGATAGAAGCTTATGGAACTTAGAACCCAAATTAAACATGCTCAAGTTGTTCCTTATGAAATATGATGTGATATGGGTTTAGGGTTTTCATGTTTACATGTTGTTTAGAACTTGATTGCTCTTCATGAAGGTTTCGGCCATGAAAGAATTAGAAACCTAGGAGGGCTTAAAAATTTAGGTTAACATGCTTATGATCTTTCTTATGATAGGATGTGAAGTTAGCATGAGATTCTTATGTTTGTATGTTGTCTAGAGTTCATGTCCCTACTCTTGACTTTCGGCCATAAAAGGTTTAGTGACCTAGATGTGCCTCACATGCTATGCTATGAATTAAGAGATGTTATTTAAATGATTCCATGTATGATTATGTCTTTCTATGATGAGTGATATGTTCATTATGTATGCTTATGACCCATGCATGTGCTATGTGCCCAATTATGTATGCTTTATGATATGATAAATGATATGTCCATTATGTACATTTATGATCCATGCATGTGCTGTGTGCCCAAATATGCATGCCTTATGATGTGATAAATGACATGTTCATTATGTATGCTTATGATCCATGCATGTGCTGTATGCCCAAATATGCATGTTTTATGATATGTTAAGAAATATGTTATGCATGAAATGATAAGAACTATGATATGTATGACATGCTACTTTACTTTATGTATGGCTTGTACCAAGAGTGGGCTCCATAAGCGCCCCGGGGTCGATGGACTAAGAAACGAGCCTCATTAGGGATGGGCTCCTAGGTGCCCCTAGGTCGTTGGACTAAGAAACGGGCCTAATATGTATGCCTTGTAGGGTTCAAGACTTGCTAGCTTGGACCTACATAGGACGCACACATTTATGTATGTGGTACAAGACGGGGCCCTAATCATGTTGAGATTATGTTTAAGTATGTATATTATAAGTTTTCAAAAGACATGTTGCATATGTTTCATGATACATGTTTAGGAATTCACCTTGCATATACTTTATGATTATGCCATGATATTTATGATGATGTTATGCTATGTCAGGATTCATTTGATGTTCATGTTAGAATATGCTATGATACTTTATGATGATTATATTATGATATGTCATGATATGCTGCTTGATATGATAAATTGTTTCCATGCATTTTGACTTGTGATTTTGATATGCTATACGGTTTTTTGTGAGTAGGAAAGGAACTTACTGAGCCATGAGTGCTCACAGCTTACTTTCTTGTACCACAGATAAAGGCAAGGAATGGATGTACTAGGGGAGCAGCAGGAGGGGCTAGAAGGATGTGTGTGGTAGTGGCTTGGTTAAAGGGAAAGACCTGCTTTTGTTAATAAAGAAATATGCCATATTTATGTTATTTCATTTTGACTCCATGACCTTAATTATGTGTTTGGGTATTATGACTCAAAAATCATGATAAGTATGCTATGTGGTTTTATATGTCTATAGTGATTTTAAAGTAAAAGCTTTTAATTTCTCTAAGTAAGACTTCCGCTGTGTTAAGTAAGTATGTATGTGTCCAAGTAACCCCCGTCGCCTTAGCAGGAGGGGCGGGGCCTTACAGTTTGGTATCAGAGCGAGGTTTAGCCTTTCCACTACACACATGTCAAGCCTCCATCCTGCCACTCCAAGTAAGTTTCTATATGCTTAATTTAATTTTTGTTTCGATGCTTTAATATTATGCATATTTACTTATTCTTTGATTTAGTTTAGGTATGCATGATGGTAGGATAGGAATAACCTTATGACAGTCGAATAGGAATAACGATAATTTGTTGCTATTTAATGAAGATAAGCATGGCTATGAGACGCACTACCCGTGCAGACGAGACAGTAACTCCACCAGATCTGACTCAGGTAGTCACCGACCTCCAACGTCAGATCACAGAAAAACAACAGTTGATCATGACTTTGTTGGGTCAACAAGGAACTCCTACCACCCCGCCAGTAATTCAGAACGCAGTGCCCGTCGTGCCAATAGTTGCACCAGTACCACCGGTAGCCCCTGCCCCAGTGGTTTGACAGGAGACCTACTTGATACAGTGGCTGAGGCTGAAGCCGGAGAACTTCTCGAGTACTTGCGAGCCGTGGGATGCCCAGGCCTGGTTCAAGACAGTAGAGAGCACAGTGGAACTACTGGGCTGGCCCGAATCAGAGAAGATCAAATGCGTATCTTTCTGCTTCTCCGGAGATGCGAGAATGTGGTGGGAAAGAGTTAAAGCTAAGAGGAAAATTAATCTGATGAATTGGACGAACTTTGAGACAGAGTTCTTTGAAGAGTTCTTCCATACGCAAGTGACGAACCAGCATTACGACGAGTTCACCGAGTTCCGGCAAGGTGATTTATCAATGAACGAAGCAGTAAAGCGCTTCAACCGTCTAGCACGCCTTTGTCCCGAATTAGTGCGTACAGAAAGAGAAAGGGTCAGACTGATGTTGAAGATGCTTCGACCCGAGATAGCACTGAACGTGGCCAGCGGAGTTAATAGACCGCAGACTACAAAGGAATTAGTCAGCAGTGCATTGATTACGGAACATTATCAGAAAGCAATGAAGGAGAATAAAGGTCAGACACGAGCCGAAGGACAGAGACCCCAGAGTACCAAACCAGGCTGGAAAGGAACTTCTACCGGAAAAAGAAAGCAGTGGGACAACGCAAAAAGTGGGTTAGTGAATAAGCAACCGAGATACCCCCAGTGTTCTGTTTGTGGGAAGCTGCATTCCGGATTATGTCACAAAGGTACAAGAAAATGCTATAATTGCGGACAGGAAGGACATTTGGCCAAAGACTGTCCTACTTAGTTTCAGGCACCATTCCAGCAGAATAACCAGAACAAGAGTGCCCCTTCACAGTTACACCAGATGCAAACTACTATAGAAGGGACTTCGATCAGCCAAGGGAGATTGGAAGCCCCGCCAGCGATGACGAATGCCAGGGTTTTCGCGATTACTAGTGAAGACGTGGCGATCGCCTCTACTGTCGTTACAGGTCAGCTGCCTATTTTTAATCAGCATGCGTTAGTATTATTTGATACGGGGGTGACACACTCGTTCGTCTCAACACCATTTACAAAGAAATTAGACATACCACCTCAAACACTAAATGGTACGTTCTTAACAACCCTACCATCCGGGGAAGTTATGCCATCGGATCATATACTGCGGGCCGTACCTATCCGAATCACAGACAGAGAACTCTACTGCAATCTGATAGTACTTGACATGCGGGATTTTGACATTATACTGGGCATGGACTTCCTGAGCAAGTACGGCGCCTCAATCGAGTGTCGTAATAGGAAGGTAGTCTTCCGACCTGAAGCGGAACCGATGTTTGAATTTATTGGGGAATCTAGGAAAGAAATTGAAAGATTCTTATCAGCGGTAAAGGAACAAAGTATGGTAGACAAAGGTTGTAATAGATTTCTAGCGCACGTGGTTGATACAAGACAAGCCGGAAGCCAGAAGCTAGAAGAGGTCAGAGTAGTATGCGACTATCCGGAAGTATTTCCTAATGAACTACTGGGATTAGCACCTGATAGAGAAATAGAATTTATGATTGAAGTAGTTCCGGGTACTAAACCCATTTCTAAAGCACCTTACCGGATGGCACCGACTGAGTTGAAGGAACTTCAAGAACAGCTATGGGAGTTACTTGACAAGGGACTTATTCGCCCTAGTCACTCTCCATGGGGAGCTCCGGTACTGTTTGTGAAAAAGAAGGATGAGTCTATGTGAATGTGTATAGATTACCGAGCACTGAACAATGCGACAGTCAAGAACAAATACCCCCTTCCGCGGATCGATGATTTGTTTGACCAATTGAAGGGAGCAACTGTTTTCTCAAAGATTGACTTAAGGTCCGGCTATCATCAAGTGAAAGTGAAACAAGAGGATATACCAAAGACAGCCTTTCGAACAAGATACGGGCATTATGAGTTTGTAGTTATGCCCTTCGAAGTGACAAATGCCCCTACTGTGTTCATGGATTTGATGAATCGGGTATTTGCGGCGTATCTCGACAAATTTGTGATTTTCTTCATTGACGATATTCTCATCTACTCGAGAACCCAAGAAGAGCATGCCGAACACCTGAATACGGTATTGCAGATCCTTCGAGAAAAATGACTATATGCAAAATTCTCCAAATGTGAGTTCTGGCTCGATCGAATATCATTCTTGGGTCATATTATCTCCAAGGACGGAGTAATGGTGGATCCGAATAAGATTGAAGCTGTAAGCAACTGGAATAGGCCAAAGAACGCCAGTGAAGTCAGAAGTTTTCTTGGGCTAGCAGGCTACTACAGGAAATTTGTAGAGGACTTCTCCAAGATAGCAGCCCCGATGATAGTTCTCACCAAGAAGAATAAAAAGTATGAATGGATGGACGACTGCGAGAAGAGTTTTACGGAACTGAAACGGAGAGTGACCAGTGCTCCGATTCTTACTCTTCCGGAAAGCAACAAGGACTTTGATATGTATAGCGATGCTTCCTTTTTAGGACTCGGAGCTGTACTTATGCAAGATGGCAAAGTGATTGCCTATGCCTCTAGACAACTCAAAGAACATGAAAGGAATTACCCTGTTCATGATTTAGAGCTAGCAGCTGTGGTCTTCGCTCTAAACATGGAGGCATTACTTATATGGGGCTCAGTGCAGGATTTATACAGACCACCAGAGTCTAAAATATTTCTTCACGCAGAAGGACCTAAATATGAGATAACATAGATGGCTCGAGCTAGTCAAGGACTATGACTGCGAGATCTTTTATCACCCTGGTAAAGCAAACAAGGTAGCCGATGCACTCAGCAGGAAGTACGGCACCACCTGACGTAGCTATTTTAAGTTCGAGGATGAACTTTCTATGAGGTATGGGGTACTGTAACACCCACAAAACTATAAGATAAGTATATGGGTGTTATTTTATTTAGAGCATAAGAGTAAGAAGAATCAAAAGAAAAAGAAATAAGAGAAATAAAAAGAAGAGGTGAAGGTTTGAACCTTGAACCTCTCACAAAGGATAGAAATAAAATTATGTATGATAACCACTAGGATAATGAATAACATATGAATGGAAAATGATGGGAATTGTAGTTAAAAGTGAAGATATAATTAAGTGAGGGAACAAGAGAAAATCAAGTAGTTTTCTTCCTCTTGTTTACCTCTTGGTAAAGAAAAGGAGTAAGCAAAAGACAAGTTGTCTTTTCTATTTTTTTTTCTCTATTTTCGTGGGGATTAAGAGAGTGAGGATGAGAAGAGTTAAGGGAGATGAATGAGGACATATTCTCATTATAAAATTATATACATGAATTAAGGAGAAAGGGAAGCAAAATTCATATTTGTTTCTTCCACCCACTTAGCATAAAAAGGAAAGAAAGAAAAGGATTTCATTTTCTTTCTTCTTCCTCACCATTGCCGAAACTAGAGCTCTTATCCCTCATCACCACAAGCCGAGTTTAGGTCTTCTTCCTAAGAGAAAACTAAGATACAAGAAGGAGCCTTCAAGGTGTACCCTTCCAAGCAAGAGAAATCAAAAGGAGTGCTAAAAGAAGAAGCTCTCTTCTTCCTCTTCACCAAGGGTACCATTTCCTTAAGGATTAACAAGTGAACACTAGGTAAGCTTCCCCTCACCTGTGGTACAATAGCTCATATGGTTTCCCATGAAGATATATTGCTAAAAAAAAACTAGGGTTGCTTATGGAAATTTCGGCCAAGACAAAAGGAAGAGTCTAAGAAATTTTAAACTAGATATGCTTATTATTTTTCTTGTGACATATATCTTATGTAGGAAGTTAATCTAATGTTTCTATGCTAGAATGATTAATTAGAACTTAGATCCATGAACCTTAGACTCTCGGCCAATCATGAACAAGAGGACTAGGTAAGCTAAAGACTCAAACTAAACATGCTCCCTTGTTCTTGTGTTATGTACCCTATGAAAATGGTGTTGTTAACTTTTTCTCTTACTTGTATGTTGATTTAAAATCCATTTTTTTTATGCTCATGAATATTCTGCCATGGAAGAACTAAAGGCCTAGGAGAGCTTTAAACCTAAAACTAAGCATGCTATGATTTTTCCTAAGACAAGATATGAAGCTAAAATGTTATGCCTTGATTGTATGTTGGTTTGAAAGTCTATTTCATGCTTATGAAGATTCGGCCATGTTGTGATTTGAGGCCTAGGAAAGTTTAAACCAAGGCTAAGATGCTCATGACCTTCTTGATGAAATGATATGAAACTAGTTTGATGTTCTTAGGGTTGCTTGTTACATAGAAATTTAGTTACATGTAACTTTCGGCCACACTAAGTTTTAGGGCTAGGATGCTTAGATTTTAAAAATAGTTTACTCATGATGTTTCTTGTAATAAATGCTATTGAATGTGTTGTGGTTTCTATACTGTTATGCCACTTGAAACCTAGTTTTCATGCTCATATGTTTCGGCCACCATTGGTGTAAAGGCCTAGGGAAACTTAGAACCCAACTTGGATATGCTCATGATGTTTCTTTTGATAAATGCTATGAAATGTAGTTGTGGTTTCCATGCTCTTATACCATTAGAAACCTAGTTTCCATGCTCACATGTTTCAGCCACTATTGGTCTAAAGGCCTAGGAAAATGTAGAACCCAACTTAGATATGCTCATGATGTTTCTTGTGATAAATGCTATGAAATGTAGTTGTGGTTTCCATGCTCTAATGCCCTAGAAACCTAGTTTTCATGCTCACATGTTTCGGCCACTATTGGTCTAAAGGCCTAGGGAAATTTAGAACCCAACTTAGATATGCTCATGATGTTTCTTGTGATAAATGCTATGAAATGTAGTTGTGTTTTCCATGCTCTTATGCCACTAGAAATCTAGTTTCCATGCTTAATATGTTTCGGCCACCTTGAGTTAATGGGTTTAGGAAGTTTGGAACTTGAACCAAATGTGCTTATGATGTTCCTCATGAAATGTGTAGGATATTGGCTTAAGGTTCAACACCTTCATGCTACATGTAACCTAGAATAAGGCTTGCTAGGGTTCGGCCATGATAAGGATAGAAGCTTATGGAACTTAGAACCCAAATTAAACATGCTCAAGTTGTTCCTTATGAAATATGATGTGATATGAGTTTAGGGTTTTCATGTTTATATGTTGTTTAGAACTTGATTGCTCTTCATGAAGGTTTCGGCCATGAAAGAATTAGAAACCTAGGAGGGCTTAAAAATTTAGGACATGCTTATGATCTTTCTTATGATAGGATGTGAAGTTAGCATGAGATTCTTATGTTTGTATGTTGTCTAGAGTTCATATCCCTACTCTTGAATTTCGGCCATAAAAGGTTTAGTGACCTAGATGTGCCTCACATGCTATGCTATGAATTAAGAGATGTTATTTAAATGATTCCATGTATGATTATGTCTTTCTATGATGAGTGATATGTTCATTATGTATGCTTATGACCCATGTATGTGCTATGTGCCCAATTATGCATGCTTTATGATATGATAAATGACATGTCCATTATGTACGTTTATGATCCATGCATGTGCTGTGTGCCCAAATATGCATGCCTTATGATGTGATAAATGACATGTTCATTATGTATGCTTATGATCCATGCATGTGCTGTGTGCCCAAATATGCATGTTTTATGATATGTTAAGAAATATGTTATGCATGAAATGATAAGAACTATGATATGTATGACATGCTACTTTACTTTATGTATGGCTTGTACCAAGGGTGGGCTCCATAAGCGTCCCGGGGTCGATGGACTAAGAAATGGGCCTCATTAGGGATGGGCTCCTAAGTGCCCCTAGATCGTTGGACTAAGAAACGGGCCTAGTATGTATGCCTTGTAGGGTTCAAGACTTGCTACCTTGGACCTACATAGGACTCGCGCATTTATGTATGTGGTACAAGCCGGAGCCCTAATCATGTTGAGATTATGTTTAAGTATGTATATTATAAGTTTTCAAAAGACATGTTGCATATGTTTCATGATACATGTTTAGGAATTCACTTTGCATATACTTTATGATTATTCCATGATATTTATGATGATGTTATGATATGTCAGGATTCATTTGATGTTCATGTTAGAATATGCTATGATACTTTATGATGATTATATTATGATATGCCATGATATGCTGCTTGATATGATAAACTGTTTCCATGCATTTTGACTTGTGATTTTGATATGCTATACGGTTTTTTGTGAGTAGGAAAGGAACTTACTGAGCCATGAGTGCTCACAGTTTACTTTCTTGTACCACAGATAAAGGCAAGGAATGGATGTACTAGGGGAGCAGCAGGAGGGGCTAGAAGGATTTGTGTGGTAGTGGCTTGGCTAAAGGGAAAGACCTGCTTTTGTTAATAAAGAAATATCTCATATTTATGTTATTTCATTTTGACTCCATGACCTTAATTATGTGTTTGGGTATTATGACTCAAAAATCATGATAAGTATGCTATGTGGTTTTATATGTCTATAGTGATTTTAAAGTAAAAGCTTTTAATTTCTCTAAGTAAGACTTCCGCTGTGTTAAGTAAGTATGTATGTGTCCAAGTAACCTCCGTCGCCTTAGCAGGAGGGGCGGGGCATTACATGGAAACTCTAAACAAATTTCATAGCAATGATTACAAGGAACATCATGAGCATAATTATGTTTGGTTCCAAGTTTCCTAGGCCCTTAAACTTGTTGTGGCCGAAACCTTTAGGGTTTGGAACTAGGTTTCATGTGTCATAAAAGCGTGGAAACCCTAAACAAATTTCATAGCAATGATTATAAGGAACATCATGAGCATAATTAGGTTAAGTTCCAAGTTTCCTAGGCCCTTAAACTTGTTGTGGCCGAAACCCTTATGGCTTGGAACTAGATTTCAAGTATCATAAAAACATAGGAACCCTAAACCAATATCATAGCAATTATTACAAGGAGCATCATGAGCATAATTAGGTTGAGTTCTAAGTTTCCTAGGCCCTTAAACTTGTTGTGGCCGAAAGTTCATGGGGCATGAAAACAAGTTCTAACCACACTACAACATGAGCATGTCATATTAATTTCATAACTTGTCTTAAGAAGGATCATGGCATGATTAGGTAGGTTTAATAATTTTCTAGGCCCTTAATCCTATCATGGCCGAATACTTATGAGCATGGAATAAAGTTTAATCATCATATGAGTATATCATGTTAATAACTTCCTCATCATGAGGCACATATCATAAAACAAAAAAGAGCATGCTTGGTTTGAGTCTTAACTTACCTATTTCCTTTATTCATGTTTGGCCGAGAGTCTATGGCATGACCCTAAGTTCTAACCAACCATTCTAGCATATGAACGTTAGATAAATCCCTACCATAAGATACATGTTACAAGAAGCATATTGAGCATGTCAAAATTTAGGTCTTTACATTTCCTAGATCTTTCTTTTTGGTCTTGTCTTGGCCGAAACTTTCATGAAGGTATCCTAGGTTTTTAGGCAACCAAATCTCATAGAAAAATACACAAGCTATTGTACCACAGGTGAGGGAAACTTACATCCTTTCGCTTGTGGTTTTTCTTAAGGAAAAAGGTATCCTAAGTGCTAAGGAAGGAGAAAGCTTCTTCTTCTTGTACCTCCTTTTGCTTCTTTTGCTTGGAAGGGATAGAACTTGAAGGCTTCTTCTCAAAATTTAGTTTTCTTGGAGAGGAGCTTAGCTTAGCTTTTGGAATAAGGAGAGGGGAGGGCTCTTGGTTTCGGTGAAGAATGAGGAAGGAGAAGGAAGGAGGAAGAAAAAGGATTTAATCTCTTGTTTTTCTTCTCCCAATCTATTTATTCCTTTGCCAATGAAACATGTCTTCATTCATTCCCTCAACTCCTCTTTTCCTTCATTCCATTAATTCCCACAAAAATAGAGAGAGGGAGGGAAGTAGGCAATTTATCTTTTGCTTGCTTCTTCTCTTAACCAAGAGGAAGAGGAGGTAAGCCACTTGGTTTTCTCTTGCTCTTTTGCTTAGTTTTCTTTTATTTTCTTCTCATATTTAACTAAATTTTCATTCCTTTCTATCCAAATATTATTCATTATTCTAGTGGTTATCATACATCAATTTATCTCTATTATTTGTGGGAGGTTCAAGGTTCAATCCTTGACCTCACCTCTTCTTATTCTATTTTGGTTCCTATTTTCCCTTTTCTTTTATTTTTTTTATTTCTATGCTCTAAAGAAAAATAATACCCATATACTTATCTTATAATTTTGTGGGTGTTACAATGAAAGCGAAGACTTTGGCAAATTCTGTGACACTAAGATGGTTGAGTGTAGATTTTTGAATGTATATGAAGATGAGGACTCTTCAGATGAGGATTGTGATGATAATGCAGTGGATAACAAGTTTTCAGATTTACCTTCTGGGTTTACAGGGTGTTATGATGAAATTGAATTTTCAGATGATGAATGCGATGTGGTAGATCAACTTAAAACTGCAAATGAAGTTAGTGATCCTCCTATAGATGATTCTCCCACTGAGGATATTGATGTTGGTTTATTATTTGATGCTTGTGTTGATGATGATGTTATGAAAGGAAGTGTAGGGAGCAGTGTTGTGGAAGCAGCATCTCAAGAATCACCTCCTTTATCCACACAGCCTTCTGAGATTATGAGAGTTGCAAGGATTGAACATGTTGTGGACCAATGTGTAGGGACTTGTGCAATAAAAGAAAAGCCCCAAGAATCACTACTTTTAGAGCCACTTCCACCTGAGCTATAACCAGAACCAATTCCTAATTTTGAAGAAGTCACATCCCATTGTTTAGAACTTTGAGGTACATCTCAACAATGCAAGGTAAGTATTCTTAGTGATCTTTTAGAAAATTTCATAGATGTACCTATAATTGATTTAATTGAATGTGATTCAATTTTTGATACATGCTTAATTCATATTAATAAGGTTCTAGTTCCATCTAATATACCATGCTTGGGAGAGGTATATTTTTCTTTTGGGTGTGCAGATTTTCATGGGGCCTATAATTGGAAGCTCGATTTGAACCGTCTTTGACCTCCTGAAAGAATTTCCAAGAAGACGAAGATGGAGAGAGTGATTCTTCACTTTTTGATGAAACCTCCCTCCATAATAAGAGCCCTTGGTAAGAGGGTTCTAAAATATCTTACCTCTCCAAGAGTGAGATTTCGATGAATCTAATGAGGTGGTCGAACTAATGACCTTAAACAAGTGTTTCTTGGGAGGCAACCCAAGTTTATTTTCCTTGTTTTTTTTATAACTTTAGTTCTTTCTTTATAATAAACATATATCCTCTACTTAATTTTTGTTGTCTATCTTCTTTTATAGGACTCAAAGATTAGGAGGAGTGCAACTACATGATGGAGAAGTTAATGACATGGATACTTGGCACACATCATTTGGTAACTTCTCTTACTTTTAATCTCCTCCACTTTATTTTTAGTTTTCATTGGGACAATGAAAAGTTTAAGTCTGGGGGGATGCATTAGATGCATTTGGTTTTTATTTTTGTTTTCATCTTTTTGCATAATAAAATTTTTGTTAGTTGCATCTTACATCACATCATGATTGTTTGTTCCTTATTGTAAAATACTAGCACGTTTATTCTAGATTTTATGTGTTAGTTATGGTGCTAGTATGTTTAGTGATATATCTTTTTCTATCTTTGATAACATGAAGTGAGCAATGCTTTTACTATAAGAGTTTAAGTATTGGCCTTGTTTTAGGATCTCTATACACTATGCCTATTTTTGATAGTTGATAACTCTAAAATAGTAATGATTCATAGAATTGGACTAGCACTTGTGCTTTTATGGTGACCTCTCAACTACATTTTGGTTATGGGATAAACTCAAATCATGTAAGCTCATTTGGAAAAAAAATTAATCCCAAAAAAAAAAAATTTAAAAGTTTTTTCAAGTTTGGTACATTGCAAACATTCAAAAAGAAAAAAAATTGAATAAAAAAAAATAAGGGATAAAAAA
Organism: Zingiber officinale; assembly: GCF_018446385.1. Classification (NCBI taxonomy): domain Eukaryota; kingdom Viridiplantae; phylum Streptophyta; class Magnoliopsida; order Zingiberales; family Zingiberaceae; genus Zingiber; species Zingiber officinale. The sequence goes on from NC_055991.1 coordinate 82,252,767, forward strand.
TTTGTTGTCGTGAGTGAAAACTAGCAATTCACCCCTTTGAGACCGAGTTAGGTTATTGGGGAAATGAATGCTATGTTTCTCTTGATACTGAGTATTCCTTTGAGACCTTGTGTAGATGATGCATAGCATTTTTGAGGGGAACGAACCTTGCGTGTGGCAGGTAAGTGTCTATCACCAGAAGCATAAGGAACATAATTTTATGACGACTTGACTAGACTTAGAGATTGAAACTTGATAAATTTAGGCCACTTTCGCACTGAGCACGGAGGACTACTACTTAGGTCATACTTAAACTATTTTTATATCTTGCTCACCAATGAAATCATTTGATAGAATTAGATTGACTTGCTAGAGATTATGATGCACTATATAACCACATGAATCTAGATTATGGGTTTTGCTTGAGGATAAGCAAAGGTTTAAGTCTGGGGGTGTGATGTGTGTAGATCTTATGATTATTTATGCATGTTTGGACGCATATCTACTTGTATTTTATAGCATATTCTATGTTTATTGCACTCTATTTCTTTATAATGTCATACTTTCATTATATTTGTTCGGAGATCTACTCTTTGCTTGTTTTCTTGTTGGCAGGACATTATTTGGAGCGAAAATGGAGCAAAAGTGCACACAGGAGCTTGGGTTGTGCAAGGCCACACGACCGTGTGGCCATGAGCATGTTCGGGCCGTGCCAAATGGCACGGCCGTGCTTGCAATCCAGAGATAAAGAGGGCCTTGGCCGTGCGAATCAACCCATGGCCAAGCAGCACACGGTCGTGCCAAATGGCACGGCCGTGCCAACATTCCAGAGGGGAGGAAGGTCACGGTCGTGTGATTCCACACGGCCGTGTGACTCCACACGCCCGTGTGACCTTGGCAGAGAAGTAGAAGGCCACGACCGTGCAACCTTGCACGACCGTGTGACTCAATCCGAGAGGAAGCCGTGTGAGGCCGTGTGGATTCCACACGACCGTGTGACGAAGAGCACGGGTCGTGCCACGCCAAAACAGAGTTGTGCTAAATTCTGGGCAGATTGCAGACCGATCGTAATTCGGCGATAACTTTGTGCTCCATTGGAGTTTCAGGCTATTCTTTATACCGAAACGTATCTGACTTCAAGATCTACAACTTTTCTTCAGATACAACAGAGAGAAAGAATTGTTTTCCTATGATAAATGGCACGGCCGTGCCTCCTAAATGCGGGTTCAACTGGACCTCCGCCTAGACCGCAGACCAAACTTTGAACCGCCATAACTTTCTGCTCGGTAGGACCCAAGGCTCAATAAAAGTATCAGATTGAAGATAATTTCAAGGGATACAACTTTGGTTCAGGGTGAATCATGAGAAAATCTGGTTTAATGGGTGAAAATCTCGGTTTACCGGACGCTTGTAATCCTAGTTTTCCTGGGCAGCTTGGAGGAGGTATAAAAGGGTCAAGAACCCTATTCTTGGGTTCATCTTTGGTTCGAACTTTGTCCCTCTCCTTGGAAAAGGGTTTTCTCCTTCGGAGGAAACCCTAGAGCTTCATCCACTGCCATCCATGACGATCCATCCATCTCCAGAGCAAGGAGACATCCCCAAGACATCGGAAATTTCGGCAAGCATCGCTTCTTCCCTTCCTTCTCATATGAAGGGTTGTAAGTATTTTTTTTCTTTATGTTTTGGGGTTGTTCTTCCCCCACAATGGAGTAGACATCCTTTTCTAGGATCAAGAAGTATTTGTAATATGATGGAGATGTAGAACTATGTAGATTCGTAGCGTTTCTATTCAATGACTTGTTATTGCCTTGTTCATATTGATGAGTTGTGTGTGTGACTATGCATGCTTTGTTGATTGATGTGGAGGATTGTTAATCCTGCAAAAGGAGATTCCCTAGAGCATATTGACCAAGGTACCCTAGTGACAGGGGTAACCCTTTCCGGACGTCTAGGACGTTCCCTTAAAAGGAGAAATAATCTCTTAGGAATTGCTGCTCTCGTAGAAAGAGTGCTCTAGATCGTATACCTGAGGAGCCCTAGTGACAAGGGTAACCCGTTCATGGACGTTGAGGACATTCTCTTGAAAGGAGAGGCAATTCCTCCATAAGGAAGTAGGAACCCGTACCATCTACCTTTATCCTTATTGCTATTTACTAGATACGAATTCCTGTGATCTACCGAGGCACCCTAATGACAGGGGTTAACCATTACAGGATTTCATAGGGATCGTCTCTATTCGATACTTAGGGATATTGACCAATCTAACTTCCTATAAGAGCATGGACATAGAGGGTAGAAACTATGTAATCTATGTAGTATCTCCTAGTATTACAATGAAACCGAAATCCTAGAATCCATCTCCCGAAGCTCATTCCACCTAGGATCAATTCTCTCTTCTCTCTCTTCTCACTTTCCTCTTCTCTCTCTCTTACTCTCTTTCCTCACCAATCTTAGGTTTTCTAGATAATGTACTTTGCGATATCTCTAGTGCTTAATCAATACTCCCTGTGGTTCGACAATCTTTTATATTACTAACAACAAAACAGTTCACTTGCGGATGCGTATCACTCAACAAGGTACTTCCATTCCCCCTAGGTCTGTCTCTTCTACACCTGGCCTTACTACTCAACCTGGGCCTGCGTCCTCCCAACCTGACCCTTCTACTCAATCTGGATCTACTTCCACTCAACCTGAGCCTTCTTCCTCTCAACCTGGCCCTAGCAGGACTGCTCCCGATGTAACGCCCCGCCCCTCCTGCTAAGGCCACGGGGGTTACTTTACCCTACTTAACAACTTATTAACTTATTACAGTGGAAGTCTTACTTGTAAATTTTTGAAACATAGAATCCATATGTCATACCTTACATTATTTCAAAACATATAGGAACTAACATGATAAATGTCATGGAGTTACAATCATAAAAATATCAAACAAGCATAACTCATATATAATGAAAGCAGGTCTTTTCTTCTTTAGCCAGTCACTACCACACACATCCTGCTAGCCCCTCCTGCTGCTCCCCTAGTCCATCCAACCTTTGCTCTTATCTGTGGTACAAGAAAGTAAGCTGTGAGCACTCATGGCTTAGTAAGTTCCTTTCCTACTCACAAAATCCGTATATCATGTCAACAATCACAAAGCATATATCAAAGCATAAAGTATCATAGCATATCATACATGATCATCATATATATCATGAGCACAATCATAGATATCATGGCATAATCATGGTATAAACACAAGGTAGCATGGCATATCATAACATGATCATCATATATATCATGAGCACAATCATAGATATCATGGTATAATCATGACATAAACACAAGGTAGCATGGCATATCATAACATGATCATCATATATATCATGACATATTCATAAAGCATATGCAAGGTGAACTTTTAAAACATGCATCATGACTTTTTAAAACGTATAGCATAGATACTTAAACATAATCTCAACATAAGGGGATCCCGGCTTGTACCACGTACATACATGCGCGCGTCCTAGTAGGTCCAAGGTAGCAAGTCTTGAACCCTACAAGGCATATACTAGGCCCATTTCTTAGTCCATCGACCTAGGGGCACTTAGGAGTCCATCCCTAACGAGGCCCGTTTCTTAGTCCATCGACCTCGGGGCGCTTATGAAGCCCACCATTGGTACAAGCCTTAAAAGTAAAATAGCATGTCATATTTACATAATCCATATCACTCATGTCATATTCATGTCATGAAGAGTGCTCTTGATCCCACTTATAGGGAAGCAACTCTTTTAGGCATAACTTAAAGCATGTATAATTGAGCACACAGCATATCATGATTTTGAGCACACAGCATATCATTAACACATGCATAATTAAGCATACAACCTTTCGTGATCTTAAGTACACAGCATATCATGAACTTGAGCACATAGCATATCATGAGTTTAGGCACATATCATATCATGAGTTTGAGTACTTAGCATATCATGAGTTTAAGCACATAGCATATCATGAACTTGAGCACATATCATATCATGAAATTTAGCACACAGCATATCATAGACTCGAGCACATAGCATTTCATGAAATTTAGCACACGGCATATCATAAAAATAAGCACATAGCATATCATGAAACATAGCACACAACATATCATGAATAGGACTTAACATATATAAATGATCCTCACAGCATGTCATACTCTCCACATATCATAAAGCATTGCATGTGAAGTTCATGGAAGAACACAAAATTAGGTCTCTATCCCTAGTGACAAGTGGTGGCCAAAACATATAGAGGTGGTTTAGGTTATCAAGCAACAAAAGAACATGTGAACCCTAAACATCTATCATTTCTTATGACATAAGAAGCATCTTAAGCATGTTAGGTATAGGTTCCAAGCTTTCTAGGTCTCTTTTCATAACCTGGCCGAAACTTATTAAGCCTCCTTTTGGGTTATTAACAACATATAAGCATGAACAACCTTAACAATTTTCATATCATACTCCATAAGAAACCACTTGAACATATTTGATTTAGGTTCCAAGTTCTCTAAGCCTTCAACCCTAACATGGCCGAAACCCTAGCAACATGTTTCTTGGTTACAAGCAACATGAAATGGTTAAACTTTATACTAACATATCAATACATATCATGAGAATCACCATAAGTACATTTAGTCTAAGTTCCAAGCTTCTCAAGCCTTTTAATCTAATGAGGCCGAATCTTGTAAGCATGGGTATTAAGTTCCTAGTGGCATATTAGCATGAAGACCATAAGAACTTTCCTAGCATTCATTTCAAAGATTAACATGGACCACTTAGTTTAGAAATTTAAGTATCCTAGGTCTTAAAAACAATTGTGGCCGAATACTAAAGAACAAGAATTCAAGTTTCAAGCAACATGTGAACATTAATTTATTTCATATCTCTTCATCAAGTAGAGCATAAGTATCTTAGACTTGATTTAAACCTTCCTAGGGTTCAAGTCTTGAAATGGCCGAACCATCATATATAAGAAATATTGTTTAACTTAACCTAAGATCATGGCATGTCACATTAGCTTCATATCTTGTCTTATAAGAATCATAGCATGCTTAAATTTTTAGGTTTAAAGCCCTTCTAGGCTCTCAACTCTATCTTGGCCGAATATACATGAATATGGAATCAAGTTTAAATTGACTTACCAGTGGGGAAAAACATCAACAACACCACTTATCATTAGGTACATATCATAAAAACAAGGTAGCATGCTTGGTTTAGGTTTAGAGCTCTTCTAACTCTTTTGTTCCTTCTATGCCAAAAATCCAAGTTCATAAATTTATGTTCTAGCCAAACATTCTAGCATGAAAATATTAGTTTATCTCTCCTACCATAAGGTACATAACATAAGCAAAAATCATGAACATATCTTAGTTGGTTTTCAAGGTTCTTTAAACTCTCTTTTTTTTTTCTTTGTTTGGCCGAAACCCTTATGAAATAACCATAGGTTTTTAAGCAATACTTTTCATAACAAACATATAGCTATTGTACCATAGGTGAGGGGAACTTACATCCTTTCGCTTGTGGTTTTTTTCTTAAGGAGGAAAGTGTTCTAGTTGTTAAGGAAGGGAGAAGTTTCTTCCTCTTGTGCCTCCTTTGATTTCCTTTGCTTGGGGAGGCTAGAACTTGAAGGTTTCTTCTTGAAAATTGGCTTCCTTGGAGAAGAACTTGACTTAGTGCTCGGATCAAAGAGTGGGTGGATCTCCTAGTCTCGATGAAGAAAGAAAAGAAGGAAGGAGGAGGAAGAATGAGGAAAATGAGAGGTTTACTTCTCATTTTTTTCTATTTATTCATCATGAGAGAAATTTATGCCCTCATTAATTTTCCCTTTAATTCATCCATTATTCTTCTCTTGATTCCCATGAAAAGAATGAGGAGAGGGAAGGGTGAGGAAAACAACTTGCTTCTTCTTATTCCTTCTCTTAATCAAGAGGGAGAAGAGGTGAGCAATTTGGTTTTCTCTTGCTCCTTGTTTTATTTTTCTTCTCTCCTTTAATTAATATTTTTATTCCTTCCTATGCATATGTTACTTTCTATCCTAGTGGTGACCATGCCATTAATCTTTCTCCATTATTGGTGGGAGGTTCAAGGTTCAATCCTTGGCCTCCACCTCTTACCTCTTATTTTTATTTTGTTTCTTACTCTTCTTTTTCTCTTATCCTTTTTATTTATTTCCATGCTCTTAATGAGAATAATACCTATGTATTTATATAACAAAAATTCATGGGTGTTACACCCGACTCATCCCGATCTCGCTATTCCCGCTTTTGTGGTACTCTGCCTTCAGAGTGGGGATTATGTCGCTACCTAGATGCCCCTGCTCGCTCCATCCTACTGCGGGGACGACTAGCTACTCAATGGAAGCAGACTATGAAGGCAATGGATACCTTCTCACTGCCTGCCCAGGTGGACCTATCCTCTGAAACTGACACCACAGTAAGCCTCTAATTTCTCTTATGCCTCCCCCCTCCTATTTTAACTATATGTTTTTATGAATAGATGTTTGCCCAATCGCTGCGCTTAAATCAGACATTATTGCATATACATCGGTTGAATAAGATCTTAAAGGATCGTGTGGCCGACCTAGAGTCTCAACTTTTTGACCCTTCCTCGACCATTTCCCAACTAATGATGGAGGTGGAGACCTTAAAAAAGGTAAACACATCCTAAGCGCAGACCCTAGGCGAGGCCCAACTAGAAACTGATCAGCTTCGGGATGACAAAAAGAGACTAGAAGCACTCCACCAGTCTTCTGAAGCTAAGTACTAAGAAGAGCTGGCTCTGAAGGAGAAGGCACAGTCAGAGCTAGCTCATCAAATTGAAGCCTTAGAAGACTCTTGGCTCATGCACAAATAAGAGATAGACCGCTTGCAAGAAGAGCTATCTCAAGCTCGATCGATACTGTCCCAGTCAACTCAGGCCTTCAAAACCTACAAGGCGAGAGAGAACGAGCACCGCTTGGCTGATTGGGCATAGTATCTGTAACGCCCACCCTCCCACTGCTCAAGGAGGGACGGGGTTACTTACTTACATACGTGCATACATATAAAATCATGGCAGCGGAAACAATTATAAATTTTTTTCTACACTAACTACACTAAACATCATGCTTATCATATTGTACATGTAGACATGCTAATGTTCATGCATATAACTTAATTAGTACCAACTACTTGAAACATGATTCATGATATCATCAGCATACTAACATGAAATAAGGAGAACATAAGTGCATACTATCCATACTAGTGCAAGTACCATCAAAGCATAATGACAACACATGGTTCATATGCAAACTTAAAACATATAAACATAAAGCAGTTTTTTTTTCTTCCACCATGCCACTGCCACACACACACTTGCCCTTCCTGCTGCTCCTCTTAATCTAGCCATTCCTTTCCTTTTTCTGCAATACAAGGAAACATAAAAAGACTATAAGCCGATAGGCTTAGTAAGTTCCTTTCCTACTTACAAAAACTATGAATCATGCATAAACATAGAGTGATAACATGTTCATTTGGCAAATCATAACATAACATGTGAGAGCATAATATAAAGTAATAACATGATCATATAAGCATTATTGACATATTTTTCAGAGCATCTTAAGTAAGCATAAAAGAAAACATATAACATGAACTTGTAGATGCAAGATGTTCTTTTGAAAACATGTGACATGAGATGAGTATATGCAAGATGTCCTTTTTAAAACATATATCATATACATACTTAAACATAATCTCAACATGAGGGCCCGGCTTGTACCACATACATACATGAATGCACGCATCCTAAATAGATCCAAGGTAACTAATCTTGAACCTACTAGGAACTAGGCCCGTTTCATAGACCATCGACCTAGGGGCAAATTAGGAGCCCATCCTTTTACTAGGCCCGTTTTATAGACCATCGACCTAGGGGCGCTTATGGAGCCCACCCTTGGTACAAGCCATACAAAGTAAAATAGCATGTCATATCATGTCATATCATAACATATTATGTTCTTGTCATATCATAACATTTCATGTTCTTGTCATATCATAAAGAGAGCTCTTGATCCCAACTTAAGGAAGCATCTCTTTGTCATATCATGAAGAGTGCTCTTGATCCCATCTCAAGGGAAGCATCTCTTAGGCTTTTCATCTTACATAAGCCTTTCATAACATATCATAATAGCATGAGGTGCACATAACATAAAGCATATTATAAGGAATCATAACATAATGTCATAAGTGCACATACATAAAGCATATCATAAGGAATCATAACATGATGTCATAAGTGCACATACATAAAGCATATCATAAGGAATCATAACATGATGTCATAAGTGCACATAACCTAAAGCATATCATAAAGAGTCATTATCATGCATGGTTGGGGTTTTGATCTTCCTACAAACCCTAAATCATCCTTGGCCGAACCTTAAGGTGAGGTTCCAATTTTTTTATTACAACATGTAGCATGAAACTAACAACATGTAAGAAATCATATATCATAAGGAAGCATAAATAAGCATGGTTAGGTTTCAAAACTTTGCTCTAAGTCTCAATTTCAATCTTGGCTGAAACCTAAATGTGAGGTATTCAAACTTTTAAATACAACATGAAGCATGAAACTTAAACTAACCATATATTAAAGATCATACATCATAAGGAAGCATATGCAAGCATGACTAGATTTCAAAACCTTGCCCTAGACTTTGTATCCCAACTTGGCCGAAACATCAAGGTAGGGTTTCTCAACCTTTAATACCACATGGAGCATAAAACTCTTAACTAACAACATATAAGAGATCATGTATCATGAAGGAGCATAAACAAGCATGTTTTCATTTCAAACTTTGCCCTAGACCTTGTCTCTTAACTTAGCCGAAACTTCAAGGTGGTATTTCTAGGTTTTTCATGCAACATAAGCCATGGATATTTAACCTAACATAGCATAAGAAAGCATACATCATGAGGAAGCATAAAACAAGTATAGTTAGGTCAACAACTTTCTCTAAGCCTTTAATTCAACCTTGGCTGAAACTTCAAGGTGGTATTTCTAGGTTCTCATGCAACATAAGCCATGGATATTTAACCTAACATAGCATAAGAAAGCATACATCATGAGGAAGCATAAAACAAGTATAGTTAGGTCTCAAAATCTTGCCCTAGACCTTGTGTTCATCTTTGGCCGAAACCTAAAGAAAGGTTCTAGGTTTTGTTTATACATCATGTAGCATGAAAACTTATCTAACAACATATAATAGATCATGTATCATGAAGGAGCATAAATAAGCATGTTTAGATTCAAAATCTTACTCTACACCTTATATTTTCTTTTGGCCGAAACCTCAAGAGTGGGGTTCTAGATTTTTTGTTACAACATGAGGCATAATTTGTAACTTGACAACCATAAGTGACCACAACTTCTTATCTTGGCTGAAACTTGCAAGGAGACCCCTAAGTCTTCTTTTTTTTTTTTCAAACAAAACGTAAAGCGTACGATAACTATTGTACTGCAGGTGAGAGGATACTTACATCTCTTGCTTAATTCTCTAAGAGAAGAAATCCTTGGTTGTGAAGCTTTTCCTAGAGGACAAACCTTCTTGCTTGGTTCGGCAATGGTGAGGAAGAAGAGTGTGGTTTCGGTGGAGAGAAGGAGGAAGGAGAAAGATAGAGCAAAAATGAAGATTTTCATTCTTTTTCTCCTTTTATTCCAATTAAGAGGAAGAAGGAAAAATGATCTTTTCCTTCCCTCTTCTTTTACTCATCCTAAATGAAGGGAGAAAGTAAAAACTCTCTTTTCATTGTAAGAAGAGAAGGAAGCTTGAATTTCTCCTCCTTAGTGAAGTGAGCCTTCACTTTCCTTACCTTTAACCATAATTTCCCTCTTTTCATATCAGCACACCCCTGCTGGGCTACTGGTTATGACATGGAACCACTTACCAAGAGGTCCAAGGTTCAATCCTTGGTCATGCCTCTTTTTTGATTCTTTTTCTTTTATATTTTTGAAAATCCACATAAGACCCATACTATATCATGTATAAATCTATTTGAATTATTAAGACCCATTTTAATCATGTATAGATCTATATTAATCATGCATAAATATACATGAATTATTAGAGATCCTATGGGTGTTACAGTATCTACACTGTCAAGAGTTTGGCTCTCAGGTGGGAGACCGCTTCGTTCGATCGCTGGCCTGTGGAGTAGTGGGAGCAGTCCAACAACTCGACGAGGGAGGGTACTTGTCGTCTGATCCTCCCGATAACTTCTTGGACCATCATCGGATCATTAAGAAAATATCGAATGATGTTTTTTCTAAATTTCAATGACTTCCCTATCTATCACATGTATTACCTTGTTTCCTACTTATGAAAGTTTGTTTTATGGCTCCTCAGTACTTTTCCAAGGGGTGTTCCTATTTCCTCGAGCTGGATTCACATGTGTAAGTGAGGTATAGTGCATTAAATTACCAACCCCAGACCTGTATGTGAGGGATCTTTGCCCGACCTAGTTGAGATAGCCAGCCAAGGCTGAAGAGCTTGGTCTGAGGCTCGTAATAGGATCTATCTAAGTTCTGCATTCATGACTCAAGGGCTTCTGATACCTGACCGAAAGCTTAACTCGAGTTAGGTTTAACCGGTCAGGTTTAATCCTTGGATTATCTCCCTGTTGGTGATCTTGGTCTGCCCATTGCTATGTGGGTAGGCCACGGGCGTGAAATCCTGAGTGATGTCAAATCCTCGGCACCATTCCTGAATCTTGCGTTCTTGGTATTGTCGACCATTGTCCGATACCAACTCGTGTGGTATTTCGAATCGGCACAAGATGTTCTTCCATAGGAACTGGATGACAACTCCCTCTTTTATCCTAGCCCGGGCCTCTACCTCCACCCATTTGGAAAAATAATCCACCACCACAAGTAGAAATCGCTTCTGGCCGGGAGCTATAGGAAAAGGTCACATAATGTCCATACTCCATTGATCGAAGGGGCAAGAGACTGTTGAGGTTCTCAAAGTCTCCGTTGACCGATGGGTCATATTCTGATGCTCATGGAAAGTGAGGCTGGTGGTTACCATCTGTTGAGCGTCCCTTTGCAAGGTAGACCAAAAATACCCGGTCAGGATTAACTTGTGAGCCAAACTCCTTCCTCCTGAGTGGTTACTACAGCATCTTTGATGAACTTCTTGCAGGACGTATTTAGTCTTATCCGAACCTATGCATTTAAGCAGAAGTGAGAGAACGCCCTTTTGTACAATTGATCCCCTATTAATATATATGCATGCGCTCTTTTTCTGATTGATCTGGCTTCTTCCACCTCGCCCGGTAAGACGCCTTGCTGAAGATAAATGATTATTAGTGCTCTCCAGTCAATTTCCTCCTCCATATTATTTTGTAGATCAATCTGATCTATGAAGAAGCTCTGAGCTATTGTCCTATCCAATATCCAAGTGGTCAAAGAGTTGGCCATTTTAGCTAGTTCACCAGCCCTTCCGTTATCTATCCGGTGAATCTTAGTTACTGTGACTTCCTTTAAGCCCTCATTTATTTTCTCATATGCTTCCCTGTATAACTATAGCTTCTCATTGTTAATTTCGAAATTGCCAGCTACTTGTTGAGCTACCAACTAAGAATCTGAATAAATGACCACCCAGGCAGCTCGGACATGCCGAGCTACTTGTAACCCTACCAATATCGCCTCATACTCTGCCTCGTTATTAGTAACTTTAAAATTTAACCTAATGGCCAGTTGCAGGATGTTTTCCTGAGGAGATATCAGAAGTATCCCTACTCCACTTCCCTGCTAAGTGGATGACTGTTAACGTTCCGCAAGTGTACGGATACATCGTCAGTAATAAAGAAATATATCGTATCCACAGGGACTGGTATAAGCACTAAAGATATCTCAACGCGAATTAGCTAAACAACTAATCAATTGATTTATCAAAACTAGTGCAACTATGAAAAGCAAAGAATAGAGATAAAAGAATAGAAACAAGAATAAAGGCTATCATAAAATGGTTGTTCTAGGAATTTCCGTTTCTTTGTAATGTTATTCAATGTAGGTGATCTACCAAATCATATCCCTCAATTTCCCATCATTTGTAGAAGGTTGTCGGTTCTCTATTGCAATAGACAAATGACCTAGGACTGAAATCTATACCTAAACATGATCAATTAGGAATGATTCCTATGTTGTCCTTACACGGGCTTGCCTGTCACGTGCGTCCCTCAGAAAATCAACATAGAAATTCATTTCTTCTCAACCTCATCAAGATATGAAAGATTAATGCATCCAATCTATCCTACCCCCTTCAATGCCCTTGTTTCACCCTCAAGATCATCCCTCAAACGTCCTTACACGGGCTTGTCTGTCATGAACATCCCTCGGATAATCGAGTGAGGAATCACCTTTACAAGATCCACAAGATACCCAAACATTCAATCAAGTATGGTAATCAAGCCCAATCACAACAATCCACACAAGATCAAATAGATATAAACAAAGCAAAGTCATAGAAATAGGAAATTAGCAAATCTACAAGAGTTTACATCAAATTCACATTACAAATACTCCCTCCATCCTAGAACATAGAGATATAATCCATAGAATAAGAAAAGAAATCCAAAGACAAGAACAATACAAGCATCTTGATCCCAAATCCAAGAAGATAAAGGAAGAAAAGATTATCTATGACCAAGAACTGTCTTCGGATCCAATCCTCATTCCCCGGAGTTGATTCATTGAAGATCCGCCATTAGATCGTCGGAAAATCCCTCCAAGAAGGTGGGGGAACGCCCCAAATCTTGATTTCTCCCAAAAGGGAGATTCCCCCTTTTCTAATGAGGAAGAAACCCTTATATAGAGCTTGGGTTTGGGCGCCACACGGCCCCGAGACACGGTCGTGTGAAGCTCACACGGCCTGAACCATTTCCTTCACTGCCCAGGTGACATGGCCGTGTGAAGCTCACACGGCCGTGGTATGCTCTGCCACTACCCCCTTGCACGGTCATGTAGATCTACACAGCCTGCTCTGCCTCTGGTTCTGGAACTCCTGCGTGGCCATGTCTGGGACACGACCAGGGCGTTCTTGGCTTCTAGTGATGTTGCATGGCCGTGTGATACAAACGACCATGCACTGCTTTGGCTCGGCAAGGCTTGCACGACCGTGTGATACTCACACGACCTGGACACTCCCTCATTCTGCCAGTGCTGCAAGGGTGAGGATCACCACACGGCCTGGGAAACTCCCCATGACAGGGACGTGTGGCACACAGGGATGGTGCCTTCTGTTGGTGCTAGAAGCATCCGATGATCGAACCCAAGTTTTGATAATGGCAAAGGGTTCAAAGTTAAGTCTTGTTGTTATCTAACATGTTGAATGAGTATTTCAGGAAAGTCCTAACTGCGGTTAGGCAGGTGAAAACCCTAGGGGGTGGTAACTCTAGGTGGAGAAAAGTCCTAGCTGCGGTTAGGCAAAGGGAAAACCCTAGGGGGTGGTAACCCTAGGTCATAGGGGGCCGTAACCCTATGCGGAAAGTCTTGGCAGGTCGATGGCTTCAGGAAAAAGTCCTAGGGGGTGGTAACCCTAGGTGGAAAGTCCTGATGTCACGAACCAGGTGACAGACTGGACTAGCCAGGAAGCGGATGTCCAACAGAAAGTTCGGAAGCGTCGAGTGCTGAGCAAAAGTCCAGTCGATCTGGAGGATCGCACTGGCAACAGGTAAATCTCCTGAGTGGAGTAGGTGAGGACGCGTTCCCCGTAGAGGGAACAGTAGGCGTCAGGTCGACCTAGGGTTTCCGGTCAGAAATCCGAAGTCAGACTCGGACAGTCCGGAGACTGTCTATACTTCATTTATCATATTTATTGTATTAGGTGCTAACTTTGTGTTGCAGGGTAGTGTTTGGGACTAACGTATCTTGTAGGTGCAAAGGAGCAACCTAAAGCCTCGGATGAACAGTGTCCGAGGCGCCTTCATGGAGCTTGGAGGCGCCTCGGGTGCAAGGCTGGAGTTGGTTGTGAGAAGCTGTTCAAGGCGCCTTGATGAACAGTGGAAGGCACCTTGAACAGATGAAGGCACCCTGTGAATAGTGGAAGGCGCCTTGAATCTGTGATAAAATTAGACCAATTCGCTCCTCATCTCCGCGGCTAACTCGGCCTACTCAAGGTGCCTTGGGTGGCATTCAAGGCGCCTTGAACACTATTTATAAGGGGGTTCAACCAGCAGCTTTGAAAAATGAACTCCAAGCAATCCTTACGCTACAAGTTGCTCTAGAAACGCCCAGAAGTGATGTTATAAGTCCCCGACAACCCGGAGCTTCAGATTCTGCTACTTTATTGTTGTCGATATAATTTGTTTTAGTTCTTTCAATTGTAATATCTTATTGTACATTTTATGAGCTTATAGTTGTTGCCCACGGAAAGCGATCAAGGATCGCGGGCCTTCAAGTAGGAGTCGCCTTAGGCTCCGAACGAAGTAAAATCGACCTGTGTTCTTGTGTGCTTGCTTTTATTCCGCTGCTTTATTTACTCTAACGCTGTTTACGATTCCGATACGAACGAATTAGCCGCGAGCGCTATTCACCCCCCCTCTAGCGCGTCTCGATCCAACACCTTCCTCCTTCGTTTAATTGTAGAATTCACCTCGAACATCAATTCTTCTCCAAAATTGACTCTTGCATACAGAAAATGCACAAAAGCATATCTCCTAACAAAAAGAGTAAATATGATAAAAGCAAAGCTGAAAGTATGAAAATGCATAGATAAAGCGTGTGCAAAATATGTGAATGTGCGTCAAAACATGCTAAACAACTGTATACAATATACGCACATCACACCCCCGGACTTAAACTTTTGCTTGTCCTCATGCAAAAATGTCACAATCTTAATTCATATGCTCTACAATGCATTCATAATCTCTAATGTACTTTCCTAACTCTATCAAAAAGTTTCATTAACAAGCATGATCATGGAAACAAGTCAAGTATGACTCAAGCATAAGTCTCTTGTGCATAGTGCAAAAAGTGACTCAAACTTTTCAAGTTTCAATCTATGTCCTAGTCAAGTCGTCATCCAAATGAGTTCCTAATGTTTCCCGTGATAGGCATGTAATCAGTGATAGACACTTACCTGCCACACACTTGGTTCATCTTTCTCAATCAACCCACGGTCTCAAAGGCGTGCTCAATCTCAAGAGAAGCTAAGCAGTCATTTCCCCAGTAACCTAACTCGATCTCAAAGGGGTGACTTACTAGATTCCACTCACGACAACTATTTTTTATATCCCTTATTCATTTTTGTTTGTTTTTTCCACTTTTTTTTCATAAGTATTTGCATTGTGCAAAACTTATTCACAAATGTACTTTTAGCACAAATATTGGGATATTTTGATTTTTCCAAATAAGCTTACATGATTTGAGCATCATCCAGTAACTAAAATGAAGTTTGAGAAATCACCATGGAAACCAAGTACTAAACACACAAGATGAATCATGACTATTTCAATGATATCAACTATCCAAGCTCAAGTATAGTGAAGGTAAGATCCTTAAGATCAAGCTAAATCTCAAACTTATCTCCATATGATACTTAGCTTATTTCATGCTACCCAAGATAAAGAAAAGAAGTACACTAAGCATACTACTAGGATCATTTACAACATCATGAATCAAGATAATAAACGTGCTAACATTTTTACTAGAAAGACAAGAAAGCATATAAGTGAAGTTTGATGTTCTCAAGATGTATGCCACAAGATTTTTCAAAAGACAGTAAAATGACTATCAAAACAATCCAAGCAAAACAAGAACAAATGCAAAACAAAATAAACAGCAGAACAAACAGAAAATGCAAAAAAATTTCATGTTTTCAAACCACCCCCCCTAGACTTAAACTCTTCATCGTCCCGATGAAATCAATATGGTAGAGGAGGCGGACGAGGAAAAGGAGGTCTACGTTGTTCTCCAATAGGAAAACTAGGAAAACCAGAGATTTCACCTAGGAATCTATGATATTCATAAAGAGCATCTATTTGTTGGCTAGTAATACTCATGCCCTGTATAAAATCTCTCATTCTAGCTTGATATATATCATAGTCCTGAACAAATTTAGCCATTTGCCCTTGAAAGTTCCTCGTAAACTGAAAGTGATTTTGTACTTCTCTAAACTGGTCATCAGATAAAGAAAAGCCACTTTCCAACATTCTTCGTTGGGCATTTTGCTTCTCAAAAAGTGAGTCCATAGATGTACGGAAATCTGAAAAATTGAATCTAGAGGAACCCGTACCATAGGCAAAAGAATGCCTAGCAGGCTCCGGATGTCCGGAGGACTGCGGGTGTCCAGATGACCAGGGCTCAAGGTGTGCCTCTGTATCTCCAGATATAGAAGGGATGTTCTCGGGGTCTAGATCAGTAATTACCCAATTAGTACGGTTGCCAATAGAAGTTCATTCAGGACAAGGAAGAGGTAAAGGAAAATCATTCGTCCTAAAAAATGCAAAATCATTCTCATCCCGATAAATTACTTTCATAGCAAGACATGCATCAATGTCTATCATGTCATTGCCATGAATAACTTGCAAACCATCTAAATCAAACTCCAAACCATATATCTTGTACACACAATCTTTCTATTGACAAGAATTTCATATCTAGATTTATGCTCTTCATTTCTAAAAATGATTTTGAATTCATTGTCGTTACCTTCGTCGCGTGTGGTCCTCTTCCCCTTGCCTTTTGCTGGTTGTTTTCCTTTTTCCCTTGTCGGTTCCTTTCCTCCGCTTGATCCTCCACTCACCTTGCGAAGTCTCTTCAAAATATTGGACATATTGTCAAGATTAAGTGGGGGAGATACTGTTCTTGGTTGGAGAAGTTAGATCTTGAAGGATTAGATCTTGAAGAACAAGATCTTTGTGTTGGTGCAACCTTAGGTCAAGGTTGACCTGGTTGACCCGACTCGAGTTGACCTGACTCGAGTTGTATTTTGATGTTTGACGAGAATAGAAAAGTTGTATCTTGATGTTTGACAAGAATAGGAACTTGGGAGTGTGGGTGCAACCTTTGGTCAAGGTTGACCTGGTTGACCCAACTTGAGTTGACCTGATTCGGGTAAAGTCCAAGTATGGAGACTTGGCACGGAAAAGTCCAAGTATGGAGACTTGGTACGGGAGAAGTCCAAGCAGGGAGCTTGGCACGGGAGAAGTCCAAGTATGGAAGCTTGGCATGCGAAGTCGGAGAGGGCTCGGCAGCTCGTTCTCTGGACTAGGTCAGAGAGGGCTCGGGAGCTCGTTCTCTGGACTGGACGTGGAAGTCAGAGAGGGCTCGGTAGCTCGTTCTCTGGACTGGATGAAGTCAGAGAGGGCTCGGTAGCTCGTTCTCTGGACTGGATGGAGTCAGAGAGGGCTCGTGAGCTCGTTCTCTAGACCGGACGAAGTCGGAGAGGGCTTGGTAGCTCGTTCTCCAGACTAGGTCAGAGAGGGCTCGGGAGCTCGTTCTCTGGACCGGACGAAGTCGGAGAGGGCTCGGTAGCTCGTTCTCCGGACTAGGTCAGAGAGGGCTCGGGAGCTCGTTCTCTGGACCAGACAGAGGTGGAGAGGGCTCGGTAGCTCGTTCTCCGGACTAGGTCAGAGAGGGCTCGGCAGCTCGTTCTCTGGACCGGATGAGGAAGTCGGAGAGGGCTCGGTAGCTCGTTCTCCAGACTAGGTCAAAGAGGGCTCGGTAGCTCATTCTCAAGACCAGGAAGGCCTTAGGATTTAGGGATGGGAAGCTCTAAATCCACATGGGCATTAGATCAGTCAGCAGACCGATCCAGTGATACTATGGGTTTTCTGATCGGTCTGGTGACCGATCAGTAACTAAACAGTGGCTCACTGTAAGTTATCTGATCGATCACCAGACCGATCAGGAAACGATCAGGAGGCAGAGAAGGTAGGGGGATCGGTCTGTGGACCGATCCACCTATAGCCTAATCGGTCCACAGACCGATTAGGCTTCGGAACCGACTCTCACAGAGAGTTGGGGATCGGTCTGGGGACCGATCAGGAGTCTCCCAGACCGATCAGGTTGGAGCCTGATCGGTCCAGGCCTAGCCGTTGAGACACAACGGCTAGATTCTGTGTCTTCTTTGTCTTCTTCGCAGGTGCAGGATATAAGACCTCTACAGTAGACGAAGGAAAGAGTTCCTCTTTCTCACGAGACTGTGATTTGAGCTTTGCTGAGCTCTGTGTTTCTGAAGCTTCGTGTGAGCTTCCCTCGGCTGGTTTACTGATCAGTTGCTGCTGGCATCGTGAAGTTGTTGCTTCATCGAACTCCAGTCGACAAGAAGGCAAGCAAAGTGTTGTTACATTCATATTCTTCTTGTTTTCTTGCTCTATCTTGTACCCCTTTATTTCTGTTGCAAAAGAGTTTATGGCGAGGTTTCTCCACCCAGAAGGAGTTGTTGTTAGCCGGTTTTTCTGGGGTCTCATCCACCGACGGATTGATAGGCTTCGTCCACCTTACGGACACGCCGAGGAGTAGGAGTATCATCTCCAAACCTCATTATATCATCATATTTGAGGTTTAATCTTCTCCACTTTCGTTTCTACATTGTATTTCCGCTGCGCTAACCTAAATTGTAGGAAGAAACGATAATTTGAGGTCGGCTATTCACACCCCCCCCCTCTCTAGCCGCTATCCGAAGGTCCTAACACTTTGTAGATCTCGGATATAGGAGAAGAGAAAAGTCTAGATCTTGATGAAGCTTGAGGAGAAAGAAGAGTTTGAGATCTAGATCTGAGAAGGTTTAGGAGAAAGTTTGAAGAAGAAGGGAGTTTGGGAGAAGAAGGTTTAGGAGAGCTCGAGGTAGATGATTTGAGGAAAGAGATGAAAGTTTGGAGGGCTTTTCAGGTGAACACAAGGGGTGGATAGCTAGGGTATGGTCATGGAGTTTAAAAAGGGTTAATGCGACATATCCCGTGTTGATGTGCATGAGCGCCCATGTCACGTTCAGTGAGTTCAGCATCTCTCCAACATGATCCATGCTGGAGAACATGAGTGCTAGTGTTTCGTTCAGGTTGCTCAGCACGGGTTGTGTTGATGAACACGACCACCTGTGTCAGCCTCCAAATTTTAATTTTTCACTCCAATGTTTGGTTGATGACCAAACAAAATAAATTGATCAAAAATACTTCAAAACAAAGTTCAATGAATGGAAAAGGAAAAAATCTAAGAAATAAAAAGCTTGGGTTGTCTCTCAAGGAGCACTTGTTTAAGGTCATTAGCTCGACTCCTTAAAAAATTCTCAACTTAGAGCCTTAGCTTTGAGGGGGTTCCTCTCCCCTCCTCCAAGTATTCTAAATTTGAAAGTTTCTTCTCTTGATGGAGCTCTAGCTAGAATAATATACTTGTCACACTTTGAAGGTTCTATATTTGGTCCAGTATCTGGAGACTTTTCAAAATGCCCCTCCAAATGATCTGAATCTCCTTCCTCCTCTTTGCATTCTCTATAGAGATTACTTGATAGTTTGGAGAGATCAAATTCTAGCTTATTGCTCCCCATCGTAAATGAAAGTTTATGATTTTTTACATCAATAATCACTCCATTAGTGGCTAGGAAAGGTCTCCTAAGAATGACCGGAATGCAAGGGCCCTCCTCTATTTCTAGTACCATAAAATTAGTTGACATGACTATTCCTCCTATTTGCACCAAGACATCATCTAAAATCCCTAGAGGGTGCCAGCAAGAGTGGTCTACTAACTGTAATATCATGGTGGTGAGCTTGAGGTCCCCAGACCTAACCTTTTGCACATGGAGAATGAAATTAAACTAACACTCGCTCCTAAGTCACAGAAAGTTTTGTTAGGATCGGTTGAGCTAGAGGGGGGGGGGGTGAATGACTCACTTCTTTTGCTGACCAACTTTGTTTTGCACAGCGGAAATCTGAAGGCAATGCTAACACCGGTATTTACTTGGTATCCACCTCCTCAAGGAGGTGACTAATCCAAGGATCCACACCACTCACACTCTTTCACTATCGAAAACCCTCCTTCTCGGAATCACACCGAAGGTGGAGAAACCTTAACAGAAATACACCTCTCCCTTTTCTTCAAAATAAATATCACAAACGCTACAAAGAAGAAGTAGAGAAAGATTACAAGATTTAACCAGCTTCTTCTTTGCAGGTGAGATTTCAGTACGTAGTAGAGAGGAGCTTGAACCCTTTGCTTTGAATCTTTATCACTTGAGAGCTTTCAAAAGGCTTGGAGAGCAATGGAACAATATATGTTTCGTTGTGCCTTGTTTTCCCGTTTCTTTCCGTGTTTTATACGTTGAGAAAACTAGCCGTTTCTCACGCCGCCATCACCGTGGATCGATTGAGGTCATATTCCAATCGATTCACAACTATCCGTTGGAAGCCATCGCGTCAAGATCGACGGTGCAGATTCTTTTATTTGACTTGGATCGATTGGAGGCAGCGTTTGAATCGATTCAGCCGCTTGCTCATGAAATCGCAGCTGCTTGAATCGATCGGCCGATCGATTCAATACATTGAATCGATCGGCTGATCGATTCAGAGTGATTCTGTGCTTCGCACAGAGTGTTCACGGATCGATCGACCGATCGATTCAATAACTTGAATCGATCGGCTGATCGATTCAGAATGATTCTGTGCTTCGCACAGAATGTTCACGGATCGATCGGCCGATCGATTCAATACCTTGAATCGATCGACTGATCGATCCAGACGCATTCTGTGCTGCGCAGAACTTTACCAATCGATCAGCAAATCGATTGCCTTACCTTCAATCGATCGGCTGATCGATTCAGAGGGCAATTTGCCGCACAACCATTTCTGAATCAATTTTCCATTCGATCTCTGACAGTGAGCCTATCACACACATAATCTTGTGACTTGCAGGAGCTTCTCTTGCCAAGAATCCGGTCCCCGACCTTCTTGGACTTCTCTTGCCTTGCATCTGGTCTTCTGACCTGCAAGAACTCTTTTTGCCAAGAATCTAGTCCTCGACCTTCTTGGTCTTCTCTTGCATCTGGTCTTCTGACCTGCAAGAAACTCCTCCTGCAAACTCACAATGCATGTTAGTTCCACCGTATTAACCTAAACTTAAATAATTGTCAACACTTTGAAACTTCCAGGGCATGATTGCACCAACAATCTCCCCCTTTTTGATGTTTGACAATCTATTTAAGTTTAGGCTAATTTCCAATACAATGATAAATAATGATTGTAGCTTGCTGAAATAATAATTGCATAATTGCAGTAAGCTTGATTTTAATTTACTAAGATAGTCATAAGCAATAAGCATAAACTTCAACATAGATCTCCCCCTTTGTCAAAAATCAAAAGCAAATAACTCCCCCTCAATAAGTGCACAAAGCAAATACGATAAATCCAAGGAATGCTCCCCCTAAAACACACATATATCAATAGAACAGAACAACACTGAAATGTAGAAGCAAAAGGAGAGCGTAGCATAAAAGTATATCATACATTCAAAATAAAAGAGAGTTCACAAAAAGGGCCCCAGAACAACCATCCACACAACAAGATAAAAATACATCATATAGGAACATAAAACTCGATAAGCTCATCTCCAGGAGGGGTGGGATCAGGATTAGCAGCTGGAGCGGACGTAGTAGCCGGAGCAGGAACCGCCGCAGAGTCAGGATCAGGGGCATCCTCAGCAGGAGGAACAGGGGCGGTGGATGGACCAGACTGAGACGGGTGAACCGTCACCCACGAGCCCACTAAGTCCACTAGTGTATCCAGAGTCCGCTGCATCGAAGTCTGCTGCTGGACCACGGTATCCATCATGGTACGCAGGCTGGCTACCTCCAGGGTCAGCTCCTCAAGGCGAGTGGAAACCGTCTCCTCAAAACTCGGAGAAGCTGGCCCATGGAACTCCTCCTCAGCCTCATCCTCCGCAGGAGCCAAGGCCTGTGCCTCCCCCCTGTGGCGAGCTCGGGGTCCCTCCCCAAAAGCACGACCATCGATCCATCTAACTCCAGCTGGACCACCAATCAGACCCGACTTCTTGAAAGAGCGTGAAGAAATCCGAGAATAAGCCACGGTCATGTGCTCCAAACGTCCCCTGGAGACATCAACCTTCTGGGACGCCAGCCAATCTGTGATAAGATGCCTGAAAGGCATATGTATCGTCTGCTGTACGGGCTGGGTGAAATGGATGATGCAATGAAAGATATTCAGAGTGATGTTGATGTCAAGGGAATGACGAATGGCGTAGAGAGCAAACATATGAGGCGGTCGGAGAGTGGCTAGGGCACGAGAGGCAATGGGGAAAAGATAGTTGATGATCACCTTAAACAAAGCGGCATTTTCAGCCGATAACTCAAGAGAAGAGAATTTGGTGACATGAGCATCTGGCCCATCCGGACACGGACGACCAAAGAGAAATTGATGCATGGATGCGATGCTAATACGCTCAAAAGGTGGAGGGAGCTCATCGGGAAGAGTGGGATAAAAGACAAAATCATTATCTGAAGGTAGACATTTAAGATAAGATTGAAGAATCTCATAGGAGAAGTCTAGGCTCCGTTTTGCTACACGAGTACGATAATGTACACCATCTGTAGTGTGTAAATTATTATAAAATTCGGAGACTAGACCTATATTGATATCCCTCTCACAAGTCAACAAGGAGTCAAGTTTATAATGTTTGAACCTATTATAGGTATCAAAGCAAGATGATCTATAATATTGCAAATTCACTGATCTAGGGGATATAAGTTTGAAAGCATTTTTGGTGAAAGCTTGTTGCATTGCAGCATTTGGAAACCTAGGGTCAGTGGGAAACCGAGGACGTGAGGAAGGGACAGACGACCCTTCGCCCGATTCACGGACCTTTTGTTTCTTTCTGTGGGATAGAAAACAAATGCACGACATGCCCAGGGTTGACAGTGAACGGGAAGGAATGCAAGTAATGCAAAGATTCAAGGGTAATGCAAGGAATGCAATGCATGAGGGATAATGCAATGCATAAAGACACAAAAAAAACATACAGATTAGGTCAAAAATAGGAGAAAAAAGAGCAACAAGGAGTAGAGTAAGGAATGTTACCTAGGGTTAGGGTTTGGAGTCCGCATCTTGTGTGAGGACGCGGAGCCAAGGAAGGGAGCTGCCCAGTGCGTCGAGAGAGAGCTGGAAGAGAAGTGGAATAGCTCCTCTTCGCCGGAGAAGCACGCCGGAGTGACGAACGAGACAGGCAGAACCGTCGCCTGGGAAGTCGCCTAGGGCAAAAGCCGCGTCGAGAGAGAGAACGAGAAAAGAAAAAATTAAGGGATCGATTCGGATCCACGGGTTTAAGACGGGTTTTAGGGCTTCGATCGATCGACCGATTGATTGAGAGTAATTGAATCGATTGGTCGATCGATTCACAATGCTTCTGTGAAAGTCGAACAAAAGTCTGAATCGATCCATGGATCGATTCAGACGCCTTCTGTGGAAAAACGAAAGGGTGTCTCAATCGATCCATTGATCGATTGAGGTTCTCTGAATCGATCCATTGATCGATTCAGATGCCTTTTGTGGAAAACCGACGAGCGTCTCAATCGATCCATTGATCGATCGAGGTACTCTGAATCGATCCATTGATCGATTCAGATGCCTTCTGTGGCCAAGTGCGAGCCTCCCAATCGATTGACCAATCGATTGGGAAGCCTGATAGTTCTGCATGTCTGAAAAACTTTCAGAACCAAGATTTGGAAAAGCACAACTAATTGTACATGACTCCAAAAATCACGAAATTTTGCATAGACACTATATATATCCCATATTATCAAGGAAAAATAAAGTTTAATAAAAATAACCTCGTCTTAATGAAAACTTACACAAAACCACAAATTATTGAAAACTTCAAAGATATGAGGAAGTTTGTATCTATCTTTTTCATAATAATCCCCATCCAATAACACACTTCAACCAATGTTTCAGAAGTGAGTTGTGACATGATCAATTGGAAATTTCCAATCATAATCGTAGGGCAACGGGCACATGAGTTGTACACTTGCTTTCCCTATGATTGGACAATTGAATGTTTCATGTGAAAATCATTTTTCTTGGCCAACTTAATGCATCATAACAAGCATTATGACCAAGATAAATGTTCCTAACCTCTCACCCCCATCTAAATCACACAAAGAAGATAACCCTATGTGTTTGTGAGAGGCAAAAATTAAGGTGAAGAACCCAAAGGCTCTACCTATAAAGTGACCATGGAGGATTTGATTTAATCAATACAACACATTCCCAATTCTCTTCTAAGAAAACTAAATTCAACTTCGGGAAGAGGTTTGGTGAAGATATCGGCTAAGTTAGATTTTGATCCAACATAATTTAAAATGATATCACCTCGAGCTACATGATCACGGATAAAATGATGTTTAACCTCTATGTGTTTCGTTCTTGAATGATGAACGGGATTTTTTGTTAAGTTGATTGTACTCACATTATCACAAAGTACTTGAACATTGTTATAGGTAAGTTTATAGTCTTCTAGAGTATGAGTCATCCACAATAATTGCGATACACACTCTCCCATGGCAATATATTCCGCTTCGGTTGTGGAGAGAGCTACACAATGTTGTTTTCTACTTGACCAACTTACTAAAGAGGACCCTAGAAATTGACAACTACCACTAGTGCTTTTGCGATCCAACTTGCATCCGGCATAATCGGAATCGGTATAGCCCACTAGGTCAAAAGTTTCGGTTCTAGGATACCAAAGACCAACATTTTGAGTCCCCTTGAGATAACGAAGAATTCGCTTAACGGCACTCAAATGTGACTCCTTGGCACAAGATTGATACCTAGCACATATACCTACGGCGAAAAGTATATCCGGTCTACTAGCCGTGAGATAGAGAAGACTTCCTATAGCACTACGATACACTTTGGAGTCAACTTCTTTCCCCTCAATGTCTTTATCCAACTTAGTATTTGTGGCCATGGGGGTAGATATTTCCTTTGCATTTTCCATTCCAAATTTCTTAAATAGCTCTTTGACATATTTGGATTGATGAATGTAAATGCCCTCTTTTGTTTGCTTAATTTGTAATCCTAGGAAAAATGTCAACTCACCAACCAAACTCATTTCGAATTCACTCTCCATGTGATTAATGAATTCATTTAAAAAATCTTTATTTGTGGAACCACAAATAATGTCATCTACATATACTTGGGCCACAAACAAATCATTACCATTATTTTTCAAGAATAAAGTAGGATCAATTTTTCCTCTATGAAACCCTTTTGATACTAGAAATGTTGACAATCGTTCATACCAAGCCCGAGGAGCTTGTTTTAGTCCATATAAGGCCTTTTTAAGTTTATATACATGGGTTGGACACTCCAAATTTTCAAATCCCGGTGGTTGCTCAACATATACTTCTTCCTTTATTACACCATTTAAAAATGCTGATTTTACATCCATTTGGTACAATTTGAAGCTCTTGTGGGCGACAAAGGCCAACATCATTCTAATTGACTCCAATCTTGCTACGGGTGCATAAGTTTCATCATAGTCCAACCCTTCTACTTGATTGAAACCCCTAGCGACCAATCTAGCTTTGTTTCTCACCACTATCCCTTTATCATCAAGTTTGTTCCTAAAAACCCATTTTGTATCAATAATTGATTTGTTGTTAGGCCTAGGAACTAAATCCCAAACTTGACTTCACTCAAATTGAGATAATTCATCTTGCATTGCTAAAATCCAATCCGGATCAAACAAGGCATCATCAATGGTTTTTGGTTCTATTTGAGATATTAGGGCAACTTGACTTCCTTCATTTCTAAAGTAAGATCGAGTTCTCACTCCTTGAGTAATGTCTCCTACTACTTGATCTAAGGGATGATTTACATGAGTCCTAATAGGTCTTGAGTCTTGATTTGTTATAATTTCGGGTTCAAGTGGCAAAGGTTCATTTTTCTCACCATCACTTTCTTGATTTTCTTCTCCTTGATGATTTACCTCATTTAGTGTTAGTTTCTCTAACTCAAATTGTAATTCTTCATTATTTGTTCTTATAGCGTTTAAAGAGGGATTTTCTTCAAATACAACATTTAGTGATTCTTCAACTAGTTTTGATCTTTTGTTGTAAATTCGGTATGCCTTGCTATGACTTGAGTATCCTACAAGAATCCCCTCATCCGCCTTAGCGGAAAACTTTCCCAAGTGATCATTGGTGTTTAGAATATAGACCTTACACCCAAATACTCTAAGATGCTTAATTGTAGGTTGTTTACCAAACCACAATTCATGAGGTGTTTTTCCTAGAAACCTATGTATTAAAGTTCAATTTTGGACATAACAAGCCGTATTGATTGCTTCGGCCCATAGGAAACTATGTAGTGAATATTCATTTAACATGCTCCTAGCGGCCTCTTGTAACACCCTATTTTTCCTCTCAACAACTCCATTTTGTTGAGGTGTTCTAGGGGTTGAAAACTCATGTTTGTAGCCTTTTTCCATACAAAACTTGTGAATCTATCATTTTCAAACTCACCTCCATGATCACTTCTTATTTTGTTTATCTTATGAGCCTTTTCATTTTCTACTCTATTACAAAAAGCAATCAAGGTATCTAGAGTTTGATCCTTATGTTTCAAGAAAAACACCCATGTATATTTAGTGTAATCATCCACAATTACAAAGCAATATCTACTACCATTTAAAGAACTATATTTGCTACTATCAAATAAATCCATGTGAATGAGCTCTAAAGCATTTGAAGTACTTACAACATTTTTACCTTTATGAGTAGCTTTGGTTTGCTTACCCATTTGACATGCATCACATATTTTGTCCTTTTGAAACTTCAACTTTGGCAATCCGTGCACCAACTCCTTCCTTGAGAGATTTTTGATATTCTTCATGTTGGTGTGAGCGAGTCTCCGGTGCCAAAGCCACGTCTCCTCTTCTTTGGACATGAGACACTTAGCAAACACATTAGTAGCACCAAATAGTTCAACTTGATAAATATTTTCTTTCTATGGCCTATGAGAACATTGGTGTTTAGTTCACTATGTTTGACTAGGCATTGAGATGAGTTGAACTCAACTCTATACCCCGAGTCACATAGTTGACTAACACTCAAGAGATTAAAGCCATGCCTTTTACTAGTAACACATTTTTATTACAAATTTCTCGGAAATTCTAATATCTCCAATTCCTATAACTTTTAGCTCACCACTATTACCAAAAGAAACGGTACCTTTACTTTTGTGTCTAAATGATGAAAATTTTGATGAGTATCCGTCATATGCTTAGAGCATCCACTATCTACGAACCATGTTGTTGGATGCTCCCCTTCAGATGCCTGTTTAAACACGATGAACCAAATGTTTTGGTACCCACACTTTGGGTCCGGTAGCATCAATAACAAATTGCTTGGGTACCCAAGCTTGAACAACCTTAACCCTTGAAGCATGGTTTCTACTAATTAGGGACATGAATTTAACTTCCTTATCTTGAGATTTGAAACCTAGTCCCGCTTTATTGTACACGCCTCTTTGAGCTCCTAGAATCATGTCTAAGTATTTTGAGCTTGAAGTAAATTTTACTAGAGCACATCTAAGATCATCAACTTGTGATTTCAATGATACATTTTCTTTTTCAAGATCATCAACATCATTTTTGTCATTTTCATGAAGCATGCAACTTTCACATGGCACAATTTCATTTTTGAGTGATTTCAATTCATTTTGCAATCTTTTGACCTTCCCTTTTGATTTAGCTAGTGCGTTGGTTAAGCATGCAATGGTGGCATACATCTTATCAAGTTTGGGAGAAATTACCTCGTCATCACTAGACGATGACTCACTTGAAGACTCCACATCCTCTCCATGACTATTTTCATCTTCACTATCTTCAACATGGCTTAAGGCCATAAGAGCCATGTGCTTTGAGCTCTTCCTTTCATCTTCTTCCGATGAGCTTGACGATGAGTCATCCCATGTGGCTTTCAAAGCCGTCTTCTTTTTCTTGATCTTTTCCTCTTGCTTCTTCAACTTTGGACACTCCGTTTTGTAGTGCCCATTTTTCTTGCATTCATAGCAAATAACATCTGTCTTAGACTTAAAATTCACAAGAGATTTACATTTTCTCTTTTCATCATTGAAAATCTTCTTGACATCCTTTTTGTCAAACTTCCTTGAATGTCTCATCATTCTTCAAACAAAGTTTGTCATTTCACTAGATCATAGCTCTTCATCACTATCACTATCACTATTTTGTTCAAATTCCGAAGATGACTCCTTCTTCTCCTTTTTCTTTTCCTTGTGCTTCTTTTTGCTCTTTTCACCTGCAACCAAAGCTATACCATTCTCTTTGTGGCTTGTGTTAGCTTGCTCATGTAATTCAAGTTCACAAAATAATTCATCCAATTTTACTATTGACAAATCCCTTGATACCTTATAGGCATCTACCATGGATGACCATAATGAATTTCTTGGGAAGGATTTTAAAGCATACCTTATGAGGTCTCGGTTCTCTACACTCTCTCCAACTGAATGAAGACCGTTTAGGAGTTCCTTGAACCTCCCATGTAGTGAACTTACCGTTTCTCCATCCTTCATGGTGAAGTTTTGAAGTTGATTTATCAACAAATCCCTCTTTGCAATTCTTGAATCCTTGGTGCCTTCATTTAGTTCAATAAGCTTATCCCACAAATCCTTGGCACTCTTAAAGGGTCCAACTTTGTTGAGTTGTTCCGAGCTTAATCCACATTGAAGAGTCACAATCGCCTTTGCATTTGCTTGAGCCTTCATTTTTTGTTCAACAGTCCACTTGGATGACTCAAGCATTTTTCCATTTTCAGTTGGCGCCATGAATCCCTCCGTGATTGAGAACCACATATCAATTTCGGTCATGAGATAGTGTTCCATGCGGCTCTTCCAATAAGCAAAATTGCTGCCTTCATAGAATGGTGGTCGTGAAGTACTATGTCCCTCCTTCATTGACATCTTGTAGCTCTTTAACTTGTGCTTTCTTGACGATGAATCCTCAAAAGCAAACCAATGCTCTGATACCACTTGTTAGGATCGGTTGAGCTAGAGGGGTGGGGTGAATGGCTCACTTCTTTTGCTGACCAACTTTGTTTTGCACAGCGGAAATCTGAAGGCAATGCTAACACCGGTATTTACTTGGTATCCACCTCCTCAAGGAGGTGACTAATCCAAGGATCCACACCACTCACACTCTTTCACTATCGAAAACCCTCCTTCTCGGAATCACACCGAAGGTGGAGAAACCTTAACAGAAATACACCTCTCCCTTTTCTTCAAAATAAATATCACAAACGCTACAAAGAAGAAGTAGAGAAAGATTACAAGATTTAACCAGCTTCTTCTTTGCAGGTGAGATTTCAGTACGTAGTAGAGAGGAGCTTGAACCCTTTGCTTTGAATCTTTATCACTTGAGAGCTTTCAAAAGGCTTGGAGAGCAATGGAACAGTATATGTTTCGTTGTGCCTTGTTTTCCCATTTCTTTCCGTGTTTTATACGTTGAGAAAACTAGCCGTTTCTCACGCCGCCGTCGCCGTGGATCGATTGAGGTCATATTCCAATCGATTCACAACTATCCGTTGGAAGCCATCGCGTCAAGATCGACGGTGCAGATTCTTTTATTTGACTTGGATCGATTGGAGGCAGCGTTTGAATCGATTCAGCCGCTTGCTCATGAAATCGCAGCTGCTTGAATCGATCGACCGATCGATTCAATACATTGAATCGATCGGCTGATCGATTCAGAGTGATTCTGTGCTTCGCACAGAGTGTTCACGGATCGATCGACCGATCGATTCAATAACTTGAATCGATCGGCTGATCGATTCAGAATGATTCTGTGCTTCGCACAGAATGTTCACGGATCGATCGGCCGATCGATTCAGTACCTTGAATCGATCGGCTGATCGATCCAGACGCATTCTGTGCTGCGCAGAACTTTACCAATCGATCAGCAAATCGATTACCTTACCTTCAATCGATCGGCTGATCGATTCAGAGGCAATTTACCTCACAACCATGTCTGAATCGATTTTCCATTCGATCTCTAACAGTGAGCCTATCACACACATAATCTTGTGACTTGCAGGAGCTTCTCTTGCCAAGAATCCGGTCCCCGACCTTCTTGGACTTCTCTTGCCTTGCATCTGGTCTTCTGACCTGCAAGAACTCTTTTTGCCAAGAATCTAGTCCTCGACCTTCTTGGTCTTCTCTTGCATCTGGTCTTCTGACCTGCAAGAAACTCCTCCTGCAAACTCACAATGCATGTTAGTTCCACCGTATTAACCTAAACTTAAATAATTGTCAACACATTGAAACTTCCAGGGCATGATTGCACCAACAAGTTTTACTTATATTCTTGTCTTTGATTAAGCATGGAATGGAGAAGCTTCCCAGATCTTTAAATTTTGGAGGATGCTTGTTTTAGATTATAGCACTACATTCTTCCGTTAGTGCAATGGTTTCATGATTCTCCTTTCTAATCTTATGGGATATGATATCTTTCATAAACTAAGAGAATTATGGCATTCAGTGCATAGCTTCTAGTAGTGGTACCTCCAAGCAAATATCTTTTATCATTTCTAAAAATTTATCAAACTCCTCATCATGTTTCATTTTTGCAAACCTCTATGGGAATGGGATTGGGGTTGGTAGGTTTGAACTAGAGGCTTTAGCAAAAGATCTTCTTTTGGCTCCTTAAGCTTGCTTAATTCTTCCTCTACCACCTCATATGTTTCAAATGAATCATCTTATTTAACATGACTTTTTGGTTCATCTATCACCTTTCCTTTTAAGTCTTGTAAAACCTTCTCACTCCTTAAATTCATTGTATTGGAATACTTAACTGAATTTATCTTGAAAATTTATTCGTGTTTCTCAAAACTGAACTTGCCACTTGACCTACTTGATTCTCCAACATTTTTGTGTGATTTATCAAAGTATCAACTAAAATTCTCAATTCTTTAATCATGACATCATGATTGATATGTTGTTGATAAAATTTCTCATTAGCTTTAGGTTGTGTTATAATAAATTATTCCATTATCTTTTCTAGATGTGATTTTTGTAGCTGAGTTTTTGAATTTTGGCCGCAGCCCCCTTGATTTAGGAATTTCCCTTGATTTGTGCGATAAGAGAAATTTGGGTGGTTCCTCCATCCCAAATTATAGGTATTAGAGTAGGGGTCATTTAACCTTGTATTGAATTTGTTGTTTGCATCCACATGCTCCACTTAATTTCCTTGCACGGATGCCAACATTGAACAATTCTCCCCCACATATCCAAAATTTATATAGATTTCACAAGAAGCAACGATAACATTAGTAGGGTTGGTATTGAATGTGTTAAACCACTTGCTCATGTTTACAATTTTACCACCATAAAGTCCACTTGATTTATTGAATGTATCCCTGAGGCTTACATTGGGATACTTCTCTCATTAACCCAATGATGATGATTAAATGCAATGCTTTCAATAATCTCCTCATCTTCTTCAAGTGTTTTGTTCATTATAGCCCCTTCAGCAGATAAGTCTAAAGATATTTTAGCAGTGTAGGAAATTTCATTCTAGAATGTATGAATAATTAGCCATCTCTCCAACCCAGGATGTGGGCACTACAACAATAAGCTTTTATATCTATCCCAAGACTCAAATAATGACACCCCATCCTTTTGCATGAAATTTGTAATAAAGTGCCTCATGTGAGCTATCTTGCTTGGGAAGTAATATTTATTGAGGAATCTCAGTTCACATTGATCCCATATTGATATACATTCCGGGGAAAGTGATGATGATCACAACTTAGCTTTGTCCCTTAATAAGAAGAGGAACAACAAAAGTCGGATAACATCAGTAGAAACCCCATTTTGCTTTAATGTCCCATAAATTTCTAAAAAAAAAAAAATCCAAGTGTAGATTTGGGTCTTCCATCGGTAATCCATTGAATTGACATTGTTGTACCTTGCAAATTAGAGTCAGCTTGAGCTCAAAATTATTGCCTTCTATTGTAGGTCAAGCGGTGCTTGATTTGAATCATCTCACACTTGGTGATGCAAAATAACCAAGTTGTCTATTGTTGTTTTCCATGAGTAGGTTAGGGATATTTTGATTCTGATTCTGATTCATTGCTTGATGTTCTCTCAATTGTTAATGGTATGTGATCATGTCTGAAGGAAACAAATGTTGGGATTTTCGAGCTGCAAAAACCGCTTTTTGCGTTGCGGAAACCCCGAAATCCCATGCCACCGGATCCGTGTGAATATTAAAATTTTACATGTACAAGTTTTTTCTAATCCTAGATCTACTTTAGATCTACATGTTTAGGAGTTTATACCTTTGTAGCGAAGCCCTTCGCTTATCCCGCTCGTCCAAGGTTCGCCGGATCTCAAGGGTGTCAAATGAACACCCCTCTATGTGTATTCACACGAACAAAAGATGGAGAAGAAACCTTAGAGTGTGCTAGCACCCTTGAAGGTTTCGGCCAAGGTGGAGGAGAGGGAGAGAAGAAGAAACAAGGAGGAAGAAGATGAGAGTTACAAAACAAAAATGAAACTCCCAACACTTGAATGGTGGCTGACCACTTCATGAAAGAAGTTATATACCTCCATGGGATATCAAGAGTCACAACTCTTGATCTCCCTCATGATGTGGCACACACATAAGCCAACCTTGATGATGTGGAACATCATCATTGGCCCACTTAATGCCAACTCACAAATGAGGTGGCAATGGTCAAGTCAAACTTGACCTTTCATCTTCCCTCTCAAGTCAAGTCAAACTTGACCACTTCTCTCCCATGGTTGATCAAATCTAACCATTTGATTCAAATCAATTTAATATAATGAATCTCTATTCATTGATTAAATTGATTCAATGAAACATAATCTAAATTAGATCCATTGAACACATGAATCAAATCGAGTCCAACTCAATTAGTTTAAGTTGGATTACTCTTAATCAAATTTGGTTCATCACATGAACCTAATCCTCTTGGTTCATCATATGAACCTAATCTCCATCTAATTGCCCTTTGTGCGTGACCCTATAGGTTCTTGTAACGTTGGCAATGCTCCTAAACCCATTTAGAAGCATAAGTAATGATCGGTATCTAGCAACACATCATTACTACCCAAGTTACAAGAATGTTGAGATCCAACATCACCTTGTGACTCTTCATAATATATGACAAGGGTCCTTCTATCCTTGACACCTAGATTGATCAATGTGAGGCATAGACCGTGTCATCCTCTAATCAATCTAAATCTTGGACTCTAAGTAGACTCACTCTAATCAAATGAGCTCAATATTTCATATTGACTCACTTGGGCATGACAATGCACTTAGTGGTCTCACTCTATCAAGAATAACGATGTCACTCCCGTTATATAGGAGGGATAGATCCCATCTACATCACTCACATCCCTCCGCATAATTTGTTACATACCCAGTAATCGCCTTTATAGTCCACCGAGTTATGGGTGATGTTTGACGAAGCAAAAGTATGTAACTCCTTATGTAGGGAACCATGGTGACTTCAGGTCCAAGGACTAATAGTCATACTAATAGCCACATGAGAAAGTATATGACACTCATATAACGATCCATGATACTTTCTCATGGCGGGCCATTCAGTATACATTCTCCAATGCATACTCATGTGTCAACTTGATATCTCTATATCCATGACTTGTGAGATCAAGTCATCGAGTTGACCTACATGCTAGTCTCGTCGCAGTAACATTGTCCCTGAATGTTAATACTTGACTATGAATGATTAAGAGTAGTGTTCTCTATATTATCTCACTATCGATTCAACCAATCGATGATATAGATAAGAATCTTCCACTCAAGGACATTATTATACTTAGTTATTTGGCACCAATACAAGTAAGTATAATAACCAAAAGGAAATGCCTTTATGTACATAGGAATATGATACAACGAGTCCATACAACAATCATCATATGATTGGTTCTAGGGATCTAACTAACAATCTATCACTAGTACTAGTGCCAATCAGTGTAGGATCTAAGGCCCAATGACCTAGTGTGACCATCATGCTTTCTCTGTGCCAAAGCCTTGGTCAAGGGATCAGTGATGTTAGCCTCTGTGAACTCTTCCAGCTTACAGCACCACCATTCAAGCAAAACACAAACCCAGACTGCGATCTATAATCATCCTGGTTAGTTTGGAAGCTGGCATCACTGTAACTCTTTACAGCTAGCTCGCCATTGTCTCCATATATCAAGAAATATTCTTTAGTCCTTCTTAAGAACTTAAGAATATTCTTGACTGCTATCCAGTGACTTTCACCTGGATCTGACTGGTATCTGCTCGTCATACTCAAAGCATACGAAACATCAGGACGAGTACATAGCATGGCGTACATGATAGATCCTATGGCTAAGGCATAAGGGATCATATCCATGCGATCTCTCTTCTCTCTAGAAGAGGGACTTTGAGTCTTCGAAAGACTCACACCATGTGACATCGGCAGAAATCCCTTCTTGGAGTTCTGCATGGCAAACCGTAGTAATACCATGTCGATATATGTACTCTGACTTAGGCCAAGCAATCTCTTAGATCTATCTCTATAGATCTGTATGCCTAGAATACGGGTTGCTTCACCTAAGTCCTTCATTGAGAAAAATTCCTTAACCAAATCTTTACTGACTACAGTAATGGGATGTCGTTCCCAATGAGTAGTATGTCATCCACATACAACACAAAGAAGACAACTGTGTTTCCTACAACCTTCTTGTAGACACAAGGTTCATCTTCATTCTTGATGAAACCAAACTGTTTGATTGCATCATCGAATCGAAGATTCCATCTCCGAGAAGCTTGCTTTAGTCCATAAATGGACTTATGCAGCTTGCATACTCTGCCAGTATGCTGTGGATCTACAAAACCCTCAGGTAGTTTCATGTACACATCCTCGAGCAAGTTTCCATTTAGAAACGCGGTTTTGACATCCATCTGTCAAATCTCATAATCGTGGTATGCTGCAATAGCAAGCATAATCTGAATGGACTTAAACATCGCTACTGGAGAAAAAGTTTTATCATAGTCAATACCATGAATTTACTTGAAACCTTTATCTACCAGACGAGCCTTATATATCAGTCCATCCATGTCAGTCTTTCTCTTAAAGACCCACTTACACCCAATGGGTTTAACCCCTTCAGGTGAATCAAGCAAAGTCCATACTAGGTTGGTGTACATGGATTCCATTTCGGATCTCATGGCATCTAGACATTTCTCAGAATCTGGTCTCATCACAGCTTCCTGATAAGAGGTAGGTTCATTCTCAATGAGCATAGCGTCATCATTGTCAGACAAGAGAAATGAGTATCTCTCAGGCTAACGACGTACCCTATAAGACCTGCGAAGAGGTATGCCTACTTGAACTGGTTGTTATTCCTCAACTCCTTGTGGAACAATCTCATCATCCACAACACTTTGTGGTTCCAGTTCAACTTCCATCAAGGCTTCAGTGCTATGGTCCATATCCTGAACTTCTTCAAGATTGAACGTACTCCCACTAGTTTTTCTAGAAACAAAGTCCCTTTCTAGAAAAACCCCAGTCTTAGCCACCACTACTTTGTGTTGACTAGGAATGTAGAAGTAATATCCCTTCGTTTCCTTGGGATATTCAATAAAATATCGCTTATCAGATTTGGGTCACAATTTGTCCGAGACTTGACGTCGAACGTAAGCCTTACACCCCCAAATCCTCATAAAAGACACTTGGGCATCTCTCCCAGTCCATATCCTATATGCTGTCTTTATCACAACCTTGGATGGAACATGGTTGAGTATGAAGACTGCTGTGTCCAGAGCATAGCCCCAAAGAGATGTAGGAAGATCTGTGTGACTCATCATAGATCGTACCATATCTAATAGGGTACGATTCCTCCTTTCGAATACACCATTCCACTGTGGTGTTCCAGGAGGAGTGAGCTGGGATGGAATCCCACACTCAGCTAGATAGTCATGAAACTCATGGCTAAGGTATTCACCACCTCGATCTGATCGAAGTATCTTAATACTCTTGCCAAGCTGGTTTTGTACTTCATTCATGAATTCTTTGAACTTTTCAAAGGATTCTGACTTATGTGTCATCAGATACACATAACCATATATACTGAAGTCATCAGTAAATGTAATGAAGTACCTATAACCACCTCTGGCAGCGACATTGAAAGGGCCACATACATCACTATGTATAAGTCCTAACAAGTTAGTCGCTCTCTCGCTGTGTCCACTAAAGGGAGTCTTGGTCATCTTGCCTAGTAGGCATGACTCACATGTCTCATATGATTCAAAATCAAATGAGTCCAGCAAACCATCTTTATGGAGCTGGGATAAGTGTTTGCCATTTATATGACCTAAGCGACAGTGCCTGTGATAGGTTTGGTTCATTTCATTTGATTTGAACCTTTTGGTATCTATGTTATAGATGGGGTTCTCTAAGTCTAGAATATAAAGTCCGTTAATCAGAGGTGCACTATAATAGAACATATCATTTAAATAAACTGAACAACATTTGTTATTTATTATAAATGAAAAACCTTTCTTGTCCAAATAAGAAACTGAAATTATGTTCTTAGTAAGAGTGTATACTAGCAAACACTTATCTAGAAATAAGAATCACATTGGTCAAATGTCTACATTTATGATAAATAAAGTTGTTCAATTAATTTATATTGTAGATAACATGGTGTGTGGTGTCACACACAGAGGATCATGTTATCAGTACCTTATAAATTATAAATAGTAGCTCACGACCATAATGGAAAGGAACAAACCATTGGAAGGTCGTAGTGTAATTAGGTATTAGTTTATCTTAACTATATAATTACACTAGTACACTTAGAGTGTATTGAGTAGGACCATTAGAGGTCGTTTCTTTTATACTGACTTTATAAAGAAACAAAGACCTCAGTTATTATGGAAGTGTGTGCTCTTAATCCTAATATAATAACAAGCACATATATTTGATATTTATTTCTTTAATTTATCAATGGGTGAGATTTAGTTCGATGAATCAATAAGCCCGATAAGTTGGGAAATGATATCACTTATAGTGTGTGTTGTTGATTATAGAAGGAAACGTTCTAGTGATCTAGGTTGAGAATGTCCCCAAGAGGAGCTCATAAGGATTGTCATGTTAAACCCTGCAGGTGGACATAGTCCGACATGACGATGAAGCTGAGTGGTACTACTCTTGAGCTAGATATTAATTAAGTGAGTTGTCAGTAACTTACTTAATTAGTGGACATTTGTTATCTTAAACACAGGGAGACTAACACACTCATAATAAGAAGGAGCCCAAAATATAATTTGGGATTGGTGCAGTAGTTCAATAATAGTTCTTTAGTGGAATGAATTATTATTGATGAAATTAAGTTGTGTGTTCGGGGCGAACACGGAATGCTTAATTTCATCGGGAGACCAAAACCAATTCCTCCTCTCGGTCCCTATCGTAGCCTCTAGTATATAGAGATTTATACCCACCGATACCCACCTTCTTACCCATCCAATGGGTCGGCCAAGCTAGCTTGGAACCCAAGCTAGGGCCGGCCAAGTCCAAGTGGATGAGTTATGTAGGTGGCGCCAAAGCTTGGGTCCCAAGCTTAGGTGGTCGGCCACTAGAATATTAAAAGGATTTTTATTAAAATTATTTCTTATGTGGATATCATGATTTTAAAGAGAGTTTAAAATTAAAATTTCCTTTTATAACTTTCTACAAAAGATTAAGAGAAGAGATTAATCTCTTTCCTTATTTGTAGATTAAAAGGATGGTTTTAATTTTTGGTAAAAACTTTCCTTATTTGTAAATCATCTACATGTTTAAAAGAGAGTTTAAAATTTGAAATCTTTCCTTATTTGTTGATTAAAGGAGGATTTTAAATTTTAAGAAAAATTTCTTTTTAACCATGTTCATGATTTAAAGAAAGTTTAAAAATTAATTATTCTCTTTTATTAGTTTCTACAAAAGATTGAGAAAAGATTTGATATCTTTCCTTATTTGTAGATTAAAAGAGATTTTAATTTTTAGAGATAACTTTCTTTTTATCCACATGTTTAAAAAGAAAGATTTTAATTTATTAAATTTCCTTTTTATAAACCAATCATGAAGGGATTAAATTATTGAAGAAATTTTATAAATTTCTGGAGACAAATTAGGAAGTTTTAATTAATTAAAACTCTCCTTGTTTGTAGCTTTGGTGTGGCTATATAAAGTGAGAAAAGGAAAATTGTTTTAATTAAATAAATTTTTCCTTTTCATGGCAAAAGAGTTAAGGAAGTTTTTAATTAAATTTCCTTATTTGCCAAGACCAAGGATTATAAAAGAGGGGGTAGAGAAGGCTTCATGAAGAACAACCTCTATTATTTCTCTCCCTCTTTTCCTTGGTGTTGTGGC
The DNA here is from genome assembly GCF_018446385.1 of Zingiber officinale. NCBI lineage: Eukaryota > Viridiplantae > Streptophyta > Magnoliopsida > Zingiberales > Zingiberaceae > Zingiber > Zingiber officinale. The sequence continues at coordinate 82,291,215 of NC_055991.1, forward strand.
CGGCCAACCTCTCTTCCTCTCTTCCTCTTGGTGGTGGCCGAACCTTCTCTATTTGCTTGGAGCTCTTGTGGTGGCCGGATACTACTTGGAGAAGAAGAAGAAGAAGGAGAGAAGCTTGTATCCCTTGGAGCTTGGTTGGTGGAAAAAGATCTTCATCTTTTGGAAGCTTTGTGCTTGGCCGAAACTTGAAGAAAGGAGAAGAAGGTGCTTTGGTGGATTCTCATCTCGGAAGATCGTTGCCCACACAACATCCGAGGTTAGAAGAGGAATACGGTAGAAGATCAAGAGGTCTTTCTAAAATGTATAACTAGTATTTTTTCTTTCCGCATCATATTAGTTATTTTTGGAAATAATACCAAATATAAGAGGCTTACGATTCTAGTATTTCGAATATGTTTTTCGAAGTTGTGTTCTTTTGTTTTATTTTTCCTTGTGATTTGATTGTTCTTTTCGGTTAACCTAAAGTTATTTTAGGAAATTAAATATTAGATTTCTATAAAAGGTTTTGTCTAGTCGGTGGTGGTTGCTCCCATATCCAAGAAGGTCATGTGTCTCGCCACGTCAGTACTGGGAACCAATTATGGAAATTAATATTTAATGGAATTAATAACTTAAGGTGATTTGGGTCGAACGTGTTAAGTTCCGCAGGAGATCCAAGTCAAAACCTAAAAGAACAAATAGATTAAGTTTTGGATCAAACGTGTTAAGTTCCGCAGGCGATCCAAAATTTAATTTAAAAGAATACATGGTAGCTAGGAAAAGGTTCAGACCTTTGTACAAAATTTTTGTACAGTGGAACCTCTAGGCTTTCCGAGTAGCAACCAACAATTGGTATCAGAGCTAGGGTTTTGCCTCTGTGTATTTGGTATTAGTTTAATTATGCACATGTCATACATAATTTAGGCAGAATAATAGTAGGATGTGCTAACTTTGTGGATGCAGGATCCAACTATTATGGCTTATAGTTATTATGTGTGTGATTGGACCCTTGGACATGTCAAGGGCATTTTATTGTGTGTGCATGATTGTATTATAAAATACAGCAGGAGCTGTATTTAGTTTTATTAGGATTTTATTTTTGATCTAGATACATGTACATTCCTTTTATGGAATATAGGATCAAAAATGTAAAATTCTATTTATGTCGTGGATCGAATCTTGCAAAGCGTGGAACCTTTTGAGGACCAGATGCGCAGCGAATTAGGAGCAAGATGGATGGCTAGACCCGGTGGCGGTGGCCAAATATGGCAGCAGCTTGGGATGACAACACACGGAGGACAACTAGAGATAAAAGCTATAATAGTTGAAAATTAGATTTTCTATTTATTGCTTTTATATTGTGCTGTGTGTGCATGTTGGTTTACATATTTAGTAGGCTAGCATAGTTAAAATTCCTCATTTATAAATAACTAAGTGGGAGAGGGATTTTTAAGTAAATCCCATGGTCTCCATTACTGGTTTGTAAGTGATGCAAACAAGCTTGCGCGTTGGCTCTGAGTGCCTTCCTCCATAACGGATGAGCTTGTTTGTGGATCACTAGAACAGACTTCCATTTTTGGATGACTATAGGAAGTTAATTAAGAGCGTGTGATCTTCCCCAACGGAAGGGGCATAATCTTATTAATGGACTTAGTGTCAAGTAATGGTATACACTTAGACACATTTAATAGTATCCTCCCCATCGGAGTCACTGCTATTATTTGTGTGACCAAATGATACCAACTATTAATTTTATTTGTCAAAAAGTTAGGTTGACAAGATAATAAAATCAATGGGTTAAAACCCTCCTTTTACAAATGTTGAATTTGTATACGTCCACACTAACGTGGCATGCAAAATTCACGGTGTTTGAGGTGTTGGTGAATTTAAATAATATTGTTTGAGGAATCAATATTTTTTTTTTAAATTCAAAAGTTTTTGACCAAATATTTGATCAAAGACAGATCAACTATTAATTTTATTCGTCATAAAGTAAAGTTGACAAGATAATAAAATTAATGGATAAAATCTCCTCTTTGATTTTGTATACGTCCACACTAACGTGGCATACAAAATTCATGGGGATTTTTAAAGAGTTGATCTTGACCAAATATTTTTTGTGATTCTTAGGATTTAAATATTTGTCAATTCCCTAGTAGTCATACTATAGAAAAGACTTAGTAGTCCCAATTGTAATGATTGAAAATAAGACTTGGACATTAAGGTAGACTGTCTTCTAAGAACTAAGAACAATTTAGGTGTATTTAATTCATTAGTTGAAACATGTCTAGTGGTGTTATCTACCAGAACCTGGAGTGTAGATACAAGATGCCATTAATCATGTCTGCAATTCATTGCAGGGTTCCAGGAAACCCGACAACTAAATGAAAATTAAAACACCGTCCACTTGGGCACTACTGTAAAAATGGTAGCTGTTGCAGTGGGAGATGTTTATCTTTTGATAAGAATAAAACATGGATTTTTGAGTAATTGTCTTTACGCACCAAGTTTAGAAAGAACTAGTTTTTCAGTTTCTAAACTATTCAAAGAACTTGATATTCTGCCTCTTTTAATAACAAAGTTATTATTAAGAAAAAGAGGGAAGTTATCTGTTTTGGTACGTTGGTTGACAATTTATAAATCCAATAACTCTCACGATGCAACAAATGGAAATTAGTAACACATCTTCTAACTTTAAGAGAAAGTAACCTTCGGAAATGAACCAATTATATCTTTGGCATCTAAGGCTAGGTTATATTAACTTGAGTATGATTCATTGGTAGCTGATGAACTTTTGGGTTCATTAGTAGTGGAAATCTTTCCAACCTGCGAGTCTTACTTGGAAGGAAAAATAACCAAGAAGCTTTCAAGTCTAAGGGGTATGGAGTCAAAGATATGTTGAAATTGGTTCATTCTGATTTGTGTGATCCTATGACTATCCAAACAAGAGGTAGTATTGAATATTTCGTCTATTTTATAGACAACTATTCAAGATATAAATAAATTTACTTAATGTACCGCAAGACTAAGTACTTTGATTAGTTCAAAGAGTACTAGGCTGATGTGGAGAAACGACAAAGTAAAAAGACACTATGGTGAGATCATAGTGGCAAGTACCTCTTGGGAGAATTTAGGAGTCACTTATCAGAAGTTGGATTTCAATCCCAACTAACTGCATCTGGTACACCCCAACAGAATGGTGTAGTAGAAAGAAGGTAAAGGACTCTTATGGAATAATTAGATAGATGATGAGTTATTCAGAAAATTACCAAATTTGTTTTAAGGATAAACTCTGAAAATGAAAGTGAAGATAGTACCTTCTAAGTTAGAACTCTCTACTCATATAGAATTGCTGAATAGGTGAAAACCTATTTTGAAGCATATTCGGATTCGGGTAATCCAGCACATATGTTAAAAAGAGACAATGATAAGTTGGATAGGAGTTCACTTGTTTGTAAGTTATCCTAGATAAACAAAAGTAGGTTTATAGTCTTAAAAATCAGAAGGTCATTGTTAGCATCAATGACTGATTTTTAGAAAGAGACTATATAATGAACCACGTGCTCATAAGTAAATTTGTTCTTAAGGAAATAATAAAGGACATGTCTAACCTAGTACCAACTATACAAGATGAGATACCACAAGAAAACTGCAACACGTATCACAAATGATACACAATTACAGAAAGTGCCTTGTCGTAGTGGGAGGGTTGTTAGGCAACCTAAATAGGTTCATGTTTTGGGAGAGTTTTTGGACTCGATCCCTGAAGGACATAAACCTGATCTCCGGACATATGACGAAGCACTCCAAGATAAATATGCAGCATCTTGGCAAAGAGTAATGAATAATAGAATTAGAATATATGTATTCTAATAAAATATGGAAGCTTGTAGAACCACCAAGTGGTGTAAAAGCCTTTGGGTGTAAAAGGTCTATAATAGGAAAAGAGGGATAGACAGGAAGGTAGTAACTTTCAAAGCAAGACTTGATGAAAAAGGAAACTTTTTCATTGGTAGTCATGCTTAAGTCTATCCGGATTCTTTTATCTATTTGGCAAGTGGATGTCAAGACAGCATTCCTTAATGGAAGTCTTGAAGAAAGCATCCATATAAAGCAACCAGAAGGGTTCATTACAAAGGGCTAAGAGCATCTAGTGTGCAAGCTCAATCAGTCTATGGCCTGAGGCAAAGCTTCAAGGTCTTGGAACATCCGGTTTATCAAAGTAATCCAGATCTATGGATTTAGTAACCGGATAAGTCTTGTGTATACAAAAGGTGTGATGGAAGCGTGGTGGTATTTCTTGTACTAAGCGTAGATAACATTTTTTGGTAGTTGGAAACAATATCAAAATGTTGTCAGAAGTAAGGGTATGGTTGTTCAAACAATTCGATATAAAGGACTTGGGAGAATGTATATATTCTTAAGATCAAAGTAATAAGTGATCGCAAGAAAAGAATATTTTACTTATCCCAAGCTTCATATATCAGAAAAATCCTTGTTCGTTTTAAGCATGCAAAACTCCAAGAAAGGTTTCTTACCTTTTCAGGATGGAGTAACTTTATCTAAAGATATGTCTCTGTAGACATCAAAGGAGATAAAGGAAATAAAGGCAGTTCTTTATGCTACGCCTAATGTATGCTATGCACGAGATCAGAAATCTGTTTTGCCAAGGGCATAGTTAGCAGATATCAAAGTAACCCTGGACAAGGACAGTGGATTGCAGTAAAGCATATATTGAAGTACCTTAGAGGCACTAGAGAATATATGCTAGCTTACAAGGCAGTTAATTTGGTCCTTGTGGGTTGCATGGATTTTGACTTCCAATCGGATAGGGACAATAATAAGTCAACCTCGGGGTTTTGTGTTTACTTTAGGAGGTAAAGTCATAACTATGGAAGAGTGATAAGCATAGGTGTTTTTCTGGACTCCACCATAGAAGTTTAATATATGGCAAGCCTCTGAGGTAGCCATAAAAGCTGAATGACTCAATAACCTCAAGATAGACTTAGATATGATTTCTGGTTTGTCCAAAGATTATTACAATTTATTGTAATAATATTGGTGCAGTAGCAAACTCGAAGAAACCATAAGTCTATAAAGGCAAGTAAACACAATAGAGCGCAAGTACCACCCTATACGAGAAATCGTATAAACGAGGAGAAGTTGTTGTTGCCTAGAATGCATCAGATGATGACCTATAGATCTTATCACTAAGGTCCTTAAGGCGAGAGCTTTTGATGGACATGTTGAAGGTTGGGAATCAGATGTATGGCAGCAGATATGGCAGCTTAGTCTTTTAGTATAAGTGGGAGATTGTTAGAGTGTATACTAAAAGCCTAGCTTTTGGTATAAACATTTATCTAGAAATAAGAATCACATTGGTCAAATGTCTACATTTATGATAAATGAAGTTGTTCAATTAATTTATATTGTAGATAACATGGTGTGTGGTGTCACACACAGAGGATCATGTTATCAGTACCTTATAAATTATAAACAGTAGCTCACGACCATAATGGAAAGGAACAAACCATTGGAAGGTCATAGTGTAATTAGGTATTAGTTTATCTTAACTATATAATTACACTAGTACACTTAGAGTGTATTGAGTAGGACCATTAGAGGTCGTTTCTTTTATACTGACTTTATAAAGAAACAAAGACCTCAGTTATTATGGAAGTGTGTGCTCTTAATCCTAATATAATAACAAGCACATATATTTGATATTTATTTCTTTAATTTATCAATGGGTGAGATTTAGTTCGATGAATCAATAAGCCCGATAAGTTGGGAAATGATATCACTTATAGTGTGTGTTGTTGATTATAGAAGGAAACTGTGTTCTAGTGATCTAGGTTGAGAATGTCCCCAAGAGGAGCTCATAAGGATTGTCATGTTAAACCCTGCAGGTGGACTTAGTCCGACATGACGATGAAGTTGAGTGGTACTACTCTTGGATCTAGATATTAATTAAGTGAGTTGTCAGTAACTTACTTAATTAGTGGACATTTGTTATCTTAAACACAGGGAGACTAACACACTCATAATAAGAAGGAGCCCAAAATGTAATTTGGGATTGGTGCGGTAGTTCAATAATAGTTCTTTAGTGGAATGAATTATTATTGATGAAATTAAGTTGTGTGTTCGGGGCGAACACGGGATGCTTAATTTCATCGGGAGACCAAAACCAATTCCTCCTCTCGGTCCCTATCGTAGCCTCTAGTATATAGAGATTTATACCCACCGCATACCCACCTTCTTACCCATCCAATGGGGCCGGCCAAGCTAGCTTGGAACCCAAGCTAGGGCCGGCCAAGACCAAGTGGATGAGCCATGTAGGTGGCCGGCCAAAGCTTGGGTCCCAAGCTTAGGTGGTCGGCCACTAGAATATTAAAAGGATTTTTATTAAAATTATTTCTTATGTGGATATCAAGGTTTTAAAAAGAGAGTTTAAAAATTAAAAATTTCCTTTTATAGCTTTCTACAAAAGATTAAGAGAAGAGATTAATCTCTTTCCTTATTTGTAGATTAAAAGGATGGTTTTAATTTTTGGTAAAAACTTTCCTTATTTGTAAATCATCTACATGTTTAAAAGAGAGTTTAAAATTTGAAATCTTTCCTTATTTGTTGATTAAAGGAGGATTTTAAATTTTAAGAAAAAATTTCTTTTTTAACCATGTTCATGATTTAAAAGAAAGTTTAAAAATTAATTATTCTCTTTTATTAGTTTCTACAAAAGATTGAGAAAAGATTTGATATCTTTCCTTATTTGTAGATTAAAAGAGATTTTAATTTTTAGAGATAACTTTGTTTTTATCCACATGTTTAAAAGAAAGATTTTAATTTATTAAATTTCCTTTTTATAAACCAATCATGAAGGGATTAAATTATTGAAGAAATTTTATAAATTTCTGGAGACAAATTAGGAAGTTTTAATTAATTAAAACTCTCCTTGTTTGTAGCTTTGGTGTGGCCGGCCATATAAATTGAGAAAAGGAAAATTGTTTTAATTAAATAAATTTTTCCTTTTCATGGCAAAAGAATTAAGGAAGTTTTTAATTAAATTTCCTTATTTGCCAAGACCAAGGATTATAAAAGAGGGGGTAGAGAAGGCTTCATGAAGAACAACCTCTATTATTTCTCTCCCTCTTTTCCTTGGTGTTGTGGCCGGCCAACCTCTCTTCCTCTCTTCCTCTTGGTGGTGGCCGAACCTTCTCTATTTGCTTGGAGCTCTTGTGGTGGCCGGATACTACTTGGAGAAGAAGAAGAAGGAGGAGAGAAGCTTGTATCCCTTGGAGCTTGGTTGGTGGAAAAAGATCTTCATCTTTTGGAAGCTTTGTGCTTGGCCGAAACTTGAAGAAAGGAGAAGAAGGTGCTTTGGTGGATTCTCATCTCGGAAGATCGTTGCCCACACAACGTCCGAGGTTAGAAGAGGAATACGGTAGAAGATCAAGAGGTCTTTCTAAAAGGTATAACTAGTAATTTTTCTTTCCGCATCATACTAGTTATTTATGGAAATAATACCAAATACAAGAGGCTTACGATTCTAGTGTTTCGAATTTCTTTTCGATATAGTGTTCTTTTGTTTTTCTTTTCCTTGTGATTTGATTGTTCTTTTCGGTTAACCTAAAGTTATTTTAGGAAATTAAATATTAGTTTTCCATAAAAGGTTTTGTCTAGTCGGTGGTGGTTGCTCCCATATCCAAGAAGGCCATGTGCCTCGCCACGTCAGTACTGGGAACCAATTATGGAAATTAATGTTTAATGAAATTAATAACTTAAGGTGATTTGGGTCGAACGTGTTAAGTTCCGCAGGAGATCCAAGTCTAAACCTAAAAGAACATATAGATTAAGTTTTGGATCAAAAGTGTTAAGTTCCGCAGGCGATCCAAAATTTAATTTAAAAGAACACATGGTAGCTAGGAAAAGGTTCAGACCTTTGTACAAAATTTTGTACAGTGGAACCTCTAGGTTTTCCGAGTAGCAACCAACAATTGGTATCAGAGCTAGGGTTTTGCCTCTGTGTATTTGGTATTAGTTTAATTATGCACATGTCATACATAATTTAGGCAGGATAATAGTAGGATGTGCTAACTTTGTGGATGCAGGATCCAACTATTATGGCTTATAGTTATTATGTGTGTTATTGGACCCTTGGACATGTCAAGGGCATTTTATTGTGTGTGCATGATTGTATTATAAAATACAGCTGGAGTTGTATTTAGTTTTATTAGGATTTTATTTTTGATCTAGATACATGTACATTCCTTCGAGGAATATAGGATCGAAAAATGTAAAATTCTATATATGTCGCGAATTGAATCTTGCAAGGCGTGGAACTTTTGAGGACGAGGCGCAGTGGAACAAGGAGCAAGATGGATGCGACAACTAGACCCGTTGGCAGTGGCCAAAGATGGCAGCAGCTAGGGTTGGTGACACACGGAGGACTACAATAGATAAAAGCCATAATAGTTGAAAATTAGATTTTCTATTTATTGCTTTTATATTGTACTGTGTGTGCATGTTAGTATACATAGACTAGTATAGTTAAAAATTCCTCGTTTATAAATAACTAAGTGGGAGAGGAATTTATTTTTAAATAAATTCCATGGTCTCCATTACTGGTTTATAAGTGATGCAACAAACTTGCGCGTTGGCTCTGAGTGCCTTCCTCCATATCGGATGAGCTTGTTTGTGGATCACTAGATTAAACTTCCATTTTGGATGACTATAGGAAGTTAATCAAGAGCGTGTGATCTTCCCCATCGGAAGGGGCATAATCTTATTAATGGACTTAGTGTCAAGTAATGGTATACACTTAGGCACGTCTAATAGTATCCTCCCCATCGGAGTCACTGCTATTATTTGTGTGACCGAAGAAAACCAACTATTAATTTGTCAAATAAATAGGTTGACAAGATAATAAAATTAAAACCCCTCTTACAAATGTTTGATTTTGTATACGTCCACACTATCGTGGCATACAAAATTCACGGTGTTTGAGGTAATTTTATTTGTCATAAAGATTTATTGACAAGATAATTAATGGGTAAAACCCTCCTCTTACATATGTTTAAATTTTGTATACGTCCACACTAACGTGGCATGCAAAATTCACGGTGTTTGAGGTGTTGGTGAATTTAAATAATATTGTTTGAGGAATCAATGTTATTTTAAATTCAAAGAGTTTTGACCAAATATTTGATCAAAGACAGATCAACTATTAATTTTATTCGTCATAAAGTAAAGTTGACGAGATAATAAAATTAATGAATAAAATCTCCTCTTCGATTTTGTATATACAAAATTCATGGAGATTTTAAGGAGTTGATCTTGACCAAATATTTTTGTGATTCTTAGGATGTTTGTCAATCCCTAGTAGTCATACTATAGAAAAAGACTTAGTAGTCCCAATTGTAATGATTGGAAATAGGACTTGGACATTAAGGTAAATTGTCTTCTTAGAACTAAGAACAATTTAGGTGTATTTAATTCATTAGTTGAAACATGTCTAGTGGTGTTATCTACCAGAACCAGGAGTGTAGATACAAGATGTCATTAATCATGTCTGCAATTCAGGGTTCCAGGAAACCTGACAACTAAATGAAAGGTAAATCACCGTCCACATGAGCACTACTGTAAAAGTGGTAGTTGTTGCAGTGGGAGATGTTTATCCTTTGATAAGAATAAAATATGGATTTTAAGTAATTGTCTTTACGTACCAAGTTTAGAAAGAACCTGATTTCAATTTCTAAACTATTATAGATATTGTGTCTATTTTGATAACAAAGTTGTTATCAAGAAAAATAGGAAAGTTATCTATTCTGGTATGATGGTTGACAATTTATAATCCAATAACTCCCACGATGCAACAAATGGAAATTAGTAACACATCTTCTAATTTTAAGAGAAAGCAACCTTCGGAAATGAACCAATTATATCTTTGGCATCTAAAGCTAGGTTATATTAACTTAAGTAGGATTCATTGGTAGCTGATGAACTTTTGTGTTCATTAGTAGTGGAAATCTTTCCAACCTACGAGTCTTACTTGAAAGGAAAAATAACCAAGAAGCTTTTAAGTCTAAGGGGAATGGAGTCAAAAATATATTGGAATTGGTTCATTCTGTTTTGTGTGATCCTATGACAATCCAGACAAGAGGTAGTATCGAATATTTCGTCTATTTTATAGACAACTATTCAAGATACAAATACATTTACTTAATGTGCCGCAAGACTAAGTGCTTTGATTAGTTCAAGGCTGATGCGGAGAAATGTTAAAGTAAAAAGTCACTATGGAAGATCGTAGTGGCAAGTACCTCTTGAGAGATTTTAGGAGTCACTTATCAGAAGTTGGATTTCAATCCCAACTAACTGCATCTGGTACACCCCAACAGAATGGTGTAGTAGAAAGAAGGTAAAGGACTCTTATGAAATAATTAGATAGATGATGAGTTATTCAGAAAATTACCAAATTTGTTTTAAGGATAAACTCTGAAAACGAAAGTGAACATAGTACCTTCCAAGTTAGAACTCTCTACTCATATAGAATTGCTGAATAGGTGAAAACCTATTTTGAAGCATATTCGGATTCGGGTAATCCAGCACATATGTTAAAGAGAGACAATGATAAGTTGGATAGGAGTTCACTTGTTTGTAAGTTATCCTAGATAAACAAAAGTAGGTTTGTAGTCTTAAAAATCAGAAGGTCATTGTTAGCATCAATGACTGATTTTTTAGAAAAAGACTATATAATGAACCATGTGCTCATAAGTAAATTTGTTCTTAAGGAAATAATAAAGGACATGTCTAACCTAGTACCAACTGTACAAGATGAGATACCACAAGAAAACTGCAACACGTATCACAAATTGATACACAATTACAGAAAGTGTCTTGTCGTAGTGGGAGGGTTGTTAGGCAACCTAAATAGGTTCATGTTTTGGGAGAGTTTTTGGACTCGATCCCTGGAGGACATGAACCTGATCTCCGGTCATATGATGAAGCACTCCAAGATAAAGATGCAGCATCTTGGCAAAGAGTAATGAATAAAAGAATTAGAATATATGTATTCTAATAAAATCTGGAAGCTTGTAGAATCACCAAATGGTGTAAAAGCCGTTGGGTGTTAAAAGGTCTATAATAGGAAAAGAGGGATAGACAGGAAGGTAGTAACTTTCAAAGCAAGCCTTGATGAAAAGAAACTTTTTCACTGGTAGCCATGCTTAAGTCTATCCGGATTCTTTTATCTATTTGGCAAGTGGATGTCAAAACAACATTCCTTAATGGAAGTCTTGAAGAAAGCATCCATATAAAGCAACCAGAAGGGTTCATTGCAAAGGGCTAAGAGCATCTTGTGTGCAAGCTCAATCAGTCTATGGACTGAGGCAAAGCTTCAAGGTCTTAGAACATCCGGTTTATCAAAGTCTATGGATTTAGTAACCGGATAAGTCTTGTGTATACAAAAGGTGTGATGGAAGCGTGGTGGTATTTCTTGTACTATACGTAGATAACATTTTTGGTAGTTGGAAACAATATCAAAATGTTGTCAGAAGTAAGGGTATGGTTGTCCAAATAATTTGATATAAAGGACTTGGGAGAATGTATATATTCTTGAGATCAAAGTAATAAGGGATCGCAAGAAGAGAATATTTTACTTATCCCAAGCTTGATACATCGAAAAAATCCTTGCTCGTTTTAAGCATGCAAAACTCCTAGAAAGGTTTCTTACCTTTTAAGGATGGAGTGCCTTTATCTAAAGAGATGTCTCCGATGACATCAAAGGAGATTGAGGACATATAGGCAGTTCTTTATGCTTCGGCAGTTAGACAACCTAATGTATGCTATGCACGAGATCAGAAATCTATTTTACCAAGGGCATAGTTAGCAGATATCAAAGTAACCCTAGACAAGGACATTGGACTGCAGTAAAGCATATATTAAAGTACCTTAGAGGCACTAGAGAATATATGCTAGCTTATAAGGCAGTTAATTTGGTCCTTGTGGGTTGCATGGATTTTGACTTCCAATCGGAAAGGGACAATAATAAGTCAACCTCGGGGTTTTGTGTTTACTTTAGGAGGTAAAGTCATAACTATGGAAGAGTGATAAGCATAGGTGTTTTTCTGAACTCCACCATAGAAGCTTAGTATATGGCAAGCCTCTAAGGTAGCCATAAAAGCTGAATGACTCAATAACCTCAAGATAGACTTAGATATGATTTCTGGTTTGTCCAAAGATTATTATAATTTATTGTAATAATGTTGGTGCAGTAGCAAACTCGAAGAAACCATAAGTCTATAAGGCAAGTAAACATAATAGAGCGCAAGTACCACCCAATACGAGAAATCGTATAAACGAGGAGAAGTTGTTGCTGCCTAGAATGCATCAGATGATGACCTATAGATCTTTTCACTAAGGTCCTTAAGGCGAGAGCTTTTGATGAACATATTGAAGGGTTAGAAATTAGATGCATGGCAGCAGATATGGCAGCTTAGTCTTTTAGTATAAGTGGGAGATTGTAAGAGTGTATACTAAAAGCCTAGCTTTTGGTATAAACATTTATCTAGAAATAAGAATCACATTGGTCAAATGTCTACATTTATGATAAATGTAGTTGTTCAATTAATTTATATTGTAGATAACATGGTGTGTGGTGTCACACACAGAGGATCATGTTATCAGTAACTTATAAATTATAAACAGTAGCTCACGACCATAATGGAAAGGAACAAACCATTGGAAGGTCGTAGTATAATTTGGTATTAGTTTATCTTAACTATATAATTACACTATTACACTTAGAGTGTATTGAGTAGGACCATTAGAGGTCGTTTCTTTTATACTGATTTTATAAAGAAACAAAGACCTCAGTTATTATGGAAGTGTGTGCTCTTAATCCTAATATAATAACAAGCACATATATTTGATATTTATTTCTTTAATTTATCAATGGGTGAGATTTAGTTCGATGAATCAATAAGCCCGATAAGTTGGGAAATAATATCACTTATAGTGTGTGTTGTTGATTATAGAAGGAAACTGTGTCCTAGTGATCTAGGTTGAGAATGTCCCCAAGAGGAGCTCATAAGGATTGTCATGTTAAACCCTGCAGGTGGACTTAGTCCGACATGACGATAAAGTTGAGTGGTACTACTCTTGGAGCTAGATATTAATTAAGTGAGTTGTCAGTAACTTACTTAATTAGTGGACATTTGTTATCTTAAACATGGAGACTAACACACTCATAATAAGAAGGAGCCCAAAATGTAATTTGGGATTGGTGTGATAGTTCAATAATAGTTCTTTAGTGGAATGAATTATTATTGATGAAATTAAGTTGTGTGTTCGGGGCGAACACGGGATGCTTAATTTCATCGGGAGACCAAAACCAATTCCTCCTCTCGGTCCCTATCGTAGCCTCTAGTATATAGAGATTTATACCCACCGCATACCCACCTTCTTACCCATCCAATGGGGCCGGCCAAGCTAGCTTGGAACCCAAGCTAGGGCCGGCCAAGACCAAGTGGATAAGCCATGTAGGTGGCCGGCCAAAGCTTGGGTCCCAAGCTTAGGTGGCCGGCCACTAGAATATTAAAAAGGATTTTTATTAAAATTATTTCTTATGTGGATATCATGTTTTTAAAAGAAAGTTTAAAAATTAAAAATTTCCTTTTATAACTTTCTACAAAAGATTAAGAGAAGAGATTAATCTCTTTCCTTATTTGTAGTTTAAAAGGATGGTTTTAACTTTCCTTATTTGTAAATCATCTACATGTTTAAAAGAGAGTTTAAAATTTGAAATCTTTCCTTATTTGTTGATTAAAGGAGGATTTTAAATTTTAAGAAAACTTTCAATTTTAATCATGTTCATGATTTAAAAGAGAGTTTAAAATTAAATAATCTCTTTTATAAGTTTCTACAAAAGATTAAGAAAAGATTTGATATCTTTCCTTATTTGTAGATTAAAAGAGATTTTAATTTTTAGAGATAACTTTCTTTTTATCCACATGTTTAAAAGAAATATTTTAATTTATAAAATTTCCTTTTTATTAACCAATCATGAAGGGATAAAATTATTGGAGAAATTTTTATAAATTTCTAGAAACAAATTAGGAAGTTTTAATTTTTGTTTTAATTAAAACTTTCCTTGATTTGTGGATTGTAGGTGGCCGGCCAAATAAGTTGGAAAAAGGAAATTAATTTTTAATTAATTAATTTTTCTTTTTCATGGCAAAAGAATTAAGGAAGGTTTTATTAATTTTTCCTTATTTGCCAAGACCAAGGATTATAAAAGAGGGGGTAGAGGAGGCTTCATGGTGAACAACTCTATTCTTTTTCTTCCTCTCTTTTCTTCTTTGGTGTGGCCGGCCCTATTTCTCTCCTCTCCTCTTGTTGGCCGAAACTTATCTCTTGGTGGAGCTTTTGTTAGTGGCCGGATCAAGGAAGGAGAAGAAGGAGAGAAAGCAAGCCTCGTTTCTAGCATCCCTTGGAGCATGGTGGTGGTGGCCGAACCTCTTCATCCTAGAAGATGTTTTGATGGTCGAAACTTGCAAGGAAGAAGAAGGTGCTTGGTGGTTCTCATCTCGAAGATCGTTGCACACAACGTCCGAGGTTAGAAGAGAATGTAGAAGATCAAGAGGTCTTTCAAAGGTATAACTAGTAATTTTCTTTCCATCATACTAGTTATTTATGGAAATAATACAAATACAAGAGGCTACGATTCTAGTGTTTGAATTTGTTTTCGATATAGTGTTCTTTGTTTTCTTTTTCCTTGTGATTTGATTGTTCTTTTGGTTAACCTAAAGTTATTTTAGGAAATTAAATATTAGTTTTCCATAAAAGGTTTTGTCTAGTCGGTGGTGGTTGCTCCCATATCCAAGAAGGCCAAGTCCTCATAACCAATATTGTATAATTAATATTATAACATACAGATAATAAAATGCTTGAGATGTCCAAGTCCAAGTCACCCAAACAATATCTATAAATAATAGTTGTTTTGGATCACAAAGTTAGCACATTCTAAAATTATCTTAAATTATGTATGACATGTGCATAATTACTAGAAACCATTTTCAGAGGCAAACCAACAACAATGTTGGTTGCTACGGAAAACCTATAGGTTCCACTGCACAAAATTTTGTACAAAGGTCTGAACCTTTCCTAGCTACCATGTGTTCTTTAAATTAAATTTTGGATCGCGTGAACTTAACACGCTTGATCCAAAACTTAATCTATTTGTTCTTTAGGTTTTGACTTGGATCTCCTGCGGAACTTAACACGCTCGACCCAAGTCTCCTTAAGTTATTAATTCCATTAAATATTAATTTCCATAAAGGTTCCCAAGACCGACGTGGCGAGACACATGGCCTCTTGGATATGGGAGCAACCACCACCGACTAGACAAAACCTTTTATGGAAAACTAATATTTAATTTCCTAAATAACTTTAGGTTAACCGAAAAGAACAATCAAATCACAAGGAAAAGAAAACAAAAGAACACAACTTCGAAAACATATTCGAAATTCTAGAACGTGCCTCTTGTATTTGGTATTATTTCCATAAATAACTAGCATGATGCGGAAATAAATTTACTAGTTATACCTTGTAGAAAAACCTCTTGATCTTCTACCGTATTCCTCTTCTAACCTCGGACGTTGTGTGGGCAACGATCTTCCGAGACGAGAAACCACCAATCACCTTCTTCTCCTCCTAGCTAGGTTCGGCCAACAAAGAGGAAGCTTCACCAAGGAAGAAAAACAAAATACTAACCAAGCTCCAAGAGATGCTAGCTTTCTCTCCTTCTTCTTCTTCTTCTCCGAGTAGTATCCGGCCACCACAAGAGCTCCAATAGAAGGGTAGGGTTCGGCCACCACAAGAGGAAGAGAGGAAGAGGTTGGCCGGCCACACCAAGGAACAAAAGAGGGAGAGGAATAATAGATGTTGTGTCTTGTGAAGGCACCCTCACCCCTTCTTTTATATTTCTTGGCCTAGGCAAATTAGGAAATTTAATTACAATAAAATTTCCTTAATTTCCTTGACATGATTTAATTGAGAAAAATTAAATAAAATTTCCCAATTTAATCTCTAATGGCCGGCCACTTCTAGAGGAAATAAATTAGACAAGTTTTAATCAACAAATTAAAACTTCCTAATTTGTTTCCGGAAATTTTAAAAATAAAATTTCTCTTTAAAAATATCTTCATGGTTGATAAAGGAAATTTCTATAATTTTAATTTTATCAACATGTGGATAATTTTTAAAGAGAAAATAAAATAACTCATCAATCTACAAATAAGGAAAGAGATCTAATCTCTTTCTTTAATCTTTTGTAGATCTTTTACAAGAGAGATATTTTAATTTTAATTCTCTTTAAAATTATTTCTTCCACATAATAAAAACTAAAATTAAAATCCTTTTATTTAATTTGGCCGGCCCCACTAGCTTGGGTTCAAGCTAGGCCGCCACCAATATACCTAGGCGGCCCTAGCTTGGTTCCCAAGCTAGCTTGGCCCCCTTATTAGTGGGTATAGAAGGTGGGTATAGGTGGGTATAAAATTTCTACAAATAAGAGGCTACGATAGGGACCGAGAGGAGGAATTGGTTTTGGTCTCCGATAAAATTAAGCATCCCGTGTTCGCTCAACACACAACTTAATTTTATCAATGATAATTCATTCCACTAGAGAATTATCATTGAACTACCGCACCAATCCCAAATTACATTTTTGGGCTCCTTCTTATTATGAGTGTGTTAGTCTCCTGTGTTTAAGATATCAAATGTCCACTAATTAAGTGAGTTACCGACAACTCATTTAATTAATATCTAAGTCCAAGAGTAGTACCACTCAACCTTATTATCATGTCGGACTAAGTCCACCGCAGAGTTTAACATGACAATCTTTATGAGCTCCTCTTGAGGACATTATCAACCTAGTATCTCTAGGACACGGTTCTTCTATAATCAACAACACACACTATAAGTGATACCATTTCCCAACTTATCGGGTTTATTGATTCAACGAACTAAATCTCACCCATTGATAAATTAAAGAAATAAATATCAAATATATGTGCTTGTTATTACATTAGGATTAAGAGCACACACTTCCATAATAACCGAGGTCTTTTTTTCTTTATAAAGTCAGTATAAAAGAAACGACCTCAAATGATCCTACTCAATACACTCTGAGTGTACTAGTGTAATTATATAGTCAAGATAAACTAATACCTAATTACACTACGACCTTCCAATGGTTCGTTCCTTTCCATCATGGTCGTGAGCTACTGTTTATAATTTATAAGCTACTGATAACATGATCTTCTGTGTGTGACACCACACACCATGTCATCTACAATATAAATTAATTGAACAACTACATTTATCATAAATGTAGACATTCGACCAATGTGATTCTTATTTCTAGATAAATGTTTATACCAAAAGCTAGGCTTTTAGTATACACTCCAACAGTAGACACATAACAACATTCATCTAGTTCTAGTACAAGCCTAGAGGGTAGAGATAGAAAGTAAGTCCCTACAGCAACAGCAGCAACCCGTGCTGCCCTGCTATTTCTCAACGCCTGCACATTAGTACAAATGTGAGAAGTACATCCGGTATCTAATACCCATGATGAAGAAATAGAGAGATTAACTTCTATAACATATATACCTGAAGTAGAAGTCTTACTTCTCTTCTTCTTAAGATCTTCCAGGTAGACTTTGCAGTTCCTCTTCTAGTGCCCGGTCTGACCGCAGTGGAAGCAGGTAGCATCCTTGGCGACCCCTCCTTTGGGTTTCAGTACCTTACCTTTGGCCTTGGCTTGGGACTTTCCCTTACCTTTAGGCTTGCCCTTGCCTTTGCCCTTTTGTACCATCAAAATGGAGTTGGACTTAACCTTCTTAAGGTTGAGCTCAGCAGTTCTTAACATGCTTAGCAGCTCGGGCAGGGGTTTATCAATTTCGTTCATGTTGTAATTTAGAACAAATTGATTGTAACTATCCGGCGAGGATTGCAAGATCAAGTCAGTGGCCAGCTCTTGGCCTAGGGAAAATCCCAACCTCTGTAGGTTTTCTATGTACCCAATCATCTTGAGTACATATGGACCTACGGGAGTCCCGTCTTGCATCTTGCACTGAAACAGTACCTTAGAGATCTCGAATCTCTCGTGCCTAGCTTGTCCTTGATATAGTTGACGAAGATGTTCAACCATATCATAAGCACCCATCAACTCGTGTTGCTTCTGAAGTTCAGAGTTCATGGTCGCGAGAATGAGACAGGACACATGTAATGCATCATCTTGATACTTCTTATAAGCATCACGGTCAGCTCGCATGACAGTGGCAGGAGGTGCCTCGGGAATGGGCTGCTCCAGGACGTACTGTTTTCGTTCCTGTGTGAGAACAATTCTCAGGTTCCTGTACCAGTCCAGGAAGTTAGCTCCATTGAGCTTGTCCTTATCAAGGACAGAACGTAGGGAGAAGGTGTTCGTGTTTGACGACATGCCAATCTACAACAGAAAATGCAGAAAATAAATAATTATATTCCACTAATCATTTAATTAGGCTTTTAATTAAACGATGCTCCCACTGAATTATAGAGCTTTTGTAGAATCGAGTCATGGATGTGGTCAAACCACACTCATTAGATTCTAACCAACTAGCTATAATTCATGTGGGACAAGATCGACATCATACTACGCCTTGACTTAGCTTTGGCTAAATCGCCCAAGACTTAGTATGATCGGTAGGTAACTAATTACCAATTACATCTCTATACAACTCTTATTTATAGGATCAAGATTCACATATATATTAAAACTTGAGTTAGCTTTGGCTAAATCGCCCAAGAATTAATATAAATGTGATTTTGACCTATCTACCAACCATTGGAAAATGCCTATAGTTAAACCCGATCTAATTGAGTTTAACTAGTTTTACTCAATCTGATTGAGTTTGTACTCACCCATGCATTGATAGGCGGGACCAAGATTGTCCCTCCGCACCCTACCAAGATAATATGTGTTGCTCTGCTTTGGCAAATTCAACAACAACATGTGATCGAGGTAGTGATGGGTATCACGGCATGGTAGACATTTCGAGTTGACGCAATTTAGATATAATCTAATCATTGACGTGTATCATATACTCGATTTAGATCTAGTCTAATCATGGTGTATCATATACTCGATTTAGATCTAATCTGAATGGTTAAAGCACTAATTAATTACTCTACTCTAGAATGCATCACATACACACACACAAGCAATTAATTAAATTGTGATTAGTCATGGCCCTACTACGATCTTCTCAAGCCAATGAGAAGATCGGACGATCAACCTAAGGTCAACAGCTTCTCCAAGCTCCTCCCTTTGACCGCCACGTGTTGCTCGCACCCTCCTTGTAACTCCTCCTCGAGTGGACCTTCTACCCCTCCAATTTTGTACATTACAAATTTGAATCTCGAGTTACATTCAAGTCTAAACTAATTACAACAGGAATATAAAATAAAGGAAGACATGACACGCAGGTCGCGATCATATACAACACGCACAATCACACAAAAATGCCACGCAGGCCATATTATGAATTACAACACATATTTCCAATAAAATTGAGTTTTTTGGGCCATGACCATCACAATATCATACATAATTCTAAATTATGTATTTTATATAAATTTCTGTAATTTTACTGCTATTTTTATAATTTTATGAGTAACAATTTCCCGGCGATCTCGTTTAGCGATTTTCGGGCGCGATCGCGGGACAATGCCCCTTGCGGGGTTAGGGGCAGCACCCCTTCTCGTGAAATGAGTCTCACGAGTGTCCCATGACGATCTTACAGCGCCCTAAGCCGCTGCCCCAAAACATTTTTGGCAAGAATTTCCGTTTCGGAAAATTTTTCTCGGTAGTCGAAGCCTACAAGTGTCCTAGCACTCGTTGCTTCGCTTCTACGAGAAAAATACTCATAAAAATCATAAAAATCATAAAATCATAGAAACTTATAGAACTTTAATTTTTAATAGAAATTAAAATAAAAACAAGTACATGTTCGCACGTGGCTCTAATACCACTATTGAGATTTTCGAGCCGCAAAAACCGCTATTTGCGTTGCGGAAACCCCCGAAATCCCATGCCACCAGATCCATGCGAATATTAAAATTTTACATGTACAAGTTTTTTCTAATCCTAGATCTACTTTAGATCTACATGTTTAGGAGTTTATACCTTTGTAGCAAAGCCCTTCGCTTATCTCGGTCGTCCAAGGTTCGCCGGATCTCGAGGGTGTCAAATGAACACCCCTCTATGTGTATCCACACGAAAAAATGATGGAGAAGAAACCTTAGAGTGTGCTAGCACCCTTGAAGGTTTCGGACAAGGTGGAGGAGAGGGAGAGAAGAAGAAACAAGGAGGAAGAAGATGAGAGTTACAAAACAAAAATGAAACTCCCAACACTTGAATGGTGGCCGACCACTTCATGAAAGCGGTTATATACCTCCATGGGATATCAAGAGTCACAACTCTTGATCTCCCTAATGATGTGGCACACACATAAGCCAACCTTGATGATGTGGAACATCATCATTGGCCCACTTAATGCCAACTCACAAATGAGGTGGCAATGGTCAAGTCAAACTTGACTTTTCATCTTCCCTCTCAAGTCAAGTCAAACTTGACCACTTCTCTCCCGTGGTTGATCAAATCTAACCATTTGATTCAAATCAATTTAATATAATGAATCTCTATTCATTGATTAAATTGATTCAATGAAATATAATCTAAATTAGATCCATTGAACACATGAATCAAATCGAGTCTAACTGAATTAGTTTAATTTGGATTACTCTTAATCCAATTTGGTTCATCACATGAACCTAATCTTCTTGGTTCATCATATGAACCTAATCTCCATCTAATTGCTCTTTGTGTGTGACCCAATAGGTTCTTGTAACATTGGCAATGCTCCTAAACCCACTTAGAAGCATAAGTAATGAGCGGTATCTAGCAACACATCATTACTACCCAAGTTACAAGAATGTTGAGATTCAACATCACCTTGTGACTACTAATTGTGACTCTTCATACTATATGACAAGTGTCCTTCTATCCTTGACACCTAGATTGATCAATGTGAGGCATAGACCGTGTCATCCTCTAATCAATCTAAATCTTGAACTCCAAGTAGACTCACTCTAATCAAATGAGCTCAATATCTCATATTGACTCACTTGGGCATGGCTATGCACTTAGTGGTCTCACTCTATCAAGAATAACGATGTCACTCCCATTATATAGAAGGGATAGATCCCATCTACATCACTCACATCCCTCCGCATAATTTGTTACATACCAGTAATCGCCTTTATAGTCCACCGAGTTACGGGTGACGTTTGACGAAGCCAAAGTATGTAACTCCTTATGTAGGGAACCATGGTGACTTCAGGTCCAAGGACTAATAGTCATACTAATAGCCACATGAGAAAGTATATGACACTCATATAACGATCCATGATACTTTCTCATGGCGGGTCATTCAGTATACATTCTTCAATGCATTCCCATGTGTCAACTTGATATCTCTATATCCATGACTTGTGAGATCAAGTCATCGAGTTGACCTACATGCTAGTCTCATCGCATTAACATTATCCTTGAATGTTAATACTTGACTAGGAATGATTAAGAGTAGTGTTCCCTATATCATCTCACTATCGATTCAACCAATCAATGATATAGATAAAAACCTTCTACTCAAGGACATCATTATTATACTTAGTTATTTGACACAAATACAAGTAAGTATAATAACCAAAAAGAAATGCCTTTATATACATAGGAATATGATACAACGAGTCCATACAACAATCATCATATGATTGCCTCTAGGGCTCTAACTTACAACAAATTGGTGCGCTGGCTCCAATGGATGGTTGGTCAAAGAATAATGAGCTTCTCTGGATCAGAAGAAACTCCTCAATGATCTTGCACACAATCAAATAAGCTAACAAAGCGTTTTTGACCTAAGATCGGGGTGGGAATCCCTAGCTAGGCCCTCCTGCATGACTTCCATAAAAACATTGGTATACTTCCTGAAGAATATAATGTACATCATTCGGCCTAATACATTTAAGTAACGGACAAGAGAAGGCTCTCTTATAAAGATTGATCTTCGATCATAGTAAAATAGCTAACCCTTTTCTTGAGTATACGTGTTTGCTCTCCATCAGTGGGTAGAATGCCCTGCTGTAAGAATAGGATGATCATCATTCTCCAATCACTTTGTATTTCCAGATTAGCTTGTCGTTTAATACAAGCCACTAATAATGTATGTTCAATAGACATATCCAAATTCTAGGAAACTATGGCTGAGGCTAGTTTAGCTAGCTCATCTGCCATCTGATAATCTAAATGGGAGATCTTTTGTATAGCTCTTAACTTCTTAAACGCTTCTGCATATAACTTGAGCCAGTCATTATTGATTTCAAAATTATCAGACAATTGTTGGGCAGCCAATTGACAGTCTGAGTAAATTAAAACCTAGGTGGCTCTTACATGTCATACGGGCTCCAATCCTGCTATTAAGGCCTCATACTCCGCTTTATTATTAGTTGTCCGATAATTTAACTGAACAGATAACTACATTTGGTCTTCTCTAGGCGATATAACAAGGATACCTATCCCACTTCCTTGTCGAGTAGAGGATTCATCAACATATATCTTCTAAGTTTCTTCCATTTTTGGGCCTTATATTTCTATTATAAAATCTGCCAGGACCTAAGCCTTGATGGCCACTCAAGGTTGATACTGTATATCATATTCACTGAGCTCCATGGTCCACTTGATCAATCTTCCAGAAGCTTTAGGGTTAATATATACCTGACCCAAAGTACTATTAATTAATATGATTATCAGATGAGATAAGAAGTATGGACACAATCTTCAGGTAGTTAGAACCAATACGTAAGCTAATTTTTTGAGTACGGTGTAACGTGTCACTCGACTCCTTTTAATATATGACTAAAGAAATATATATGCTATTGTTCTTTCTCCTCCTGCCTTACTAATACCGCACCAATAGCCTTCTCATTAGCTGATAAATAAACCTATAAGGCCTCCCCCATAATTGGTTTAGCTAATATAGGTAAAGAAGACAAATAATTCTTTAACTCTTCAAACACCTTGTCACAATTAGCATCCCACTAAAATTTGGTCTCTCGGTAAAGTATCCTGAAGAAGGGTAAATTTTGATCAGCCGACCAGGAAATAAAACAAGACAGAGTGGTGATTCGGCTAGTTAATCATTGTGCTTCTTTCAAATTGTGAGGAGGAGCCATATTCTATAGAGCTTATACCTTACTAAGATTAACTTCAATTCCACATTCAGTAACTACGTATCCCAAAAATTTTCCACTTCTGGCCCTAAACAGATACTTGCAAGGATTGAGCTTGAGCCCATATTATCTCAAGGTTCTACAAGTTTCTTCTATGTCATTAATCAAATCTACTGCCCGAAGAGATTTGATGAGGATATCATCTACATAAACCATCATATATCGCTCGATTTACTCTTTGAAGACCTTGTTCATGAACCTTTGATAGGTAGCTCCTGCATTCTTTAATCTGAATGACATAATATTATAATAATAAGTACCTTTAGTAGTTATAAAGCTAAGCTTTCCTTGATCCTCCTTAGCAAGTGGTACTTGATGATACCTAATATGGGTAAGGTTTAGTAGGTCCCTGGAGAAAAAGGGATAGGAGATAGCAGAATTAAGAAGACAGGTCAATATCGACCGAGATATACCTTGATGAAGGAAGATCAATATCGATCGAGATATACCTTGATGAAGGAAGATCAATATCGATCGAGATATACCTTGGGAAAGACATGTCAATATCGACCGATATATACCTTAATTAGAGTAAGCCAATATCGACCAAGATATACCTTAAAGGAAGTAAGCCAATATCGACCGATATATACCTCAAGGGAGGTAGATCGATATCGATCGATACATACCTCGGGAAAAGTAGGCCAATCTCGACCAAGATATACCTTAGGGGAAGGCAGGTTAATATCGACCGATGTATACCTCAAGGAATGTAAGCTAATACCGATCGAGAAATACCTTGAGAAGAGTAGGCCAATATCGGTCGGGATACATCTTAGGAAGGGTAAATCAATATCTACCGGGTTCACACGTTTAAGATAACAAGCCAGGATTGTTTAAGGTAGCATATCTAAAATTAATTAAGTATACATGATCGCCCGAGAATGAAAAGATCCAGAGTTCCATAGAGTTGGTAATATATTACTGAATGATTAGTTGAATGATAATGATAAACTGACCGAACAAGGTCTGAGTTTAATATTTGGTCAATACAAAACATAGTATAATACCCAACTGTCTATAACATAATAAGGACAGGAGGAACAAGTAGACTCATAATTAATTTAATAAAGATATTTATATGTGACTGAATAACAGGTTTTTCCTATTTGGCAGGAAATGTGTTTCCAGATTTTTCTGCAAGTACTAGACGACAAAGAAGGTATATCTGAGGTACAAAAAAGATTCCTTAAAAGCTATTTACCACAAGTACGCAGCTTACGTCATCTCATAACAAACTCTAACAAACCAGGGTCAACTTCATGATTACGGAGGTTATATGAAGTGGTATAAAAAGGGGAATCCTCTCCGTTGGCCAGGTAAGTTCACATTCACAACCCTAGTTTTTGAACTACTGTTCATTCTTCTTCTTTCTTCTTCCACACCAAGAGAGATCACTGACTTGAGCGTCGGAGGGCCTAGCCAGGGATTCCCACCCCGATCTTAGGTCATTGATAATAGTGTTGGTTGGTCTCTTGTGCGCAGGAAACCTTGGGAGCTCCGGATCTCAGTTTTCTTCAGTCAGATTTCTCTCTCGTCATTGAAGCTTCGTACGAGGAGGGCATTCTGTGATTTTATTCTCCCCGATCCGCTTTGGGTTTCTCGGATCGGTATCCAATCAGGTATTACTCTTCATCAGCAGTAGGTTTTTCCCCGAGCTTTCCATTTTGTCAAGTTTCTCAGATAGGATCAAATTTGGCGTCGTCTGTGGGAACTTCACCTGAATCTGAGATTACAAGATGGAAGAGGCTGGAAAATCAAATCTACTAACTATTAGCTGTGAAGATCTAGATTTTCTCATTAATACTCATGTACAGAAAGCTTTGCAACAACAACAACAACAACTTCAAGCTCATACTAGGGCTACTCTGCCGGTAGCTCATAATCCGACGATTTCGACTACTGAACACAGGAAGGGAAAGGAGCTAGAAGAAGAGGAACATGTATATTTCCCTCCGGCTATAGCTTCCCCGATTGGGCGTCCTCGAGCCTTCCTTCGTACTCCTTTGGAACAGGGAGGACGAAAGCCTATATTTCAGGAATCCTCTGGTGAAGCACCAGTCAGGGAGAAGCGCAAAGTTAAGATGATAGCTAGCGATAGCTCGTCGGAAAGAATCATTTCTCCGTTCTCTCAGAGTGTACTAGATGATCCGCTTCCCAAGCGGTATCAAAATCTTCAGATCGGCGAGTACACTGGGACTACTGATCCGGAAGATCACTTGTTAAAATTTGAGAATGTAGCACTACTACAACAATTTTCTGATGGAGTGAAGTGCCGGATGTTCCTTACAACACTCGGAGGAGCCGTGCAGCGTTGGTTTAAGAGATTGTCGGAAAAATCTATCCGGAAGTTTAAGGACTTCAAGAAGGTTTTCTTACACCATTTCTCTAGCAACAAGAGGTACCATAAGACTCCCTGGAGTCTATTTTCAATTAAACAAGCATCTAAGGAGTCCATTAGGGCCTATATCAAAAGATTTAATCAGGTGGCTATCGATGTACCCAACGCTACTACTGAAATATTAGTAAGTGCTTTTTCTCAAGGTCTGAATGATAATGATTTCTTTAAAGATCTAGTAAGAAATCCTCTTGCCAATTTTGACTCCTTAATCGAGCGTGCCACTTAATTCATTAACGTTGAAGAAGCTCAAGCTGCCAGCAGAAAAGAGGGCACTACTTCTTCTCCTACCTCTGTTAAGGAGAAGGCTTCTGCTCCTGTCCCTCCGCCTAGAGGACCTCGAGTAGTTCATCCACCTCATCATCATCCAGAATATCGTCCGCAAGCAATACAACACGTGGAGATGCAACAAGAAGCACCAAGAAGGTGGTGCACATATCATAAAACCAGCAGTCATCATACAGAGGACTGCTTTGTTTTGAAAATAAGAGAGTAAACAGGGATCGTTATCAAAGGCAAAATTATTATCGGCAACAATACCCCAGACAACAAAGTCCACTCAAACTAGAATATCGCCCGGTCGAGCCTCAGCAAGGTGTATTACCAACCCCGGCTGGTACAAGCCAGGCGCTCGAGAAAACTCAGCCTGACGTCATGACCGCTCGGCAAGAAGAAAACAGGAGCAATGCCGCCCGAGGCAACATTAATATGATCGCGGGTGGGCCTACTGATGGAGATTCCAACAGGGCCAGAAAAGCACATGCACGGAGACTTGAAATATATGCTGTAGGGTGTATTATGGAAAGAGTTGCTAGTCTAGAAATCAGTTTTGGGCCCAAAGACCTCGAAGGAGTAGAAATACCCCATGATGATGCATTAATAATTAAGGTTGTGATAGCTAATTATGCTATTTATCGTACCTTCATAGATACTGGTATTTCTGTGAATATTATCTTCAAGAAAGCTTTTGATCAGCTGCAGATTGACCCGAGTGAACTTCAACAGATGGTAACTCCTTTATATGGATTCACTGGTAATGAAGTACAACCGCTCGGTTAAATAAAATTGGTCATATCTCTAGGGGAAGAGCCTCTTATGAGAATAAGAAGATCCTACTTTATGGTGGTGGATGCCCCCTCCTCCTATAATGTGATACTGGGTCGGCCGACCTTAAATGAGTTTAGGGCGGTCGTTTCTACTTTCTATCAAAAGATTAAATTTCCTATTGATGACCAGGTCGGGGAAGTGCGGGGTGATCAGAAGACAACCCGAAAATGTTATGTAGAGATCGTCCGAACTGAAGCCAGCGCCGCTCGAAAAATCCAAAGAATGGAGGTTAATGCCATTCAAGAAAAATCACCTGTTCTGGTTTATGAAGAAAAGGAAGAAGTCCAGATACAGACTGATTGACCTGAAGCCATTACCTATATCGCGGCCGATCTTGATCCTACATTGAAAGCCGAGCTGGTTCAGTGCTTGAAGAAAAACAATGATGTCTTCGCCTGGACGCCTAAAGAAGTCATGGGTGTTTCCCCTTCAGTCATGGAGCATTCTTTGCATGTTTTCCCAGATGCTCGGCCGGTCATGCAAAGGAAAAGAAATTTCAGTGCAGAACAAAATCAGATCATCATGGAAGAAGTGACTAAACTCATGGAAGCTGGTTACATCAGGGAGGTACAGTTCCCTAGCTGGCTAGCTAATGTGGTCTTGGTCTCTAAGCCAGGCAACAAATGGCGGGTATGTATTGATTTCCGTGATCTCAACAAAGATTGCCCGAAAGATTATTATTCGCTGCCCCGGATCGATCAATTAGTAGATTCTACATCTGGGTGTGAATACATTTCTATGCTGGATGCCTATCAGGGCTATCATCAGGTCCCCTTAGCTAAGGAGGACCAAGAAAAGGTCAGTTTCATAACATCTGAAGGTACTTATTGTTATAATATTATGCCCTTTGGATTAAAAAATGCAGGAGCAACTTATCAAAGGCTTATGAATAAGGTCTTCCAAAAACAGATTGGAAGAAATATGGAAGTATATGTCGATGATATCTTAATTAAGTCTCTTCTGTTAGTTAGAGCCCTAGAGCCAATCATATGATGATTGTTGTATGGACTTGTTGTATCATATTCTTGTATATAAATAAAGGCATTTCTTTATGGTTATTATACTTACTTGTATTTGTGCCAAATAACTATGTATAATAGCGTCCTTGAGTAGAAGGTTCTTATCTATATAAATCGATTAGTTGAATCGATAGTGAGATGATATAGAGAATACTACTCTTAATCATTCCTAGTCAAGTATTAACATTCAGGGACAATGTTGATGCGACGAGACTAGCATGTAGGTCAACTCGATGACTTGATCTCACAAGTCATGGATATAGAGATATCAAGTTGACACATGGGTATGCATTGGAGAATGTATACTGAATGACACGCCATGAGAAAGTATCATGGATCGTTATATGAGTGTCATATACTTTCTCATGTGACTATTAGTATAACTATTAGTCCTTGGACCTGAAGTCACCATGGTTCCCTACATAAGGAGTTACATACATTGGCTCGATTACTAGGTATGTAACAAATTATGCGGAGGGATGTGAGTGATGTAGATGAGATCTATCCCTCCTATATGACGGGAGTGACATCATTATTCTTGATAGAGTGAGACCACTAAGTGCATGGCCATGCCCAAATGAGTCAATATGAGATATTGAGCTCATTTGATTATAGTGAGTCTACTTGGAGTTCAAGATTTAGATTGATCAGAGGATGACACCGTCTATGCCTCAAATTGATCAATCTAGATGTCAAGGATAGAAGGACATTGTCATATATTGTGAAGAGTCACAATTAGTAGTCACAAGGTGATGTTGGATCTCAACATTTTTGTAACTTGAGTAGTAATGATGTGTTGCTAGATACCGCTCATTACTTATACTTCTAAATGGGTTTAGGAGCATTGCCAATGTTACAAGAACCTATAGGGTCACACACAAAGGGCAATTAGATGGAGATTAGGTTCATATGATTAACCAAGAGGGTTAGGTTCATGTGATGGACCAAATTGGATTAAGAGTAATCCTAATTAAGCTAATTTAGTTGGACTCAATTTGGTTCATGTGTTAAATGAGTCTAATTAGATTTGGATTCATTGAGTCAATTTAATTCAATGGATATAGATTCATTAAATTAAATTGGTTTGAATCAAATGGTTAGATTTGATCAACCATGGGAGAGAAGAGGTCAAGTTTGACTTGACTTGATAAGGGAAGATGAAAGGTCAAGTTTGACTTGACGAATGCCACCTCATTTGTGAGTTGGCATAGAGTGGGCCAATGATGATGTTCCACATCATCAAGGATAGTACATGTGTGTGCCACCTCATGAGGGAGATCAAGAGTTGTGACTCTTGGTATTCCATGGAGTTTAAAAACCCCTCTTGAAGTGGTCGGCCACTTTAAGTGGTGTTGAATGTTTTGTGTGCTAATTCACTCCTTCTTCTTCTTCCTCTCATCTTCTTCTCTCCCTCTCCTCCACCTTGGCCGAAACATTCAAGAGTGCTAGCACACTCTAAGGTTTCATCTCCATTTTTGCTCGTGTGGATACACATAGAGGGGTGTTCACTTGACACCCTTGAGATCTGGCAAATTTTGGACGAGCGGGATAAGCGAAGGGCTTCGCATCAAAGGTATAACTTCTCTACCATGTAAATCTAGTGTAGATCTAGGATTAGACAACATGTACATGAAAATTTTTAATCTTCGCATGGATCCGGTGGCATGGAAGTTCCGAGTTTCCGCAATGCAAAAAGCAGTTTTTGTGGCCCGAAAGTTCCAACAGTGGTATCAAAGCCACGTGTGAAGCGTATACTTGTTTTTATTTTAATTTTTATGAAAAATTATAGTTCTGTAAGTTTCTGTGATTTTATTAATTTTATGGTTTTTAAGAGTATTTTTCTCGTAGAAGCGAAGCAACAAGTGTTTGAACACTTGTAGGCTTCGACTACCGAGAAACACCTTCCGTAATGATAAGGTCTCGCCCAAAATGTTTTGGGACAGCGGCTAAAGGCACTGTAAGATCATCGTGGGACACTCATGAGACTCATTTTGTGAGAAGGGGTGCTGCCCCTAACCCCGTAAGGGGCATTGTCCTGCGATTGCGCCCGAAAATTGCTAAACGGGACCGCCAGGAAGTTGCGACTCATAAAATCGTAAAAACAGTAATAAAATTACAAAAATTTATATAAAATACATAATTTAGAATTATGTATGATTTGTGATGGTCATGGCCCAAAAAAAAACCCCAATTGTATTGATTACATGTGTTGTAATTCATAATATGGCCTGCGCGCCATTTTTGGGTGATTGTGCGTGTTGTATATGTGATACGCGACCTGCGCGCCGTGCCTTTCTATTTTATTTCCTATTGTAAAATAGTTTAGACTCGAATGTAACTCGAGTTTCATCTTTGTAATGTACAAAATGGAGTTGTGGAAGGTCCACTCGAGAAGGAGTTACGAGGAGGGTGCGAGCAACACATGGCGGTCAAAGGGAGGAGCTTGGAGAAGCTGTTGACCTTAGTTTGACCGTCCGATCTTCTCATTGGCTTGAGAAGATCGTAGTAGGGCCATGACCTAATCACATTTTAATTAATTGCTTGTGTGTGTATATGTGATGCATGCTAGAGTAGAGTAATTAATTAGTGCTTTGTCGATTAGATTAGATCTTAATCGCGTATATGATACACATCAACGATTAGATTAGATCTTAATCACGTCAACTCAAAATGCCTACCATGCCGTGATACCCATCATTACCTCGATAACATGTTGTTGTTGAATCTGCCAAAGCAGAGCAACGCATATTATCTTGGTAGGGTGCGGAGGGACAATCTTGGTGCCGCCTATCAACGCCTGGGTGAGTATAAACTCAATCAGATTGAGTAAAACTAGTAAAACTCAATTGGATCGGGTATAACTATAGGCATTTTCTAATGGTTGGTAGATAGGTCAAAATCACATTTATATTAACTCTTGGGCGATTTAGCCAAAGCTAACTCGAGTTTTAATATACATGCGGATCATGATCCTATAAACAAGAGTTGCATAGAGATGTAATTGGTAATTAGTTACCTACCGATCATACTAAGTCTTGGGCGATTTAGCCAAAGCTAACTCAAGGCGTAGTATGATGTGGATCTTGTCCCGCAAGAATTATAGCTAGTTGGTTAGAATCTAATGAGTATGGTTTGACCACATCCATGACTGGATTCTACAAAAGTTCTATAATTCAGTGGGAGCATAGTTTAATTAAAGGTCTAATTAAATGATTAGTGAAAAATGATATTTATTTTCTGCATTTTTCTGTTGTAGATTGTCATGTCGACAAACACGAACACCTTCTCTCTGCGTTCTGTCCTTGATAAGGACAAGCTCAATGGAGCTAATTTCCTGGACTAGTACAGGAACCTGAGAATTGTTCTCACTCAGGAAAGGAAAGTGTACATCCCAGAGACACCCATTCCCGAGGCACCTCCTGCCACTGCCACGCGAGCTGACCGTGATTCTTATAAGAAGCATCAAGATGACGCATTAGATGTGTCTTGTCTCATGCTCGCGACCATGAACTCTGAGCTTCAGAAGCAACACGAGTTGATGGGTGCTTATGATATGGTTGAACATCTTCGTCAACTATATCAAGGACAAGCTAGGCACGAGAGATTCGAGATCTCTAAGGCACTGTTTCAGTGCAAGATGCAAGACGGGACTCCCGTAGGTCCATATGTACTCAAGATGATTGGGTACATAGAAAACCTACAAAGGTTGGGATTCCCACTTGGCCAAGAGCTGGCCATTGACTTGATCTTGCAATCCTTGCCAGAGAGCTACAGTCAATTCATCATAAACTACAACATGAATGAAATTGACAAGCCACTGCCTGAGCTTCTGAGTATGTTGAGAACTGCTGAACTCAACTTTAAGAAAGTTAAGCCCAACTCCATTTTGATGGTGCAAAGGCACAAAGGCAAGGGCAAGCATAAAGGTAAGGGAAAATCCCAAGCCAAGGGCAAAGGCAAGACACTGAAACCCAAAGAAGGGGTCGCCAATGATGCTACCTGCTTCCACTGCGGTCAGACCGGACATTAGAAGAGGAACTGTAAAGTTTACCTGGAAGATCTTAAGAAGAAGAGAAGTGAGACTTCTACTTCAGGTATATATGTTATAGAAGTTAATCTCTCTATTTATTCATCATGGGTATTAAATACCGGATGTGCTTCTCACATTTGTACTAATGTGCAGGGGTTGAGAAATAGCAAGGCATTGACGAAGGGCAAGGTGGATCTACGAGTAGGCAATGGAGCACGGGTTGCTGCTGTTGCTGTAGGGACTTACTATCTATCTCTGCCCTCTGGGCTTGTACTAGAATTAGATGAATGTTGTTATGTGTCTGTTCTTACTAAGAACATTATATCAGTTTCTTGTTTGGACAAGAAAGGTTTTTCGTTTATAATAAAGAACAAATGTTGTTCAGTTTATTTAAATGATATGTTCTATTGTAGTGCACCTCTGATAAACGGACTCTATATTCTAGACTTAGAGAACCCCATCTATAACATAAATATTAAAAGGTTCAAATCAAATGAAATGAACCAAACCTATCTCTGGCATTGTCGCTTAGGTCATATAAATGACAAACGCTTATCCCAGCTCCATAAAGATGGTTTGCTGGACTCATTTAATTTTGAATCATATGAGACATGCGAGTCATGCCTACTAGGCAAGATGACCAAGACTCCCGTTAGTGGACACAACGAGAGAGCGACTGACTTGTTAGGACTTATACATAGTGATGTATGTGGCCCTTTCAATGTCGCTGCCAGAGGTGGTTATAGGTACTTCATTACATTTACTAATGATTTCAGTAGATATGGTTATGTGTATTTGATGACACATAAGTCATAATCCTTTGAAAAGTTCAAAGCATTCAAGAATGAAGTACAAACCTAGCTTGGCAAGAGTATTAAGATACTTCGATCAGATCGAGGTGGTGAATACCTTAGCCATGAGTTTTGTGACTATCTAGCTGAGTGTGGGATTCTATCCCAACTCACTCCTCCTGGAACACCACAGTGGAATGATGTATCCGAAAGAAGGAATCGTACCCTATTAGATATGGTACGGTCTATGATGAGTCACACAGATCTTCCTATATCTCTTTGGGGCTATGCTCTGGACACAACAGCCTTCATACTCAACCGTGTTCCATCCAAGGCTGTGATAAAGACACCATATAGGATATGTACTGGGAGAGATGCCCAGTTGTCTTTTATGAGGATTTGGAGTTGTGAGGCTTACGTTCAACGTCAAGTCTCGGACAAACTAGGACTCAAATCCGATAAGAGCTATTTTATAGGATATCCCAAGGAAACGAAGGGATATTACTTCTACATTCCTAGTCAACACAACGTAGTTGTGGCTAAGACTGGGGTTTTTCTAGAAAGAGACTTTGTTTCTAGAAAAACTAGTGGGAGTACGTTCAATCTTGAAGAAGTTCAGGATATGGACCATAGCACTGAAGCCTTGATGGAAGTTGAACTGGAACCACAAAGTATTATGGATGATGAGATTGTTCCACAAGGAGTTGAGGAACAACAACTAGTTCAAGTAGACATACCTCTTCGCAGGTCTAATAGGGTATGTCGTTAGCCTGAGAGATACTCGTTTCTCTTGTCTGACCATGATGACGTTATGCTCGTTGAGAATGAGCCTACTTCCTATCAGGAAGCTGTGATGAGACCAGATTCTGAGAAATGGCTAGAGGCCATGAGATCCGAAATAAAATCCATGTACACCAACCATGTATGGACTTTGGTTGATCCACCTGAAGGGATAAAACCCATTGGGTGTAAGTAGGTTTTAAGAGAAAGATGTTGGGTTTTTAGGGCCGCGAAAACCGCTTTTTCGCGTCGCGGAAACCCTGAAACTCCCTAGCCAACGGATCCGTGCAAAGAAAAATTTTCGGAAAAACTACGAGTACGAGTTTACCTAGATCTACACTTAGATCTACAAGGGAAAAAGGTTATACCTTTGAAGCGAAGCCCTTCGCGTTCCCGCTCGTCCAACGGCTTGCCGGATCTCGAAGTTGTCAATGTAGACAACTCTCTAGAAGTATCCACACAAACAAGATGTGTTCTCTAACACACAAGGATGGAGAAGAGAACACCACAAGTGTGCTAGCACTTCTTGGTGCTCTCGGATGAGATTGGGAAAAGAAGATAGAAAAGAGAAAAAGAATGAATCTCAAGAACACTCTTCTTCTTCTTCTTTGTGACAATCACTCTACCTTTCTTCTTTAAACTCAAAACCACTCACCTTGTTTCTTCCTTGAAACTCACGGCCAAGAGAAGAGGAGAGGGAGAAGAGAATGGCTAGAGGAAAAGAGATCACATGAATGCAATTGAATGAATAAACAAATTTTCATTCACATCACAATTTGAGTGGCCGACCACTACAAGAGGTGTAACCCCCTTCACATTAATCATAATTAATGTGGAGGCCACTAAAGAGAAT
This sequence comes from Zingiber officinale, assembly GCF_018446385.1. NCBI lineage: Eukaryota > Viridiplantae > Streptophyta > Magnoliopsida > Zingiberales > Zingiberaceae > Zingiber > Zingiber officinale. Next base: position 82,325,563 of record NC_055991.1, read on the forward strand.
AGTTGTAACCTCCATGAGGTGGCACATGTGATGATGTGGCACATCATCATTAGTTCTCCTAATGCCAAGTCACAAATAATGTGGCATAAAGTCAAGTCAAACTTGACTCTTCCTCTTCCTCTCAAGTCAAGTCAAACTTGACTTAATCTCTTTTATGGTTGATCTAATTCAACCATTTAATTCAAGCCAATTTAATATGATGAATCTAATTCATTTACTTAAATTGATTCAATGAGTCATAATCTAAATTAGACTCATTGAACACATGAATCAACTTGAGTCCAACTCAATTAGCCCAATTAGAATTACTCTTAATCTAATTTGATTCATCACATGAATCTAATCCTCTTGGTTCATCATATGAACCTAATCTCCATCCACTTGTTCTTTGTGTGTGACCCAATAGGTTCTTGTAACGTTGGCAATGCCCCTAAACTCATTTAGAAGCATAAGTAATGAGCGGTATCTAGCAATACATCATTACTACCCAAGTTACAAGAATGTTGAGATCCAACATCACCTTGTGACTACTAATTGTGACACCCCACAATATATGACAAGTGTCCTTCTATCCTAGACATTTAGATTGATCAATGTGAGGCATAGACCGTGTCATCCTCTGACCAATCTAAATCTTGATCTCCAAGTAGACTCACTCAATCAAATGAGCTCAATATCTCATATTGACTCATTTGGGCATGGCCATGCACTTCGTGGTCTCACTCTATCAAGAATATCGATGTCACTCCCATCATATAAGAGGGATAGATCCCATCTACATCACTCACATCCCTCCGCATAATTTGTTACATACCCAGTAATCGCCTTTATAGTCCACCCAGTTACGGGTGACGTTTGACGAAACTAAAGTACATAACGCCTTATATAGGGATCCATGGTGACTTCAGGTCTAAGGACTAGTAGTCATACTAATAGCCACATGAGAAAGTATATGACACTCATATAACGATCCATGATACTTTCTCATGGCGGGTCATTCAGTATACATTCTCTAATGCATACCCATGTGTCAACTTGATATCTCTATATCCATGACTTGTGAGATCAAGTCATCGAGTTGACCTACATGCTAGTCTTATTGCATTAACATTGTCCCTGATTGTTAATACTCGACTAGGAATGATTAAGAGTAGTGTTCCCTATATCATATCACTATCGATTCAACCAATCGATTAATATAGGTAAGAACCTTTCTACTCAAGGACGTTATTATACTTAGTTTATTTGGCACAAATACAAGTAAGTATAATAACCAAAAACCAAATGCCTTTATTTATATATAGAATATGATACAACAAGTCCATAATACAATCATCAAATGATTGACTCTAGGGCTCTAGCTAACAAAAGACTGACATGGATGGACTGATATATAAGGGTCGTCTGGTAGCTAAAGATTTCAAACAAATTCATGGTATTGACTATTGATCCTGTCTGAGAAGCTAACCGTGAAGGAGATCCGGAAGAAGGAAACCCACTGCAATGACGAGGAATAAGGCCGGTGAAACCTTGACCCGAGAAACCCAAAGCGGGTCGGAAGAAAACCAGAATCACCGGAGGAAATCTGCTAAGTAGGAAGAAATCCCCGTACAAATAGGAAAAAATCGAATTTTCAAGCTCCTGAAGCTCCCTGCGCACAAGAGACCAACCAACACTATCGTCAGTGACCTAAGACCGGGGTGGGAATCCCTGGCTAGGCCCTCCGACGCTCAAGTTAGTGATCTCCCTTGATGTCGAGGAAGGAAAAAGAAAGAAGATGAACAGTAGCCAGAAAATTAGGGATCTCAACTTACCTCGCCAACGGAGAGGATTCCCCCTTTTATACCACTTCATATAACCTCAGTAGTCATGAAGTGGACCCCGGTTTGTTAGAGTTCGTTATGACATCAGCTGCGTACTTGGGGAAGATGATTTTTAAGGAATCTTTCTTGTAACCCAGATGTACCTTCTTTGTCGTTTAGCACCTGCAAGACAAGCTGAAAGCATATTTCCCGCCAAAATATATATTCTCTATCATGAATTATTTTATTCAGTATATTCATGTATGATTCTTCTTCATGTGACTTCTATTTGCATCTTTGTTATGTTTAAAAAATAACATTTTATTCAACATGTTTCTAAGGTATTTATTGAAGGAACTATGCGGGTTCTTTGCTCGAAAGAACCGTCTTGACCGATATTGGCCTATCTTTGCTTCGGAGTATGTAGCGGTCGTTATTGGCTTACCTTCATACGGCAAGTATGTATCGACCGATATTGGCCTATCTTCGCTCGGCAGGCATGTATCGACCGATATTGGCCTACCTTCGCTCGGCAGGCATATATCGACCGATATTGGTCTATCTTTGCTTTGGAGTGTGCATCGGTCGTTATTAACTTACCTTCATATGGCAAGCATATATCGACCGATATTGGCCTACCTTCGTTCGACAAGCATATATCGACCGATATTGGTCTATCTTTGCTTTGGAGTGTGCATCGGTCGTTATTAACTTACCTTCGTATGGCAAGCATATATCGACCGATATTGGCCTACCTTCGTTCGATAAGCATATATCGACCGATATTGGTCTATCTTTGCTTTGGAGTGTGCATCGGTCGTTATTAACTTACCTTCGTATGGCAAGCATATATCGACCGATATTGGCCTACCTTCGTTCGGCAAGCATATATCGACCGATATTGGTCTATCTTTGCTTTGGAGTGTGCATCGGTCGTTATTAACTTACCTTCGTATGGCAAGCATGTATCGACCGATATTGGCCTACCTTCGTTCGGCAAGCATATATCGACCGATATTGGCCTATCTTCGTTCGACAGGCATGTATTGACCGATATTGGCCTACCTTTGTTCTGAAAGTATGTTTCGGCCGTCCTTGGCCTCCCTCCTTTGACTCTTTCTTCCTTTTCATTCCTCATCTGAAGACCCGCAAAACCTAACCCATATCACTAGCCTTCCCTTCAAGTCTAGTCGAAGGAGGTGTAGATGACTGACTAGACAGAAGTATGATCTTGTCTTTTCCTACCCATGACTCTGCTCCAGATTTTGAAATGACCTCACAGATTTTGTGTACCACTATCTTAATAGATTAGGTGTGGCCATACTATAAGTCTTTTTCTCCTTTAAATAGGGCTACAACCTTCTCTTCACCCACAACTTCTCTCAGTTCTTTTTCTTCCTTGCCACTTTTTGTTGCTAAGGCCATGGTCGTGGATCCTCCTTTTTGGAGGCAGCTTTTGTTGGACCAGGTGAGATCTATATATGAGTTTATCGAGATTTTTGCTTCGGCTACCTCAGAGATTCAAGGGATCGTCTTAAGAGAGGAAACTTCACAGTTCAAATCTTCTATCCAAAGATGCAGGTGCTCTGAAGGACCCAAGAAACTTCAGAGAAATTTTTTCTACTTATAGGGGGGCAGCCAAATGACCCAGGGGTGTTGTGTGAAGGGCACAGCACATGTCACCCTTGGGCTAAAATTGGTTGCTTCACTTGTTGAGCTCATACGGCTTGAGAGGGGAAGTGGTTTTCACATTTACTTTTCCTTCATGGAATGAATCAATGCTTCCCTGTCTCGTTGCCCTTGAGCTTTTTTTTTTTGTTGCTTTCTTCGTCGGGCAAAATATTGCCACTTATGAGCCTTGACAAGCTCGGACGAAGTGGGCTATTTCTATCTCTGCTCCATGGTAAGTTTGACTCCAGTGGGACTAAAATTTTCTGCGTGCCCTAAGAGTTTATGCTTGTAATATTTGTTATCTATTTGGGGTTTGCTGTTCTTGAGGAAATGTGATGCTATGTATTTGATCAGATTCTAAGTGTAAAGACAAATTTTTGTATCTAATCAAAGGCTTTTATTGAATCCCGCTATCATTTACAATGTGGTGTTGTGTGCATCATTTCTTAACGTATACTATATATCATTTATCATAGCTAAGGTTATCTTAACTATTAGTATAGTCTGATATTATAACCACAATATTTATCTAACATAACCACAATCGCCCTTGTTAATAAAAATATTTTCAATAAATACTAAGTCATGTTCTGCACGGACAGATTAACATTTGTCACTCTTCTAAACTTTTTCCTCTTAAAATATTCTTGTCTCTAGCCTGGGTATGGTCAAAAAAGTTCAGTCCTTTTTTATTTTATTATGCCCAGTCGATCATGTTTTCCTTCGAGGTTTCTAAACTGGTGATTGGCTCTCCTTCGGGTGAGAGAATGTTCGAGGCACTACCAACCCCATCGCGATCCGATTCGTCACGTCTGATATAAATGCCCCTCTTTTTCTATGATGACCTGACACACGCCTTTTCTGATCACCACGTCACATAGGCCTTTTGCTTTTCTATTGCGATCCTCAGCGTCTACTGAGCTACCACCGTCCTAATCTGACGACCATCTTGCGTTTCTCAAACCCTAAACCTTTCGTCTCCATCTTTAAACATCGTCCTTCCTTTTTCCTTCTCTAGAGTTCTTTCCCTGTTGCTGTCTTCAACCAGTCCTCGTGCTCGCCATTTCATGACGATCCCCTTTCTTGTCTTCAGTAAGTAATCCGTCATTGCTCTAGCCCATACTTTTGTCCATGGCTGAGGAAGCAATTGCTCCTTGGTATGTCCATATGCCTTCTATCTTTGATAAGAATGCTAGATTATCCATCCGTCGTCAATATGAAATTCCTAAGGAATATAAAATCATACTCCCAACACCGAAGGATCGACCTCATCATCCCCCTGATAATTGCGTGACTTTTTTCAGGGACCAGTTGATAGGGGGCTTAAGGTTCCCCATTCCTCCTTTCTTAATTGAAATAAGTCGATATTTTGATCTTTCTCTGCAACAATTTGCTCCTAATGCATTTCGTTATCTATGCGGTACTTATATGTTGTTTCGTCTACGAGATATTCCTCCTACTCCTCAAAATTTCTTCATGTTTTCCTACCCCAAGCTTTCAGAACCTGGTGTCTTCTTATTCCAGTCGAGAACTAGAATGGTCCTTTTTGGAGATATGCCATCGTCTCTCAAAGCCTGGAAATCTCGTTTTTTCTTTTTAAAGTTTCCGGAACCTATTCCTTGGTCTCATGCTTGGAAATCTTTCTTGCCTCCCTTACCCGATGTTAGAGAGTTTCATCTCCTTCCTACTTTTCCCATTCATTGTGAGAAGTTATTAGGTCATCGGCTTTCGATCCCAAAATGGTTGAAGGTCGAGCTTCTATACCTATTTGGTCTAAGCCTCGTCAAACCTGATACTCGCATTTCCTTAGGTAACACCTTGTTCCTTTCTTTTTGTTTATAACTGGCTAAATCATTTCTCTGGTCTATACAGTGGAGAGTTTCTATGATGCGTTGATTGACGAAGAAATACGCGTGGAAGAAGAATTGCTTCGTGCCAAGGAGGCCGAATTTCTGGCCGCTATCGCCCCTCCACCCTTAATTGAAGAGCCAGCTCGGTTAGCCGAAATACCTAGCTCTTCTGGGCTTCATGAGACTCCAGGAGATTCTTCTAGGGATCCTGCTGCGCAGATCCCCCCTGATCCTGCTCCCGCTATTACGTCTCCTGCAGCTGTTACTGTCTTCCCATCTGCCTCTATTTCTCTTATCGAGCTTACATCCCCTGGTAGCTCTGATAAACCCATAACTGAGATTTCTGTGGGCAAGCGTCCGGGACGCAAACTAACCAGGGCTCCTCCTCCAAAATGGAGGCTCATTCTTTCTGCTGATGAGCCTGCTTCAGAAGATTTTGTGTCGACTGGCCTTCTTTCCGATGAGCCCACATTAGCAGAACTTTATCCTTCCTTGAATTTTCCTGCCTCTTCTTTTCCTAAAACTAGTACTTTTGATGACGTTTCTTTTACTTTTCCTTTGTCTATTCCGAATTCAGGATCTCTACCCTCTCCGCCTTCTTCTTACTTGATTTTTGCTCCACCATCTATCCCTACTTCTTCCTTCTCAACTGGCTCTTCTACCATTCCTGTTCTCCCCATATTATTGGGGGGTTCTTTCGCTAGTTCTTGGGATGAGGTGCGTCCCCTCTTTGAGGGGCTTTACATTCCTGAAGCGATCGACCGCTTTTCTAATAAAGAGAATAAGGTATGTTTACGTACTCCTGCTTTCTGTTTATGAAGTATAGTCTTACGGTTTCGAATATGCTTCCAGCGGTGGCTGGAGAACATGGGTTTCTCCCGACTATTGCACAATCTATACATTGAGAACGAGAAATTTAGATCGGAGAACAAGGGGTTGCGACAGCAGGTTATCGAATTGTCTTCTGCCGAGTTTTCTGCTGCCGCCAAGAAGCAATTTGAAACTCAAATTGAGAGCCTTGAAGCCCAATTCAAACTGGTTACGGACCTCAATTAAGAGCTAACTTCACAACTTGGCGAACTAAAAGAGAATTATGAAGCAGAATTGAGTGAAAAATTGAAGGCCTTGCAATTAAAAGAAAATGAGGTGGCATCTCTAAACAATTCCCTTGATTTAATAAAAGCTGAAGCCGCTGCTAGGGAGAATGAACTGAAAACCTCTCAGATGGCGTTAGTGGTTTATAAGGATCACGAAGATGTTCGTTACACAGAACGAGCCACCGCCATGATCGAATCTACTGAGTTCAACCGGCCGATTGTGAGATCCATCTTGTCAGCTTTTACAGCAGGGGCCAAAGGAGCAATTCGCCAGTTGGAAGAGGAGGGCTATTTAGCGCGCGTTCCTCCTCTCAATTTCCTGAACCGTCGCAGACTCATTGAAGAAAGGCCTCCTAATTTGTACCCCAAACTAGTTCTAACTCATTCTCTAGTTGTTGTAAAGAAGGGGAATTAAGGTTTTACAAACTTACATGAATCTGAATAGTCTCTTTTGATTGCCGATCTTATTCAAATTTTTGGATAATTTGTTGGTTTCATGTATGTGTACTAAATGCTACTTAGCTTGCTGGTGTCCAATTTTTTCCCATGACCCATTCTTCACTGACCCGGTCGATATATGTATAAACATTGGTAAGTACCGTCCGATATTTCGGAGATACCCCCAATTATCTCCATTCTTTACTGACCCGGTCGACTTAGATATAAGCATTGGTAGGTCTCGTTTGATATTTCGAAGATACCCCCAATTATCCTCATTCTTTATTGTCCCGGTCGATATATGTATAAGCATTGGTAGGTATCGTTCGATATTTCGAAGATACCCCCAATTATCTCCATTCTTTACTGACCCGGTCGACTTAGGTATAAGCATTGGTAGGTCTCGTTCGATATTTCGAAGATACCCCCAATTATCCTCATTCTTTATTGTCCCGGTCGATATATGTATAAGCATTGGTAGGTATCGTTCGATATTTCGAAGATACCCCCAATTATCGGTCGATTTATTAGGATGGTTCAATTTAACCAGGTTGTTTTCATTAATCAATATTCGAGGCTTGACCTGTGCTTTAAACTTATATTTATAGTATTAATTTTTGTTTTGTCTCATCAAGTTTCTTCAAAAATTATTTCTAGGGAAATTTTACATTTTTTCCGAGGTAGTTTATTTGACTTCATCTCTTTCCCTTTATTCTATGATATTATTACCTTTTATGACGCTTGACCTTCTGCGCACCTTTTATTTCCCTTTCGTATCTTATGTTTAGAGGTTTTAGCATAGGACTAGAAAAGGGACAAGGGTTTACGGAATCTCATTCTGCTTCCCTCCATCCATCTTTTTGCTTCTCAATTCTTCTTCTTCTGACCTTCTCTCTTCATGGCAGTTTCTTCTCCGGCATGGTTCCTCTCTTGCTCTTCCGACCTCACAGATACAGAAGAAGTGGACTTACAGGCAACCTATGGTTTTCCCTCTTACATTGTCCGCCCTGCTCCCCATGAGGGTCCTCACCTTCCTCCCTTAGGTTGTATCTCCATCTTCAGGGACCAAGTCCTGCAAGGTTTCATATTTCCTCTTCACTCCTTTTTTTGTGAGGTTAGCCGTTATTTTGCTATCCCGCTAAACCAGTTCATCCCTCAATCCTTTTCCATTCTAGTGGGCTTCATTGGAGTATCCAAACTGTTAGATTTCCCACTGTCTCCTCGTCTTTTCCATCATTTCTTTATCCCTCGTCGGGTAGATGTGGGTATTTTTAAGTTTCAGTCTCGTCCCAAAGCCATTCTATTTAATCGTATTCCCCCTCAAGGTGAATGGTTTAAAAAAATTTTCTATATGCGTCTACCTTCTCCCCCTCCTTTTCCTATTCAATGGATACATGATCTGCCCTCGCTTCCTGGCACTCAAGGTCTTCTCAATGATCCTTCTGTGGCCTCTGCCTTGTCTAAACTTCGGGGAGCGAAATTCAGTTTACCGCATCTAATTGAAGAGGGCTTAATGTTTCCCTTTGGGATAGGCAACATTAACACTCCTTTGGATGGTTCCTTTGGTGAGTATAATTATTTTACTTCGCCTTTGCTAATTAGTATATCTCTATGACCATGATGTTTATACTCTGTTTTTCAGCCGATGCTATTCTTCCGGCTCTTATGTACAGGAATTCTGCTATGACCAAGTCCTTTATCAATAATCTTGGAGAACAATGGTTACTGGCTCGCCAATCTGATCTCAATCCCTCTACCTTGGGCTTGCTTTCTGAAGAAGAATAACAAGCAGAGGGTGTCGCACTCATGGAAGAGGAAGAAGAAGAGCCTTTTGTTACTTTAGTTAAAAAACCAAATCTTACCAAGGATTCTCCCTTTGGTGATTTCTTTGGTACCTTTGTACAAAATCCTCTTGTTCCGGCTCCTATTTCTTTTGAAAGAGGTAAAGCACCGATGACTCCCACCAATATCATCTCCAATCCTGCTCTTCGAATGATGAGGCCTGGTCTGCTTATCTCTTCTTCTTCTACTGTTTCAGCTTCTCCTGCTCCTGCTTCTGAGATGGCCGCTATCTCTCCTGTGCCTTCTACATCCTTGGCATTGGCCTTGCCTCCCTTGGCTTATAGGCCTAGAGCAAAACGAACACCTTGCCGGAGATCTTCTCCCATTGTCAGCCCTTCAACCGTTAGTGTTTCCACAATTGTGACAACTCCTCCTGCACTACTACCTTCTGTTCCCTCTAGCTCCCACTCTGCTCCTCCTGCTTTTACTATCCCTTTTCCTCAGATTGCCTCCTCTTCTTCTCCATCTCCGGCTTCCTCTCATCCCCCTCCTTTATTTAGAGTAGCCGCGGGCTTGCCTTCTCAATTGGGACAACCTTCTAGTCCTCCTGGCTATGGTACTTTGCAATTGCAAGGTTTATTGGCTGAATCTTGGTCACAAGGTTATGAACAATTGCGAGGCCTTAGTCTCCCACATCGAGCGGATCACCATAGTCGTCAGGCAGTGGCTGTAAGTATTCCTAGTTATGCGTTTATTAGCTTTGTAAGTGTATCTTTAACCCACGTTATCCTTTTATTTAGTTTCTAGCCACAAGTCTGCATATCGATCAGCTGCTCATAGCTAAAGATCATGATAACACTAAGTTGAAAGCTCAACTAGAGACATTGAAGGCTGCCTCACCTTCTTCTAGTAGTGATAGGGCTCAGTTGCAAGAGCAGGTGGTCTTGCAAAATCAACAATTGGGAACCCTGAAGCAAGCATTGGAGGAATGTCAACAACTGCTGAAAGACAAAGAGCTTGCTAGGAAGACGTTAGAATTACAGGTGGAGAGACTGCATTCAGGTCTTCGATTGGAGATCGCTTTAAAAGAGAAAGCTCTCTTAGATGATTCTCAGAAAAGTCTTATCTTAGAGAAAGTAGAGAAGCTTCATAATGCTTGTCTTTCTGACCAAGCTCAGGACCTGGCTTCTCATGATTTCACTATTCTACAGGAACAAGAGCTGAGGAAAGCTCAAGATAACGAATTATCACTGCTCCAGAAGGAATTGGAACAGCTAAGATCGGAGAAGGATGTTTTAAAAGAACTAAACTCAAAACTGCAAGCTGATTTCCAGCGTTATAAGGAGCAGGAAAAGAGTCGATGGGAGGAGTGGCGGCAAGCTTACTTAAAGTCACCAACATTTGCCCGGGAATTTGTTCGCAGGATAGTGGGCGCGCTAAATCATTCCGTATCGGGAGTTCTTCAACAGCTAAAAGAGGGTGGATACTTACCAAGGGAACCTCCCCTTTCTTTCATAAATCGCCGTAGGCTTAATGAAGAACTACCCTCAGATTTGAAAGGCCCTTTCCCGGATGTTTAAAGAAGGTATTCATAAAATCTTGTAAAGTAAGAATTGATAATGAGCAAAAAAGGTGCAATTGGTACTGAGTAACTAAGTATTTGCAAGGTATAAGGAAATTTTAACACTTACTTGCTTATTCTTCATACTTAGTTTGAGAATACCCCTTTTGGAATGTTATTGCTTGCTGAATATAAACTCTATTAAGAAATTCCTTGTTCATCCTTCAAAGCGGAGCCTTATCTTGATGGGTTCTTTTTTTCCAGTAACCTCCCGTGTGCTTCGTATTTCCCCGAGGATGAATAGTCTCGGTCGAGACTGGATATGAAATTGTATAAACTATTGGCCTCCAAGCTGAATACAATATCCTGGATGACTTTTGAGTAAATACTTTCATTCTCACATATCTGGGCTCCTCTATGGAATCCCCTTTCGAAATTAGGCTTCGAAACCAGAAGATTCTCTGGTTATTTATATCTTGCACGGGTTCAGAATCTTTGATCTCTTTTGTGAAGACTCATCTGATGTATTTCATATAATTTCTCGCTGGTTCTGCTTCATATTGGTTTATAGTCTCCGGCTTCTCCTATGAAGGCTCGTCCGGGTTGCTTTATAGGATTTTGCCGATCGACTTTGGTCTGTCTTGGTTTATAGTCTCCGGTTTTTCCTATGAAGGCCCGCTGGGTTACTTCATAGAATCTTCCCGATCGACTTTTAGTTTATAGTCTCCGAGTTTTCCTATGAAGACCCGACCGAGTTACTTCATAGGCTTTTCTCGATCGACTTTGGTTTATAGTCTCCGGTTTTTCCTATGAAGGCCCGCTGGGTTACTTCATAGAATCTTCCCGATCGACTTTAGTTTATAGTCTCCGAGTTTTCCTATGAAGGCCCGACCGGGTTACTTCATAGGCTTTTCTCGATCGACTCTGATCTGTCTTGGTTTATAGTCTCCGATTTTTCCTATGAAGGCCCGCTGGGTTACTTCATAGAATCTTCCCGATCGACTTTTAGTTTATAGTCTCCGAGTTTTCCTATGAAGGCCCGACCGAGTTACTTCATAGGCTTTTCTCGATCGACTATGATCTGTCTTGGTTTATAGTCTCCGGCTTTTCCTATGAATGCCCGCTGGGTTACTTCATAGAATCTTCCCGATCGACTTTAGTTTATAGTCTCTAAGTTTTCCTATGAAGGCCCGACCGGGTTACTTCATAGGCTTTTCTCGATCGACTTTGGTTTATAGTCTCCGGTTTTTCCTATGAAGGCCCGCTGGGTTACTTCATAGAATCTTCCCGATCGACTTTAGTTTATAGTCTCCGAGTTTTCCTATGAAGGCCCGACCGGGTTACTTCATAGGCTTTTCTCGATCGACTTTGGTTTATACGAAAGTATAATACTTGGGCTAACCTCATGTTGGCTTGTAATTCCTTGAGGGGAGCCGAATAGGCCTTTAGGATTTCTCCCTATTTTATTGCTTGAAAAATAGAAAGGAGGCTTCCCCTGATACTTATTAATTCGCATGAACCATATTTATCTTCTGTGTCAATATTTATCTTACTTGACTTTCATCAAAGAAACAAAGTACATAAACTGCAAGTATCTCAATTCACCTGGGAATTCCAATAACTGTGAATGTATTTAAAGTAATATGATCCAATCAGGCTCGATAGGGTTGCAAATGGTTAGCGCTCCAAGGGCGCTCCAACATTCTTCCTTCGGCATCTTGGAGATAGTATGAGCCTGACGCGAACTTTTCTATTACTTTATAAGGCCCTCCCCATTGTGGTGTTAACTTGCTGACATCTCCCACAGGATTAACTCATTTCCATACCAAATCACCTACTTGGAAGAATCTGGGAATGACTCTTTTGTTATAATTCTGTCTCATCCTCTGTCGATATGATATAAGACGAGTAGCAGCTTTATCCCTTATTTCCTCGATCAAGTCCAGCTCCATAAGTCGTCTATCTCTATTATCCTCATCATACAATTGTCTTCTCTCAGACTCCACTCCTACCTCAATGGGGATTACTGCTTCTCCTCCATAAACTAACTGGAAGGGGGTGATTCCTGTAGCTTCACGAGGCGTAGTACGATATGCCCAGAGAACACTGGGTAACTCGTCTACCCAGCTACCTCCGATATGATCTAACTTAGTTTTCAGTCCTCTGATAATCTCCCTATTAGTTACTTCTGCTTGCCCGTTGCTCTGCGGGTAAGCTACAGAGGTGAAGGCCTGAGTAATCCCATAACTCTGACACCAGTCTAGGATTCTATCGCCTTGAAAGTGTCTTCCATTATTAGAGACCAACTTATGAGGAATGCCAAACCGGAAGATTATATTTTTCCATAAGAATTTAATGACCGCGTCCTCTGTGATTCTAGCAAGTGGCCTGCTTCCACCCATTTAGAGAAATAATCCACAGCCACCAACAAGAACCTCCTCTGTGAAGCAGCCATAGGAAATGGACCTACTATGTCCATTCCCCACTGATCAAAAGGACACGAGACTATAGAGGTTCTTAATAACTGGGTAGGGTGATGTAATATATTCTGATGCTTTTGACAAGAAATATAAGTTCTTACCAGTTTAGCGGCATCTTCATGTAGAGTGGGCCAGAAATATCCCGCTAGGAGGATTTTACGAGCCAAAGATCTTCCTCCTATATGATTACCACAAGAACCCTGATGCACCTCCTGTAAAATAAATTGTGTGTCTTCTGTGCCTACACACTTGAGCAAAGGTCTGGAAAAAGCCCTTTTATATAATTGTTCCCCCACCATAGTATATTGAGCAGCTCGTTTCTTAAATACCCTGGCTTGTTCTGTATCTCTCGGAAGAAAACCTTGCTGTAAATATAGTATAATTTGAGCTCTCCAATCACCCTGAATTTCTATATCGGTCTATCTTTCAATACAAGAAATTAACAGGGTCTGTTCCACTGGTCGATCAAGACTCCATGATATCACAGCAGAGGCTAATTTAGCTAATTCATCTGCCACCTGATTCTCCGATCGAGGAATTTTTTGTATGCTCACATCTTGAAATTGAGACTTTAACTTATCGAATGCCTCGGCATAGAACTTAAGCCTGTCATTATTGATTTCAAAATTACCTGATAATTGTTGGGCTGCTAGCTGAGAATCAGAGTATATAAGGACTCGAGCTGCTCCTACATGCCGAGCAGCCTGTAAGCCAGCTATTAGAGCTTCATATTCAGCCTCATTGTTGGTAGCTCTGTAATTTAATCTAATGGAAAGTTGAAGTCTGTCTTCTCTCGGGGATACAAGAAGAATACCGATTCCACTGCCTTGTCTAGTTGCAGAGCCATCCACATAAACTTTTCAGGTATCTTCTTTTTCTGGGCCTTGAACCTCTATGATGAAATCTGCTAGAGCTTGTGCCTTGACGGCTGAGCGGGGTTGATATTGGATGTCATATTCCCCAAGCTCGGTTGTCCATTTGACTAACCGTCCTGATGCCTCTGGGTTGAGCAACACCCGATCGAGAGTGCTGTTGGTTAAGACAATAATCTCATGTGCTAAGAAATATGGGCGCAACCTCCGAGCAGTCAATATTAGAGCATAAGCCAGCTTTTCTAGTGTAGTGTATCTACACTCCGCTCCTTTTAATAAATGACTAGAAAAATATACAGGTTGTTGCTCTTTTCCTTCCTGTCTGACTAATACAGAGGCTATGGCGTTTTCATTAGCCGACAAATACACCCACAGAGTCTCTCCTTCTATAGGTTTAGCCAACACAGGGAGGGTAGCTAAATAATCTTTCAACTCCTGAAAAGACTTATCACATTCTTCATTCCATTGGAACTTATTAGCCTTTCTGAGTATTTTAAAGAAGTGAAAACTGCGATCAGCTGATCTAGAAATAAATCTAGATAAGGTTGTGATTCGGCCTATCAATCTTTGAGCTTCTCTCAGGTTGCGGGGTGGCTCCATGTTCTGCAGTGCTTCGACCTTGCTTGGGTTGGCCTCTATCCCTCGTTCGGACACCATATATCCCAAGAATTTTCCTCCCTTCGCACCGAACAAGCATTTGCTTGGGTTCAACTTGAGCCCGTATTGTCTTAATGTTTTGCAAGTCTCCTCTATATCCCTGCACAGATCAGCAGCTTGAAGAGACTTAATTAAGATGTCGTCAACATATACTTCCATATTCCTACCAATCTGCTTCTGAAAGACCTTATTCATAAGCCTTTGATAGGTTGCTCCTGTATTCTTTAGTCCAAAGGGCATAACATTATAACAATAAGTGCCTTCAGATGTTATAAAACTAACCTTTTCTTGATCCTCTTTGGCTAAGGGGACTTGATGATAACCTTGATATGCATCCAGCATGGAAATATATTCGCATCCGGCAGTAGAATCAACCAGTTGATCAATTCTGGGTAAGGGATAATAGTCCTTTGGGCAGGCTCTGTTGAGATCTCGAAAGTCAATACATACTCGCCATTTATTCCCGGGTTTAGAGACTAATACCACATTAGCTAGCCAGCTTGGGAATTGAACTTCCCTGATGTATCCGACCTCCATAAGCTTAGCTATTTCTTCCTTGATAATCTGATTCTGTTCCGCACTAAAACTCCTCTTTCTTTGCATGACTGGGCGGGCATCTGGGAAGCCTTGTCTAGATTTATTTCAAGGTCGACCGATCGTAGTCTCCATTTCTTCAAGATACTTCGGAAGGCTAACAAATTTCAATGTGATGAAGAATGTGACAAAGCTTTTCAAGAGTTGAAAGACTATCTGTCCACCCTTCCTGTATTGGCTAAGCCTGTAGTGGGAGAGACCTTATGGGTATATATCTCGACCAATGAAAATGTTGTAGGTTATGTGTTAGTTAGACAGGAAGGGAAAGAGCAACACCCTGTGTATTTTTCTAGCCATTTATTAAAAGGAACCGAGTGTAGATATACTACACTCGAAAAGTTGGCTTATGCATTAGTGTTGACTGCCCGGAGGTTGCACCCATATTTTTTAGCACACAGAATTATTGTGTTGACCAACAGTACTCTCGGGTGGGTGTTGCTTAACCCGGAGGCATCGGGTCGACTGATCAAATGGACGATCGAACTTAGTGAGTATGACTTACAATATCAATCTCGTTCGACCATCAAGGCACAAGCTCTAGCAGATTTCGTTATTGAAGTTCAAGGCCCTGAAGAAGAAAATACTTGGAAAGTTTATGTGGATGGATCCTCAACCAGACAAGGTAGCGGAATTGGTGTTCTCCTTATATCTCCAAGGGAAGATAGACTTCAACTTTCTGTCAGGCTGAATTATAGAGCCACCAACAATGAGGCAGAATATGAAGCATTGATAGCTGGATTACAAGCTGCTCGGCATATAGGAGCAGCTCGAGTTCTCATTTATTCTGATTCTCAGTTAGCAGCCCAACAATTATCAGGTAACTTTAAAATTAATAATGATAGGCTCAAGTTATATGCTGAGGCATTTGATAAATTGAAGTCTTAGTTTCAAGAAGTAAATATACAAAAAGTTCCTCGATCAGAAAATCAAGTAGTCGATGAATTAGCTAAATTGGCCTCTGCAATAATACCATGGAATCTGGATCGGCCAATGGAGCAGACCCTATTAATATCTTGTATCGAAAGACAAGCTGACGCAGAAATACAAGTTGACTGGAAGGCACCAATCATATTATATTTGCAGCAGGGCATTCTTCCAAATGATGCAGAAAAAGCAAGGATATTTAAGAAGAGGGATGCTCAGTACACTATGATAGGGGAGCAGTTATATAAAACAGCTTTCTCCAGATCTCTGCTTAAGTGTATTGGCACAGAAGATGTACAATTTATCTTACAAGAGGTTCATCAAGGCTCATGTGGTAGTCATATAAGAGGGAGATCCTTAGCTCGCAGAATTTTACTAGCAGGATATTTCTGGCCTACTCTACACGAAGATGCTAACAAATTGGTAAGAACTTGTATTTCTTGTCAGAAACATCAGAATATTCCGCATCATCCTACTCAATTATTAAGAACCTCTATAGTCTCCTGCCCCTTTGATCAATGGGGCATGGATATAGTGGGCCCGTTTCCTATGACAACTGCACAAAGAAGATTTTTATTAGTAGCAGTGGATTATTTCTCTAAATGGATAGAAGAAAAACCACTTGCTAGGATTACTGAAGATGCAGTTATTAAATTCCTATGGAAAAATATCATATGCAGATTCGGTATTCCTCATAAATTAGTTTCTGATAATGGAAGGCAATTCCAAGGAGACAGAATCTTAGATTGGTGCAAAAGATATGGTATTATTCAAGTATTCACCTCTGTAGCGTACCCACAGAGTAATGGTCAAGTAGAGGTAACCAACAAAGAAATTATAAGAGGTTTAAAAACCAAACTAGATCATGTCGGAGGCAGCTGGGTAGATGAATTACCCAGTGTTCTTTGGGCGTATCGTACTACACCTCGAGAAGCTACAGGGATCACTCATTTCCAACTGGTTTATGGGGGTGAAGCAGTAATTCCTATTGAGGTGGGAGTAGAATCTGACAGAAAGCAGTTATATGATGACGATAACGCTGGTCGACGACTCATGGAGCTAGATCTAATAGAGGAAATCAGAGACAAAACTACAACCTATCTCACATCATATGAACAACGAATGAGGCAAAATTATAACAGAAGAGTCATTCCAATATTTTTTCAAGTGGGAGATCTAGTATGGAAACGTGTTAAACCTGTTGGGGATGTTAGCAAGTTAGCACCACAATGGGGGGGACCTTACCAGGTGGTAGAAAAACTGGCATCAGTCTCATATTATCTCTGGGACACTGAAGGAAGAACTATCGAGCGTCCCTGGAGTGCGAATCATTTACAGCCTTACCGAACTTAACAAGCTCATATCATTCAAGAATATGTCTTAGAGAACAAATCAAAATTACTTGAAGCAGTTCCCCTGTGAACAAATGACAAGTATGCTCATAGTTTATGTACTTTATTCAACTCGATAAATACAATGCAGGCCAAATATCGCCCAAGACATAAATATGGTTCAAGCAGCATGATGATTAGTAAGCAAACACTTTTAATCTATTCAAGCGACCGTCAACTGGGTGCTTTAAGGAAGAACCTATCAGTTTTCCTTAAGAAAATCTCAAAGACATTAAATCATCATGAGGTTAGTGCAAGCATTTTAGTTTTACACAAAATATAGTCGATCGGGAAATCTCATGAAGTAACTCGGACGAGTCTTCATGGGAGGAACCGGAGACTTTAAACTATCATAAAAGCATAGTCGATCGGGAAATCTCATGAAGTAACTCGGACGGATCTTCATTGGAGGAATCGGAGACTTTAAACTATTATAAAAGCATAATTGATCGGGATTATATTGTCAGTGTAAATTCAGAGTTATGAGGATTTCTTCATAAAAATCATTTGGTATTACACTCCAGACCAAGATTCAAGGTTCGAGGGGGATTCTGTATATATATATATATACATATAATCTTTCAAAATTACGTTCCCTATCTGGAGTCCTGATCATATCACTACAAGAAAAACGTCATTCAACAACACTCAAACGACAACGGTTTTATACCAAACCGTTGTCTTTATGCCTTTTAACAACGGTTTTAATAAAAACTGTTGTCTTTTAGTAATTGTTTTGGCCTATGACAACGGTTTTTAAAAACCATTGTCTATTTATGTTTTTTTGGGGATACAACAACGGTTTTTAAAGGGTACGACAACAGTTTTTTAAAACTGTTGTCTATGTGCGCTTTTTTGGGATTACGACAACAGTTTTTAAAAACCGTTGTCTATTAAGTGTTGTTAAATGCAATTGTTTTTTCTTTCGCCACTTTTTCTCCTTCGTCATTTGTTTGTTTTACGCCATGTTTTTTTTCTGTCTCTTTCCCAAAACCCTACTCTTCGCCGACTCCTCCTCACCGCCCTCTTCGTCGCCTCCCTCCTCGCCACCCTCTTCATCGCCTTCTTCGCCACCTCCCTCCTCACCATAGCGCCATCACTGCCTCCGACCTCCATCTGCTCCCAGTCTTCACGCTCGACGATCGCGTGGACTTCATACCCGAGGCTGACCTCCTGCTGCCCTCACAATTGTCTCCCATCAGCGCCAGGAGCTGGGGCCAGAAGGGATCACTCTCCCCTTCTCCTTCCTATTCATCCTCTTCATGCTTCCTCCCGACCCGAGCGACGGAGATGAATGGTGCTGGTCCTTTCAGCCGGTGTGGGAAGAACACCGAAGGCTTGAGTTGGATGATTTCGCCTGCCGACAAGAGTGGGGAATAAGATGCGGACCATGGCTCGCTTGTAGATGGGGTGGTTGAGCCGGGAGCATTGATTATGCTTCTGTCACCACCGCCTAGGGATTTTCTGGGTCTGAGATGCAAGGACCTACGGTGCTAAATGGTAGCCTGGAGGTGGACACATGGGTTACTATTTTTGGATATGAAATCAATTTCTCTCTTTGCTAGCTCTAGATTTTACTTCTATTGAGTTTATTTTCCTTGCTATTTCATCATAGGGCTAATTATGTCTTGTGCTCTACTTATCTTCAATTGCTAGATCTTATAATGAGCTTGCTTTTCACTCAATTAGATATTTATATGACTTTATTTGGTGGAGTTTCCTGACATGTCTATTTTACCAACAAAAAATCTGTTAAGATGAGTATTTTGGTGGTTGATTTCATATTAGGACTTGTCATGAATGTTTGTAGAAGATGGTTCTTTCACCTTTAACATTTTAAAGCGTAATTAATCATCTTGTATGACATTCTATCAAAAATAGTACCAGTGCGTTTGTTTATCTAGTATAGTCGTATTGATTATTGTGTATAAGATTGGATTTTCATGCGACAAGTGGCCAATTTTGTCATAGATCTAAAACTATTAGAATTTTCCCTTCTTTTTATTTCTGATTATCTACAGGCATGGTTGATGGTCTGGATGTAGATGATGAAAGCTTTGTACTGATAGATTAAACTGGTCCAGCTTTATGGTATTTGATTAATTATATCTTGCTTCAGCATGAAATCTTTAGTATATGAATTTGGTTTTCAACCTATTTATGATAGTACGAATTTAGCTCAATGCATATGTATATTGTTTTTTGTTTTCTGTATATCCATGCTTCAAATTTTCTAAAAGCATCCTATGGCATGTCTTCTTTGTCTCAAAGATGGGCCACCACTGCAAGAGTTTTCTGGTAATATTTTGATATCAGCTCTCAATTTATCTATTTAGTATCTGAATGTTGCAAGAGCATTCAAGTAATATTTTCTGATGGAAGTTCTGAAATGTTTGATTGTAAGCAGCTCAAAGCTTGCAAGTGCTGATGTTATTGGGATTGATTTAGGCACCACAAACTTATGTGTGTCTGTCATGGAGGGGAAGGTACATTATGCTTCCTATTGTTTACAAAGCCTTTTTGATTTGTTTAGGTCTGGGTCTTTGTGTGGTACTATACTTTTCTAATGTTTCTACCCTGGTTGGTTGAATCAGACACTAAAGGTGATTGAGAATGCAGAAGGTACGAGGACTACTCCATCTGTTGTTTCCTTCAATCAGAAGGATGAGCTTTTGGTGGGTACTCCCGCGAAGCAACAAGTCGTGATGAATCCAACAAACACCTTATTTGGCACTAAATGACTGATTGAGAGAAGGTTTGATGAGTCCCCCATACTCAAAAAGAACTAAAGATGGTTCCCTATAAATTCTCAAGGCACCTAGTGGAGATGCATGGATGGAGATGAATGGTCTGCAATATTTGCCTAACCAGATTGGTGCATTTGTCCTCACCAAGATTGGTGCATTTGTCTTCATCATTGTACTTTTCTAATGTTCTATTATGTTCTTTGTTTCATCTTTTTTTGTTATTTTCCATCTTCAGGTTAAGGCTACCAATGGGGACACATTCCTTGGTGGTGAAGACTTTGATAGTGCACTGCTAAACTATCTAGTCGATGACATTCAATTAATAGCATCGACAATCAACATCTGCCTTGCCATTCTATTATTACAACTAAGCATGTATATAGAACCAAATGTTATTTATGCATGTCAAGAAATACCAATTATTAATTCAATTATAGAACCCAATTATTAATTCATGTATATAGAACCCAATTATTAATTCGTTCTACTGATGCAAAAATGTCAGCATGTGCATATGAGGTGTGTAAGCCTTTATGTAGAAGAATTGATTAGCAACTTTTATGATTACAGTTAGGTATGCTGAGTGATATGATATGTAGAAGAATTGATTAGCAACTTTTATGATTGCAATTAGGTATGCTGAGTGATATGACCAAAGTTCATTTCTATTGTCGGGAAATCAAAGCCTTCGCTCATACAAGTAAGTTTTTGCAATTCAAAATATTTTCCATTGATTAAAGGAGCACACATGATAAGTTTGGTTTCTTAATTACTTCTTTTAATACTACAAGAAATTATACAAATGATGTATGCCAGGTATAGAAACATGATATCTTCTTTTTGGAACTCATGATTTAGGTTTATTCTGGAAGCCTTCGCTGTGCTCATGCAATTCATCAGTGCTTGGAAGAGGAGAGGTATGTACTTGGCTTTCAACAACATTCAGTATTAATTGATACTTTATCTACGTGTTGGTTCCTCTATTCATTGCCTGGAAAAATAATATATATATGGATTCATTTAGATTTTAGCAAATATTGGTGCAGTAAGAATCTTATATTTTCTTTCAGGCATATTTTTTACCTTATGTGTACCTTTTTTTGTGTCAACCTTTGATGTTTCTATGTGGTGCAGTAAAGTACCATGTCTATATATATTCCTAATGGCAAGTGAGGTCAACAATCTAATACTAAATCTAATATTAAATTCTACAACAATTTTTGCAGTGTGATTGGTCCAATTGTTTTTGGACACAACAAAAACAACTAATGATCAACTAATGCTCTTCACTCTTCAGTCCTTACTAAAATGATTAAGATATTCTAAAGTTAGATTTCAGCCTGATGAAGAATATTCTTTGTGACTGTACAATAGTGCAAGCAGAGCAATTAAATGTGCTAGTTGTTGTAAGATTTTTACTGAAAATGTGTGATAATACATATAGTTTGTCAGGAGTAGGTTTATTTGCTAAAATCACTCATTTTACAATTTAACAACATTTAGGAAGTGCATTTCTCGGTGCTCTAGCATTATGTTTAGGCAAACTTATGGAATTAATTTCTATTTTTTTATCTAACAGAAGTGTTAAGTAATTATCTTTACAACCTTTTATTCTTGGACTTTCGTTTACAAAGTCGGTTAGCAATAAAGCTTATCAAGTGTTTAATTCTTTTAGTATCTATTTCTTGATTGACCATAAGTTATGATGTAGGTTATTGAGGACATGTCTATACAAGTCAATGTACCTGCTCTAGCAATGGAAGAGGTAAAAATATCTTTTGGAGTTGTCTTTTAGTTTATGGTAAAAACAGTTTCGAGTCACTGAAATACAATGGTTTTGCAGGTTGCTCCATTGGTCATCTCAGATGCAGCTATGCTTGCCCCTGAGGAGATTTTTCATGGAAAAGGAAACATCAAAGAAGAGGCAGAGTTAACAAAAGAAGAGAGGAAAAGGAGATGGGCCAACCAGAAAAGAAGATTTCGAAGATTGAAAGGTATCCTTTATTCGCTTATATTTATGGTTCTGCTTATTTTCATGCTTGTCTACAATCTGTGCATAATGGTCAAAAAAATTAGTGGCGAACTTGTGACACACATGATCCACCACTTAGAATTACATAGTTCTTGTGCACAGGATTGTATAATTTCATTCTGCTCTTTTTAGGTGTCCTCAAGAGTATTGGGAAGAATGCCGACAAGCTAAAAAAATAAAGAGACTTTAACAAATTAAGGAGCACTAGGAGCTACAATCCCTCCTCTTCACCGACATCTAAGTAGAAAATCTTGTGTTATATTATTCTACCTTTGTTTTAATAGTGTTATCATTTTGTTGGTTGCTTATGAAATTTTATTGGTTGCTTATGAAATTTCTTCATAATGTTATAAATATTATTTTTGAATGTTAGAAAATTGTATATTAAATTTTATTTTGAAAT
This sequence comes from Zingiber officinale, assembly GCF_018446385.1. Lineage (NCBI taxonomy): Eukaryota > Viridiplantae > Streptophyta > Magnoliopsida > Zingiberales > Zingiberaceae > Zingiber > Zingiber officinale. The sequence continues at coordinate 82,347,864 of NC_055991.1, forward strand.
TTAGTATTTTGAATGATTTATAATATTGGAAAATTGTGTATTAATTTTTTTTATTTTTTTCCTAAAAAAGACAACGGTTTTTCACCGTTGTCGTAGATAGTTTAAAACTGTTGTTGAAGACCCTGTTATTAAAGGTAGACGCTCAAAGACAACGGTGAAAAACTGTTGTCTTTGAAGGAAAAGACAACAGTTTTTCACCGTTGTAAAAAATGTTGTCTTTGCCTTCAAAGACAACGGTTAAAAACTGTTATCTTTTGCCACCCCTTTTAACAACACGGCCTTTAACAACAGTTCAAAATGACCTACGACAACGGTGAAAAACCGTTGTTGTTTGACTTTTTTCTTGTAGTGTATGAAACTCTTTATCTAAAATTACTCGGAATATTATACTCAACTAAAGCATAGAAATTCCATGAAGTTCTTCAATAAAAGCGCTCGGAATTACATGCTCTTTTGAGATATTACCAATGGAGTAATTTATCCAAACAAGATTTAATTCCAAGGAATAAGGGAGGAATTCTTGAATGAGATAGTACTTATTCTTAGTTCTTAGAGGCATTTCAAAGGAAGCAATGTCAAGCTAACACAAACCAGGAAAAACAGGCAAGTACCAAATTTTCTCTTAATGTTGTAGCTACTTAATTACAGATCTCTTAATTATAAGTCTTTTCATTACAAGTCTTCTAATTACAAGTCTTTTATGATAAGTCTTTTTAAATACATAACCATTCTTACTCAAAATGGCTCGTTAAATTTTCGGGTAATTCTTTGTTGAGTCTGCGACGGTTTATGAATAGAGGAGGAGGTTCCCTAGGTAGATAACCACCCTCTCTCAGTTGTTGAAGAATCACTGCCACAGAATGATTTAAAGCCCCTATGATTCGATGAACATATTCGTTAACAAACGTCGGAGACCTTAGATAAGTTAGGCGCCTTTCTTCCCATCGGTTTTCCTCATGCTCCTTATAGCTTTGAAATTTAGCCTGTATTTTAGCAGCTTGATCTTTGAGAGTGTCTTTCTCCAATTTAAGCTGTTCCAGTTCCTTTCAAAGTGAGGATATTTCATCATCCTGGGCCTTTCTTTGTTCTTGCTCTTCTAGCAAAGCAAAATCTCTTGATGCTGATTCTTGTCCTTGATCAGAAAGACAGATATTATGAAGCCTCTCCACATTCTCTAAAACAAGGCTTTTATGAGAAACATCTGAAAGGTCTCTGTCCTTCAGAGCAATTTCCATTCGTAGACCAGAATGTAATCGATCCACTTGTAACTCTAAGGTTCTCCTTTCAAGCTCTTTGTTTTTCAATGACTGCTGTAACTCCTGTAATTCTTTCTTCATAGCCTTTATTTGTTGATCTTGTGAGGCTACTTTCTTGCGTAATTGAGTGAGCTCAATGTGAGAAGGAGGAAGATTGGCTTGCAATGTCTCTACCTGAGCCTTTAACTTGCCATTTTCCCTTTATAAGGCAATGACTAACTGGTCCAGATGAAGACTTGAGGCGAGGAACTAAAAATAATAATACATTTAGCGAAAGCAATAAGAAGTTAACAATATATAATGAAAATTAATACTTACAGCAACAACTTGGAAACTATGATGGTCGGCACAGCTGGAAATACTAGTGCCTTTTAATAATTCTTGGCTATGCAACCAAGACTCAGACAGTGGGCCTTGCAGTTGTAAAAAACCGTAACCAGGAGGGTCCGAAGTTTGTCCCATTTGAGAGGGAAGACCCATAGCTTGTCTAAATAAAGGCATGGAGGCAGAAGGAGAAGAGGGTCGTGTGGAAGAAGAAGGAAAAGAAATGAGGGGAGTAGTAGAACCAGGAATGATAGAGGATGAGCTAGAAGGGAAAGAAGTAGTGGAAACGAGAGAAACAGAGGAAGAACTAGAGGGGACGGAAGGTGGTAATGCAAGAAGAATTGATTCAGTTGTTGAAGCACGGATTGTTGATGGTCTTGGACTTGGACAAGATCTCCGGCAAGGTGTTCGTTTAGCTCGTAGCCCAGAAGCCAAAGGAGGCAAGGCCAATGCAAGAGGATGAGAGGATACAAAGGGGGTAACGACCATCTGAGAAGTAGAAGAAGCTGAAACAATAACAGATGAGGAGGAGATAAGTAGAGCCGGTCTCATCATCCTAAGAGAAAGATTGGAGATAATGTGGATAGGGGACATTGGTGCCTTACCTCTCTCAAAAGAAATAGGTGTCGGAGCGAGGGGGGCTTGTACAAAGGTACCAAAGAGGTCACTAAAAGGAACATCCTCAGTAAGCCTGGGTTTCTTGACTAAGGTAATAAAAAGTTGTTCCTCTTCCTCTTCCATAGCTGCAACAGCTTCCGCTTCTTGCTCTTCTTTAGACAGCAGACCCAGGGTAGAGGAAGTAAAATTAGCTCGATGAGCCTGTAGCCATTTTTCTTTGAGATTATTCAAAAAAGACTTAGTCATAGTAGTGTTCTTATACATGAAGGCTGGTAGAAGAGCATCAGCTGAAACATAAGAATTGGGTATCATTATAGAGGATGATTAGCAACCAATTGATAAATATAGTTCAAAATATTTAGACATACCAAAAGAGACATCCAGGGGAGTGTCAATGTTACTTATTCCAAAGGGAAACATTAAGCCCTCAACAATCAAGGATGGTAAGCTGAATTTTGCCCCCTTGAGTTTGGATAAAGCGAAAGAGACAGAGGGATCATTGAGAAGATTGTCGGTACTAGGAACTGGAGGGAGATCATATATCCATTGGATACGAAAACGAGGAGAAAAAGGGAGACGCATAAAGAAAAATTTATGACGTCATTCCCCTTGAGGAGGAATTCGGTTGAACAAGATAGCCTTAGGGCGAGACTGAAATTTCAAGACACCGATATCTACTTGGCGTGGAACGAAGAAGTGATGAAAAAGATGAGGGGATAGAGGAAAATCTAGCAGTTTAGACACCCCAACGAAACCCATAAGGATAGAGAAAGACTGAGGGATAAATTGATTAAGGGGAATATTAAAGTAGATACTAACATTAGGAAAAAAGGGATAAAGAGGGAATCGAAACCTTGTAGAACTTGGTCCTGAAAGATAGATATACACCCTAGAGGAGGAAGATGTGGGCTATCCTGTGGGGTAGGGCGAAATATATAGGAAGGAAAACCATAGCTCACTTGTAAATCCACCTCCTCTGGTTCTATAAGGTCAGAAGCACACGAAAGGAACCATGCAGGGGAAGAAGCAGCCATGGCGGAATAACAGAAAGGAAGCGAACAAAGGAGAAGGTAGGGATATTCAAAAAGAAGAAGATAGCGTCTCAAACCTCTTTCCCTCTCCCTCAGGGCCTTATACCCAAAAATCCTTAAACAGAAGAGGAAGAAGAACTGGAAAAAGGAAAAACCCGAAAGCATAGGAGTATATAAAATAGTAATATCAGTGGTAGTTCACGTAGAACTTGAGTACAAAAGTGGGTATAAAGAGAAAGAGTATGAATCCAATAAGGAAGAATACCCAGAATCGTAACCATCATAAAGAGTTAATGTCATCAAAGGATAGAATCGAATTCAAAAAGAAGGATGAATCCCAAGAAAAAGGTATTAAGTTTGGTAATCTTCCTCGAGAAATGCGACCAGGTTTTTCTCGATATATGCTTGATTCTTAAAGAATCAAAGAAGTATGGAGAAAATCGGTCGGGTACTAGATTGATAAAATAATTTCAGATTATCTATTTGAGTAAAACAATAAACCCGGACAGTCATACTAGACCGGACGAGATTTAGTTAAATATAAGACAACAGTCGATATGTTCTCGCCTAAGGGTATATCGACCAGGTATAATAAACCAATTGATATCGAAAATAGCATATTATAAAGTACCATGTTATATTGAACAGGACTCGATTAAAAACAAAGTACCGGACGAGACTTGTAAGCATAAGTATGAATCGGTCAGTTACGATAGACCGACCGAGATGTATGATATTATAATATATTGATTAAGGATTTATAATGGCCAGCCAGGCGGCATTCGCCATAATGAATCAGATGAAATTTAGTTAAGTATAATGCACCATATGGTATTCATAGACACAAGTATATATCGACCGGTTATAATAAACCGAACGATATTAATAGTATTACGACAGGCCGCACTAAATCGGACAGGATTTAGTTAACTACAAAGTATCGGACGATATTTGTAAACACAAGTATGAATCGGTCGGTCACAATAGATCGACCGAGATGGAGGATATTATAGTATATTAAGTGAGGTTTTATAGTGGTAAGCCCAGCGACATTCGACATACTTAGATAAAACAAGCAACCACCGTGAATGAAAGAAGCAGATTTAATAATAAGGCTAGAAGTTTAACTTTACATGAACAAACCATATTGTCATCACGAATTCTAGGTAACTTTACAATAATTCGACTAAAGAAATTACTCTATAGTTAACTGAGGAAATAGATCAGTGGGCTTGTTATCAAGAAGTTTACGTCGGTTCAAGAAATTAGGAGGGGGATCACGAGATAAGAAGTCTTCTTCTCACAGTTGCTTCACCGCTCCTTCAGCTCCGGTATTGTAGGCTGCCAAAATAGACTTTACGATGGGCCTATTGAACTCAGGAGAGTGGATTAAGACGGTAGCTCGCTCCTTGAAGTGGGTGTCTTCACTAGCCTTGTAGACTACTAAAGCCGTTTGGGAAGTTTTCAACTGAGCGTCTTTGGTGGATGCCTCTGCTTTAGCTGTGTCCAAAGAGGTATTCAAAGAAGCTATTTCATCATCTTTCAGATGTAGAGCCTTGAGTTTATCAGCCAGTGCAGATTCATAATCAGATTTTAGCTTGTTGAGTTCAGCCGTCTGATTCTCTAATTTGGAAGTTAATTCCTTGTTGAGATCCGTAGCTAATTTGAATTGCGATTGAAGACTCTCAATTTGAGATTCATATTGTCTATTGGACTCTTCTGAAACTCAAGCAGAAGACATCTCAGCAATTTGCTGCTTCAATTTCTTGTTCTCATTATACAAGTTATGCATCAGCCGAGATAGACCCATGTTTGTTAACCATCGCTAGAAATATAATGAAGGGTCATAAAATAGTCAAGGATAAATAATAAATAAACATTGATGAACATACCCGGGTTTCCTTGTGAGAGAATCGATCGATTGTCTCAGGAGTGGTAAGCTCCACAAAGAGAGGATGAATTTCCTCCTAGGCATTAGCAAAAGAACCGCCCAGCAAGATAGGGAGGACAGGAATGGCAGAGGAGCCTGCAGAAAAAGAAGAAGTTGGAATAGAAGGGGGAGCGAAAGCTAGATAAGAAGAAGGTGAGGAAGGTAAAGATCCAGATTTTGGAATAGACAGAGGAAAAGTGAAAGAAGTGCCACTAAGAGCAGTGGTACTAGAGGAAGGCGAAGAAGAGAAAACAAGAGAAGGATAAAGGTCAGCCAAAGTGGGCTCAGCAGAGGGAAGATCAGCAGAAGCAAAGTCTTCTGAGAGCAATTCTTTGGTAGAAAGGATGAGTCTCCTTTTGGGAGGAGGAGCCCTAGTGAGTTTGCGTCCCGGGCATTTGCCAGGAGCAACTTCAGTAATTGATTTATCGGAGCTCACAGGAGATGTAAGCTCAATGATAGGAAGAGGAGTGGCTGCTGAAGAAGTAATAGCCATTGATGAAGAAATAGCAGGCAAAGAGACAGCAGGAGTTTCTGCAGGTAAGCCTTCGGGAACCTCAGGAACCACCTGAGAGCTGGATACATCAACCAGGGGAACCGGATCTTCGACTGGAGGTGGCAGAGTAATGGCAGCAAGAAGCTCTTGCTCTTTTGCGTGAAGTGCGTCCTCTTCCAGACGTAGTTCTTCATCGATTAAAGCAAAATAAAAATTGTCCACTACATAGAGGGAAGAAAATGTTTTAGTTAGTAAAAATCAATAAGGAAGAAGCAGAATTTTACCTAAAGAGCCTTGTGTATCGAGCTTGACAGGGCTTAGACCAAATAAATACAGAAGATTGACCTGCAACCACATAGGGATAGAAAGCCGGCGACATAGCAATTTTTCACAATAAACAGGAAAAGAAGGATGAAGGTGAAACTCCTTGACGTCGGGCAAGGGAGGCAAGGAGTGTTGGAGCAATTCCAATGGTCTGTGCGACCATGTGTTTTGGTGTTTGGGCAAAGGGTTTAAGTTAGGTTCACCCTTGTATTTGATATGTGTACTTGAGTTGTGCAGGACTGCAGGATACACATGTGACTTAGGTTGATGGCTTCGGGTCCGGTGAAGGATGGAGCATCCAAGGGACCGTGGACAAGGCAACAAGGACAAGGGCCAAGGGAAGTGACTTCGAGGCATACGCGAAGGATGGCATTGGGTACGAGCCGCGGGCTTGAATGCATCCGAGGGACGAGAGCCAAAGGAAGTAGGCTTGAAGGCAAAAGGTTAAAGCTGCAAAGGAAGCATCAAATGAGTCATAAGGGGTGAGGGTACGAGTGCATGAGAGATTGTACTGGGAGTAAAATCCTAGTTTTAGGGTTTTACTGTAGCAGTACTGTAGCGCTACTGTAGCAGTCGACTGGTGCAGTCGACTGGCAGTGTGGAATCGAGCCGTTAGGATGTAACGGTCGAATTTCCATAGAGGACAGTCGACTGCATGTTTTAGCAGTCGACTGGTAGGCAGGGTTTTCCAACCCGCGGCCTATATAACCAAGGCTTGGAAGCTTGGTTATCTCTGACGAAATTAGATTTGGTTAAGGTCTAATTAGTAGTCTACAAGTGCTCAAGAGTTTCCCTTGTATCCAAGAGGTCTTGGTGAGTTTGTGGTGAGGTTTCTCCATCCACAAGGAGGTTTGAGCTAGCCGGAGATCTTCCGGGGAGTAATCCACCGACGGATAGGGATCGTCCACCTTACGGACACGCCGTGGAGTAGGAGCTTTATCTCCGAACCACGTAAATCGGCGCGTGTTGGTTTGCTTGCTCTTTCTTCTTCTTTGTATTTGTATTTAGCTTCCGTATTTGTGTTTGTATTATTTGTATTCCACTGCGCAACTAACAAATATGTAGAAAGCGAGCGATTTGGGGGTGCCGTCTATCCAACCCCCCTTCAAGCCGGCCACCGATCATCCAACAAGGAGTATCTCCAGGCAGGGGACCAAGGAATGGGTCCCGGAAATTTTATAAAGAAGAAACGTGATTTTCAAGCTTTGAGAGACGAAGGCATATCCTCAAAAAGGACCATCTTAGTTTGGGATTGGAAAAGGAAAACACCGGGCTCCGAACATTTTGGGTAAGAAAACATGAAAAAAATTTGGGGAGTAGGAGGAATATCTAACAGATGAAATAGCATGTAGGTGTCACACAAATAACGAAAGGCATTAGGTGCAAATTGTTGCAAGGTAATATCAAAATACTGGCTCACATCAATTAGAAAAGGAGGAATGGGAAATCTCAAACCCCTATTAGCTGATTCCTGAAAAAAGTCACGCAATTAGCAGGGGGACGGTGAGGATGATCATCTGGTTTAGGGATTAAGATGTTATATTCCCTATGTATTTCATATTGATGACGAATAGCAAGCCTAGCATTTTTGTCAAATCAAGATGAAATTTGGGCATACCAAGGTGAAATTTGGACATACCAAGGAGCAATCGTTTCTTCAGCCATAGACAGAAGTAAAGGTTAGCGGAACAGCAAGTTACTTACTGGAGTCAAGAAAAGAGATCGCCAGAAAGCGGTGAGCGCAAGGATTAATCAAAGACTGCAACGAAAGAAGAACACTAAGGCAAGGAAGAAAGGGACAAAGTCGACAAGAAGATAAAGGGTTTAGGGTTTTAGAAGACACACAACAGTTGTCAGATCAAAACACTTTTGTTTCAATAGACGTCGTGGATTATAGAAAAAGGGCAAATGACCGTGTTACGCAGCAGAGAGAGAAGACATGTGTTACATAATCATAAATGGGCATTTATGTTGGATGAGATAAATCGAATCATGCGGGGGTTGGTAACACCTCGTCATGTGCCTCCAACATTCTCTTACCTTTGAAAAGCCAATCATAATCAAGGAAATTCTGAGAAAAAGACACAGTTTACTAGGTGTAATAAAGGGAGAGAGATTGAGTTTGACAAAACCCGAGTCAAGGACAAAATATAATGAGAGCTATTTAGACGTAAAGCACAGTTCAAACTAATATTATTATAAAGCACAGACTAATATCGATCGAGGTAATTTTGTTTGTTGTATCGGTCAGAATAACTTTATCTATAATAATGGCATAACACCGGTCAGGATAATCTAGTTTGCAATAAACAAGATAATACCGGTCGGAATAACTTTATCTATAATAGATGACATAGTATCGGCAAGGATAACCTTGTTTGTAATAAACAAGCTAATATCGGTCGGAATAACTTTATCTATAATAGATGGCATAGTATCGGCCGGGATAACCTTGTTTGCAATAAACAAGCTAATATTGGTCGGAATGACAATGTTTATGACATATAAATCAATATTGGTTAAGGTATTATGTTTATTCTTGTGAACTAGAAGGATTCAAGAAAGTCACCCAATTCAATACAAAAGATAATTTGATTTTACACTTGAAACCTGATCAAATACATAACATTACATTTTCCTCTCAAAACATTAAACCTCGAATGGTCAACAAAAGTTACAAACATAAGCTCTCAGAATACTTAGAAGATTTCAATCCCACTGGAGCCGAGCTTGTCAAGGCGCAGAAGTGGAAATATTTTACCTAGCACGAAGGAAGCTTGCTCGGGCTGCAGAAGTGGGAATATTTTGCCTGGGACGAAGGAAACTATGAAGTAGAGTGGGCTCATGAACAAGGAGGGGCAGATTTATTCATGCCCTGGAGGAAAGGTGACTGAAGAGTCCCTTTCCTGCTGGAGCCTTTGAGCTCTGCTTCTGGAGGGTTGATAACCATGATTTTACTGCATTATTTTGATTCATATATGCATGGTTTGATGTTGATTTCATAGGTTAAAATCATGGTTACATCACATTTTGTGCATTGTGTGTATTTTTGGACTTAATTACAAATTACTTTATTTTTATATTATTTGATGCTAATATTTGATTCTTATTTTGTAGGCATCAAAGGATCTTGGATTTGGATCTATTTGGACCGAAATTGGGCTCAAATCGGAGTTCAAACAAGAAGATCAAGCTTTGAAGCATTATGGGCCGTTTATCAAGAATAGGAGAGATCTGTACCATCCGTTGAAGATCTAGCCAATCCAACTTAATGGGGAGGAGATCTAAGCCATTGATGAAGATCCAAAAGTTTTGATCCAGATCTAAGTTCATCTAGCCATTCATCAAGCCGAATTAATCTGGGCCGTTCAATGAAGACTGGGCCGATCTGGGCCATCCAGTGATGATCTGATCGATCCGACCTACAGGATAGTAGATCCAGACCCTAGATCAACATCAGTACCTTCGGATCAGATTTTGGATGACTTTTCACTGTTGATTTAGCCCGGAATCATCTCAGCCATCCGTTCAGATCCAGAGCTTATTTAAATCTGAGAAGCTACAGTAGCATTCCTCTTCGTCGACTCCACAGTGCACAGCAGCCTCATCCTCACGGCAATCTTCTGGATTTCGGCCCCATTCCTTCTCCAATCAATTTCCCGAGCTTCAACCTTCATTGTAGAGCTTCACGGCAGCACATCCCGATCATCTGGAGCCATCGGCGGGTGTTCTCTCCAGTGGAATTTGGCTCGCGGCATCTCCCCGTTTCACCTCAGATTTGGAGGTGGTCCTCCAAATCTGAGCTCCGATTCTCATCAGAAGCGTTCGGCGGTGGTCCTCCGGCGTTGCTGAACTCCATCCGACGTTCATCCGCGTTCCACAGCTTCCCATCAGATCCAGAGATCAGATTTCCAGATTTTCGGCATTTATGGGTTTCGGGATGTTCTTAGCTCGCCGGGGGTGGTCCGTCGGCACTTGTGAGCATTCCTCGAATTGATTTGCAGCTTAGAATCTCCACTGAGGTCCGAAATTGGGTGGTTTCGATTTTGGTACTCTTGTATGACGGCAAGAGTATGAAGTTTGTGAGTTGATTGCGAGAGGATTGGTTTTTATTTCATTATAGTTCTTTTTGCTACTGTTTTATAGTTAGAACTTGTTTCTTTTAATGGTTGTTATGTTTTTATGCAAGTAATTTAGTATTTCATTACCTTGTTGTAGTTTAATTTGAGTTTAAGTTGTGCTTGATTAATTGTTTAGAGTTTAAGTTCTAAGTTAGGGTTTACATCTTGTTTTTGATCAGATTTACTTGAGTCTTTTATTTCAATCTTCGTTTGATGTGTGTTGATGATTTAATTATAATGTAGGGTGACAATGCATTATGGTTTAATTATTGGCACACAAGTCGATTTCATTTGTTTAGGTTTCACTCTTATGTTTTAGATTAATTTCTTTACTGCTGTGTTTTCCTTTGTAGATTTATATTCAAAGCTTTAAAACCCCCAACTCCATTTTTATATCAAAACCCCCAAAAATAGGAATAAAAGACAATCCTAAATTACATTCTACCGTTGGTTCCTCGGATCGATCCTGGGCTCGTTACTACAACATTATTGTTTAATTAAGGGGTTCAGTGGAAAATACATTTGTACAATTTGATTAGCGGATGTGACAGATTCGCTACATCAAATTTTGGCCCCGTTGCCGGGGACTAATATGCAATGTTTGGTAATTTTAGGATTGTTTTTATTTTGGAAAACTTTGAAATATTGTTGTTTGATTGCTTTCATGCTTATATATCCATGTGTTGATTTTATTTGTTCCTGAGTCTTCTGATTTTATTTGCTAGTTGTTGTGTAAGAACAGGAAATTCTATTTGACCATGGATCCATATCATCAGTATTTTGGAGATGGGATGGAGAATTATTTTTATCAGCCTCAGTACTACCTACCTATAGAGCAACGGAATAGGTATGAGGATGCACAAGAACAAATTGAAGAATCAATGTGGAAATGCAATAAAGTTATGCAACAAATGAGAGAGCATCAAGAGCAATAATTTGCAAGGATACAGAATATTCAGACTCAGTTAGATCAGATTGCATCATCCATTAATCAGTTACAAGCATAGAACTCCAGTGGAGAGATGGAGAGTAGTGATTTTGTCAGGCCTGACCCTATTTCCATTTATTCACAAGATTTATCTAATTTTATTTGTGATGATGATGTAGTTGTTCAGATTTCTGATTCTACTGATAGTGTTGCTTTAGATGTTGTTGAAGATGCAGGTATTGTTGCAGAAGATGATTTAAGTGTAGGGGAATGCTTACTGGAAGCATTACCTCAAGAATCACCAAGAATTGAAGATGTAAGTGTAGGGACTTGTGCTATAGAGCCAAGCACCCAAGAATCACTACATGAAGTTGTACACTCACCAGAACTAAAGTCTGAGCATTTACTAGGTGGAAAGGAGGTAACAATCACTACTTTAGGTACCTTTCAACACGACAAGGTGAGAATTTCTTGTGAATTATTCAAAAATTTCATAGAGGTACCATTAATTGAATTTGTAGAATGTGATACCCATTTATCTTTTCATGATAGTGTTCGGAATGTGTTGCTTATCTTTGCTTTTGCAGGACACAATAGATGTTTGAAATGGGTATTAAAACTGAACCGTCTACGACCTCTGGAAAAAGCTCTGAAGGGAAAAAGGATTAATAAAAAGAATTTAAGTGGAACCATGATTACTCCACTTCCGAGGTGGCTACTACTTCTAAATCTTTTTCAACCACCGGGAATTAAAGGGGAGTTGTTTCCAATTTTGCTTGCTCTTGCATTTTAATTCGTGATTTGAGTTTAATAAATTCTTTATACATTTCTTTAGTTTCATACTTTGCATTTTGCATTTTACTTACATACTTTGCATTTAGTTTGGTATACATAGCATGTCATTTGAATAAAATTCTTCATGGGAATTTTCTAAGTAATGCTTTTAAGATGGTAAAAGCTTCTTAAATTTGATCATAAACTTTAGGTCATGGGACATGATTGAATGCTTTACTTACATGATATTGGTTAAAATGGTGGTGGATTCCTTATTGATTAATTGAGCTTGATTGCATAAAAAATACCTAGAGAGGACCACTTTAAGCCTATACGCTATTTTATTTTTGTGTGGCATGCACTCATAGCAAATTAAAATCTAGAACTTGCTTAATTTCTTTTCAAAATCACAATATCATAAGTATGCATGGAAATTGAGGATTTTGTCAATTTTGTTCCCCATACTTTCCAATTCCTTTCCTCATAATTTTCTTGAAACATTCTCATCTAACATTCTAAATCTTAATTCTCTTTGCTTGTCATATTTCTTTTATTTCATTGAGTGTTTGGATGAATTGCTTGATGAGTAAGGATGTCCAAGATTTTAAGTGTGGGGGAAAGAACATCACTGAATTTGAAATGGCAGAAATGGATCAAGATTTGGAAAATGTTTGAGCAAGGGCTGATTTTAGGAGGTGTTTATGGTGCAAAATTCAGAAAATTCATTTGTGAAAGAATGGCTCTAATGTTCTATGCTAAATGTGTCCATTTCTTGAGTTTATTCATGGAAAGAGCAAGCTCCAATAGTTTGGAATTTTGGAAGTTGATACTATGGTGATACACTCAACGTCTTAGTAAGGTTTTGAATGCTGAAATTTTGTTTGCAGAGCTAAATGCAGGAATTCCTTAAATTACAGGAAATGCAGAGTTGAAATCTGAAGCTGTTGATTTCTGGAATTTGCCAGCTGCATTTTAGCAGATGATTTCTGGAATCAATAAAGAAGAAGATGGAAACGTAGCAATAGCAATGGACAGTGTGATTTCTGCACAATTCGAATATGCAAGTTTCTGAAATTAAAACTGCAGAATGAATACAAAAAAGAACCAGATTACAATTATAGAAATTAGTAGCACTTCATGAATTCAAGTGAATCGATTACAATTGCAGAAATATTCAAAGTTTTTGTTGTTTTACAGGGAATTTGATTACTGAACATTTACAAGTTGTTCTGAAATTTTGGACAGGAAGTGACAGGAACATTAATTCTGTAACTGGACATCTACACTGATATGACCTGCACCAATCTGAACTCGTTTAGTTCTTGAAGTGTACTCCTACAGAAATTTCAGAATCAAGGAATATTCAGCAAGCTAATATCGGTCGGAATAACTTTATCTATAATAGATGGCATAGTATCGGCCGGGATAACCTTGTTTGCAATAAACAAGCTAATATTGGTAGGAATGACAATGTTTATGACATATAAATCAATATTGGTTAAGGTATTATGTTTATTCTTGTGAACTAGAAGGATTCAAGAAAGTCACCCAATTCAATACAAAAGATAGTTTGATTTTACACTTGAAACCTGATCAAATACATAACATTACATTTTCCTCTCAAAACATTAAACCTCGAATGGTCAACAAAAGTTACAAACATAAGCTCTCAGAATACTTAGAAGATTTCAATCCCACTGGAGCCGAACTTGTCAAGGCGCAGAAGTGGAAATATTTTACCTAGCACGAAGGAAGCTTGCTCGGGCTGCAGAAGTGGGAATATTTTGCCTGGGACGAAGGAAACTATGAAGTAGAGTGGGCTCAAGAACAAGGAGGGGCAGATTTATTCATGCCCTGGAGGAAAGGTGACTGAAGAGTCCCTTTCCTGCTGGAGCCTTTGAGCTCTGCTTCTGGAGGGTTGATAACCATGATTTTACTGTATTATTTTGATTCATATATGCATGGTTTGATGTTGATTTCATAGGTTAAAATCATGGTTACATCACATTTTGTGCATTTTGTGTATTTTTGGACTTAATTGTAAATTACTTTATTTTTATATTATTTGATGCTAATATTTGATTCTTATTTTGTAGGCATCAAAGGATCTTGGATTTGGATCTATTTGGACCGAAATTGGGCTCAAATCGGAGTTCAAACAAGAAGATCAAGCTTTGAAGCATTATGAGCCGTTTATCATGAATAGGAGAGATCTGTACCATCCGTTGAAGATCTAGCCAATCCAACTTAATGGGGAGGAGATCTAAGCCATTGATGAAGATCCAGAAGTTTTGATCCAGATCTGAGTTCATCTAGCCATTCATCAAGCCGAATTAATCTGGGCCGTTCAATGAAGACTGGGCCGATATGGGCCATCCAGTGATGATCTGATCGATCCGACCTACGGGAGGGTAGATCCCGACCCTAGATCAACATCAGTACCTTAGGATCAGATTTTGGATGACTTTTCACCGTTGATTTAGCCCGAAATCATCTCAGCCACCCGTTTAGATCCAGATCTGATTTAAATCTGAGAAGCTACAGTAGCATTCCTCTTCGTCGACTCCACAGCGCACAGCAGCCTTGTCCTCGCGGCAATCTTCCGGATTTCGGCCCCATTCCTTCTCCAATCAATTTCCCGAGCTTCAACCTTCATTGTAGAGCTTCACGGCAGCACATCCCGATCATCTGGAGCCATCGGCGGGTGTTCTCTCCGGTGGAATTTGGCTCGCGGCATCTCCCCGTTTCACCTCAGATTTGGAGGTGGTCCTCCAAATCTGAGCTCCGATTCTCATCAGAAGCGTTCGGCGGTGGTCCTCCGGCGTTGCTGAACTCCATCCGACGTTCATCCGCGTTCCACAGCTTCGCATCAGATCCAGAGATCAGATTTCCAGATTTTCGGCATTATGGGTTCCGGGATGTTCTTAGCTCGTCGGGGGTGGTCTGTCGGCACTTGTGAGCATTCCTCGAATTGATTTGCAACTTAGAATCTCCACTGAGGTCCGAAATTGGGTGGTTTCGATTTCGGTACTCTTGTATGACGACAAGAGTATGAAGTTTGTGAGTTGATTGCGAGAGGATTGGTTTTTATTTCATTATAGTTCTTTTTGCTACTGTTTTATAGTTAGAACTTGTTTCTTTTAATGGTTGTTATGTTTTTATGCAAGTAATTTAGTATTTCATTACCTTGTTGTAGTTTAATTTGAGTTTAAGTTGTGCTTGATTAATTGTTTAGAGTTTAAGTTCTAAGTTAGGGTTTACATCTTGTTTTAGATCAGATTTACTTGAGTCTTTTATTTCAATCTTTGTTTGATGTGTGTTGATGATTTAATTATAATGTAGGGTGACAATGCATTATGGTTTGATTGTTGGCACACAAGTAGATTTCATTTGTTTAGGTTTCACTCTTATGCTTTAGATTAATTTCTTTACTGCTGTGTTTTCCTTTGTAGATTTATATTCAAAGCTTTAAAACCCTCAACTCTATTTTTATATCGAAAACCCCAAAAATAGGAATAAAAGACAATCCTAAATTTCATTCTACCGTTAGTTCCTCGGATCGATCCTGGGCTCGTTACTACAACATTATTGTTTAATTAAGGGGTTCAGTGGAAAATACATTTGTACAATTTGATTAGCGGATGTGATAGATTCGCTACATCAAGGGTCCGCCTTAGCCTGCAAGTAACCTGTGCTATGCCTTCATCGCGACATCCATGGGCTATTTAGTTGGCCCTCCATGAGTAGTGGGAACCCCTCTGAAACCCGTCGGGTTTGTAAAGCAGTCGTACCTTTGGCTGGAGATTCTAGATCTCGAGAGACTTCGTTTCTCAGGATAGTTTCTCGGACCAAAAGGTTAACTAAAGCCAAAGCTTGGGCAAACTCATATATAGATCTCGCCTTGTCCAACAAGAATTGCCCCCAAAAAGAGGGATCTAGGGTCATACTCTCAGTAAGAAGAAGTGAATAAGGAAGACAAAGAAATGGGGCGAATGGAGAATGAAGAGAGGGTAATAGCCCTATTTAAAGGATCAAAAGACTTACGGGATCACTGTACTTGAGTTCACGGGATGACTATAGCAGAGGATCACGAGGCCACCACAGTACCTATGGCAAAGTCACGGGTAAAGATAGGCAAAGAAACAAAAATAGACTTGTGTCTAGTCAGTCGGCTACACCTCCTTCGACTATACTTGAGGGGAAGGCTAGTGATATGGGTTAGGTTTAGTAGGTCCCTGGAGAAAAAGGGAAAGGAGATAGCAGAATTAAGAAGACAGGTCAATATCGACCGAGATAAACCTTGATGAAGGAAGATCAATATCGACTGAGATATACCTTGATGAACGAAGATCAATATCGATCGAGATATACCTTGGGAAAGGAATGTCAATATCGACTGATACATACCTTAATTAGAGTAAGCCAATATCGACCAAGATATACCTTAAAGGAAGTAAGCCAATATCGACCGATATATACCTCAAGGGAGGTAGACCGATATCGATCGATACATACCTCGGGAAAAATAGGCCAATCTCGGCCAAGATATACCTTAGGGGAAGGTAGGTTAATATCGACCGATATATACCTTAAGGAAAGTAAGCAAATACCGATCGAGAAATACCTTGAGAAGAGTAGGCCAATATCGGCCGGGATACATCTTAGGAAGGGTAAATCAATATCTACCGAGTTTACACGTTTAAGATAAAAAGCCAGGATTGTCTAAGGTAGCATATCTAAAATTAATTAAGTATACATGATCGCCCGAGAATGAAAAGATCCAGAGCTCTATAGAGTTGGTAATATATTACTGAACGATTAGTTGAATGATAATGATAAACCGACCGAACAAGGTCTGGGTTTAATATTTGGTCAATACAAAACATAGTATAATACCCAACTGTCTATAACATAATAAAGACAGGACGAACAAGTAGACTCATAATTAATTTAATAAAGATATTTGTATGTGACTGAATAATAGGTTTTACCTATTTGGCGGGAAATGTGTTTCCAAACTTTTCTGTAGGTACTAGACAACAAAGAAGGTACATCTGGGGTACAAAAAAAATTCCTTAAAAGTCATTTACCACAAGTACACAGCTTACATCATCTCATAACAAACTCTAACAAACCGGGGTCCACTTCATGATTACGAAGGTTATATGAAGTGGTATAAAAAGGGGAATCCTCTCCGTTGTCCAGGTAAGTTCACATTGCTGTTCATATTCACAACCCTAGTTTTCGAACTACTGTTCATTCTTCTTCTTCCTTCTTCCACACCAAGAGAGATCACTGACTTGAGCGTCAGAGGGCCTAGCCAGGGATTCCCACCCTAGTCTTAGGTCATTGACAATAGTGTTGGTTGGTCTCTTGTGCGCAGGAAACCTTGGGAGCTCCTAATCTCGATTTTCTTCAGTCAGATTTCTCTCTCGTCATTGAAGCTTCGCACGAGGAGAGCATTCTGTGATTTTATTCTCCCCGATCCGCTTTGGGTTTTTCGGATCGGTATCCAGTCAGGTATTACTTTTCATCAGCAGTAGGTTTTCTCCCTAGCTTTCCATTTTGTCAAGTTTCTCAGACAGATCAATACCCTTGATAGGCATCCAGCATATAGATGAATTTGTAGCCAGAGGTGGAATCAACAACTTGATTAATGCAAGGTAAAGGATAATAATCCTTTGAACAAGCTTTGTTAAGATCCTTGAAATCAATATAAACCCACCATTTTTTTCCTGATTTAGATACCAAGACAACATTGGCTAGCCGACTAAGAAATTGAACCTCCCAAATGAAGCATGCTTCCAATAGCTTATCCACCTCTTCTTTAATAATTATATTTTAATTGGCCCCAAAGTCTCGCTTCCTTTGTTTGACAGGGCAAGCATCAAGATAAACATGAAGAGCATGCTCCATACCTGTAGGAGATACACCCTTTACTTTTTTGGCCGTCCAAACAAATACATCATTATTGCGAGTCAGACACTCCACCAGCTCAGCCTTAAGTTCAAGAACTAAGTTAGCTGCTATATGAGTAGTGGCTTCTAGTCGGCCAACCTAAATTTACACTTCTTCCTTTTCTTCATACACCAGGATGGGAGGTTTTTCTTGAATAGAATTAATCTCCATCCTTTGCATTTTTCAAGCAGAATCAGCCTCAATCTTCACTATATCAATGTAACACTTGCGTGCTACTAGTTGATCGCCCTTGACCTCCCCCACTTGGTCATCCATGGGGAATTTTATCTTTTGGCAAAAGGTTAAAATGACAACTCAGAATTCATTAATGGATGACCGACCCAAGATGACATTATAGGCCGATGGTGCATCTGTTGGGATTTTCGGGCCGCGGAAACCGCTTTTCGCGTCGCGGAAACCCCGAATCTCCCTAGCCAACGGATCCGTGTGAAGAATAAAATTTTTCGAAAAACTACGAGTACGAGTTTACCTAGATCTACACTTAGATCTACAAGGGAAAAAGGTTATACCTTTGAAGCGAAGCCCTTCGCGTTCCCGCTCGTCCAAATGGTGTCGGATCTCGAAGTTGTCAACGTAGACAACTCTCTATATGTATTCACACAAACAACTCAATGGAGAGAGAGCCTTAGAGTGTGCTAGTACTCCAAAGGGTCTCGGCCATGGTAGAGGAGGAGAGGGAGAGGGAGAGCTTGAGGAAGAGGATGAAGTGAATGTGCCTCGAATGAAAAATTCGTCCATCCCCTCACAATAGTGGTCGACAAATTTCAAAAAAGTGTAACCCCCATTTCCACATTAAGTGCAATTATTGTGGAGCCATTAAAGTGAAGAATTGTAACCACCATGAGGTGGCATCTCACTTAAGTAACCATGATGATGTGGAGCATCATCATTGGTCCATATCTTGCCAACTCACTAATGATGTGGCAAAAAGTCAAGTCAAACTTGACTTTTCCTCTTCCTCTCAAGTCAAGTCAAACTTGACTTAATCTCTCTCATGGTTGATCTAATCCAATCATTTAATTCAAGCCAATTTAATATAATGAATCTAATTCAATTAATTAAATTGATTCAATGAGTCATAATCTAAATTAGACTCATTGAACACATGAATCAACTTGAGTCCAACTCAATTAGCCCAATTAGGATTACTCTTAATCCAATTGATTCATCAAATGAATCTAATCCTCTTGGTTCATCATATGAACCTAATCTCCATCTAATTATCCTTAGTATGTGACCCTATAGGTTCTTGTAACGTTGGCAATGCCCTAAACCCATTTAGGAGCATAAGTAATGAGCGGTATCTAGCAACACATCATTACTACCCAAGTTACAAGAATGTTGAGATCCAACATCACCTTGTGACTACTAATTGTGACTCCTCACAAAATATGACAAGTGTCCTTCTATCCTAGACATCTAGATTGATCAATGTGAGGCATAGACTGTGTCATCCTCTGATCAATCGAAATCCTGAACTCCAAGTAGACTCACTAAATCAAATGAGCTCAATATCTCATATTGACTCATTTGGGCATGGCCATGCACTTTGTGGTCTCACTCTATCAAGAATATCGATGTCTCTCCCGTCATATAGGAGGGATAGATCTCATCTACATCACTCACATCCCTCCGCATAATTTGTTACATACCCAGTAATCGCCTGTATAGTCCACCCAGTTACGGGTGATATTTGACGAAACCAAAGTACATAACTCCTTATGTAGGGAACCATGGTGACTTCAGGTCTAGGGACTAGTATAGGTCATACTAATAGCCACATGAGAAAGTATATGAAACTCATATAACGATCCATGATACTTTCTCATGGCGGGTCATTCAGTATACATTCTCTATAATGTATACTCATGTGTCAACTTGATATCTCTATATCCATGACTTGTGAGATCAAGTCATTGAGTTGACCTACATGCTAGTCTTATTGCATTAACATTGTCTCTGAATGTTAATACTCGACTAGGAATAATTAAGAGTAGTGTTCCCTATATCATCTCACTATCGGTTCAACTAACCGATTAATATAGGTGAGAATCTTCTACTCAAGGACGCTATTATACTTAGTTTATTTAGCACCAATACAAGTAAGTATAATAACCAAAACAAATGCTTTTTATTTATATAGAATATGATACAACAAGTCCATAATACAATTATCAAATGATTGGCTCTAGGGCTCTAGCTAACAATCTCCCACTAGCACTAGTGCCAATCAGTGTAGGCTCTAAGCCCCAATGACCTAGTGTGACCATCATGTTTCCTCTGTGCCAAAGCCTTGGTCAAGGGATCTGCGATGTTAGCCTCTGTGGGTACTCTGCAAATCTTCACATCTCCTCTCTCGATAATCTCTCGAATGAGATGGAAGCGCCGTAGTATGTGTTTGGTCCGCTGGTGTGAGCGAGGTTCCTTCGCCTGTGCTATAGCTCCATTGTTGTCACAATAGAGCTCAATGGGGTCAGCGATACTGGGAACCACCCCAAGTTCAGTGATGAACTTGTGGATACAAACTGCCTCCTTTGCTGCCTCTGATGCAGCAATGTACTCGACCTCTGTCGTAGAATCAACTACTGTGTCCTGCTTCGAACCCTTCCAGCTTACAGCACCACCATTAATGTAAAATATGAACCCTGACTAAGATCGATAATCATCCTGGTCGGTCTGGAAGCTAGCATCACTGTAACCCTTTACAGCTAGCTCATCATTGCCTCCATATATCAAGAAATATTCTTTAGTCCTTCTTAAGTACTTAAGAATATTCTTGACCGCTATCCAGTGACTTTCACCTGGATCTGACTGGTATCTGCTCGTCATGCTCAAAGCATACGAGACATCACGTCGAGTACATAGCATAGCATACATGATAGATCCTATGGCTGAGGCATAAGGGATCTGATCCATGCGGTCTCTCTCCTCTCTCGAAGAGGGACCTTGAGTCTTCGAAAGACTCACGCCATGTGACATCAGCAGAAATCCCTTCTTGGAGTTCTGCATGGCAAACCGAAGGAGTACCTTGTCAATATATGTACTCTGACTTAGGCCAAGCAATCTCTTAGATCTATCTCTATAGATCTGTATCCATAGAATGCGGGATGCTTCACCTAAGTCATTCATTGAGAAACATGTCCCTAGCCAAGTCTTGACAGACTGTAGCAAAGGGATGTCTTTCCCAATGAGCAGTATGTCATCCACATACAATATGAGGAAGACAACTATGCCCCCTACAACCTTCTTGTAGACACAAGGTTCATCTTCATTTTTGATGAAACCAAACTATTTGATTGCATCATCGAATCGAAGATTCCAACTCCGAGAAGCTTGCTTTAGTCCATAAATGGACCTATGCAGCTTGCATACTCTGCTAGTATGCTTTGGATCTACAAAACCCTCAGGTTGTGTCATGTACACATCCTCAAGTAGGTTTCCATTTAGAAACGCGGTTTTGACATCCATCTACCAGATCTCGTAATCATGGTAAGCTGCAATAGCAAGCATGATCCGAATGGACTTAAACATCACTACTAGTGAAAAGGTTTCATCATAATCAATACCATGAATCTGCTTGAAATCTTTAGCTACCAAGCGACCCTTATAGATAAGTCCATCCATGTCAGTCTTTCTCTTAAAGACCCACTTACACCCTATGGGTTTTACCCCTTCAGGTGGATCAACTAAAGTCCATACTTGGTTGGTGTACATGGATTCCATTTCGGATCTCATGGCTTCTAGCCATTTCTCAGAATCTGGTCTCATCACAGCTTCCTGATAGGTGGTAGGCTCATCCTCTATGAGTACAATGTCATTATGGTCAGACAAGAGAAATGAGTATCTCTCAGGCTGACGACGTACCCTATCAGACCTGCGAAGAGGTATGTCTACTTGAACTAGCTGTTGTTCCTCAACTCTTTGTGGAACAACATCATCCACAACACTTTGTGGTTCCAATTCAACTTCCATCGAGGCTTCAGTGCTAGGATCCGCATTTTGAACTTCTTCAAGATCGAATGTACTCCCACTAGTCTTTCTAGAAACAAAGTCCCCTTATAGAAAGACTCCAGTCTTTGCCACAACTATCTTGTGCTGACTGGGAATGTAGAAGTAATATCCCTTAGTTTCATTGCGATATCCTATAAATTAGCACTTGTCAGATTTGGGTCCTAATTTATCTGAGACTTGACGTCTAACGTAGGCCTCACATCCCCAAATCATCATGAAAGACACTTGGGCATCTCTTCCAGTCCATATCCTATATGGTGTCTTTATCACGGCCTTGGATGGAACTCGGTTGAGTATAAAAGCTGCTGTGTCTAGAGCATAGCCCCAAAGGAATGTCGAAAGATCTGTGTGACTCATCATAGATCATATCTAATAGGATACGATTCCTCCTTTCGGATACACCATTCCACTATGGTGTTCCAGGAGGAGTGAGTTGGGATAGAATCTCACACTCAGCTAGATAGTCACGAAACTCATGGCTAAGGTATTCTCCACCTCGATCTGATCGAAGTATCTTAATACTCTTGCCAAGCTGGTTATGTACTTCATTTTTGAATTCTTTGAACTTTTCAAAGGATTCAGATTTATGTGTCATCAAGTACACATAACCATATCTACTGAAGTCATCAGTAAATGTGATGAAGTACCTATAACCGCCTCTAGCAGCGACATTGAAAGGGCCACATATATCACTATGTATAAGTCCTAACAAATCAGTCGCTCTTTCGCTGTGCCCACTAAAAGGAGTCTTGGTCATCTTGCCTAGTAGGCATGAC
Source organism: Zingiber officinale (assembly GCF_018446385.1). NCBI lineage: Eukaryota > Viridiplantae > Streptophyta > Magnoliopsida > Zingiberales > Zingiberaceae > Zingiber > Zingiber officinale. Next base: position 82,370,429 of record NC_055991.1, read on the forward strand.
TCACATGTCTCATAAGATTCAAAATCAAATGAGTCCAGCAAACTATCCTTATGGAGCTGGGATAAGCGGTTGTCATTTATATGACCTAAGCGACAGTGCCAGAGATAGGTTTGGTTCAGGTCATTTGACTTGAACCTCTTGGTATTTATGTTATCGATAGGGCTTTCAAGGTCTAGAATATAGAGTCCGTTTATCAGAGGTGCACTACAATAGAACATATCGTTTAAATAGATGGAACAACATTTGTTCTTTATTATAAACGAGAAACCTTTCTTGTCCAAACAAGAAACTGATATAATGTTCTTAGTTAATGAAGGCATATAACAACAATCATCTAATTCTAGTACAAGCCCAGAGGGCAGAGATAGATGATAAGTTCCTACAGCAACAGCAGCAACCCGTGCTCCATTGCCTACTCGTAGGTCTATCTCACCCTTCGTTAATGCCCTGCTATTTCTCAGCGCTTGTGCGAAGCACATCTGGTATCTAATACCCACGATGAAGAAATAGAGAGGTTGACTTCTATAACATGTATACCTGAAGTAGAAATCTTATTTCTCTTCTTCTTAAGATCTTCCAGGTATTCTTTGGAGTTCCTCTTCCAATGCCTTGCTTGTCCTTGATATAGGTGACAAAGATGTTCAACCATATCATAAGCACTCATCAACTCATGTTGCTTCTGAAGCTCAGAGTTCATGGTCGCGAGCATAAGACAGGACACATCTAATGTGTCATCTTGATGTTTCTTATAAGCATCTTTGTCAGCTCGCGTGGTAGTGGTAGGAGGTGCCTCCGGAATGGGCTGCTCCAGAACGTACAGTTTACGTTCCTGAGTGAGAACTATTCTCAGATTCCTGTACCAGTCCAGGAAATTTGCTCCGTTGAGCTTGTCCTTCTTAAGGACAGAACGCAGAGAGAAGATGTTCGTGTTTGACGTCATAATAATTCTACGATAGAAAAAAATGCAGAAAATAAATATCATATTCTTTTTAAATCATTTAATTAGGCCTTTAACTAAATGATGCTCCAACTGAATTCTATAATTCATGTGGGATAAGATCCATATCATACTAACCCTTGAGTTAGCTTTGGCTAATACACCCAAGACTTAGTATGATCGGTAGGTAACTAATTACCAATTGCATCTCTATGCAACTCTTGTTTATAGGATCAAAATCCACATTTATATTAAAACTCGAGTTAGCTTTGGCTAATACGCCCAATAGTTAATATAAACGTGATTTTGACCTATCTACCAACCATTGGATAATGCCTATAGTTAAACTCGATCCAATTGAGTTAACTAGTTACTTAATCTAATTAAGTTGTATTCACCCATGCGTTGATAGGCGGGACCAAGATTGTCCCTCCGTACCCTACCAAGATAGTATATGTTGCTCTGCTTTGGCAGATTCAACAACAACATGCGATCGAGGTAGTGGTAGGTATCACGACATGGTAGGCATTACTAGTTGTCGTGATTTAGATCTAATCTAAATGATGATGCGTATCATATACTCGATAGATCTAATCTAATCGAAGGGTGCATCATGTGCATGACTTAGATCTAATCTAATCGTTAGGCACTAATTAATTACTTAATTAACTAGCATGCATGACATACACACAAAAGCAATTAATTAAATAATTTTGTGATTATGTCATGGCCCTACTACGATCTTCTCAAGCCAATGAGAAGATCAGATGGTCAACCTAAGGTCAACAGCTTCTCAAGCGCCTTCCTTTTGACCACCTTATGTTGCTCGCGCCTTCCTCGTAACTCCGTCTTGAGTGGACCTTCCACCGCTTCAAAATTTACATTACATTTTGAAACTCGAGTTACATTCGAGTCTAAATATAATTTACAACTAGAATATAAATAGGGAGGCATGACGCGCAGGTCGCGTATCAAATACAGCACACACAAACACATGACGATACGCAGACCGTATTATAAATTACAACACAAATCCAATCATATTGGGTCTTTTTGGGTCATGACTGTCACAAAAATAATATATAATTCTAAATTATATATTTTTCATAATTTTCTATAATTTTTCATAATTTTTACAATTTTTATGAGTAAATTTTTCTCGTCGGTCCCGATTAGCGATTACGGGCGCAATCGCGGAGCAAATCCCCTTGCGGGGTTAGGGGCAGTACCCCTACCCATGATCTAACCATCGCGAGTTGCTCATAAGCGATCCTACAGTGCCTTAGCCCGCTGTCCCAAAAATTTTTGGGTCGAAACATTGCCGTAACGGAAAAATCTTCTCGGTAGTCGAAGCCTACAAGTGTCTAAACACTTGTGCTTCGCTTCTACGAGAAAAATACCCTTTAAAACTATAAAAAACATGAAATTACAGAAATTCACAGAATGTTTATTTTTCATAAAAACCAAAATAAACTCGTACACACCTTCGCACGTGGCTCTGATACCACTGTTGGGATTTTCGGGCCGCGAAAATCACTTTTCGCGTCGTGGAAACCCCGAATCTCCCTTGCCAACGGATCCGTGCGAAGAATAAAATTTTTCGAAAAACTATGAGTACGAGTTTACCTAGATCTACACTTAGATCTACAAGGGAAAAATGTTATACCTTTGAAGCGAAGCCCTTCGCGTTCCCGCTCGTCCAAATGGTGTCGGATCTCGAAGTTGTCAACGTAGACAACTCTCTATATGTATCCACACAAACAACTCAATTGAGAGAGAGCCTTAGAGTGTGCTAGCACTCCATAGGGTCTCGGCAATGGTAGAGGAGGAGAGGGAGAGGGAGAGCTTGAGGAAGAGGATGAAGTGAATGTGCCTTGAATGAAAAATTTATTCCATCCACTCACAATAGTGGCCGGCCACTTTCAAAAAAGTGTAACCCCCATTTCCACATTAAGTGCAATTAATATGGAGCCATTAAAGTGAAGAATTGTAACCACCATGAGGTGGCATCTCACTTAAGTAACAATGATGATGTGGAGCATCATCATTGGTCCATATCTTGCCAACTCACTAATGATGTGGCAAAAAGTCAAGTCAAACTTAACTTTTCCTCTTCCTCTCTAGTCAAGTCAAACTTGACTTAATCTCTTTCATGGTTGATCTAATCCAACCATTTAATTCAAGCCAATTTAATATAATGAATCTAATTCATTTAATTAAATTGATTCAATGAGTCATAATCTAAATTAGACTCATTGAACACATGAATCAACTTGAGTCCAACTCAATTAGCCCAATTAGGATTACTCTTTATCCAATTTGATTCATCAAATGAATCTAATCCTCTTGGTTCATCATATGAGCCTAATCTCCATCTAATTGTCCTTAGTGTGTGACCCTATAGGTTCTTGTAACGTTGGCAATGCCCTAAACTCATTTAGGAGTATAAGTAATGGGCGGTATCTAGTAACACATCATTACTACCCAAGTTACAAGAATGTTGAGATCCAACATCACCTTGTGACTACTAATTGTGACTCCTCACAAAATATGACAAGTGTCCTTCTATCCTAGACATCTAGATTGATCAATGTGAGGCATAGACCGTGTCATCCTCTGATCAATCTAAATATTGAACTCCAAGTAGACTCACTAAATCAAATGAGCTCAAGATCTCATATTGACTCATTTGGGCATGGCCATGCACTTCGTGGTCTCACTCTATCAAGAATACCGATGTCTCTCCCGTCATATAGGAGGGATATATCTCATCTACATCACTCACATCCCTCCGCATAATTTGTTACATACCCAGTAATCGCCTTTAAAGTCCACCCAGTTACGGGTGACGTTTGACGAAACCAAAGTACATAACTCCTTATGTAGGGAACCATGGTGACTTCAGGTCTAAGGACTAGTAGTCATACTAATAACCACATGAGAGTATATGACACTCATATAACGATCCATGATACTTTCTCATGGTGGATCACTCAGTATACATTCTCTAATGTATACCCATGTGTCAACTTGATATCTCTATATCCATGACTTATGAGATCAAGTCATCGAGTTGACCTACATGCTAGTCTTATTGCATTAATATTATCCCTGAATGTTAATACTCGACTAGGAATGATTAAGAGTAGTGTTCCCTATATGATCTCACTATCGGTTCAACTAACCGATTGATATAGGTGAGAACCTTCTACTCAATGACGCTATTATACTTAGTTTATTTGGCACAAATACAAGTAAGTATAATAACCAAAATAAATGCCATTTATTTATATAGAATATGATACAACAAGCCCATAATACAATCATCAAATGATTGGCTCTAGGACTCTAGCTAACAGCATCCACCACTATGAAAATCGATCAGCACGTCCTCATCAAGGGTTGGTCCCCTAAGGATATGACCAACTTTATCTGGCTGAGTGGTTGGACTTTGTTGCTCGTAAACCCATACAGAGGAGTTGACATGGGCTGAAGCTTGCTCCGGTAGATTTATAGTTGATCAAATACTTGTTTGAAGATAATGTTAACCGAGCTACCTATGTCTATTGGATCGAGATCGCGCTAGAAGGGGGGGTGAATAGCGCTCGCGGCTAAATCGTTCGATTATCGGAATCGTAAAATATTCGTAGAGTAATTAAAGCAGCGAAATAAAGAAAACAAACACAAGAACACGATCGTTTACTTCATTTGGAGCCTAGGTCGACTCCTACTCGAAGGCCCGCGATCCTTGATCGCTTTCCGTGGGCAACAACTATAAGCTCGTATGAATATTACAATCTAATTATAAATGTAACTGCAATTTAAAATTATACCGACAACAATAGTAGGAAAGAAATCTGAGCTCCGGGTCATCGGAATGTTGCAACAGCACTTCGGAAGCAATACTTGAGCAGAAAATAGCAGAATGGAAGCTTGGAAGTTGGTCATCTTCACTGCTGCTCGAAGACCTCTTATAAAGGGCATCCAAGGTGCCTTGAAAGCCTCCGAAGGCGCCTCCATAGCTCCGAGTCCACCGTTCAGATGAGCGCTGACCATTCTGTGCCTTATCACCTTGAAGGAGCCTTCATGGGTCTTCAAGGCGCCTTCCAAGGCGCCTCCGTAGCCAACCAAGGCGCCTTCAGCCCTGCTTCGCGGCCAGGTCAGCTTTTGCACCCAAGGCGCCTCCAAGCTCCATGGAGGCGCCTCGGACACTGTTCATCCGAGGTTAATCTTTGTACTTTGGTCCCTGCAAGATACATTAATCCCAAATATACCCTGCAGCACAAAGTTAGCACATAAAGCATAATAGAAGTGATAATGATAGTCTCCGGATTATCCGAGCCTGACTTCGGGTTTCCGACCGGAAACCCTAGGTCAACCCGACGCCTATTGTTCCCTCTATGGGGAACGCGTCCTCACCTACTCCACTCAGGAGATTTACCTGTTGCCAGTGCGATCCTCCATACCGACTGGACTTTTGCTCAGCACTCGACGCTTCCGGACTTTCTGCTGGACACCCGCTTCCCGGCTAGTCCAGTCTTTCACCTGGTTCGCGACACCAGGACTTCCACCTAGGGTTACCACCCCCTAGGACTTTTGCCTGAAGCCATCGACTTGCCAAGACTTTCCGCATAGGGTTACCACCCCCTATGACCTAGGGTTACCACCCCCTAGGGTTTTCCCTTTGCCTAACCGCAACTAGGACTTTTCACCACCTAGGGTTACCATCCCTTAGGACCTAGGGTTACCACCCCCTAGGGTTTTCACCTGCCTAACCGCAGTTAGGACTTTCCTGAAACACTCATTCAACATTTTAGATAACAACAAGACTTAACTTTGAACCCTTTGCCATTATCAAAACTTGGGTTCGATCGTCGGATGCTTCCCGCACCAACAATCTCCCCCTTTTTGATTATGGCGACCCAAATTCAAAGTTAAGTAAAACAAATGCATAATTATATTAAAAAGTTTTAAGTGAGCAAGCTTAAGTATATAAATTCAAATGAACGCCTAACTTAAGCTAACACTTAAACTTTTGTGAAGCTCCCCCTTAATACAGGGTTTCCTTTTTAAATAAAGTTTTATTTTTGAATTACCTACTCTCCCCCTTAATAAAACACTTTTTACTTTTGATTTTGAATTTCCTACTCTCCCCCTTTGCCATATATCAAAAAATAAGCAAAAATAGGCAGTTGATTTTTAAAGATGGATAACAAGATTTTGAAAACACTTAACAGTTTTTCATTTCTTACTTTTAGCTAAGTGAATGGATGATGTTAGCTCTTTGGAAACTTAGTTAAAATTAGAAAGCCACTAGAAGGTGGAACCTTTTAATAGTCTTTAACTAAGTTGAAAAAGCTAGTTACACTATATGTAGAGAAGTACTTGTTTAGATTTTGTTAGTGAAATATTTGGAGCCTAAGTGATTTTTAAGAAACCATTTTTGTGGGCTAAGTTTTAAAATTTTGAAAATAAGGATTGAACCTTAGCTAAGCTCTTTGCAAGTATTGTATTTTGAAAACTATAGCTTAGGTTAAAAAAAACTTAGCATAATTTTAAACAATATTAAATTTTAGGACAAGGAGGGAGTGAAGTAGCTAAAAATTTGGTTTAGGTTATTTAGTTGGTTCTTAAGTCCAAGCATGAGTCAAGTTCAATAGATTTCAAATTATCTAATTGGTGTTGATCAGGTATCAGAACCCTAAAGTACAAACATGCTTAATATTAATATTTCCATTTCCTTTAGTTTGAGAGAGACTTTTAGCTGAGATAAGGTTATTTTTGTCTTTAACAAGTAACTAAGCAAATTTTTGTGATATCACAACACTTTAAATTCTTAGTTTTTAAAGAGGGAGTTTAGAAAAAAAATTTGATCAAGACTCAGTTTAGCAAATACTTTTATCAAAGACTTAGCTAAACTTATGAAGATAATAGCTTTGTTAAGTATTTAACTTTAAAAGGACTTAGTTTTTCAAAGAAAAATTGATTTGATGAAATTTTGAGAATGCTTTGGAAAATACTTAGCATTTTCAGCAAAGCTTAGCATTTGAAAACAATTGTTTTGAGAGACACTTAGCTAAATTCCCTTTTTGTCTTTTTTTTTAAAAAAAAACTTTAAAAAATACTTAGCTAAATTTGAAAATACTTAGCTATATATTCAGCTTAAAAATGATTGCCTTGAGAAAACTTCTTGCCAAATAGCTAAGTTTAGAGTATAGTCTAATTAAGCTTAGTTAAAAAGACTTGATTAAGTACTTAGCTTAAAGAGGTTTTACATAAAGGCAAGTCAAAATTTTTGAAGATAAGTAAAAAATAGTTTTTAATTTTGAGGTCAAGTCAAAATTTTATTTTAAAGGAAAACTAATTTTAAAACCAACTCAAAATCACTCTCCCTTAATTAATGCCTTAATAAATTCTTTGAGTTTAGGAGTCCAAGCGTGAGAGGTTAAAAAAATTATTTTCCTATCTTTCCATCTCACTCATTCTAGATTAACAAGCATGTTTAGCATATGAGTGAGCGTGAGATGGAGTTGTCTTTGCAGTTGATATAAAACATAAGTTTTGAATTTCAAATAACTTTGAAATTAAGTTTTAAAATCATTTTAAAAGATTTTCCAAATAATTTTAAAATTAAGTTTTGAAAGATTAAAATGATTTTGAAAAGATTTTGAAATTAAGTTTTGAAAGATTTTAAAATAATTTTGAAATTAAGTTTTGAAAGATTTTAAAATGATTTTTCAAATAATTTTGAAATTAAGTTTTGAAAGATTTTAAAATGATTTCGAAATGATTTTTGTAATTTTGAAAGTAATTTTGAAAATATTTGAAAAGATTTTAAAATGATTTTGAAATTAAGTTTTGAAATAATTTTGAAATTAAGTTTTAAAATCATTTTAAAAGATTTTCCAAATAATTTTGAAATTAAGTTTTGAAAGATTAAAATGATTTTGAAAAGATTTTGAAATTAAGTTTTGAAAGATTTTAAAATAATTTTGAAATTAAGTTTTGAAAGATTTTAAAATGATTTTGAAATGATTTTCCAAATAATTTTGAAATTAAGTTTTGAAAGATTTTAAAATGATTTTTGAAAAGATTTTGAAATTAAGTTTTGAAAGATTTTAAAATGATTTCGAAATGATTTTTGTAATTTTGAAAGTAATTTTGAAAATATTTGAAAAGATTTTAAAATGATTTTGAAATTAAGTTTTGAAATAATTTTGAAATTTCAGTTTTTGAAATTGAGTTTTAAAATAATTTTGAAATTTAAGTTTTTGAAATAATTTTGAAATTTAAGTTTTAAAATAATTTTGAAATTAAGTTTTAAAATAATTTTGAAATTTAAGTTTTAAAATAATTTTGAAATTGAGTTTTAAAATTTAAGTTTTAAAATAATTTTGAAATTGAGTTTTAAAATAATTTTGAAATTTAAGTTTTTGAAATAATTTTGAAATTTAAGTTTTAAAATAATTTTGAAATTGAGTTTTAAAATAATTTTGAAATTTAGTTTTAAAATGTAACGACCCACCTTCTACTGGCTAAGCTGTGAGGCCGATCGTTACATTAATCTGTGCTAAACTATTCCATGACCATCATTAAATCTAAGTGCGGAAACTGTACTAATTAAAATTTTGCTAAACTATATCATTTCTTGGTTCTACATGTGCTAAGGGGTGTAATCTAAACTATTCATGACATATATTACATCCCCCAATGGTCAAGGAACTTAACTAAGAGTTTCTTGCCGATATTAGGCCTCCCAATCGATCCACGGATCGATTGGAATGGCCGGATCGATCCATTGATCGATCCAGGTGGTTACTGTATGCGGAAGTCAGGTTGGATCGATCCAGTGATCGATCCAGCACGCTACTATGCTCGGGACAATATTCTGGATCGATCGGCTGATCGATCCAGACTGACCAATCGATCCAGTGATCGATCCCAGAGCCTACTGTTCGCGATAGAATTTGCTGGATCGATCGGATGATCGATCCAGAAGCCTACTGTTCGCGGTACGAACTCCCCAATCGATCGGCTGATCGAGTAAGAAGCCTCCAATCGATCGACCGATCGATTGGGGTTTCTGATTTCATACCAGAACTCTGATTTCAACACTGTTTCGTGCCAAATTCATACACATGAGTTCTAACATGGCTCTAAACATACTAACAACATTTAACTGACATTCTAAGCATGATTATTAACAATCTAAACAGGTCTTTCATGATTCATGCATCAAAATAACTAAAAATGCGGAAATAACGTTATATAAAACTAAAGTTTTAGTTGCTAGTTTCTCCAAGATCTCTACTCTAGGTTCCTTCCACACACATCTTCATCATTGCATTGACCTCTAGCCTCCGCTAGTCCACCTTTCCTTTACCTTTATCTGCAGTATAAGGAAAAGAAGTATCTGTAAGCTTTCGCTTAGTAAGAAACCATCTACCTCACTAAAACATGCAATCGATGCAAATCATGCTTTGAAAACATGCTATTTGAAAAGAACATACTGAATATGCTAAACATGACATGGCATACAACACATAGAAATAAAACTGATCATAGCAATAGAACTAATCATGAATTATCATGTTGTATCAACAGAAAACTAAACTGATATAAAACTGAGCTAAGCTAATACTAATCTGATGCTAAAGCTGACTAAACTCGCATGACTAATTTGTGATGTTTGAAAACTATATTCATAAGTAGATTAAAATAATAATCAAGCTGCTGTTTGGGCCCGACAACTGTACTTTGCTGTGCGCGCATCCCTAACTAGACCCGGGTTTGCAAGTCCTGAATTTAGTAGGGTTACTAGGTTAGCTGAACCTAGGGACGACTATGGGAGCCCAACCCAATGGATATCTAATCCTGTACAGTGCCACTGAGAAATTAAAGTATTGAACATAAGCTAATAACTATTGTCTTGCTTCTACTAGGTTGTCTAAACCCAGAACTAGATTATCTGAACCTAGAGGCGACTGTGGGAGCCCACCCGTTGAACATCTAGTCCATCATAACTGTAGCAAGACTAAATAAGCTGTAAAATGCTTCTATTGCATTTATCTAGGCTACTAAAATGCCTAAGTTGCCTTTTAACTGTGCTATTAATTTGATCAAACACTTGGTATGCGCTAGTTCGCATCCTTTGTGTCGGAAAACTGCATATCGCTAAATTAAAAACATACAATCATCCGAAAAGCTACTTATACTGCAGGTGAGGGGTTTCTTACCTCCTGTTCGGATTTTCTTACGATTCTAATCGCTAGATCTCCGGAGGAGACGATCCTTTCGACGATCTTCTCGCGTCCACGCGTTCCTCTCGCAGAGGCGAGCATCCTCGTGTCGAAGTCGTCGCCGGAAGGTGCCCTTGGGCGGAACCCTAGCCTTCCTTGTGGTTGGCGCCGAGAGAGGAAGAAAAGAGAGGTGGGCGGCGGTGAGGTTTTGGGGAGAGGAAAAATCACGATCCCAAATAACCCTTCACTTAATTATTTCTTATTTATATTAAGTGATCTAATTCGCCCCAACTCCAACTTAAATAAAATTGATTCCCTTTCCTTTCAGCACGGCCCTGCTAGGTTCACCTGGTTACCATGGTTCACCATAAGTCATAGGACCCAATAGGTCTCGGGTTCAATTCTCGCGTAGGCTATTTTCGTTTTCTATTTATTTTTGCTACTTCCGCTACTCTAAAAATTCTGTAAAAATATCCTAAAATTCCAGAAAAATCATAGAATATTTCTAAAATAGCTTTGAGAAATTTTCGGGTGCTACATAAAATAATTTTGAAATTTAAGTTTTAAAATAATTTTGAAATTGAGTTTTAAAATTTAAGTTTTAAAATAATTTTGAAATTGAGTTTTGAAATTTAAGTTTTAAAATAATTTTGAAATTTAAGTTTTGAAATTTAAGTTTTAAAATAATTTTGAAATTGAGTTTTAAAATTTAAGTTTTAAAATAATTTTGAAATTGAGTTTTAAAATAATTTTTAAATTTAGTTTTAAAATAATTTTGAAATTTAGTTTTAAAATAATTTTGAAATTTAAGTTTTGAAAATTTAAGTTTTAAAATAATTTTGAAATTGAGTTTTGAAATTAAATTTTTAAATAATTTTGAAATTGAGTTTTGAAATTTAAGTTTTAAAATAATTTTGAAATTTAAGTTTTAAAATAATTTTGAAATTGTGTTTTAAAATTTAAGTTTTAAAATAATTTTGAAATTGAGTTTTAAAATTTAAGTTTTAAAATAATTTTGAAATTTAAGTTTTAAAATAATTTTGAAATTTAAGTTTTAAAATAATTTTGAAATTTGTTAATTAAAGATAATTTAATTGTTGATTAACTTGATTTAAGTTTAAGTCAATTTTCATAATTTAATTTCCTAGTCATCTCACCCGATCTAAATTTTCAATCAGGGAATCCTATAATTTTTGTGAGATGAATTGAGGTTCAATTTAAGGGTTTGGTTTAACTTTGTGTTAGATTCAGGTTTAGCTTTGGGTTCAACAAGTAAGCATTCTTTGGATAAACTTCTAGGCTATGGTGAGTCACAAGGAACTCATTAAAGTAACCATGCCTTCGAGGTTTTCCAAATAGTCCTACCCATTGAGCTTAATACTAAACCTTGGTCTAACTAGTTAGGATCCATTTAAGGATAGCTTCAGTCAGTTCCACTTGGCCAAATGCACCAGGTCGAAGCCATATCTTCCTAGACATGCGATGCCCAAGCTTCCCTAACGTACTATCATCCAAAAACTTCACCAGTACTGTGGGTCAAGTTAAACCTAGCCCGTTTTGATCTAACCTTAATTACCCTACCGGGTAATCTACTCTTGTTTTACCCATTTCGGGTAGATTTGTAACGTCCGCCCTCCTTGCTACTCATCCCTGCTACTCAAAGGGACGGGGCTACTGACTTACTTAACTATTCCAGGATACATACATATTCAAAATTTCTTTCTTATAACATAAAGCAGTGGAAATGTCATAGAGTTATACTGGAATGTAACATAAATACAATGGTTCATGTCAAACATAACAAAACATTATAGCAGGTCTTATTTGTCTTAGCCGAGCCACTGCCGCACACACTTCCTTGCCTCTCCTGCAGCTCCCTTAGGTCATCCATCCCTTGCCTTTATCTGTGGTACAAGGAAGTAAGCTATGAGCACACAAGCTCAGTAAGATTCTTTCCTACTCACAAAATCCGTATCTCAAGCATAATCATACAAGCATATCATCAATGAAAAACATAATCATCATTATGTGAGCATAGTTTCTTATTATAACATATCCTTATGAGTCATGTTTCTAACATATCATAAACAAAGGAATCATATGAGGTGAATCATGAGAAGCATAACATATCATCATATTACATGGAACATAGAAAGAAACATATCATATATAAATGGGTGCATTATGCAAAATGTCCTTTTTAAAACATATGCCATGTCGAGTGCAAGATGTCTTTAAACATATCTTTTAATACTTAAACATAATATCATCATCATGAGGGCCCGACTTGTACCATATACAAACATAAATGCGCGCAATCCCTAGGACAGGGTAGCTAGCCCCGAACCTACTAGGGATCTAGACCCGTTCATAGTCCGTCGGCCTAGGGGCGTACTAAGGAGCCCATCCCTTTTTACTAGACCCGTTCATAGTCCGTCGGTCTAGGGGCGCTTATGGAGCCCACCCTTGGTACAAGCCATACAAAGTAAAGTACATGTCATGCATATCATATCATCATAACTGTCATATCATATCATCAAAGATGTCATGCTCTTGTCTTAACATGAAGAGTGCTCTTAATCCCAACTTAAGGGAAGCAACTCTTTGCCATTTTCTTATCATATCATAAGGCATACATTCTTGGCACATGGCCATCATATAAAACCATTATCATGCTTGGTTCATAAGCTTACATAAATGAGCATGCAACATATTTGAAATCATACATGCTTGAGTACATAGTCATCATAAGAATCATATCATGCATAATTCATAACATACATAATCAAACATGTTACTGGTCTTATCATAAAGCATGCATACTTAAACATAAAACATATCATAAGGGTCATCATCATGCATAATTCATGAGCATCCTTAATTAAGTACATAAATCATCGTAGGCAACCATAATCATACATGGAAAACATTTACTAGCATCTCCTAGTTCATATTCTAGTATGTGAGACACCTAGCAAAGTCATGATTGAGTCTCTAACCCTAGTTTTTATATGGTGGCCGAAAGTTACCATGCTTAGTTTTAGGTTACAACAACATATAAGCATGTGAACCTTAAATTAATTTCATATCATAAACTATAAAGAATATCATGAGCATAGGTAGTAGGTTCTAAGCTTCCTAGGCCTTTTAACTTGGTTGTGGCCGAACCTTTAAGGGCATGAAACTAAGTTCTATATGAGCATAAATCAGCAACTACTTTCATGTCATATCATAAAGAAAATTCATGGCTTGCTAAGTTTAAGCTTAAACTTTCTTGAATCCTAGGTTATAGAGTTCATAACAAAAGATAACTTCTAAGCAACATACACATGAATACTTAGCAAATTTCATAACATATCATAAGAAGTCTATGAACATATTAAATTAGGTTTTTAAGTCTCATGAACCCTAAAACCTCATTATAGCCGAAACATTATATAACAAGAAGTAAACTTCTAAGCAACATATGAACATAAATACTTAGCCAATTTGATAACATATCATAAAGAAGTCCTATGAGCATGCTAGATTAGGTTTTGAGCTTTATGAAACCCTAAAACCTTATCATGGCCGAAACTTCATAAGTCAAGAATATAAACTTCTAAGCAACATGTAACATGAACACCTAGCTAATTCCATCATATATCATAAAGAAGTCTATGAGCATACTAAATTGGGTTTGGAGCTTCATGAACCCTAAGAATTCATCATGGCCGAAACTTCATCAAGTAGGGAATGAACTTCTAAGCAACATATAAGCATGAGTTTCTAGCACATTTTACAACATATCATAAAAAGTCTATGAGCATACTAACTTAGGTTTTTGAGCTTCTTGAACCCTAAAAATTTATCATGGCCGAAACATCATACAACAAGAAGTAGACTTCTAAGCAACCTTTGAACATGAATACCTAGCCAATTTGATAACATATCACAAGGAAGCGTATGAACATGCTAAATTAGGTTTAGAGCTTTATGAAACCCTAAAACTCTATCATGGCCGAAACTTCATAAACTAAGAAGTAAACTTATAAGCAACATGTAAACATAAATCTCTAACTAATTTCATAACATATCATATGGAGATCTATGAGCATACTAACTTAGGTTTTGGAGCTTCATGAACCCTAAAATTCCATTGTGGCCGAAACTTCCTCAAGTAAGAGTTAAACTTTTAAACAACATATAACCATGAATCTCTAGCTAAATTCATAACACATCATAAATAAACCCATGAGCATGTTAAATTAAGTTTTAAGCTTCATGAACCCTACAATTTCATCATGGCCGAAACTTCCTCAAGCAAGAAAATGACTTCTAGACAACATATAAACATGAATCTCTAGCAAATTTCATAACACATCATAAATAAGTCCATGAGCATGTTAAATTAAATTTTAAGCTTCATGAACCCTACAATTTCATCATGGCCGAAACTTATAAAAGAAAAGTGAAGGTCAATAAACATATTCATAAGAAGATCAAGCTTAAAACATCATACACATAAATTTTTTTTCCTAACTAAATTCATATCATAACCTACTAAGATTCATGAGCATGGTTTCTTCTCTTTTTATTTTTAATTTCAAGAGTTCAAATCTTTCGAAATACTATAAGCGACTTGTACCACAGGTGAGGGAATACTTACATCCTTATTTGCTTAAGGAAAAGGGATCTTGCTTGTGGAGCCTTCCTAGAGAGGAGTCTTCTTTATTTTTGGATTTCGGCAAGGAGAGGTGGGGGAGGGTTCCTGGTCACGGTGAGGAGAAGGAGGGATGAGGAAGAGGAGAAAATGAGTTTTCATCTTCAAATTTTCTTTTATTCATCATGAGGGAAGCAAGGGAAAATGTATTTTTCCTTCTCCTTTCTTTTATTTCTCCTTAATGAAAAGAGGAAGCAAGAATCCTCTTTTCTTTTGAGAGGGAGAAGGCAACTCTAACTTCTCTTTCTTAATGAAAAAGCTCTTCTCTTACTCTTAACTATATTGTTACTTCTCTCTTTAATAATAACTTCTCTTGGTCTATTGGTTAACACGTGCATATATCTAGTAAGAGATCCAAGGTTCAAGCCTTGGTGGTCATCTCTCTTTTTGGTTCTATTTTATTTTTATTATTTTTGAAATTTCCACATAAGGCCTATTTTTTTTATTCATGTTAAAAATATCTAAAATCTTGCTAAGTACTCTATGGGTGTTACAAGATTAGGTTCAGTTACCCTGTCGGGCAGTTCAGTTGGGGGTGCCAGTGAGTCTGAATCCTCCATCTATTTTTATTTAATATAAGTTGAAATTTACTTTTAATTTTGAATTAATTTTGAATTGAATTTCGAATTTAATTTAATTTCAAATTTTTAATTGAATTTTGAATTTTGAATTTAATTTTGAATTTTTTAATTAAATTTTTAATTTTGAGTTTTTTAATTTAATTTCAAATTTTTAATTGAATTTTGAATTTTGAATTTAATTTAATTTCGAATTTTTAATTGAATTTTGAAATTTGAATTTAATTTTGAATTTTTAATTGAATTTTTAATTTTGAATTTTTTAATTTAATTTTGAATTTTTTAATTGAATTTTGAATTTAATTTCAAATTTAATTTGAATATTAATTAGAATTATGTTCTTAATATTATTTTTCTATTAGCTCCCCCTGGATCATAGCCTCGATATGGTCTATCAAGGTAATAGACTTGATCCTTGGGGACCCAATAGTGACCAGTTCCAACTTGATTAACCAAGTTGGATTTTGGCACCCATGCTTGGATAATTTTTCTATTAACTAGCGATAAATATGATTTGTATTTTATTTTAGTTTTAAATCCAAGTTCAGTTTTGTTGTAAACGGCTCGCTGTTTTTCAAGAATCAGATCCAGATTCTTAGAGCCCAAGGTGAACCGTTCCAACGTGTCCTTGAGTTCTTTAATTTGAGCTTTCAAATTGGAATTTTCTTCCTCAAGTTGTTGGACTTGAGTTGAACTTCCAATTTAAACTGACTCAGTTAAAAAGCTCGAATCAGTCGCTTCCTTAAGGGCTGCTACCTCCTTTTGGAGCGACTTAACCCGGACGTTGGATTTAGCCAACTTTTTTACTAAGTAAGGTAAATAATTCATGCAAGTTATCTAATTGAAATTCTGTGAGTAGTGTACTTACAGTGGGTTTTGGTCCTTCGGAAACGAATGCGGATTCGTGGCTTCGATCAGACTCAGTCTCGGATTCGCTCTCCGTTTCTGACTCATACTCGGACTCTGTTTCCACCACGGTTGCTAGTACTGGTAGAGCGAGGAAGCTCGTCGATTCTTCTTCGTCGGACCCGGATTCATCTGAAGACTCGGACCATATCTTTTCCTCTGTCTTACTTGTACCTGCAACCATCGTAATACCTTCCTCGGCCGAAGTAGTATTATTCTGCTCATCTAATTCAAATAAATCATTTATTAAATTATGCTTACTTACTTGAGCGTCGGATGTGCCCTCGTGTAGTTCCATCAACTTTTGCCACAACTCTTTTGCACTTGTGAAGGGGCCGATGCGGTTCAGTTCTTAATTGGTTAGGCCTCATTGTAGCATGAAGGTTGCTTTGGCATCGGCTTCAACTTTTTTCATTGTGCTAGAATCCCAGTTGATGCGTGAGATAAGTTCTCCGGTGTCGTCACGTGGAAGTTCGAGTCCGGTCTGGATGATGATCCACATCTCGACTTGCGTCTTGAGGTGGTATTCCATCCGGTTCTTCCAGTATCCAAAGTCCTTGCCAGAAAAGAGCGGCGATCGGACGGTGCAGAATCCTTCTTGGAATGCCATTTTAAAAGAACCTTGCATACAAAAAATAGCAAAAAAAATATACCAGGACTTGATCCTGGATTAGCAGTGCGGTATGGAAGGATAGAAATAGAAGTTCACCAGTTTCGAGAAAAAATAATAAAATAATAAAATAATATTATTAAAAAATATTATTTCAAATTTTGCCAAATTCAATATTTTATCAATACTAATAAACCTTGAAAGGATGAAAATGAATTTTTCGAAAATGATTTTGGAGGGAAAAAACGAAAGGCGTAAGGTTTTATTTTTACCCTATACAAACGACAAAGCCACGAAAAATGCTTGAATGGTGGTTGCACCAGTTCAAAGCGACCCCGCTCTGATACCAATTGTTGGATCGAGATCGCGCTAGAGGGGGGGTGAATAGCGCTCGCGGCTAAATCGTTCGATTATCGGAATCGTAAAACGTTCGTAGAGTAATTAAAGCAGCGGAATAAAGAAAACAAACACAAGAACACGGTCGTTTACTTCGTTCGGAGCCTAGGTCGACTCCTACTCGAAGGCCCGCAATCCTTGATCGCTTTCCGTGGGCAACAACTATAAGCTCGTATGAATATTACAATCTAATTACAAATGTAACTGCAATTTAAAATTATACCGACAACAGTAGTAGGAAAGAAATCTGAGCTCCGGGTCGTCGGAATGTTGCAACAGCACTTCGGAAGCAATACTTGAGCAGAAAACAGCAGAATAGAAGCTTGGAAGTTATTCATCTTCACTGCTGCTCGAAGACCCCTTATAAAGGGCATCCAAGGCACCTTGAAAGCCTCCAAAGGCTCCTCCATAGCTCCGAGTCCACTGTGCAGATGAGCGCTAACCATTCTGCGCCTTATCACCTTGAAGGTGCCTTCATGGGTCTTCAAGGCGCCTTCCAAGGCGCCTCCGTAGCCAACCGAGGTGCCTTCAGCCCTGCTTCGCGGCCAGGTCAGCTTTTGCACCCAAGGCTCCTCCAAGCTCCATGGAGGCGCATCGGATACTGTTCATCAGAGGTTAATCTTTGTACTTTGGTCCCTGCAAGATACATTAATCCCAAATATACCCTGCAGCACAAAGTTAGCACATAAAGCATAATAGAAGTGATAATGATAGTCTCCGGACTATCCGAGCCTGACTTCGGGTTTTCGACCGGAAACCCTAGGTCGACCTGGCGCCTATTGTTCCCTCTTTGGGGAACGCATCCTCACCTACTCCACTCAGGAGATTTACCTGTTGCCAGTGCGTTCCTCCAGATCGACTGGACTTTTGCTCAGCACTCGACGCTTCCGGACTTTCTGCTGGACATCCGCTTCACGGCTAGTCCAGTCTTTCACCTGGTTCGCGACACCAGGACTTTCCACCTAGGGTTACCACCCCCTAG
Organism: Zingiber officinale; assembly: GCF_018446385.1. NCBI lineage: Eukaryota > Viridiplantae > Streptophyta > Magnoliopsida > Zingiberales > Zingiberaceae > Zingiber > Zingiber officinale. The sequence continues at coordinate 82,388,779 of NC_055991.1, forward strand.
GACTTTTGCCTGAAGCCATCGACCTGCCAAGACTTTCCGCATAGGGTTACCACCCCCTATGACCTAGGGTTACCACCCCGTAGGGTATTCCCTTTGCCTAACCGCAGCTAGGACTTTTCTCCACCTAGGGTTACCACCCCCTAGGACCTAGGGTTACCACCCCCTAGGGTTTTCACCTGCCTAACCGCAGTTAGGACTTTCCTGAAACACTCATTCAACATTTTAGATAACAACAAGACTTAACTTTGAACTCTTTGCCATTATCAAAACTTGGGTTCGATCGTCGGATGCTTCCCGCACCAACAATGTCAATAAAAGTACAAGAGATATTGTAATTGACTATGATAGCCTTAATTATTAACACATCATCATGGGATATTTCTACTCCCTATAGATCTCTAGGCCCGAAGCTGATTTCAGGCCTAGCCGTCTGCTTTGCACTGCATCCAACTTCATATATGACCAAAGATCGAGCATGTGACTTCCTTTCTCGGTTGGAGTCACCATCAGTTGGCCCCCTAGATATCATATTGATATTACCCTGAGTGGTATTATTGCGATTTTCTTCCTGCCGGGTGGATGACCGCACTTATTGCACCTGGGTGGGCATTTGAGCTTGCATGATCGGGAGTTGTAAAGTTCTCGGCTGTTGCTCGATCACCCGGTACTTAATCTTGAGTGGGCTATTTCATTGTGGATACAATTGGGATTTAGGGATAGGGAACACTGACGATATCTGGGATTGCCTTTTCACTGATTCCGTAGAGTGTACCAATCCTCCTTTGGGTGGAGGAGCAGGTACCACTAGGCGTTCAGGGGTTGGAGTAGAAGTGAGTGTGGTACCCTCCTTTTGGGCAGCTTGAGCTTTTCCACATTGATAAATTCAGTGGCACATTCAATCAGCAGGTCAAAGTTGGTTGGAGGTTTTCTAACCAAATATTTGAAGAAATCATTATCATTAAGTCCCTGAGAAAAGGTATTTACTAAAATCTCCATGGTGGTCGTGAGAACATCCATAGCCACCTGATTGAACCTCTTGATGTAAGCTCGAATGGTCTCCTTAGGCCCTTATTTAAGTGAGAAGAGGCTCCAAGGGGTTTTGTGATATCATCGGTTGCTGGAGAAGTGGTGGAGAAATACCTTGTGGAAGTCTTTAAAGCGATGAATAGAGTTATCTGGCAACCATTTAAACCATCGCTGCTCCACCAAATGTGGCGAGGAACATCTAGTATTTTACACTATCCATAAATTGCTAATGAAGGGTGGTGTGCTCAAATTTAAGGAAATGATCCTCCAGGTCAATTGTTCCCAAATATTCTCTTATGTTCAGGTTATGATAACGTTTAGGTAATGGATCATTTAACACACTTTGAGAGAATGGAGTAACAATTCTCTTAGGAGAGCTATCAATGGCTACAACTTTTCCTTTGCTCCCGCCCCACATAAGTACCTCCCTAGAAGGCTCCTAGAGTATTATTCCTTGGCCCAACTATTTTAATGGTGTACAAAAAAGTGCTCAGAGGCACCGGATTGGTGAGAGAGGCGCAGGGAGCAAGCAAGTAGGACCCTCCTCCTGAACCCCCCCCCCCCCCCTTCCCCTCCCTTTGATGAGCGGTTGTTGATGCTTCTAGATTTGGTGGTGGTAACATACCACCAATGTTGGCTTGTTGTTGCTGTTGAAGTAATTTCTGTACTCTGGAGTTCATGAGCAACTCTAGATCTTCCTACATTAAGATGCCAATATTGAGTTTTTCAGCCTCCTCCATCACAAATCTTCATATTCAAACGATGATTCCTAAAGACGGCACCAAACTTGATCCTACATGAAGGCTATGAGATGATGCGCTGGCTCCGATGGGTGATTGGTTGAAGAATAATGAGCTTCTCGAGATCTGAAGGAACTCCTCAATGATCCTACGCACAATCAGACTAACCAACAAAGCGTTAGTGACCTAAGACCGGGGTGGAAATCCCTAGCTAGGCCCTCCGATGTTCATGTTAATCTCCTCTCTTGAAAGTGGAAGAAGAATAGTAGAGCAAGTGCTAGAAAGTAGGACTTCAGATGTAAATATTTGTGTACCTTACTAGCAAAGAGGATTCCCCTTTTTATACCACCTCATATAACCTCCACGATCATGAGGTGGTCCCTGGTTTGTTAGAGTTTATTAGGTGATCAAAAAAAGTACAACCTAGGTGTTTCATGATAGTTCGAGGAATCTTTGTTCTACCCATAGATGTACCTCTTTTGTCACTTCTAAACTGGGCTCTCGATGAAATACTTTAAGGAATGTGTCATGGAAACTGATTAATCAATGAATAAACTTTGAAGGAATATTCCCCGACAAGTTTGATAGGTTGTTCTTAATGTTGTCAACTATTTATCTACTGGATATATCTTGACTAGTCATTGAGCCAATCGAATATTTAGAATGTGTTTTGCTAAAAGTATCCCGGCCAGTCATCAAGCCGTCCATATATAAATGTCTCATATTGAACATATTTTGATCGATCCTTGAACCGGTCATATGTAAGTTGTATGATAGATAGCCCATTATAAATATATTTAGCACCCCATGTGAAGCTATTATGCATTTATACCTAATCAATCTGAAATCTAATTATCATATGAAAGTTACTAACATCATGAACATTGAGGCTGGTCAAGCACACCTTGAGGAATTTATGTTTGATTGGGCTTCACCTAGCCGATCATCTGTTAAGAGTTTTATATAAGGCTGATTACCTTTAAGCTCACCCGGGGTTTGTCCAGTCAAGTGCACATAGAGAGCCTTACGCTCGATTGGCCTTTGCCCGACCGATTGTATGTTAAGAGCTTTATGGGTTAATTATCTTTAGGTTGGCTTGGACTTTGCCCAGTCAAGCCCATATAGAGAGCCTTACGCTCGATCGACTTTCGCCCGACCAATCATATGTTAAGAGTTTTATAGGGCTAATTACCTTTAGGCCCGCCCGGGCTTTACCCTGTCAAGCGCATATAGAGAGCCTTACACTCGATCGACCTTTGCTCGGCCGATCATATGTTAAGAGTTTTATAGGGTTAATTGCCTTTACGCCCACCCAGGCTTTGCTCGGTCGAGCACGTATGGAAAGCCTTATGTTCAATTGAGCTTCACTTGGTCGATCGTATGTTAAGAGTTTTATAGGGCTATTGCCTTTAGGCCCGCCGTGGCTTTACCTGGTCAAGCACCAATAGAAAGTCTTACATTCGATCGGTCTTCGCCCGACCAATCGTATGTTAAGAGTTTTAAAGGGCTATTGCCTTTAGGCCCGCCCGACCTTTGCCCAGTCGAGCGTCCATAGAAAGCCTTGCGTTCGATCAAGTTTCACCCGACCGATTGTATGTTAAGAGTTTTATATAATGCTTGGCTAAGTCTTAAATGTCTAGAGCCCAGATGACCCGTTCAGCCGATCGAGCTTCCCTAAACCCAACCATCCATGGTCTAACCAAGCACCTTATATCTTGAGTTTTGGAGTAGAATCTTAGGATCCTTATACCCGACCGAGTTTATTACCAGTCAACTCTCTTTGAGCATATTACTATAGGACTACACGATCAAGACTTAAGAGCCTTGATAAACATATCCAAGTGAGGAATTTCCTTTTACTCCAAATTAACTCACTACATCATCCTAACTTTAACTGTCACATCCTCCTCTTAATCCGCTCGACATAACCCATATCAATATGTATGATAAGTTTCTGGATCAAAGGGAAACAATTCTCCTTCCCTTGTGGTTTTATACATATACTAGAGTGATTCCTAAAATGGAAAAAGAACAACAAAGTGAAGACAGAAGTAAACAAATGCAAAAATTTAAAACTATATAAAGAAATAGTCTAATCCAACCAATCTAGATTTTAGCTAATATCAATAAAAAATAATCCCCGGCAACAATGCTAAAAACTTAATGTCTACAAATCTACAAGTGCACAAAAGTATCATTAAGTAATAAAAGGTCAAATCCATAAGGACTGGTGATCAATTACTAGCCTACTATTCAAATTCGATAGTCTAGACTAATTGTGGATATAGAGTATGAGAACAAGAAAAAGTGAAGAAAAGAGAGGGAAAGAGATAGAATGCTGAGTCAAGAAGGTAGTAGATGACAATAGGAAATAGTAGAAGGGCATAGGAAAGGCAGGAGAAAATAGTCAGTGAAAGTAATTCTAGGATGTCAATTTCACTACATTGTTAGTAAACATTTGATTTTAATTTGAATTCCTATTCTCAATGGTAATTAATGTAGGTACTCAAACTTATAGTATCTGATGTAAACTTTTGGAACTATGTCGACTTATAAACTCCAATTATCGCCTACTTTTGGAACAGTCAAAATTAGAGATCGCTTACTAAGGAGATTCTGTCACAAGATCCCACAATCTCTTATTGACCTATCTCCCACTATATGATGATGAATTAAGATTGACCATTAAGCTCTATGCCAACCTAGAGTTCCTCACGGTATATCGATCTATTCTCTTAGCTAACTCTCCATGTCTCAGTTGTCTATGGATCAGAGGAGCAGGCTCTCCTCTCAGTCCATCTCTAAATTCCCATGGGATATGAATCTCATGCCTCTTGGCATAGAGAACATGTTTACATAGTAGATCCCGACCACTAATCAACAAATCATAGAAAGAGAAAGATCAAACTGTTGGAACCCCAAGGTGTTTTGATGTGATCAAACAAGTTAAACTAGGTCCTGTTTGGTTTAACCCTTGTGTCTAAGTGTGCAGAAGCTTAGGAACACAGGAAGTCGAGAGAAAGACGCGACTAGCGAGAAGGACGACATGGGGAGAGAGCCGACGGGCTTAGTGCGTCCGAGAGACGAGGTGACTACGGAAGAGTACACCGGTGGACGAGAAGAACGTACACGACGTTCGAGGGACGAGAAACAGGGAAGGAAGGCAGCTCGAGGAGAAGGTCGGAAGTTGGGTTCGGGTGAGCCCTATTCCGGATGGCTGAGATCACCCAAGCGAGCGGAGCCAGAGTAGAAGGCTCGGACCGAGGTGAGCTAAACCGGAGCAGAGGTCTCGGACGAAAAAGTCAACCAGAGTTGACTTTATGGGTCCGGGCGCCCGGAACAGTCTGGGGCGCCAGGAACCCTTCCGGGCACCCAGACCCGAATTCATTCCAGATCACGGTCAAATCATGATCCGTGCGTAGGGGATAAAGTTTTATCCCCTCCAGGGCGCCCGGAACCCTTCGGGGCGCCCCGACCAAGGCTATAAATATAGCCTTGGTCCAGGAGCATGAATCATCTCTTGAATCAACTCACTTGTAATCCAGTTCTTTCAGTTCTACATTTTCTTTTGTACTATCAACACTGTAAAGAGGCTACTCCACCCGAAGGAGATCGTCAGATTGTGCGCTATACTTTCCTTGGATTAGCAATCCTCTGATTGCAAACCAAGTAACTCTTGTGTGTCTGTTCTCTTTTTATTAAGTCTCTTTTTGTTTTAATTACAAGTGCTATTTATTTAGATGAAAATCTGAGAAAAGTTGAATTTAATTTTTAGGGCAATTCACCCCTCCCCTCTTGTCGGCCTCCAAAGGGACCAACAAGTGGTATCAGAGAGAGGACGTTTCAGAAGGACTAACCGCCGACCAAAGCAAGCAACCAATGGCCGGACCAAGCATCGCTCCACCAAAATTCAAGGGGGACTTCATACACTAGAAGCGTCGTATGGAGGTATTTCTGAAAACTGATTTTGAAATTCGTCTAATTATAAAATATGATTTTGTAGCTCCTACGAATCAGAATGGAGAGGAAAAAGAAGAGAGCCTTTGGACAAAGAAAGAACAAAATGATTCCGTTGCAAACAACCCAGCGGAATATCACTTATTGAGTGTGTTGTCACCTCAAGAAGTTAACCGCATCGGAAACTACTCATCGGTCAAAGAACTCTGGGAAAAATTCATGGAACTCCACAAAGGGGCATCCGAAGCCAAACTCGGAAGGAGAGATATACTTTGGAACAAACTGACGAACATTCGTCTGGAAAGAGGTGAGAAAGTACCCAATCTACATGCAAAGGTAAACGAGTTAATTACCGGACTCGAGATTCTCAGTGAAACGGTAACCAACTAGGGCACCATACGCTATGCACTCAACGCTTTTCCTAGAACTCCAGAATGGACGTCAATCATCGACGCCTATTACATTTCAAAGGACCTAATGGTAAGTACCCTAGAGGAATTATTTTACTCTTGAATTACATGAAACCAGATGTGCAAAGACAACAAAGGAATCAAGCTAGATTATGGTGCTAAATGCAACCAAGAAGGATGAACCCGAGTCAGATTTAGAAGAAGATCAAGAAGCCTATATGGTAAGGATTTTTTTTTAAAAAATAGATCTAATAAATTTAATGAAATGCAGAATAAGAAGAAACCAAGAATTAGAAAAAAGGTTAGTTGCTACCAGTGTCAAAAAGAAGGACACTTAAAAGAGGATTGCCCAGAACTTAAGAAAGATAAAGTCAAGATACCTAAGAAGCACAAGAATCTAAAAGCTACTTGGGACGACACTTCATCATCTGAATCCAAAGTACAAAAATATGTCGGACTAGCACTGATGGCGAGCTATGAAGGGCAAAGTACATCGGAACCCAACATCGATGAAGGGGGAGCGACTTCAGATGAATGCAACGAAACAGGGGGAGAGTCAGGCTTCAAGTCTGATATGGTAAGTGAGGTATGTCTCTTACCTCCTGATTAGCTTTATTTCGGTATTAAGGCTATGGCAAAGTCTATGTATAAATTAAAAAGTGAAAAATACTAAATTAAAAAATGAAAACTTAGAAATAAAAAGAACTTTAGCAAAATCTTGTCTGATAGAGGATTTTGATAAAATTAAACTTGAAAATGTTAAATTAAAAGAAGAAATAGAAAACTTGAAAAATTTTGATTATTCAAATATTTCTGCTTTTAGCAATTATAAAGGATTAAACTGGTACTATAGGTTTCATAAAAGTTAGATTAGAAAAATATCAAAAGTTTATGTACCTAGAAAATACCTGATTAACCTTGTACGTAGGATGGAATCTATATTAGGTTCCAAAGTCATGTTTAACTTGAACGGTTAATTAAATTTAATGCTTTCGGTGAGAAAATTAAACAGTGAATTTCTTTATAAGGCTTTGTCTAAGAAAGTGATTGTTACTCCATTAACCAAGAAGGCCTAGTGCCTCGCCACTGCTTGGAAGACAAGTATTGAAATAAACAGTTTAATTGACTAACTGAAAAAGCATTAAAATTAAAATTACTTAATGCTTTAAAGGGTTACTCAATTTTTTTTAGAAAATATTTTCAAAAATATTCATGTTTATTAAAACTTAGAATTTTTTTTTAAGTTAGGAAATCTTTCCGTTACAAATTTAAAAATAATATATATATATATATATATATTGCCTTAGAATTTTTTTAAAAATTTTTTTCTTCAACACTTATGAATTTTTTTTCTGTTGAAAATTTTGAAATATGTTTCAAACTTATGAATTTTTAAGTTACTTATTCTGTTGCACAAAATTTTTAACTTAGAATTTTTTTTTACTTCAAAAGTTTGTTTCTTTATATTACCTTAGACTTGTTAAAAGAACCTCATTTTTTATGTGATCAAAGGGGGAGAAGAATGTTAAGTCTAGGGGGAGGTGTATTTAAAATTTCTTTCTGAGGAGGTGTATTTAAAATTTCTTTCATTGGAAAATCTTACTTACACTTATTTGCAACATTATTTGTTTTTATATTATGTTTGTTTTACCCTATCTTAACTTATATTACTCACATCAAAAAGAGAGAGATTGTTGGAACCCCAAGGTATTTTGATGTGATCAAACAAGTTAAACTAGGTTCTGTTTGGTTTAACCCTTGTGTCTAAGTGTGCAGGAGCTTAGGAACACAGGAAGTTGAGCAGAAGACGCAGCTAGTGAGAAGGATGACACGGGGAGAGAGCCGACGGACTCAGTGCGTCCGAGGGACGAGGTGACCGCGGAAGAGTACACCTGTGGATGAGAAAAACGTACACGACATTCGATGGACGAGAAATCGGGAAGGAAGGGTGCTCGAGGAGAAGGCCGGAAGTTGGGTTCGGGTGAGCCCTATTCCGGATGACCGAGATCACCCAAGTGAGCGAAGCTGGAGCAGAAGACCAGGACCGAGGCGAGCTAAACCGGAGCAGAGGTCCCGGACGAAAAAGTTAACCAGAGTTGACTTTATGGGTCCGAGCACCCAGAACCATTCCGGGCGCCCGGAATCGAATTCAATCTAGATTGAGATCAAACCATGATCCGTGCGTAGGGGATAAATTTTTGTCCCCTCAAGGGCGCCCAGAACCCTTCGGGGCGCCCCGACCAAGGCTATAAATATAGCCTTGGTCTAGGAGCTTGAATCATCTCTTGAATCAACTCACTTGTAATCCAGTTCTTTCAGTTCTACATTTTCTTTTGTACTGTCAATGCTGTAAAGAGGCTACTTCGCCCGAAGGAGATCGTCAGATAGTGTGCTATACTTTCCTTGGATTAGCAATTCTCTGATTGCAAACTAAGTAACTCTTATGTGTCTGTTCTCTTTTTATTAAATCTCTTTTTGTTTTAATTACAAGTGCTATTTATTTATTTGAAAATCCGAGAAAGTTTGAATTTAATTTTCAGGGCAATTCACCCCTCCCCTCTTGCCGGCCTCCAAAGGGGCCAACACAAACATGCATAGATCAAACAAAATAGTATTTACATCACAAAGGGCTAATCCCTAATTCTAATCAAGAGTTACCCCATAGAGATGAGTTATAACCACAAAAGATGTTTAGTTCAATTACAATTCAAACCAAGTTTAGAAATTCAGAGAAAGAAGAAAAAATCTTAGGCTCAATGTGAAGAACCCTCCTCCAAGCGGCTCTCGATCTTCCTTCCCCATGTAAAAGGCATTGGATCTGGTTTAGAACACCTCTTGAAGCTTCCTTGGGATCCTTGGATGACTCTAGGTCAAGATTCCCAATTAAATAGGTGGGATCGATTTAAATAGGCCAAGGAGAGATCACCCGACATGGGTCATGTAGGGTGGCACAAGCGTCCGTGTCGAGTGCGGTGACTTTGGAGTGAGGGTGACCATGAGTCGTGCCTACAGGCATGGGCACCCATGGCTAGTTCAATTTCTTGAGCACAACCCATCCCGATGGTGTAACGACCCAACTCCTGGGTACTAGGCTGTGAGCCGGATCGCTACATTAACTACTAGAACTACTGTGTCGTACTGTGCGGAAAACTAGGTAAAATAAAAATTTCACTAACTGACTCTATTAATCTGATAACTGATGCACCCATGCTGTTATAAGGAAGGATTCAAGACCCTTTCCGGTTGGTGTACATGCGCTAAGGAGAATGCTTGACCTCCCATCTGAGCTAGGAACTCAAACTAACTTCCCAGCTAGCTGCTAATCGATCCACGGATCGATCAATCTTACTGCGATTCTGTGCCCTGCTGGATCGGTCCACAGAACGATCCAGCAGAGGCTGGATCGGTCGGTAGACCAATCCAGGTGTGTCTGGATCGGTCTGCAGACCGATCCAGGCACCTGGAGGCGCTGAGATGCCTACTGTTCGATGCTGGATCGGTCGGCTGACCGATCCATGCACCTGGAAATTTCCTCCGAGGCTACTGTATTGAGCTGGATCGGTCGGCTGACCGATCCAGGAGGATACAGTAGCATACTGTATCTCGCTGGATCGGTCGGCTGACCGATCCAGTGGAACAGCTCAGACCCTGATCGGTCTGGGCACCGATCAGTGTCTGATTTCACTAGAGAGTTCTGATTTCAGCACTTTGACGTGCCAAAACATCACACAATAGTTCTAAAACAATGAAGATACATTCTAGCATATAAGTACTAATGTTCTAAACATGATAAGCTAACAAAACATAGTTACTAAGCTAGAACAATTAGTAACAAGACTAAGTATCAAACTAGACATGATAAGTGCTAAACTGAAATAAAAACGTATAGATCCCAAGGATCTTTATTCCAGACCCCTTGCACACACACATCATCGTAGCATCGCCCTCCAGCCTCCGCTAATCCACTTTTCTTTTACCGGTATCTGCAGTATAAGAAAAGTAGTATCTGTAAGCCAATAAGCTTAGTAAGAAACCATCTACCTCACAAAAACATGCAACGATGCGATTATGTTTTTAAAACATGCAGTTTGAAACTAAACTGAGCATGCAAGCATGGCATGGCATGGTATCACACAAAGCATGGCATAACATATAAACTGAACATGACATATTTATAAACTGAGCATGAACTGAACTAGTCATGCATATATCTAAATCTGTACACGAACTCAAATCATGTAAACTGAACCTGAACTGAACTGAACGCTAAATTTGTGTTCTCATCATTGGTTTCAAATTTGAAAACTATACATATAGTAGATGAAAATACTAAACATGCTGTTGGGCCCTGGCAACTGTACTTACTGTGCGCGCATCCCTACGAGACCCGGGATTGCAAGTTCCGAATCCAGCAGGGTTACTAGGTTATCTGAACCTAGGGACGACTGTGGGAGTCCAGCCCATGGATATCTGATCCAAGTACAGTGCCAACTGAATAAAAGTAAAATACTGAATACTGTTTTATTTTACTTTGCTGTTCTAGGTTATCTGAACCTAGAGTTAGGTTATCTGAACCTAGAGGCTACTGTGGGAGCCTACCCAATGGATATCTGATCCATATAGCTGTGATAACTGATAACCAACTGAATAAAATGTTTCTAATATATTTTACATGCTGTTAGGACGCCTATTGGTGCATCCTTCTGAACTGGGCATTCTACCGAATGCTTGGTGTGCGCTAAAAACACACCCTAAAACTGAGAACTGTAAAATTACTGAACTAACGCCAAAACTAACAAGCGAGGGCAATTATACTGCAGGTGAGGGGTTTCTTACCTCAATCGTAAGGTTTTCTTACGATTCCAGAAAACTGTCCGCTCGACGAACCGCTTCCGTCCTCGCGTTCCTCTCGCGGAGAAGGACCCTTTTTGTGTTGGAGTCGTCGCCGGGAGATGTTCCCTTGGCCCTTGGGGCTTGGTGTACCGTGCGTGAGGGAGAGGAGAAGGAGGAGTCGGCGTGAGGGCTAGGGTGAGGAATAGGTCTCGGTAAAACCAATATAAAATAACCCAAATCCCAACTTAAGTTTATATTTATATTAAGTGGTTCAATGAACCCATCTCTAATATAAATATATTTGGTTCTCCTTCCTTTCAGCACGGCCCTTTTGGGTTCACCGGTTACTAAACTTATCCGTAAACCATAGGTCTCGGGTTCGATTCCCGCCTAAGCTATTTTACGGTTCCAATTATTTTTGCTGCTTCCGCTACTCGGAAAATTCCGGAAAAATATCTAAAAATTCCAGAAAAATCATACTATATTTCTAAAACAAATTCTGGAATTTTTCGGGCTTTACAATCCCCCATACCTTATAAAAAGTTCGTCCCCGAACTTAAAACAATTCTGGGTACTTCTGTCTCATGCTGGCCTCTGTCTCCCAGGTCGCCTCTGCTGCTGTGTGGTTTTGCCAACTGACTTTGACTAATGGCACTTCCTTGTTCCGTAATTTCTTTACTGCTCGGTCTATTATCTGAATAGGCCGACTGTCATAGCTGAGATCATCACGGACCTGTACCATCTGGGGCTCAATCACCTGGGTGGCGTCTGGAATATGCTTCTTCAGCATGGAGACATGAAATACGTTGTGGACGGCTGACATCTCCTGGGGTAGCTCTAGCTCATATGCTACCTTTCCCACTCTCTTCGTGATAAGGTAGGGTCCCACATATCTGGGAGCTAGCTTGCCCTTCTTCCCAAAACGCATGACTCCCTTCATGGGAGCTACTCTGAGGAAAACTGTATCCCCAACTGAAAACTCTAGGGGTCTGCGTCGTGTATCAGCATAGCTCTTCTGACGGCTCTGTGCTGTCTCTATCCTCTGGCGAATCTGCTGTATGGCGGCTGTGGTATCTACTACTAGATCTGTCTGAAGCTCTAGCTCCTTCTGTTCACCACTCTCATACCAGCAGATTGGTGATCGCACCTCCGCCCATAGAGTGCCTCATAAGGTGCCATGCCGATAGTGGCACGATAAGCTATTGTTGTATGCAAATTTTGCTAGACTCGGATATTTGCACCAACTTCCCTTGAAATCTAGGGCACAAGCTCGAGCATATCTTGAGTGCACGATTCACTCGCTCCGTCGACCATCATGCGAGGATGGAAGGCATCTTGAATTTTAGCGGGTGCCCATGGTGCACACACTTCGGAAGTGTGATGTAAATCTCTTGTCTCATGCGATATAATGGTTCGTGGGACTCCATGCGGCTGACTATCTCCTTGAGATACAACCGAGCTAGTTGCTCCATGGAATAGGATATTCGATAGCTAAGAAGTGGGTGATTTAGTCAACCTATCGACTATTACCCAAATGGCATCAAAACCATTCGTGGTTGGTAACCCCACTATGAAGTCCATAGAGATATCCTCCCACTTCCATTACGGAATCTGGATCGGCGAGAACTCCTCACGTGGTCGATGTTACGCCTTAACCCTTTGACGAGTTAGCGGATCTCGGCGTGTCTGGCGATATCTCGCTTCATCGTGCCACCAAAATCGTTTCTTTAGATCCCGATACATTTTGGTGGAACGGGATACATCGCATAGGGAGTCCTGTGAGCCTCGTCTAGAATCGCTTTCGTAGTTCCTCCCGATGCGGAACACAAAGTGCATCACCACGATACACTACCCTGGCGGACACTCGAACTCTCCACTTTCGATTACGCTAACCCTTGCTTGATTTTCTGGATTTCAGGATCCTGCTCCTGAGCTGTCTGGATATCATCAAGCAAGGTAGATGCTAAGGACATTGTGGAAAGCTGCCCGACTATAATTTCGAGACTAAAAGTTGTAATCTCCTTCCTCAGGGGTGGTGACATAGCTGCTAAAGATAATAAGGTAGCACTAGACTTCCTGCTGAGTGCGTCTGCTACCTTATTAGCTTTCCCTGGATGGTAGAGGATATCTATGTCATAATCTTTGACCAGTTCTAACCATCTGCGCTGTCGCATATTCAGATCCTTCTGAGTAAAGAAATACTTCAGACTCTGCACTGAGCTCCGTACAGATAATGTCTCCAAATCTTGAGAGCGAACACCACTGCTGCAAGCTCAAGGTCGTGAGTAGGATAGTTCCTCTCATAATCCTTGAGTTGTCTGGAGGCATAGGCGATCACCTTGCCCTGCTGCATCAGTACTGCTCCTAATCCCAATTTAGAGGCGTCGCTGTAGATGTCGAAGTTGTCTGTGTTTTCTGGTATAGCTAAAATAGGAGCACTGGTCAATCTCCGTTTTAGTTCGCTGAAGCTGTTCTTGTTCTTCCTGGTGAGAGCTGTCAGTGGGGAGGCTATCCTGGAGAAGTCCTCTACGAATTTCCTGTAGTAGCCTGCTAATCCCAGAAAGCTTCTGATTTCACTGACGTTCCTGGGTCTCTTCCAGTTACTTACCGCTTCTATCTTGCTGGGATCTACCATAACACCATCCTTGGAGATGATGTGACCTAGAAAGGCTACCTGGTCTAGCCAAAATTCACATTTCGTGAATTTGGCGTACAGCTGGTTTTGCTGAAGGATCTGCAAAACTGTCTTCAGATGCTCTGCATGGTCCTCCTGAGTGCCTGAATAGATAAGAATGTCATCGATGAACACGATGACAAACTTGTCTAAGTATTCTCTGAATACTCTGTTCATGAGGTCCATGAATGTAGCTGGGGCATTTGTCACGCCGAAAGGCATGACTACGAACTCATAATGTCCGTATCTAGTCCTGAAGGCTGTTTTAGGTATATCACCTTCCTTGACTTTAACCTGGTGATATCCTGATCTGAGGTCGATTTTAGAGAACACTGTGGCTCCCTTTAGCTGGTCAAACAGGTCATCTATCCTGGGAAGAGGGTACCTGTTTTTAATTGTGACCTGGTTCAAAGCACGGTAGTCTATGCATAAGCGCATGCTTCCATCCTTCTTCTTCACGAACAACACAGGTGCTCCCCATGGTGAGTGACTAGGGCGTATGAAACCCTTGTCAAGAAGCTCCTGTAATTGCTCCTGAAGTTCCTTCAGTTCTGCTGGAGCCATGCGGTACGGTGCCTTGGAAATTGGATTTGTGCCGGGAATGAGCTCTATCTCAAATTCAATCTCCCTGTCTGGTGCTAAGCCTGGTAGCTCTTCAGGGAAGACTGCTGGGTAGTCGCAAACGACTCGAACCTCAGATAGCTGTTGGTTCTTGTCCTGGCTGGTGTTGACTACATTTGCTAAAAATCCCATGCATCCAGAATCCAATAGCTGTTGTACTTTCAATGCTGAGAGAAACTTCCTGGCTTTCCTCTTTGGCTTCCCCGTGTACTCAAACTGTACTCCTGCTTCAGATTGGAATATGACTTTCTGTTTACGGCACTCTATAGAAGCGCCGTATCTGATCAGAAAATCCATTCCAAAGATGACATCGTAGTCAGTCATTTCTAGCACTATCAGATCACCAAAAGCTCCATGCGCTATAATGGTATCTTGCTCGAGCAGGTCGTAGGCGCCATAATGTCTCCCGAGGGTAGCGTTGTCGAGCGACTATTGAGTACTTCGGAGGTGTTGCTAGTTTCTCGGCAAATGCCTGGATACATAAGAGTGGGTTGCCCCATATCGAATAAGACAGTTGCATTATCTTTGAAAAATCTTGATCGACCTGTGACAAGCTGTCGAGGCATTTCTCGTCCTCTGCGGTCGGTGAGAAAATCACGGCATTCATGGTAGTGTGGGGCTTCTAATCTGCCTGATCTGTGGACCATCTAAGACAACATACATCCGGTGTAGCTGGGGCTCCATCTTGTATCGGCTGAGGCTGAGGAAGGCTGTTCTTGTTCGGGCACTGCTTAGCCATGTGCCCTTCCTATCCACATTCAAAACAACCTCGCGTACCCTTGCGGCAAACTCTGGATGATGTTTCCCACAAGTAGCACACTTGGGATGTCTGGAATGTTTTCCACCTGGTCCTCCTTTTGGGTCATTGCTTGCCTTGCGTTTCCCTTCCGTTGGAGCTATGCCCTTGTTGTTTGTTGAGTACAGAGCCACTTGTCCCTTGGGTTACGTGGAAACACCGTCCTGGGTGATCTTTGTCTTGATAGTGCTCGGTGATCGAGCACTACTCACGCTCCTCGTGGTTTGTGGCCTATGAACACCACCGGCCACATTCATTGCGATCTCCGTGCGAGCATCTTGACATCAAGCGTACTCGTTCCTTCTCGGTGACTAGTTACGGACACGACGGCCAACTGTTGAATTTCTTCACGGCCTCTGAACCGATAGGTTGCCCTGGCGAAACTCAGTAAACTCGTCGTAGTGTCGGTTCGTGACTTGCATGTGAAAGAATTCCTCGAAGAATTCTTTCTCAAAGTTGGCCCATGTCATCTGGTTTACTGGCCACTTCGGTTTAATCCGCTCCCACCACATGCGTGCGTCTCCTGTTAAACAGAAGGAGGCACACTTCACCTTTTCGTGCTCTGGCCAGTCTAGAAGCTCCATTGTGCTTTCCAGTGTTTTAAACCATGCCTGAGCATCCCATGGTTCGCTGGTGCCTGAGAAGTTCTCGGGCTTAATTCTCTGCCACTGGATAAGGTAAGCTTCTCTCTTAGCCCCTGCTACTGGGGCTACTGGGACTGGTACTACAGGCTGAGCTGGTACAACCTCTGTGATTACTGGAGTGACTGGGGGAGTAGTCTGCTGGTTAGCCTTTAAGGAGGCTATCTCCTGCTGCTGTTCAGCTAACTGCTGCTGTAGCTGAGTCACTAGTGTTGTAAGGTCTGGGGGAGGCACTGAACTGCCTGCCTCCTGCTGGGGCTCAGCCGCTGTTGCTTTCTTAGCTGGACGTCCTCGTACCATTTTCTAAATAGTAGAGAACACATATATATAACTAGGCTATCATGTTATAGTTAACTACTGGTAGCATGTTAAATACTATCACTGTAAACATGAATTAATTAACTACAAACATGCGAGCAAACATGAAAGCACATATAACTGATATGAAAGCTGAAAACAAAACTGAGTGAGAGATGTTCTTACTTGGAAGCTGCAGGTACAATGCTGATGTGTGTGTAGGAAGTTGAAATCTGTAACGACCCAACTCCTGGGTACTAGGCTGTGAGCCGGATCGCTACATTAACTACTGGAACTACTATGCCGTACTGTGCGAAAAACTAGGTAAAATAAAAATTTCACTAACTGACTCTATTAATCTGATAACTGATGCACCCATGCTGTTATAAGGAAGGATTCAAGACCCTTTCCGGTTGGTGTACATGCGCTAAGGAGAATGCTTGACCTCCCATCTGAGCTAGGAACTCAAACTAACTTCCCAGCTAGCTGCTAATCGATCCACGGATCGATCAATCTTACTGCGATTCTGTGCCCTGCTGGATCGGTCGGTAGACCGATCCAGGTGTGTCTGGATCGGTCTGCAGACCGATCCAGGCACCTGGAGGCGCTGAGATGCCTACTGTTCGATGCTGGATCGGTCGGCTGACCGATCCATGCACCTGGAAATTTCCTCCGAGGCTACTGTATTGAGCTGGATCGGTCGGCTGACCGATCCAGGAGGATACAGTAGCATACTGTATCTCGCTGGATCGGTCGGCTGACCGATCCAGTGGAACAGCTCAGACCCTGATCGGTCTGGGCACCGATCAGTGTCTGATTTCACTAGAGAGTTCTGATTTCAGCACTTTGACGTGCCAAAACATCACACAATAGTTCTAAAACAATGAAGATACATTCTAGCATATAAGTACTAATGTTCTAAACATGATAAGCTAACAAAACATAGTTACTAAGCTAGAACAATTAGTAACAAGACTAAGTATCAAACTAGACATGATAAGTGCTAAACTGAAATAAAAACGTATAGATCCCAAGGATCTTTATTCCAGACCCCTTGCACACACACATCATCGTAGCATCGCCCTCCAGCCTCCGCTAATCCACTTTTCTTTTACCGGTATCTGCAGTATAAGAAAAGTAGTATCTGTAAGCCAATAAGCTTAGTAAGAAACCATCTACCTCACAAAAACATGCAACGATGCGATTATGTTTTTAAAACATGCAGTTTGAAACTAAACTGAGCATGCAAGCATGGCATGGCATGGTATCACACAAAGCATGGCATAACATATAAACTGAACATGACATATTTATACACTGAGCATGAACTGAACTAGTCATGCATATATCTAAATCTGTACACGAACTCAAATCATGTAAACTGAACCTGAACTGAACTGAACGCTAAATTTGTGTTCTCATCACTAGTTTCAAATTTGAAAACTATACATATAGTAGATGAAAATACTAAACATGCTGTTGGGCCCTGGCAACTGTACTTACTGTGCGCGCATCCCTACGAGACCCGGGATTGCAAGTTCCGAATCCAGCAGGGTTACTAGGTTATCTGAACCTAGGGACGACTGTGGGAGTCCAGCCCATGGATATCTGATCCAAGTACAGTGCCAACTGAATAAAAGTAAAATACTGAATACTGTTTTATTTTACTTTGCTGTTCTAGGTTATCTGAACCTAGAGTTAGGTTATCTGAACCTAGAGGCTACTGTGGGAGCCTACCCAATGGATATCTGATCCATATAGCTGTGATAACTGATAACCAACTGAATAAAATGTTTCTAATATATTTTACATGCTTTTAGGACGCCTATTGGTGCATCCTTCTAAACTGGGCATTCTACCGAATGCTTGGTGTGCGCTAAAAACACACCCTAAAACTGAGAACTGTAAAATTACTGAACTAACGCCAAAACTAACAAGCGAGGGCAATTATACTGCAGGTGAGGGGTTTCTTACCTCAATCGTAAGGTTTTCTTACGATTCTATTCGCTAGGTGTTTCCGGAAAACTGTCCGCTCGACGAACCGCTTCCGTCCTCGCGTTCCTCTCGCGGAGAAGGACCCTTTTTGTGTTGGAGTCGTCGCCGGGAGATGTTCCCTTGGCCCTTGGGGCTTGGTGTACCGTGCGTGAGGGAGAGGAGAAGGAGGAGTCGGCGTGAGGGCTAGGGTGAGGAATAGGTCTCGGTAAAACCAATATAAAATAACCCAAATCCCAACTTAAGTTTATATTTATATTAAGTGGTTTAATGAACCCATCTCTAATATAAATATATTTGGTTCTCCTTCCTTTCAGCACGGCCCTGCTGGGTTCACCGGTTACTAAACTTATCCGTAAACCATAGGTCTCGGGTTCGATTCCCGCCTAAGCTATTTTACGGTTCCAATTATTTTTGCTGCTTCCGCTACTCGGAAAATTCCGGAAAAATATCTAAAAATTCCAGAAAAATCATACTATATTTCTAAAACAAATTCTGGAATTTTTCGGGCTTTACAGATGGGTATAGGCACCCATGGCAAGGCACCCGAACAAAATATGACCCGTGCAACCAAGCACAAGCATTTGTGTCAGGGTAAGAAGCCTCCAAACTTGATCTTCAACTTATGTTTTCACTCCTTTTCATGCCCTATCATAAAAAATATACTAGAGCAATATTTTGAAATAGGAAAATGTCAAAACAAAGCAATAAGATATAATATCATGAGATATATGCATGTAAAGTAGGTTAAAAATGCATCAAATCATATCAAACCCCTATATATAATATGTACATCACCTCATATAAATGGATATGGGTGCCTGGATATGGTTCCAGGCGCTTAAATACAGTTTTAGATGCCTAGAAAAGTTCCATGTACCCCTATCCCAAATCTATGGGCAACTTTGTGGAACCATGGGTTGGTTTTCTTAGGTCGCACGAGGCACCTAGATTAATTCCAAGCTCCCAATATCAGAAAAATATGGCACCTGTATAGGCACCTCTATCATGGTTGTTTCATTTTTTTAAATGATGCTTTTGATTTTTATTAATTAAGGTTTAAAGTTATGTTTAATTTTAGTTTAGATTAATTTATTAAGTTATAATGATTTATTTGATTTTAATTAAATTTTAATATAACCTTTAATTTTAATTTAATTTTTTATTTTAATTTAAGTATTTAGTTTAAGTTTATTTTGAGTTTTTATGTGTGTAGATTATATATATTTTTATGCATTGTTTGATATACATTCATTTGTATTTCTTGATTCTGCTTTATATTATCTCACTTCATTTTATTATTTTATCAGCATGATTACTCATTTTGTTCAAAGAATTGTGTTTTTCTTGTTTTCATTAATAGAATGTATTTTGGAACAAAATATAGTAGAAATGAACATCGAAGCAGCTTTAGAGGGAAATCAAAAAATATGGTTGTGCCCCTTGGGATGACCATGTTTTATCAAGATGATATGGTCATGCCTTGAGGTACGACTATGTCTCTCAAGAGCTAATCTAAAGCATTTCTAGCAAAACCCATGGGTAGGTCATGCCCCAGAGGCACAGTTGTGCCTCGCTCCAACAAAGCCAACACTGGGGTCATGTCTTTTGACACAACCCGTGCTATATTTCTAGGATTTCACATGTGTAGGTCGTGCCTTGAGGTATGGCTGTGCCTCCTTTGTCCTTGCTCTACAAGGCTAGGTCATGGTTTCGGGTATGGTAGTGTGATGACAATGCCAATTTGTGGTTGTGCCTTACACAACCATATGGCAAAGCAAGGGTCATGCTCCTTGCCTATAAAAGTGGATTTTTCTCCCCTTTTGAGGGGTCTTTGGTTTGAGGCTCTACCCCTTTCCTTGGAGAAGGATTTTTCCCTCTAGGGGAAATCCTAGAACCATCATCTTCATCCTCTTAATGATTCGTCCTCCTTCAGAGCAAGGGACCACCTCCAACAATGTTAAAATTCATGGATAAATATTTGGCTTCTCTTTATTTCATGTATTGATTTGTAGAATATGATTTCTTTATCTATTAGTTGTGTCTCCCTTCTCTATGGAGTGGATTCTCCTAATATGAGGCGTAGGGAACAATTATGATGTGATGATGATGTATGAACTATATATTTGATCATTTTCCTATTCTATAATATGTTTATAACTTGTTCTATTGTCTTGTACCTTATTCATGTTTGATGAAATATGTGTATGGTAAGTGCATCTAGATGTAAGGGATTGATTGCTATGTAGAGGAGAAGCTTTGAAGTGTATGACCAAGGGGTCCTGTGACAGAGGATATCACTTTAACCAGACTTTCTAGAGCATCACCTTGAAATGGAAGTCAACCTTTTACAAGGGATTGATTAAATAGATTTTCCCCAACTTAATGTTAGGAAGTGACTTGTGTAATATAGACTGTATGATTGGGGGGGCCTTTAGTGACAGAGGTTATTTTTTTAACTGGACTTTATATATTACCTCTTTACTTAATAATATTAATTTAACATTAGGAAGTAATTAAGATAACTCTAGAAATTGTATGATAGGAGACCCTAGCGTATCCCTTTAATCAAACTTTTTAGAGTTACTTTTTTAATTAATGGCATTGGAGATTGGTGTAAACTCTTCAGTGTGGTCTAAGTGAGGTCATATCGATATACAAGAGTGTAAGCATAGAGGTAAGGTGATGAACAATTCAAAGGGGCATTAACTAGTGTCACAATAAAATCGAAACCCTGAAATCATCCCGAAATCCAACTTCTCTACTTCTCTCTTTCTCTCACTTGCTTTCCCTCTCTCTATCAACTCTCTCTCTTTCTCAAATCCTCTCCCTCTCTAGTTCTCTTACATTCGTGAAACCATTTTTTGATTATCTAGATAACTTAATTTGTAAAATCAACTAATGCTTAATCAACAATCCCTATAAGATCAATATTTTTATTACTTGATAACATTCCGTACACTTGCGGATTGACAACAAACATCCAATTGGTCAAACCATTAAGTTTGGGCATCTATCTTGCTTATAATGGAAACTTGTCCACCTGAAAAAGAGAGATTATAAAAGATAGATAATCATTAAAATAAGAAAAGAGAGAAATTGTAAGAAATAAATCTAGATTAGCTAAATCATTATCTAACTAATATCGATTGACATAGTCCCCGGCAACGACATTAAAAACTTATTGTATAGCAATCCGCAAGTACATAGTTGTCGTTAAGTAATAAAAGATATTGATACCATTAGGAGTGTGAATCGATTACTAGTTGGAATTGCTAAGTTGGTTAGCTTGATAGTCGTAGATCACAAGAGTTTAAGAACAAGAGAAAGAGACGAGAGAGAGTCGAAGAAGGTTGAGGGAGAAATCTATATTAGGGAAACGATCCTAGGATTTCGATTTTGCCACGATGGTCATTGACATCCAAGTATTGTTTACATTTCTATTTCTATATTTATTTGCATGTAGGCAGACCTATCCTGATATATCGATATAGAATTTTGAAATTATATCGGTGTGTCTACCCAAACACAATGTTAACTTTCAAAGAAACCTTGCTTATACGATCACTTTCTAAAAGGGGGCTCTATCACAGAGTCCCACGATTCCCATAGATTATCCCCTCTACTTTAAGACATTGAATCAGGGCAAACCCATTACATTCTATGATAGCCAATAGTGCCCCTTATGAGGAAGAGCATCATCCCCTTGTGTTAAGTCTGCCTACGTTCAAGACAATGTCACTAGTATGACCATTTGCAGGAAAGCCCTTGTCACTAGAGCCCCACATCCCCCTAGATTATCTCCTCAATTTTTTGGCTCACTCTCCACATCTTGAACATTTATGCACAATAAATTCCGACCATGGAATAAAAATTTCATTCAATAGAGAAACCTAAACAATTGCTTGGATTGAAATTAAATGTTAACAATTACATTGGGCTACTCCATAATCTTAGAATCAAGAAGGGTACTTCATGAAGATGGAGTTCCAATCTAAAGGCATGAAAGAAAGCATCTTACAATTGTAAATAGATCAAGATTATTGTCGGCCTTTGGAAGGGACTCCAAGATCCAATTAGTGGATGAATCATCATGGCGGTTATGGGAATGGGTGTGTATTCCTGGGAGGTGTGGAGCTCCAAATCCCAGATGTCATAAATAAGAGTTCCATGGGTCTTTATATAGCTTCCCTCTGCCTAAATTGTTGGGGCTTCACCAAAACAAGGTTTTCGGCCTTTAGATCTAGTTTTATGGGTTTTACCCTGAACCAAACTTGTAATTATTGAAATTATCTTGAATTTGATAAGTTGTAAGCCTTATGCTTTAACATGAAATAAAAGTTATTTCCGTTTAAAATTTGGTCTACTGAACCAAACCACTTCTGGATATTGATTCACACAATCGTGCCTAGGAGGTACGACTATGTTGTTTGGATTTGGAGTGAAAAAGTACAGTAGTACCTAGGAGGCATTGCCATGTTAGAGGCTGAGGACTCCATTTTTTGCTCCATTTTGCGTCAGGGGTGAAAAGCATAGTCATGCCTAGGAGGCACGACTGTGTTGGAGGCTATGGACTCCGTTTTAAGGCTTTTTTTTATCATGTTTTAGCTTTGATTCATATCCTATCAACAAACAGGCACAAAGTGAAATCCTCCAAATAAGAAGTATGAAAACAATAAAAAGAAGATGTAAATATGTAAAATATGCGCAAAAAATGAGACCGAATATATGCAAAACAATATTAAAAATTATGTAAGAAATGCACTCATCAAAAGACTAGCAACACATTATTGTTGGTCTAAGTAGATCCGCAACAATGTATTGCTAGTCTTACTAGGATCAGCAGCAGAGTATTCTAACACATATTATAGTCTATTTCAACTGATTTATTGAGTTATACAAGTACAACAAACAAGATCATAATAATTTTAACAAAACAACTATTAGTACCACAATAACAATAATGTACATTACAACAACAATAACAATCTTACAACAATAACAATTTAGACAAAAACAATTTACAAAATAACACACCACAAGAAGATAACAATTAATAGATCATTTCATATACAATAAGTACAAACACACTACACATTGTCACTAATGAGATTGATGAATAAATCATTCTAATTTGAATTTACTAACATTATCCCTAATGATTGAAACTATAACCTCTACTCTTAATTTACTAATGTCTTCTTGCACAAATTCCATATTGATATCATTCATTAGATGTTGAATATATTGCATTACGAAGAAGCCACAGTCATACTTACAATCTCACAAGTTTTAAGTAGTAACGAAAATGGTATACCAAAATAACTATTTAATCATGTACTAAATTTACTTACGAAAATTTTGTTAGGGATGATCAACTTGTGTACACGCACATTCATCTAAAGGTAGATAATCTTCTAATCCATCATGCATTTCTTTGAATTTATCACTAGAGAGTTTTCACTCTATTTACCTATGAGAGTTAGATGGAAAACATAAATTAACGTAGAGTAACGATGTATCATAATGCAATAACATTAATTCATATTTTCTAATACTAACCAACTTTGTAAAATATTCATCATATGTTTCAATCTTGGACATCGAATTAAAATGCTAGATTGTTTTCATATCAGTGTCCATAACAATTAAATGAAAATGTGCATGGTTAATATCCAAAGGTATAAAAATACACCTAACTTGCCGATTAGTCAGATTAGTATTGATTATTTAGTATAAAGTTGTTTCTTATAAATGCTCATATGATGACTACAAAAATCAAGATATATTTGTAATTTAGTGCATTAATATCACAAACATAATATAAGTTATCATATGAAGGAATTTTCTTGCCTTGAATCTAGTTGAGTAAGAAATGGATTGCTTATATGACCTACTAGATGAGAATTAGTACTTCCCTAAAGAGTATTGAAATGTATGTATTGATTACTTCCCTGTCCGTAAAAATGCTGCCTAAGACACATGTAAGGAAGGCACTTCTTGTCAATGCGTAGTAGTCTTCCTCCCAAGTAAAGTCATAAATAGGTCATCTCAAACTCTCAAGTATTGAAATAAGGTAGGTCACATCTTGGTCTCAGTTTTTCTCTTTTGTTTCTATAAATTTACCTTCAATATACTGCAAATAAACACAATTACAATTATTTAACAAACAAAAGATTAAGTGATATCAATGAATTTTCAAGTAGTATTCAAGTATTACTTCAAATATCTCAACTTACTTTAAAAGCCTTTAACCTTATTGTGTTGAGTTCCTTCTCCCTTGCCTGTATTTTTTTCACCTTCCCTATTTCATCAATCTCGTCAGTCATTAATATAGTATTGTATTCCTATTTTTCATTTTTTTTCTTTTGCTAAATTTACCATCCAGATCCTACAAAAGACACAACTCAATGAATTTAACAAACATAACAAAAAGTGAAATCAATGAAATTGTATTTATTTATGAATTACTATAGATATCTTAACTTACTTTAAATGCATTCAATAAGAAAGTTTGGAATTCCTTATCCCTTGTTTGTATTTTATTTGCCTCCTCTTCTTCTTCTATCTCATTGTTGATTATTATAATTTTCACTTCTTACCTACCAAAATATTTATCTTATTTTCAAATTTTCTACTCTCCTCAAGCTCCTTTATTTCTCTTTTGGTCCTCTTTACACCAGATTGTTTGATAGGAAGGTTTCTACACAACCTTATATTATGGCCTAATTGTTTACACCAACTACACATTTTTTTTGACCTTTCAACTATGCTTCAACTCGATCCTTGCTTTTTTCCTTTTGCCAAGTTGCACAACGCTACGGGGTGGTAATACAGTATAATCTTTTGCACCTACTGGCCAAAATTCTTTACATCTACATGGATATATATGATCCGCATAAGTACTTTTCCATGTTTTTTAAAAAAATAGTACTCACAATACGAATACAAGATCATTTTCCTAAACAAACACACTATAATAACATATGA
Source organism: Zingiber officinale (assembly GCF_018446385.1). Classification (NCBI taxonomy): domain Eukaryota; kingdom Viridiplantae; phylum Streptophyta; class Magnoliopsida; order Zingiberales; family Zingiberaceae; genus Zingiber; species Zingiber officinale. The sequence goes on from NC_055991.1 coordinate 82,413,756, forward strand.
GCAAGGAAGCCTTGATATCTGGGACTCACCACAATCACATCTATGACTCTCCAACTCAACTATATAGGAGGATGCAGAAGTCACTACCTTCATTTCTATTCTACTATGTGGATGTACTACATAGTTCTTCATCTCCTAATGTCAATCTCCTTCATAGCAAATGATGTTAAAGAACCTGTAGAATTTGACACTTCCTACGATTATAAAACCATTATGCAACTTTCCTTCATGGGTTGTTTTTCTGTCTTGTTAGTGGGAGTTCTCGAGTGTCTTTGAACAATGCATTCATACTTTCAGAATAATTTATGATCAACATTGCGTAATTTATACCAGAAAAATATGCATTTGTTCATTTTGTAAGTTTAACATTTTATAGCCATCTATAAGCATCTACATGTTTCTCAAACATCCTTTACATAATTTGATCATACTTAAAAATGTATTTGCTCTAACTATAGCCCAAAACAATCCTAATGCAGATCTATCCCAAGTTTCTGTTACCATATTACAAGACAAATAATAGCAACATAATCCATGGGAGTAGTAGGATACACTTTACTCATTACAAATAATATTTCATGATGTTTGTCAGATATTATTGTCATAGTCAATGGATCAACTATAAGAAATGTCTTTAGGTGGTTTAGAAACCACTCCCAAGATGACTCATACTCAACCTCAACAATTGCAAAGATAATTAACATAAGTTTCCTATTATTATCTACTACTGTGGCCATCAATAAAATGCCTGGCTATTTATCACTCAAGTGGGGTTGTATCAATACCCATTAGTTTACGAAAGTATGTTTAGAAAACTCTGCCACATTCACCAAAGGCCCAGAAACAATGTAGGCATTTTTTTTATGAACACTTATTTTTAATGCAACATATATTTCTAGGTCTTTATATTTTAGCTCCCATAAAAGTCTAGGGAGGTCACTATAATCCTTTTCGAAATCACTTATCAACTTTGTTAAAGATTTTTGATGTGCATTGTATGCCTTTCGATTTGATATGTCTACTATAAATCATGCTCTCATATCTCACTGAATCAATATGGGTTTATATTTATCTACAGATAGAAAATGACTTTCAATCTGAGAAGTTATGTGCATGCAGGATGATCACCCTATCCTAAGCCAAGACCACACTGGCGTGTGTCTAATGATTTTGTAATAGTCAACTCTATTTCTCCTGTTACAATTATTACCCATGTGCAGTGTTTTCTATCACAAAATGCTTTAACTCTAATTTTCCTCGAGTCCTTTATTTGTAAATGAATTACTTCTTTTTAGAATACTTAGCAAGTGCATATCTAAAATATTTTTGGGTTGGGAATATCTACACAAGAATCAATAGTTTTTTAAGTTAATTGAGTGGAGTGAAGAATATGAAATGTAAAGAAAATAAATTACATGACTACTTCAATTGAGTGTATATTATATTATCAAACGTTAAAAAAATCAGATTAAATTTTACCTTGCCAATAAATATTTTATCACTCTGATATGTTCTTGCCTTTGCAACGGAATAAGTGTTGAGTTCATTACATAGACATCCTCAACTAATGTAACACATCTTCAATGTCATTATACTTATTGAAAATCACTGGCGGATCTATTAAATAATTCATATCATTCGCTATAAATTCATGAGTGGAGACATCCCATTCAATTTCTGTCAAGAATTTATTGTCATAATATTCTTGTTGGGTCCACATATCTTTAAAAATTTATTTCAAACTCTGACCTAAGACATCTTCAACACTGACAACTTCTTCTTTCAAATTGTATTTATAATTCGTACTTTCTATGCTACTCACCACAACATTAACAAAAGTAGAAGATGATATCTTACTACTACTAATCCTGTCCGGAGTCTAAGTCAGACAAAGGCCGGATGAAGTGTCACTGGCGCTGACGGGGAGAAAACTTTGATGTTGTGGTCACACTGGCTTCAGAGAATGGACCCCCACGTCATCCCAAAGCGCTGTTGGGCCTGTGCCAGCGGTACTAGAACTCTGCATACACTCAGACAAGCACACGGAATGTTACAGACCAAGAACTAGGGAAAAAGTCCCTGGAGCAGGCCCTTCGACTCTCAGGTCAGGTACTTTTTCCCCAAAAGAACAGTGTACGAAGGAAGAAGAAAAGTAGACAAGTGTGCGAGTGAGCGTACCTACGTAAGGGAGAAGACGTTCCTTTTTATATGACAGTGTGTACCTTCTGGAGACTGACCCTTGTCAGAGGATGTCGAGTGTCAGGACTTGTCGAGTGGTGGAGGACACGTGGCCTTCTCCTATAGACTGGAGGAAGGTTCTACTTGCAAATGACCCTAACCGCTAGAATATTCCCTAACATGCAGTAGATATTCTCTAACAGGAGGTTACGATTCCTTGTTGTCGCGTAGCACCTTCTATCCCACGCTGGGCAATTGAAACAGCCAGGGTCATTCTATTGAGTGTTGATGAATAGACTAGACGGACGGAGGGGCGTGACCAGAGTCCCTTTCTGCCGGCCTTTATGATTCCCACCCCCCCCCCCCCCCCCCCAAGAGTGATAAGTTTGCTTACGTAGGCTAGCTTGAGAACACCTGATCGATAAACCCAGACCGAGTTTGGTCCTGATCACGCTTCCTATCCCAGACCTAGTTTCCCTACTGGTAGACCCTGCTCTAGCACCCTACTTCTCTCTCTTTAAAAAGAGCTGACCCCTCTCACACCCTTATGCTTTCCTTGTACTCCTTCACGCCATGAAATCTATAGTAGAGCCTGATGAAATGTCATCTTTGCGCCAACAACTCACTCATCTGACTCAGTTACTCGCCCAGAAGGATGAGGCCATATTTGAGAAGAGGCAGAGCAGGGACCTTCAATATTCCCTCCGTCAAGAAATGGAAGAGCTTTGGCAAGCCTCCAAGTCCTGGACTTGAGCCGAGGCGACCTTAAAGTATAAAGCTCATTCTGACCTAGAGAGCTAGACACACTTTATTGCCTATTTGAAGCTAAAGCATGATGACTCTCTGACCCTTCTCCAAGAAGAAAGTCGGCTAAAAGATGAAACTATTAACCAGCAACATCGTACCATCCAGTGTATCAAGGCGGAGCTACTCCAAATACGAGCCCAGTTGGAGCAAGTAGGTCATGCAGATCGATCCTACCCCAAGTGTCGAACTGAACCTAGTAATTGATCAGGAAGTTGGGACTACTCATACCCCCAGTGTGATAATATGTATTTTGAGGAATGCCTTCTAAACTTTATCAAATAAACGTCCATCGGGCTGGGTTGTGGATCACTGTTTGTGTCTTTCTCTTGTGCTTCCTTACCTTCCTCGCTACTTCTCCTTTTGTGTGAACCCATGAATTGTTGAATATAAAAACATGCTTACTTATAGTCTGTGTTGAGGCCAGAGTCAGAAAACCCGATCAAGGGGTGGTTGGTCATGAGAGCATGCTCACTTATAACTCATACTGAGGCGAGAGTTTGGAGGCATGAGAGCAAGCTTACTTATAATTCACACTAGGAAAGAGTTTGGAGTCCCGACTGAAAGGTCGTTGGTCGTGAGAGCATGCTCACTTATAACTCATATTGAGGCAAGAGTTTGGAGGCGTGAGAGCAAGCTCACTTATAACTCGCACTGGGGTGAGAGTCTGGAGTCTCGATCGAGAGGTCGTTGGTCATGAGAGCATGCTCACTTATAACTCACACTGGGGTGAGAGTCTGGAGGCGTGAGAGCAAGCACACTTATAACTCACACTGGGGTGAGAGTCTAGAGTCCCAACCAAGAGGTAGTTGGTCATCAGAGCATGCTCACTTATAACTCACACTGAGGCGAGAGTCTGGAGGTGTGAGAGCAAGCTCACTTATAACTCTCACTGGGGTGAGAGTTTGAAATTTCGACCGAGAGGTCGTTCGTCATGAGAGCATGCTCACTTATAACTCATACTGGGGTGAGAGTCTGGAGCTGTGAGAGCAAGCTCACTTATAACTCGTACTGTGGCGAGAGTCTGGAGGCCCGACCAAGAGGTCGTTAGTCATGAGAGCATGCTCACTTATAACTCAGACTAGGGTGAAAGTCTGGAGGCACGAGAGCAAGCTCACTTATAACTCGCACTAGGGTGAGAGTCTGGAGGCGTGAGAGCAATCTCACTTATAACTCACACTGGGGTGAGAGTATGGAAGTGTGAGAGTATGGATCTGGAGATGTGCCTAGGAATTTTGATTTGAAGATGTGGCCAGGAATTCCGATCTGGAGATCTGCTTAGGAATTCTGATCCAGAGATCTGCCCAGGAATTCTGATTTGGAGATGTGCCCAGGAATTCTGATCTGGAGATGTGCCTAGGAATTTGGAACTGGAGATCTGTCCAGGAATTTTGATCTGGAGATCTGCCCAGGAATTTTGATATGGAGATGTGCCTAGGAATTCCGATCTGGAGATGTGCCTAGGAATTCTGATATGGAGATGTGCCCAAGAATTATGATCTAGAGATCTGCCCAGGAATTCTGATCTAGAGATCTAGCCAATTATTCTGATATGGAAATAGCACTTGTGACTCAACAAGAGATGAGCTAGTGGACTCATCTTAACCCTCCTGTAATCGCAAAATGCATTTCATAAGGTTTTAAATTAAATTTCAACCTTACTCTGATTTTGAGGAAGTGTAAAGGCGTCGAATTCTGCATGTCTTTCCCGCCGCCATCTTCTCCATTTCCTGAGGCTCCCGCCTGAATTTTCCAATTCTCGAGACATGGTCTTCATAAAGCAAGGTGCGCCTCCTCGCATATCCTCCCTCATGATTTTTTTGTCACTTCAATCATAAATACCCTTTCATAGGGAGGTGACGTGTGTCTTGCAACCTTAACTCTTCATAATGTATAACGCATGCTTTTTCTTCACGTTCCCCTAAATCGCCTGTGCTCTTTGATATGACGATTGTCGTGCGTTGCACTGTTTCATTTATCCGACCCGATCTTAGATGTTTCCTAAGGATTTTGGTTTATAAACGCTAAAGGCAGTCCACTGTTACCTATTGTCGCTTCTCTTCCTTCAACTCTTCTTCACTCCTTTACTTTCGATTGCTCGCCTTGTTCTTCGTGCCCCTTCGCTGTAAGTACCTTTCTTCCTTTGTCTGTCTTCCCCTTCTCCGTCTCTCAAATAGCTAGTGAGAGGGAAATGCCCTAGTACTCATACTTCCTTTCTGATTTAGATTGGAGCGACCTCAAGTCGATCTGTGTTAGGTTGAAGCTTTCTGATACTTACAAGCTCCTTCCTCTGTGTCCCCATCACCATCCGTCTTCCTCTCCCACTAGGTTTGTGACCTTCTTTAAGGACCAGCTTCTGGGTGGTCTCCATTTTCCTATTCATCCGTTCTTCTCATCTTTGAGTCAGTACTTTGGTGTCTCTCTATCTCAATTTGCTCCTAATGCCTTTCGTGCTATGTGTAGAATGGTGATCTTGTGTCGCCTATATTAAATTACCCTAACCCCATAACTCTTCCATCACTTTTATGCCCTTAAGCGCTCCGAACCAGGCATTTTTATGGTTCAATCTAGGATGGGCTATAAGTTTTTTGCGGGCATGCCCTCTTCCAGTAAGGGCTAGAAGTCCCTTTTTTTCTACATACAATTGTCTGAGTCTATCACTTGGCCTGCGCGATGGCGATATAATCTTCCTTCCCCCTCCGAATTACGGGAGCACCAGCCTGACTGCCTCCCATCCTCAGAGAGGCTAGAAAAAGTTCACCTCTAGCTTTCGGTGATATTGCGAGAGGGCCTACTATATGCTTTCGAGCTTAGCCCTATCCCTGCTTCGATAGGTGCTCCTTTTAGTAAGATCTCCTATCTTTTGTTCTAAATCTTCGCTAACTGAAGTATCTCCTTGTTGTTGTGCAGAAGCCGCTATGTTTTGCACCTTCTCTGTTGATTCTTCCAAACTACCCAATGTTGCTTTGAAGGAACTCGGAGAAGAAATCCTGAAAAGTTCTGGGGCACCCTCGTCCATTCAGGCTGGGGTCGTGATCGGGACTTCTTCCCAACTGTCCCGGGAAAGGGAGACCCTAGAAACCGAGGCAACCGAATATGAAAGGGACTCTTCTCCACCCCCAGGAAAACGTTTACATCTGCAATGCAAGAGGAAGCGAGTCACCCTGTCAGCCCAAGCCTCTCCGTCGAGGCCCCCACTAGCTCGAGCCTCCTCCAAGGCCAAAGCCAAGACGTCCGCTCGAGTGTCTCCCTCTACCATAATAGAGGATATACCTTCTCCGCGGACTAGCACTCAGACGGGAGAGCCAACTAGTGCCCAGGTGAGAGGCCAGCCAGGGGATCCTTCTTCTCCTTCTACAATGTCTCCTGCTCCTCAAGTTACTCCAGCCTCTTCCTCGCGCGCCAAGGAGCGTCCTCGGAGCAGATATGCCTTCACCTCTATCCATCAACTGCCTTCACTACAAGGGCAGGATTTGCTTCCAACGGTCAGTACCTCTTCCGTTTGTGGTCAGGTATAACTTAATGGGGTCCTGGCTAAATCTTGGCAATCTACTGCAGACCAAATCTCAGAAGGCCCCCATTAGAGTTAGTCGACTTATTTTTGCAACGACTAATAAGTGAGTTTTCTTTGTCTCCTCTTCAACCCTTGAGATATTACTAACCTTCTCATGCTTTCCTCAGATATGCTTTAGACGTCTAGGCATATCCCAATATGTGGTAGATCTTCAATGAGAAAACGAGTCCCTGAGGGCTCGTATTAGGGAACTGGAATTGCCCAAGACCCCTAGCCACATTTTTGATCCGACCCCCTCTAATAGTTCAATGCCTCCTCTCCTTCAAACTATCGAAGAAAGGGCCCAAGTTGCCCAAGGCTTGGCTTAGGTGGAGGCAGGGAGGATAAAGGCCCTGGCGATCGCTTTGAAGATGAGTGAGTCCAAACTCAACTCCAAAGGGCTGAGATGCATTCAGATTTTGGTTGATCTGGATGCAAAGGAGGTGGAAGTGGCCACCCTCTTGTAGCAGTTGGAAGATCTTCAGGCCTCCTAAGATACTTTAAAGAAGGACTTGGCGACCACCCAGACCAACCTCACTGCAAGTGCTGATCGGGAAGCTGCCCTTCAAAAATAATGGGAGGTCGGCAAAGCCACCATTAAGTCCCAACAAGCATATTTATCCAAAATCACCAATGAGGTTGCTGCAGTTTGACAAGACCTATCCCTGGTGCATGTGGATGCAGATAAGGCTAAGGGGGAGCTGATAGAATACTAGGAAGGTGAAGCTGCGTGCTTGGAAGCTTATAAGGCCACCTACCTTGCCTCCCCCAAGTTTGGGAAGAAGATAGGTGACCTTACTGATCGGATGATCTGCTACGGTGGGGTGGGTACCATGCGTCAGCTTCATGGGAAAGACCTTCTTCGATCAGCCCTTCCGACGACTTTCTGGATCGTACCCGCCTTATTGAGGAGCTTCTCGAGGAGGCCTTTCCCTCCTTCACCGATTAAGATGTATTTTTCTCTGCCTAATTATGAAAACCTCGTGTAGGACAAATGATTGACTACTTTCTTTCTTGGCACATGTTATTTTACTTCTGAGATGCTTGGGTGGTGTGTCAGAGACTTATTCCCCTTGTATCCACTTAGATGCGTATAGACACTAAAGCTTCTGGTGAAATAGGCTTCTTTACCCGACCAGGCTTCTATCCCCACTGATGAATATTCCAACCAAGGTGACCGGCCTATCCCCCGATCGACCACTTTTCTCAACCGATACTTTCTCCTGCTTAGTCTCTTTTCTCGACTAGTTCAACCTCCTTGTTCTAGATCTTAAGACTTACAAGTTTACAGCAGGTCCAAGAAAAGATTCCTATACCCCTGCCTATTCCCGAGGAGATAATAAACAATTAGTCTTCTCGTATTCTCCTCCGTAGTTTTCTCTGACACGCTCTTTGAGCTCGATTTCTGAAGTTGATCCAACGGTCTTGGTTGTTTTTAGACTTAGGGGTGATGTCATCAACCTTTATCAGGAACCATTCGATGGGCGCAAAGGGCGAGGCCTCTCAGACCCTCCTTGACACCTATAAATATAATCCTTCCCTTTCTTTGCTGAACTTTTTGCTTTCGAGAGTAACTCTTCATTCTGCTTCTGCCATTCATTGCGCTCTACTCCTTGCGATTCATCCCCACCTTCTCTCATGGCCTCTCCTACACCTACTTATGCTCCCAGAGTATCCACCTTCACAAGCGTGGATCTGGACGATTTTCCCTTTACCTACGAAGTTCCCAAGTCCCTGCACATCATCATACCCTCTGAAATCCACCCGGCTTCTTCCCCCCTATAGGATATGTGACTTTCTTCAAAGAGCAGATCGTGGCTGGCCTCCACTTTTCTATACACCCCTTCTGAGTCAATATTATTGCATTCCTCTCTATCAACTTACCCCAAACTCCATGAGGCTTTTGTCCAGGTTTGTCCTCCTCTGTGAAGTATGCGACATACCCTGGGCTCCACGCCTATTCCACTATTTCTTCACTCCTCGCAGCCACAATGAAGGACTTTTTCATCTTCAGGCCTGCCTTCGAATCAATTTTTTCGTTCCCCTTCCTTCTTCATACTCTAATTGGAAGGATAAGTATTTATTCCTGAGCTTTTCCCGAGCCATGGAGTGGCCTACCCAGCGATGCATAGCTTTACCTTCGGCGCTCATTCTAAGAGACTTCCAAACGAACCCTGACTTCATAGATGCTTCAGCACAGCTGGAGTGTTGGTGTTCAGACTTGTTTAGACTATTGACAGAGGATATACTGTTCTTGTTCAGGCTAAGCTGCACTCCCTCAGAGCTACCATGTTCTTTAGGTATGGTTCACCTTTCCATTGTTGACTTTAGTTCCTTATTCTGATTCTGCTACAATTCATACAGCCGACAGTCTAGCCCAGGCATCCTCAGTTAGGCCTCTCTCCCTGTGTGATATGGAGATACAGTGTCGGGGCGAATAATACTAGACAGGAGGGGTTCATCACATCTAGCTACCCTTGCCTCATGGGCAACTACTTCTACCGCTCCCCAGTCAGCTTCCCGGGCAACTCCCCGCATCCACTTCGCTACCGAGCCTTCCCAGTCTATTCCTATGGAGCCTTGTACTCGCCGGCTTAGGACCCTGCCGGAGGAATCAGATTCAGATGAACAACCTGTTAGGATGTATACTATAAGCCTAGCTTTTGTATGAACATCTGTTTTTTGAGATATTTTGAAATGATAATCTCTTTGGTCAAATGTATGTATTTTATATTTATATATATGTCAATGCAGTTGCCCATTTAATTTATATTGTAGATAACATGGTGTGTGGTGCCACACAGAAGATCATATTATCGGTTCCTTATAAATTATAAATAGTAGCTCACAACCTAGATGGATAGGGGCAAACCATTGGAACTGTTGTAGTGTAATTTGGTATTAGTTTATCTTGACTATATAATTACACTAGTACACTATTTGTGTATTGAGCAGGACCATTTGAGGTTGTTCGATTTATACTGACTATATAAAAGAATAGAACCTCTATTATTATGGATGAGCGTACTCTTAATCCTGATATAACAACAAACACATATACTTAGTATTTATTTCTTTAACTTATCAATGGGTGAGATTTATTCGTTAAATCAATAGACTTGATAAGTTGGGTGATATTACCCATTTATATGGTGTGTTGTTGATTATAAAGGGAAACTGTGTCCTATTTATTTAGGTTGATGATGTCCCCATGAGGAGCTCATAAGGATTATCATGTAAACCTTGCAGGTGGACTTAGTCCGACATGATAATATAGTTGAGTGATACTACTCTTGGAGATAGATGTTAATTAAATGAGTTGCCAGTAACTTATTTAATTAACGGACAAATGATATCTTAAACACAGGGAGATTAACACACTCATTATAAGTAGGATCCCATATTGTAATATGGAAATGGTGCGGTAGTTCAATAATGACCCTTTAGTGATATGGGTTATTATTGATGAACTTGAGTTAAGTATTCGGGTCGAACACAGGAAGCTCAAGTCCATCAGGAGGCCAAAACCAATTCCTCCTCTCGGTCCCTATTGTAGCCTCTATAAAGCCTTGCATTCACCCATTTTGGTTTTGCTTCCTACCCAAGAAAGGGACCAGCCACATCCTTGCTTGGTGCCCAAGCAAAGGGTCAGCCACAATAAAAGAAAAAATAAAGAAAAAGAAAAAAAAAAGGAGTTATAAAAAAGGGAGATTTTTTCTTAACAAATTTCTAAAAAAATCTGTTAATTTTTCTCCATTTTTATCTGGCGCCAAGGGTTATAAAAGGAGAGGAGGTTGTGCTACAAAAACATAAGTTATCCGGAGGTAAGAACAGGGGACCCTCGTTCCGGGGAGTCAACGCCACGTGGAAGTCAAAAGGTTAAATGGCCGACCGGACAAGAGTGGACTGAACGGCCGACCGGGGTCTAAACGGAAGCAAAGACACCCCGGCGGGGAGCCGGGGTTCCGACGCTCATGTTGAACAGAGTCGTATGGCCGAGCGGGTAGCCCGCTCGGCCGAAGACATAAAGTAGCAACACTGCGAACAGTTCACAGAGCACACAACCGGGAATCAGATTAAGGCGAGCCAGCACATACGACCAGCCGGACGCTCAGCATGGAGTAAAAGGAGAAAAGGACAAGGGAACATCTTCTAACAGCGGGTATGTTCGACGAGTAGACCATACGCAGAATCTTATGACAGAGGGTTTCGTTGTCCCATCAAATATGTGTGGTGTCGGCCTTTTAGCATGTCACGAGGCGCTCCAAATTAATTAAAATTGACACTCATTAAAATTAAAACAATGTGTTGTAGTAACGAGTCCCAAGTCGTATTTTTCTCCAAGGATAACTAGTAAGTGTGTTCAACTTTAGAATTGGTTTCAATCAAATTACTACATCAACAAGATCAATTAAACTTCTCCATTTGATTCACATTGCAAACCGAATTCTTTTACCATCAAAAATAAAATCAAAGAAGGTTCATTCTCATCTAAACTTGATTCCATTCCACCTCATCAAGTTGTCCACAATTAAATTCGGATTCTTAAGTTTCATCTACTAAATGAGTCAATTAATAAACCTTCTATTCAAATCACAGTAATTAAGCATTCAACTCTCATATTAACAGTAGCATTTTAAATCTCAAGTCAAGCATTCATTATACTAGCATGTTCACAATTACAACAACTTCAACATTTGACTCAATCACACATCTTCAAATCATTCTCACCATCAACAAAAATGATACAAAGGTAAATCATGAAGCCCTTCTCGTGATCAATTCAACACCTAAACTACTTTACAGTCACTAAAATTAAAAGTCAATCCAACACTATTAAGGGAAAACCTAGTTAGTAGCTAGAAATTAAAATCAAAACACTAGCTAACACTTGTTAGTAACTAAACATTAATTAGTTTGAATCGAAATAAGGAAATCAGAATAGGAGATAGATTGAAAGACTAAATTAGTAGCTGAACATGGGGTTGAGAATGTAGAAATTCAAGAAATCAGAACTATAAGCAAGAAAACAGAATTGCAGAAAACAAGAAGTAGGAAAGAAATAGCTAGGAAAAGTAATCCGAACACAAAATCTGAAGAAACAAAAATGCAGAAATAATTAATTGCAGAATTAAATTCTAAACCATCTCTAATCTAATCTACTCTTCTAATGAGTCTTCCCTTGCCGTCACACAAGGAATCTGAATAGTGAAGGATCTCTCGATCACTGACTCAGTACCATCTCGTCCAGCACCGAAGAAATGCTTCCCGGAAAAGCTGGTGAAGATTAACACTGCCGAGCTTGAAATTCTGCAGATCTGAGGAATGCAGTCTCTGGATCGATGCTCTCTGATGGAGGCGAGCCACTGTCACCAAGGAATTCCTCCGATGATGGCTGAAACAGAGGAAATAATCGCACAGATCTGAGCTCCGGAGAGGAAATCGCCGGCGCGTGCAGAAGATCGAGACTTGGAAGCCAATGGATAGAAGCTCCAACGCCAACGAGAATCACTGAAAAGTAGATCTGGAGAAGGATGGGGAGGCTGAGACGTCGCGCGAAGAAGATGACACTGTGCTGGAAAAATCGCGACGCCGAGCTCACTGTAGCTTCTCACACGAAGCTCCTTTTAAATCTCCTCAGTTCAGATCCAACGGCCGAGAATCATCTGAGCTTGATCAACGGTGGAAAATGTCTCAAATCTGGATCCAAGTGTACTGATCTTCATCTACGGTCCAGATCTGCTCTCCCTTAGGTCGGATGAGCCGGATCTTCAACGGATGACCCAGATCTGCTTGATCTTCAACGGACGGTCCAGAACACTCCAAGGCTTGATCACTTCGTTTAGCCCTATATTTGAGCCCAAGTGTGGACTGATCTGATCGGGTCCATGACCCTTTTGATGCCTACAAAATAATACACAAATATTAGCACCAAATACCATGAAATTAAACCAATTTGCAATTAAGTCCAAGATAAAATGAAATTATGAAATAAAGAATGAATATGAATTTAAGATATAAAAATACCATTAAAAACACGCATTATGAATCAAGATAATATAGCCAAAATCATGGTTATCAAATCCCCCACACTTAATCTTGGACGTCCCGTACAAGTCAAGAAAACTAAAAATCATTTCCACACAAATTTCCCTAGCAATACCTAGAAGATAGTAAAAAGAATTTAACTAAGATCATCTTAAAAGATCACTAACAATCATGAATACAATTCAAACAATAATCAGCATATATGGTAGTTTCAAACCAATTGAAGAATTAAGCAAGTTACAATCTCACAAGGTATTCACCTATTCTAGCCCTCACACTCAAAAATGCATATTAGTGGAGTTCAACTCAATGCAACTCACAACATTTCACTACCATAAGCTTGCTTATTTTCTACTTCTCCACCACCATAGAACATAGCATACATGAATCAAAAGGACTTTATCAAGAAGAATTAGGATCAAAAAGAATAATGAAAGTTAATAGAATAGGCAAAAGAAAAGTATTTAATGAAGAAAATGAGGAGATGAGAGTATTGGAGGAATATACTTGATGAGTTGACCAATTCGATGTGTAAAAAGATGAATACCATTTGTTTTTACCACTTCAAAGTATCAAACTAACCTCTCCTTCAATTTGAATGCAAACATAGAATCTTGATACTCTATCTCCAACTTTGATACTCTCTTGAATGTGCCATTTTTCTTTCTTCACTATTTTTTTTTCTCTGTTTTCACTGTTTTTTTCAACATTTGGAACTAAAACAATTCAATATCACCTTATGGAAAAGAGCTCCCTCCCCCACACTTAAAGTATTGTCCGTCTCGGAAAATAGAATACAATATGTGTCCAAAACTTGAAGTCTTCCAAGTAACTGTCTTACTTCAATCAATCTACAGATTTTCCTGTCTGCTGCTCTATCTTTGTTTTTGTTTTCTGTGGGTTTTAATTCTGCATCTCCTGCCCATACTTAATTCAAATTAAAATCCAGCAGGAGCTCATTTGATACTTCTTTAATGACTAATGTGTGCCAATTTTCTCTCCTAATTGCTACATGGTATCAACCTCACCCCTTTTTCTAACAATTCCTGACATTTACTCTCTAAGATTTAGAAACTGAACACTCAAAAGCATTTGTTTCACCGAGTTATGGTAGAGGAATCACCCATTGTGATGTCAAGCTTGTCTTTCCAGAAAAATATTGTTGCAGTAATCTCAGCTGCAATTCCATCAATTGAATTGTAGGCAATGCTTTTACCCATGTAATACCACATGTATAAAATGAAACACTCTCAAAACCCATCTTAAGTTCATTTCTAAAGTTGCCAAACTCAGGAAGTTCTTTGTTGACAGTTCACATACACAAGTTACATTGTATCATTTTCTGAAATTCTGATAAGACAATCAGATTTAAGGAATTCCAACCAAATCTGAATTCTGTTTCCAATTAACTCACTCTTCTTTTTCAACTTTCAGAAACCTGGAATTCTGAAATTACTGCCCAACAACATACCATATAAAACAACAATATCAATTCAGGAGTCAAGGATTCAAACTTAGCAACTCTTTGCATACGAATGGAGAGACCAATTAAATTAGTTCTTGTCCATGATCAGCTTCCTCACTAGCAAACAAAGTCAATCTGATTGACTATCACTTCATAATATTCAGATGTTTTGGTCTCTTCTTCATGGATTTAAAAAGTTAATGACCAAAACAACACTTTAACTATGATACAATACTGACCTTCACATAAACTCACAGTAGAGTTTCAAAATCCGTCACTTAGCAAAATGTAACATGCAAATCTTGTCATATCCATATCAAACTACACAAGATTTGCATTCCCTGCACTCAAAATTTTAGAAATCTGTCCATTCAAAATGCTACTTCTAATCTTTGATACTTCTTGATACAAAAGTGAGCTTGATATTTTGATTTCTGATTTTTCTTGAACAGCAAATGTCATTTGTGTCTTGGACATCTTCAAGATTTGCTTCACTTTGTATCACTGATTAACCAAAGCAAAATCTTAAGCAGAACTGCCATAGCAGGATACAATTTCAATCTTTCTAAATCTATTTCAGCAGCTCCACTCTTTTATTCATTTTCAGTACCTTGAAAAGATATAGCTTCCTTTTTCAAATTCTGGTTCTTGATCTCCTATCCATTTCTGTATTCAAATCTGTGGAGCTTCAATGGTGAAATTCTGTTAACAAAATTAAGCTTCAAGATTTCAGAGAATGCAGCTTCATAATCTGTTTGTAAGTAACTTGATTTAGTTTCAATTCCAGATTTCACAGCTTCTGAATTCCTAAACAGATTCAGCAAATGTGTTCCTTAACACTTTTATTCTTGATACTGCTATGAACTTTTGATACACCACTATCTCCACACTAACTGTATTTGTTCCCTATCTACTTTCTGCAACTTCTTTAGCTTCCATTTCTGAACATCATGAGTGTTCTGAATTGAGCTTGTTTCTGCAGTGGCACATCTGAATCAATCACCTTGTGTCAACTTCACATTGTTTAGTTACCAAAAATCTCAATTCCTTTCATCTAGATTCTTAAGATCTCTATTGATGCATACTTCACAGAATTCCTCAGCAATTCTAAATTGTTACAACTTATTCCCCCAAATAGCACAGAAATGACCCACTAACAAAAATTCTGCTCTCACATTAAATGCATCAATTATTGACACACGACAAAACAACCAACCTCAATCAAAGACTAAATATCTCCCCCACACTTGAATCTTTGTTCATCTATTCAATCCAACTCATCAAGAATTCAACCAACACTCCCAATGAAATAATGGCAAGCAAAGATAATCAAGGGTTTGAATGCTAGATGAAATGAAAATGTGTAAAGAAAATTGTAGGAAGAATGAATTGGAATTTATGAGGAAACAAAAATTGAGAACAATCCTTTATTTCCATGTATACTTACACTATTGTGACCTTGAAAAGAAGTAAAGCAAGTTCTAGAGTTGAATTATTGTAAGCGCATGCCACACAAAAATAAAATAGTGTTTAGGCTTAAAGTGGCCCTCACTAGGTATTTTAATGCAACAAGCTCGATTAATCAAATTGGAATCCTCCACCAAATTAACCAATATCATGTGAGAAAAGCATTCAATCATGTCACAATGACCTAAAATTGATGATCAAATTTAAGAGACTTTTACCATCTTAAAAGTATCACTAAACAATTCATGGAGACTTTTATTCAAAAATGACATGCTATGTAAACAAAATGCAAAGTATGAAAACAAAGTGTGGAAATAAAATGCAATTGCTAAGTATGAAAATAAAGAAACGTATGAAGCAAGAATTTATGAACAAAGCATGAATTAAAATGCAAAAGAAAGTGAAATTGGAACCAACTCCCCTTCATTCCGGTGGTCGAAGAAGATTGAGAAGAAGAATCCATCCCAGAAGTGGAGTATCTTTGATTGCAATCAACTTCTTTTTATTCTTCATTTTTCCATTGCAAATTCTTTCTGGAGGTCTGAGGCGGTTCAGTGTAAGCATCCACTCTGGAAGCTTATGTTCTCCTACAACATCAATCAAAGAAAACGTCTCCCACACGCATGTGGGATAAAAAGAAGATAGGAGAATATTAGTATGGATAGGAAATATGTCAAGAAATGAATCACAACTAATAAAATCAACAAATGGTACCTCTATTAAATTTTCTGATGAATCACAAATAATACTCACCTTTTCTTCTTGAAAGGTACCTTGAGTGGTGATTGTTACCTCCTTTTCATCAATAAATGGCTCAAGCTCTGTTTCTGGTGAATGTTCATCCTCATGTAGTGATTCTTGGGTGCTCGGCTCCATAGCACAAGTCCCTACACTTACATCTTCAATTCTTGGTGATTCTTGAGGTAATGCTTCCAATAAGCATTCCCCTACACTTAAATCATCTTCAAAATAATGTTCAGAACCTGATTCACTAACAACATCATCAACAACAATATCAGTAGGATCAGAAATTTGCATAATGACATAATCATCACAAAAAATATTAGAAAAATCATGTGAAGTAATGGAAGTAGGGTCAGGCCTGACAGAATCGCTACTTTCCATCTCTCCACTGGAGTTCCGTGCTTGCAGCTGATTGATGGTTGATGCAATTTGATCTATCTGACTCTGTATGTTCTGAATCCTTGAAAATTGTTGCTCTTGATGTTCACTCATTTGTTGCATAATCTCCTTGAGTTTCCATGTTGACTCATCCATCTGAGATTCGTTTTGTTGAAAAAAATTTGGCATAAAATTTGTTGAAACTTCCTGGAACCCATATGAACTTTGGAAAGCTGGATATGGTTCAAAAAATGGTCCTTGTGCACTTTCATACCTGAAACATGAATTATCCACCCAATTAGCATTAAAACTATTTGAAAATGACTCATACCTATTTTGTTGATCCAAATTTGGGTAAAACTGATACTCAGGTTGAAAACACTGATAATTCTCCATTCCACCTCCAAAATTATGAAAATATGGATCCATGCTAAAGAAATCTCCTGTTCTTCACTACAACACTCAAAAATCAAGATTAGAAGACTCAAGAGCATAAAGTTTCAAACACATGAAAGTATGAACAGTAAAAGCACTTAAAAATTCAAGAATAAACCAACATGAAAATACAAAAAGAAATAAGCAATCAAATCAATCAAGATGCTAACAAATAAAATCACTCAATGATCAATCTAAAATAAACACACATTGCTAGTTATTTCCCCGGCAACGGCGCCAAAATTTGGTGTCGGCCTTTTAGCATGTCACGAGGCGCTCCAAATTAATTAAAATTGACACTCATTAAAATTAAAACAATGTGTTGTAGTAACAAGTCCCAAGTCATATTTTTCTCCAAGGATAACTAGTAAGTGTGTTCAACTTTAGAATTGGTTTCAATCAAATTACTACATCAACAAGATCAATTAAACTTCTCCATTTGATTCACATTGCAAACCGATTCTTTTACCATCAAAAATAAAATCAAAGAAGGTTCCTTCTCATCTAAACTTGATTTCATTCCACCTCATCAAGTTGTCCACAATTAAATTCGGATTCTTAAGCTTCATCTACTAAATGAGTCAATTAATAAACCTTCTATTCAAATCACAGTAATTAAGCATTCAACTCTCATATTAACAATAGCATTTTAAATCTCAAGTCAAGCATTCATTATACTAGCATGTTCACAATTACAACAACTTCAACATTTGACTCAATCACACATCTTCAAATCATTCTCACCATCAACAAAAATGATACAAAGGTAAATCATGAAGCCCTTCTCGTGATCAATTCAACACCTAAATTACTTTACAGTCACTAAAATTAAAAGTCAATCCAACACTATTAAGGGAAAACCTAGTTAGTAGCTAGAAATTCAAATCAAAACACTAGCTAACACTTGTTAGTAACTAAACATTAATTAGTTTGAATCGAAATAAGGAAATCAGAATAGGAGATAGATTGAAAGACTAAATTAGTAGCTGAACATGGGGTTGAGAATGTAGAAATTCAAGAAATCAGAACTATAAGCAAGAAAACAGAATTGCAGAAAACAAGAAGTAGGAAAGAAAGAGCTAGGAAAAGGAATCCGAACACAAAATCTGAAGAAACAAAAATGCAGAAATAATAAATTGCAGAATTAAATTCTAAACCATCTCTAATCTAATCTACTCTTCTAATGAGTCTTCCCTTGCCGTCACACAAGGAATCTGAATAGTGAAGGATCTCTCGATCACTGACTCAGTACCATCTCGTCCAGCACCGAAGAAATGCTTCCCGGAAAAGCTGGTGAAGATTAACACTGCCAAGTTTGAAATTCTGCAGATCTGAGGAATGCAGTCTCTGGATTGATGCTCTCTGATGGAGGCGAGCCACTGTCACCAAGGAATTCCTCCGATGATGGCTGAAACAGAGGAAATAATCGCACAGATCTGAGCTCCGGAGAGGAAATCGCCGGCGCGTGCAGAAGATCGAGACTTGGAAGCCAATGGATAGAAGCTCCAACGCCAACGAGAATCACTGAAAAGTAGATCTGGAGAAGGATGGGGAGGCTGCGGCGTCGCGCGAAGAAGATGACACTGTGCTGGAAAAATCGCGACGCCGAGCTCACTGTAGCTTCTCACACGAAGCCCCTTTTAAATCTCCTCAGTTCAGATCCAACGGCCGAGAATCATCTGAGCTTGATCAACGGTGGAAAATGTCTCAAATCTGGATCCAAGTGTACTGATCTTCATCTACGGTCCAGATCTGCTCTCCCTTAGGTCGGATGAGCCGGATCTTCAACGGATGACCCAGATCTGCTTGATCTTCAACGGACGGTCTAGAACACTCCAAGGCTTGATCACTTCGTTTCGCCCTAGATTTGAGCCCAAGTGTGGACTGATCTGATCGGGTCCATGACCCTTTTGATGCCTACAAAATAATACACAAATATTAGCACCAAATACCATGAAATTAAACTAATTTGCAATTAAGTCCAAGATAAAATGAAATTATGAAATAAAGAATGAATATGAATTTAAGATATAAAAATACCATTAAAAACACGCATTACGAATCAAGATAATATAGCCAAAATCATGGTTATCAATGTGCTCGGACTGTAACAGTATGGTGTCAGGTAAGCTTTTCTGACAAGTCCATACGGAGGTATGGGCTGAGGACACGTATTCGCTTTGGCATGTGTGCGTGAGCCCCTTCCCAGCTCTATATAAGGAGCCTCACACTTCGCCGGAGGGACGCATTCTCTGATATTCGGAGCCACTTCTTTACTGCCCACTTGCCTGACTTGAGCGTCGGAGGGTCGTCGCCGGGAACCCCTTCCCGGCCCGACTTCTTTGCAGGTTCGCCAGAGCGCCGTACGACCGATCGGAGATCTACGTTAGCAACTAGGAGAGTGCCACGTGCCCAGCGTCCGTTGATTCATCGATTCGGACAGGATCAATTTGGCGCCGTCTGTGGGAACGCTCCTGCATCCAATCAGAAGCAATGGACGAAGCTGGATGACCGCACTTGGTGATGCTCTCCACAGAAGAGCTCGACTTTCTGGTCGAGATAAGAGCAGCTAAGTTTGTGGAACAACAGAGGTAAAAGTCGCAAGCCGAGCGGATTGAGCAGCAAGCGACTTCAGTATCAGGGGGCCGAGCGGAAGCACCTCAGGCCACAGTCCCATTTCATCGGGCCCTATTCCACACGCCTCCGGAAGCCACAGCAGTTAATCGTGATCGAGGATCTACATCAGATGAGGTGTCGATACGAGACAGCAGAAAGGGCAAGGCCCCCCGAGCGGACGCTTCTCCCGAGCGGATCAATCGACAATTCTCAGAGGCCATTCTACGAGACCCTCTACCAAAGCACTATGTGCCCCCGATGATCGGTGAATACAACGGAACCACCGACCTAGACGATCATTTGGGTAAGTTCGACAACACAACTACCCTTCATCAATACACAGATGGAGTGAAGTGTCGGGTTTTCCTTACCACCCTCTCGGGATCGGCTTAACGGTGGTTTCGGAGGTTGCCGGACGGATCCATCACAAGTTTCAAAGACTTCCGCACGGCCTTCCTCCACCACTTTACAAGCAGTCGGCGTTATCAGAAGACAAGTGTCAGCCTGTTCGCCATCAAGCAAGAGCCCAGAGAGCCGCTTAGAGCATACATCCAACGGTTCAACCGAGTGGCCATGGATATTCCAATAGCCACCTCAGAAACGATGATGAATGCGTTCACGCAAGGCCTCGTGGACGGTGACTTCTTCCGATCGCTCAATCGGAAGCCGCCCTGAGACTACGATCATATGTTGCACCGGGCCAACGAATACATCAATGTGGAGGAAGCCCAGGCGGCCCGAAGAAAAGAAGTTTCAACAGAGCGGTCAACCCCTGCCGAGCAGAAGCCTCATACTGCTCATCAGCCGCCCAGAGGACCGCGAGCTGAAGTAGCTCGCCCACCGCAACAGGCAAGATCCCACGCCATTCAAGAAGTATTTGCCGAGCGGCCCAAACCAAAAAATAAGGTATGGACCCCAATGTTTTTCTCATTCCACCGGACGGACACGCACAACACAAGAGATTGCCGGAGCCTTCCTCTGATCGCCCACCCGGTTCCCCGGAGTGGCGGCCGTCGATCGCCATCATCCGACAGGCGACAGAGACCTCGTGAAGCCAATCGGATGATACCCGACAGGCGGCAAAGACAGACTCCCGAGCGACATCATACTCCGAGGCGTGAGAATCCACGGATGTCTAGGGAGCAGCCTAGATCGTCTGCCCGGGAAGAAGAAAATAGAAACAACACTTCCCAAGGCGAAATCAACATTATAGCTGGCGGGCCGACTGGAGGAGACTCCAACAGAGCAAGGAAGGCAAGTGTCAGGCAGCTTCAGATCCATGCTGTCGGTTGCAGCCAAGAACGGGGGAGCGGACCCGAAATCAATTTTGGGCATAGGGACTTGGAGGGAGTCGAAGTGCCGCATGATGACGCTCTCCTCATCAAAGCGGTAATAGCCAACTACACTATTCACCACATTTTCATTGATACAGGAAGCTCGGTCAATATTATATTCAAAAAGGCCTTCGACCAACTGCAAATTGATCGAGCCGAGCTGCTGCCCATGACAACCCCCCTTTACGGGCAATGAAGTTCTGCCGGTCGGACAGGTCCGACTGGCTATCTTGCTAGGAGTGGAGCCGCTCAGAAGGACGCATACTGCAAACTTTGTCGTCGTCGACTCTCCCTCAGCATACAACGTTATCTTGGGGCGACCGGCGCTCAGCGAGTTCCGAGCGGCCGTCTCCACCTTCCACCAGAAAATCAAGTTCCCGGTGGAAGATAAAGTGGGAGAAGTACGAGGAGACCAGTTGGCGGCTCGGCGATGCTACGTCGAGATGGTCCGAGCTGAAGCTAATGCCGCCCGGAAGACGCCACAGATCGAGGTGAATGCTATAACCGAAAAACCTCCCTCTTTGGTTTATGAAGAAAAAGAGGAAGTGCAGGTTCACCCGACCCGATCGGAGGCCACCACATTCATTGCTACCGATCTGGAGGTGAGCCAGAAAGAGGAAGTGATCAAATGCCTCCGGACAAACTGGGATGTCTTCGTTTGGTTGACGCACGAGCTGCCCGGAATTTCACCAAGTATAGCGCAGCACGAGCTCCATGTCCGACCGGATTCTCGGCC
The DNA here is from genome assembly GCF_018446385.1 of Zingiber officinale. NCBI lineage: Eukaryota > Viridiplantae > Streptophyta > Magnoliopsida > Zingiberales > Zingiberaceae > Zingiber > Zingiber officinale. The sequence goes on from NC_055991.1 coordinate 82,435,514, forward strand.
AATAAAGCAAAGGAAGAGGGATTTCAGCGCCGAGCAAAATGCCCTAATCCGAGTGGAGGTTGAGAAACTTCTGGAGGCCGGCCACATACGCGAGGTTTAGTTCCCGAGCTGGCTGGCAAACGTGGTACTAGTCTCCAAGCCGGGCAACAAGTGGAGAGTTTGCATCGATTTCCGGGATCTCAACAAAGCATGCCCTAAGGATTTTTATCCTCTACCCCGGATCAATTAACTGGTGGACTCCACAGCCGGCTATGAGTTGATATGCATGCTCGACGCCTATCATGGATACCATCAAGTGCCGCTCGCCTGAGAAGATCAAGAGAAAGTTAGCTTCGTTACAACCGACGACACGTACTGCTACAATGTGATGCCGTTCGGACTGAAGAACGTGGGAGCAACTTACCAACGCTTGATGAACAAAGTGTTCAGGGAGCAGATCGGACAAAATTTGGAAATATACGTGGATGATATTCTCATCAAGTCCGTCCGAGCGTCCGATCTCTTTAAAGACACGGAGGAGACTTTCCGAACACTGAGGAAGTATGGAGTTAAGCTGAACCCTCAGAAGTGTCTGTTCGGAGCAAAAGGCGGACATTTCTTGGGTTACATAGTGATCGAGCGGGGCATCGAGGCAAATTCCAGCAAGGTGAAAGCATTACAAGACATGTCGCCCCCAAGAAATTTAAGGGAAGTACAGCGCTTGACCGGTCGGATAACAGCATTGTCTAGATTCATCTCGAAGACCGTCGACCGGAGTCTCCCGTTTTTCAAAATCTTGCGTAAGGCTACCAAGTTTCATTGGGATGAAGAGTGCGATCGGGCGTTCGAAGAACTGAAGACATATCTGAACTCTTTGCCCGTGCTAGTCAGGCCAGCTGTAAGTGAGCTGATCTGTATATACTTATCTTCAACTGAGCACACAGTAGGCTCGGCTTTAGTGAGGGCGAGCGGAGAAGAACCCGTGTATTTCTTAAGTCATATTTTAAAGGACACAGAATCTCGCTACACTGGGCTCGAGAAACTAGCTTTTGCTTTGATCCTCGCCGCTCGGAGACTTCGCCCCTATTTCTTGGCACATACAATCATCGTCCGGACGAATAGCCCATTGGGAAGAGTGCTGTTGAATCCAGAAGCGTCCGGACGGCTCATCAAATGGACAACGGAGTTGAGCGAATTTGACATCCAGTACCAACCCCGCTCGGCGATAAAGGCGCAGTCCATGGCAGATTTATCACCGAAGTACAAAGGCCAGAGCCTGAAGCTATGTGGAAAATATCTGTGGACGGATCGTCCACTCGGCTCTGGAGCGGGATTGGCGTGCTATTACTCTCTCCCCAAGAAGAAAGGATGCACTTATCCGTCCGGCTGAACTACAGAGCCACAAATAACGAAGCGGAGTACGAAGCCCTCATAGCTGGCTTACAGGCCGCCCGGCATTTAGGGGCCGGTCGGGTGACGCTGCATTCAGATTCTCAGTTGCCCGCTCAGCATCTCTCTGGAACTTTTGAGATTAACAACGCTCGGCTCAAACTCTACGCTAAAGCCTTCGAAAAGCTCAAGGCCAATTTCAGAGAAGTCATTATCCAGAAGATACCCCGAGCGGAAAACCAGACAGCAGATGAGTTAGCCAAACTCGCAAGTTCAATAACGTCGGTCGTCATCCAGCAACCAATTAAAGAAGTATCTTTGGTGGCACACGTCGACCGGATGGAGGGCCTTGAGTTTCCGAGCGATTGGAGGACAGCCATCATAGAATTTCTTCGGTCGGGGGCAACACCATCCGATCGGGAAGCAGCCCAGCAGTTAAGGAGGAGGGCCGGTCGGTTTACACTCATTGGAGACCAACTCTACAAGAAGGCTTTCTCCCGTCCGCTGTTGAAATGTGTGAGCTCGGATGACGCGGCATACATCCTCCAAGAAGTGCATCAAGGATCGTGCGGAGGGCATCCGGGTGGACGATCGTTGGCTAAGAAGATCCTGTTGGCCGGATACTTCTGGCCAACCTTGCAAGCAGACGCCGCTCGGACCTTCGCGACGTGCCTTTCCTGCCAGAAATATCACAACTTCTCCCACCGACCGACGGAGGAAATGAAAGCAGCTACCATATCCTGTCCATTCGACTAGTGGGGAATGGATATTGTGGGTCCATTTCCTATGGCGACCGATCAGCGGAAGTTTCTACTGGTGGCTGTCGATTATTTTTCCAAATGGGTGGAGGCTGAGCCACTAGCCAAGATCACGGAGCAGATGGTCAAGAAATTTATCTACCAACATATAATTTGTCGGTTCGGCATTCCTCGTCGGTTCGTATCTAATAATGGACGACAGTTCGGCAGGAAGCTGCTAGAAGATTGGTGCAAAGGTTATGGTATTGAACAACATTTTACGTCCGTGGCGTATCCCCAGAGCAACGGCCAAGCGGAAGTAACCAACAGAGAAATCCTTAGAATTCTTCAAGCCCGACCGGACCACATGGGAGGAAGCTGGGTGGACGAGTTGCCGGGCGACTTATGGGCCATCCGCACGACCCCAAAGGAAGGAACGGGCGTCACGCCTTTCCATTTGGTGTATGGCGGCGAAGCGATTATTCCGGTCGAAGTCAGCGTCGAGTCCGTCCGGATCCAGAATTATGATGATGATAACGCCGAGCGGAGAAACATGGAGCTGGATTTGGTCGACGAGGAGCGAGACAAGGCGGTTGTCTGGCTGATGGTGTACCGGCAAAGAATGAAGCAGAACTACAACCGACGCGTGATCCCTAGAGCATTCCAAGTTGGCGACCTTGTCTGGAAGAAAGTCAAGCCGGTCGGCGACGTTGGCAAGCTGGAGGCTCCTTGGGCGGACCCCTTCAAAGTCATCGAAAAGCTCCGCTCGAGTGCTTATTATTTGGAGGATGAAGACGGATGACGGCTAGATCGACCATGGAGTGCGAATCATCTCCAGTCGTACCGAGCTAGGTGAGAGGTGCGCTAAAGTGATTTGACACATGTTTTGGTCGCCTATTTCCTTGTAATGCAGGAAGCAAAAATGATAAAAAGGATGGCAAATAGCTTCGTCGAACGGCAGTGTTAAAATTAGCCTTAAAGGCCGTCGAGCTCCGACGTTAAATATCGAGAGTTAAGCCGGCGACTATAAACCCTACGAGCGGAAGACCGTCGAGCTCCGACGTTAAATATCGAGAGTCGAGCCGGCGACTATAAACCCTCCGAGCGGAAGACCGTCGAACTCCGACGTTAAATATCGAGAGTCGAGCCGGCGACTATAAACCCTCCGAGCGGAAGACCGTCGAGCTCCGATGTTAAATATCGAGAGTCGAGCCGGCGACTATAAAACCTCCGAGCGGAAGACCGTCCAGCTCCGACGTTAAATATCAAGAGTCGAACCGGCGAGTATAAACCCTCCGACCGGAAGACCATCGAGCTCCGACGTTAAAAATCGAGAGACGAACCGGCGTCTATAAACCCTCCAGCCGGAATACCGTCGAGCTCCGACGTTAAAAATCGAGCGACGAACCGGCGTCTATAAACCCTCCGGCCGGAAGACCGTCGAGCTCCGACGTTAAATATCGAGAGTCGAGCCAGCGACTATAAACCCTCCGAGCGGAATACCGTCGAGCTCTGACGTTAAAAATCGAGAGATGGACCGGCGTCTATAAACCGTCCGGCCGGAAGACCGTCGAGCTCCGACGTTAAAAATTGAGAGACGAACCGGCATCTATAAACCCTCCGGTCGGAAGACCGTCGAGCTCCGACGTTAAAAATCGAGAGACGAACTGGCGTCTATAAACCCTCCGGCCGGAAGACCGTCGAGCTCTGACTTTAAAAATCGAGAGACGAACCAGCGTCTATAAACCCTCCGGCCGGATGAAGGCAATAAAGAGGACTTGTGAACAAGTACCCAAAGGTACTCGCCGTCAATATCGTCCGAACGCCTGTACGTTCCACTCGGCCTAGTACCCAAAGGTACTTCATCAACATCCAGCGAATAACCTCTTCTGCCGAAGCAGGACATATTCAGCCGAGCGGAAAAGTTACGCAAAATACTTCGTTAAAATCCCTTTCGAACACAAGAGGGGTGTGATAAGAGGCGAGCGGACAACACACATATTGACTAGCAAAAGGACAAAGCAAGCAAAAGGATATTATATTAAAGAAACTGAAGCCGAGTGGCCAAATTACAAAAAAAGGATAGTCTTTGGCCGATCGGCCAGAATACATTTAAGCTTCTATTCTAAATAATCATAAAGAGTCGTCGGGATGTTGTTGAGAAGGGTCGCCTGGTCCTTATCCGGGATGATGGTGGATTCAGGAAATTGCCCTTGGGACTTCAAATATTCTGTCGTCGCAGTCATGGCAAGTTCAAAGGCCGTGTACATCCGCTCATAAACCTTCTCTGAAAATTCGACCGAACGGATGTAATTTTGTCTCAGGGCGGCGACCCGGCTTGGCTCGGCGTCTTGATATTCTTTAAGGGCCGCTCGGGAAGCATCGGCTGCTGGCTGGTGTTCTTGTAAAGCAGCCTCGAGCTTCGCCACCTCATCCATTCGGGCAACCTTCTCATTGGCCAGTTGGTCCATCAACTCTTTAACTTTCTGCTCCAAGCCCCGAGCCTCGACATTCTTTTTCTCCAAATCGGAGATAGCCGTGTTCTTCCGCTCAGTCGCCAGGCTTATCTTGCGATCTAGAGATTTATTCACGTGCTCGAGCTCGGCCAAGGTATGAGCCTGATCGGCTGTCTTCTTCTGCTCGGCCGGCAACAAGTCTTGGGCTTTCTTCAGCTCCTTCTGCAGATCGGTGTACGAAGGGCCTTGGGAGCCGGACAGACCGCCTGCAGCCTTTAGTAGCCTCAATTCTTCGTCCACCAGCGCTAGGCGGTTGGAGACAGCTATCTCCTCCACCCATCTCTGACAAAAAAGAAAAAGGAAGTTGTTAGTGGCCGATCGGAAAGAATGTATAAAAAACTTCATTTTCTAACTTACCCCCGTGGCCTCTTGCATGTGGCTATTGGCCAAATTGCGAAGGGGGATCATCGCGACGCGCGCCCGAGCGTCGGCCCACATCTCGGCTACGGGCCCCTTCAGGGTGATCGTGTGCTCAGGGGCAGTGGGCCGCTCGGACTCGGGTAAAATCTCCTCGGTTGGGAGATCCAGGGTGACCCTAACAGTGCGGCCTTGACCGGGGGTCGTCCGAGCGGAGGATGGAAGAGAGTCGGAGGCCGGCGCCGAAAATTGAGATAAAATTGTTGAACGCTGGACTCGGCGGGAAGCAGGCGGAAGGACGCTGACCGGAACGGCCTCAAAAGGGTCCGCCGACGCGTCCAAATGCGATGGTGTCTGATCAGACGAAATCGCCTCGACCTGTGGAGCCTTGCCGCGAGCGGTTGCAGTGAACCGCTCGGATGGCTGGACCGCGGACGTAGTCGATCGAAGGGGAGTCTCCACTCGGGGCCTCTTTTGTCGAGGTTGCTCTTCCTCCCGAGCGGAGCCTTCCTCTTAGACAGTTGGTCCTCCACTGGAGGTGGCTCCTCTTGCCACATTCTGATGAGAGGCCTGAGCGGCCGACTCTTCATGAGTCCCGCTCTTCCCTTCATGCGAGCCGACCGGCTCAATGCGGAGCATCTCTATTTCTTTGGCTGCCGCGGCTTCGAGCGCCACTGCTTTCCTCTTCAGAATATCAGCCATCACCGACTCCATGACAATATTTGTTGCAAAGGAAAGAGGAAAAAATCAGTTAGCAAGCAAGACAAATGTACAAGTAAAATTCTTACCGAAGCCGCTCGGGAGGGGTGTTCTGATTGGACTCAGCCCGAATATGTACATAACCCCTTCTGGAAGGAATTTGTTGATGTCAACCAACAGACCGGCAAGCATGTTGGCAGCGTGAAGATAATCCGGCCGGGTCTTGAATCTTTTGAGTTCGAGGGAGAGAGGATTGCCGACCTGCCATTGGGTTCGGAAGGTAGCCCGCCCGGGAAGGTGAATATAAAAGTAGAATTTTTTCCAATGCTTATTGGAAGAAGGAAGTTTATTGAAGAAAACTAAGCGGGGCCGAGCCTGAAACATGTAAGTGCCCGACTTGGACTGTTTAGGGTAATAGAAGTAATAGAAGACCTCTGGTCGGAGGGGAATGTTATGGATCTTGAATAGGACGACAACGCTGCATAGGAGGTGGAAGGTATTGGGGACTAGGCTTCCGAGCGGAATGCCGAAAAAGTTGCAAACTTCTACAAAGAAGGGATGGATCGAAAATCGCATATCGGTTGTAAACTGGTCGCGGAAAACACAAAAAGCTCCGCGCGGCGGTTTGTGTGGCCGAGCGGAGGGAGTGGTTAAGATAAGTTCGAGGTCGGAAGGAATCTCAAAATTATCTATCAAAAGATCGACTTCACGTCGATCGAAGCGCGACTCCATGGTAGTATACCATGGGTCAAGGGTTTGGTCATCGGGTTGAGAGGAATGGGCCATTGTCCGAACGGACGAAATCAAAAGAAAATGAAAGAGGATAGACGGAAGAAGATGGCAACGGAACAGTGTCCCGAGAACCAAAACTCGGGAAAGAAACACGAAATACGCACAAGAACCACAAGAACCAAAGAGAGCAGGGAAAGAGCCTTATAGAGAAGAATGAGGATCAAAGGAAAAACGTCGGGGATCGTCAGAGCACAGAGGAGCTGGATCGCCGGAGCGCTGAGAAGGTAGAAGCGGGAGGCACGCGACAGTAGAAGTGAGGCAAAGGAAAGAAGAGAAGGCTTTATAGGGTGGGGTCTGAGCGGCCTCCACCGTCGGATCCAGGTCGCGAGAATCGGAGCACGCATCGCACCGTTCATTTCGAACCGCCTCGATCCCGTCAGAATACCACGCCGTCGCCGTACAATGACGGCAGCACTGCCACGTGGCATTCAACCACTGGAACGCATTTAATGAGCGCGTGCTCGACCTTAATGATGGAGATTGGCGGAAACTTCGAAGAGATGCTGGGGAATGTTGGCGTTGACTAGCGTTTTAGCTGCCCTCTTTGCTTCCGAGCGGATGGTAGTTTCCGGTCGGCTCAACTGATGGTCCAGTCAGTCGGACTAATCGCCTCCTTCGACTAGACTTGAAGGGGAGGCAAGTGATCCGGCGGTAAGAATAGGGGACCCTCGTTCCGGGGAGTCAACGCCACATGGAAGTCAAAAGGTTAAATGGCCGACCGGACAAGAGTGGACCGACCGGCCGACCGGGGTCTAAACGGAAGCAAAGACACCCCGGCGGGGAGCCGGGGTTTCGACGCTCATGTTGAACAGAGTCGTATGGCCGAGCGGGTAGCCCGCTCGGCCGAAGACATAAAGTAGCAACACTGCGAACAGTCCACAGAGTACACGACCGGGAATCAGATTAAGGCTGTAACGACCACCCTTCTTACTATTACTACTACCTAAGAGGGACCGTTACTTAACTACTAACTCTACTTAACCGGTATGATTAAAAATCACATGGAAACCCTACCGAAAAATTTTGGCAGAATCTCCCCTGTACCGGTGACCATATTCAACAATACATGCAATATATACTTAGCCACAAGCGACTGGAACACATATCAATCAACCACGCAGTATAATAAATCCAAAATAAAGAAAACAATACCACAACTCATCACACCATATCACAATTCATCTACTATGTCCTAATCACATCAAAATATCATGTACTATCTCAAATACTTCTAACATAGCAGAAGATAATAGAAACTAAAAGAAAACTTCTTTCTTAGTCCCAAGGATTCCATAGTCCTGGCATCACACACCTTCCGCACCACCTTGTCGCCTTCCTTGCTAAATCTTTTCCTTTCCTTTATCTGCAGTAAGAGGAAGTGCAATCTATAAGCAAAATTTGCTTAGTAAGCGTTATCTAACTCACAAAAACACGAATATGCATGTTTACAGAAAGGACTAGAAACTATATGCTCTAAAAGAAAGTAAAGCATAAATATATCTGCTCATATCAAACTAATAGCAAAGAAAATCTAAGGAATCTACTCATATAATTCTAATAGCTAATCATGCTGCTCATCTAATAGGTAAACATGAAAAAACTACTCATCTACTAGATAAACATGGTAGAATAAAGAACTAAACTTACTAATTTTTAGAACTATATGAAACTTATTTCATTTGTTCTAAACTTAATCTTTAATACTTTATGTTTATGTAAAACTCGTTTTACTTGTTCAAAAACTTTTACTTATAATACTTCAAAATAATAATCAACTTCTTCTTGGGCCCAGGCGTAGTACCATCTTATGCGCGTTCCCTAATAGGTTGGGGTAGCGAGCCACCAATCCTAAAAGAGCAGACCTCGGTCTACCAGGGCCAAGACCTCGAAATTGGACACCTGGATTTGTTTAATGACAACCTCGGAAGTCGGGTACTAGCCTCTTCTTAAAAGTTAAATACTTATAATCTTAATTACTTCTTCTTTAAATGCCTTGGCATTTTAATAGCACCTTGTGTGCCAAAATCCCTAAAGTCTTGACTTTGAGATTTACTTAAGGCCTTGGCCTTTTCTTTCTTCTCTTTATTTTTCTTATACTTGTTCAAGTAAAATACTTGTTCTTATTAATATTTCCAATAAAGGAATGCTTCTTACAAAACTAAAATGTTTAAACAAATTCTAACACTGCAATGCTTAAACAAAATCTACATACAAGTTTAAACAGAAATCTGCATATTAAGCTTAACAAAAATCTACATATTAAGCTTATCTAAAATCTGCATACTAAGCTTATCTAAAATCTGCATACTAGCTTAGAAAAATTTGTCGAATTCTCTTAAGACTAGGTTGTTCATGTCAAAAACATAGCACAACCAAACTAAAACCTACTGAAGCTTAAAATCTATGTAAACTTGTTGGAACAAGACTAGATTAACTAACCTGCTGAAATTGTAACAAAAGGAATCAATTTTGCTGAATTGAACCTTAAGAAATCAACTTGCTGAATTGAAACTTTAAAAATTAAACTTGCTGAATTATCAAAAAGAAAGGCTGTCCTATGGTCTAATAGAGCTGTACGTTTCTGCAGTGAACACAAAGAAAACTTGGACTAGAATAAGCTCCAAAGGGGGCTGTTCTAAGCTCCAAATGGAGCTATTCTTGTCTGTAGACATGCACAAAGAAGGAGGTTGTTCTCTGCTACAATTGGAGCTATTCCTTATCTACTGCAAATACCACAGGGAAATGGGACTGTTGGTGCCCCTTTCCTAACTCAAACCAAACTAAACCTGTTGGAAACTTAGAACCTATATAAAGCTTATTTCATTTCAAAATCAAATCCCATATCTAGCAACAGGATACTAATTCTTGCTACTACAGAACTTAAAAGGAAGGAAACCAAGAACGCATGCTACTAAACTTCAATAAAACAGAACCCTAACCAAAAAGGGAACAACATGGAAGCAAACTTCGAAACAAAACAGAACAAATTCGGAACACAAGAATAAGCAGAGTTCAGGATCTAATCCAATCAAAAACCCTTTCCCTCTTCCTTAACAACTCACGGCAGTAAGCCCTAAGCCACAAACTTCACAAAAAAAAATTCGAAACAAAAGGAAAAGAACCCGGAACTATCCTACTGTAGGTGAGTAGCGACTTACCTCAGTTTCTTGAACTCACAGCCGGAAGGGAAGGACTCTAGGGTTTCGGAGACTTGCATGATTGTGGCCTCTCCCTCGTGCTCACGGTTTCCTTCTCGACGAGAGGAGCTCGACGGTACGAAGACTTCACGGAGAGGGATGCTTACCGGCCGCCGGAGACGCCGGTTGCTTGCTGCGTTTTCGCCCGAGAGAAGAAAACCGCCGCGTCGGGAACGAGAGAGAAGAGGAAGAGAGGGATTTAGGGTTCGGCCAAAAGCCAATATCAACTTATCTCTCTTATAGCCTAGCGTTTTTGTTATGGTTTAAGACCTAGTCATTGTAAATTTGTTTACAAAATATCCGCAGCACACTTGGTTAGCCACGACTTGGCTCGTGATTGGAGTCACGGGTTCGAATCCTGCCGAACACCCTTTTTTTTCCTCTTTAATAACTCTAATCTTCCTATTAACTTCTTTAAGTAATTTTGTTACCCTTTCCTAAATAGAATTGGCCGCTGGATCAGCTAGTCAGCCGCTCCGCTTAAAACCCGGGTTGAGCCGGAGATCGCCGGGTCGAGCCTCGGCTTGGCCCTTTTTTCCGAAACCTTTTTATTAAAAGCTCCTAACTACTACTTAAATGTATTTCATTCCATAATTGGTTAACAAAACATTTGCAGACCAGTTGGTTGGCTGAGTTCGGTTAAGACTCGGGTCAAGCCCAAGGTCTTGGGTTCAAAACCCAGCTTCAACATTTTCCTTTTTTCTAAACTTGTTCCTCTTGGTAAAAATATCAAATCTACTCCAAAAATTACATAAAAATACTCTAAAAATTTCTAAAAATCTCTAGAATATTTCTATAGCATTTCTAAATATTTTAAAGAACTTTTAAAACTCCTAATGAGGAAAATTAGGTCGTTACAAAGGCGAGCCAGCACATATGACCGGCTGGACGCGAGGGAGCGGCCGACCGGCCGGACGCTCGACATGGAGTAAAAGGAGAAAAGGACAAGGGAACATCTTCTGACAGCGGGTATGTACGATGAGTAGGCCATACGCAGAATCTTATGACAGAGGGTTCCGCTGTCCCATCAAAGATGTGCTCGGACTGTAGCAGTATGGTGTCAGGTAAGCTTTTCTGACAAGTCCATACGGAGGTATGGGCTGAGGACACGTATTCGTTTTGGCATGTATGCGTGAGCCCCTTCCCATCTCTATATAAGCAGCCTCACACTTCGCCGGAGGGACGCATTTTATGATATTCGGAGCCACTTCTTTGCTATCCACTTGCCTGACTTGAGCGTCGGAGGGTCGTCGCAGAGAACCCTTTCCCGGCCTGACTTCTTTGCAGGTTCGCCGGAGCGCCGTACGACCGATCGGAGATCTACGTCAACAACTAGGAGAGCGCCACGTGCCCAACGTCCGTTGATTCATCGATTCAGACAGGATCAATAAGTGATAAGTTTTGTTTTTCTAGACAACTCAACAACCCTCACTTTTTCTCTAGAGCCGGTGCCCCAAATCCCTTCTTTCTCCATTTCTTTCCTCTAGGGTCGGTGCCCCACATCTCTTTCTTGTTGGAATGTATACTAAAAGCCTAGCTTTTGTAAACATTTATTTTGAAATAAAAGAATCATATTTGGTCAATATCTACATTTATTTGTTAAATGTAATTGTTCAATTAATTTATACAGTAGATAACATGGAGTGTGGTGTCACACTCAGACGATCATGTTATCGATTCTTTATAAATTATAAATAGTTTCTCACGACTAAGATGGAAAGGAACAAACCATCGAAATAGTCGTAGTATAATTAAATATTAGTTATCTTGATTAATAAATTACACTGGTACACTCTAAGTGTATTGGGTAGGACCATTTAGGTAAGTTCTTTTTGAACTGACCTAATAAAAGAACTAGACCTTAGTTATTATGGAAGTGTGTGCTCTTAATCCTAATATAATAACAAGCACATATATTTAATATTTATTTCTTTGACTTATCAAAGGGTGAGGTTTAGCTCGATAAATCAATATGCCCGATAAGTTTGGAAATAATATTACTTATAGTGTGTATTGTTGATTATAGAAGGAATCTGTGTCCTAGTTATCTAGGTTGAGAATGTCCCCAAGAGGAGCTCATAAGGATTGCCATGTTAAACCCTGCAGGTGGACTTAGTCCGACATGACAATGAAGTTGAGTGGTACTACTCTTGGAGCTAGATATTAATTAAGTAAGTTGTCAGTAACTTACTTAATTAGTGGGCATTCGTAATCTTAAACACAGGGAGACTAACACACTCATGATAAGAAGGAGCCCATAATGTAATTTGGGATTGGTGCGATAGTGCGATAATAACTCTCTAGTTGAATGAGTTATTATCGATGAACTTGAGTTGTGTGTTCGGGGCGAGCACGGGATACTCAAGCTTATCGGAAGGTCAAAACCAATTTATCCTCTAGGCCCCTGTCATAGCCTCATTATAGTCTCAAGTCCATCCAAATGTAATGCTCTTCTTGGTGTCCAAGAAGTGGGCCGGTCTAATACTTGGTGACCAAGCAAGGGCCGGCCACATCCTCTTCTATAGGGGCCGGCCCTTTGCTTGGTGACCAAGCATGAAGGGGCCGACCACAATATTCAAACAAGGAGGGTTGTTTTTGAATTTTTAAAATATTCTCTTTGTAGAAAACTATAAGTTTTAAAAGAGATATTTTAATTTTAAAAACTTTCCTTATTTGAATTTGGCCACATGTTTTAATAGAGAGTTTTAAAAGTTTTAAAACTTTCCTTTTTTAACCATCCTCATGGTTTAAGAAAAAAAGGAAGATAAATTTTAAAATTAAAATTTTCTATCATCATGTTAAAAAAGGAAAATTTAAGAGTAGTTTTAAATTTTAAAACATGGTTTTAATTTTTAGAACTTTCCTTTTTTAACTCCTACTTTAGGAAAGAGAGCTTGTAAATTTTATAAGAGGATTTCTTTCTTGTAAAATTTTAAAAATTATATTTCCTTTTTCCCTTGATGAGGTGACCGGCCACCTTGCTTGGTGCCCAAGCAAGGGGCTGGCCATAATTAAAAATAAAAATCATCACAAAAATTAAGGTTGGTGATTGATTCAATCAAGAGGAAAGAAAAGGAAAAATAAAAAGGAAAAAGGAAAATAGAGGATGATTTTATTTTTTATAAAAAGTTTTTCCTTATTTGCCTTGGGCAAGTAATATAAAAGAAGGGGTGAGGGGGCTTCATGAGACACAACTCTTATTCTTTTGCTTGGAGACCCTCTTGGTGTGGCCGACCCTCTCCCTTCTCTTTTCCCTTTTGATCTCTTCTCCTTGGTGGTGGTGGTGGCCAGATTTTAGAAGAAGAGGAAGAAGATTTTGGGTGGTGTTCATCTTGGAGGATCGTCGCCCACACGACGTCCAAGGCAAGCCGAGGAATACGGCAGAAGATCTCGAGGTCATTAGCTTACAAAGAAAAGGTATAACTAGTAGTTTTCTTCCGCATCATACTAGTTATTTTCTTTGTAAGAATTCTAAATACAAGAGGCAATTAGATCTAGTTTATCAAATTTATTTTTTGAGTTTGTGTTTTCTTCTTTTTTGAATTTGTGATTCGATTGTTCTTTTTGGTTAACCTAGAGTTATTTAAGGAAATTAAATATTAGCTTTCCTTAAAAGGCTTTGACTAGGCGGTGGTGGTTGCTCCCATATCCAAGAAGGCCATGTGCCTCGCCATGCAGTTCTGGAAGCCAATTTTGGAAATTAATATTTAATGGAATTAATAACCTAGGTGGATTTGAATCAATAGTGTTAAGTTCCACTTGCGATTCAAATCTAAACCATTAAGAAAAGATAAGTTAAATTTGGAATCAATGATGTTAAGTTCCATCTACGATTCCTAATTTAACTTCTTAAGAACACAATAGGTTATTTAAGGAAAGGTTCGACACTTGTACAAAAAATTTTGTATAGTGGAGCCTGTACGTTTTCCTAGGACTAACCAACAATTGGTATCAGAGCTAGGTGTTACCTCTGTGTGTTTAGAATTCAAATAGGTTATGCATATGTCATACATAATTTAGGCAGGATAGTAGTAGGATGTGCTAACTCTTTGGTTGCAGGCTCCAACTATTATGGCTCCACTGTACAAAAATTTTATACGTGATCTGAACCTTTCCTAGCTACCATGTGTTCTTTTAAGTTAAACTTGTATCTCCTGCGGAACTTAACACGTTTGATTCCAAGTTTAACTTATATGTTCTTTTAGGTTTAGATTTTGATCTCCTGCGGAACTTAACACGTTTGATGTAAATCACCTAGGTTATAAATTCAATTAAATATTAGTTTTTAAAATTGGCTTCCAGTACTGCATGGCGAGGTACTTGGCCTTCTTGGATATGGGAGCAACCACCACCGTCTAGACAAAGCCTTTTAAGGAAAGTTAATATTTAATTTCCTTATATAACTCTAGGTTAACCGAAAGGAACAATCAAATCACAAGGAAAAAGAAAAAGAACACAACATCGAAATTAAATTCGAAAAACAAGAATCGAATGCCTCTTGTATTTGGTATTTATACAAAGAAAAATTAACTAGTATGATGCAGAAATTAAATGCTAGTTATACCTTTTCCTTGTATGCTAAAAACCTGGAGATCTTCTGCTGTATCCCTCACCTCCTCTTGGACGTCGTGTGGGCGACGATCCTCTAAGATGAACACCACCCGAAGAGCTTCTCCTCCTTCTCTAAAATTCGGCCCCCACCACCACAAAGGAGCAAAAGAGAGCAAAGGAAAGAGAGGGAGAGGGGCCGGCTACTTGATGATCTCCAACAACACAATATCAATTGTTATGTTTTTCAAGGCCTCCCCTTCCCCCCTTTTTATATTAGTTTCCCAACGAAAAATTATGGAAAGAGTTTTATAAAAAATTAGACTCATTCCTATTTCCTTTTAATTTTTTTTATTTTTCTTTCCTTTTAATTAATCAATCCTAGATTGATTTATTAATTAAAAACTATTTTTTGATGTTTAATTATTTAACCGGCCCCTTGCTTGGGCACCAAGCAAGGTGGCCGACAACTTAATAAAAGGGAAAGAAAAAAAAATTTATAAAATTTTAAAAGAAGAAAACTTTTAATAAAATTTTACAAACTCTTTTTTTTCTAATGTGGATATTAAAAGGAAAGTTTTAAAATTTAAAACCAAGTTTTAAAATTTAAAACATCTCTAATAATATTTCTTTTTTAAAGAAAGTTTTCTAAATTTTACAACTCTCTTTTAAAACCTTGTGGCCTAATTTAAATTAGAAAAATTTTATAAATTTTTAAAATCTCTCTTTTTACAAATTGTAAATATCTGAGGAAATTTAAAAATTAAAAAACAACCTTCCTAATTTAAATATTGCGGTCCGCCCCCATGCCCAAGGCAAGGGCCGGCCACTTCTAGAGAATATGTGGCCGGCCATTGCTTGGTCACCAAGCAATGAACTGACTCCTTCGTGGACACCAAGATAGGCTTTTCTTTGGATGGACTTGAGGCTTTATTTAGGCTACAACAGGGACCTAGAGGAGAAATTGATTTTGGCCTTCCGATGAGATTGAGTATCCTGTGCTCGCCCCGAACACACAACTCAAGTTCATTGATAATAACTCATTCCACTATAGAGTTATTACCGCACTACCGCACCAATCCCAAATTACATTATGGGCTCCTTCTTATCATGAGTGTGTTAGTCTCCCTGTGTTTAAGATTACGAATGTCCACTAATTAAGTGAGTTATTGACAACTCATTTAATTAATATCTAGCTCCAAGAGTAGTACCACTCAACTTTATTGTCATGTTGGACTAGGCCCACCTGCAGGGTTTAACATGGCAATCCTTATGAGCTCCTCTTGGGGACATTCTCAACCTAGATAACTAGGACACAGATTTCTTCTATAATCAACAATACATACTATAAGTAATATCATTTCCTAACTTTTCGGGCATATTGATTTATCGAGCTAAACCTCACCCTTTGATAAGTCAAAGAAATAAATATTAAATATACATGCTTGTTATTATATCAGGATTAAGAGCACACACTTCCATAATAACTAAGGTCTAGTTCATTTACTAAGTCAGTACAAAAAGAACTTACCTAAATGATCCTACTCAATACACTTAAAGTGTATCAGTGTAATTTATTAGTTAAGATAAACTAATACTTAATTACACTACGTCTATTCTGATTGTTTGTTCCTTTCCATCTTAGTCGTGAGCAACTGTTTATAATTTATAGAGAACCGACAACATGATCTTCTAAGTGTGACTCCACACTCCATGTTATCTACTATATAAATTAATTGAACAATTACATTTAACAAATAAATGTAAACATTTGACCAATGTGATTCTTTATTTCAAAATAAATGTGTACAAAAGCTAAACTTTTAAGTATACACTCCAACAATCTCCCACTTATACTAAAAGTCTAAGCTGCCATATTTATTGCCATACATCTGATTCTCATCCCCTCCACATGCCGATCAAAAGCTTTCGTCGGAAGGGCCTTAGTGAAAGGATCTGCCAGGTTATCTGCTGATGCTATCTTGGCGACGACAACTTCTCCTCGCTTGACGATGTCTCGTATCAGGTGGTACTTGCGCTCTATATGTTTACTTTCCTTATGGGCTCGTGGTTCCTTCGATTTTGCAACTACTCCACTATTATCACAATAAATTGTGACGATCTTGGGCAAACCAGGAATCACATCTAAGTCCATTAGAAAGTTCCTGAGCCATACAGCTTCTTTGGCTGCCTCAGAGGCTGCCACATACTCAGCTTCTATGGTTGAGTCTGAGACGCATTTCTGCTTAACACTCCTCCATGCAATGACTCCACCTCCTAAAGTAAACACATAGCCTGATGTAGACTTACTGTTGTCCCTATCTGATTGGAAGTCCGAATCCATGTAACCCATAGGAAGTAAATCGTCTGCTTGGTAAACTAGCATATAATTTCTAGTCCTTCTCAGGTACTTTAATATATGCTTCACTGCAGTCCAATGTCCTTGTCCAGGGTTACTTTGATATCTACTAACCATGCCCACGGCAAAACAGATATCAGGTCTCGTACACAACATTGCATACATAAGGCTTCCTACAGCCGAAGCATAAAGAACTGCCTTCATGTCCTCAATCTCCTTTGATGTTTTTGGAGACATCTCTTTAGATAAGGCTACTCCATGCCTAAAAGGTAAGAAACCTTTCTTGGAGTTTTGCATGCTAAAACGAGCAAGGATTATATCTATATATAAAGCTTGGGATAGACACAACATTCTTTTCTTGCGATCCCTTATAACTTTGATCCCAAGGATGTGTGCACATTCTCCTAAGTCCTTCATATCAAATTGTTTGGACAACCATACCCTTACGTCCAATAATAACTTGACATTGTTGCCAATTAACAAAATATCATCTACGTATAGTACAAGAAATACCATCATATTTCTGTTACACTTCTTGTATGCATAAGACTCATCCGGACACTGAATAAATCCATATGACTGGATTATTTCATTAAACCGGATGTTCCAAGATCTTGAAGCTTGCTTCAGTCCATAAATGGACCGATTAAGCTTGCACACTAGATGCTCTTTGCCCTTTTCAATGAACCCTTCTGGTTGCTTCATATGGATGTTTTCTTCAAGACTTCCATTAAGGAAAGCTGTCTTGACATCCATTTGCCAAATCTCAAAATCCATATGAGCGGCAATGGATAAGAGTATCCGGATAGACTTAAGAATAGCTACCGGCGAAAAGGTCTCCTCATAATCGATTCCCTCTTTCTGAGTGTACCCCTTCGCAACAAGCCTTGCTTTGAAGGTTTCTACCTTCCCATCTGTCTCTCTTTTCCTTTTATAGATCCACTTGCATCCAATGGCTTTTACACCCTCAGGTGGTTCTACAATCTCCCAGACCTTATTAGAATACATAGATTCTATTTCAGAATTCATTGCCTTTTGCCAAGATACTGCATCTATATCTTGGAGTGCTTCATCATATGTCCGGGGATCTGGTTCATGTTTGCCTGGGATCAAGTCCGAAGACTCACCCAAAAACATGAATCTCTCGGACTACCTTACAACCCTCCCACTACGACGAGGCACCGTCTGTGGTTGTGTACAATGTGTGACACGTGTTGCAGTCTCTTGTGGTACTTCATCTTGTACTATTGGTACTGAAGTAGACGTGTCCTCTCTAAGTTCTTCTAGAACAATTTTACTACTGGGTTTGTGATCCATTATATAGTCTTCTTCTAAAAACTGGGCATTAGTGCTAACAATGACCTTCTGGTCTTTAGGACTATAAAATAAACCGCCTTCCGTTCCTCTGGGCGGGATACCCCACAAACATACGAACTTCTGTACGAGATTCTAACTTATCAGCATCTTGTTTCAGCACATGTGCTGGACTACCCCAAATCTGAATATGTCTTAGACTGGGCTTCCGCCCATTCCATAATTCTATGGGAGTAGAAGATACTGATTTAGAAGGTACTAAGTTCAGAATGTGCGCTGCTGTTTCCAGAGCGTATCCCCAAAATGAATTTGGTAATTCTGAATAACTCATCATCGATCTAACCATCTCCACAAGAGTCATATTCCTTCATTCTGCCACACCATTCTTTTGGGGTGTACCAGGTGCGGACAATTGGGATTGAATCCCGGCCTCTGATAAGTAATTCCTAAATTCTCCTAAGAGGTATTCGCTACCACGATCAGACCGTAGTGTCTTGATACTTTTACCTAGACGTTTCTCCACATCAGCCTTGTACTCTTTGAACTTATCAAAGCACTCAGACTTGCGGCGCATTAGGTAAATATATCCATATCTTGAATAATCATCTATAAAAGAGACAAAATATTCAAAGCCACCTCTAGCCTGGATAGACATAGGACCACACAAATCAGAATGAACCAATTCTAATGCTTCTTTGGCTCTATACCCCTTGGCCTTAAAAGGTCTCTTGGTCATCTTACCTTCCAAGCAGGATTCACACGTTGGAAAGTTTTCCAACTCTAATGAACCCAAGAGTCCATCGGCTACAAGCCTTTGAATCCTATTTAAGTTAATATGACCAAGCCTTAGATGCCAAAGATGTGTTTGGTTCATTTCCGAAGGTTCTTTTCTCTTATTAGAGTTAGAAGATGTGTTATTAATTTTCATATTTTACTTTGTGGGAGAAATTAGATTTAAAGTATATAAATTGTCAACCAATGCACCAGAACAGATAATCACTTTATTTCTCTTTATAACCACATTGTTACTAAAGGAAACTGAATATCCATCCAAATACAGTTTAGAAATTGAAATTAAATTCTTTCTAAAACTGGGTACATAAAGATAATTCCTTAAAACCAATTTCCTATTCCTATCAAATGATAAGTAGACGTCTCCCGCTGCAACAGCCGCCACCTTAGTAGCATTGCCCATGTAGACAGTTATCTCTCTATCAAATAGTCGCCGGGTTTCCTAGAACCCCTGCAAAGAATTGCAGACATGATCAGTGGCTCCCGTATCTACACACCAGATGCTGGTAGATAACACCGTTAAACATATTTCAACTACTAGAGTATGAGATATACCTTTATTGTTCTGTTTCCTACGAGGGCAGTCCGCCTTCCAATGTCCAGTCTGCTTGCAAATAAATCACTTGCCCTTCGGCTTCTTTATTCCAGCTTTTTGTCCTACACCTTGAGGTTTATTCACCTTCTTTGCTGAGCCATTTTGTTTCTTCTTTTTCTTGCCTTTCGTCTTAGAAGTAGAACCATTTTCAGCATAGTGATTTTGAGAATGTTGACGAAACAATCCTTCGGCTGCCTGAAGTTCTGTCAGAAGTTCCGCCAATGAATACATCCTTTTATTCATATTATAGTTCAGGCGAAAATGCTCAAAACTTCTGGGCAGCGTTTGGAGGATGATGTCGACCTGGGTTTCCCCTTCAATTTCCCCTCCAAGAACTTGTATTTCGTTTAAGTAAGCCATCATCTTGAGAATATGATCCCTCACGGGAGTCCCCTCAGTCATGGTGGCTGTCATCAGTTTTCTCATTGCCTCTTGCCTAGCAGTTCGATTTTGATGTCCGAAGAGTTCCTTGAGATTGTTCATTATATCATAGGTTGTTGGTAAGTCCTGATGTTGATGTTGCAATACATTTGACATCGAAGCCAAGATGTAACACCGCGCCATCTCATCAGCTTTTACCCATTTACTATTATACTGAATCTCCTCTGGGGTAGAATCATTGCTAGGTGTTTCTGGGCATTCCTCTAACAGTACAAACTTATAGCCCTCAGCAGTTAAAACAATGTCCAGGTTTCTTTTCCAATTTATATAGTTGGGACTAGTAAGTCTGTTTTCTTTTAGAATAATGGCCAGTGGGTTGAAAGTCATCCTAAGAATCACAAAATAAATTTTGGTCAGAACTCTAAATTTAGAATAATATTGATTCCTCAAACAATATTATCTTAAATTAACCAACACCTTAAAACACCGTGAATTTTGTATGCCACGATAGTGTGGACGTATACAAATTCAACATTTGTAAAAGGAGGGTATATCCCATTAATTTTATTATCTTGTCAACCTAACTTTTTGACATATAAAATTAATAGTTGGTTTCCTTCGGTCACACAAATAATAGCAGTGACTCCGATGGGGAGGATACTATTAGACGTGCCTAAGTGTATACCATTACTTGACACTAAGTCCATTAATAAGATTGTGCCCCTTCCGATGGGGAAGATCGCACGCTCTTAATTAATTTCCTATAGTCATCCGAAATGGAAGTTTGGTCTAGTGATCCGCAAACAAACTCATCCGATATGGAGGAAGGCACTCAAAGCCAACGCGCAAGTTTGTTTGCATCACTTACAAACCAGTAATGGAGACCGTGGCATTCACTAAAACAAATCTCTCTCCCACTTAGTTATTTAAAGTGAGGAATTTGTTGGATCGAGACTGCGCTAGAGGGGGGGTGAATAGCGCTCGTGGCTATTTCGTTCGATTCGTAAAACTATCGGAGTAAAATACGCAGCGGAAAATGTAAATAAACACAAACACAGAGACACAGTCGTTTACTTCGTTTGGAGCCTAAGGCGACTCCTACTCGAAGGCCCGCGATCCTTGATCGCTTCCGGTGGGCAACAACTATAAGCTCGATAAAAGAATACAAGTTGAAGTACAATAAACGACAGTAAATAATTATACCAACGACAAGAAATGAAGATTCGGAGCTCCTGGTCGTCGGGCGCAAGTAGCAGCACTTCGGAACGTCGTTTGGAGCAGCACGTAGCACTTGAATCACTTAAGACTTGATCTTTTGAAGTGCTGGTCGAAACCCCCTTATAAAGGGTGTTCAAGGCGCCTCCATGCTGCCGATTCTTCCGCATGGATCAAACTTGATCTGGTCGAACTTCATCCTCTCAAGGCGCCTTATAGCCCTCTCAAGGCGCCTTCTGCCTGCTTCAAGGCGCCTCCAGTGATGCTTCGCAGCCAGCTTAGCTTTTGCACCCGAGGCGCCTCCAAGCTCCATGGAGGCGCCTTGGACACTGTTCATCCGAGGCTTTAGGTTGCTCCTTTGCACCTGCAAGATATGTTAGTCCCAAACACTATCCTGCAACACAAAGTTAGCACAATAAACATTATAAAAGAAGTATAGACAGTCTCCGGACTGTCCGAGTCTGACTTCGGGTTTCCGACCGGAAACCCTAGGTCGACCCGACGCCTACTGTTCCCTCTCAGGGAACGCGCCCTCACCTACTCCACCGGAGATTTACTTGCCGGTCAGCGATCCTCCAGATCGATGGACTTTTGCTCAAGACCTCGATGCTTCCGACTTTCTCTGGACATCCGCTTCCCGCTAGTCCAGACTTTCACCTGGTTCGCGACACGGGACTTTCCACCTAGGGTTACCACCCCAGGACTTTGGTTACCACGCGCCAAGACTTTCTGCATAGGGTTACCACCCCCTATGACCTAGGGTTACCACCCACTAGGGTTTTCCCTTTTGTCTAACCGCAGCTAGGACTTTCCTGACATTCTCAAGTAGACTTGTTAGATTACAAAACATCTTAACTTTGAATTCTTTGCCATTATCAAAACACGAGTTCGATCGTCGGATGCTTCCCCTTTTTGATTATGGCAACACAAATTCGAAGTTAAGTAAACAAGCGAATAGATAGTCATTTTAAACACAGGCAAAATTTGCTAAGTATAGATGAATAAGGTAACTAAAGTAAATTTTGCCCTATATACTCCCCCTTAAATTTGGCTCCCCCTTAACTTTTGCTCCCCCTTAATTTTTAACTTGAATTTTATGTTTGCATTTTTGCTACTCTCCCCCTTTGCCATAACTCAAAAAAATGGGCAATGCATAAAGAGTTGTACATGATTAAAGTTAGCAATATTCAACAAAGTTTGGAAGTTAAGGTCAATTGGAATTTAAGTTTTTAGGACAAGATTATTCATTTAAGTTTAGTTGGTCCTTAAGTCCAAGCACAACTCATGTTTATATATTAGGTATCAGAGCCATAGAGAACAAAACATTCTTGAAAAAAGAAATCGAGTATCTTTTGCCAACTGTCTAACCTTTAGTTACTTGCTGATTGTCTATAAGACAATAGCTTTTACTAGGTTAGTCAAGTTAAGTTATTTAGGTCCATATAGACTTGACTAGAGCTGGAGAACTATAACTTGATTAATGTTTATTGCATATTTAACGCCCAGACTCATATTGATGCACAGATATAAGCATTCTTGAGTCCAGGCTATACCCTATGCATCTCACGCCATTCTATGATTTTCAATCACAATCAAGGTAAACCTAGGTGTTTTGTGAGATGCTCTGGCTTAATTCTAGGGGAACATGATATCTAGGGGAAAGGCTAGGTTAATTCCAGAAAGTTTTAAAAATCTAACAAAATTGGAGTTTTGAAAACTGTTTATCCTAGATTTAAAAAAAGCAATCAAACCTATGCTCATAACACATAAAACTGAGTAATAACATGTCTAATCAGTTTAAAACATCTAAGATATACATCAAAAGCTGAGTAAGAGAAAGATCCCAGATGTCAATAATATGTAAAGGCAGGTGGATAGATAAAATCAAGCAGGTGGATATCGTCGGCTGGAGGATAGCTAGGTGCTGCTCAGGTGGTGGCTGAGGCTGTCCCTGACGCCGAAGCTCGCCTCGAAGAGATGCGAATCCAGCAGCTATCTCAGATCGCATAGTCCGAAGAAAACGATGCTCTGTGTGGACTGGATCTCAAGTCGAGTGAGTCTATCCTCGACAGAGAGTGGTGCTGAAGATGACGGCCCAGCTGAAGAGGAAGGTCCGACAGAGGTGGAAGGATCTGCGAAGAAGTCCTCTGCCAGAAAATCTGGCCACTCCTCATCTGCAGAGCACCAGGGGCAGCAGCTGGTGGTGGTCGACCCTTCCAGGCCAGAATCCCCTCGGCAGTGATCTCTGCCCCTGCTAATCTAAGGCTACGCTGACCGACCTCATCATAGAGGGTAAGTGGGATGAGAACTCCTCTAGTAATGTCTATCCTAGAGCTGGAGAATATCTGGGTCAGGATATGACAATAAGGCATATGAATTACTCCAGATGTGACTGTGTTAGATGCAAGGATAATATTAGGAAACATATGGAGGGCTATGTCTATATCCAGGTGCTGGGTGAGGGCGTACAAGAAGAACGAGTGGGACGGTCGCATCGTCGAGACATCCTGAGTTGATAAGGGTAGAATACAAGCTGTCAGGACTCTGTACATAGCATAATCCTGAACTCGAAGAATAGTGGATCTGAACTCAGTCAGACCTAAGGGTCTCTCCTCACCATAGAAATGCATGTAAATGTCATCTAATGTAACGTGGGAATAGGGGGCACCAAAAGGTAGGGGCCTACTCGGATAACATAAAAATGTACACTCAGACTCCCTAATCTCTAGGCTGGTGCGAAGTAGTGATGGAGTGAACTGAATGTCAGTACCTCCTACCCTGGTGGTATAAGTTCTATCATCAACCTTTTCAAGGTTGTGATAGAACTGGGCACATAGGTCTTGATTGACAGTCGTGGTGCAATCAACCAATTTATCTAAATGATAATGGTTTATCATTTGGATAGTGGGTTGACAAATTTGTGACAAAAACTCCCTACCAATATATCTAGGTTTGATGGACTCAAAGGTAAACCTAGAGAAATCTATCCTATGCTGTTCCGAGGGGAATCTCGGATCCGTGGAAGGGGCCCTTGCTGGTGTGGTATCCACAATACGACGCTTCCTATTATGCAAGAAAAATTGCAAAACTAGCAAAAAATAGGATTTAAGCACTTAAAGAAGGGTTTAGATTGTACCTAGGAGGCATAGCTTTGATTAAAGGGAAGGAAATAGGTAGAAGGCGCCTTGGTTGGGAAGAAACCGAAGAGATCGGTGGCTTGCGGCGAGACACGAACAAAAGCAACAATGCTTCTGTTCGTGACAAAAGAGAGATTTTAAGGCGCCTCCAGATCCCTTTAGGGCGCCTTTGGAGGCGCCTTAAGTGAGCGGCGGGAAATTTCCCGCCGCTGCTTGAGGGCGCCTCCTCTTAGATGGAGGCGCCTTCGGATGCTACGTGTCCCTTTTTTTTTTTTAAATGATTTTGAAATTAATTTTGAAAAGATTTTTAAATAATTTTGAAATTAATTTTGAAAAGATTTTTAAAGTAATTTTGAAAAGATTTTTAAAGTAATTTTGAAATTAATTTTGAAAAGAATTTTTAAATAATTTTGAAATTAATTTTGAAAAGATTTTAAAGTAATTTTGAAATTAATTTTGAAAAGTTTTTAAAGTAATTTTGAAATTAATTTTGAAAAGATTTTTAAAGTAATTTTGAAAATAATTTTGAAAAGTTTTTAAAGTAATTTTGAAAATAATTTTGAAAATAATTTTGAAAAGATTTTTAAAGTAATTTTGAAAATAATTTTGAAAAGTTTTTAAAGTAATTTTGAAAAAGATTTTAAAGTAATTTTGAAATTAATTTTGAAAAGTTTTTAAAGTAATTTTGAAAAGGATTTTAAAGTAATTTTGAAATTAATTTTGAAAAAGATTTTAAAGTAATTTTGAAATTAATTTTGAAAAGTTTTTAAAGTAATTTTGAAATTAATTTTGAAAAGGATTTTAAAGTAATTTTGAAATTAATTTTGAAAAGATTTTTAAAGTAATTTTGAAATTAATTTTGAAAGGATTTTAAAGTAATTTTGAAATTAATTTTGAAAAGTTTTTAAAGTAATTTTGAAATTAATTTTGAAAAAGATTTTTAAAGTAATTTTGAAATTAATTTTGAAAAGATTTTTAAATAAATTTTGAAATTAATTTTGAAAAAGATTTTAAAGTAATTTTGAAATTAATTTTGAAAAGAATTTTTAAAGTAATTTTGAAATTAATTTTGAAAAGGATTTTTAAAGTAATTTTGAAATTAATTTTGAAAAGGATTTTTAAAGTAATTTTGAAAATAATTTTGAAAAGGATTTTTAAAGTAATTTTGAAAAAGATTTTTAAAGTAATTTTGAAATTAATTTTGAAAAGATTTTTAAATAATTTTAAAATTAATTTTGAAAAGATTTTTAAAGTAATTTTGAAAATAATTTTGAAAAGATTTTAAAGTAATTTTGAAATTAATTTTGAAAAGGATTTTTAAAGTAATTTTGAAATTAATTTTGAAAATATTTTTAAATAATTTTGAAAAGATTTTTAAATAATTTTGAAATTAATTTTGAAAAGATTTTTAAATAATTTTGAAAAGATTTTGAAAAGATTTTTAAATAATTTTGAAATAATTTTGAAAAGATTTTTAAATAATTTTGAAAAGATTTTTAAATAATTTTGAAATAATTTTTAAAAGACTTTTAAAAGATTTTGAAATTAATTTTGAAAAGATTTTTAAATAATTTTGAAATTAATTTTGAAAAGTTTTTTAAAAGATTTTGAAATGATTTTAAAAGACTTTGAAAAGATTTTTAAATAATTTTATTTCTTAGTCATCTCACCTGATCTAAATTGTCAATCAGGAAATCCTATAATTGATGTGAGATGATTTATTTTTGAGTTCAAGGGTCTGGTTTAACTTTGTGTTAGATTCAGGTTTAACTTTGGGTTCAACAAGTAAGCATTCTTTGGATAAACTTCTGGGCTATGGTGAGTCACAAGGAGCTCATTAAAGTAACCATGCCTTCGAGGTTTTCCAAATAGTCCTACCCATTGAACTTAATACTAAAACTTGGTCTAACTAGTTAGGATCCATTTAAGGGTAGCTTCGGTCAGTTCCACTTGGCCAAATGCACCAGGTCGAAGCCATATCTTCCTTGACATGCGATGCCCAAGCTTCCCTAACGTACTATCATCCAAAAACTTCACCAGTATAGTGGTTCAAGTTAAACTTATCTCGTTTTAAGCTAATCTTAATCTATTCTTGTTTTACCCATTCCGGGTAAATTAGGTTCAGTTACCCTGTCGGGTAGTTCAGTTGGAGGTGCCAGCTAGTTTGGATCCTCCATCTACTTTTTATAATTTCAACTTGTTGAATTTTGAATTTTTAATTTTGAATCTGATTTTTAATTTTAATTTAATTTCAAATTTTAAATTTTGAATTTGATTTTTAATTTTAATTTAATTTCGAATAAGTTTTGAATCTGATTTAATTTTAGATTTTTAATTTAATTTCGAATTTTGAATTTTGATCGTTTTCATTTTAGCTTTCCCTGGATCACGGCCTCGATATGGTTTGTCTAGGTAGTATATTTGATCCTTCGGAACCCAGTATTGGCCAAGTCCAATTTGATTGATCAATTTAGACTTGGGGACCCATGCTTGGACTGATTTACTACTTTGTTTGTTTATTAAGGATAAATAGGATTTATATTTCTTTTTACTTTTATATCCTATACAGTTCTATTGTAGACGACTCTTTGTGTTCCAAGAATTAGATCCAAATTCTTGGATCCCAGAGAGAACTTTTCTAAAGTAATTTTTAAATCATTTAACTGATTTTTCAGATTTGAATTTTCTTTCTCAAGTTGTTGTACTTGAGTTGAATCTTCAGTTAAAGATTTTGAGTTAGTTACTCCTTTAAGAATGGTTATTTCTTTTAAAAGTGACTTAATTTTCAAATTTGACTTGGCTAATTTGCGAAGTAAATAATTGACTAAATTATTAAGCCTAGGAATACTTACAGCGGAGTCTGGCCCTTCGAAAACGGATGCGGATCCGTGGCTTTGCTCGGAGTCGGATTCGATGATCTAGTCCCGGGCCATCAATGCGAGTAGACTCGTTTGGTCGAGTTCGTCATCTTCGTCCTCCGAAGAGGATTCGTCCCAGTTGCCTTTAGGACTTTCCTTCTTCTTTGCTTCTTGGCTTCCTTTTGATTTGGGCGGTTGGCTTTTATATGCCCCTTTTGGTTGCACGTAGCAAGTGACTTGAACTTTGTCTTTGAGTTCTATTGAGCCTCCTTCTTCTTTTTGTAGAGCTTCTTCACGAGATTCACAAATTCGCTGGCCAGTTCATCTTCTGAATCTTCTGAATCGGGTTCGTCTTCTGATTCCGATTCAACTTTTCGCCGTCCTCTTGATTCCCGTGTTCGACTCGTTCCTGCAACCAAAGCAATCCCTTTCTCGGATGACTGTGCATTAGTTTGTTCATGGAGTTCAAACTCACTAAATAATTCGTCTAATTTTAAGGAGGACAAATCCTTAGAGACTTTATAGGCATCTACCATTGATGCCATAGTGTACTCCTAGGGAATGAGTTAAGGGCATACCTTATTATTGTTGATACAGTCTGACCTGGATGTTGTTTTGATGTTGACACTGATTTAAGTTTCAATCAGATATTGAATTGACTCAGACAAATCAGGGTTGACTTGGTTGACCTGATTAATCTGATTGGGAAAAGTCCGAGCAAGGAGCTTGGCACGGGAGAAGTCCTGGTGAGTGAAGCCAGGCAATTGGAAAAGTCCTGGTGAGTGAAGCCAGGCAATTGGAAAGTCCTGGTGAGTGAAGCCAGGCAATTGGAAAAGTCCTGGTGAGTGAAGGCAGTTGGAAAGTCTCGTGAGTGAAGCCGGGCAATTGGAAAGTCTGGTGAGTGAAGCCGCAATTGAAGTCTGTGAGTGAAGCAGCAATTGAAAAGTCACAGTGAGTGAAGCGAGGCAATTGGAAAATCCTGGTGAGTGAAGCCTGGTGAGTGAAGCCAGGCAAGGGAAAATCCAGATGGATCAAGGGTGATCGGACATCTGGTGTTGGGAAGTCCAAGTATGGAAACTTGGCATGTATAGTCGGAGAAGAGCTCGGTAGCTCGGTCTCTGGACTGTCAGGATTAAGGGTAGCAAGCTTGGAAGCTTGCCTCTTAAATCACAGCCTTGGATCGGTCTGATGACCGATCCAGTGGCACAAGTGGCACGGGTGATCGGTCGGCAGACCGATCCATGACACTAAGTGTGTCCTGATCGGTCTACGGACCGATCAGTAAACACTCAGTAGCATACTGTGTTGTTACTGATCGGTCCGCCGACCGATCAGTGAGAACTCAGTAGCATACTGCGAATACTCAGTATGCTACTGTATCGATACTGACCGGTCTCGGGACCGGTCAGATTGATGCCTGATCGGTCCGGAGACCGATCAGGCTTGTGCGCGCGACACCTGATCGGTCTGAGGACCGATCAGGTTAGTTTCTGATCGGTCCGCAGACCGATCAGTAACGATCGAAAAAGAGATTTGAACGTATGGATCGGTCTGCAGACCGATCCATATTATAGTCTGTTTTGCATGCACTTTCTCTGATTCTTTCTGATTCAAAGTTGCTTTTGCCTAAATATTTCTAACCATCTGCTGCAAGATTTTGAGGTGCAGGTTACTGGTAATTTGCAATTGGTTGATTTCAAATTGAGCTTCATTAATAGAGGATACCAGAGAGACTTTTGCTATGTTCCACTGTAAACCTGTTAAAGCAGCAAAGTCGTGGCTGCGATCTGGCGGTGATCTGGCATCGATCAGCTCAACTCATGGTGATTGGGTGGAGCTCAGAGACACCAGTGAAGACCAGAATTCCATTGGTGTGAGCTCAGATGATCAGATGAGAAAGAAGCGTGATTGGCGATGCTATGGCTGGATGCAGAGATTTGCTGCAGTTTGGCAGGGATCCGTTGCGGGCGAAAGGCAGAGATGGCAGAGACATAAAAGGCTGGTTGAAGAGAGGGTTAAGTAGAAGTTTTTCTTTGGGAAGAAAAAAAAACTCTCTGTCGATCGGTGCAAAAGCTTTGACGCTCGGGGCTGTCTCGACTTGCTCTCTGTTTCACTGACCTTCGCGTGACTGTAAGCTTAATTTTCATTCTCCTAAGTCACCAAGCTCAGTAAGTCTTGTGCTATATTCTACATACCTGTTGAGATTTTGTTGAGAGGTCACTCCACCGAGAAGGAGAAAGTTCATAGCCGGGTGTTCACCGGGGTTGATCTACCGAAGATCGGCTTGTCCACCTTACGGACACCGAGGAGTAGGGGCAAGTTATCCCCGAACCTCGTAAACACTTGAGTCACTGTGGTTTGCTTTGTTTCTTCTCTTATTCTTATTCTGTTCTTAACTTGTTTTCCGCTGCGCTAACCACTCGTGTGAGTTTTATCTTTAAGTTTTAGCTTTTGAAGAGGCTATTCACCCCCCTCTAGCCATCCAAGATCCCAACAAGTGGTATCAGAGCTTGGAGCTCTTCATCCGGCTTAACAACCTAAGAGCAAAGAGATGGCCATGAGGGAAGGTTTTAGCACAAATCGACCACCTTACTTTGAAGGGGCAGATTTCCAGTACTGGAAGGGACGCATGGAGTATTACCTAAAGACGGACATTGCCATGTGGTTCTCAGTCAAGGAAGGCTACACACCACCAAGAGATGAGGAAGGTAAGGAGCTCGAATCGTCAAGGGGGTCTACCGAAGAGCTACGCCCAGGACAAGCCGATGCCAAGGCCATGGTCACCTTGCAATGTGGAATCGCCAAGGACCAACTAGTCAAGGTAGGTCCTTTTACTAGTGCAAGAGATCTATGGAACAAGCTCATTGAGCTTCAAGAAGGGACTCGGGACTCTCGAATTGCCAAGAGAGACTTGTTCCTCAACCAACTCCAGAACCTCACCATGAAGGAAAATGAGAATGTAAGTGAACTTCATGGTAGGTTTAAAGAGATCATTAACGGTCTCCATTCCATAGATGAACCTGTAGAAAACCGCGATCTTGTAAGGTATGCACTTAAAGCTTTTCCTAGGAATGCCTTGTGGTCATCTATGGTAGATGCCTACAAGGTATCCAAGGATCTTTCAATTGTCAAGTTAGATGAATTTTTCTGTGAAATGGAATTACATGAACTTGCTAACAAAGGCCAAAAGGAGAAAGGTATTGCTCTTGTTGCAGGAGAAAGGAGCAAGGATGGGAGAAGGAAGAAGGAAAAGAAGAAAGAAAAGGAGATCTCCTCATCCACCTCTTCCTCCGAGTCCGATGACGAAGGCGAATCATCGTCATCAAGCGAAATGGCGAATTTCGTGAGGAGGATCATGAGAAGAAGCCGAAGATACAAAGGTAAACCTAATGATCCGAACATTGATAAATCTAACGTTACGTGCTATGAATGTAGTAAGAAAGGGCACTACCGAAGTGAGTGTCCTAAGCTCAAGAAGGAAGAACGAGCCAAGAAGAAGGAAGAACGAGCCAAGAAGAAAGAAGAAAGAAGCAAAAAGAAGAAGGCCCTTAAGGCCACTTGGGATGAGTCATCTTCAAGCTCATCCGAGGAAGAAGAGAAGAAGGAGAAGAGCACTCGCCATTTAGCACTCATGGCAAGGGAGGACTCCGGAAGCGATGGCAACTCAAGTGATGCTTCAAACGCGGCCTCATCATCCTCGGATGGTGAAGAGGTAACCTCTTCTCATGTAGAAAAATGTTATAAGACTATTACTCATTTATCTACATTGCTTAAAAAGTC
Organism: Zingiber officinale; assembly: GCF_018446385.1. Taxonomy (NCBI): domain Eukaryota; kingdom Viridiplantae; phylum Streptophyta; class Magnoliopsida; order Zingiberales; family Zingiberaceae; genus Zingiber; species Zingiber officinale. The sequence continues at coordinate 82,466,159 of NC_055991.1, forward strand.
GAAAACAGAAAATAAATTGTTAAAAGAAGAAGTAGAAATGCTAAAGGCTCTTAGGGAAGATGAGGTTGATGACCTTCATCTAGAGCTTCTTGAAGATGAGAACAAGGCTTTGAAGAGTGAGGTTGAGAAGCTCAAGAAAATGCTTGAGAAATTCTCAACTAGCTCTAAGACATTAGACATGATCTTAAATGCCCAAAGGGCAGTCTACAACAAAGCCGGGATAGGTTATCAACCCAAAGAATCGAGTTTTATCTCATTAGTGTCTAGGACCCAATACCATAGATCAAATGATTCTAGGGTTCATGGAACTAGGAAGGGTATGACCAAAGCATGGGTTCCTAGGTCACTTCTTGTAGATGCATTAGGTCCCAAGATTTGGGTACCTAAAACATCTATCTTTCGTATCTTGTAGGCATTGATCGAGGGGGAGCACCTATCAACTTGGTTTGTTGATAGTGGATGCTCCAAGCACATGACCGGGGAAAAATCTCTATTTGCTTCTCTTCAAAACAAAAGTAGAGGTAATGTGTCCTTTGGTAACAATGGTAGTCTTAAGGTAATAGGAGTTGGAGACATTCATATATCCGAATGTCTTCATATCAAGAATGTCCTTCTAGTCAAGGGAATGACTTTTAATCTCCTAAGTGTCAGTCAATTGTGTGATACGGGTTACACAATTGAATTTCATTCAAGTCAATGTTTGGTTAAAAACATTGACACACTTGACACAGTACTAGTAGGCACAAGGGTAGACAATATTTATCAAGTATCATTTAAAAGTGCTACTAATGCTTTGATTAAGTGTTTCATGTCAAAAGAAGAAGAGTCTTGGCTATGGCATAGAAGGTTGGCACATGTAAACATGAAGAACATCCGAAGCTAGCAAACAAAGGATTAGTGCGAGGCTTACCAAGCATCAAATATCAAAAGAACAAACTATGTGATGCATGTCAAAAGGGTAAGCAAACAAAAGCGGTTCATAAAGGTAAAAGCATTGTAAGTACTTCTACTCCGTTAGACTTATTGCACATGGACCTATTTGATTGCAGTAGTGTAATATCTTTGAATGGAAGTAGATATTGTCTTGTGATTATTGATGATTTCACTAGATATACTTGGACCTTCTTTTTGAAACATAAGGACCAAACCATAGATATTTTCATTTCTTTTTGTAGAAGAACGGAAAATGAAAAATCAACCACAATTAAAACCATTAGGAGTGATCATGGTGGTGAATTCCAAAACCATAGGTTTTTAGAGTTTTGTCAAGAGAAGGGTTATAGACATGAGTTCTCTACTCCAAGGACCCCACAGCAAAATGGGGTTGTGGAGAGAAAGAACCGAGTCCTACAGGAAGCTGCACGAAGCATGCTCAATGAGTACTCTTTGCCGAGCTACTTATGGGCCGAAGCTGTGAGTACAGCCTGCTATGTGCAAAATCGAGTCCTAATACACAGATTTTTAGGAAAGACCCCTCATGAACTTTGGTTTGGGAAACCACCTACAATTAAACATCTTAGGGTGTTTGGTTGTAAGGTGTTTATCTTGAACACAAAGGATCATCTTGGGAAGTTCACGGCTAAGGCTGATGAAGGGATACTGGTCGGGTATTCACTCACCAGCAAAGCCTATCGAGTCTACAACAGTAGGACTAAATTGATTGAAGAGTCCTCTGATGTAGCTTTTGAAGAAATCCCTAATTTAAATGATCAATCAAGGGATGTAGAACAAATTCAATTCAAACTTAGAAGGCTAAGTTTGAATGACCAAAACATCGAAAGAGTCGAAATTGACTCTGATAATGATGAGCAAGGACAACAAAGAACTCAGGTGGATCCATTGCCTGATATTGAGTCCTTGTCTGTGCCAAGTGAGACCACTCATGAGGCACCATCAGCACCAAGGCAGTCTAGGTTAGACACTAGTCACCCCCGAGACCAGATTGTGGGAGACATCCATCAAGGGGTTAGGACTAGGTCATTCTTTAGAAATGAGTCCAATGAGGTCGCTTTGATCTCAGAAATTGAACCTAGATTAATTGATGAGGCATTGCATGATCCTGAGTGGATCATAGCTATGCAAGATGAATTAGGTCAATTTGAAAGGAGCCAAGTATGGGACTTGGTTCCCAGACCTAAGAAGACCACCATTATTGGAACCAAATGGGTCTTCAAGAACAAATTGAACCAAAAGGGAGAGGTAGTTAGAAACAAGGCAAGACTTGTAGCCAAGGGCTATAGTCAAGTTGAAGGCCTTGATTATGATGAGACATATGCTCCAGTGGCCCGATTAGAGTCCATTCGCTTAATGCTAGCTTTTGCTGCACATAGAGGTTTCAAGCTCTATCAAATGGATGTAAAATCGGCCTTCTTAAATGGTCTCATTAAGGAAGAAGTTTATGTTGAACAACCACCGGGATTTGTGAATACCGAATCTCCAAATCACGTGTACAAGCTCAAGAAAGCACTTTATGGGCTTAAACAAGCACCACGAGCTTGGTACGAAAGGTTGTCAACATACCTACTAGAGAAGGGTTTTGTTAGAGGACAAATAGACCCAACACTATTTCTACGTAGAGATGGTGAAAATATTTTTGTAGCCCAAGTATATGTCGATGACATAATTTGTGGCTCAAACAACAAGGGCTATTTAAATGAGTTCATCACTCACATGGAGAGTGAGTTTGAGATGAGTCTAGTGGGAGAATTGACTTTCTTCCTTGGACTCGAAATCAAACAAACTAGAGATGGTATTTATGTCCATCAAGCAAAATACACTCAAGAGATGCTCAGAAAATTCAATATGAGTGACTCTAAGGAAGTGTCCACTCCAATGGCGACAAACACTCGCCTTGACAATGATGAGAGTGGAAAACCAGTTGATCTAACGCAATATAGAAGCATGATCGGTAGTCTTCCATATCTCACAGATAGTGACCCGATATACTTTTTGCTGTGGGCATGTGCGCTAGGTATCAAGTCTGTGCAAAGGAATCTCATTTAATTGCAGTTAAAAGAATTTTGAGATATCTTAAGGGCACAATAAGAGTAGGTCTTTGGTATCCTCGTACCGAGTCTTTTGACTTGATAGGTTATACCGATTCCGATTATGCTGGGTGCAAATTGGATCGGAAAAGTACGAGTGGGGGTTGCCAATTTTTAGGGTCATCTTTAGTTAGTTGGTCAAGTCGGAAGCAACATTGTGTTGCTCTCTCCACGACCGAGGCTGAATATATTGCCATGGGAGAGAGTGTATCGCAATTGTTGTGGATGATACACACCTTAGAGGATTATGGATTTTCTTACAAGGGTGTACAAGTGCTATGTGATAACATTAGCACGATTAACCTAACTAAAAATCCAGTCCATCATTCAAGGACAAAACACATTGAAGTGCGTCATCACTTCATTAGAGATCATGTAGCTAGGGGAGACATTGCACTCACATATGTTGAGTCAAAGTCAAACCTAGCTGATATTTTCACCAAACCCCTTCCGGAAAATGAATTTAGTCATTTAAGGAGGGAGTTGGGAATGTGTTTGGCTCCTTAGGTCATTAGAGTTTCACCATGATCAATAAGGACTATTAAAATGACAAGAGTAATTGGGACAAAAATTTGGGCAACTTGGGAACATCTCACATACACTATAAGGTTTAACAAAATGTTTTTGTTTGCTAGAAATGGGGTGAGATGCTAGGATCAACCAAATTATTCAAAATGTATCATGCATCCCTTGAATAATTAGGTTGAAGAGACATTAATTGAGTTTGGGGAACACCATTACACAATTCATGTGTATTTGGTTCCTAGATCTTACTCATATATTCCAACCAAGGAATCTTGGTTGGACTTTTGTCTAGAAATTGTCTAACATAGTTAATGTGTTTGGTTGATACTTTTTGCTTGATACATTTCATGACTTTGATTGATGTTAGGACAAGTTGATAAAGAAGTATTAGGAACTAAGACTTATTTTGACAAACTTGAAACTAATCATAGAGAGGACGAATTTTGGAATAGGTTATAGGTAGCCTATGTCAGTTTTGGGACTTTGCTTCACTACAGATTGTAGTTTCAGCAATTTCCTAAGTTTGTGGAGATTCACTGATTTTGAAGCTAAGAATCGAGAAGGTTTAAATTTTGAATTTCTAAGCCTTGAATGAGTTCAATTCTTGAGAGCAAATCATTAGGAATTATCCATCTGATATCACTAACTATAATCTATGGGCTTCTAGGATCCTAGGAAGTTGTTGGAACAAAATTTAGGACTTTTGATACGAGTTTCAGATATCAGAAGTCTGAAGTATCAGACACTGATCGGTCGCTGGACCGGTCAGGAGACTCCCTGATCGGTCCACAGTCCGGTCAGGGGCTCTCTTGCGACAATCATATCTGAACGGTCTGCAGACCGTTCAGATATCGAACAGAGAGTTTGCCGACCGATCAGGAAATTTCGATAAGTTCTGTTCGCGTTTTGAACGGTCCCGGGACCGATCTGAAGGATGCCTGATCGGTCCAGGGACCGATCCGCTATCTCCGATCCAAGGATCTGATCGTTCAATTCTTCTCCTGATCGGACGGCCGTCCGATCGGGTTGGTCACCTACCCTCTTAAAACCTCCCATTCTTTGGCGTCTCACGCGAACCCTACCTCTCCGCTTCTCTCGTTTCTTCTTCCCAGCGCCGGCCGACCCTCGTTTCTTTCTCCGACGAACGAAGTAATGCCTCCAAGGTAACTTCCTCTTCCCATTCCATTCATCCTTAGCATTTTTTTAATTTGGTTCTCACTGCATTTGCGTTTCTGGGTCGGTACTCATATGTTGTGGTCTTGTGCTCCCATGTGTACCCCGGTCATGTCCCATTTCCCATCCTTAGGAAGAAATCTGCAGGGGAGGGTACCTCTAAGTCGGATAAGTCCAAATCTAAGGTTCCTACCTCTTCCCGACCTCAACCATCCAGTTCGGGGAGATTCCCGAACCAACAGTTTGAGAAAAACTTTAAGGACAGGACTTTCAAGTTGCTCCCGTGTAGGTCGGTTGATAAGAAGTACATGAACGAATTTTGTCCGTCCATAACCGAAACTATCGCCTACTACAAACTTGACACCTTGGTATATTTGGAGAGAGACATCAACCTTGACTTAGTCTCGGAATTCTATAATAATCTTCATCAGACTCCTGATGGTAGTTATAGAACAAGAGTGGCTAAGCAAAACATTGATCTCGACATAATTGCCTTCTTTGGGTATTTAGGTTGTCGTTTGTGTTCGGGGACGGTGTTCTCCATCTATCCTGTTTTGCCTGAACCCGTACCTCATCCTCTTAATGTCTCTTCTGACTCAATCTATGAGTACTTCTTTGGTCATCCGAGACTGGATGGTTTAGATGAGTTAGATGACGACTTTCCTACATTTGCAGCCCTTAGACTTTCTGCTCCTGACTACATTCTTTTCAAAATTGTCACACAATGTCTTCTACCTATCACCTCTAAACCGTTGGCAGAAATTCGACCATATCACTGTCTGATGCTTTATGGGTTACGTCGACGTCTAGATTTTGATATTATGTCGAGTGTCTATATGTCTATCATTTCCCATAGCGAACCGAGCGGCGACAACATCTATATGCCTTTTGGGCATATAATTACTGATTGGCTCGAGTCCATGGGTATTGACGTCTCTAGGGGAAGGATAGTGAAGATGGTCAGGCAGGATTGTCGACTTGGGAAACGTGCGTTTTCCAAGTCCGGAATCCTAAGTCAGGATGGGACGGTTAGGTGGAAGGATGGGAGGGCACTAGGTGAGTTACCACTCCCACGACAGGGTGCTCGTGCTCCTGCTCCAGCTGCACTTGTCGAGGCGGATCCAGATTTGCGCTGGCAGATCGCGGAGTTGGAGGACCGATTTGATCGCCACGAGGAGATGGTGGCTGCTGAGTTCGTTGGTCTACGTCTCCACATTGACCGACGCTTTGAGACCCTACAGAGACATCAGCTGGCTACTCATCAGGCGTTTATGGGATGGATGGCCAGCCACCCACCACCTCAGCCTTCTACAGACGATCCATCTTCAGGCAGCGGCGTGCCCCCTCAGGGATTCTCTTATCCTGTTGCTGATGACACTGCTCCTCATGATGAGGATGCGAGTTGATTTTGATTATGTGATTGATTGTTGATTGTGCTACTTTGTTCTAGATACGATGTTGATTGCCTGTCCTGGATGGTTGCTACTTTAGACATTATGTTTATTTTCATGCGTTTTGTACTCCTATGATATCTTTTTCATGCTATGTATATGACATTGCTTGAGTTCTATCATATCTTACTTCTTTTTGTGGATTATGATATGGGTTTAAGGGGGAGGTGTTTGTCAGTCCTCATATTTTTTTTTTATATATATATACCTTTTCGGTGTTTGACAAAGGGGGAGAGAGTATTTGAAGTTTAGAGACGAATTGTAAACTCAATATGAAAAAGGGGGAGAAGATATTTGAGATATATCCGTCTTAGGGGGAGGATCCCGATTTCCCTAAAATTATGGATATGAAAGCATTTCTGATCTAAACTTAAATCGTGTTGTCAAACAACAAAAGATTGTTGATACAGTCTGACACGGATGTTGTTTTGATGTTGACACCGATTTAAGTTTCAATCAGATATTGAATTGACTCGGACAAATCAGGGTTGACTTGGTTGACTGATTAATCTGATTGGGAAAAGTCCGAGCAAGGAGCTTGGCACGGAGAAGTCCCGGTGAGTGAAGCGGGCAATTGGAAAGTCCTTGAGTGAAGCCAGGCAATTGGAAAGTCTGGTGAGTGAAGCCGAGCAATGGAAAATCCCAGTGAGTGAAGCCAGGCAATTGGAAAGTCTGGTGAGTGAAGCAGGCAATTGGAAAGTCCCGGTGAGTGAAGCCGAGCAATGAAAGTCTGGTGAGTGAAGCCAATTGAAAGTCCCGTGAGTGAAGCCGGGCAATTGAAAGTCTGGTGAGTGAAGCCAGGCAATTGGAAAGTCCCAGTGAGTGAAGCCGGGCAAGGAAAATCCAGATGGATCAAGGGTGATCGGACATCCGGTGTTGGGAAAGTCCAAGTATGGAAACTTGGCATGTATAGTCGGAGAAGAGCTCGGTAGCTCGGTCTCGGACTGTCGAGGATTAAGGGTAGCAAGCTTGGAAGCTTGCCTCTTAAATCACAGCCTTGGATCGGTCGATGACCGATCCGAAGGTGATCGGTGGCGAACTATCAGAGAAGTGTGTCTGATCGGTCTACGGACCGATCGAAAACACCGAGCATATCTTGTGTTACCGATCGGTCCGCCGACCGATCGGTGAAACTCGATAGCATACTGCGAATACCGATGCTATCAGAGTCGATCTGACCGTCTCGGGACCGTCGATTGATCTGATCGGTCCGAGACCGATCGGGCTTATCTTGTGACACCGATCGAGGACCGATCAAAGTTCTGATCGGTCCGCACCGATCGAACGATCGAAAAAGAGATTTGAGCGTATGGATCGGTCTGCGGACCGATCCATATTATAGTCTGTTTTGCATGCACTTTCTCTGATTCTTTCTGATTCAAAGTTGCTTTTGCCTAAATATTTCTAACCATCTGCTGCAAGATTTTGAGGTGCAGGTTACTGGTAATTTGCAATTGGTTGATTTCAAATTGAGCTTCATTAATAGAGGATACCAGAGAGACTTTTGCTATGTTCCACTGTAAACCTGTTAAAGCAGCAAAGTCGTGGCTGCGATCTGGCGGTGATCTGGCATCGATCAGCTCAACTCATGGTGATTGGGTGGAGCTCAGAGACACCAGTGAAGACCAGAATTCCATTGGTGTGAGCTCAGATGATCAGATGAGAAAGAAGCGTGATTGGCGATGCTATGGCTGGATGCAGAGATTTGCTGCAGTTTGGCAGGGATCCGTTGCGGGCGAAAGGCAGAGATGGCAGAGACATAAAAGGCTGGTTGAAGAGAGGGTTAAGTAGAAGTTTTCTTGGTGAAGAAAAAACACTCTCTGTCGATCAGTGCAAAAGCTTTGACGCTCGGGGCTGTCTCGACTTGCTCTCTGTTTCACTGACCTTCGCGTGACTGTAAGCTTAATTTTCATTCTCCTAAGTCACCAAGCTCAGTAAGTCTTGTGCTATATTCTACATACCTGTTGAGATTTTGTTGAGAGGTCACTCCACCGAGAAGGAGAAAGTTCATAGCCGGGTGTTCACCGGGGTTGATCTACCGAAGATCGGCTTGTCCACCTTACGGACACCGAGGAGTAGGGGCAAGTTATCCCCGAACCTCGTAAACACTTGAGTCACTGTGGTTTGCTTTGTTTCTTCTCTTATTCTTATTCTGTTCTTAACTTGTTTTCCGCTGCGCTAACCACTCGTGTGAGTTTTATCTTTAAGTTTTAGCTTTTGAAGAGGCTATTCACCCCCCTCTAGCCATCCAAGATCCCAACAATTATGTCTCTGTTTTCTACCTTCTGCCCGATTCCATGTAGAGAATTCAGGATATCTTGAATTCGGGCGTGCAAAGAGCTTGCCGTCTCGCCTTCCTGCATTTACAAATTGTACAGTTTATTTAGTAACAAATCACGCTTACTTACCTTGGTTTCCGAGGTGCCTTCGTGAAGTTCGATCAGTTTCTCCCATAGTTCCTTTGCGGAGGATAATGGACCGACTCTGTTGAGCTCTTCTTTGGTAAGACCGCATTGGATGGTGCAGGTGGCTTTTGCGTCGGGTTCCACCTTTTTGATAAATGTTGGCTCCCAATTTTCACAGGATGTGGGCTTACCGTCGGTACCAGTTGGCAGTTCCAGTCCTGTTTTGACGATCATCCAGGTGTCGAACTGGATCTTCAGATATATCTCCATTCGCCCCTTCCAATATCAGAAGTCTTCTCCGGAAAATAGTGGGGGACGAATGGTGCTATATCCTTCTTGTTGGGCCATTCAGATCTAAAAGAACAAAAACAACAAGATCTATTCCAAGACTGAGTCTTGGATTAGTAGTGTAGGAAGAGAAAAAAGAATAACAGGCTCAAGTGGTATTGACCAACTTTGAGCAGAAAATCGATTCGTGAAAAGAAATTAGAATATAGCTATGAGGCTAAATTCTAATCGACTCCGAACAAAACCACAAAAAAAAATTGTCTCGAATAGTGGTTGCACTGATTCAAGACGACCCCGCTCTGATACCAATTTTTGGATCGAGTCCGCGCTAGAGGGGGGGGTGAATAGCGCTCGTGGCTATTTCGTTCGATTCGTAAAACTATCGGAGTAAAATACGCAGCGGAAAATGTAAATAAACACAAACACAGAGACACGGTCGTTTACTTCGTTCGGAGCCTAAGGCGACTCCTACTCGAAGGCCCGCGATCCTTGATCGCTTCCGGTGGGCAACAACTATAAGATCGATAAAAGATTACAAGTTGAAGTACAATAAACGACAGGAAATAATTATACCAATGACAAAGAAATGAAGATTCGGAGCTCCTGGTCGTCGGGCACAAGTAGCAGCACTTCGGAACGTCGTTTGGAGTAGCACGTAGCACTTGAATCCCTTAAGACTTGATCTTTTGAAGTGCTGGTCGAAACCCCCTTATAAAGGGTGTTCAAGGCGCCTTGAAGGCTGTTCAAGGCGCCTCCATGCTGCCGATTCTTCCGCATGGATCAAACTTGATCTAGTCGAACTTCATCCTCTCAAGGCGCCTTATAGCCCTCTCAAGGCGCCTTCCAAGGCGCCTTGGATGAAGCACTTCTTTGCACCCGAGGCGCCTCAAGCTCCATGGAGGCGCCTCGGTTCTGTTCAGGGGCTTTAGGTTGCTCCTTTGCACTGCAAGATATGTTAGTCCCAAACACTATCCCGCAACACAAAGTTAGCACAATAAACATTATAAAGAAGTATAGACAGTCTCCGGACTGTCCGAGTTTCCGACCGGAAACCCTAGGTCGACTCGACGCCTATTCCATCTAAGGAACGCGTCCTCACCTACTCCACTCGGAGATTTTTGCCGGTCGATCCTCCAGATCGACTGGACTTTTGCTCAGCACTCGATGCTTCCGGACTTTCTGCTGGACATCCGCTTCCTGGCAAGTCCAGACTTTCACCTGGTTCGCGACACCAGGACTTTCCACCTAGGGTTACCACCCCCTAGGACTTTTGCCTGAAGCCATCAACCTGCCAAGACTTTCCGCATAGGGTTACCACCCCCTATGACCTAGGGTTACCACCCCCTAGGGTTTTCTCTTTTGCCTAACCGCAGCTAGGACTTTCCTGACATTCTCAAGTAGACTTGTTAGATTACAAAACATCTTAACTTTGAATTCTTTGCCATTATCAAAACACGAGTTCGATCGTCGGATGCTTCCCGCACCAACATAATTTTGATGATGCTAGCCTACTAAACATGTACACTAACATTCACACACAGCACAATATAAAAGCAATAAATAGAAAAACTAATTTTCAACTATTATGGCTTTTATCTATTGTTGTCCTCCGTGTGTCGTCATCCCTAGCTGCTGTCATATTTGGCCACTGCCACCGGGTCTAGTTGTCGCATCCATCTTGCTCCTTGTTCCGCTACGTCTCTGGTCCTTAAAAGGTTCCACACCTTGCAAGATTCGATCCGTGACATAAATAGAATTTTACATTTTTTGATCCTATATTCCTCGAAGGAATGTACATGTAAACTAGATCGAACATAAAATAAAATTTACATCCATCGATTCTATATTCCATAAAAGGAATGTATATGTATCTAGATCAAAAAATAAAATCCTAATAAAACTAAATACAGCTCCTGTTGTATTTTATAATGCAATCATTCACACATAATAAATGCCCTTGACATGTCCAAGGGTCCAATCACACACATAATAACTATAAGCCATAATAGTTGGATCCTGCATCCACAAAGTTAGCACATCCTACTATTAACCTGCCTAAATTATGTATGACATGTGCATAATTAAACTAATACCAAATACACAGAGGCAAAACCCTAGCTCTGATACCAATTGTTGGTTGCTACTCGGAAAACCCAATGGCTCCACTGTACAAAAATTTTGTACGTGATCTAAATTTTTCCTAGCTACCATGTGTTCTTTTAAGTTAAACTTGTATCTCTTGCGGAACTTAACACTTTTGATTCCAAGTTTAACTTATATGTTCTTTTAGGTTTAGATTTAGATCTCCTGCGGAACTTAACACGTTTGACCCAAATCACCTAGGTTATAAATTCAATTAAATATTAGTTTCCAAAATTGGCTTCCAGTACTGCATGGCGAGGCACTTGGCCTTCTTGGATATGGGAGCAACCACCACCGACTAGACAAAGACTTTTAAGGAAAGTTAATATTTAATTTTCTTATATAACTCTAGGTTAACCAAAAGGAACAATCAAATCACAAGGAAAAAGAAAAAGAACACAACACCGAAATTAAATTTGAAAAATAAGAATCGAATGCCTCTTGTATTTGGTATTTATTCAAAGAAAAATTAACTAGTATGATGCGGAAATTAAATACTAGTTATACCTCTTCCTTGTATGCTAAAAACCTCGAGATCTTCTGCCGTATCCCTCGCCTCCTCTTGGACGTCGAGTGGGCGACGATCCTTCAAGACGAACACCACCCGAAGAGCTTCTCCTCCTTCTCTAGAATTCGGCCACCACCAACACAAAGGAGCAAAAGAGAGCAAAGGGAAGAGAGGGAGAGGGCCGGCCACTTGATGATCTCCAACAACACAATATCAATTATTATGTTTTTCAAGGCCTCCCCTTCCCCCCTTTTTATATTAGTTTCCCAACGGAAAATTATGGAAAGAGTTTTATAAAAAATTAGACTCATTCCTATTTCCTTTTATTTTTTTTTTCTTTTTCTTTCCTTTTAATTAATCAATCCTAGATTGATTTATTAATTAAACAACAATTTGTTGATGTTTAATTATTTGACCGGCCCCTTGCTTGGGCACCAAGCAAGGTGGCCGACCACTTATTAAAAGGGAAAGAAAAAAAAAATTTATAAAATTTTAATAGAAGAAAACTTCTAATAAAATTTTACAAACTCTTTTTTTTTTCTAATGTGGAAATTAAAAGAAAAGTTTTAAAATCTAAAACCAAGTTTTAAAATTTAAAACATCTCTAATAATATTTCTTTTTAAAAGAAAGTTTTATAAATTTTATAACTCTCTTTTAAAACCTTGTGGCCTAATTTAAATTAGGAAAATTTTATAAATTTTTTAAATCTCTCTTTTTACAAATTATAAATATCTGAGGAAATTTAAAAATTTAAAAACAACCTTCATAATTTAAATATTGTGGCCGGCCCCCTTGCCCAAGGCAAGGGCCGGCCACTTCTAGAGAATATGTGGCCGGCCATTGCTTGGTCACCAAGCAATGAACCGGCTCCATCTTGGACACCAAGATAGACTTTTCTTTGGATGGACTTGAGTCTTTATTGAGGCTACAACAGGGACCCAGAAGAGAAATTGATTTTGGCCTTCCGATGAGCTTGAGTATCCCGTGCTCGCCCCGAACACACAACTCAAGTTCATCGATAATAACTCATTCCACTAGAGAGTTATTACCGCACTACCGCACCAATCCCAAATTACATTATGGGCTCCTTCTTATCATGAGTGTGTTAGTCTCCTTGTGTTTAAGATTACGAATGTCCACTAATTAAGTGAGTTACTGACAACTCATTTAATTAATATCTAGCTCCAAGAGTAGTACCACTCAACTTTATTGTCATGTTGGACTAGGTCCACCTGCAGGGTTTAACATGGCAATTATTATGAGCTCCTCTTGGGGACATTCTCAACCTAGATAACTAGGACACAGATTCCTTCTATAATCAACAACACTTACTATAAGTAATATCATTTCTCAACTTATCGGGCATATTGATTTATCGAGCTAAACCTCACCCTTTGATAAGTCAAAGAAATAAATATTAAATATACATGCTTGTTATTATATCAGGATTAAGAGCACACACTTCCATAATAACTAAGGTCTAGTTCTTTTACTAAGTCAGTACAAAAAGAACTTACCTAAATGATCCTACTCAATACACTTAAAGTGTATCAGTGTAATTTATTAGTTAAGATAAACTAATACTTAATTACACTACGTCTATTCTGATGGTTTGTTCCTTTCCATCTTAGTCGTGAGCAATTGTTTATAATTTATAGAGAACCGACAACATGATCTTCTAAGTGTGACTCCACACTCCATGTTATCTACTATATAAATTAATTGAACAATTACATTTAACAAATAAATGTAAACATTTGACCAATGTGATTCTTTATTTCAAAATAAATGTGTACAAAAGCTAAACTTTTAAGTATACACTCCAACATTATGCACATATCATACATAATTTAGGCAGGATAGTAGTAGGATGTGCTAACTCTTTGGTTGCAGGCTCCAACTATTATGGCTTATAGATGTTGTGTGTGATTGGACCCTTGGACATGTCAAGGGCATTATTTTGTGTGCATGATTGTATGTATTGAATATAGCAGGAGCTGTATTATTTTTAGAATTTTATTTTTTCGATCTAGAATACATGTACATTCCCTCGTGGAATATTGGATCGATATATGTAAAATTCTATTTTTGTCACGGATCAGATTCTTGCAAGGCGTGGTACTTTTGGAGCCCCAAAGGCACAGCGGAATAAGAAGCAAGATGGATGCGATGACTCGACCCGATGGCGGTGCATAAAGATGGCAGCAGCTAGGGTTGGAGAACATGGAGGACAGTAATAGATAAATACCATAATAGTTGGAAAATGATTTCCATATTTATTGTTTTTATTTACTGTAATGTGTGTGTATGCATGTGATGTATGCTAGCATAGGTTAAAATCCTCATTTTTAAATAACTAAGTGGGTGAGGGATTTTAATAAATCTCATAGTCTCCATTACTGGTTTGTAAGTGATGCAACAAGCTTGCGTGTTGGCTCTGAGTGCCTCCCTCCACAACGGATGGGCTTGTTGCGGATCACTAGATCAAATTTCCTTAATGGATGGTTATAGGAAATTATTTAGGAGCGTGTGATCTTCTCCAACTGAAGGGGCACAATCCTATTTAATGGACTTAGTATCAAGTAATGGTATACACTTAGACGCATTCAATAGTATCCTCCCCAACAGAGTCACTGCTATTGTATTGTGTGACCAAAGTGAAACCAACTATTAATTTTATTTGTCATAAAGTTAGGATGACAAGATAATAAAATTAATGGGTTACACCCTCCACTTACAAATGTTGAATTTGTATACGTCCACACTAACGTGGCATGCAATATTCACGGTGATTTGAGGTGTTGGTTAATTTAAAATAGTATTGTTTGAGGAATCAATATTATTTTAAATTTAGAGTCTTGACCAAAGTTTATTTTTGTGATTCTTAGGATGACTTTCAACCCACTGGCCATTATACTGAACGAGAACAAACTTACTGATCCTAACTATATTAATTGGAAAAGAAACCTGGACATTGTTCTTACTGCTGAAAGCTATAAGTTTGTACTGACTGAGGTTTTCCCTGATGCACCTGACGGTGACTCTACCCCAGAGGAGATTGAGTATCATAAGAAATGGGTAAAAGCTGATGAGATGGCGCGGTGTTACATTTTGGCATCAATGTCAAATGTATTGCAACATCAACATTAGGATTTACCAACAGCTTATGATATAATGAACAATCTCAAAGAACTCTTTGGGCACCAGAGTCGGACTGCTAGGCAAGAGGCAATGAGAAAGCTAATGACAGCCACCATGTCTAAGGGGACACCCGTAAGGGATCATATCCTCAAAATGATGGCCTATCTGAACGAAATACAAATTCTTGGAGGAGAAATTGATAGGGAAACTCAGGTCGATATAATTCTCCAAACGCTACCCAAAAGTTTTGAGCAGTTCCGCCTGAACTATAACATGAACAAAAGAGAGTATACATTGGCGGAACTTCTGACAGAACTATAGGCAGCAGAAGGTATATTTCGTTAAAGTTCTCAGATTCACTATGCTAAAAATGGTTCTACTTCTAAGCCAAAAGGCAAGAAGAAGAAGAAACAGGTCTTTTCAGCAGAGAGAGTGAATAAACCTCAGGGTACTGGACAAAAAGATGGAATGAAGAAGCCGAAGGGAAAGTGCTTCATCTGCAAGCAGTCAGGACATTGGAAGGCGGACTGCCCTTGTAGGAATCAGAACAATAAAGGTATATCTCATGCTCTAGTAGTTGAAACATGATTAGCGGTGTTATCTACCAACACCTGGTCTGTAGATACGGGAGCCACTGATCATGTCTGCAATTCTTTGCAGGGGTTCTAGGAAACCCGATGACTATTTCAAGGAGATATAACCGTCTACATGGGGAATGCTACTAAGGTGGCGGCTGTTGCAGTGGGAGACGTCTACTTATCTTTTGATAGGAATAGAAATTTGATTTTAAGAAATTGTCTTTATGTACCCAGTTTTAGAAAGAATTTAATTTCAGTTTCTAAACTGTATTTGGATGGATATTCAGTTTCCTTTAGTAACAATGTGGTTATAAAGAGAAATAAGGTGATTATCTGTTCTGGTGCATTGGTAGGCAATTTATATACTTTAAATCCAATTTCTCCCACAAAGCAAAATATGGAAATTAATAACATATCTTCTAACTCTAATAAGAGAAAAGAACCTTCGGAAATGAACCAAACGTATCTTTGGCATCTAAGGCTTGGTCATATTAACTTAAGTAGGATTCAAAGGCTTGTAGCCGATGGACTCTTGGGTTCATTAGAGTTGGAAAACTTACCAACATGTGAATCCTGCTTGGAAGGTAAAATGACCAAGAGACCTTTTAAGGCCAAGGGGTATAGAGCCAAAGATGCATTAGAATTGGTTCATTCTGATTTGTGTGGTCCTATGTCTATCCAGGCAAGAGGTGGTTATGAATACTTCATCTCTTTTATAGACGATTATTCAAGATACGAATTCATTTACCTGATGCACCGCAAGTCTGAATGCTTTGACAAGTTCAAAGAATATAGGGCTGATGTGGAGAACCATCTTGGTAAAAGTATCAAGCTAAGACACTACGGTCTGACCGTGGTGGCGAATGCCTCTTTGGAGAGTTTAGGAATTGCTTATCAGAAGTCGGGATTCGATCCCAATTGTCTACACCTGGTACACCCCAGCAAAATGGTGCGGCGGAACGAAGGAATAGGACTCTTATAGAAATGGTTAGATCGAAGATGAGTTATTCAAAATTACCAAATTCATTTTGGGATATACCTTGGAAACAGCTGTGTACATTCTGAATATGGTACCTTCTAAAATAGTTCCTTCTACTCCCATGGAATTATGGAATGGGCGTAAGCCTAGTCTGAATCATATCCGGATATGGGGTAGTCCAGGACATGTGCTGAAGGGAGATACTGACAAGTTGGAATCACGTACAGAAGTTTGTCTGTTTGTGGGATATCCTAAGGGAACGAAAGGTGGTTTATTTTATAATCCTAAAAATCAGAAGATCATTATTAGCACCAATGCTCGATTTTTAGAAGAAGATTATGTAATGAACCATAAGCCCATAAGTGAAATAGTTCTAGAAGAAATAAGAGAGGACACGTCTACTTTAATACCAATAGTACAAGATGAAGTACCACAAGAAACTACAACATGTGTCACACATGATAGACAGCCACAGACGGTGCCTCATCGTCGTGGGAGGGTTGTAAGGCAGACTGAGAGATTCATGTTTTTGGGAGAGTCTTCGGACTTGATCTCGGGTAAACATGAACATGATCCTCGGACATATGACGAAGCACTCCAAGATATAGATGCAGTATCTTGGCAAAAGGTAATGAATTCATAAATAGAATCTATATATTCTAATAAGGTCTGGGAGCTTGTAGAACCACCTGATGGTGTAAAAGCCGTTGGATGCAAGTGGATCTACAAAAGGAAAAGAGGGACAAACGGGAAGGTAGAAACCTTCAAAGCAAGGCTTGTTGCGAAAGGGTATACTCAGAAAGAGGGAATCGATTATGAGGAGACTTTTTCGCCGGTAGCCATGCTTAAGTCTATCCGGATACTCTTATCCATTGCCGCTCATATGGATTATGAGATTTGGCAAATGGATGTCAAGACAGCATTCCTTAACGGAAGTCTTGAAGAAAACATCCATATGAAGCAACCAGAGGGATTCATTGAAAAAGGCAAAGAGCATCTAGTGTGCAAGCTCAATCGGTCTATTTATGGACTGAAGCAAACTTCGTGATCTTGGAACATCCGGTTTAATGAAGTAATCCAGTCATATGGATTTATTCAGTGTCCGGATGAGTCTTGTGTATACAAGAAGTGTAACGAAAACGTGGTGGTATTTCTTATACTATACGTAGATGATATTTTGTTAATTGACAATAATGTCAAGGTATTATCGGACGTAAGGGTATGGTTGTCCAAACAGTTTGATATATAGGACTTAGGAGAATGTGCACACATTCTTGGGATCAAAGTTATAAGGGATTGCAAGAAAAGAATGTTGTGTCTATCCCAAGCTCTATATATAGATAGAATCCTTGCTCGTTTTAGCATGCAAAACTCCAAGAAAGGTTTCTTACCTTTCAGGCTTGGAGTAGCCTTATCTAAAGAGATGTCTTCGAAAACATCAAAGGAGATAGAGGACATGAAGGTAGTTCCTTATGCTTCGGGTGTAGGAAGCCTTATGTATGCAATGCTGTGTACGAGACCTGATATCTGTTTTACCGTGTGCATGGTTAGCAGATATCAGAGTAACCCTGGACAAGGACATTGGACTGCTGTGAAGCATATATTAAAGTACCTGAGAAGGACTAGAGATTATATGTTAGTCTATCAAGCAGACGATTTGCTCCCTGTGGGTTACACAGATTCAGACTTCCAATCAGATAGGGACAATAGTAAGTCTACGTCAGGCTATGTGTTTACTCTAGGAGGTGGAGCCATTGCATGGAGGAGTGTTAAGCAGAAATGCGTCTCAGACTCAACCATGGAAGCTGAGTATGTGGCAGCCTCTGAGGTAGCCAAAGAGGCTATATGGCTCAGGAACTTTCTTAATGGAGTTAGATGTGATTCCTGGTTTGCCCAAGATCATCACAATTTATTGTGATAATAGCGGTGCAGTTGCAAACTCGAAGGAACCATGAGCCCATAAAGCAAGTAAACATATAGAGCACAAGTACCACCTGATACGAGACATCGTCAAGCGAGGAGAAGTTGTCGTCGCCAAGATTGTATCAACAGATAACCTGGCAGATCCTTTCACTAAGGCCCTTCCAGCGAAAGCTTTTGATCGACATGTGGAGGGGATGGGAATCAGATGTATGGCAACAGATATGGCAACTTAGGCTTTTAGTATAAGTGAGAGATTGTTGGAATGTATACTAAAAGCCTAGCTTTTGTAAACATTTATTTTGAAATAAAAGAATCATATTTGGTCAATATCTACATTTATTTGTTAAATGTAATTGTTCAATTAATTTATATAGTAGATAACATGAAGTGTGGTGTCACACTCAGAAGATCATGTTATCGGTTCTTTATAAATTATAAACAGTTGCTCACGACTAAGATGGAAAGGAACAAACCATCGGAATAGTCGTAGTGTAATTAAGTATTAGTTTATCTTGATTAATAAATTACACTGGTACACTATAAGTGTATTGGGTAGGACCATTTAGGTAAGTTCTTTTTGTCTGACTTAATAAAAGAACTATACCTTAGTTATTATGAAAGTGTGTACTCTTAATCCTAATATAATAACAAGCACATATATTTAATATTTATTTCTTTGACTTATCAAAGGGTGAGGTTTAGCTCGATAAATCAATATGCCTGATAAGTTGGGAAATAATATTACTTATAGTGTGTGTTGTTGATTATAGATGGAATCTGTGTCATAGTTATCTAGGTTGAGAATGTCCCCAAGAGGAGCTCATAAGGATTGTCATGTTAAACCCTGCAGGTGGACTTAGTCCGACATGACATTGAAGTTGAGTGGTACTACTCTTGGAGCTAGATATTAATTAAGTGAGTAGTCAGTAACTTACTTAATTAGTGGACATTCGTAATCTTAAACACAGGGAGACTAACACACACATGATAAGAAGGAGCCCATAATGTAATTTGGGATTGGTGTGGTAGTATGATAATAACTCTCTAGTGGAATGAGTTATTATCGATGAACTTGAGTTGTGTGTTCGGGGCGAGCACGGGATACTCAAGCTCATCGGAAGGCCAAAACCAATTTCTCCTATAGGTCCCTGTCGTAGCCTAATTATAGCCTCAAGTCCATCCAAATGTAAGGCTCTTCTTGGTGTCTAAGAAGTGAGCCAGTCCAATGCTTGGTGACCAAGCAAGGGCCGCCCACATCCTCTTTTATAGGGGACGACCCTTTGCTTGGTGACCAAGCATGAAGGGGACGACCACAATATTCAAACAAGGAGGGTTGTTTTTGAATTTTTAAAATCTTCTCTTTGTAGAAAACTATAAGTTTTAAAAGAGATTTTTTAATTTTAAAAACTTTCCTTATTTGAATTTGGCCACATGTTTTAATAGAGAGTTTTAAAAGTTTTAAAACTTTCCTTTTTTAACCATCCTCATGGTTTAAGAAAAAAAAGAAGATAAGTTTTAAAATTAAAATTTTCTATCATCATGTTAAAAAAGAAAATTTTAAGAGTAGTTTTAAATTTTAAAACATGGTTTTAATTTTTAGAACTTTCCTTTTTAACTTCTACTTTAGGAAAAAGAGCTTGTAAATTTTATAAGAGGATTTCTTCTTGTAAAATTTTAAAAATTATATTTCCTTTTTCCCTTGATGAGGTGGTCGGCCACCTTGCTTGGTGCCCAAGCAAGGGGCCGACCATAATTAAAAATAAAAATCATCACAAAAATTAAGGTTAGTGATTGATTCAATCAAGAGGAAAGAAAAGGAAAAACAAAAAGGGAAAAGGAAAAACTAGAGGATGATTTTATTTTTTGTAAAAAGTTTTTCCTTATTTGTCTTGGGCAAGTAATATAAAAGAAGGGGTGAGGGGGCTTAATGAGACACAACTCTTATTCTTTTGCTTGAAGACCCTCTTGGTGTGGCAGGCCCTCTCCCTTCTCTTTTCCCTTTTGCTCTCTTCTCCTTGGTGGTGGTGGTGGCCAGATTTTAGTAGAAGAGGAAGAAGCTTTTGGGTGGTGTTCATCTTGGAGGATCGTCGCCCACACGACGTCCAAGGCGAGGTGAGGAATACGGCAGAAGATCTCGAGGTCATTAACTTACAAAGAGAAGTTATAACTAGTAGTTTTCCTCCGCATCATACTAGTTATTTTCTTTGTAAGAATTCTAAATACAAGAGGCAATTAGATCTAATTTATCGAATTTATTTTTCGAATTTAGTTTTTCTTATTTTTGAATTTGTGATTCGATTGTTCTTTTTGGTTAACCTAGAGTTATTTAAGGAAATTAAATATTAGCTTTCCTTAAAAGGCTTTGACTAGGTGGTGGTGGTTGCTCCCATATCCAAGAAGGTCATGTGCCTCGCCATGCAGTCCAGGAAGCCAATTTTGGAAATTAATATTTAATGGAATTAATAACCTAGGTGGATTTGAATTAATAGTGTTAAGTTCCACTTGCGATTCAAATCTAAACCATTAAGAACAGATAAGTTAAATTTGGAATCAATGATGTTAAGTTCCATCTGCGATTTCTAATTTAACTTCTAAAGAACACAATAGGTTATTTATGGAAAGGTTCGACACTTGTACAAAAAATTTTGTATAGTGGAGCCGGTACGTTTTCCTAGGACTAACCAACATTTCTCCCCTCTAGGGTCGGCGCTCCATCTCCCCTTGGTGGCCGAGGCTTGGAGGAGAAGAAAAAGAAGAGAAAAAGGACCTAGGTGGTCGGTGGTTTGGAGGAAAAGAAGAAGAAGGAGGCACCCCTTTTTTCTTTGCATTCTTTGGTGGTAGGTGGCTTAGAAAGGAAGAAGAGGTTGTTTTGTCTTTGTAGATCGTCGCCCACACGATGTCTAAGAAGAGGAGAGGAATACAGCAGAAGATCAAGAGGTCTTAGCATACAAGGAAAGGTACAACTAGTTCTTATTGCACAGTGCAATTAGTTTGTTTTTCTTTGTATGGATCCTGAACACCAACACAAGAGGCCAGTGATCTTGAGCTTCGATCAAGGTGCCCTTTGATCAATCAAGAACTTGCTTGACTGATCAAACACATGTCTGATTGAGCATGTGGGTTGCTAGGAAAAGTTCTGTGCTTGTACAAATTTTTGTATAGGGATTTACATAGAACGGAATTCCCAGCGCCAACAATTGGTATCAGAGCAGATTTTCTACCTCTGAGTATTTGGTTTTTGGTTAAATTATGCACTGTTCATATATAATTTAGACAGGATAATAGTAGGATATGCAAAATAGATTAACTCTATGGTTGCAAGCATCCTAGTTCCAACTATTATGGCCTATTGTATTTGTATGTGACTTGAACCCTCGGGCATGTCGAGGGTATTTTATGTGTGCATGATTGTAATTATTAAATACAGCCAGAGCTGTATTAGTTTATTTTATATTTTGTTCGATCTAGATTATATATACATTCCTTCGTGGAATATAGGATCGATAAATGTAATTTTTTATTTCTTATTGTTGCGGGTTGCTATGCGTGGTGCTACCTTGAGGACCGGAGGCGCGGCAAAGAAGGAAGCAAGATAGATGTGATGACATAAACCCTAGGGTTGGCGGCTAGGTTTTCTCCTCCTCACCTAGCTAGGGTTGGCGGGGGCTATAACTTCCCCCCCCCCTCCTGCCAGTGGAGGCGGTATTACACTCTACTATACATAGCGTACGTACGAATAGTTTCTTTATTTTTTTCTTTCAAAACAACGGAAGTAATTTGTTCATTTAAATCATAACTGATCGTACCAGTATGCTTAACATGGTTATAAACTTAAAAAAATCATAATCATCCATTCCTAACATAAGCGTAAGTAGAAATGGTCATGCAAGTCACCAACATAAAATAAACATAAGCAGGTCATTTATTTTCTTTAGCCAAGCCACCACCACACACATCTCTTGCCCCTCCTGCTGCTCCTTTAGTTTATCCATCCTTTACCTTTATCTGTGGTACAAGGAAAGTAAGCTATGAGCACACAAAGCTCAGTAAGATCCTTTCCTACTCACAAAAACCGTACATATCATATAAGAGAAATCATATCACAAATCATAGCATGAATGAAAACTCATACCATAGCATAAATGACAATCATATCATATCATAAAGTGAGCATCACATCTTGGCATAAACTTATCAGATCATAGCCTAAAATAAACATCATATCATGACATAAACTTATCATGGCACAAATGACATTCATAGCATAATGTAAAGTAAGCATCATAACATATCATGTCATATCATAATAATAAGCATCGTGACATATCATATCATAGTATAAAGAACATCCTATCATAGCATGTGAGTAGCATCATATCATATCATTCCATATCATAAATATATATGCATGATGTCCTTTAAATCATGGATGATGTCATGTGCAAGATGATTTTCAAAACATGCTTCATGTCATGTGCAAATGTCTTAAAAATAATATCATATAGTACTTAAAAATAATCTCAACATGAGGGGGCCCGACTTAGTACCACATACATACATAAATGCGCGCATCCTAAGTAGACCCAAGGTAGCTAGTCTTGAACCTACTAGGAAACTAGGCCCGTAGCTCGACCTAGGGGCACGTAAGGAGCCCACCCTTTACTAGGCCCGTTTATTAGTCCATCGACCTAGGGGCGCATAAAGAGCCCACCCTTTTGGTACAAGCCATACAAAGTAAAATATTATGTCATATACATATCATATACATGTCATTCATAGCATATCATATTCATATCATTCATAACATATCATGTACATGTCATTCTTGGCATATCATATTCATGTCGTTCATAGCATATCATGTACATGTCATTCATAGCATATCATATTCATGTCAATCATAGCATATCATGTACATGTCATTCATAACATTTCATATTCATGTCATTCATAACTTTTCATAACATAAAGAGTGCTCTTAGTCCCACTTGATAGGGAAGCAACTCTTAGGCCTTTCACTTAGCTTTTCATAAAGAGTGCTCTTAGTCCCAACAATAAGGAAGCATCTCTTAGGCCTTTTCTTTGATTTCATAAAGCATTCATACTTGAGCATTTTACATATCATAGGAGACATTTTCATGCATGATTCATAAGCATACATAAATGATCATTTAACACATCATGAAAAAAAAATATAAGAATGCATGGAACATAAGTTGGCATCTCCTAATTCATATCATGGCAAAGTGAAGCACATAAAGAGTCATAATTGGGTCTCAACATTAACTTGCTAAGGGTGGCCGAAACATGCAAGGGTCCACCTAGATTGCAAGAAATCATAATAGCATATAAACCCTAAATCAATTTCATAACATTGATCCTAAGGTGCATCATAAGTATATTAAATTTTGGTTCCAAGCTTCCTAGGTCTAAACTTCATAAGGTGGCCGAAACATACAGGGCCTAGATCTAGGTTACAAATAGCATACAAACATGTGAACCCAATACAATTTTCATAATATTTATTCTAAGCAACAACATGAGCATATTGAGTTTAGGTTTCAAGCTTCCTAGGTCCACAATTATAAGTGTCCGAATGTCCTAAATGTGAAGCTAGGTTCTCCACCAAATTCAAGCATGAGGATATCATATTAATTTCATATCATATCATGGGAAAAATCATGAGCATGTTAGAGTTGAGTTTAAGCTTGTCTAAGCCTTAAATTTCATCTTGGCCGAAAGTTAAAAAGTGTGAAGACCTAGTTCTAAACAACATGAAATCTTAAGTACATCAAGTTATCTTCATATCATATCATGAGGAAGATCTTAAGCAAGTTAGATTTGAGATTGAGCCTCACTAGGGTTTTAATTTCTTCCAAGGCCGAAACCCTAAGGTAAGTTCTCCTAGTTCCAAGCAACATACAAGCATGAAGCAATCAAGGAACATTCATAACATATCATAAGAGAGATCCTAAGCATGCTAGTTTTGAGTTTGAGCTTCTCTAGGGTTTGTAATCCCTTCATGGCCGAAAGCCTAAGGTGAAGTTCACCTAGGTTTAAGCAACAAACAAACATTAAATATAAAGGAACATTCATAACATATCATAAGAGAAATCCTAAGCATGCTAGTTTTGAGTTTGAGCTTATCTAGGGTTTGTAATCCCTTCATGGCCGAAACCCTAAGGTGGGGTTCACCTAGGTTTAAGCAACAAACAAACATGAAATATCAAGGAACATTCATAACATATCATAAGAGAAATCCTAAGCATGCTAGTTTTGAGTTTGAGCTTCTCTAGGGTTTGTAATCCCTTCATGGACAAAAGTTTCAAGGAAAAACTTGTTAGTTAGAGCCCTAGAGCCAATCATTTGATGATTGTATGGACTCATTGTATCATATTCTTGTATATTAATAAAGGCATTTGTTTGGTTATTATACTTATTTGTATTAGTGCCAAATAGACTAAGTATAATAGCGTCCTTGAGTAGAAGGTTCATACCTATATCAATCGATTAGTTGAATCGATAGTGAGATGATATAGGGAACAATACTCTAAATCATTTCTAGTCGAGTATTAACATTCAGGGACAATGTTAATACAATAAGACTAGCATGTAGGTCAGCTCGATGACTTGATCTCACAAGTCATGGATATAGAGATATCAAGCTGACACATGGGTATGCATTAGAGAATGTATACTGAATGACCCTCCATGAGAAAGTATCATGGATCGTTATATGAGTGTCATATACTTTCTCATGTGGCTATTAGTATGACTATTAGTCCTTTGACCTGAAGTCACCATGGATCCCTACATAAGGAGTTATGTATTTTGGTTTCGTCAAACGTCACCCGTAACAGGGTGGACTATAAAGGCGATTACTGGGTATATAACGAATTATGCAGAGGGATGTGAGTGATGTAGATGGAATCTATCCCTCCCATATGACGGGAGCGACATCGCTATTCTTGATAGAGTGAGACCACTAAGTGCATGGCCATGCCCAAATGAGTCAACATTAGATGTTGAGCTCATTTGATCGAGTGAGTCTACTTGGAGTTCAAGATTTATATTAATTAGAGGATGACACGGTCTATGCCTCATATTGATCAATCTAGATGTCTAGGATAGAAGGACAATGTCACATGTTGTGAGGAGTCACAATTAGTAGTCACAAGGTGATGTCGGATCTCGACATTCTTGTAACTTGGGTAGTAATGATGTGTTGCTAGATACCGCTCATTACTTATGCTCCTAAATGGGTTTAGGGGCATTGCCAACGTTACAAGAACCTATAGGGTCACACACTAAGGGCAAATAGATGGAGACTAGGTTCATTTGATGAACCTAAATGATTACGTTCATATGATGAACCAAATTGGATTAAAAGTAATCCAAAGTAGGATAATTGAGTTGGACTCAAGTTGGTTCATGTGTTAAGTGAGTCTAATTTGGACTTAGACTCATTTAATTAATTTAATTCAATGAATAGAGATTCATTAAATTAAAATTGGCTTGAACCAATGGTTAGATTAGATCAACCAAGGGATAGAAGTGGTCAAGTTTGACTTGACTTAAGTAGGAAGATGAAGAGTCATGTTTTTGACTTGACTTTGACTTGACCAATGCCACATCATCAAGGCCTCTTCATTTGGTCAAGTTTGACTTGACCAAATGCCACCTCATGGGAGTTACCAAGAGTTGTGACTCTTGATATTCCATGGGGGTTACAAGGTTTAATGTGGCCGGCCACTTTGAGTGTAAAATGAATGTTTTATTTTTCATTCAAGGCTAATTGATTTTCATCTTCTTCCTCTTGCTCACAATTCTTCTCTCCCTCTTCTCCTTCTTGCCGAGACCTTACTTGAGTGCTAGCACACTCTAAGGTTTCTTCTCCATCTCTTGCTTGTGTGGATACAAATAGAGAAGTGTCTACTTTGACACTTTTGAGATCCGGCGAACCAAGGACAAGCGGGATTGCGAAGGGCTTCGCTACAAAGGTATAAATGGTTTATCTTAATGTAGATCTACTGTAGATTAAAGGTTTTCAAACTCGTACTCGTATTTTCGTTTGGTTTTACCTTGCACGAGATCCGTGGCTTGGGCGATTCGGGGTTTCCGCGACACGAAAAGCGGTTTTCGCGGCCCGAAAAACCCAACAGTGGTATCAGAGCCACGTGCAAGGCTTGTACGAGTTTGTTTTTATTTTTATGAAAAATAAAACCTTCTGTGATTTTCTGTAAAAATTAGTTTTTTATGATTTTATGGGTAATTTTTCCGTAGAAGCGAAGCACAAGTGTCTCGGCACTTGTAGGCTTCGGCTACCGGAAAGATTTTTCCAAAACGGCTTCGTTTTGCCCCAAATCCTTTTGGGACAGCGGGCTTGGGTGCCATTAGATCGCAAAGGAGCAACTCACGATGGTTAGATCGTGGGTAGGGGTACTGCCCCTAACCCCGCAAGGGGATTTGCTCTGCGATTGCACCCGAAATCGCTAAAAACGAACCCGCCGGGAAGATTTTTCCGAAACGGCAATGTCTCGGCCCAAATCGTTTTGGGACAGCGGGTTTAGGCGCTGTAGGATCGCAAAGGAACCCTCGCGATGGTTAGATCGCGGGTAGGGGCGAAGCCCCTGGCCCCGCAAGGGGATCCGTTCCGCGATTGCGCCCGAAACCGCTAAACGGGTTCGCCGGGAAATTGTACTCGTAAAATTGTAAAAATTAATTTTAAAATTACAGAAAATTATGAAATATATAATTTTGAATTATATATTAATTTTGTGATAGTCATGGCCCAAAAACCCAATATGATTGGATTGTGTTGTAATTTATAATACGGCCTGCGTGCCGTTATTTGTTTGCGAGTGTTGTATTATATTCGCGACCTGCGCGTCGTGCCTTTTCTTATATTCTTGTTGTAAATTAGATTTAGACTCGAATGTAACTCGAGTTTCAAATTGTAATGTACAAATTGGAGCGGTGGAGGGTCCACACGAGACGGAGTTCCGAGGCGGGCACGAGCAACACAAGGTGGTCAAAGGGAGGAGCTTGGAGAAGCTGTTGACCCTAGGTTGACCATTCGATCTTCTCATTGGCTTGAGAAGATCGTAGTAGGGCCATGACTAAATCACAAATATATATTAATTAGATAATTGCTTATGTATATGATGCATGTTTAATAAGTAATTAATTAATTAGTGCCTTACGATTAGATTAGATCTAAGTCGTGCACATGATGCACCCTTGCGATTAGATTAGATCTAAGTCATGCACAAGATGCATCCTTTTTCGATTAGATTAGATCTCGATCGAACCAACTCTAAATGCCTAACCGTGCCGTGATACCTATCACTACCTCGATCACATGTATTGTTGAATCTGCCAAAGCAGAGCAATACATATTATCTTGGTAGGGTACGGAGGGACAATCTTGGTCCCATCTATCAACGCATGAGTGAATACAAACTCAATTAGATTGAGTATTCATAGTTACTCGGTTGGATCGAGTCAACTATAGGCATTCTTCCAATAGTTAGAAAGATAGGTCAATATCACATCTATATTAATTCTCGGGCGTATTAGCCAAAGCTAACTCGAGTTTTAATATAAATGCGGATATTGATTCTATAAACAAGAGTTGCATAGAGATGTAATTGGTAATCGTTACCTACCGATCATACTAAGCCTTGGGCGTATTAGCCAAAGCTAACTCAAGGGTTAGTATGATGTGGATCTTGTCCCACAAGAATTATAGAATTCAGTGGGAGCATCATTTAATTAAAGGCCTAATTAAATGATTTTTAAAGAATATGATATTTATTTCTGCAAATTTTCTGTTGTAGATAACCATAACGTTGAACACGAATTCCTTCTCCCTGCGATCTGTCCTTGAGAAGGACAAGCTCAACGGAGCGAATTTCTGGACTTACAGGAACTTGAGAATAGTTCTCACCGAGGAACGCATGCTGGAGCGGCCCATTCCGGAGGCTCCTCCCGCCAATGCCCATGAGCCGACAAAGATGCTTATAAGAAGCATCAAGACGACGCATTAGATGTGTCGTGTCTAATGCTCGCGACCATGAACTCAGAGCTTCAGAAGCAACATGAGTTGATGGGCGCTTACGATATGGATGAGCATCTTCGCCAACTATATCAGGGACAAGCGAGGCATGAGAGATTTGAGATCTCGAAGGCACTGTTTCAGTGCAAGATGTCAGACGGGGCTCCTGTAGGTCCTTATGTACTCAAGATGATTGGGTACATAGAGAACCTACAAAGACTGGGGTTTCCACTTGGTCAAGAGCTGGCCACTGACTTGATCTTGCAGTCCTTGCCGGATAGCTATAGTCAATTCGTTCTCAACTATAACATGAACGAGATTGACAAGCCACTGCCCGAGCTACTTAGTATGTTACGAACTGCTGAGATTAACTTTAAGAAGGTTAAGCCCATTCTGATGGTCCAAAAGCACAAGGGCAAGGGCAAGCCCAAAGGTAAGGGAAATTCCCAAACCAAGGGCAAAGGCAAGGCACTGAAGCCTAAAGGAGGGGTCGCCAAGGATGCTACCTGCTTCCATTGCGGTCAGACCGGGCACTGGAAGAGGAACTGCAAGGTATACTTGGAGGATCTGAAGAAGAAGCGAAGTGAGACTTCCACTTCAGGTATATATGTTATAGAAGTCAATCTATCTATTTCTACATCATGGGTATTAGATACTGGATGTGCTTCTCACATTTGTACTGATGTGCAGGTGCTGAGAAATAGCAGAGCATTGGCAAAGGGCGAGGTGGACCTACGAGTAGGCAATGGAGCACGGGTTGCTGCTATTGCTGTAGGAACTTATCAGCTATCTCTACCCTCTGAGCTTGTATTAGATTTAGATGATTGTTGTTATGTGCCTGCTCTTACTAAGAACATAGTTTCAGTTTCTTGTTTAGACAAGAAAGGATACTCTTTTATAATAAAAGACAAATGTTGTTCTGTTTATTTAAAAGATATGTTCTATTGTAGTGCACCACTAATAAACGGACTCTATATTCTAGACCTTGAGAGCCCTATCTATAACATTAGTACCAAGAAGTTCAAGTCAAATGACATGAACCAAACATACCTCTGGCACTGTCGCTTAGGTCATATAAATGACAAGCGCTTATCCCAGCTCCATAAGGATGGTTTGCTGGACTCATTTGATTTAGAATCATATGAGATATGCGAGTCATGCCTACGAGGCAAGATGACCAAGACTCCCTTTAGTGGGCACAGCGAGAGAGCGACTGATTTGTTAGGACTCATACATAGTGATGTATGTGGCCCTTTCAATGTCGCTGCTAGAGGTGGTTATAGGTATTTCATCACGTTTACTGATGACTTCAGTAGATATGGTTATGTGTACTTGATGACACATAAGTCTGAATCCTTTGAAAAGTTCAAAGAATTCAAGAATGAAGTACAGAACCAGCTTGGCAAGAGTATTAAGATACTTCGATCTGATCGAGGTGGAGAATACCTTAGCCATGAGTTTCGTGACTACCTAGCTGAGTGTGGGATTCTATCCCAACTCACTCCTCCTGAACACCACAGTGGAATGGTGTATCCGAAAGGAGGAATCGTACCCTATTAGATATGGTACGATCTATGATGAGTCACACAGATCTTCTGACATATCTATGGGGATATGCTCTAGACACGGCAGCTTTCATTCTCAACCGAGTTCCATCCAAGGCCGTGATAAAGACATCATATAGGATATGGACTGGGAGAGATGCCCAGGTGTCTTTCATGAGGATTTGGGGTTGTGAGGCTTACGTACGACGTCAAGTCTCAGACAAATTAGGACCCAAATCTGACAAGTGCTATTTCATCGGATATCCCAAGGAAACTAAGGGATATTACTTCTACATTCCCAGTCAGCACAAGGTAGTTGTGGCAAAGACTGGGGTCTTTCTAGAAAGGGACTTTGTTTCTAGAAAGACTAGTGGGAGCGCGTTCGATCTTGAAGAAGTTCAAGATGCGAACAATAGCACTGATGCCTCGATGGAAATTGAACTGGAACCACAAAGTGTTGTGGATGATGTTGTTCCACAAGGAGTTGAGGAACAACAACCAGTTCAAGTAGACATACCTCTTCGCAGGTCTGATAGGGTACGTCGTCAGCCTGAGAGATACTCATTTCTCTTGTCTGACCATGATGACATTATGCTCATAGAGGATGAGCCTACCACCTATCAGGAAGCTGTGATGAGACCAGATTCCGAGAAATGGCTAGAAGCCATGAGATCCGAGATGGAATCCATGTACACCAACCAAGTATGGACTTTGGTTGATCCACCTGAAGGGGTAAAACCCATTGGGTGTAAGTGGGTCTTTAAGAGAAAGAATGACATGGATGGACTTATCTATAAGGGTCGCTTGGTAGCTAAAGGTTTCAAGCAGATTCATGGTATTGACTATGATGAAACCTTTTCTCCAGTAGCGATGTTTAAGTCCATTCGGATCATGCTTGCTATTGCAGCCTACCATGACTATGAGATATGGCAGATGGATGTCAAAACTGCGTTTCTGAATGGAAACCTACTCGAGGATGTGTACATGACACAACCTGAGGGTTTTGTAGATCCACATCATACTAGTAGAGTATGCAAGCTACATAGGTCCATATATGGACTAAAGCAAGCATCTCGGAGCTGGAATCTTCGATTCGATGATGGAATCAAACAGTTTGGTTTCATCAAGAACGAAGATGAACCTTGTGTCTACAAGAAGGTTGTAGGGGATATAGTTGTCTTCCTCATATTGTATGTGGATGACATACTACTCATTGGGAAGGACATTCCTATGCTTTAGTCTGTCAAGACCTGGCTAGGGAGTTGCTTCTCAATGAAGGACTTAGGTGAGGCATCCCGTATTCTAGGGATTCAGATCTATAGAGATAGATCTAAGAGATTGCTTGGCCTAAGTCAGAGTACATATATTGACAAGGTACTCCTTCGGTTTGCCATGCAGAACTCCAAGAAGGGATTTCTGCCGATGTCACATGGCGTGAGTCTTTCGAAGACTCAAGGTCCCTCTTCTAGAGAGGAGAGAGACCACATGGATCAGATCCCTTATGCCTCAGCCATAGGATCAATCATGTACGCCATGCTATGTACTCGACCTGATGTCTCATATGCTTTAAGCATGACGAGCAGATACCAGTCAGATCCAGGTGAAAGTCACTGGATAGCAGTCAAGAATATTCTTAAGTACTTAAGAAGAACTAAAGAATATTTCTTGATATATGGAGGCAATGATGAGCTAGCTGTAAAGGGTTACAGTGATGCTAGCTTCCAGACCGACCAGGATGACTATAGATCGCAGTCGGGGTTCGTATTTTGCATTAATGGTGGTGCTGTCAGCTGGAAGAGTTCGAAGCAGGATACAGTAGCTGATTCTACAACAGAAGCCGAGTACATTGCTGCATCAGAGGCAGCAAAGGAGGTAGTTTGGATCCGCAAGTTCATCACTGAACTTGGGGTGGTTCCTAGCATCGCTGACCTAGTTGAGCTCTATTGTGACAACAATGGAGCTATAGCACAGGCGAAGGAACCTCGCTCACACCAGCGGACCAAGCACATACTACGGCGCTTCCATCTCATTTGAGAGATTATCGATAGAGGAGATGTGAAGATTTGCAGAGTACCTACAGAGGCTAACATCGCAGATCCCTTGACCAAGGCTTTGGCACAGAGGAAGCATGATGGTCACACTAGGTCATTAGGCCTTAGAGCCTATACTGATTGGCACTAGTGCTAGTGGGAGATTGTTAGTTAGAGCCCTAGAGCCAATCATTTGATGATTGTATGAACTCATTGTATCATATTCTTGTATATTAATAAAGACATTTGTTTGGTTATTATACTTATTTGTATTAGTGCCAAATAGACTAAGTATAATAGCGTCCTTGAGTAGAAGGTTCATACCTATATCAATCGATTAGTTGAATCGATAGTGAGATGATATAGGGAACAATACTCAAAATCATTCCTAGTCGAGTATTAACATTCAGGGACAATGTTAATACAATAAGACTAGCATGTAGGTCAGCTCGATGACTTGATCTCACAAATCATGGATATAGAGATATCAAGCTGACACATGGGTATGCATTAGAGAATGTATACTGAATGACCCGCCATGAGAAAGTATCATGGATCGTTATATGAGTGTCATATACTTTCTCATGTGGCTATTAGTATGACTATTAGTCCTTTGACCTGAAGTCACCATGGATCCCTACCTAAGGAGTTATGTACTTTGGTTTCGTCAAACGTCACCCGTAACAGGGTGGACTATAAAGGCGATTACTGGGTATATAACGAATTATGCAGAGGGATGTGAGTGATGTAGATGGGATCTATCCCTCCCATATGACGGGAGCGACATCGCTATTCTTGATAGAGTGAGACCACAAAGTGCATGGCCATGCCCAAAGGAGTCAACATTAGATGTTGAGCTCATTTGATCGAGTGAGTCTACTTGGAGTTCAAGATTTAGATTGATTAGAGGATGACACGGTCTATGCCTCATATTGATCAATCTAGATGTCTAGGATAGAAGGACATTTGACATATTTTGTGAGGAGTCACAATTGGTAGTCACAAGGTGATGTCGGATCTCGACATTCTTGTAACTTGGGTAGTAATGATGTGTTGCTAGATACCGCTCATTACTTATGCTCCTAAATGGGTTTAGGGGCATTGCCAACGTTACAAGAACCTATAGGGTCACACACTAAGGGCAAATAGATGGAGACTAGGTTCATTTGATGAACCTAAATGATTACGTTCATATGATGAACCAAATTGGATTAAAAGTAATCCAAAGTAGGATAATTGAGTTGGACTCAAGTTGGTTCATGTGTTAAGTGAGTCTAATTTGGACTTAGACTCATTTAATTAATTTAATTCAATGAATAGAGATTCATTAAATTAAAATTGGCTTGAACCGATGGTTAGATTAGATCAACCAAGGGATAGAAGTGGTCAAGTTTGACTTGACTTAAGTAGGAAGATGAAGAGTCATGTTTTTGACTTGACTTTGACTTGACCAATGCCACATCATCAAGGCCTCTTCATTTGGTCAAGTTTGACTTGACCAAATGCCACCTCATGGGAGTTACCAAGAGTTGTGACTCTTGATATTCCATGGGGGTTACAAGGTTTAATGTGGCCGGCCACTTTGAGTGTAAAATGAATGTTTTATTTTTCATTCAAGGCTAATTGATTTTCATCTTCTTCCTCTTGCTCACAATTCTTCTCTCCCTCTTCTCCTTCTTGCCGAGACCTTACTTGAGTGCTAGCACACTCTAAGGTTTCTTCTCCATCTCTTGCTTGTGTGGATACAAATAGAGAAGTGTCTACTTTGACACTTTTGAGATCCGGCGAACCAAGGACAAGCGGGATTGCGAAGGGGCTTCGCTACAAAGGTATAAATGGTTTATCTTTATGTAGATCTACTGTAGATTAAAGGTTTTCAAACTCGTACTCGTATTTTCATTCGGTTTTACCTTGCACGAGATCCGTGGCTTGGGCGATTCGGGGTTTCCGCGACGCGAAAAGCGGTTTTCGCGGCCCGAAAAACTCAACAAAACTCTAGGTTTTTAAGTCATCTAATTTGAAGAAAACCACATAACCACTTGTACCACAGGTGAGGGGATACTTACATCCTCTTGCTTGGTCTTTTTCTTAAGAAATATACCCTTGTGAAAAGAAGAAGAAGAGAGCTCCTCCTTCTAGTATTTCCTTTGCTTCTCTTGCTTGTAAGAAGTAGGTCTTGAGGCTTTCTTCTTGGGGTTTAGTTTTCTTAGGAAGAGAGCTTGGTTGAATCTCGAAAACTTGGGAGAGGGATGGCTCAAGGTCTCGGCAATGGTGAGGAAAGAAAGGAGGAAAATGAAACTTTTTTTCTATTTTCCTTCTTATGCCAAGTGGGAGGAAGAATACAAGATGAATTTTGCCTTCCCTTTCTCATTCACTCCTTCCTAATTATCCTTAATGAGGCAAGGTGTCCCCATTCATCCCCTTAGTTCCTCTTATCTCATTCCCTCATGTATCTCCATGAAAATGGAAGAGAAGGAAGGAGGAAAAACAACTTGTCTTTTGCTAGCTTTCTTCTTAATCATGAGAAGGAGGGAGAAAGCTACTTGATGTTTCCTTGCTTCCTTCTCTTAATCATTCATTTTACCTTTATCTACAATTTCCATCCTCTATTCAACAATAACTTATGATGGTCTAGTGGTCAATCCATAATCCTTAAAGATTAAAAAGATTCAAGGTTCAATATTTGACTAATTCCTTTTTATATATTTTGGTTCTATCTTATCTTTTTATTCTAAAAGAGAATCTTCACATACTTAGCTCAATAAATTCGTGAGTGTTACAGTACCCCATACCTCATAGAAAGTTCATCCTCGAACTTTAGAATAGCTCCGGGTACTTTCGTTTCATATCGTCCTCATGTTCCCAAGTGGCCTCTTCGAACCGTTGATTTTGCCATAGAACTTTCACTAAGGGTACTTCTTTGTTCCTTAATCTCTTGACCCCTCTATCCAGTATTTGGATGGGTTTACTTTCATAACTTAGGTCCTCTTGAACTTGTACTATCTGTGGCTCAATCACTTGATCTGTACTGGTTATACACTTCTTTAGCATTGAGACGTGGAATACGTTGTGAATGGCTGACATCTCTTGAGGCAGCTCTATTTCGTAAGCCACCTTGCCAACTCTTTTCAGAACCTGATATGGTCCTAAATAACGCGGGCTTAATTTTCCCTTCTTTCCGAATCTCATCACTCCTTTCATAGGAGCTACTTTGAGGAATACCGAATCTCCGACACTGAATTTTAATGGCCTTCGTCGTTTATTGGCATAATTCTTTTGTCGGGTCTGAGCAGTTTCTATTCTTTGGCGGATGTTTTGTATAGCACGGGTGGTGCTATCGATAAATTTTGTTTGAAATCCCATCTCTTTCTCTTCACCACTTTCGTACCAACATATAAGGGATCTACATTTCCTCCCGTACAGAGCCTCGTAAGGCGCCATTCCAATAGTAGCCTGATAGCTATTGTTGTAGGCGAATTCTGCTAAGCATAGATATTGGCACCAGCTTCCTTTGAAGTCTAAGGTGCAAGCTCGTAACATGTCTTCTAGTACTTGGTTCACCCTTTCTGTTTGTCCATCGGTCTGAGGGTGGAAGGCGGTACTGAATAATAGCTTTGTGCCAAGAGCCTTCTGAACACATTCCCAAAAATGTGACACAAAGCGACCATCTCTGTCAGAAATAATGGTTTTAGGAATCCCATGTAATCTGATAATTTCCTTGACATATAATTGAGCCAGTTGCTCAATTGAATAAGTAATTTTGATTGCTAGAAAATGGGCGGACTTGGTTAACCTATCCATAATTACTCATATAGCGTCATAGCCGTTTGTTGTCTTAGGTAATCCTGAAATAAAGTCCATAGAGATATCTTCCCACTTCCATTCTGGAATTTGGACAGGCTGTAGTAATCCTCCAGGCCTCTGGTGTTCTGCTTTAACCTTCTGACAGGTCAGGCAGGAACTAACGTACTGAGCAACATCTCTTTTCATACCGGCCCACCAGAATTTCTTTTTCAAATCACGGTACATTTTGATGGATCCCGGATGTATCGCATAAGGCGTTGCGTGAGATTCCGCAAATATACTTTTCCGCAACTCTGGGTCGTCGGGAATACATAACCGACCTCGGAGATAGAGTACTCCATTATCAGCGATGCGAAATCCATTATCCTTTCCTTCTAGGACCTCTTGCTTGATTCTTTGGGTGCTCGGGTCGCGACCTTGCTTCTCTAATATATCGTCAAATAGCGTTGGTGCTATCATCATAGTAGAGAGCCATTCTGAAATGATTCCGACCCCGTAACACATCTTTTCCCGTTGCTCCCCAATAAACTCAAACTCCAGTTCGGCTTCCGGTCGGAAGACTACTTTTCTTTTACGGCACTCAATTGAAGCGCCATACTTGCTCAGGAAATCCATGCCTAGTATGATATTAAAATCCTGCATGTCGAGTATTATCAGATCGCAGTAGAGTTCTCTATCTGCGATTCGGATAGGCACGACTCGTAGCATCTGATCGGATGGCATCACTTCTCCCGAAGGCAAGGTTGTTAAGAATTTACCATTTAAGACTTGTGGTGGCACTTCCAACTTCTTCGTGAAGGGTGTGGAGACAAACGAGTGGGTTGCCCTAGTATCAAATAACACAGTAGCATACTGACTTAAAATAGGTAGCTGACCTGTGACAACTGTAGAAGCACTTGCCACATCCTCCTTGGTGAGAGAGAAAACCCTGGCATTCGTCATCACTGGTGGGGCTTCTAATCTCCCTTGGTTAATCAGAGTCCCTTCCAGAGCCGTTTTCATCAGATGTAGTCGTGCGGGGGTACTCCTATTCTGGTCATACTGCTGAGATGGTACCTGGAACCGGGTAGGGAAGTCTCTGACCATATGTCCTTCCTGTCAACAATTGTAGCACTTCCTCGTACCCTGGTGGCATACTCCAGAATGCTGCTTCCCACACGTGGTACACGGAGGGTACCTAGGCTGCTTATTTGCTGGACCACTTTTAGTGTTGTTCCATTGCTTTCTCTTTACAGTGGAGTTTCCTTTCCAGTTCGTCTTGGTACTCTGCGATTTCTGTCCTTCTGTCTGTGCCGGATTCTTTCCCTCGGTCATCGCTTTCTGATAATGTTCGGTGATCAAGACACTACTGACTAGCTCCTCCGTGGTTTGCGGTCTATTAACTCCGCCAGCCACATTCAAAGCTATCTCAGGTCGGAGCATCTTCAACATTAGTCTGACCCGTTCTCTTTCCGTGCTGACCAACTCTAGACATAGGCGTGCAAGGCGGTTGAAGCGCTTTACTGCTTCGTTGACAGATAAGTCACCTTGCCGAAACTCGGTGAACTCGTCGTAATGTCGATTCGTCACTCGCAT
This sequence comes from Zingiber officinale, assembly GCF_018446385.1. Classification (NCBI taxonomy): domain Eukaryota; kingdom Viridiplantae; phylum Streptophyta; class Magnoliopsida; order Zingiberales; family Zingiberaceae; genus Zingiber; species Zingiber officinale. The sequence continues at coordinate 82,503,327 of NC_055991.1, forward strand.
ATGGAAATACTCCTCCAGGAACTCTACTTCAAAATCGGCCCAATTCATTAGGTTGACTTGTCTTTTGGTCTTAACTCTTTCCCACCACATTCGTGCATCTCCGGAAAAACAGAATGATACACACTTGATCTTCTCTGATATTGGCCAATCCAGCAGCTCTACGATACTTTCCACTGTCTTGAACCAGGCCTGGGCGTCCCATGGTTCGCAAGTACCCGAAAAAGTTTTCGGCTTCAGCCTTAGCCACTGTATCAAGTAGGTTTCTTGTCGGACCACTGGAGTAGGGGCTATCGGTAGTACCGGTGCAATTGCAGGTATGACGGGCGGTTTATTCTGATTTGTTGGTGGGGTGACCGGATTTCCTTGTTGATTCATCATAGCAGTGATCACTTGTTGTTGTTCCGTGATCTGACGTTGTAGGTCTGTAACCACTTGGGTCAGATCTGGTGGAGTCACTGTTTCCTCAGTCCTGTTACCTCGTCTTCTAGTAGCCATGTTTATCTTCATAAATGACAACAAGGCTAGCATAAGTCATCATAATTTCTAACCAGACTAACCTAAGGTGATTATTATTCTTAACAAGTCCTAGTCTATGTTATAGTCAATTCTATCCTACTTTCATGTAATCCTAGGATAAAACTGTGAATCATAAAAAAAAATAAACATACATATTAGATTAAAACATTACTTATCATGCATAAAAGAAATAAAGTAAGCATGGAAATTCTTACTTGGAGCGGCATAGTAGAGGCTTGATGTGTGTGTAGCGGGATCGCTAACTTGGCTCTTATACCAAACTGTAACGCCCCGCCCCCTCCTGCCAATGGAGGTGGTGTTACACTCTACTATACATAGCGTACGTACGAATAGTTTTCTTTATTTTTTTCTTTCAAAACAGCGGAAGTAATTTGTTCATTTAAATCATAATTGATCGCACCAGTATGCTTAACATGGTTATAAACTTAAGAAATAATAATCATCCATTCCTAACATAAGCGTAAATAGAAATGGTCATGCAAGTCACCAACATAAAATAAACATAAGCAGGCCATTTATTTTATTTAGCCATGCCACCACCACACACATCTCTTACCCCTCCTGCTGCTCCTTTAGTTTATCCATCCTTTACCATTATCTGCGGTACAAGGAAAGTAAGCTATGAGCACACAAGGCTCAGTAAGATCCTTTCCTACTCACAAAAACCGTACATATAATATAAAAGAAATCATATCACAAATCATAGCATGAATGAAAACTCATACCATAGCATAAATGACAATCATATCATACCATAAAGTGAGCATCATATCTTGGCATAAACTTATCATATCATAGCATAAAATAAACATCATATCATGACATAAACTTATCATGGCACAAATGGCATTCATATCATAATGTAAAGTAAGCATCATAACATATCATGTCATATCATAATAATAAGCATTGTGACATATCATATCATAGTATAAAGAACATCCTATCATAGCATGTGAGTAGCATCATATCATATCATTCCATATCATAAACATATATGCACGATGTCCTTTAAATCATGGATGATGTCATGTGCAAGATGCTTTTCAAAACATGCTTCATGTCATGTGCAAATGTCTTAATAAAAATATCATATAGTACTTAAAAATAATCTCAACATGAGGGGGCCGGGCTTAGTACCACATACATACATAAATGCGCGCATCCTAAGTAGACCCAAGGTAGCTAGTCTTGAACCTACTAGGAAACTAGGCCCGTAGCTCGACCTAGGGGCACGTAAGGAGCCCACCCTTTACTAGGCCCGTTTCTTAGTCCATCGACCTAGGGGCGCATAAGGAGCCCACCCTTTTGGTACAAGCCATACAAAGTAAAATATTATGTCATATACATATCATATACATGTCATTCATAGCATATCATTCATAGCACATTATGTACATGTCATTCATGGCATATCATATTCATGTCGTTCATAGCATATCATGTACATATCATTCATAGCATATCATATTCATGTCAATCATAGCATATCATGTACATGTCATTCATAACATTTCATATTCATGTCATTCGTAACTTTTCCTTACATAAAGAGTGCTCTTAGTCCCACTTGATAGGGAAGCAACTCTTAGGCCTTTCACTTAGCTTGTCATAAAGAGTGCTCTTAGTCCCAACAATAAGGAAGCATCTCTTAGGCCTTTTCTTTCATTTCATAAAGCATTCATACTTGAGCATTTTACATATCATAGGAGACATTTTCATGCATGATTCATAATCATACATAAATGAGCATTTAACACATCATGAAAAAAAAAACATAAGAATGCATGGAACATAAGTTGGCACTACAAGAAAAAAACTAATAGACAACGCTTTAAAAGCGTTGTCTATGTGGCTGAAAAAGCGTTGTTAAAAGCACTGTTGTTAAAAGTCTGCTCAAAGACAACACTTTAAAAGCATTGTCGTTTATAGCAAAGACAACGCTTTTGCAACGCTTTAAAAGCGTTGTCATTTCTTACAAAGACAACACATAAAAAACGTTGTCCTTGTTAAAGACAACGCATAAAAAGTGTTGTCTTTGTTAAATACAATGCATAAAAAGCGTTGTATTTTTTAAGAAAGACAACAGTTTCACAATGCATAAAAAAAGCGTTGTTTTTTTATAGTAAAAGATAAAAAGTTTAAACTATTATCTTTTAATACCAAAGATAATTAAGAGATAAATGAAAATAAATATATTTCAATCAACAACATATTATTAAATAAACAACTAAGATCAATATAGAAATTATCATCCTTACACTTCTATAACAAACATAATTACTTGCATACAAAGAAATTTTAATTAGGAGACACTCAAAACTACTCCTATCGACTACATCTTATTGCATGAACTTAAAGAATCTTGATAGATGCTACTTATCCTGTTGACTTGAATGTTCTTTACTCATTGACTTTAACCATCTTCTCGTTTAAAGTCTTCTTAATAGTTCTTCGCCAAAGTACTTTCCAGTCACACCCTTGAGGTTTGGATGCAGTGCCACATAGCATGTAGTTGTTGCTCCTATAATCATCCATATATGAGCTGTAGCTGGAGTTTTTGAATACCTCCATTCACCATTCAAAATATCTGAAAAGACTCTGCATGTAAAATTTCCAAAATCTCAATATTTAATGAAAGTCAACAGGAATAAGCAAACGACATGTGAAATTTTCACAATCTCAACTTCTATCATCCAAGAAGTCAAAACCTTATTTCAAAAAAATTAAGAAATTGATGCATTAGAACATAGTCAACTGGAATAAAACTATCAACTAAACATAAAGACAAACATAGGAAAAATAAATACCTTGCAGATGACATATAAGATTATTTCTGTAGTCCACATGGCAAGGTCTGACTAGGATAATTAGTATCTATTCTATGTAGTTGTTTATAGATTCACAATGTTGAGATACAGACTCAGTCACAGTTTTGTCACCCAAAACTAACTCCTGCAATGATGCAATGATAATCATCCAATGACAAATTATATATGCATGTCAACAATTTGCAAGGGAAAGGAGGAAACACACTTGTTCACAGTATGGATTTTTGATCCAATCTAACCTAGAGCATGGAAAGTAAAAACACATCAAGTAAACATCTAGTGAAACAAAAACTAGAGCATGTAACAAAACCTAAACTAATTGCATTCAAATAAAGAACAAATATCATAGGAACATAAATCACTAAACTAACAAGCATTACATGGAATTAAATTTAAGAGACATTTCACCGAACACCTACTATGCATGAAACAAATAAAGCAAGATGAGTGCAATTCAAACATAGGGAATTAAGTTCAATACAAGCATTCAAACAAAACTCTGCTGGTGGCTGCACACTTTGACACGACAATGGTGAACGACTCTTTACTTGAAGAAACCCTCTCTAAATGAAGTTGGCAAGCTGTGGAAATGCACTGCAAAGGAAATTTATGATCACTACTAATTCTGAAGATTACCCAATATCTAGTATATTTTGTTAACAAAAGAAATAAGGTTGAAATTCAGAAATTCAGATTACCAAATAAGATCAAACATTTACCCAAGGACATGTGAAAGCTACAACAAAGCATTCTTAACGGCAGGAATTGGAGTTCAAAGAAATACTTGTGGGATATTCACAAACTCAAAGTTAATTCTATCAGTTTGAAAGGATAAGTGATATTATACAAGGCTAGAGCTAAGTTCTGTTACAACTGCTAAACACTAACAAAGAAGTAATATTTCTCACATGTCCTTGGATAAATATTACAATTGCAAGAGGAACAAGAGTTTCACAATACTAAGATCATTCAATGATAAATCTAGAAATTATAAATGCATCCCTTTCCATTGAGAAAAATATCACAAACACTTAGTTAATCTACTAGAGTCAAACATTTAAGATCCACAGAAACAACTAAAGATGACATTTAGAAACGACATAGAATTCTTGTGTTTTTGATTCAAAATCCCGTGAGAATCCACCTACTCAAGTTCCTAACTTTAGTGAGCACACAACTAGTTCCATCACGCGGACTTTAAGGAAACTCGTCTAAGAGGAAAATTCACAAACACTTGAAAGCATGAGTCAAGGGACACCAACCTCCAGCGCTTGTCGGTACCTTCGGCACACACGGAGATCTCTGATTATATTCTGGAGCTCTACGTGTCGTACGGATTTTCTCTTGTCGACCCAACGGTCGAGCACCGGCGAGAGGTTAATGTTGGGGTCGCCTAGCGGCCATATCTTGGACTGCAGCGTCAGACGACGGGGTTTCCTGGTGCAGTAATGCTTGTCATTCGCCAGCGCTGAATCCCAGCGGAGGAGACGGCTTTCAAGGAAATTTAAAGTTAGAACTTCTTTTCTAGAACAAACTCTACTTGATTCTGAAGATTACTACTGGCTAAGAAAGAAACTTCAAAACACAGAAATTTAAGAGAACAACGAAGAGGGAACATTGAGCCACTTGAGATCCATCTCTAAACTCAAGAAAGAGGCCGGGAGAAGGAGGGGCTGCCTCATCAGCCGGGGCGGAACATTGAGCGACGTCTCTCTCCAAGGCGGCTGCCTCATCGGCCGGGGTGGAAGAAAGAGGCCGGGAGAAGGAGGGGCTTCGTCGCCGATGGAGAAGGAACGGGAAGCACGCAGTGGAAGTAAAAGATACGGCGGTGGGCACACCTTGTTGTCGTCCTCTTCCTCCCAGTTCGCTTCGGAGAGGTGTTTGCCGGAGAGGCGTGAGAGGAGGAGTTGGATGTAGAAGGCGTGAGATGATGACTTGGGAGAAGGGTTCGAGAGGTATTCTAACGGAGGATAGATGGGCGAGTGAAATCTAGGGGTTTTTCTACTTCTTGCTTGATCCAACGGTTTGTATTATTCTAGATTTAGATGAGAACTTGACAATAGACAACACTTTTTAAAAATCATTGTCGTAGATACTAAAAAAAAAGACTAATAGACAATGTTTTTTACGAAGCGTTGTCTTTGACCCATAAAAATCACTAATAGACAACGGTTTTTAGAAAAGCGTTGTCTATTAATAAGAAAATAATGAAATAGACAACGCTTTTCACTAAAAGCGTTGTTAAAAAAAATAGACAACGCTTTTTAAAAAAAGCGTTATCGTTTAAGTGTTGTAGAATCCCAATTTTCTTGTAGTGTGGCATCTCCCAATTCATATCATGGCAAAGTGAAGCACATAAAGAGTCATAATTGGGTCTTAACATTAACTTGCTAAGGGTGGCCGAAACATGCAAGGGTCCACCTAGATTGCAAGAAATCATAATAGCATATAAACCCTAAATCAATTTCATAACATTTATCCAAAGGAGCATCATAAGCATATTAAATTTTGGTTCCAAGCTTCCTAGGTCTAAACTTCATAAGGTGGCTGAAACATATAGGGCCTAGATCTAGGTTACAAATAGCATACAAACATGTGAACCCTAAACAATTTTCATAACATTTATTCTAAGCAACAACATGAGCATATTGAGTTTAGGTTTCAAGCTTCCTAGGTCCACAACTATAAGTGGCCGAATGTCCTAAATGTGAAGCTAGGTTCTCCACCAAATTCAAGCATGAGGATATCATGTTAATTTCATATCATATCATGGGGAAAATCATGAGCATGTTAGAGTTGAGTATAAGCTTGTCTAAGCCTTAAATTTCATCTTGGCCGAAAGTTAAAAAGTGTGAAGACCTAGTTCTAAACAACATGAAATCTTAAGTACATCAAGTTATCTTCATATCATATCATGAGGAAGATCTTAAGCAAGTTAGATTTGAGATTGAGCCTCACTAGGGTTTTAATTTCTTCCAAGGCTGAAACCCTAAGGTACGGCTCTCCTAGTTCCAAGCAACATACAAGCATGAAGCAATCAAGGAACATTCATAACATATCATAAGAGAGATCCTAAGCATGCTAGTTTTGAGTTTGAGCTTCTCTAGGGTTTGTAATCCCTTCATGGCCAAAACCCTAAGGTGAAGTTCACCTAGGTTTAAGCAACAAACAAACATGAAATATCAAGGAACATTCATAACATATCATAAGAGAAATCCTAAGCATGCTAGTTTTGAGTTTGAGCTTCTCTAGGGTTTGTAATCCCTTCATGGCCGAAACCCTAAGGTGGGGTTCACCTAGGTTTAAGCAACAAACAAACATGAAATATGAAGGAACATTCATAACATATCATAAGAGAAATCCTAAGCATGCTATTTTTGAGTTTGAGCTTCTCTAGGGTTTGTAATCCCTTCATGGCCGAAAGTTTCAAGGAAAAACTCTAGGTTTATAAGACATCTAATTTGAAGAAAACCGCATAACCACTTGTACCACAGGTGAGGGGATACTTACATCCTCTTGCTTGGTCTTTTTCTTATGAAATATACCCTTGTGAAGAAGAAGAAGAGAGCTCCTCCTTCTAGTATTTCCTTTGCTTCTGTTGCTTGTAAGAAGTAGGTCTTGAGGCTTTCTTCTTGGGGTTTAGTTTTCTTAGGAAGAGAGCTTGGTTGAATCTCGAAAACTTGGGAGAGGGATGGCTCAAGGTCTCGGCAATGGTGAGGAAAGAAAGGAGGAAAATGAAACTTTTTTTCTATTTTCCTTCTTATGCCAAGTGGGAGGAAGAATACAAGATGAATTTTGCCTTCCCTTTCTCATTCACTCCTTCCTAATTATCCTTAATGAGGCAAGGTGTCCCCATTCATCCCCTTAGTTCCTCTTATCTCATTCCCTCATGTATCTCCACGAAAATGGAAGAGAAGGAAGAAGGAAAAGACAACTTGTCTTTTGCTAGCTTTCTTCTTAATCATGAGAAGGAGGGAGAAAGCTATTTGATGTTTTCTTGCTTCCTTCTCTTAATCATTCATTTTACCTTTATCTACAATTTCCATCCTCAATTCAACAATAACTTATGATGGTCTAGTGGTCAATCCATAATCCTAAAAGATTAAAAAGGTTCAAGGTTCAATCCTTGACTAATTCCATTTTATATATTTTTGGTTCTATCTTATCTTTTTATTCTAAAAGCGAATCTTCACATACTTAGCTCAAGAAATTCGTGAGTGTTACAGTACCCCATACCTCATAGAAAGTTCATCCTCAAACTTTAGAATAGCTCCGGGTACTTTCGTTTCATATCGTCCTCGCGTTCCCAAGTGGCCTCTTCGAACCGTTGATTTTGCCATAGAACTTTCACTAAGGGTACTTCTTTGTTCCTTAATCTCTTGACCCCTCTATCTAGTATTTGGATGGGATTACTTTCGTAACTTAGGTCCTCTTGAACTTGTACTGTCTGTGGCTCAATCACTTGATCTGTACTGGTTATACACTTCTTTAGCATTGAGACGTGGAATACGTTGTGAATGGCTGACATCTCTTGAGGTAGCTCTATTTCGTAAGCCACCTTGCAAACTCTTTTCAGAACCTGATATGGTCCTAAATTACGTGGGCTTAATTTTCCCTTCTTTCCGAATCTCATCACTCCTTTCATAGGAGCTACTTTGAGGAATACCGAATCTCCGACACTGAATTCTAATGGCCTTCATCTTTTATCGGCATAATTCTTTTGTCGGCTCTGAGCAGTTTCTATTCTTTGGCGGATGTTCTGTATAGCACGAGTGGTGCTATCAATAAATTCTTTTTGAAATCCCATCTCTTTCTTTTCACCACCTTCGTACCAACATATAGGGGATCTACATTTCCTCCCGTGCAGTTCCTCGTAGGGCGCCATTCCAATAGTAGCCTGATAGCTATTGTTGTAGGCGAATTCTACTAAGCGTAGATATCGGCACCAGCTTCCTTTAAAGTCTAAGGTGCAAGCCCGTAACATGTCTTCTAGTACTTGGTTCACCCTTTCTGTTTGTCCATCGGTCTGAGGGTGAAAGGCGGTAATGAATAATAGCTTTGTGCCAAGAGCCTTCTGAACACATTCCCAAAAATGTGACACAAAGTGACCATCTCTGTCAGAAATAATGGTTTTAGGAATCCCATGTAATTTGATAATTTCCTTGACATATAATTGAGCCAGTTGCTCAATTGAATAAGTAATTTTGATTGCTAGAAAATGGGCGGACTTGGTTAACCTATCCATAATTACCCATATATCGTCATAGCCGTTTGTTGTCTTAGGTAATCCTGAAATAAAGTCCATAGAGATATCTTCCCACTTCCATTCTGGAATTTGGACAGGCTGTAGTAATCCTCCAGGCCTCTGGTGTTCTGCTTTAACCTTCTGACAAGTCAGGCAGGAACTAACGTACTGAGCAACATCTCTTTTCATACCGGCCCACCAGAATTTCTTTTTCAAATCTTGGTACATTTTGGCGGATCCCGGATGCATCGCATAAGGCGTTGCGTGAGATTCCGCAAATATACTGATCCTGTCCGAAAGCTGAATCAACGGATGCTAGGCACGTGGCGCTCCCCGAGTCACTGACGTGGATCTCCGACCGGTCTTACGGTCCTCCGGCGAACCTGCACAGAAGTCAGGCCGGGAAGGGGTTCCCGGCGGCGACCCTCCGACGCTCAAGTCAGGCACAGCTCAACAAGAAAATGGCTCCAAGAATCGTAGAATATGTACCTCCGTCGAAGGATGAGAGCCTTTATATAGGGTTGTGGAGAAGCGGGTGCACACATATCGAGGTGTACACGTGTCCTCAGCCCATACCTAAGTAAAGGCCTGTCAGTGAGTTTACCTGACCCCATACTGCTACAGTCCAAGCACATCTTTGATGGGACAGCGGAACCCCTGGTCATAAGAATTGGAATATGGCTGAATTATAGAGCATGTCCGCTGTCAGAAGATGTCCCTTGTCCTTTTCTCCTTATTCCCTGCCGGGCGTCTGACCGGCCAGCATTCGCCTTACGTCCGACCGGTCATATATAGTGGTCTACTTGGGAGATTCTTGATAACGGGCTCTGTGGAGACTGTTAGCAGTATGCTACTTTATATCTTTGGCCGAGTGTGACATTCGCTCGGCCCTGCGATCCTATTCAATCGAGCGCCGGAACCCCGACCCCTGTCGGGGCGCCTTTTGCCATCGGTCATTCATCGGTCGGCTGGCCGGGAGGTCGGCCCATCCTTCTCCGGTCGTCCGGCCGGTCCGCCCTTCTCCGGTCAACCACCTGGCCCTTTGACTTCCACGTGGCGCTAACCCCTCAAAATGGGGGTCCCCTGTTCTAACCGCCGGATCACTTACCTCCCCTTCAAGTCTAGTCGAAGGAGGCAATTAGTCCGACTGACTGGACTGAGAGTTTGGCCGGGCGGCTCCTTCGTGCAATTATCCTCCGCTCGGCTTTCGCAGGGATGGCTGTAAGGTTAGTCAACAGCAACATTCCTCGGATCTTCTCGTAACTCGTGCCAATCTTCGACATTAAGGCTGAGCACGCGCTTAGTAAATGCATCGAATGACCGAATGCCATGTGGCGCACTGTCATCATCGTACGACGGCGGCATGGTCGAGCGACAAGATTGAGGCGGTTTGAAATGAACGGCCAGATGTGTGCTTTGATCCCCGTGACCTGGATCCAACGGTGGAGGCTGTCCGGCCTCCGCCCTATAAAATCTTCGCTTTCTCCTCTGTCGCTTCACTTCTTCTCTCGCGTGCCCCGGTTATCCCTCGCGTTTTAGAGCTCCGACGATCGTGTTCTCCTGTTTTCAGTGATCCCCGGTGTCTCCCTTTGATCTTCCTTCTTTTTCGTAAGGTTCTCCTCTTTCCTTTCTTGTTTCCGGTGCTTTCCTTACATTTCTTTCTCCAGTTTTTGCTACCGGGGTACTGTTCCGGTGCCCTCTTCTTGTTTTTGTCTTTTTGTCATCTTTCCTGGTTTCATCCGCTCGGCCAATGGCTAGTTCTTCTCACCCTGAAGACCGGTCCCTCGGCTCATGGTACACCACCATGCAGTCCCGATTCGACCAGCGTGATTTTGATGTTCTGACAGACAATTTTGACATCCCTGGTGATTTTGAACTTCTTTTAGCCGGTCCCTCCGCTCGGCCACACAGGCCGCCGCGCGGAGCTTTCTGTGTCTTCGGCGATCAGTTTACTGTCGGTCTGCGTTTCCCTGTACATCCCTTCATCATAGATGTTTGCAACTTTTTTGGTGTTCCGCTCGGCAGTCTAGTACCCAACACCTTTCGCCTTCTCTGTGGTGTTGTTGTTTTGTTCAAAATCCACAACATCCCCCTCCGACCGGAGGTTTTTTATTATTTCTATTACCCCAAGCAATTTGAGCCGGGCACCTTCATGTTCCAAGCTCGGCCCGGCCTAGTCTTTTTTAACAAACTGCCTTCTTCCAATAAACATTGGAAGGAGTATTTTTTCTATATCCGTATGCCCGAGCAGGCCAATTTTCAGACCAAGTGGCAGGTCGACCTACCCCCCACTCCTGAGCTGAAGAAATTCAAGACCCGACCGGACTATCTCCAAGCTGCAAATATGCTAGCCGGTCTACGGCTCGACATCAATAAGCTTCTTCACGAAGGAGTGATGTACATCTTTGGTCTGAGTCCCATGCGGACTCCCCTTCCGAGCAACTTCGGTAAGAATTTAACTTGGGCATATACTTTGATTGCTAACTGATTTCTCTTCTTTCCTATGCAGCGGACATCGTCATGGAGTCGGTAATGGCCGGCATTTTGAAGAGGAAAGAGGTGGCACTCGAAGCCGCTGCAGCCAAGGAAATGGAGACGCTAGGATCCAGCCGGTCAGCCCGCACGAAGAGGAGAGCGGGACACATGCTGGGGAGTCGGCCGCTCAGGCTTCTCTCCCAGAGCCAGCGGCTGGGGCAACCCTCAGCCAGGAGCCCTCCGCTCAGGGTGACGGCTCAGCTCCAGATGAAGAGCAGCCTCATCCGAAAAGGCGCCGAGTGGAGACTCCAGTCTGCTCAGCCACATCTGCTGTTCAACCCTCCGCCCGAGCCACTACAAGTGCTCGCGGAAAGGCTCCAGAGATTGAAGCCATTTCGTCCGATCGGACTCCTTCGGAATAGGACGAGCCGGAGGCCCCTATTGAGGCTATTCCGGTCAGCACCCTTCTGCCCCCTCAACCAGTCGGGCGTTCAACCATCCACTCTCAATTTTCGGTGCCGTCCTCTGATCCTCTTCTGGAAGCCGGTCGGACGACCCAAGGTCATGGCCGTACAATACAAGTCAGTCTTCATCTTCCCACGGAAGAACTGCTGCCAGAGGCTGACCAACCAACAGCGCCCGAGCATACCATCACTTTGAAGGGTCCACTAGCTGAGATGTGGGCCGACGCTCGGGCACGCGTCGCGCTAATCCCCCTCCGAAATTTGGCCAATAGCCATATGCAGCAGGCCACGGGGGTAAGTTTATTTTCTCTTTTTTGTGTTTTGTATGCATTCCTTCCGATCGGCTAATAACAACTTCTTATTTCTTTTGTCAGAGATGGGTGGAGGAGATTGCTGTCTCCAACCGCCTGGCCTTGGTAGATGAAGAACTAAGGCAACTGAAGGCGGTCGTCGGTCCGTCCGGCTCTAAAGGCCCCTCCTATTCTGAGCTGCAAAAGGAGCTGAAGAGAGCTCAAGATTTATTGGTGGCCGAGCAGAAAAAGACGGCCGATCAGGCCCATGCCTTGGCCGAGTCCGAGCTACAAGTCAAGTCGCTCGACACAAAAATAACCTTGGCCACCACTCGAAAAAACACGACCATTTCCGACTTCGAGAAGAAGAACGTGGAGGCTCGGGGCCTGGAGCTGAAGGTAAAGGAGCTGACAGAGCATCTTGATAGAGAGAGGGCGGGTCGTTCGGGCGACGCGGACAAGCTTCAAAATCTGAAGGATTCCCTTACTGCATCCCAGGCGGCCCTCAAAGAATATCAAGAGGCCGAGCCGAGTCGGGTCGCTGCCTTAAGACAGAGCTAAATCCGGTCGCCTGAATTCTCGGAGAAAATCTGCGAGCGGATGTACACAGCCTTCGACTTGGCTATGACTGCCACCACTACGTATCTGAAGTCTAAGGGTCTTCTTCCGGAGTCCACTACTATTCCGGCCGGCGAACAAGTGGCGCTCCTGGACAACATTCCCAAGGACCTTTACGATTATATAGAGTAGATATTTTTGTATGTAACTCGATCGCTCGGCCAAAAATGATCCTTTTTTGTACTTAGGCTGCTCGGCCTAAAGTTTTATTTTTAATGCAATGCTTTCCTTTCGCGTACTTTTTCCTTTTGCTAGTCAATATGTGTGTCCGCTCGTCTATTATCACACCTCTAGTATCCGAAAGGGATTCTTACGAAGTAATTGGCGTGACCCTTCCGCTCGGCTAAATTTGTAATACTCTGGATACGTAACATTCCGCTTGGATAGCAGAGATCATTCGCTAGATGCTGATGAAGTACCTTTGGGTACTGAGCCGAGCGGAACGTAGAGACGGTCGAACAATATTGACGGTGAGTTCCTTGGACACTCGCATCCTTTTTATTGTCCTCATCCGATCGGAGGGTTTATAGATGCCGGCTCGTCTCTCGATTTTTAACGTCAAAGCTCGACGGTCTTCCGCTCGGAGGGTTTATAGACGCCGGCTCGTCTCTCGATTTTTAACGTCGGAGCTCGACGGTCTTCCGCTCGGAGGGTTTATAGACGCCAGCTCGTCTCTCGATTTTTAACGTCGGAGCTCGACGGTCTTCCACTCGGAGGGTTTATAGATGTCGGCTCGTCTCTCGATTTTTAACGTCGGAGCTCGACGGTCTTCCGCTCGGATGATTTATAGACGCCGGCTCGTCTCTCGATTTTTAACGTCGGAGCTCGACGGTCTTCCGCTCGGATGATTTATAGACGCCGGCTCGTCTCTCGATATTTAACGTCGGAGCTCGACGGTCTTCCGCTCGGAGGGTTTATAGACGCCGGCTCGTCTCTCGATATTTAACGTCGGAGCTCGACGGTCTTCCGCTCGGATGATTTATAGACGCCGGCTCGTCTCTCGATTTTTAACGTCGGAGCTCGACGGTCTTCCGCTCGGATGATTTATAGACGCCGGCTCGTCTCTCGATATTTAACGTCGGAGCTCGACGGTCTTCCGCTCGGAGGGTTTATAGACGCCGGCTCGTCTCTCGATATTTAACGTCGGAGCTCGACGGTCTTCCGCTCGGAGGGTTTATAGACGCCGGCTCGTCTCTCAATATTTAACGTCGGAGCTCGACGGTCTTCCGCTCGGAGGGTTTATAGACGCCGGCTCGTCTCTCGATTTTTAACGTCAGAGCTCGACGGTCTTCCGCTCGGAGGGTTTATAGACGCCGTTCGTCTCTCGATTTTTAACGTCGGAGCTCGACGGTCTTCCGCTTGGAGGGTTTTTAGACGCCGGCTCGTCTCTCGATTTTTAACGTCGGAGCTCGACGGTCTTCCGCTCGGAGGGTTTATAGACGCCGGCTCGTATCTCGATTTTTAACGTCGGAGCTCGACGGCCTTAAAGGCTAACTTTAACACAGCCGCTCGGCGAAACCATGGGCCATCCTTAAATAGTTTTTTGCTTCCTGCATTACAAATACATAGGCGACCAAAGTACATGAGAAATTATATTAGCGCACCTCTCATCCTGCTCGGTACGGCTGGAGATGATTGGCACTCCATGGCCGATCAAGCTGCCGCCCATCTGCATCCTCCAAATAATAAGCACCCGAACGGAGCTTTTCGATGATTTTGAAGGGGCCCGCCCAATGAGCTTCCTGCTTGCCGACGTCGCCGACCGGCTTGACTTTCTTCCAGACAAGGTCGCCGACCTAGAATGATCTGGGGATTACGCGACGGTTGTAGTTTTGCTTCATCCGTTGACGGTACGCCATCAGCCCGACGAACGCCTTGGCTCGCTCCTCATCAACCAAATTCAGCTCTATGTTCCTCCTCTCGGCGTTGCCCTCATCATAATTCTAGATCCGGGTGGACTCGATGCCGACTTCGACAGGAACCACCGCTTCGCCGCCGTATACCAGATGGAAAGGCGTGACGCCCGTTCCTTCCTTTGGAGTCGTTCGGATGGCCCATAGGACGCCCGACACTTCGTCTACCCAGCTTCCTCCCAAATGGTCGAGTCGAGCGCGCAGAATATGAAGAATTTCCCGATTGACTACTTCGGCTTGACCGTTGCTTTGGGGATAGGCCACAGACGTGAAGTGTTGCTCGATGCCATAGCTTTTGCACCAATCTTCAAGCAACTTCCCTGTGAATTGCCGCCCGTTGTCGGAAACAAGTCGGCGAGGGATGCCGAACCGACAGATGATGTGTTGCCAGATGAACTTTTTGACCATCTGCTCGGTGATCTTGGCTAGCAGCTCGGCCTCCACCCACTTGGAAAAATAATCGACTGCCACCAGTAAAAATTTCCGCTGCCCAGTCGCCATAGGAAATGGGCCAACAATATCCATTCCCCATTGATCGAACGAGTAGGCGACCGTGGATGCCTTCATCTCCTCCGCCGGTCGGTGGGAGAAGTTATGATACTTTTGGAAAGAAAGGCACGTCGACACGGTCCGAGCGGCGTCTGCCTGTAAGGTCGGCCAGAAGTATCCGGCCAGCAGGATCTTTTTAGCCAGCGATCGTCCGCCCGGATGCCCTCCGCATGATCCTTGATGTTCTTCTTGGAGGATGTAAGCCGAGTCTTCCGAGCTCACGCATTTCAACAGCGGGAGAGAGAAAGCCTTCTTGTAGAGTTGATCGCCGATGAGTGTGAACCGACCGACTCTCCTTCTTAACAGCTGGGCTTCATTCCGATCGGATGGTGTGGCGTCCGAGTGCAAAAACTCCGTGATGGGTGTCCTCCAGTCGCTCAGAAACGTGAGGCCTTCCATCCGGTCGACGTGCGCCACCAAATATACTTGTTCAATTGGCTGCTGGATGGTGACCGGCGTTATTGAGCTTGCAAGTTTTGCTAACTCATCGGTCGCTTGATTCTCTACTCGGGGTATCTTTTGGATAATAACCTCTCGGAAGTCGGCCTTGAGTTTTTCAAAGGCTTCGGCATAGAGTTTGAGCCGAGCGTTGTTAATCTCAAAGGTACCTGTGAGCTGCTAAGAGGCCAATTGAGAGTCTGAATGCAGCATCACCCGTCCGGCCCCTACATGCCGGGCGGCCTGTAAGCCGGCTATAAGGGCTTCATACTCTGCCTTATTATTCGTAGCTCTATAGTCAAGCCGGACGGATAGATGCATTTTCTCTTCTTGGGGAGACAGCAATAATACACCAACACCACTCCCTAGCCGAGTGGACAATCCGTCCACAAATATCTTCCACATGGCTTCGGGCTCTGGCCTTTGTACCTCGGTGACAAAATCCGCCAACGACTGCGCTTTTATCGCCGAACGGGGTTGGTATTGAATGTCAAATTCGCTCAACTCTGTAGTCCATTTGATGAGCCGTCCGGACGCTTCTAGATTTAGCAGAACTCTTCCCAGTGGACTATTCGTCCGGACAATGATGGTATGAGCCAAGAAATATGGGCGAAGACGCCGAGTGGCGAGGACCAGAGCGAAAGCCAACTTCTCGAGCCCGGTGTAGAGAGATTCAACATCTTTTAAAATATGGCTCAGAAAATATACAGGCTGCTCTCCACTCGCCCTCACTAGTGCCGAGCCGACTGCTTGCTCGGTTGAAGACAAGTAGATACAAAGCGGCTCACCCGCAGCTGGCTTGGCTAGTACCGGGAGAGAATTCAAATATGTCTTCAAATCTTCGAACGCCCGATCGCATTCTTCGTCCCAATGAAACTTGGTGGCTTTGCGCAAGATTTTGAAGAAAGGTAGGCTCCGGTCGGCGGTTTTGGAGATGAACCTGGATAGAGCAGTTATCCGACCGGTCAATCGCTGCACTTCCCTCAGATTTCTTGGAGGCGGCATATCTTGTAGAGCTTTCACCTTGCTGGGATTTGCTTCGATACCCCGCTTGGTCACTATGTATCCCAAGAACCGCCCTCCTTTCGCTCCGAACAGGCACTTCTGAGGGTTTAGCTTGCCTCTATATTTTCGTAGCGTTCGGAAAGTTTCCTTCATATCTTCGAAGAGATCGGCCGCTCGGACGGACTTGATGAGAATGTCGTCCACGTATACTTCTAGGTTTCGCCCGATCTTTTCTTGGTCTTCACGGGCGAGCGGCACTTGATGATAGCCCTGGTAAGCGTCGAGCATACATATCAGCTCGTAGCCAGCTGTGGAGTCCACCAATTGATCGATCCGGGACAAAGGATAAAAATCTTTCGGGCAAGCTTTGTTGAGATCCCGAAAATCTATGCACACTCTCCACTTGTTGCCCGGCTTAGAGACTAACACCACGTTCGTCAGCCAGCTCGGGAACTGAACCTCGCGTATATGGCCGGCCTCCACAAGCTTCTCAACCTCCTCCCGGATGATGGCATTCTGCTCGGCGCTGAAATCCCTTTTTCTCTGCTTCACCGGCCGAGCGTCCGGTCGGACATGTAGCTCGTGTTGCGCTATGCTCGGCGAAATTTTAGGCAACTCGTGCGTCGACCAGACGAAGACATCACAGTTTCTCTAGAGGCATTTGATCACTTCCTGTTTCCAGCTTTCCTCCAGATCGGCCGCAATGAACGTTGTGGCCTCCGATCGGGTCGGGTGAATCTGCACTTCCTCTTTTTCTTCATAAACTAAAGAGGGAGGCTTTTCAGTTATAGCGTTCACCTCGATCCGTGGTGACTTCCGAGCGGAATTGACTTTTGCTCGGACCATCTCGATGTAGCATCGCCGAGCTGCTAGTTGATCTCCTCGTACTTCTCCCACTTTGTCCTTGACGGGGAACTTGATCTTCTGGCGGAAGGTGGAAATGGCCGCTCGGAATTCACTGAGAGCTGGTCGCCCCAATATGACGTTGTATGCCGACGGAGAATCTACCACGACGATGTTTACAGTACGCGTCCTTCTGAGCGGCTCCTCTCCCAGTGATATGGCCAGCCGGATCTGTCTGACCGGCTGAACTTCATTGCCCGTAAACCTGTAAAGGGGGGTTGTCATGGGCAGCAGCTCGGCTCGATCAATTTACAGTTGATCGAATGCCTTTTTGAATATGATATTGACCGAGCTTCCTGTGTCAATAAAAATGCGGTGAATAGTGTAATTGGCTATTACCGCTTTGATGAGAAGAGCGTCGTCGTGGGGGACTTCAACTCCTTCCAAGTCCCGGGGCCCGAAACTGATTTCGGGTCCACTTGCCCGTTCCTGGCTGCAGCCAACCGCATGGATCTGGAGTTGTCGGACGCTCGCCTTCCTTGCTCGGTTAGAGTCGCCTCTGGTTGGCCCGCCAGCAATAATGTTGATCTCGCCTCGGGAAGTATTACTTCTATTTTCTTCTTCCCGAGCGGATGGTCGAGACCGTTCTCTAGACATTTGGCGATTCTCCCGCCTCGGAGAGCGATGCCAATCGGGAGTCTGTTGTTTTCGCCTGTCAGCTTACGTCCGATCGGCTTCATGAGTTCTCTGTCGCCTATCGGATGAGGGCGACCGTCGACCACCACTTCGGGGAACGGGATGAGCAATCAAGGGAAGACTTCGACAATCCCTTGTGTTGTGCGTATCCGTCCGGTGGAAGGAGCAGAACATGGGGGTCCACTTCTTTTTTGGCTTGGGTCGCTCGGCTGCAACTTCTTGGACATGGGACCTAGCATGGGGGGAGTGGATGGCTTCGGACCTTGGTCCTCTGGGTGGCTGATGAGAAACGTGCGGCTTCCGTTCGGTAGGAGAAGCCCGCTCGGTTGGAGTTTCTTTTTTCCGGGCTGCTTGGGCTTCCTCCACGTTGATGTATTCGTTGGCCCGGTGCAGCATATGATCGTAGTCTCGGGGCGGCTTCCGAACGAGCGAGCGGAAGAAGTCCCCGTCCACGAGGCCTTGTGTGAATGCGTTCATCATTGTCTCTGAGGTGGCTGTTGGAATGTCCATGGCCACCTGGTTAAACCGCTGGATATAAGCTCTGAGCGTCTCTCTTGGCTCTTGCTTGATGGCGAACAAGCTGACACTCATCTTTTGATAACGCCGACTGCTGGCAAAGTGGTGGAGGAAGGCCATACAGAAGTCTTTGAAGCTTGTGATGGATCTGTCCGGCAACCTTCGAAACCACTGTTGAGCCGATCCCGAGAGGGTGGTAAGAAAAACTCGACACTTAACCCCGTCTGTGTATTGATGAAGGGTAGCGGTATTGTCGAACTTACCCAAATGATCATCCGGATCGGTGGTCCCAATGTATTCACCGATCGCCGGGGGCACATAGTGCTTTGGTATAGGGTCCTTCAAGATGGCCTCTGAGAACTGACGATTGACCCGCTCGGGCGAGGCATCCGATCGGGGGGCTTTGCCTTTTTTGTTATCCCGCATTGGCACTTCATCTGACGAAGAGCCTCTGTCTCGATTAGCTGCTGTAGCTTCAAGAGGAGTGCGGAAGAGAGCTCGATGCAATGGAACTGAGGTTGGTGGTGCCTGCGCTCGGCCACAAGATGCTGACGTTGCTTGCTGCTTAGGCTGTTCGGCTGGTGCCTTCTGTTTTTGTTCCACCACCTTAGCGGCTCTCAACTCGATCAGAGCGTCGAGTACCTCCGTGGAAAGCGTCACCGTGTGCTGTCGTCCAGCCTCGTCCATTGCTTCCATCCGGATGCAGGAGGATTCCCACAGACGGCGCCAAATTGATCCTGTCCGAAAGGTGAATCAACGGACGTTGGGCACGTGGCACTCCCCGAGTCACTGACGTGGATCTCCGACCGGTCGTACGGTCCTCCGGCGAACCTGCACAGAAGTCGGGCCGAGAAGGGGTTCCCGGTGGTGACCCTCCGACGCTCAAGTCAGGCACAGCTCAACAAGAAAGTGGCTCCAAGAATTGTAGAATGCGTACCTCCGTCAAAGGATGAGAGCCTTTATATAGGGTTGTGGAGAAGCGGGTGCACACATACCGAGGTGTACACGTCTCCTCAGCCCATACCCAAGTAAAGGCCTGTCAGTGAGCTTACCTGACCCCATACTGCTACAGTCCAAGCACGTCTTTGATGGGACAGCGGAACCCCTGGTCGTAAGATTTGGAATATGGCCGAATTATAGAGGATGTCCGCTGTCAGAAGATGTCCCTTGTCCTTTTCTCCTTACTCCCTGCCGGGCGTCCGACCGGCCAGCATTCGCCTTACGTCCGGTCGGTCATATATAGTGGTCTACTTGGGAGATTCTTGATAACGGGCTCTATGGAGACTGTTAGCAGTATGCTACTTTATATCTTTGGCCGAGTGTGACATCCGCTCGGCCCTGCGATCCTATTCAATCGACCGCCGGAACCCTGACGCCTGTCGGGGCGCCTTTTGCCATCGGTCATTCATCGGTCGGCCGGCCGGGAGGTCGACCCATCCTTCTCCGGTCGGCCGGGCGGTCCACCCTTTTCCGGTCGACCACCTGTCCCTTTGACTTCCACGTGGCACTGATCCCTCAAAATGGGGGTCTCCTGTTCTAACCGCCGGATCATATACTTTTCCGCAACTCTGGGTTGTCGGGAATACATAACCGACCTCGGAGATAGAGTACACCATTATCAGCGATGCGAAATCCATTATCCTTTCCTTCTAGGACCTCTTGCTTGATCCTTTGGGTGCTCGGGTCGCGACCTTGCTTCTCTAATATATCGTCAAACAGCGTTGGTGCTATCATCAGAGTAGAGAGCCATTCTGAAATGATTCCGACCCCGTAACACCTCTTTTCCCATTGCTCCCCAATAAACTCAAACTCCAGTTCGGCTTCCGGTCGGAAGACTACTTTTCTTTTACGACACTCAATTGAAGCGCCGTACTTGCTCAGGAAATCCATGCCTAGTATGATATCAAAATCCTGCATGTCGAGTATTATCAGATCGCAATAGAGTTCTCTATCTGCGATTCGGATAGGCACGGCTCGCAGCATCTGATCGGATGGAATCACTTCTCCCGAAGGCAAGGTTGTTAAGAATTTACCATTTAAGACTTGTGGTGGCACTTCCAACTTCTTCGTGAAGGGAGTGGAGACAAACGAGTAGGTTGCCCCAGTATCAAATAACACAGTAGCATACTGACTGAAAATAGGTAGCTGACCTGTGACAACTGTAGAAGCACTTGCCACGTCCTCCTTGGTGAGAGAGAAAACCCTGGCATTCGTCATCACTGGTGGGGCTTCTAATCTCCCTTGGCTAATCGGAGTCCCTTCCAGATCCGTTTGCATCTGATGTAGCCGTGAGGGGGTACTCCTATTCTGGTCATACTGCTAAGATGGTACCTGGAACCAGGTAGGGCAGTCTCTGACCATATGTCCTTCCTGTCCACAATTGTAGCACTTCCTCGTACTCTGGTGGCATACTCCGGAATGCTGCTTCCCACACGTGGTACACCGAGGGTATCTAGGCTGCTTTTTTGCTGGACCACTTTAGTGTTGTTCCATTGCTTTCTCTTTCCAGTGGAGTTTCCTTTCCAGTTCGTCTTGGTACTCTGCGGTTTCTGTCCTTCTGTGTGTGCCGGATTCTTTCCCTCGGTCATCACTTTTTGATAATGTTCAGTGATCAAGGCACTGCTGACTAGCTCCTCCGTGGTTTGCGGTCTATTAACTCCGCTGGCCACATTCAAAGCTATCTCAGGTCGGAGCATCTTCAACATTAGTCTGACCCGTTCTCTTTCCGTGTTGACCAACTCTGGACATAGGCGTGCAAGGCGGTTGAAGCGCTTTACTGCTTCGTTGACAGATAAGTCACCTTGTCGGAACTCGGTGAACTCGTCTTAATGTCGATTCGTCACTCGCATATGGAAATACTCCTCCAGGAACTCTGCTTCAAAATCGACCCAATTCATTAGGTTGACTTGTCTTTTGGTCATAACTCTTTCCCACCACATTCGTGCGTCTCCGGAAAAACAGAATGATACACACTTGATCTTCTCTGATATTGGCCAATCCAGCAGCTCTACGATACTTTCCACTGTCTTGAACCAGGCCTGGGAGTCCCATGGTTCGCAAGTACCCGAAAAATTTTCCGGCTTCCTCCTTAGCCACTGTATCAAGTAGGTTTCTTGTCAGACCACTGGAGCAGGGGCTATCGGTAGTACCGGTGCAATTGCAGGTATGACGGGCGGTGTATTCTGATTTGTTGGTGGGGTGACCGGATTTCCTTGTTGATTCATCAGAGCAGTGATCACTTGTTGTTGTTCCGTGATCTGACGTTGTAGGTCTGTAACCACTTGGGTCAGATCTGGTAGAGTCACTGTTTCCTCGGTCCTGTTACCTCGTCTTCTAGTAGCCATGTTTATCTTCATAAATGACAACAAGGCTAGCATAAGTCATCATAATTTCTAACCAGACTAACCTAAGGTGATTATTATTCTTAACAAGTCCTAGTCTATGTTATAGTCAATTCTATCCTACTTTCATGTATCCCTAGGCTAAAACTGCGAATCATAAAAAAAAAATAAACATACATATTAGATTAAAACATTACTTAGCATGCATAAAAGAAATAAAGTAAGCATGGAAATTCTTACTTGGAGCGGCATAGTAGAGGCTTGATGTGTGTGTAGCGGGATAGCTAACTTGGCTCTGATACCAAACTATAATGCCCCGCCCCTCCTGTCAGTGGAGGCGGTGTTACACTCTACTATACATAGCGTACGTACGAATAGTTTTCTTTATTTTTTTCTTTCAAAACAGCGGAAGTAATTTGTTCATTTAAATCATAACTGATCGTACCAGTATACTTAACATGGTTATAAACTTAAGAAATCATAATCATCCATTCCTAACATAAGCGTAAGTAGAAATGGTCATGCAAGTCACCAACATAAAATAAACATAAGCAGATCATTTATTTTCTTTAGCCAAGCCACCACCACACACATCTCTTGCCCCTCCTGCAGCTCCTTTAGTTTATCCATCCTTTACCTTTATCTGCGGTACAAGGAAAGTAAGCTATGAGCATACAAGGCTCGGTAAGATCCTTTCCTACTCACAAAAACCGTACATATCATATAAGAGAAATCATATCATAAATCATAGCATGAATGAAAACTCATACCATAGCATAAATGACAATCATATCATATCATAAAGTGAGCTTCATATCTTGGCATAAACTTATCATATCATAGCATAAAATAAACATCATATCATGACATAAACTTATCATGGAACAAATGGCATTCATATCATAATGTAAAGTAAGCATCATAACATATCATGTCATATCATAATAATAAGCATCGTGACATATCATATCATAGTATAAAGAACATCCTATCATAGCATGTGAGTAGCATCATATCATATCATTCCATATCATAAACATATATGCACGAAGTCCTTTAAATCATGGAAGTTATCATGTGCAAGATGCTTTTCAAAACATGCTTCATGTCATGTGCAAATGTCTTAAAAACAATATCATATAGTACTTAAAAATAATCTCAACATGAGGGGGCCGGGCTTAGTACCACATACATACATAAATGCGTGCATCCTAAGTAGATCCAAGGTAGCTAGTCTTGAACCTACTAGGAAACTAGGCCTGTAGCTCGACCTTGGGGAACGTAAGGAGCCCATCCTTTACTAGGCCCGTTTCTTAGTCCATCGACCTAGGGGCGCATAAGGAGCCCACCCTTTTGGTACAAGCCATACAAAGTAAAATATTATGTCATATACATATCATAAACATGTCATTCATAGCATATCATATTCATATCATTCATCGCATATCATGTACATGTCATTCATGGCATATCATATTCATGTCGTTCATAGCATATCATGTACATGTCATTCATAGCATATCATATTCATGTCAATCATAGCATATCATGTACATGTCATTCATAGCATTTCATATTCATGTCATTCGTAACTTTTCATAACATAAAGAGTGCTCTTAGTCCCACTTGATAGGGAATCAACTCTTAGGCCTTTCATTTAGCTTGTTATAAAGAGTGCTCTTAGTCCCAACAATAAGGAAGCATCTCTTAGGCCTTTTCTTTCATTTCATAAAGCATTCATACTTGAGAATTTTACATATCATAGGAGACATTTTCATGCATGATTCATAAGCATACATAAATGAGCATTTAACACATCATGAAAAAAAAAACATAAGAATGCATGGAACATAAGTTGGCATCTCCCAATTCATATCATGGCAAAGTGAAGCACATAAAGAGTCATAATTGGGTCTCAACATTAACTTGCTAAGGGTGGCCGAAACATGCAAGGGTCCACCTAGATTGCAAGAAATCATAATAGCATATAAACCCTAAATCAATTTCATAACATTTATCCTAAGGAGCATCATAAGCATATTAAATTTTGGTTCCAAGCTTCCTAGGTCTAAACTTCATAAGGTGGCCGAAACATACAGGGCCTAGATCTAGGTTACAAATAGCATAGAAACATGTGAACCCTAAACAATTTTCATAACATTTATTCTAAGCAACAACATGAGCATATTGAGTTTAGGTTTCAAGCTTCCTAGGTCCACAACTATAAGTGGCCGAATGTCCTAAATGTGAAGCTAGGTTCTCCACCAAATTAAAGCATGAGGATATCATGTTAATTTCATATCATATCATGGGGAAAATCATGAGCATGTTAGAGTTGAGTTTAAGCTTGTCTAAGCCTTAAATTTCATCTTGGCCGAAAGTTAAAAAGTGTGAAGACCTAGTTCTAAACAACATGAAATCTTAAGTACATCAAGTTATCTTCATATCATATCATGAGGAAGATCTTAAGCAAGTTAGATTTGAGATTGAACCTCACTAGGGTTTTAATTTCTTCCAAGGCCGAAACCCTAAGGTAAGGTTCTCCTAGTTCCAAGCAACATACAAGCATGAAGCAATCAAGGAACATTCATAACATATCATAAGAGAGATCCTAAGCATGCTAGTTTTGAGTTTGAGCTTCTCTAGGGTTTGTAATCCCTTCATGGCCAAAACCCTAAGTGAAGTTCACCTAGGTTTAAGCAACAAACAAACATGAAATATCAAGGAACATTCATAACATATCATAAGAGAAATCCTAAGCATGCTAGTTTTGAGTTTGAGCTTCTCTAGGGTTTGTAATCCCTTCATGGCCGAAACCCTAAGGTGGGGTTCACCTAGGTTTAAGCAACAAACAAACATGAAATATCAAGGAACATTCATAACATATCATAAGAGAAATCCTAAGCATGCCAGTTTTGAGTTTGAGCTTCTCTAGGGTTTGTAATCCCTTCATGGCCGAAAGTTTCAAGGAAAAACTCTAGGTTTTTAAGTCATCTAATTTGAAGAAAACCGCATAACCACTTGTACCACAGGTGAGGGGATACTTACATCCTCTTGCTTGGTCTTTTTCTTAAGAAATATACCCTTGTGAAGAAGAAGAAGAGAGCTCCTCCTTCTAGTATTTCCTTTTCTTCTCTTGCTTGTAAGAAGTAGGTCTTGAGGCTTTCTTCTTGGGGTTTAGTTTTCTTAGGAAGAGAGCTTGGTTGAATCTCGAAAACTTGGGAGAGGGATGGCTCAAGGTCTCGGCAATGGTGAGGAAAGAAAGGAGGAAAATGAAACTTTTTTTCTATTTTCCTTCTTATGCCAAGTGGGAGGAAGAATACAAGATGAATTTTGCCTTCCCTTTCTCATTCACTCCTTCCTAATTATCCTTAATGAGGCAAGGTGTACCCATTCATCCCCTTAGTTCCTCTTATCTCATTCCCTCATGTATCTCCACGAAAATGGAAGAGAAGGAAGAAGGAAAAGACAACTTGTCTTTTGCTAGCTTTCTTCTTAATCATGAGAAGGAGGAAGAAAGCTACTTGATGTTTTCTTGCTTCCTTCTCTTAATCATTCATTTTACCTTTATCTACAATTTCCATCCTCTATTCAACAATAACTTATGATGGTCTAGTGGTCAATCCATAATCCTTAAAGATTAAAAAGGTTCAAGGTTCAATCCTTGACTAATTCCTTTTTATATATTTTTGGTTCTATCTTATCTTTTTATTCTAAAAGAGAATCTTCACATACTTAGCTCAAGAAATTCGTGTGTTACAGCGGCTAGGGTTGGTGGCATGCGGGGGACAACGATGGATGATGCCATAATAGTTGAAAATTTATTTTCATATTTATTGCCTTTAGATTGTGTGTTTGTGTGCATGTGTAATGTGTGTGCATGTTAAAATTCCTCCATTTTAAATAACTAAATGGGAGATGAATTATTTAAATAAATCCACGGTCTCCATTACTGGTTTGTAAGTGATGCATTCAAACTTGCGTGTTGGCTTTAAGTGTCTTCCTCCATATCGAATGAGCTTGTTTGCGGATCACTTGATCAAACTTCCTCTATGGATGATTATAAGAAATTATTAGGTTTGTGTGATCTTCTCCATTTGAAGGGGAACAATTCTAATTAATGGACTAAGTATCAAGTAATGGTATACACTTAGGCACATATGAAATTCACGATGTTTTGAAGTGTTGGTGAATTTAAATTATATTGTTTGAGGAATCAATATTATTTTAAATTCTAAAGTTTTGACCAAATATTTTATTTTGTGATTCTCAGGATTTCAAAATGGCTTTCAATCCTCTTGTTGTTATTTTAAAAGAAAAAACAAACTTACTATTCCCAATTATATTGACTGGAAATGAAACTTGGACATTGTCTTAACTACTGAAGGATACAAGTTCGTACTTTTTGAGGTTTGTCCTAATGTGCCTGATAGCGATTCTAGTGAAGAGGAGATTGAAAGACATAGGAAATGGGTCAAGGAAGATGAGATGGCACGGTGTTACATTTTAGCTTCTATGTCAAATGTGCTGCAACATCAGCATCAAGTCATGCCTACTGCCTATGACATGATGTACAATTTCAAAGAACTCTTCAGACACCAGAATCAGGCTGCCAGGCAGGAGGCTATGAGAAACCTGATGATGACCACCATGACTTAGGGGACACCCATGAGGGATCATATCCTCAAAATGATGGCTCACTTGAACGAGATACAAATCCTTGGAGTTGAAATCGATGGGGAAACCCATGTCGATATCATTCTCCAAATGCTACCCAAGAGTTTTGAGCAGTTCCACCCGAATCATAACATGAACAAAAGTACTTATTCGTTGGCAGAACTTCTGACAGAACTCCAAGCAGCAGAAGTGTAACACCCACGAAATATTTGAGCTATATATATGGGTATTCTATTTTAGAATAAAAAGGTAAATGGAAATTGAATCAAAAAGAAATAAAAAGAAAGAGAAGTTAAGGCTTGAACCATGAACCTCTCATAATAGAGTTGTGTATGATAACCACTAGAGTAACGAATGATATATGAATAACAAGGAATAGAATTTGTAGTTAAAAGTAAGAGTATGATTAAGAAAGGGGGCAAGAGAAAATCAAGTAGCTTTCCTCCTCTTCCTCTTAGTTAAGAGAAGAAGCAAGCAAAAGACAAGTTGCCTTTCTTCTTTCTTCTCTCTATTTTCGTGGGAATGAAGAGGGTGAGAAAGTAGAGGAGTCAAGGGGATAAATTGGGACATGTTTCATCCTCATTGAGAATAAATAGGAATGAGAAGAGAAAGGAGAGAAAGTTTGGCTACTTCTTCCTCCTCCTTCTTTCTCCTTCTTCCTCCTCCACTGAGACCTAAACCTCTCCCTCTCTCATTTCCGAAAATCCAAGTTAAGGTTTTCTTGCTAAGAAAACTAATTCACAAGTAAGATTCCTCAAGATCTACTCCTTACAAGCAAGAGAGGAAAAGGGAGAAGTAGGAAGAGAAGTTTCTTCTTCCTCTTCACAAGAGTACCTTATTTTAAGAAAAACTAAGCAAGAAATTTGTAAGTATCCCCTCACCTGTGGTACAAGTTGTTTACGTGTTTTTCTATGAGGTTAGATTGCTTAAAAACCTAGGGTTACTCTTTGAACTTTCGGCCATGATGGGATTAAAGGCCTAGGAAAGCTTAAAATTTGATTTAACATGCTTATAACTTTCCTTATGATATGATATGAAATTAACATGATATTCTTATGCTTGTATGTTGTTTAGAGTTTAGATTCATACCCCTTGAACTTTCGGCCATGATGAGATTTAAGGCCTAGGAAAGCTCAAAATTTGATTTAATATACTTATGACTTTCCTTATGATATGATATGAAATTAACATGATATTCTTATGCTTGTATGTTGTTTAGAGCTTAGTCTCATGCTCTTGAGCTTTCGGCCATGATGGGATTAAGGGTCTAGGAAAGCTTAGAAATTTGATTTAACATGCTCATGACTTTCTTAGGATAAGATATGAAGTTAACATGATATTCTTATGCTTGTATGTTGTTTAGAGCTTAATTTCATGATCCTTGAACTTTCGGCCATGATGGAATTAAAGACCTAGGAAAGCTTAAAATTTGATTTAACATGCTTATGACTTTCCTTATGACATGAAATGAAGTTAACATGATATTTTTATGCTTGTATGTTGTTTAGAGCTTAATTTCATGCTCCTTGAACTTTCGGCCATGATGGGATTAAGGGCCTAGGAAAGTTTAAAATTTGATTTAACATGCTCATGACTTTCCTTATGATATGATATGAAGTTAACATGATATTCTTATGCTTGTATGTTGTTTAGAACTTAGTTTCATGCTCCTTAATATTCGGCCACAACAAGATTGAAATACCTAGGAAGCTTAGAACCTAAACAAAACATGCTCATGATGTTCCTTATAGTATATGATATGAAATTGGTTTAGGGTTCATATGCTTTTATGCCACTTGTAACCTAAGTTCATGCTTTACAAGTTTCGGCCATAACTAGATTAAAAGACCTAGGAAGCTTAGAACCTAACTAAATATGCTCATGATGTTCTTTATGATAAATGTTATGAAATTGATTTAGGGTTCATATGCTTTTATGTTGCTTGTACCCTAGGGTAATACCTTGCATGTTTCGGCCTCCCTATGGAATTTGGTGATTGAGATCCAATTATGATTCATTATGTGCCTCACATGCTATGATGTGAATTAAGAGATGTTAGTTAATGATTCCATGCATGATTATATTTCCCTATAATATGTTATATGCTCATTTATGTATGCTTATGAACCATGCATGCTAATGTCTCTTATGATGTGCTATATGCTCAAGTATGCATGCTTCATGATATGACAAGTAATATGCTCATTTATGTATGCTTATGAACCATGCATGATAATGTCTCTTATGATGTGCTATATGCTCAAGTATGCATGCTTTATGATATGACAAGCAAAGGCCTAAGAGTTGCTTCCCTATTAGTTGGGACTAAGAGCACTCTTTATGATATGACAAGTAAAGGCCTAAGAGTTGCTTCCCTTCTTGTTGGGACTAAGATCACTCTTCATGATATGACAAGATATGATATGCTATGTTATGACATGAACCATGATATGATATTTTACTTTGTATGGCTTGTATCAGGGATGAGCTCCTAAACGCCCCTAGGTCAATGGTCTATGAAACGGGCCTAGTAAAAAGGGATGGGCTCCTTAGTACGCCCCTAGGTCGATGGTCTATGAAACGGGCCTAGTAAAAAGGGATGGGCTCCTTAGTACGCCCCTAGGTTGATGGTCTATGAAATGGGCCTAGTAAAAAGGGATGGGCTCCTTAGTACGCCCCTAGGTCGATGGTCTATGAAACGGGCCTAATTCCCTAGTAGGTTCGGGGCTAGCTACCCCGTCCTAGGGATTTTGCGCATTTATGATATGTGGTACATAGCCGGGCCCCCTCATGTTGATATTATGTTTAAGTATTATATGATATGTTTTAAGACATCTTGCACATGACATGACACATATTTTAAAAGACATCTTGCATGATATAATAAGTTATGATATGATATGCTCTTATGATTTATATGACATGATGCTCTTTTATTTATGATATGATATATCATGATATTTCTTTATGATATGATATGCTCTTATGATTTATATGACATGATGCTCTTTTATTTATGATATGATATATCATGATGTTTCTTTATGATATGATATGCTCTTATGATCTATATGACCTAATGCTCTTTTATTTATGATATGATATAGCATGATGCTTCTTAATGATATGATATGTTATGATGCTATGTTTACATGATACGATGTTTAGATGATTATGTCTCCATTGTTATATGCTTATGTGATTATGATATGAAATACGTTTTTTTGTGAGTAGGAAAGGATCTTACTAAGCCTGCGTGCTTATAGCTTACTTTCCTTGTACCGCAGATAAAGGCAAAGAATGGATAAACTAGGGGAGCTGCAGGAGAGGCAAGAGATGTGTGTGGTGGTGGCTCGGCTAAGAAAAAGAAAAAGACCTGCTTATGTTATTTTATGTTGACATGAACTAAGTTTATTTATGTTAATGTTTCGCATGATTTCATGATACTTATTCAGGTTTATGATAGAATTTGACTTCATGACCTCATTCTCTTAGAGGTATACAAGAATATATAAATAAGTACTTCCGCTGCTTTAGAAAAGAAATTTTAATATGCATGTATGTTCCCCGTACAATAACCCCGCCCTACTAGCAGGAAGGGTGGGCGTTACAAGAAGGGCTATTTTGTCAAAGTTCTCAAATTCACATTGTTGAAAACATTTCTACTTCTAAGTCGAAAGGCAAGAAGAAGAAAAAGAAATACGTTGGTTCAGCAAAGAAAGAGATTCGACCTCAAGGGACTGGACCACAAGCAGGTGTAAAGAAGCCGAAGGGCAAGTGCTTCACATGCAAGCAGTCTGGACATTGGAAGGTGGACTATCCTCATAGAAAGGAGAACAATAAAGGTATATCTCATTCATTAGTTATTGAAACATGTTTAGCGGTGTTATCTACCAGTACCTAGTGTGTAGATACAGGAGCCACTAATCATGTCTACAATTCATTACAAGGGTTCCAGGAAACTCGACGACTACATGAAAGAGAGATCACCGTCTACATGGGCAATGCTATGAAAGTGATGGTTGTTGCAGTGGGAGATGTTTATTTATCTTTTGATAGGAATAAAACATTGATCTTGAGAAATTGTCTTTACGTACCATGTTTTAGAAAGAACTTGATTTCAGTTTCTAAATTATTTGTGGATGGATATTCTGTTTCTTTTGATGACAAAGTAGTTGTCAAGAAAAATAGGGAGGTTATCTGTTCTTGTACGTTGGTTGACAATTTGTACACTCTTAATCCAATAACTCCCACGATGCAACAAATTGAAATTAATAACACATCTTCTAATTCAAATAAGAGAAAGCAACCTTCGAAAATGAACCAAACATATCTTTGGCATCTAAGGCTAGGTCATATTAACTTGAGTAGGATTCAAAGGTTAATAGCCGATGGACCTTTGGGTTCATTAGTGGTGGAAAACTTTCCAACCTGCGAATCTTGCTTGTTAGGAAAAATGACCAAGAGACCTTTTAAGGCACAGGGGTATAGAGCAATGAAGTGTTGGAATTGGTTCATTCTGATTTGTGTGGACCTATGACTATCCAGGTGAGAGGTGATTTCGAATATTTTGTATCTTTTATAGACGATTATTTGAGATATGAGTACATTTACTTGATGCGCCACAAGTCTGAGTGCTTTGATAAGTTCAAAGAGTACAATGTTGATGTGGAGAAACGTCATGGTAAAAGTATCAAGACACTATGGTTAGATCGTGGTGAAGAGTACCTCTTAGGAGAGTTTAGGAATTACCTATCAGAGGTCGGGATTCAATCCCAATTATCTGCACATGGTACACCCCAATAGAATGGTGTGGCAGAACTAAGGAATAGGACTCTTATGGAAATAGTTAGATTAATGATGAGTTATTCAGAATTACCAAATTCATTTTGGGGATATGCTCTGGAAACGGTGGCGTACATTATGAACTTGGTACCTTCTAAGTCAGCACCCTCTACTCCCACAAAATTATGGAATAGGCGTAAGCGTAGTCTAAGATACATTCGGATTTGGGGTAGTCCAGCACATGTGCTGAAGGGAGATGTTGATAAGTTGGAATCACGTACAGAAGTTCGCTTGTTTGTGGGTTATCATAAAGGAATGAAAGGTGGTTTGTTTTATAGTCCCAAAGATTAGAAGATCATTATTAGCACCAATGCCCGATTTTTAGAAGAGGATTATTTAATGAACTACAAGCCCATGAGTAAAATTATTCTTGAGAAAATAAGAGAGGACACGCTCACTTTAGTACCAATGGTACAAGATGAGATACCATAAGTAACTGCAACTCGTATGACAAATGATGCACAATTACAGGTAGTGCCTTGTCATAGTGGAAGGGTTGTTAGGCAACCTGATAGATTCATGTTTTTGGAAGAGTCTATTAGAATGTATACCAAAAGTCTATCTTTTTGTATAAAATATTTATAAGAATCACATTGGTCAAATGTCTACATTTATATTAAGTTTAGTTGTCCATTTAATTTATATTGTAGATAACATGGTGTGTGGTGTCACACAGAAGATCATGTTATCAGTTCCTTATAAATTATAAATAGTAGCTCACAACCAAGATGGAATGGGACAAACCATTAGAGTGGTTGTAGTATAATTTGGTATTAGTTTATCTTGACTATAAAATTACACTAGTACACTATGAGTGTATTGAGCAGGACCATTTGAGGTAGTTTCTTTTTATACTGACTACATAAAAGAACAAAACCTCTGTTATTATGGAAGTGCGTACTCTTAATCATGATATAATAACAAGCACGTATACTTAATATTTATTTCTTTAATTTATCAAAGGGTGAGATTTAGTTCGTTAAATCAATAGGCCCGATAAGTTGGGAAGTGATATTATTTATATGGTGTGTTATTGATTATAGAATGAAACTGTGTCCTAGTAATCTAGGTTGGTGATGTCACCTTGAGGAGCTCATAAGGATTGTCATGTAAACCTTGCAGGTGGACTTAGTTCGACATGACAATAAGGTTGAGTGGTACTACTCTTGGAGCTAGATATTAATTAAGTGAGTTGTCAGTAACTCATTTAATTAGTGGGCATTCAATATCTTAAACACAGGGAGACTAATGCACTCATTATAAGAAGGAGCCCATATTGTAATATGGGATTGGTGAGGTAGTGCAATAATAACTCTTTAGCGGTATGAGTTATTATTGATGAACTTGAGTTGGGTGTTCGGGGCGAACACGGGAAGCTCAAGCTCATCGGGAGACCAAAACCAATTCCTCCTCTTGGTCTCTATTGTAGCCTCTTATTTATAAAGCCTTATATCAACATAAAGCCCAGCTTCTTACCCATCTTGATGTGGCCGACCAAGCCAATCTTGCATCCCAAGCTAGGGTCGGCCAAGCCAAAGATTGGAGCCAAGTTATGGTCGACCAAGCTTGAAACCCAAGCTAGGTGGCCGACCACATAAAAATTAAAAGGGTATTTTAAATTTTAAAATCTATCCTTTTGTGAAAGCCATGGATTTAAAAGAGAGTTTTTAAATTTTAAAATCTTTCCTTTTATAGCTTTCTACAAAGAATTAAGAGAGAGCTTTGATATCTTTCCTTATTTGCTGTTAAAAGAAAGATTTTAATTTTTGATAAAACTTTCCTTTTTTGTAACCATCCGCATGTTTTTAAAAGAGAGATTTTAATTTATAAAATTTTCCTTTTATAACCAATAAGGGATTTAAAAGAGAAATTTTTTTAAACAAAAATTTTTACCAGAAAAAATAAGGAAGTTTTAATTTTATGTTTAAAATTTTCTTATTTGGAGCATATGTGTAGGGTTGGCCATGACAAGCATTAAAATAAAGTTTTAATTTTTTGTTTTAAAACTTTCCTTTTTAGTCATTAGCAAGGAGAATAAGGAAGTTTTAGTTATGTTTAAAACTTTCCTTTTTTGCCAAGACCAAGGATTATAAAAGAGATGGAGGGGGTGCCTCATGAGATAACACATCTTCTATTCTTCTCTTCCAATCCATTGGTGGCCGGCCCTCTTCCTTTTCTTTTCTCCTTTTGTTTTCTTCCTTGGAGGCCGGTGACATCAAGTTTGGTGATATCTTGGTGGCCGGTTGCTTGAAGGAGAAGAAGAAGAAAAGGAAACTCTCTTGTCTAGCATCCCTTGGAGGTTAGTTGGTGGCCGAAACTTGGAAGCAAAGGAAGAAGCCTGGGTGGATTTCACTTGGAAGATCATCGCCCACACGACGTCCTAGAGAAGGAGAGGAATATAACAGAACATCAAGAGGTCTATAAGCTACAAAAGATATAACTAGTTATTTGTTTCCGCATCATAACTAATTCATCTTTTTGTATAGATCTTGAAAACCCAAACACAAGAGGTTATCGGTTTTAGGTTATTGTTTTGTTATCGATTTTATTTTTTGATTTCATGTTTCGATATTGTGCTTCTATTGAGGTCTCTATAGTTAAACCTAGTTTACTGTAAGAAGTTAAATATCCATTTTTTTTGAAAGGCTTTGTCTAGGAAGTGGTGGATGACCCCATACCCAAGAAGGCCTAGTGCCTCGCCATGTTTAACTTGGAAGTCGATCTTTGAAATTGATATTTAATTAAATTTTGTAATATGGTTTAAATTATGAAGAACACATTGGTTAAACTTAGAGTAAGAATGTTAAGTTTCGTTTCCAATCGAAGTTTAACTTCTGAAGAGAAATTTGGATTAATAATGTTAAGCATCATTTGCAATCCAAATTTAACTTCAGTAGAGCACATGGGTAGCTAGGATAGTTCTATGCTTGTATAAATTTTTGTACAGGGGAACTAGAATGGTATTCTAAATAGCAACCAACAATTAGTATCAGAGGTAGGTTTTACCTCTGTGTGTTTGGTTTTTAGTTTAATTATGCACATGTCATACATATTTTAGGCAGGATAATAGTAGGATATGCAAATAGATTAACTCTATGGTTGCAGGCTCCAACTATTATGGCCTATTGTGATTGTGTTTGATTAGACCCTCGGGCATATCGAGGGCATTTTATGTGTGTGCATGATTGTATTTATTAAATACAGCAGGAGCTGTATTAGTTTTAAGATTTTACATTTTGTTCGATCTAAACTTTATGTACATTCCTTTGTGGAATATTGGATCGATATGTGTAAAATTTTATTTTTGTCGCGGATCGTATCCTTGCAAGGCGTGGTGCTATTTGAGGGCCAAAGGCATAGTAAAAAAGAAAGCTTGATGGACGCGACGACATGAGCCCTAGGGCTGGCGGCTAGTTTTGACGACTACTAGGGCTGGCAGCACACGGAGGACAGTGATAAAAGAGGCCATAATAGTTGGAAAATTATTTTTCCATATTTATTACTTTTATTTGCTGTGATGTGTGTGTGTGCATGTTAAAATCCTCATCTTAAATAACTAAGTGGGAGAGGAATTATTTAAATAAATTCCACGGTCTCCATTACTGGTTTGTAAGTGATGCAAACGAACTTGCGCATTGGCTCTGAGTGTCTTCCTCCACATCGGATGAGTTTGTTTGCGGATCACTAGATCAAACTTCCTTTATGAATGATTATAGGAAATTATTTAAGAGCGTGTGATCTTCTCAATCTGAAGGGGCACAATCCTATTTAATGGACTAAGTATCAAGTAATGGTATACACTTAGGTGCATTTAATAGTATCCTCCCCATTGGAGTCACTGCTATTATTTGTGTGACCGAAGGAATACCAACTATTAATTTTATTTGTCATAAATTTAGGTTGACAGAAATAAAATTAATAGGTAAAACCTCCTCTTACAAATGTTTGAATTTGTATACGTCGACATTATCATGGAATACAAAATTCACGGTGTTTTTAGGTGTTGGTGAATTTAAATGATATTGTTTGAGGAATCAATATTATTCTAAATTCTTAAGTTTTGACCAAAACTTATTTTGTGATTCTTAGGATGACTTTTAACCCACTTGCTATTATTCTAAAAGAGAACAAACTTACTGGTCCCAATTACATAGATTGGAAAAGAAACCTGGACATTGTCCTAATTGCTGAAGGCTATAAGTTTGTACTGTTAGAGGTCTACCCTGATGAGCCTAATAGTGATTCTAGTGAAGAGAAGATTGAGTATCATAAGAAATGGGTCAAGGCATATGAGATGGCGCGGTGTTACATTTTGGCTTCTATGTCAAATGTGCTACAACATCAGCATCAGGTCATGCCTACTCCCTATAACATGATGTACAATCTCAAGGAACTCTTCGGACACCAGAATCGGGCTGCTAGGCAAGAGGCTATGAGAAACTTAATGACAGACACCATGTCAGAGGGGACACCTATAAGGGATTATATCCTCAAAATGATAGCTTACTTGAACGAGATACAAATCCTTGGAGCTGAAATCTATGGGGAAACCCAGGTCGATATTATTCTCCAATCGCTACCCAAAAGTTTTGAGCAGTTCCACCTGAACTAAAATATGAATAAAAGTATTTATTCATTAGCGGAACTACTGATAGAACTTCAAGTAGTAGAAGAGCTATTTCGTCATAGTTCTTAAAATTCACTTTGCTGAAAATGTTTCTACTTCTAAGTTGAAAGGCAAGAAGAAGAAGAAGAAGAAGAAACAAGCTAACTCGGCAAAGAAAGTGAATCGATCTTTAGGTACTGGACTAAAAGCAGGAGTGAAGAAGCCGAAGGGTAAGTGCTTCATTTGCAAGCAGTTTGGACAATGGAAGGCGGATTGTCCTCATAGGAAAGAGAACAATAAAGGTATATCTTATTCTCTAGTAGTTGAAACATGTTTAGCGGTGTTAACTACCAGTACCTGGTGTGTAGATACAGGAGTCACTGATCATGTCTGTAATTCATTGCAGGGTTTCCAGGAAACCCGATAACTATATGAAGGAGAGGTAACCGTCTACATGGGCAAGGCTACGAAAGTGGCAGCTGTTGCAGTGGGAGATGTTTACTTATCATTTGATAGGAATAGAACTTTGATTTTGAGAAATTGTCTTTGTGTACCAAGTTTTAGAAAGAATTTAATTTCAATTTCTAAATTATTTTTGGATGGATATTCTGTTTCTTTTGATGACAAAGTGGTTATCAAGAAAAATAGGGTATTTATCTATTCTGGTACATTAGTTAGCAATTTGTATACTCTAAATCCAATAACTTCGACAAAACAACAAATGGAAATAAATAACACATCCTCTAATTCTAATAAGAGAAAGGAACCTTCAGAAATGAACCAAACATATCTTTGGCATCTAAGGCTTGGGCATATTAACTTAAGTAGGATTCAAAGGCTAATAGCCGATGGACTTTTGGGTTCATTGGTGGTGGAAAACTTTCCAACCTGCGAATCTTTCTTGGAAGGTAAAATGACCAAGAGACCTTTTAAGATGAAGGGGTATAGAGCAAAAGATGTATTGGAATTAGATCATTCTGATTTGTGTGGACCTATGACTATCCAGGCGAGAGGTGGTTTCAAATAATTTATCTCTTTTATAGATGACTATTCAAGATATGGGTACATTTACTTGATGTGCCGCAAGTCTGAGTGCTTTGATAAGTTCAAAGAGTACAAGGCTGATGTGGAGAAATGTCACGGTAAAAGTATCAAGACACTATGGTCTGATCGTGCTGGCGAGTACCTCTTAGGAGAGTTTAGGAATTACTTATCAGAGGTTGGGATTTAATCCCAATTGTCTGCACCTAGTACACCCCAACATAATGGTGTGGTAGACCGATGGAATAAGACTCTTATGGAAATGTTAGATCGATGATGAGTTATTCAAAATTACCAAATTCATTATGGGGATATGTTTTAGAAATGACAGTGTACATTCTGAACTTGGTACCTTCTAAATCAGAACCCTCTACTCCCACAGAATTATGGAATGGGCGTAAGCCTAGTCTGAGACATGTTCGGATTTGGAGTAGTCTAGCACATGTGCTAAAGGGTGATACTGATAAGTTGGAATCTCATACAGAAGTTCGTTTGTTTGTAGAATATCCTAAACGAATGAAAGGTGGTTTATTTTATAGTCCTAAAGATCAGAAGGTCATTGTTAGCACTAACGCCCGATTTTTAGAAGAGGACTATGTAATGAACCACAAGCCCATGAGTGAAGTTGTTCTAGAAGAAATAAAAGAGGATAAATCTCCTTTAGTACCAACAGTGCAAGATGAAATATCATAAGAAACTGCAACACATATCGTAAATGATGCACAACTACAGGTAATGTCTTGTCGTAGTGGGAGGGTTGTTAGGCAACCTAAAAGATTTATGTTTTTGGGAGAGTCTTCGGACTTAATCCCAGGTAAACATGAACCTGATCCTCGTACATATGACAAAGCACTCCAAGATAAAGATATAGCATCTTGGTAAAGAGCAATGAATTCAGAAATAGAATCTATGTATTCTAACAAAGTCTGGAAGCTAGTAGAACCACCAAATGGTGTAAAAGCTATTGGATGTAAATGGGTCAATAAAAGAAAAAGAGGTACAGATGGGAAGGTGGAAACCTTCAAAGCAAGGCTTGTTGCTATTAGTTAGAGCCCTAGAGTCAATCATTTGATGATTGTTGTATGGACTCGTTGTATCATATTCTTGTATATAAATAAAGGCATTTGTTTTGGTTATTATACTTACTTGTATTGGTGCCAAATAACTAAGTATAATAGCGTCCCTGAGTAGAAGGTTCTTACCTATATCAATCGATTGGTTGAATCGATAGTGAGATGATATAGGGAGCACTGCTCTTAATCATTCCTAGTCAAGTATTAACATTAAGGGACAATGTTAATGCGACGAGACTAGCATGTAGGTCAACTCGATGACTTGATCTCACAAGTCATGGATATGGAGATATCAAGTTGACACATGGGTATGCATTGGAGAATGTATATTGAATGACCCGCCATGAGAAAATATCATGGATCGTTATATGAGTGTCATATACTTTCTCATGTGGCTATTAATATGACTACTAGTCCTTGAACCCGAAGTCACCATGGTTCCTTACATAAGGAGTTATGTACTTTGGCTTCGTCAAACGTCACCCGTAACTGGGTGGACTATAAAGGCGATTACTGGATATGTAACAAATTATGCGGAGGGATGTGAGTGATGTAGATGGGATCTATCCCTCCTATATGATGGGAGTGACATCGATATTCTTGATAGAGTGAGACCACTAAGTGCATGGCCATGCCCAAATGAGTCAATATGAGATATTGAGCTCATTTGATTGAGTGAGTCTACTTGGAGTTCAAGATTTAGATTGATTAGAGGATGACACGGTCTATGCCTCATATTGATCAATCTAGATGTCTAGGATAGAAGGACAATGTCATATATTGTGAGGAGTCACAATTAGTAGTCACAAGATGATGTTGGATCTCAACATTCTTGTAACTTGGGTAGTAATGATGTGTTGCTAGATACCGCTCATTACTTATGCTTCTAAATGGGTTTAGGAGCATTGCCAACGTTACAAGAACCTATAGGTGTTAGAATGTATACTAAAAGCCTAGCTTTTGGTATAAAATATTTATCTAGAAATAAGAATCACATTGGTCAAATGTCTACATTTGTGATAAATGTAGTTGTTCAATTAATTTATATTGTAGATAACATGGTGTGTGGTGTCACACACAGAAGATCATATTATCAGTACCTTATAAATTATAAACAGTAGCTCACGACCATGATGGAAAGGAACAAACCATTGGAAGGTCGTAGTGTAATTACGTGTTAGTTTATCTTAACTATATAATTACACTAGTACACTAAGAGTGTATTGAGTAGGACCATTAGAGGTCGTTTCTTTTATACTGACTTTATAAAGGAACAAAGACCTCAGTTATTATGGAAGTGTGTGCTCTTAATCTTAATATAATAACAAGCACATATATTTGATATTTATTTCTTTAATTTATCAATGGGTGAGATTTAGTTCGATGAATCAATAAGCCCGATAAGTTGGGAAATGATATCACTTATAGTGTGTGTTGTTGATTATAGAAGGAAACTGTGTCCTAGTAATCTAGGTTGAGAATGTCCCCAAGAGGAGCTCATAAGGATTGTCATGTTAAACCCTGCAGGTGGACTTAGTCCGACATGACGATGAAGTTGAGTGATACTACTCTTGGAGCTAGATATTAATTAAGTGAGTTGTTAGTAACTTACTTAATTAGTGGGCATTTGTTATCTTAAACACAGGGAGACGAACACACTCATGATAAGAAGGAGCCCAAAATGTAATTTGGGATTGGTGCGGTAGTTCAATAATAGTTCTCTAGTGGAATGAATTATTATTGATAAAATTAAGTTGTGTGTTCGGGGCGAGCACGGGATGCTTAATTTTATCGGGAGACCAAAACCAATTCCTCCTCTCGGTCCCTATCGTAGTCTCTAGTATATAGAGATTTATACCCACCGCATATCCACCTTCTCACCCATCCAATGGGGCCGGCCAAGCTAGCTTGGAACCCAAGCTAAGGCCGGCCAAGACCAAGTGGATAAGCCATGTAGATGGCCGGCCAAAGCTTGGGTCCCGAGCTTAGGTGGCCGGCTACTAGAATATTAAAAAGGATTTTTATTAAAATTATTTCTTATGTGGATATCATGATTTTAAAAGAGAGTTTAAAAATTAAAAATTTCCTTTTATAGCTTTCTACAAAAGATTAAGAGAAGAGATTAATCTCTTTCCTTATTTGTAGTGTAAAAGGATGATTTTAATTTTTTGGTAAAAACTTTCCTTATTTGTAAATCATCTACATGTTTAAAGGAGAGTTTAAAATTTGAAATCTTTCCTTATTTGTTGATTAAAGAAGGATTTTAAATTTTAAGAAAACTTTCCTTTTTAATCCTGTTCATGTTTTAAAAGAGAGTTTAAAATTAAATATTCTCTTTTATAAGTTTCTACAAAAGATTAAGAAAAAGATTTGATATCTTTCCTTATTTGTAGATTAAAAGAGATTTTAATTTGTAGAGATAACTTTCTTTTTATCCACATGTTTAAAAGAAAGATTTTAATTTATTAAATTTTCTTTTTATAAACCAATCATGAAGGGATAAAAATTATTGGAGAAATTTTTATAAATTTCCGGAAGCAAATAAGGAAGTTTTAATTGGTGTTTAAAATTTTATTTGCTTGGAGATTTTATTTGTTATGGCCGACCATTGTAATTTGAAAAGAGAAAATTGTTTTAATT
Source organism: Zingiber officinale (assembly GCF_018446385.1). NCBI lineage: Eukaryota > Viridiplantae > Streptophyta > Magnoliopsida > Zingiberales > Zingiberaceae > Zingiber > Zingiber officinale. Next base: position 82,543,970 of record NC_055991.1, read on the forward strand.
AAATAAATTTTCCTTTTCAATGGCAAAAGAATTAAGAAAGTTTTTATTTAATTTTCCTTATTTGCCAAGACCAAGGATTATAAAAGAGGGGGTAGAGGAGGCTTCAAGGCTAAGGACTCTATTCTATTTTACTCCCTCTTTTCCTTGGTGTGGTGGTCGGCCCTTCCCTTTCTCTTCTCTTGTTGTGGCCGAAATCTATCATCTCTTGGAGCTTGGAGGATGTGGCCGGATCAAGGAAGGAGAAGAAGGAGAGAAAGCATGCATCCCTTGGAGCTTGGTTGGTGGAAAATTCTTCATCCTTTGGAAGTTCTTGTGCTTGGCCGAAACTTGAAGGAAGAAGGAAGAAGGAAGAAGGAAGAAGGTGCCTAGGTGGTTCTCATCTTGGAAGATCGTTGCCCACACAACGTCCGAGGTTAGAAAAGGAATACGGTAGGAGATCAAGAGGTCTTTCTAAAAGGTATAACTAGTAATTTTTCTTTCCGCATCATACTAGTTATTTTTGGAAATAATACTAAATACAAGAGGCATACGATTCTAGTGTTTCGAATTTGTTTTCGATATAGTGTTCTTTTGTTTTTCTTTTCCTTGTGATTTGATTGTTCTTTTCGGTTGACCTAAAGTTATTTTAGGAAATTAAATATTAGCTTTCCTTAAAAGGTTTTGTCTAGTCGGTGGTGGTTGCTCCCATATCCAAGAAGGTCATGTGCCTCGCCACGTCAGTACTGGGAACCAATTTTGGAAATTAATATTTAATGGAATTAATAACTTAGGTGATTTGGATCAAACGTGTTAAGTTCCGCAGGAGATCCAAGTCAAAAACTAAAAGAACAAATAGATTAAGTTTTGGATCAAACATGTTAAGTTCCGCAGGTGATCCAAAATTTAATTTAAAAGAATACATGGTAGCTAGGAAAAGGTTCAGACCTTTGTACAAAATTTTTGTACAGTGGAACCTCTAGGTTTTCTAAGTAGCAACCAACAATTTGTATCAGAGCTTGGGTTTTGCCTCTGTGTATTTGGTATTAGTTTAATTATGCACATGTCATACATAATTTAGGCAGGGTAATAGTAGGATGTGCTAACTTTGTGGATGCAGGATCCAACTATTATGGCTTATAGTTATTATGTGTGTGATTGGACCCTTGGACATGTCAAGGGCATTTATTGTGTGTGCATGATTGTATTATAAAATACAGCAGGAGCTGTATTTAGTTTTATTAGGATTTTATTTTTGATCTAGTTACATGTACATTCCTTTTATGGAATATAGGATCGATGGATGTAAATTTTATTTTATGTTCGATCTAGTTTACATGTACATTCCTTCGAGAATATAGGATCGAGAATGTAAAATTCTATTTATGTCGCGGATCGAATCTTGCAAGGCGTGGAACCTTTTGAGGACCAGAGGCGCAGCAGAACAAGGAGCAAGATGGATGCGACAACTAGACCCGGTGGCGGTGGCCAAAGATGGCAGCAGCTAGGGTTGGCGACACACGGAGGACAGCAATAGATAAAAGTCATAATAGTTGAAAATTATTTTTTCTGTTTATTGCTTTTTTTGCTGTGTTGTGTGTGCTTGTTAGTATGCATGCTAAGTAGGCTAGCATAGTCAAAATTCCTCACTTTAAATAACTAAGTGGGAGAGGGATTTATTTTTAAATAAATTCCACGGTCTCCATTACTGGTTTATAAGTGATGCAACAAGCTTGCGCGTTGGCTCTGAGTGCCTTCCTCCATATCGGATGAGCTTGTTTGCTGATCACTAGATTAAACTTCCATTTTGGATGACTATAGGAAGTTAATTAAGAGCTTGTGATCTTCCCCATCGGAAGGGGCATAATCTTATTAATGGACTTAGTGTCAAGTAATGGTATACACTTAGGCACGTCTAATAGTATCCTCCCCATCGGAGTCACTACTATTATTTGTGTGACCGAAGAAAACCAACTATTGATTTGACAAATAAATAAGTTGACAAGATAATAAAATTAAAAACCCCTCTTACAAATGTTTGATTTTGTATACGTCCACACTATCGTGACATACAAAATTCACGGTGTTTGAGGTAATTTTATTTGTCATAAATATTTATTGACAAGATAATTAATGGGTAAACTCCTCCTCTTACAAATGTTTAATTTTGTATATGTCCACACTATCGTGGCATGCAAAATTCACGGTGTTTGAGGTGTTGGTGAATTTAAATAATATTGTTTGAGGAATCAATGCTATTTTAAATTCAAAAGTTTTGACCAAATATTTTATCAAAGAAAGATCAACTATTAATTTTATTCGTCATAAAGTAAAGTTGACGAGATAATAAAATTAATGGATAAAATCTCTTCTTTGATTTTGTATACGTCCACACTATCGTGGCAAACAAAATTCATGGGGATTTTAAGGAATTGATCTTGACCAAATATTTTTGTGATTCTTAGGATTTAAAATGTTTGTCAATTCCCTAGTTGTTATACTATAGAAAAGACTTAGTAGTCCCGATTGTAATAATTGGAAATAGGACTTGGACATTAAGATAGTCTGTCCTTTTAGAACTAAAGAACAATATAGGTGTATTTAATTCATTAGTTGAAACATGTTTAGTGGTGTTATCTACCAGAACCTGGAGTATAGATATAGATGCCATTAATCATGACCGCAATTCATTGCAGGTTCCAGGAACCCCGACAACTAAATGTAAATAAAAACACCGTCCACATGGGCACTGCTGTAAAAGTGGCAGCTGTTGCAGTGGGAGATGTTTATCCTTTAATAGGAATAAAATATGGATTATTAGAAATTGTCTTTACGTACTAAGTTTAGAAAGAACCTGATTTTAGTTTCTAAACTATTATAGAATAGATATTGTGTCTATTTTGATAACAAAGCTGTTATCAAGAAAAATAGAGAAGTTATCTATTCTGGTATGTTGGTTGACAATTTATAATCCAATAACTCTCACGATGTAATAAATGGAAATTATAACACATCTTCTAACTTTAAGAGGAAGCAACCTTCGGAAATGAACCAATATATCTTTGGCATCTAAGGCTAGGTTATATTAACTTGAGTAGGATTCATTGGTAGCTGATGAACTTTTGGGTTCATTGGTAGTGGAAATCTTTCCAACCTGCGAGTCTTACTTGGAAGGAAAAATAACCAAGAAACTTTTAAGTCTAAGGAGTATGAAGCCAAAGATATGTTGAAATTGGTTCATTCTGATTTGTGTGATCCTATGACTATCCAGACAAGAGGTAGTATTGAATGTTTTGTCTATTTTATAGACAACTATTCAAGATACAAATAAATTTACTTAATGTACCGCAAGACTAAGTACTTTGATTAGTTCAAAGAGTACAAGGTTGATGCGGAGAAATGTTAAAGTAAAAGTCACTATGGTAAGATCGTAGTGACAAGTACCTCTTGGGAGAATTTAGGAGTCACTTATTAGAAGTAGGGATTCAATCCCAACTAACTGCACCTGGTACACCCTAATAGAATGGTGTAGAAAAAAGGAAGGTATAGGACTCTTATGGAAATAAGTAGATTGATGATGAGTTATTTTGAAAAATACCAAATTCATTTTAAGGATATACTCTGGAAACAGAAGTGAATATAGTACCTTCCAAAGTCAGAACTCTCTACTCATATAGAATTGCTAAATAGGCATAAGCCTATAATGATAGCATATTCGGATTCAGGTAGTCCAGCACATATGCTGAAGAGAGACAATGATAAGTTGGACAAGAATTCACTTGTTTGTAAGTTATCCTAGAGAAATGAAAGTAGGTTTATAGTCTTAAAAATCAGAAGGTTATTATTAGCATCAATGACCGATTTTTAGAAAAGGACTATGTAATAAACCACACGCCCATAAGTAAATTTTTTCTTAAAGAAATTATAAAGGACATGTCTAATCTAGTACCAACTGTACAAGATGAAATATCACAAGAAACTGCAACACGTATCACAATTGATACAAAATTATAGACAGTGCATCATCGTAGTGGGAGGGTTGTCAAACAACCAAAAGGATTCATGTTTTGGGAGAGTTTTTGGACTTGATCCCAAATGAACATGAGTCTGATCCCGGAAATATGATGAAGCACTCCAAGATAAAGATACAGTATCTTGGCAAAGAGGAATGAATACAGAATTAGAATATATGTATTCTAATCAAATTTGAAAGCTTATAGAACCACCAGATGGTGTAAAAGTCATTGGGTGAAAATAGGTCTACAATAGGAAAAGATGGATAGACAGGAAGGTGGAAACTTTCAAAGCAAGGATTGATGAAAAAGGAAACTTTTTCACTGGTAGTCATACTTAAGTCTATCCGGATTCTTTTTTCTATTTGGCAAGAGGATGTCAAGACAGCATTCCTTAATGGAAGTCTTGAAGAAAGCATCCATACAAAGCAACCAGAAGGGTTCATTGCAAAGGGCAAAGAGCATCTTGTGTACAAGCTCAATCAGTCTATGAACTGAGGCAAAGCTTCAAGGTCTTGGAACATCCAGTTTATCAAAGGAATCCAGACCTATGGATTTATTTAGTAACCAGATAAGTCTTGTGTATACAAAAGGTGTGATGGAAACGTGTTGATATTTCTTGTACTATACATAGATAACATTTTTGGTAGTTAGAAACAATATCAAAATGTTGTCAGAAGTAAGGGTATGGTTGTCCAAACAATTCAATATGAAGGACTTGGGAGAATGTATATATTCTTTGGATCAAAGTAATAAGGGATCGCAAGAAAAGAATTTTTTACTTATCCCAAGCTTCATATATCGAAAAAATCCTTGCTCGTTTTAAGCATGCAAAACTCCAAGAAAGGTTTCTTACCTTTTGGGCTTGGAGTAATTTTATCTAAAGAGATGTCTCCGAAGATATCAAAGGAGATAGAGGAAATGAAGGCAGTTCTTTATGCTTCGGCTGTCGAAAGCCTAATGTATGCTATGCACGAGATCAGAAATCTGTTTTGCCAAGGGCATAGTTAGTAGATATCAAAGTAACCCTGGACAAGAACATTGGACTGCAGTAAAGCATATATTGAAGTACCTTAGAGGCACTAGAGATCATATGCTAGCTTACAAGGCAGTTAATTTGGTCCCTGTAGGTTGCACGGATTTTAACATCCAATCGGAAAGGGACAATAGTAAGTCAACCTCGAGGTTTTGTGTTTACTTTAGGAGGTAAAGTCATAACTATGGAAGAGTGATAAGCATAGGTATTTTTCTGGACTCCATCATAGAAGCTGAGTATATGGCAAGCCTTTGAGGTAGCCATAAAAGCTAAATGACTCAATAACCTCAAGAGGGACTTAGATATGATTTCTGGTTTATCCAAAGATTATTACAATTCATTGTAATGATATTGGTGCAGTAACAAACTCGAAGAAACCATAAGTCTATAAGGCAGGTAAACACAATAGAGCGCAAGTACTACCCAATACGAGAAATTGTATAACGAGGAGAAGTTGTTGGCGCCTAGATTGCATCAGATGATAACCTAAGGTCCTTAAGGCAAGAGCTTTTTGAAAGGCATGGGAATCAGATGTATGACAACAAATATGGCAGCTTAGTCTTTTAGTATAAGTGGGAGATTGTTAGAATGTATACTAAAAGCCTAGCTTTTGGTATAAAACATTTATCTAGAAATAAGAATCACATTGGTCAAATGTCTACATTTGTGATAAATGTAGTTGTTCAATTAATTTATATTGTAGATAACATGGTGTGTGGTGTCACACAGAAGATCATGTTATCAGTACCTTATAAATTATAAACAGTAGCTCACGACCATGATGGAAAGGAACAAACCATTGAAAGGTAGTAGTGTAATTACGTGTTAGTTTATCTTAACTATATAATTACACTAGTACACTAAGAGTGTATTGAGTAGGACCATTAGAGGTCGTTTCTTTTATACTGACTTTATAAAGGAACAAAGACCTCAGTTATTATGGAAGTGTGTGCTCTTAATCTTAATATAATAACAAGCACATATATTTGATATTTATTTCTTTAATTTATCAATGGGTGAGATTTAGTTCGATGAATCAATAAGCCTGATAAGTTGGGAAATGATATCACTTATAGTGTGTGTTGTTGATTATAGAAGGAAACTGTGTCCTAGTAATCTAGGTTGAGAATGTCCCCAAAAGGAGCTCATAAGGATTGTCATGTTAAACCCTGCAGGTGGACTTAGTCCGACATGACGATGAAGTTGAGTGATACTACTCTTGGAGCAAGATATTAATTAAGTGAGTTGTTAGTAACTTACTTAATTAGTGGGCATTTGTTATCTTAAACACAGGGAGACGAACACACTCATGATAAGAAGGAGCCCAAAATGTAATTTGGGATTGGTGCGGTAGTTCAATAATAGTTCTCTAGTGGAATGAATTATTATTGATAAAATTAAGTTGTGTGTTCGGGGCGAGCACGGGATGCTTAATTTTATCGGGAGACCAAAATCAATTCCTCCTCTCGGTCCCTATCGTAGTCTCTAGTATATAGAGATTTATACCCACCGCATATCCACCTTCTTACCCATCCAATGGGGCCGGCCAAGCTAGCTTGGAACCCAAGCTAGGGCCGGCCAAGACCAAGTGGATAAGCCATGTAGATGGCCGGCCAAAGATTGGGTCCCGAGCTTAGGTGGCCGGCTACTAGAATATTAAAAAGGATTTTTATTAAAATTATTTCTTATGTGGATATCATGATTTTAAAAGAGAGTTTAAAAATTAAAAATTTCCTTTTATAGCTTTCTACAAAAGATTAAGAGAAGAGATTAATCTCTTTCCTTATTTGTAGTTTAAAAGGATGATTTTAATTTTTTGGTAAAAACTTTCCTTATTTGTAAATCATCTACATGTTTAAAGGAGAGTTTAAAATTTGAAATCTTTCCTTATTTGTTGATTAAAGAAGGATTTTAAATTTTAAGAAAACTTTCCTTTTTAATCATGTTCATGTTTTAAATGAGAGTTTAAAATTAAATATTCTCTTTTATAAGTTTCTACAAAAGATTAAGAAAAGATTTGATATCTTTCCTTATTTGTAGATTAAAAGAGATTTTAATTTATAGAGATAACTTTCTTTTTATCCACATGTTTAAAAGAAAGATTTTAATTTATTAAATTTTCTTTTTATAAACCAATCATGAAGGGATAAAAATTATTGGAGAAATTTTTATAAATTTCCGGAAGCAAATAAGGAAGTTTTAATTGGTTTTTAAAATTTTATTTGCTTGGAGATTTTATTTGTTATGGCCGGCCATTGTAATTTGAAAAGAGAAAATTGTTTTAATTAAATAAATTTTCCTTTTCAATGGAAAAAGAATTAAGGAAGTTTTTATTTAATTTTCCTTATTTGCCAAGACCAAGGATTATAAAAGAGGGGGTAGAGGAGGCTTCAAGGCTAAGGACTCTATTCTATTTTTCTCCCTCTTTTCCTTGGTGTGGTGGTCGGCCCTTCCCTTTCTCTTCTCTTGTTGTGGCCGAAATCTATCATCTCTTGGAGCTTGGAGGATGTGGCCGGATCAAGGAAGGAGAAGAAGGAGAGAAAGCATGCATCCCTTGGAGCTTGGTTGGTGGAAAATTCTTCATCCTTTGGAAGTTCTTGTGCTTGGCCGAAAATTGAAGGAAGAAGGAAGAAGGTGCCTAGGTGGTTCTCATCTTGGAAGATCGTTGCCCACACAACGTCCGAGGTTAGAAAAGGAATACGGTAGGAGATCAAGAGGTCTTTCTAAAAGGTATAACTAGTAATTTTTCTTTCCGCATCATACTAGTTATTTTTGGAAATAATACTAAATACAAGAGGCATACGATTCTAGTGTTTCGAATTTGTTTTCGATATAGTGTTCTTTTGTTTTTCTTTTCCTTGTGATTTGATTGTTCTTTTCGGTTGACCTAAAGTTATTTTAGGAAATTAAATATTAGCTTTCCTTAAAAGGTTTTGTCTAGTCGGTGGTGGTTGCTCCCATATCCAAGAAGGCCATGTGCCTCGCCACGTCAGTACTGGGAACCAATTTTGTAAATTAATATTTAATGGAATTAATAACTTAGGTGATTTGGATCAAACGTGTTAAGTTCCGCAGGAGATCCAAGTCAAAACCTAAAAGAACAAATAGATTAAGTTTTGGATCAAACATATTAAGTTCCGCAGGCGATCCAAAATTTAATTTAAAAGAACACATGGTAGCTAGGAAAAAGTTCAGACCTTTGTACAAAATTTTTGTACAGTGGAACCTCTAGGTTTTCTAAGTAGCAACCAACAATAGGATCACACACAAAGGGCAATTAGATGGAGATTAGGTTCATTTGATGAACCTAAAGGATTAGGTTCATGTGATGAACCAAATTGGATTAAGAGTAATCCAAATTGAGCTAATTGAGTTGGTCTCAATTTGGTTCATGTGTTAAGTGATTCTAATTTGGACTTAGACTCATTTAATTAATTTAATTAAATGAATAGAGATTCATTAAATTAAAATTGACTTGAACCAATGGTTAGATGAGATCAACCAAGGGAGATAAGTGGTCAAGTTTAACTTGACTTGAGAGGAAGATGAAGGGTCAAGTTTGACTTGACCATTTGCCACCTCATTGGTGAGTTGGCATTAAGTGAGCTTATGATGATGTGCCACATCATCAAGACCACTTCATGGTGTGCCACCTCATAGGGAGATCAAGAGTTTTTGACTCTTGAAATTCCATGGAGTATATAACCACTCACTTGAAGGTGGCCGGCCACTTGTGTGGAGTTACAAGCTTGAATTGATTTTTCATTCAAGTCATCTTCTTCCTCAAGCTCTTCTCTTATCTCCCTCTCCTCCCTTGAATGAACCCTAAAAAGGTGCTAGCACACCTTTTGTTAGGTCTCTCCATCTCTTTCTTGTGTGGATACACATAGAGGAGTATCTACTTTGATACTCTCGAGATCCGGCGAACTTTGGACGAGCGAGATTACGCGAAGGGCTTCGCATCAAGTGTAACCTATTTTCTTTTGTAGATCTAGTGTAGATCTAGGTTAGAAAACTCATACTCGAAGTTTTACAAAATTTTAATCTTCGCACGGATCCGTGGCATGGGAATTTCGGGGTTTCCGCAACGCAAAAAGCGGTTTTTGTTGCCCGAAAAATCCAACAGTGGTATCAGAGCCACGTGCGAAGCGAGTATGAGTTTTAATTTGTATTTTTATGAAAATTACAGATCTGTAACTTTCTGTGAATTTGTGATTTTTGGTATTTTTATGGGTATTTTTCTCGTAGAAGCGAAGCACAAGTGTTTAGACACTTGTAGGCTTCGACTACCGAGAAAATATTTTCGATACGGCAAGGTTTCGCCCCAAATCATTTTGGGACAGCGGACTAAGGTGCTGTAGGATTGCTTAGGAACACTCGCGATGGTTATATCGTGGGTAGGGGTGATGTCCCTGACCCCGCAAGGGGATTCGTTCCACGATTGCGCCCGAAAATCGCTGAACGGGACAGCCGGGAAGTTTTACTCATAAAAATTGTAAGAAAAATTACAAAAATTTATAGAAATTACATAATTTATAATTATGTATTATTTTGTGATGGTCATGGCCCAAAAGACCCAATTAGATTGGAAATTTGTGTTGTAATTCATATTATGGCATGCGTGTCATTTTCTGTGATGTGCGTGTTGCATATGATACGCGACCTGCGCGTCGTGCCTTTCCTATTTTTATATTCCTGTTGTAAATAGTTTAGACTCAAATGTAACTTGAGTTTCACTTTTGTAATGTACAAATTAGAGCGGTGGAAGATGCACTCGAGACGGAGTTACGAGGAAGGTGCGAGCAACACAAGGTGGTCAAGGAAGGAGCTTGAGAAGCTGTTGACCTTAGGTTGACCATCCGATCTTCTCATTGGCTTGAGAAGATTGTAGTAGGTCCATGACTAATCACAAAAATATTTAATTAATTGCTTGTGTGTGTATATGTGATGCATGCTAGAATAGTAATTAATTAGCGCCTTAACGATTAGATTAGATCTAACTAGCATACATGATGCGCTCTCACGATTAGATTAGATCTAAATCGAGTATATGATACACATCGTCAATTAGATTAGATCTCAATCGCGTCAACTCGAAATGCCTACCATGTCGTGATACCCATCACTATCTCGATCGCATGTTGTTGTTGAATCTGCCAAAGCAGAGCAACGCATACTATCTTGGTAGGGTGCGGAGGGACAATCTTGGTCCCGCCTATCAACGCATGGGTGAGTACAACTCAATTAGATTGAGTAACTAGTTAACTCAACGCCACTGCCACACGAGCTGACCGTGATGCTTACAAGAAGCATCAAGATGACGCATTAGATGTGTCAAGTCTTATGCTCGTGACCATGAACTCTGAGCTTCAGAAGCAACACGAGTTAATGGGTGCTTATGATATGGTTGAACATCTTCGTCAACTATATCAAGGACAAGCGAGGCACGAGAGATTCGAGATCTCTAAGGCATTGTTTCAGTGCAAGATGCAAGATGGGACTCCCGTAGGCCCATATGTACTCAAAATGATTGGGTACATAGAAAACCTACAAAGGTTGGGATTTCCACTTGGCCAAGAGCTGGCCACTGATCTGATCTTGCAATCCTTGCCAGATAGCTATAGTCAATTCATTCTAAATTATAACATGAATGAAATTGACAAGTCACTGCCTGAGCTGCTTAGCATGTTAAGAACTGTTGAGCTCAACCTTAAGAAGGTTAAGCCCAACTCATTTTGATGGTACAAAAGGGCAAAGGCAAGGGCAAGCCTAAAGGTAAGGGAAAGTCCCAAGCCAAGGGCAAAGGCAAGGCACTGAAACCCAAAGGAGGGGTCGCCAAGGATGCTACCTGCTTCCACTGCGGTCAGGTCGGGCACTGGAAGAGGAACTGCAAAGTGTACCTAGAAGATCTTAAGAAGAAGAGAAGTCAGACTTCCACTTCAGGTATCTATGTTATGGAAGTCAATCTATCTATTTCTTCATCATGGGTATTAGATACCGGATGTGCTTCTCACATTTGTACTAATGTGTAGGCGTTGAGAAATAGCAGGGCATTGACGAAGGGCGAGGTGGACCTACGCGTAGGCAATGGAGCACGGGTTGCTGCTGTTGCTGTAGGAACTTATCATCTATCTCTGCCTTCTGGGCTTGTATTAGAATTAGATGAATGTTGTTATGTGCCTGCTTTAACTAAGAACATAATTTCAGTTTCTTGTTTGAACAAAAAAGGTTTTTCATTTATAATTAAGAGCAAATGTTGTTCAGTTTATTTAAATGACATGTTCTATTGTAGTGCACCTATGATGAACGGACTCTATATTCTAGACCTTGAGAACCCTATCTATAACATAAGTACCAAGAGGTTCAAGTCAAATGACATGAACCAAACCTATCTCTGGCACTTTTGCTTAGGTCATATAAATGACAAACGCTTATCCCAGCTCCATAAAGATGGTTTGCTGGACTCATTTGATTTTGAATCATATGAGACATGCGAGTCATGCCTTCTAGGCAAGATACCAAGACTCCCTTTAGTGGACACAATGAGAGAGCGACTGACTTGTTAGGTCTTATACATAGTGATGTATGTGGCCCTTTCAATGTCACTGTTAGAGGTGGTTATAAGTACTTCATTACATTTACTGATAACTTCAGTAGATATGGTTATGTGTACCTGATGGCACATAAGTCAGAATCCTTTGAAAAGTTCAAAGAATTCAAGAATGAAGTACAAAACTAGCTTGGCAAGAGTATTAAGATACTTCGATCAGATCGAGGTGGAGAATACCTTAGCCATGACTTTCGTGACTATCTAGCTGAGTGTGGGATCCTATCCCAACTCACTCCTCCTGGAACACTACATGGAATGGTGTATCCGAAAGGAGGAATCGTACCTTATTAGATATGGTACGGTCTATGATGAGTCACATAGATCTTCCTATGTATCTTTGGGGCTATGCTCTACACACAGCTGTCTTCATTCTCAACCGAGTTCCATCTAAGGCTGTAATAAAGACACCATATAGGATATGGACTAGGAGAGATGCCCAGGTGTCTTTTATGAGGATTTGGGGTTGTGAGGCTTACGCTCGATGTCAAGTCTCGGACAAATTGGGACCCAAATCCGACAAGTGCTATTTCATTGGATATCCCAAGGAAACGAAGGGATATTACTTCTACATTCCAAGTCAACACAAGATAGTTGTGGCTAAGACTGGGTTATTTCTAGAAAGGGATTTTGTTTGTAGAAAGACTAGTGGGAGTACGTTCGATCTTGAAGAAGTTCAAGATGTGGACCATAGCACAGAAACCTCGATGGAAGTTGAATTTGAACCACAAAGTGTTGTGGATGATGTTGTACCACAAGGAGTTGAGGAACCACAACCAGTTCAAGTAGACCTACCTCTTCACAGATCTGATAGGGTACGTCGTCAGCCTGAGGGATACTCATTTCTCTTGTCTGACCATGATGACATTGTGCTCATTGAGGATGAGCCTACCTCCTATCAGGAAGCTGTGATGAGTCCAGATTCTGAGAAATGGCTAGAGGCCATGAGATCCGAGATGGAATCCATGTACACTAACCAAGTATGGACTTTGGTTGATCCACCTGAAGGGGATAAACCCATTGGGTGTAAGTGGGTCTTTAAAAGAAAGACTGACATGGATGGACATATTTATAAGGGTCGCTTGGTAGCTAAAGGTTTTAAGCAAATTCATGGTATTGACTATGATGAAATCTTTTCTCCAGTAGCGATGTTTAAATCCATTCGGATCATGCTTGCTATTGCAGCTTACCACGATTATGAGATCTGGCAGATGGATGTCAAAACCGTGTTTCTGAATGGAAACTTGCTCGAGGATGTGTACATAACACAACCTGAGGGTTTTTTAGATCCACAGCATACTAGCAGAGTATGCAAGCTACATAGGTCCATTTATGGACTAAAGCAAGCTTCTCAGAGCTAGAATCTTCAATTCGATGATGCAATCAAACAGTTTGGTTTCATCAAGAATGAAGATGAACCTTGTGTCTACAAGAAGGTTGTTGGGAGCATAGTTGTCTTCCTTATATTGTATGTGGATGACATACTACTCATTGGGAAAGACATCCCTTTGCTGCAGTCTGTCAACACTTGGCTAGGGACTTGTTTCTCAATGAAGGACTTAGGTGAAGCATCCCACATTCAAGGTATACAGATCTATAGAGATAGATCTAAAAGGTTGCTTGGCCTAAGTCAGAGTACATATATTGACAAGGTACTCCTTCGGTTTGCCATGCAGAACTCCGAGAAGGGATTTCTGCCGATGTCACATGGTGTGAGTCTTTCGAAGACTCAAGGTCCCTCTTCTAGAGAGGAGAGAGACCGCATGGATCAGATCCCTTATGCTTCAGCCATAGGATCTATCATGTATGTCATGCTATGTACTCGTCCTGATGTCTCGTATGCTTTGAGCATGACGAGCACATACCAGTCAGATCCAAGTTAAAGTCATTGGATAGCAGTCAAGAATATTCTCAAGTACTTAAGAAGGACTAAAGAATATTTCTTGATATATGGAGGCGATGACGAGTTAGCTGTAAAGGGTTAGAGTGATGTCAGCTTCCAGACCGACCAGGATGATTATCGATCACAGTCAGGGTTCATGTTTTGCATAAATGGTGGTGTTGTGAGCTGAAAGAGTTGGAAGCAGGCCACATGTAATACCCACTAAGCTTGTAAGATAAATATATGAATGTGGGATTTTTCCATAGAAAAATAATAGGAAGTGAGTTGAAGCAAAAAGAAATAAAATGAAATAAAAAGAAGTGAAGGTCAAGGATTGAACCTAGAACTTCTTATATTATAATTCATAAAATTAATTAGTAGAAACCAATTGGGATAGAGAGAAGATATTGATAGCAAAAGAGGGAAACTCATGATAAAGGTAAGAGTAAAAGCTAGCCAAAAGGAAACAAGAAAGGAACAAGAGAAAGACAACTTGCCTTCCTCCCTTTCTCTCCCTCTTTCTCTCTTCTCTTGCCGAAAATAAAAGAGGCTAATTAAGGGGATTCATTCCCCCTTATTTCACCATGAATGATGAGGATAAATAAATAAATAAAAATAAAAATAAATAGAAAAAAAAGGCTAAGGGAGAAGGAAAGCAAAAACCAAGTTTGCTACCTCTACCCCCTTAACATAAAAGAGAATATGTAAAAGGGAAAATTCTATTTTCTCTCATTTTCTCTCATTCATCCTCTCCCTCACCGAGAACACCTCAGTCCCCTCTCCTCCATCTTCGGCCCCAAAGCCAAGTTTTTCCCTAAGAAAGCCTAAGATACAAGGAGGACTTAGCAAAGGAATCAAGGGAAAGGAACTAGAAGAAGAGGCTACTTCTTCTCCACCATACCTTAGATCCACAAGCGAAAAGGATGTAAGCTTCCCCTCACCTGTGGTACAAGGATTTTATGCGATTTTCGGATTCTATAAGGATTAGAAAACCTAGGAAAGAATTTAAGAAAATTCTGCTAAAGAAAGGGTTTTCAAATCTAGGATGATTTAAACAAGTCCTTAATTCATGATATTCTTTCTATGCTATGTAGGAAGGATTTTCTTCATGTTTTTATACTTAAATGATTCTTGATCAGAGGAGTACCTAACCCTAGAATTTCGGCCAAAAATATGTTAAGGAGGTTAGGGAAAAATATTGTTTAACTAAACTAGTACAAAATTTCTCCCATGAACTACTAAGGGTTTTTATTGGTTTTCTTGCTTGAAAGTTACTTGAAACCAAAGAAATCTATTTATATGTTTCGGCCAAGAAAAGGGCTTAGGGTTAGGAAGACCTTTAAATTTAAATAACAATGTCTGTATGATAGAATATAGAGTTCTCTTAAAGAATTGCATGTTGTACATTACTAGAAATTCATGAACTCTTATTTTAGATTTTTGGCTATGATAAGATGGATAGTTTAGAAAAGCTTGAACAAAATTCTAATATGCTCAAGACCTCTGTGATATTATGATATGAAAGTTGTTTAATGCTCTTATGTTTAAATTGAGTATAGAAAATTAGTTACATGATATATGACATGTAAGATCATAAGGGTCCTAGCTTGTTTATGAACCAACTTTGTATATGATGTTCTTAGTAATTTTTGCCATGAAACTTACTTAGTTTTTCCATGCTTTAGGCCACTTAAAACCTAGTTTAGAGATTGGTAGGTTTCGGCCATGAGGAAAATAAAAGAAAAAGGGAAAGAAACCTAGGAAGCCTAAGACACAATTCACATGTATGTTTATTATGCTTGTCTTTATACATGCTATGAAACTTGTATAATTTCTCATGCTTTTAGGCTATTTGAAGCAAGTTTATATTCTGTGAGTTTCGGCCAAGTAGGGTTTAAAAGACCTAGAGGCCTTAGAAATGAAACCAAATGTGTTAAAAGTACTTCTTATGAAAATATGATAAGGTGTTGATTGTGTCACATATTTGTATAATTTTTCCATGACCTAAATGGATCATTGTGTGTTTCGTCCATGAAGGAATAGATGCCCTAGAAACCCTAGAACAAGAATTAAATATGCTTATGTCACTCTACATGAAATATGATAAGTAGAAAACCAAAGTTCTCATACTATATGTTGTTTAGTGACCTAAATGAGGCTAGGGTAAGTTTCGGCCATACCTATTGTATGATGTCTTGTTATGAATTTATACATGATGTTAGTTCAAGTTCACATGCTTGTATGTTTGTTTTTAGCCCTAATGAACACTTGTTAAAAGTTTGACCAAGATATACGTTAAGGGCTTGAAGGACTTAGGAACTACCTCAATATGCTTACTATGTTACTTGAAAAAATGCTATAAATATGGTTTAAGGTTTTCATGCTTTCATGACATTTGGGACCTTGTTTATATACTGATAGGGTTCGGTCACATGAGTTTAAGGACTTGGAGAACTTAGAAACCAAGTAAATCATACTTATAATGCTTCCTATGAAATTCATGTAATGATAATTTAGGTTTCACATGCTTGGAAGTTGTTTTTACCTAAATTGAGAACTAAGGGGGTTCGGCCATGATAGGAACCCAAGGGTTTAGGAAGTTTAGAACCCAAGTTATCTATGTTACCATGTTTCTTATGATAGTATAATCACATGATACACCCTTATGCTTAACCATGTATGCTTGGGATTTATACTTTTTTATGATATGATATGTGGATAGAGATATGCATGTTTTAGTGATATGTTATGTGCTTAGAAATATGCATACTTTAATGATATGTTATGTGCTTAAAATATGCATGTTTTTATGATATGATATGTGTTTAGAAATATGCATGCTTTGATGATATGCTATATGCTTAGAATATGCATGTTTTTATGATATGATATGTGTTTAGAAATATGCATGCTTTGATGATATGATATGTGCTTAGAATATGCATGCTTGATGATATGCTATATGCTTAGAATATGCATGTTTTTTTATGATATGATATGTGGTGAAAATATGCATGTTTTTCTTTATGACATGATGTATGCCTAAGTGATGCATACCTTTATGATATGATGTATGCCTAAGTGATGCATACTTTTATGACATGATGTATGCCTAAGTGATGCATACTTTTATGATATGATGTGTGCCTAAGTGATGCATGCTTTTATGATGTATGATATGTATAAGTATGACATGTACTTTACTTTATGTGGCTTGTACCAAGGGTGGGCTCCATAAGCGCCCCGGGGTCGATGGAATAAGACTCGGGCCACGTTAGGGATGGGCTCCTAAGTGCCCCTAGGTCGATGGAGTAAGACTCGGGCCTAGTATGTTTGCCTTGTAGGGTTCAAGACTTGCTACCTTGGGCCTACATAGGTTGCGCGCAATATGTAAGTGGTACATAGCCGAGATCCCCTTTAATTTGAGAATATGTTCAAGTATATATGTAAGAAGAAATGGTTTTAAAGATCATGAGACATATACATGTTTTTCGGATACATGTTTTCAAAAATCATATTGCATATATCTTGTTATCATGTTGTGATGATGCTATGATTTATGATATACCATGATTAGATATGATTATGTTAAGTTTCATGCTATGTTTTAAGAGATGATATGTCATGATATGATTATGTTATGTTTCATGCTATGTTTTAACAGATGATATGCCATGATATGATTATGTTATGCTTCATGCTATGTTTTAAGAGATGATATGTCATGATATAGTTATGTTATGTTTCATGCTATGTTTTAAGAGATGATATGCCATGATATGATTATGCTATGTTTCATGCTATGTTTTAAGAGATAATATGCTATAATATGATTATGTTAGGTTTCATGCTATGCTTTAAGAGATGATATGCCATGACTAGTTACAATGTTAGTTATGTTGCATGATAAGCTTAAAGAGTATGATATGTTATGACATGACTAGTTGAGATCATGTTAAGTTGAGACATTATTTGATTATGTGTTGATTGTTGGTTTTAGTGAGTAGGAAAGGAACTTACTGAGCCATGAGTGCTCATAGCTTACTTTCCTTGTACCACAGATAAAGGAAAGAGCTGGATGAGCTAAAGGAGCAGCAGGAGGGGCAACGAAGATGTGTGTGGCGGTGGCTAGGCAACTAATTAAGAACCTGCTTTAAAACCTTTAAGAACTATGCTTTGGTTTGTGAAATGTAATACAATATGGGTGACTTGATGTTGAGTTTTTATTTATTTTGTTATCATGTTATGAAACCATGTTAGTGTAGTTCGGCTTTTAATTAAGTTAAGAAAAATAATTTTAAGTCTTCCGCTGTAATACGTACGTAGAGTATCGTAGCCCCTTCCCTTGTTGTTAGTAGGGAGGGCGGGCGTTACACCACAATAGCTGATTCTACGACAAAGGCCGAGTATATTGCTACATCATAAGCAGCAAAGGAGGCAGTTTGGTTCCGCAAGTTCATCACCGAACTTGGGTTGGTTCCTAGCATCGCTGACCCTATTGAGCTCTATTGTGACAACAATGGAGCAATTGCGCAGGCTAAGGAACCTCGCTCACACCAGCGGACCAAACACATACTACGGCGCTTCCATCTCATTCGAGAGATTATCGAGAGAGGAGATGTGAAGATTTGTAGAGTACCCACAAAGGCTAACATCGCAGATGCCTTGACCAAGGCTTTGGTACAGAGAAAGCATGATGGTCACACTAGGTCATTAGGCCTTAGAACCTACACTGATTGGCACTAGTGCAAGTGGGAGCTGTTAGTTAGAGCCCTAGAGCTAATCATTTGATGATTATTGTATGGACTCGTTGTATAATATTCTTGTATATAAATAAAAGCATTTGTTTTGGTTATTATACTTACTTGTATTGGTGCCAAATAACTAAGTATAATAGCGTCCCTGAGTAGAAGGTTCTTACCTATATCAATCGATTGGTTGAATCGATAGTGAGATGATATAGGGAACACTACTCTTAATCATTCCTAGTCAGGTATTAACATTCAGGGGCAATGTTAATGCGATGAGACTAGAATGTAGGTCAACTCGATGACTTGATCTCACAAGTCATGGATATGGAGATATCAAGTTGACACATGGGTATGCATTGGAGAATGTATACTTAATGACCCGCAATGAGAAAATTGTTGGTGCAATCGACCTAGGTTTTGATGTGTGTGTCAAAGAGTTTAAGTTAGGCTTTCATATGTATTTGATATGTGTTTGAGTCATGCGGGACTTGGTGGAACACATAAGGACTTGGTGTGACCAAGTTCGGGAAGCTCATCCAAGGGCTCGGATCGTTGAGTCGGTGAAGGATGGTGTGGAAGACATCCGAGGGACCGCGCAGACGAGGAGCAATGGAGTGGAGCCGAAGGAAGTGGACTTCAAGGCAGCATGAAGGATGGCACGGAGAGGAGCCGCGGGCTCAGGTGCATCTGAGGGACGAAGGCCGAGGAAGAGGACTTGAAAGGCGACACCGGAAAGGATGAGAGGAGTGAATGTACTGGGACCAGTGGACTGGTCATGAGACTAGTCGACTGATCCAGCTTCACAGAAGCATTCTGTACTTATCGACTACGGGGACCAGTCGACTGGTCCTAAGACCAGTCGACTGGTACATGACCGTTGGCAGAAAACGGGCTCTAAAGAGAGCCGTTGGTGTTGCCTAACGGCTAGCACCAGTCGACTGGTCCATGGACCAGTCGACTGGTGTCAGGGTTTGAGTTGATTGGTGATCAACTCTTTCCTCTTATTTAAGGGGAGCTTTGGGGCATTGAAGGGGTTACTGATACTCATTGTAAACCTTCTGAATCTTGCCCAAAGCTTCCAAGTCAACTCTCTTCCTTCTAACCCTAAGTTTCATCTTGTAAAGAGGAAGAGAACTTTGTGAGAGGTTTGCTCCACCGAGAAGGAGAAGCTTTAGCCGGAGATTGCCGGGGACTGATCCACCAAAGGATCAAGAGCTCGTCCACCTCAAGGACACGTCGTGGAGTAGGAGCAAGCAATCTCCGAACCACGTTACATCGAGCGTGTTAGCGTTTGTATTCTCATTTGTGTTTCTTTGTTTTTAGTTTCTATATTTCCGCTTGCGCAAACTAACGTATTGTAGAGAAGAAATCGATTTGGGGGTGGCCTAGCTATCCAATCCCCCTTCAAGCCGGCCACCGATCATCCAACAATTGGTATCAGAGCAAGGAAGCTCTTCAACGGACTAATCGCCAAGAAGAACGAAATCATCAAATGGCCGGCTCAAACATTCATCCACCCAAATTCGAAGGAGACTTCTCTTGGTGGAAGAAGAAAATGGAGGTATTCTTCGAAACCGATTTTGATATTATGCTAATCATGGAAAATGGTTTCAAAGTACCTAGGGATCAAGACAACAAGATACTTGAGAAAACAAGGTGGAGCAAGAAACAAAGGGAAGAACATCTAGCAAATTCGAGAGTCATCCATCATCTACTACATGTTCTTCCCCAACAAGAAGTAACAAGAGTTGGAACCTACTCAAGTGCCAAGGAGTTGTGGGAGAAGCTAGTGGAGCTTCATGAAGGAACATCGGAGGCTAAATTGGCAAGAAGAGATCTCCTCCGAACTCAACTCAACAATGTAAAGCTTGAGAAGGGAGATAAGGTATCTACACTTCATGCTAAATTTAAAGAAATCTTAAGTGGACTAACAAGTGTAGGTGAGAAACTCTCCAACCGGGACATCATAATGAAAGCTATCAATGCTTTCCCAAGATCCTCGACATGGAGCTCCATTGTAGATTCATTCTGCATTTCAAAGGATCTAGAGAAGAGCTCTCTAGATGAATTCTTCTCAACCATGGAGCTTCACAAAACAAGGGTTGAAGGATTAGAGGGAGAAGCAAATAGATCAAGAGGAGTAGCCCTTGTGGCAAACAAGGGAAAGGGTAAGAAGAAGAAGTGTTCATCCCCACCATCCTCCGACTCCGAAGAATCGAGCGCCTCAATGGATAGTGATCAAGAGGCGTATATGGTAAGGAAAATGAGAAGAGCTTTTAGAAAATTTTCATCTAACAAATCTCATGATAGGAAAAGCTCAAGAAGCAAAAGTAGGACAAGGAAGATTATTTGCTACAATTGCCAAGGAGAAGGACACATAAGAGATGATTGTCCTCTCTTGAAAAAGAAGGAAGGGAAGAAGAAGAAGGAGAAGACAAAAGAAAAGGGGAAGAAGGCTCAAAACCTAAAAGCAACATGGGATGATCCTTCATCATCATCGGAGGAAGAAGAGCATCACATAGTCAATTTTGCTCTCATGGGGATTGATGATGTAGCCTCCACCTCATCCGAACAAGAATAAGGAAGGAGCTCAAGTGAAGATGAAGAGGGGAGCTCAAGTGAAGGGGGAGGTCAATCATCGGATTCGGACTTCTCGGTAAGTGAGGTACATAATCTTCCTCCTCATATTTTAATTAAAATTATTTCAAGCACAAATGATGACTTGTTCAAGGTAAAAAGGAAAAACAAGTCTTTGAAACATGATATTAGCATGCTTGAAGAAAAATTAGAATCTATGTGCTCTAAGGACTACAATAAGCATGCTTTTTCTTCCTCAAGTTCAAATGTATCATGTTTAGAAGAAGAAAATAGGGAATTAAGGGAAAAGATAGAATACCTTACAAATGCCCTTAGGAAATTTGAAATTGGCTCTAAAACCCTAAATATGATCATTGGGAGCCAAAGGGCAAGTTTTAAGAAAAATGGGATAGGATACAATGAACAAAATAATGAAAAGACCTATCATTGTCTACTTGCTAGGGGGCAATCCAAGACAAAGACCATAGATAGGAAATGGATCCCCAAAGAGTACTTGGTCAACCCAATTAGAAAGAATTTCTATTGGGTGCCAAAATCAATCCTCAAGGGTTAGAGGATTTTATGGCAAGTCAACCATGGAAGTCAATAATTCAAATTTTTCCTATATGGTTGACTTGAGACCTTAAGGGGGAGGGCTTAGCCTTGATAGAGATTTATAATCAAGAGGGCTAAGTAGAGGTTACCTTTATCTCACAATGATTATTTTCTAACCATGAATATGAGATATTAGGATGATACAAATAATTCACTTATGCTTATGGCATTTTGATGAGTTATGAAGTGTATCAATGTTTAGTGATCATAGGCCAACTATGGGGAAAGCAAATGTTTAATTAATGGACATCTTGCCCATAGATCATAGTTGGATATTTTAAATGTTTTGAAAACAATTCTATGTTTTATTTACTATGGTATAGCTATATTAAAACATATGATTGAAAAACTGAGCTTGAAATTGATACAAACTTGATTGATTTTTAAAGTGTTTGAGTTTTTATCAAAACTTCAAAAATATGATGACTTTTCATGAAAACATATTTTTCTTAGTTAAAGAATATTATAAGAAATATGTGTTCAAAATTTCATGATTTTTCGAATTTTCTGGAATTTTTTATGGATTTCTGAAGTTGGATGCCGTAGGCTGAAATTGATGTTCAGTTTGTGCCAGTTGACTGGTGCAGATACCAGTCGACTGGTACCAGCCTTTCAGCATTCTGTTGGTCTTTAAAATCAAATTTTCGGTTCAAATTTGGTTGGAACTGATACCATAGTATGTGTACGTGTCTGGTACAATATTTTTGATGGTGTCAAAGGGGGAGAAATGGGTAGGTTTAAGTTAGAAATCTACTTGGGTGCAAATCTTTGAAAATTAAGATTAAGAGCATGTGTTAAGGGGGAGCTTAGGTTTTATGCTTCATATTTACATATTGCTTGTACTTTTCAAAGTTGTTATTGGTGCCTAACTTAAACATATTGCCACACATCAAAAAGGGGGAGATTGTTGGTGCAATCGACCTAGGTTTTGATGTGTGTGTCAAAGAGTTTAAGTTAGGCTTTCATATGTATTTGATATGTGTTTGAGTCATGCAGGACTTGGTGGAACACATAAGGACTTGGTGTGACCAAGTTCGGGAAGCTCATCCAAGGGCTCGGATCGTTGAGTCGGTGAAGGATGGCGTGGAAGACATCCGAGGGACCGCGCAGACGAGGAGCAATGGAGTGGAGCCAAAGGAAGTGGACTTCAAGGCAGCGTGAAGGATGGCACGGAGAGGAGCCACGGGCTCAGGTGCATCTGAGGGACGAAGGCCGAGGAAGAGGACTTCAAAGGCGACACCGGAAAGGATGAGAGGAGTGAATGTACTGGGACCAGTCGACTGGTCATGAGACCAGTCGACTGATCCAACTTCACAGAATGCACAGAAGCATTCTGTGCTTATCGACTACGGGGACCAGTCGACTGGTCCTAAGACCAGTCGATGGTACATGACCGTTGGCAGAAAACGGGCTCTAAAGAGAGCCGTTGGTGTTGCCTAACGGCTAGCACCAGTCGACTGGTGCATGGACCAGTCGACTGGTGTCAGGGTTCGAGTTGATTGGTGATCAACTCTTTCCTCTTATTTAAGGGGAGCTTTGGGGCATTGAAGGGGTTACTGATACTCATTGTAAACCTTCTGAATCTTGCCCAAAGCTTCCAAGCCAACTCTCTTCCTTCTAACCCTAAGTTTCATCTTGTAAAGAGGAAGAGAACTTTGTGAGAGGTTTGCTCCACCGAGAAGGAGAAGCTTTAGCCGGAGATTGCCGGGGACTGATCCACCAAAGGATCAAGGGCTCGTCCACCTCAAGGACACGTCGTGGAGTAGGAGCAAGCAATCTCCGAACCACGTTACATCGAGCGTGTTAGCGTTTGTATTCTCGTTTGTGTTTCTTTGTTTTTAGTTTCTATATTTCCGCTTGCACAAACTAACGTATTGTAGAGAAGAAATCGATTTGGGGGTGGCCTAGCTATCCAACCCCCCTTCAAGCCGGCCACCGATCCTCCAACAAAAATATCATGGATTGTTATATGAGTGTCATATACTTTCTCATGTGGCTATTAGTATGACTACTAGTCCTTGAACCTGAAGTCACCATGGTTCCCTACATAAGGACTTATGTACTTTGGCTTCGTCAAACGTCACCCGTAACTGGATGGACTATAAAGGCGATTACTGGATATGTAACAAATTATGCAAAGGGATGTGAGTGATGTAGATGGGATCTATCCCTCCTATATGATGGGAGTGACATCGATATTTTTGATAGAGTGAGACCACTAAGTGCATGGTCATGTCCAAATGAGTCAATATGAGATATTGAGCTCATTTGATTGAGTGAGTCTACTTGGAGTTCAAGATTTAGATTGATTAGAGGATGACACGGTCTATGCCTCATATTGATCAATCTAGATGTCTAGGATAGAAGGACAATGACATATATTGTGAGGAGTCACAATTAGTAGTCACAAGGTGATGTTGGATCTCAACATTCTTGTAACTTGGGTAGTAATGATGTGTTGCTAGATACCGCTCATTACTTATGCTTCTAAATGGGTTTAGGAGCATTGCCAACGTTACAAGAACCTATAGGGTCACACACAAAGGGCAATTAGATGGAGATTAGGTTCATTTGATGAACCTAAAGGATTAGGTTCATGTGATGAACCAAATTGGATTAAGAGTAATCCAAATTAAGCTAATTGAGTTGGACTCAATTTGGTTCATGTGTTAAGTGAGTCTAATTTGGACTTTGACTCATTTAATTAATTTAATTCAATGAATAGAGATTCATTAAATTAAAATTGACTTGAACCAATGGTTAGATTAGATCAACCAAGGGAGAGAAGTGGTCAAGTTTGACTTGACTTGAGAGGAAGATGAAGGGTTAAGTTTGACTTGACCATTTGCCGCCTCATTGGTGAGTTGGCATTAAGTGGGCTTATGATGATGTGCCACATCATCAAGACCACTTCATGGTGTGCCACCTCATGAGAGAGATCAAGAGTTTTTGACTCTTGAAATTCCATGGATTATATAACCACTCACTAGAATGTGGCCAACCACTTGTGTGGAGTTACAAGCTTGAATTGATTTTTCATTCAAGCCATCTTCTTCCTCAAGCTCTTCTCTTCTCTCCCTCTCCTCCCTTGGCCGAACCCTAAAAAGGTGCTAGCACACCTTTTGTTTGGTCTCTCCATCTCTTGCTTGTGTGGATACACATAGAGGAGTATCTACTTTGATACTCTCGAGATCCGGCGAACCTTGGACGAGCGAGATTACGTGAAGGGCTTCGCATCAAGGATAACCTCTTTTCTTTTGTAGATCTAGTGTAGATCTAGGTTAGAAAACTCATACTCGAAGTTTTATGAAATTTTAATCTTCGCACGGATCCGTGGCATGGGAATTTCTGGGTTTCCGTAACACAAAAAGCGGTTTCTGCGGCCCGAAAAAGCCAACAGTTGCGAAGGGGTATAATCAGAAAGAGGGAATCGATTATGAGGAAACCTTTTCGCCGGTAGCTATGCTTAAGTCTATCCGGATACTTTTATCTATTGTTGCTCATATGAATTATGAAGTTTTGCAAATGGATGTCAAGACGGCTTTCCTTAATGGAAGTCTTGAAGAAAACATCCATATGAAGCAACCAGAGGGGTTTATTGCAAAGGGCAAAGAGCATCTTGTATGTAAAGTCAATTGGTCTATTTATGGACTGAAACAAGCTTCAAGATCTTGAAACATCCAGTTTAATGAAGTAATTCAGTCTTATGGATTTATTCAGTGTCTGGATGAGTCTTTTATATACAAGAAGTGTGGTGGAAACGTGGTGGTATTTATTGTACTATACGTAGATGACATTTTGTTAATTGGCAATAATGTCAAAGTGTTGTTAGAAGTAAGGGTATGGTTGTCCAAGCAAATTGATATGAAGGACTTGGGAGAATGCTGACATATTCTTAGGATCAAAGTAATAAGGGATCGTAAGAAATGAATGTTGTGCTTATCCTAAGCTTCATATATCGATACTATCCTAGCTCATTTTAGCATGCAAAACTCCAAGAAAGGTTTTCTACCTTTTCGGCATGGAGTATCTTTATCTAAAGAGATGTCTCCTAAGGCATCAAAAGAGATAGAGGAAATGAAGGTAGTTCCTTATGCTTCCGCTGTAGGAAGCCTAATATATGCAATGTTATGCACGAGACCGGATATCTATTTTTCCGTAGGCATGGTTAGTAGATATCAAAGTAATCCAGGATAGGGACATTGGACTGTCGTAAAGCATATATTAAAGTAACTGAGAATGACTAGAGACTATATGTTGGTTTACCAAGTAGATGATTTGCTCCCTGTGAGTTACACGGATTCTAACTTCCAATCAGATAGGGACAATAGTAAGTCTACCTCAGGTTATGTGTTTACTTTAGGAGGAGGAGCCATAGCATGGAGGAGTGTTAAGCAAAAATGCGTTTCAGACTCCACCATGGAAGCTGAGTATGTGGCAGCCTCTAAGGCAGCCAAAGAAGTTGTATGGCTCAGGAATTTCTTGATTGACTTAGATGTGATTCCTGGTTTGCCCAAAATAATCACAATTTATTGTGATAATAGAGGTGCAGTATCAAACTCGAAGGAACCACGAGTCCATAAGGCGAGTAAACACATTGAGCGCAAGTACCACCTGATATGAGACATCGTAAAGCGAGGAAAGTTGTTGCTGCCAATATTACATCAGCAGATAACCTGGTAGATCCTTTCACTAAGGCCCTTCCGGCAAAAGCTTTTGACCGGCATGTTGAGGGGATGTGAATCAAATGTATGGCAGCATTTATTGCAGCATAGTCTTTTAGTATAAGTGGGAGATTGTTAGAATGTAT
Organism: Zingiber officinale; assembly: GCF_018446385.1. Lineage (NCBI taxonomy): Eukaryota > Viridiplantae > Streptophyta > Magnoliopsida > Zingiberales > Zingiberaceae > Zingiber > Zingiber officinale. Next base: position 82,570,237 of record NC_055991.1, read on the forward strand.
ACTAAAAGTCTAGCTTTTGTATAAAATATTTATAAGAATCACATTAGTCAAATGTCTACATTTATATTAAGTGTAGTTGTTCATTTAATTTATATTGTAGATAACATGGTGTGTGGTGCCACACAGAAGATCATGTTATCAATTCCTTATAAATTATAAATAATAGCTCACAACCAAGATGGAATGGGGCAAACCATGTTGGGTTTTTCGGGCCGCGAAAACCGCTTTTCGCGTCGCGGAAACCCCGAATCGCCCAAGCCACGGATCTCGTGCAAGGTAAAACCGAACGAAAATACGAGTACGAGTTTGAAAACTTTAATCTACAGTAGATCTACATAAGGATAAACCATTTATACCTTTGATGCGATGCCCTTCGCGTTCCCGCTCGTCCAAATGATGCCGGATCTCGAGACCGTCAAGCGCCGGTCCTCTAGAAGTATCCACACGGACACACTAGATGGAGATGACCAAAACCAAGGTGTGCTAGCACCTATGTGGTTCGGCCAAGGGAGGAGAGGGAGAGGTAGAGCTTGAGAGGGAGAAGGAGGAAGATGCACACAAGTGAATGAAAAAATGAATTTCTTCACCCAAAACAAAGTGGCCGGCCACATTTCAAATTCACATTAATTGCATTAATTGCAATTAATATGAAACCATAAAATCACATTAATTGCATTAATTGCAATTAATATGAAACCATTAAGAGAGTGGCTTTGTCACTTCCATGAGGTGGCACCCATGATGATGTGGAACATCATTATTGGTCCACCTAATGCCAACTCACCAATGAGGTGGCAAAAGGTCAAGTCAAAATTGACCTTTGGTCTTCCTTCTCATGTCAAGTCAAACTTGACTCAATCTCTACCATGGTGGATCTAATCCAACCATTTGATTCGAGCCAACTTAATATAATGAATCTAATTCATTAAATTAAATTGATTCAATGAGTCAAAATCTAAATTAGACTCATTTAACACATGAATCAACTTGAGTCGAACTCAAGTTAGCCCAATTAGGATTACTCTTAATCCAATTTGATTCATCAAATGAATCTTATCCTCTTGGTTCATCATATGAACCTAATCTCCACCTAATTGTCCTAAGTGTGTGACCCTATAGGTTCTTGTAACGTTGGCAATGCCCTAAACCCATTTAGGAGCATAAGTAATGAGCGGTATCTAGCAACACATCATTACTACCCAAGTTACAAGAATGTCGAGATCCAACATCACCTCGTGACTACCAATTGTGACTACTCACAAAATAATGACAAGTGTCCTTCTATCCTAGACATCTAGATTGATCAATGTGAGGCATAGACCGTGTCATCCTCTAATCAATCTAAATCTTGAACTCCAAGTAGACTCACTCGATCAAATGAGCTCAACATCTAATGTTGACTCATTTGGGCATGGCCATGCACTTAGTGGTCTCACTCTATCAAGAATACCGATGTCGCTCCCGTCATATGGGAGGGATAGATCCCATCTACATCACTCACATCCCTCTACATAATTCGTTATATACCCAGTAATCGCCTTTATAGTCCACCCAGTTACGGGTGACGTTTGACGAAACTAAAGTACATAACTCCTTATGTAGGGATCCATGGTGACTTCAGGTCTAAGGACTAATAGTCATACTAATAGCCACATGAGAAAGTATATGACACTCATATAACGATCCATGATACTTTCTCATAGCGGGTCATTCAGTATACATTCTCTAATGCATACCCATGTGTCAGCTTGATATCTCTATATCCATGACTTGTGAGATCAAGTCATCGAGCTGACCTACATGCTAGTCTTATTGTATTAATATTGTCCCTGAATGCTAATACTCGACTAGGAATGATTTAGAGTAGTGTTCCCTATATCATCTCACTATCGATTCAGCTAATCGATTGATATAGGTATGAACCTTCTACTCAAGGACGCTATTATACTTAGTCTATTTGACACTAATATAAATAAGTATAATAACCAAACAAATGCATTTATTAATATATACAAGAATATGATATACATGACTCCATACAATCATCAAATGATTGGCTCTAGGGCTCTAACTAACAATCTCCCACTAGCACTAGTGCCAATCAGTATAGGCTCTAAGGCCTAAAGACCTAGTGTGACCATCATGCTTCCTCTGTGCCAAAGCCTTGGTCAAGGGATCTGCGATGTTAGCCTCTGTCGGTACTCTGCAAATCTTCACATCTCCTCTATCGATAATCTCTCGAATGAGATGGAAACGTTGTAGAACTGCTGTGAACTCTGCCAGCTCATAGCACTACCATTCAAGCAAAACACGAACCTCGACTGCGATTTTTAATCATCCTGGTCAGTCTGGAAGCTAGCATCACTGTAACTCTTTACAGCTAGCTCATCATCGCCTCCATATATCAAGAAATATTCTTTAGTCCTTCTTAAGTACTTAAGAATATTCTTGACCGCTATCCAGTGACTTTCACCTGGATCTGACTGGTATCTGCTCGTCATGCTCAAAGCATACGAGACATCAGGTCGAGTACATAGCATGGCGTACATGATCGATCCTATAGCTGAGGCATAAGGGATCTGATCCATGCGGTCTCTCTCCTCTCTAGAAGAGGGACCTTGAGTCTTCGAAAGACTCACGCTATGTGACATCGGCAGAAATCCCTTCTTGGAGTTCTGCATGGTAAACCGAAGGAGTACCTTGTCAATGTATGTACTCTGACTTAGGCCAAGCAATCTCTTAGATCTATCTCTATAGATCTGTATCCCTAGAATACGGGATGTCTCACCTAAGTCCTTCATTGAGAAGCAACTCCCTAGCCAGGTCTTGACAGACTGAAGCATAGGGATGTCCTTCCCAATGAGTAGTATGTCATCCACATACAATATGAGGAAGACCACTATATCCCCAACAACCTTCTTGTAGACACAAGGCTCATCTTCGTTCTTGATGAAACCAAACTATTTGATCGCATCATCGAATTGAAGATTCCAGCTCCGAGAATGGCCTCTAGCCATTTCTCAGAATCTGGTCTCATCACAGCTTCCTGATAGGTGGTAGGCTCATCCTCTATGAGCATAACGTCATCATGGTCAGACATGAGAAATGAATATCTCTCAGGCTGACGACGTACCCTACCAGACCTGCGAAGAGGTATGTCTACTTGAACTGGTTGTTGTTCCTCAACTCCTTGTGGAACAACATCATCCACAACACTTTGTGGTTCCAGTTCAATTTCCATCGAGGCATCAGTGCTATTGTTCGCATCTTGAACTTCTTCAAGATCGAACGCGCTCCCACTAGTCTTTCTAGAAACAAAGTCCCTTTCTAGAAAGACCCCAGTCTTTGCCACAACTACCTTGTGCTGACTGGGAATGTAGAAGTAATATCCCTTAGTTTCCTTGGGATATCCAATGAAATAGCACTTGTCGGATTTGAGTCCTAATTTGTCTGAGACTTGACGTCGAACGTAAGCCTCACAACCCCAAATCCTCATGAAAGACACCTGGGCATCTCTCCCAGTCCATATCCTATATGGTGTCTTTATCACGGCCTTTGATGGAACTCGGTTGAGTATGAAAGCTGCCGTGTCTAGAGCATATCCCCATAGATATGTCGGAAGATCTGTGTGACTCATCATAGATCGTACCATATCTAATAAGGTACGATTTCTCCTTTCGGATACACCATTCCACTGTGGTGTTCCAGGAGGAGTGAGTTGAGATAAAATCCCACACTCAGCTAAGTAGTCACGAAACTCATGGCTTAAGTATTCACCACCTCGATCTGATCGAAGTACCTTAATACTCTTGCCAAGCTGGTTCTATACTTCATTCTTGAATTCTTTGAACTTTTCAAAGGATTCAGACTTATGTGTCATCAAGTACACATAACCGTATCTACTGAAGTCATCAGTAAATGTGATGAAGTACCTATAACCGCCTCTAGCAGCGACATTGAAAGGGCCACATACATCACTATGTATGAGTCCTAACAAATCAGTCGCTCTCTCGCTGTGCCCACTAAAGGGAGTCTTGGTCATCTTGCCTCGTAGGCATGACTCGCATATCTCATATGATTCAAAATCAAATGAGTCCAGCAAACCATCCTTATGGAGTTGGGATAAGCGCTTGTCATTTATATGACCTAAGCGACAGTGCCAGAGGTAAGTTTGGTTCAAGTCATTCGACTTGATCCTCTTGGTATTTATGTTATAGACAGGGCTCTCTAGGTCTAGAATGTAGAGTCCGTTTATCAGAGGTGCACTACAATAGAACATATCGTTTAAAAAGACGGAACAACATTTGTTCTTTATTATAAACGAGTATCCTCTCTTGTCCAAACAAGAAACTGATATTATGTTCTTTGTCAAGGTAGGCACATAACAACAATCGTCTAATTCTAGTACTAGCCCAGAGGGCAGAGATAGATGATAAGTTCCTACAGCAATAGCAGCAACTCGTGCTCCATTGCCTACTCGTAGGTCTATCTCACCCTTCGTCAATGCTCTGCTATTCCTCAGTGCTTGTACATTAGTACAAATGTGCGAAGCACATCCGGTATCTAATACCCACGATGAAGAAATAGAGAGGTTGACTTCTATAACATTTATACCTGAAGTAGAAATCTTATTTCTCTTCTTCTTAAGATCTTCCGGGTATTCTTTGGAGTTCCTCTTCCAGTGCCTTGCTTGTCCTTGATATAGGTGACAAAGATGTTCAACCATATCGTAAGCGCTCATAAACTCATGTTGCTTCTGAAGCTCAAAGTTCATGGTTGCGAGCATAAGACAAGACACATCTAATGCGTCATCTTGATGCTTCTTGTAAGCATCTCGGTCTGCTCGCGTGGCAGTGGCAGGAGGAGCCTCCGGAATGGGTTGCTCCAGAACGTACAGTTTACGTTCTTGGGTGAGAACTATTCTCAGATTCCTGTACCAGTCCAGGAAATTTGCTCCGTTGAGCTTGTCCTTCTTAAGGACAGATCGTAGAGAGAAAATGTTCGTATTTGACGTCATGGTTATCTACAACAGAAAATTTGCAGAAATAAATATCATATTCTTTAAAAATCATTTAATTAGGCCTTTAATTAAACGATGCTCCCACTGAATTCTATAATTCTTGTGGGACAAGATCCACATCATACTAACCCTTGAGTTAGCTTTGGCTAATACGCCCAAGGCTTAGTATGATCGGTAGGTAACGATTACCAATTACATCTCTATGCAACTCTTGTTTATAGAATCAATATCCGCATTTATATTAAAAATCGAGTTAGCTTTGGCTAATACGCCCGAGAGTTAATATAGATGTGATTTTGACCTATCTTTTTCAACCGTTGGAATAATGCCTATAGTTGACTCGATCCAACTGAGTAACTAGGAATACTCAATCTAATTGAGTTTGTATTCACCCATGTGTTGATAGGCGGGACCAAGATTGTCCCTCCGTACCCTACCAAGATAATATGTATTGCTCTGCTTTGGCAGATTCAACAATACATGTGATCGAGGTAGTGATAGGTATCACGGCACGGTTAGGCATTTAGAGTTGGTTCGATCTAGATCTAATCTAATCGAGAAGGATGCATCTTGTGCACGACTTAGATCTAATCTAATCGCAAGGGTGCATCATGTGCACGACTTAGATCTAATCTAATCGTTAAGGCACTAATTAATTAATTAACTATTAAACATGCATCAAATACATAATAATTAATTAATTAATCTATTTGTGATTTAGTCATGGCCCTACTACGATCTTCTCAAGCCAATGAGAAGATCGAATGGTCAACCTAGGGTCAACAGCTTCTCCAAGCTCCTCCCTTTGACCACCTTGTGTTGCTCGTGCCCGCCTCGGTACTCCGTCTCGTGTGGACTCTCCACCGCTCCAATTTGTACATTACAATTTGAAACTCGAGTTACATTCGAGTCTAAATCTAATTTACAACCAGAATATAAGAGAGAGGCACGACTCGCAGGTCGCGAAAATAAAATAAAATTACAAGCACACACATCACAAAACGGCACGCAGGCCGTATTATGAATTACAACACATTATCCAATCAAATTGGGCTTTGGGCCATGACTATCACAAATTAATATATAATTCAAAATTATATATTTTTCATAATTTTCTATAATTTTAAAATTAATTTTACAATTTTACAATAAAATTTCGGCGGTCCCGTTTAGCGGTTTCGGGCGCAATCGCGGATCCCAGGGGCATCGCCCCTACCCGCGATCTAACCATCGCGAGGGTTCCTTTGCGATCCAACAGTGCCTAAACCCGCTGTCCCAAAACGATTTGGGTCGAGACATTGCCGTTTCGGAAAAAATCTTCCCGGCGGGTTCGTTTTTAGCGATTTCGGGTGCGATCGCGGAGCAAATCCCCTTGCGGGGTTAGGGGCAGTACCCCTACCCACGATCTAACCATCGTGAGTTGCTCCTTTTCGATCTAATGGCACCCAAGCTCGCTGTCCCAAAAGGTTTTGGGTCGAAACGAAGCCGTTTGGGAAAATTCTTCCCGATAGCCGAAGCCTACAAGTGCTGAGACACTTGTGCTTCGCCTATAAGGAAAAATTACCCATAAAAATATAAAAAACTAATTTTTACAGAAAATCACAGAAGGTTTTATTTTTCATAAAAATAAAAATAAACTCGTACAAGCCTTGCACGTGGCTCTGATACCACTGTTGGGTTTTTCGGGCCGCGCAAACCGCTTTTCGTGCCCAAGCCACGGATCTCGTGCAAGGTAAAACAGAACGAAAATACGAGTACGAGTTTGAAAACTTTAATCTACAGTAGATCTACATAAGGATAAACCATTTATACCTTTGATGCGATGCCCTTCGCGTTCCCGCTCGGATCTCAAGACCGTCAAGCGCCGGTCCTCTAGAAGTATCCACACGGACACACTAGATGGAGATGACCAAAACCAAGGTGTGCTAGCACCTATGTGGTTCGGCCAAGGGAGGAGAGGGAGAGGTAGAGCTTGAGAGGGAGAAGGAGGGAGATGCACACTAGTGAATGAAAAATGAATTTCTTCACCCAAAACAAAGTGACCGGCCACATTTCAAATTTCACATTAATTGCATTAATTGCAATTAATATGAAACCATAAAATCACATTAATTGCATTAATTGCAATTAATATGAAACCATTAAGAGAGTGGCTTTGTCACTTCCATGAGGTGGCACCCATGATGATGTGGAACATCATTATTGGTCCACCTAATGCCAACTCACCAATGAGGTGGCAAAAGGTCAAGTCAAAATTGACCTTTGGTCTTCCTTCTCATGTCAAGTCAAACTTGACTCAATCTCTACCATGGTGGATCTAATCCAACCATTTGATTCGAGCCAACTTAATATAATGAATCTAATTCATTAAATTAAATTGATTCAATGAGTCAAAATCTAAATTAGACTCATTTAACACATGAATCAACTTGAGTCGAACTCAAGTTAGCCCAATTAGGATTACTCTTAATCCAATTTGATTCATCAAATGAATCTTATCCTCTTGGTTCATCATATGAACCTAATCTCCACCTAATTGTCCTAAGTGTGTGACCCTATAGGTTCTTGTAACGTTGGCAATGCCCTAAACCCATTTAGGAGCATAAGTAATGAGCGGTATCTAGCAACACATCATTACTACCCAAGTTACAAGAATGTCGAGATCCAACATCACCTCGTGACTACCAATTGTGACTACTCACAAAATAATGACAAGTGTCCTTCTATCCTAGACATCTAGATTGATCAATGTGAGGCATAGACCGTGTCATCCTCTAATCAATCTAAATCTTGAACTCCAAGTAGACTCACTCGATCAAATGAGCTCAACATCTAATGTTGACTCATTTGGGCATGGCCATGCACTTAGTGGTCTCACTCTATCAAGAATACCGATGTCGCCCCGTCATATGGGAGGGATAGATCCCATCTACATCACTCACATCCCTCTACATAATTCGTTATATACCCAGTAATCGCCTTTATAGTCCACCCAGTTACGGGTGACGTTTGACGAAACTAAAGTACATAACTCCTTATGTAGGGATCCATGGTGACTTCAGGTCTAAGGACTAATAGTCATACTAATAGCCACATGAGAAAGTATATGACACTCATATAACGATCCATGATACTTTCTCATAGCGGGTCATTCAGTATACATTCTCTAATGCATACCCATGTGTCAGCTTGATATCTCTATATCCATGACTTGTGAGATCAAGTCATCGAGCTGACCTACATGCTAGTCTTATTGTATTAACATTGTCCCTGAATGCTAATACTCGACTAGGAATGATTTAGAGTAGTGTTCCCTATATCATCTCACTATCGATTCAGCTAATCGATTGTTATAGGTATGAACCTTCTACTCAAGGACGCTATTATACTTAGTCTATTTGGCACTAATATAAATAAGTATAATAACCAAACAAATGTATTTATTAATATATACAAGAATATGATATACATGACTCCATACAATCATCAAATGATTGGCTCTAGGGCTCTAACTAACAAACCATTGGAGTGGTTGTAGTGTAATTTTGTATTGGTTTACCTTGACTATGAAATTACACTAGTACACTATGAGTGTATTAAGCAGGACCATTTGAGGTAGTTTCTTTTTATACTGACTACATAAAAGAACAAAACCTCTGTTATTATGGAAGTGCGTACTCTTAATCATGATATAATAACAAGCACGTATACTTAATATTTATTTCTTTAATTTATCAAAGGGTGAGATTTAGTTCGTTAAATCAATAGGCCTAATAAGTTGGGAAGTGAAATTATTTATATGGTGTGTTGTTGATTATAGAATGAAACTGTGTCCTAGTAATCTAGGTTGGTGATGTCCCCTTGAGGAGCTCATAAGGATTGTCATATAAACCCTGCAGGTGGACTTAGTCCGACATGACAATAAGGTTGAGTGGTACTACTCTTGGAGCTAGATATTAATTAAGTGAGTTGTCAGTAACTCGTTTAATTAGTGGGCATTCAATATCTTAAATATAGGGAGACTAACGCACTCATGATAAGAAGGAGCCCATATTGTAATACGGGATTGGTGAGGTAGTGCAATAATAATTTTTTAGTGGTATGAGTTATTATTGATGAACTTGAGTTGGGTGTTCGGGGCGAACATGGGAAGCTCAAGCTCATGGTGAGACCAAAACCAATTCCTCCTCTCGGTCCCTCTTGTAGCCTCTTATTTATAAAGCCGTATATCTACTTAAAGCCCAGCTTCTTAGCCATCTTGATGTGGCCAGCCAAGCCAAGCTTGGAGCCCAAGCTAGGGCCAGCCAAGCCAAAGATTGGAGCCAAGTTGTGGTCAGCCAAGCTTGGAGCCCAAGCTAGGTGGTTGGCCACATAAAAATTAAAAGGGTATTTTAAATTTTAAAATATTTCATTTTGTGGAAGCCATGGTTTTAAAAGAGAGCTTTTAAATTTTAAAATCTTTCCTTTTATAGCTTTCTACAAAGGATTAAGAGAGAGGTTTGATATCTTTCCTTATTTGTAGTTAAAAGAAAGATTTTAATTTTTGATAAAACTTTCCTTTTTATAACCATCCACATATTTTTAAAAGAGAGATTTTAATTTAAAAAATTTTCCTTTTATAACCAACAAGGGATTTAAAAGAGAAATTTTTTTTAAAAAAAAAATTCTTACCATAAACAAATAAGGAAGTTTTAATTTTATGTTTAAAACTTTCCTTGTTTGGAGCACATGTGTAGGGCCAGCCATGACAAGAATTAAAAGAAAGTTTTAATTTTTTGTTTTAAAACATTCCTTTTTAGTCATTGCAAGGAGAATAAGGAAGTTTTAATTATATTTAAAACTTTCCTTTTTTTGCCAAGACCAAGGATTATAAAAGAGATGGAGGGGGTGCCTCATGAGATAACACATCGTCTATTATTCTATTCTTCTCTTACAATCCATTGGTGGTCGGCCCTCTTCCTTTTCTTTTCTCCTTTTGTTTTCTTCCTTGGAGGCTGGCGGCATCAAGTTTGGTGATCTCTTGGTGGTTGTTTGCTTGAAGAAGAAGTAGAAGAGAAGGAAGCTCTCTTGTCTAGCATTCCTTAGAGGTTAGTTGGTGGCCGAAACTTGGAAGCGAAGGAAGAAGCTTGGGTGGATTTCATCTTGGAAGATCATCGCCCACACAAAGTCCAAGAGAAGGAGAGGAATACAGCAGAACATCAAGAGGTCTATAAGCTATAAAAGGTATAACTAGTTATTTGTTTCCGCATCATAACTAGTTTATCTTTTTGTATAGATGTTGAAAAACCAAACACAAGAGGTTATCGGTTTTAGGTTATCATTTTGTTATCGATTTTATTTTTAAATTTCATGTTTCGAAATTGTGCTTCTATTGAGGTCTCTGCAGTTAAACCTAGTTTACTTAAGAAGTTAAATATCTGTTTTCTTTGAAAGGCTTTGTGTAGGAAGTGGTGGATGATCTCATACCCAAGAAGGCCTAGTTCTATGTCATGTTTAACCTGGAAGCCGATCTTTGAAATATATATTTAATTAACTTCTGCAATATGGTTTAACTTATGAAGAACACATCGGTTAAACTTGGAGTAAGAATGTTAAGTTTCATTTTCAATCCAAGTTTAACTTCTGAAGGGAAATTTGGATTAATAATGTTAAGCATCGTTTGCAATCCAAATTTAACTTTAGTAGAGCACATAGGTAGCTAGGATAGTTCTATGCTTGTACAAATTTTTGTACAGGGGAAGTAGAACAATATTTCGAATAGCAACCAACAGAGTCTTCGGACTTGATCCCTGGTGAATATGAACCTGATCTCTGGACATATGATGAAACACTCCAAGATAAAGATGCAGCATCTTGGCAAAGTACAATTAACTCTGAAATAGAATCTATGTATTCTAATCAAGTCTGGGAGCTTATAGAACCACCAAATGGTGTAAAAACCATTGGATGTAAATGGGTCTACAAAAGAAAAAGAGGGACAAATGGGAAGGTGGAAATCTTTAAAGCGAAGCTTATTGCAAAGGGGTATACTTAGAAAGAGGCAATCGATTATGAGGAAACCTTTTCGTCGGTAGCCAAGTTCAAGCCTATCCGGATTCTTTTATCTATTGTTGCTCATATTGATTATGAGGTTTGGCAAATGGATGTCAAGACATTTTTCCTTAATGGAAGTCTTGAAGAAAACATCTATATGAAGCAACCAGAGGGATTCATTGCAAAGGGCAAAGAGCATCTTGTATGCAAGCTCAATCGGTCCATTTATGGACTGAAGCAAGCTTCGAGATCTTGGAACATACGATTTGATGAAGTGATGTAGTTTTATGGATTCATTCAGTGTCCGGATGAGTCTTGTGTATACAAGAAAAGTGACGGAAATGTGGTGGTATTTCTTGTAATATACGTAGATGATATTTTGCTCATTGACAACAATGTCAAAGTGTTGTCAGACATAAGGGTATGGTTGTCCAAGCAGTTTGATATGAAGGACTTGGGAGAATGTGGACATATTCTTGGGATCAAAGTAATATGGGATCACAAGAAAAGGATGTCACCACACACCATATTCTGTGTGGCACCACATACCATGTTAACAGAAGATCATGTTATCGGTTCCTTATAAATTATAAATAGTAGCTCACAACCTAGATGGATATTGGCAAACCATTGAAATGGTTATAGTGTAATTTGGTATTAGTTTATCTTGACTATATAATTACATTAGTACACTATTTGTGTATTAAGCAGGACCATTTGTGGTTGTTCGATTTATACTCACTATATAAAAGAACAGAACCTCTATTATTATGGATGGGCATACTCTTAATCCTGATATAATAACAAACACATATACTTAGTATTTATTTCTTTAACTTATCAATGGGTAAGATTTATTTGTTAAATCAATAAGCCCGATAAGTTGGGAGATAGTACCATTTATATGGTCTGTTGTTGATTATAAAGGGAAACTGTGTCCTATTTATTTATGTTGATGATGTCCCCATTGAGGAACTCATAAGGATTATCATGTAAACCCTGTAGGTGAACTTAGTCCGACATGATAATAAAGTTGAGTGTTACTACTCTTGGAGTCAAATGTTAATTAAATGAGCTGTCAGTAACTTATTTAATTAACGGACATACGATATCTTAAACACAGGGAGATTAATGCACTCATGATAAGTAGGAGCCCATATTACAATATAGGATTGGTGCGGTAGTTCAATAATGACCCTTTAGTGATATGGGTTATTATTGATGAACTTGAGTTGAGTGTTCAGGTCGAAAACAGGAAGCTCAAGTCCATCAGGAGGTCAAAACCAATTCCTCCTCTCGGTCCCTGTTGTAGCCACTATAAAGCCTCACATACACCCTTTTTAGTTTTGCTTCCTACCCAAGAAAGGGGCCAGCCACATCCTTGCTTGGTGCCCAAGCAAGGGGTCGACCAATCCTTGCTTAGTGCCCAAGCAAGGGGTCGGCCACAATAAAAGAAAAACAAAAGGGGGAGTTATAAAAAGGGAGATTTTTCTCAACAGATTTCTAAAAAAATCTGTTAATTTTTCTCCTTTTTTATCTAGCGCCAAGGGTTATAAAAGGAGAGGAGGTTGTGCCACAAAAACATAAGTGATAAGTTTTGTTTTTCTACACAACTCAACAACCGTCTCTTTTTCTCTAGAGTCGGCGCCCCACATCCCTTATTTCTCCCTTTCTTTCCTCTAGGGTCAACGCCCCACATCCCTTTCTTCCTCCCTTTCTTCCCTCTAGGGCCAACGCTCCATCTTCCCTTGGTGGTCGGGGCTTGGAGGAGAAGAAAAAGAAGAGAAGAAGCACCTAGGTGGTCGGCAGTTTGGAGGAAAAGAAGAAGGAGGCACCCTTTTTTCTTTGCATTCTTTGGTGGTAGGTGGCTTAGAAAGGAAGAAGAGGTTCGGGTGTTTTGTCTTGGTAGATCGTCGCTCACACGATGTCCAAGAAGAGGAGAGGAATACAGCAGAAGATCAAGAGGTCTTAGCATACAAGGAAAGGTACAACTAGTTCTTATTCCGCAGCGCAATTAGTTTGTTTTTCTTTGTATGGATCTTGAACACCAACACAAGAGGCCAGCGATCTTGTGCTTCGATAAAGGTCAGCTGAGAAGAAGTGCTTCGATCTTGTGCTTGGAAAGGAAGAAGAGGTTCGAGTGTTTTGTCTTGGTAGATCGTCACCCACATGACATCCAAGAAGAGGAGAGGTAGAATAAAGCCCTGAAGGATACAGTGGCTAACCTGAAATTTCAACTGTCAGATCCAACGTCAGCCAGGTATTTACAGAGGGGAGAGGTAGCAACCCTAAAGAGAATAAATACTGCTCAGCAACGGACTCTTGAGGAGACCCGGCGAGAGATTGACCGCCTCCAAGATGAAAAGAGCAAATTTGAATCTCTCCTACAAACATCCGATGCGAAACTTCAAGAAGCTCAGTCTAATCTCTCGAGAGCCTTGGCCGCCCTGGAGACTTATAAGGCAAGGGAGGTTGAGCGGCTGAGAGAGCACCGAGAAGAGTACTTGCGCTCTCTAGAGTTCGTCACACAAGTAGGGGATCGCTTTGCTACATCCGTGACTTATGGGGAGTAGGAGCGCTTAGGCAACTTCATGAGGGAGGGTACCTATCCTCTATTCCTCCCGAGGATTTTCTGGATCATCGTCGTAGCCTTAGGGAGATGCCCGATGATGTGTTTGATGCCTTTAAATGAGTTTATGTGAGAACTGTATGACTACTTTAGCATGTTATGATATTTGAATGTTATACCTTTTACTTGGTCATGACACAAAGGATCCTAAGCTGTTAAATCTCAGAACGGGGATGTGCATCTATACATTCTGACCTGGCTTTCCATGCCCGACCTGTCACATTTTCTTCTCACACTTATGCTTTACAAAGCCTATCCTAGACCCGATAAGGCTGGAGATAGTTAACACTCCAGGGGCGACTCAATGGTCTACCCTGAGCATCTTACAAATAATAGGCACCCGAGGCCAACTTATTGACCACTTTGTATGAGCCATCCCACTAAGGCAACAACTTATTTACCTCTCCTACGGGCTTCGTCCGCTTCCAAACTAGATCCCCTTCTTCAAAGAATCAGGGCACCACCCTTCTATCATAATTTTGACGCATCCTTTGTTGATACGCAGTTAATCGAATAGCTGCCCGTTCGTGAACTTCACTAATGAAATCGAGCTCTACTAACCGTCGCTCGGTATTTCCCTGGTCATATAGCATTCTTCTGACCGAGGGCACCCCGACCTCGATAGGTACAACCACCTCACTGCCGTACACCAGATGAAATCGGTTGAGCCTTGTTCTCTCTCGGGGAGTTGTTCGGTATGCCCAAAGGATACTGGGCAGGTCTTCCACCCAATCACCCCCAACATGATCCAATTTGACCTTAAATCCTCTGACAATTTCTCTATTGGTGACCTCGATCTGCCCATTGCTCTGAGGATAAGCTACAGACGTGAAGGCTTGAGTTATGTCGAACCCCTGACACCAGGCTTGGATTTTGTGCCCTTAAAATTATCTTCTGTTATCGGAAACTAACTTGTGAGGAATCCCAAATCGGCAAAGGATGTTCTTCTATAGGAATTGGATAACTGCTCCTTCAGTGATCTTGGTCAGGGCTTCTGCCTCCACCCATTTGGAGAAATAATGTACTGCTACAAGTAAGAATCATCTTTATCTCGATGCCATGGGGAAAGGTCCTACAATGTCCATGCCCCATTGATCGAATGGGCAGGAGACTATTGCGGTCTTTAATGTGTCTGTCGGGTGGCGAGTCAGATTATGATGTTTTTGGCAGGACAAGCAGGTGTTCACCAATCGTTGTGCATCCCTTTGCAGAGTGGGCCAGAAATATTCGGCCAGCAACACTTTCCGGGCCAACATTCTTCCTCCAACATGATTCCCACAACATCCTTGATGTATTTCCCGCAAAGCATATTCCGCCTCCTCCACTCCTACGCATTTAAGCAATGGTTTGGAGAACGCTCGCTTGTACAGTTGATATCCGATTAGGGTGTACATATGAACCCATTTCCTGACCAGCCTGGCTTCTTTCGGATCATCCGACAAGATACCCCGCTGCAGATAACTGATCATCAGAGCCCTCCAATTGATTTCCTCCTCAATGTTGTTCTACAAGTCTATTTGAGCTATTAAGAAGGTCTGAGCTACCGACCTATCTAGTACCCAAGTGGTCAAGGAGCTAGCCATTTTGGCCAATTCATCGGTCCGTTGGTTATCTGCCCGAGGAATCTTTGTTACCGTGACCTCCTTAAAGTCCTCCTTCATTTTCTCATATGCTTCTCGGTAAACTTGTAACTTATCACTATTAATCTCGAAGTTACTTGCCACTTGCTGAGCTACAAGCTAAGAATCCGAATATATAATGACCCGAGTAGCACTGACATGTCGAGCTGCTTGCAGTCCTGCTAATAGAGCCTCATATTCTGCTTCATTATTGATGCCTCTAAAATTTAATTGGATGACCAATGGTAAGATATCTTCTTGAGGGGATATCAGAAGGATCCCCACTCCACTTCCTTGTTGGGTAGACGACTCATCTACGTAAACCTTCCAAGTTTCCTCAGAATATGCCTGGTGAACCTCTGTCAAAAAATTGGCCAATGCCTGAGCTTTGATTGTTGTACAAGGTTAGTACTGTATGTCGTATTCTCCTAGCTCGGTTGCCCATTTGATGAGTCATCCTGCTACCTCCATGTTAGTGAGAGCTTTGCCCATGGTGCTATTGGTTAGGGCAGTAATGAGATGCGCCAAGAAATAAGGTCTTAGGTGGCGAGCCATGAGTACCAATCTGTAAACTAACTTCTCCAGGGCTGTGTATCGAGACTCGACCCCTTTCAATAAATGACTGAAGAAGTACACTAGCCACTATTCATCATCTTGCTCCTTGACCAACACCACCCCCACGGCCTCATGGGCGGCTGACAAGTACACTTAAACTGGCTCTCCCACCATAGGCTTAAACAAAGAAGGTAAGGTCTCCAGGTGCTTCTTTAGTTCTTCAAAGGCTTGATTGCATTCTTCATTCCACTGAAACTTAGCCGCCCTTCTGAGAACTTTGAAGAAGGGTAGCACTCGATCTACCGGCCGGGATATGAACCTGGATAGGGCAGTTATCTGGCCCACTAACTTCTGGGCTTCCTTTAGGTTTTGAGGAGCCTTCATGTCCCAAGGTGCACGCACTTTCTCAGGATTGGCCTCAATTCCTCGCTCAGTAACGAGATATCCCAAAAAATTTCCTCCTCAAGCCCCGAATAGGCACTTCAATGGATTCAGCTTTAGTACATATTGTCGTAATGTGCTGCAGGTCTCTTCAATATCAGCAATCAGATTAATGCTAAATTGGACATGATGAGTATGTCGTCCACATAAACCTCCACATTACGACCTATCTGCTCTTTGAATATCTTATCCATCATTCTTTGATAGGTCGCCCCTACATTTCTCAGTCCAAAGAGCATGGCAGTATAACAGAAAGTGTCATCGGACGTGATGAGATTGACCTTCTCTTGATCTTCTCGTGCCAAAGGGATTTGATGATAACCTTGGTAGGCGTCCAACATGCAAATCCTCTCGCACCCCGATGTCGAGTCCACCATTTGATCAATCCTAGGCAACGGATAACGGTCCTTGGGGTTAGCATGGTTGAGGTCGTAGAAGTCGATGTAGACCCTCCACTTTTTATTGGGCTTGGAAACCAAGACCACATTAGAGAGCCAGGACAGAAATTGCACCTCTCTAACGTGACATGCTTTCCTGAGATGATCCACCTCAACTTGGATGATCTTATTCTGCTCGACTGAGAAATTCCTCTTCTTTTGCTTAACCGGTCAGGAATCAAGCAGAAGGTGCAACTTATGTTTGGCTACCTCAGGCTTGACTCTCGGCAGCTCTTCAGGGGACCAAGCGAAAACGTCCCTATTGTGAGTTAATCACTAAACTAAGTCTGTCTTGACCTCAATAGGCAAATTGCTGGATATGCAAGTGAGGCTTTTAGGGCACTCAGGATATAGCTGAACCTCCTCCCAAGGGATGGGCTCATTTGTTATAGGCAGCGGCTCTTCTTGGATGACGTGGATTCTCCCATCCTGAGTTCTCTGGGTTTTGCAAGCCTCTACCTTCACCATGTCTATATGGCATCTACGAGAGACCAACTGTTCCCCTCTAACTTCCTTGACCTGGTCTCCTACTGGAAACTTGATCTTTTGGTGGAAAGTGGAAACTACTGCCCGGAACTCATGTAACATCGGTCTTCCCAGGATAACATTGTATGAAGATGGTGAATCTACGACGATGAAGGTGCTCCTCTTTGTCCGCACCAGAGGTTCGGTACCCAAAGATATAGCCAGCTTGATTTGGGCCAAGAGGCGTATCGCATTGCTAGTGAAGTCGTACAATGAAGTGGCCATAGGTTGAAGTTCACTGGCGTCGATCTGTATGCTCTCGAACGCACTTTTGAATAGCATGTTGACAAAGCTCCCAGTATCTATGAAAACTTTAGCCACGCAACTGTTGGTTATAACGACCTTAATTATGAGAGCATCATCATGAGAAAGCTCTAGTCCTTCTAGATCTAGCAGCCCGAAACTAATCACGGGCCAGACCGCTTGCTCCCGACTGCACCCCATAGCATGTACCTCCAGACGACACTCATGAGATTTTCACGCCCTGGTGAAATCCCCGTCTGTGGGACCTCCCGAGATCATGCTGATCTCCCGAATGGCCGTGTTGCCTCAGTTTTCTTCCTCTCTGGCTTCCCTAGGCTCCTAGTCGCAGTCGGGCTACTAATTCCCTTATCTAGCGATATCGGGCTGATATCTGCCGGGTTGACCTGCCCCGGCCGTGACCTGTTGGTTAGCTAGTATCCTTTGTTGAGTCCTGGGCGTAATTTCTAGCGAAGGTAGGCCCAACTCAGCGGCACACCTAGAGTCTCGGGTGAACTGAAAGCAGTCACTGGTGGCGTGGGTGTGGGAGCGATGGTAAGTACAGTAGTGCGGTCCCCATGGACCGAGCCTTGAGGCTTGAACAGCTGCCACACGCGGAACCAATCAGGTATCCATACCGGGACCGAAGGGTGGTCGGGCGTCCCGAGCATGCGAAAGAGGCTGGGCTGGCGGCTGAGGTGGCTTCTTTTCTAGTTTGTTAGTGGAAGTAGACACCTTGTCTGCTTTTCGTCGAGCAGCTTGAGCCTCTTCCACGTTGATATAGCTAGCGGCATTCCCCGACATCTACTAGTCTACTTTATGGGATCCAGAATAATGTCCCGGAAGAACTCCCCTTCTACTAGTCCATGAGAGAAAGCGCTCATCAATATTTCAGAGGTGGCTGATGGGACGTCTTGAGCCACCTGGTTGAAGCGCTTGATATAACTTCACAAGGGCTCAGCTGGCCCTTGCTTGAGCGCGAAGAGACAATGATCCGTCTTTTGATACTCCCTGCTATTGGCGAAGTGGCGCAGGAAGACTATCTTGAAATCATGGAAACAAGTGATGGACCCATTCGGTAACCCATCAAACCATTTTTGTGCTGAGCCGGATAAAGTATTAAGGAACACTCGGCACTTGATGGCATCACTATACTGATGCAACAGGGCAGCGTTCCTAAACTTACGGAGATGATCCTCCAAGTCCTGACTACCATCATATTCTCCAATAGCGGGAGGCTAGTATCCCTTGGGTAACTTTTCCCCGAGCACCCTTGTAGAGAAGGGCACTTGCTCCTCAGGGTCCATTCTGAGATCCTCCCTGAGGACTATAGTTTTACCTTTCTTAGAATCCCTGGGTGGGGAGCTTTCTGCCTTAGAAGCTTGCGGTTGCTCTTTCTTATTATAGTCGCCCGGGCCCTTATGATGGTAATCAAGGTCTGGCTCTCGATAGAAGGCCGAGGGAAACTTCTCGAGTTGTTTTCTTTTGGACCCTCTATCAGAAGAATGGATCGGCTCCTTAAAAATTGTCTGCATCTTGTATGGTCGAGAAGTGGTGATCTACTTCTCAGAGGCTGCTCGCCTCTTGGCTTCCTTGTACAGTTTGTATTCTCCTGCCATCATGGTTACGTTGATTCTGCCGGTGTCCTCCATCTTTATGCTCTAGAATAGGTGAAGAAGATTCCCACATACGACGCCAAATTGATCATATTCGAAGTTTGAGTCAGACAAAGGTCGGATGAAGTGTCGGTAGCGTTGACGGGGAGAAAACTTTGATGATGCGGTCGCATGAGTTTCAAAGAATAGACCCCCACGTGATCCCAAAGAACTACTGGGCCTGCGCTAGCGGTACTAGAACTCTACATACACTCAGACAAGCACACGAAATGTTAAAGACCAAGAACCCAGGAAAAAGTCTCCGGAGCAGGTCCTCCGACGCTTAAGTTAGGTACTTTTCCCCAGAAGAACAGTGTATGAAGGAAGAAGAAAAGTAGACAAGTGTGTGAGTGAGCGTACATGCGTAAGGGAGAGGATGTCCCTTTTTATATGAAAGTTGTTCGCTCTCCGCAAGTGTACGGAAATGTCGCAAGTAATATAAAAGATTATCATATCCACATTGACTGGAATAAGCACTAGAAATGTTTCAATACGAGTTAGCTAAACAACTAATTAATTGGTTTCCAAAAGCTAAATGTAACTAATGAAATATCAACAAACAAGATTATGGGTTATGATAAAAGAATGTTCTAGGAATTTTGGTTTCTTTGTAAGATTCCTCAATGTAAATGATCTACCAAATCCTATTTCTCAATTGTCCAACATTTATAGAAGGTTGTTGGTTCTCTCTTGCAATAGACAACCGGCCTAGGACTGAAATCTATACCTAAATGTGATCAAGTAGATATGAACTTATGTTGTCCTTACACGGGCTTGTTCCTGTCACGAAGATCCCTCGGATGATCAACACAAGATCATGCTCCTCGACCCATAAGATATAAAGATTAATCCCTAAATCTATCCTACCCTCTTGAATTATCCTCCTTTTCCCTAAATCTTATCCCTCAAGCGTCCTTACACGGATTGCACCTTTCGCGTGCTTCCCTCGGAAAATCGAGTGGGGGATAGTCTTTATAAGATCCATAGGACATTCAATCAATAAATCAAGAATGTGAATTAGGTCCATATCACAACAATACATTCAAGATCAAATTGATACAAACAAGACAACATCATTGAAACAAGGAAATGGCAAATCCACAAGAGTTTACATCAATTCATCATACAAATACTCCCTCATCCTAAAACAAGAGATCTACTCCATGAATCGAAGAGAGAAATCCGAAAATATAGAGAATACAAGCATTTCTTGATCCCCCAATCCAAGAAGAGGAGAGAAAGAAAACTTATCTAAGATGAAGCTTGGTCTTCGGATCCAATCCACGCTCTCGGAGTTGATTCCGTTGAAGATCCGCCTTTAGATCGCCAAGAAATCCTCCCAAGATTGGAAGGAAAGCCCCAAATCTCGCTCTCTCCCAAGGGGGAGAAGATCCCCTTTCAAATCTTGAAGAAGGGTTTAAATAGAGGTGAGGTTTGGGCGCCACACGGCCCTGTGCCATGGCCTTGTGAGGTTCACACGGCCCTGCCCATTCTCCTCTCTGCAAGCCTTGCACGGCCGTGTGTGAGACACGGTCGTGGCAAACATCTCCAATATCCCCTTTACACGGCCGTGTAGATCTACACTGCCTGAACTGTCTTAGCCTCTGGAAATCTAGCACAGTCGTGTGATGCACACGTCCTGCCTCCTTCCTTGCCACTGAGAACCCCACACGGCCGTGTGAGACACACGGCCGAGGCTTCTCCTTTCTCTGGAAAACTCACATGGTCGTGTGGTGCACACGGCCTAGGCTCCTTCTAAATCTGGGTTCTTTGGATCCTTGCACGGCTGTGTGAGGTTCACGCGGCCATAACCTCTTTGTTTCCTGCTGCAGCTTTCTAGCCCGTGATCTCCACACGGCCTGGGCAACCCCCAGAGCAAGGCAGTGTATGGTTCAAGTAGGGCACCTTCTTCCCTTTGCTTTGCTCACAGATTTGGCTTCAAACACGAAATCTTCACCAATTTCGACTCTTGTGTACAGAAAATGCACAAAAGCATATCTCCGAACAAAGAGAGTAAATATGCTAAAAAGGAAAGCTGAAAGTACGAAAATGCATAGATCAAGGATGCTCAAAGTATGTGAATGTGCGTCAAAACATGCCAATAAATGTATACAATCTACGCACATCACACCCCCAGACTTAAACCTTTGCTTGTCCTCGAGCAAAATACTGCAATCTACATTCATATGTTCTACAACACATTCATAAACCATAATATACTTTCCTAACTCTATCAAAAAGTTTCACTAACAAGCATGATCATGAAAACAAAGTCTAGTATGGCTCAAGCATAAGTATCTTGTGCACAGTACAAAAACAACTCAAAACCCTTCAAGTTTCAATCTATGTCCTAGTCAAGTTGTCATCAAGTTTGAGTTCCTAATATTTCCAGTGATGGACAAGTAACCAGTGATAGGCACTTACTTGCCAAACACTTGGTTCATATTTCTCAATCAACCCATGGTCTCAAAGGCGTGTTCAGTCTCAAGAGAAGCTAAGCCGTCATTTCCCCAGTAACCTAACTCGGTCTCAAAGGGGTGACTTGCTAGATTCCACTCATGACGACTATTTTTTATATCCCATATTCATTTTTTTCTTTTTCATTGCTTTTCTTTTTTTTTCATAAGCATTTGCATTTTGCAAATCTTATTTCACAAGTGTACTTTTAGCAAAAATATTGGGATATTTTGATTTTCCCAAATGAGCTTGCATGAGTTGAGCCTCATCCAGTAACCAAAATGAAGTTTGAAAAATCACCATAGAAACCAAGTACTTGTTAGTTAGAGCCCTAGAGCCAATCATTTGATGATTGTATTTTGGACTTGTTGTATCATATTCTATATAAATAAAGGCATTTGGTTTTTGGTTATTATACTTACTTGTATTGGTGCCAAATAAACTAAGTATAATAACGTCCTTGAGTAGACGGTTCTCACCTATATCAATCGGTTCGTTGAAGCGATAATGAGATGATATAGGGAACACTACTCTTAATCATTCCTAGTCGAGTATTAACATTCAGGGACAATGTTAATGCAATAAGACTAGCATGTAGGTCAACTCGATGACTTGATCTCACAAGTCATGGATATAGAGATATCAAGTTGACACATGGGTATGCATTAGAGAATGTATACTGAATGACCCGCCATGAGAAAGTATCATGGATCATTATATGAGTGTCATATACTTTCTCATGTGGCTATTAGTATGACTACTAGTCCTTAGACCTGAAGTCACCATGGTTCCCTACATAAGGAGTTATGTACTTTGGTTTCGTCAAACGTCACCCGTAACTGGGTGGACCATAAAGGCGATTACTGGGTATGTAACAAATTATACGGAGGGATGTGAGTGATGTAGATGGGATCTATCCCTCCTATATGACGGGAGAGACATCGGTATTCTTGATAGAGTGAGACCACGAAGTGCATGACCATGCCCAAATGAGTCAATATAGGATATTGAGCTCATTTGATTGAGTGAGTCTACTTGGAGTTCAAGATTTGGATTGATTAGAGGATGACACGGTCTATGCCTCACATTGATCAATCTAGATGTCTAGGATAGAAGGACACTTGTCATATATTGTGAGGAGTCACAATTAGTAGTCACAAGGTGATGTTGGATCTCAACATTCTTGTAACTTTGGTAGTAATGATGTATTTCTAGATACCGCTCATTACTTATGTTTCTAAATGAGTTTAGGGGCATTGCCAACGCTACAAGAATATATTGGGTCACACTCAATGAACAAGTGGATGGAGATTAGGTTCATATGATGAACCAAGAGGATTAGATTCATTTGATGAATCAAATTGGATTAAGAGTAATCCTAATTGGGCTAATTGAGTTAGACTCAAATTGATTCATGTGTTCAATGAGTCTAATTTAGATTATGACTCATTGAATCAATCTAATTAAATGAATTAGATTCATTATATTAAATTGGCTTGAATTAAATGGTTGGATTAGATCAACCATGAAAGAGATTAAGTCAAGTTTGACTTGACTTGAGAGGAAGATGAAGAGTCAAGTTTGACTTGACTTTATGCCACCTCATTGGTGAGTTGGCATTAAGTGGACCAATGATGATGCTCCACATCATCATGATTACTTAAGTGAAGTGCCACCTCATGGGAGTTACCATGAATTGTGACTCTTGGTATCCCATGGAGGTTACAAACCACTTGATTAGATGAAAAAAGAGATTCATTTTTGCAAGTGTAACTCTCATTCAAGTGATCTTCCTCCTCCTAAGATCTCTTCTTGCTCCTTCTCTTCTCTTGGTCGTGGGTTTCAAGCAAGGGATAAGAAAGGAGAGTGAATCTAATCCAAGAAGAAAGGTTAGTGAAAGTCACATAGAGATTTTAGAGGAGTGTGTTCTCTTCTTTTCCTTTCTTCTTCTTCCAATCCTACCCGAGAGCCCTAGAGAGTGCTAGCACACTTGTGGTGCTCTCTTCTCCATCCTTGAGTGTTAGAGAACACTTCTTGTTCGTGTGGATATCACTAGAGAGTTGTCTACGTTGACAACTTCGAGATCCGGCGTACCGTTGGACGAGCGGGATTTGTGAGGGCACGCTTCAAAGGTATAAAATGTTTTTCCTTTGTAGATCTACTGTAGATCATAGTTTGAAACTCGTACTCATAATTTTGAAATCTATCCTTCGCACGAGATCCAGTGGCATGGGTGATTCGGGGTTTCCGCGACGCGAAAAGCGATTTTCATGGCCTGAAAAATCCAACAGTGGTATTAGAGCCACGTGCGAAGCGAGTACTAGTTTAAATTAGTATTTTTGTGAAAAATATGCATACTGTAACATTCTGTGAATTTCCTAATTTTTATGATTTTATGGGTATTTTTCTCGTAGAAGCGAAGCACAAGTGTTTCGGCACTTGTAGGCTTCGACTACCGAGAAGAATTTTCCAAAACGGTAATGTTTCGACCCAAAATCTTTTGGGACACCGGGCTAAGGCGCTCTTGGATCGCTTTAGAGCAACTCGCGATGGTTAGATCGCGGGTAGGGGTATTGCCCCTAACCCCGCAAGGGGATTTGCTCCGCGATTGCGCCCGAAATCGCTAATCGGGACCGCCAGGAAAAATTTACTCATAAAATCTGTAAAATTATGAAAAATTACAGAAAAATTATGAAAAATATATAATTTTGAATTATATATTATTTTTGTGATATTCATGGCCCAAAGACCCAATTCAATTGGACAATTGTGTTGTAATTCATAATACGGCCTGCGTGCCGTTATGTGATGTGCGTGTTGTATTTATCTTATTTTTATTTATTTTATTTTTCACGACCTGCGCGTCATGCCTTCCTTTTATTCTGGTTGTAAATTAGATTTAGACTCGAATGTAACTCGAGTTTCAAAATTGTAATGTAATTTTGAAGCGGTGGAAGGTCCACACGAGACGGAGTTACGAGGAGGGCGCGAGCAACACAAGGTGGTCAAACGAAGAAGCTTGAGAAGCTGTTGACCTTAGGTTGACCATCCGATCTTCTCATTGGCTTGAGAAGATCGTAGTAGGGCCATGACATAATCACAAAATTATTTTATTAATTATTTAATTAATTATTTTGTGTGTATGTGATGCATGCTAGTTAATTAAGTAATTAATTAGTGCATTGCGATTAGATTAGATCTAAATCATGCACATGATGCACCCCACGATTAGATTAGATCTAAATCAAGTATCTGATACGCATCATCGTTTAGATTAGATCTAAAACGCGTCAACTCGTAATGCCTACCATGCCATGATACCTACCACTACCTCGATCGCATGTTGTTGTTGAATCTGCCAAAGCAGAGCAACACATACTATCTTGATAGGGTACGGAGGGACAATCTTGGTCCCGCCTATCAACGCATGGGTGAGTACAACTCAATTAGATTGAGTATTCCTAGTTAACTCGGTTGGATCGAGTATAACTATAGACATTCTTCCAACGGTTGGAAAGATAGGTCAAAATCACATATATATTAACTCTCGGGCGTATTAGCCAAAGCTAACTTGAGTTTTAATATAAATGCAGATTTTGATCCTATAAACAAGAGTTGCATAGAGATGTAATTGGTAATCGTTACCTACCGATCATACTAAGTCTTGGGCGTATTAGCCAAAGCTAACTCAAGAGTTAGTATGATGTGGATCTTGTCCCACATGAATTATAGAATTCAGTGGGAGCATCATTTAATTGAAGGCTTAATTAAATGATTTAAAGAATATGATATTTATTTCTGTATTTATTTCTGTTGTAGAATTTCCATGACGTCAAACACGAACAACTTCTCTCTGCGTTCTGTCCTTAAGAAGGACAAGCTCAACGGAGCAAATTTCCTGGACTGGTACAGGAACCTGAGAATAGTTCTCACCCAAGAACGTAAACTGTACGTTCTGGAGCAGCCCATTCCGGAGGCTCCTCTTGCCACTGCCACAC
The DNA here is from genome assembly GCF_018446385.1 of Zingiber officinale. Classification (NCBI taxonomy): domain Eukaryota; kingdom Viridiplantae; phylum Streptophyta; class Magnoliopsida; order Zingiberales; family Zingiberaceae; genus Zingiber; species Zingiber officinale. The sequence goes on from NC_055991.1 coordinate 82,595,846, forward strand.
GAGCAGACCGAGATACTTACAAGAAACATCAATATGACGCATTAGATGTGTCCTGTCTTATGCTCGCGACCATGAACTCTGAGCTTCAGAAGCAACATGAGTTGATGGGCTCTTACGATATGGTTGAACATCTTTGTCACCTATATCAAGGACAAGCGAGGCACTGGAAGAGGAACTCCAAAGAATACCTGGAAGATCTTACGAAGAAGAGAAATAAGATTTCTACTTCAGGTATACATGTTATAGAAGTCAACCTCTCTATTTCTTCATCGTGGGTATTAGATACCGGATGTGCTTCGCACATTTGTACTAATTTACAAGCGTTGAGAAATATCAGGGCATTGACGAAGGATGAGGTAGACCTACGAGTAGGCAATGGAGCACGGGTTGCTGCTATTGCTGTAGGAACTTACTATCTATCTCTGCCTTCTGGGCTTGTACTAGAATTAGATGATTGTTGTTATGTGCCTGCCTTGACTAAGAACATAATTTCAGTTTCTTGTTTGGACAAGAAAGGATTTTCGTTTATAATAAAGAACAAATGTTGTTCCGTCTTTTTAAACGATATGTTCTATTGTAGTGCACCTCTGATAAACGAACTCTATATTCTAGACCTTGAGAGCCCTATCTATAACATAAATACCAAGAGGTTCAAGTCAAATGACATGAACCAAACCTACCTCTGGCACTGTCGCATAAATGACAAGCGCTTATCCCAGCTCCATAAGGATGGTTTGTTGGACTCATTTGATTTTGAATCATATGAGATATGCGAGTCATGCCTACGAGGCAAGATGACCAAGACTCCCTTTAGTGGACACAGTGAGAGAGCAACTGATTTGTTAGGACTCATACATAGTGATGTATGTGGCCCTTTCAATGTTGCTGCTAGAGGTGGTTATAGATACTTCATCACATTTACTGATGACTTCAGTAGATATGGTTATGTGTACTTGATGACACATAAGTCTGAATCCTTTGAAAAGTTCAAAGAATTCAAGAATGAAGTACAGAACCAGCTTGGCAAGAGTATTAAGATACTTCGATTCGATCGAGGTGGAGAATACCTTAGCCATGAGTTTCATGACTATCTAGCAGAGTGTGAGATCCTATCCCAACTCACTCCTCCTAGAACACCACAGTGGAATGGTGTATCCGAAAGGAGGAATCGTACCCTATTAGATATGGTACGATCTATGATGAGTCACACAGATCTTCCGACATACCTTTGGGGCTATGCTCTAGACACGACAACTTTTATACTCAACCGAGTTCCATCCAAGGCCGTGATAAAGACACCATATAGGATATGGACTGGGAGAGATGCCCAGGTGTCTTTCATGAGGATTTGGGATTGTGAGGCTTACGTTAGACGTCAAGTCTCAGACAAATTAGGACCCAAATCTGACAAGTGTTATTTTATTGGATATCCCAAGGAAACTAAGGGATATTACTTCTACATTCCCAGTCAGCTGGCAAAGACTGGGGTCTTTCTAGAAAGGGACTTTGTTTCTAGAAAGACTAGTGGGAGCGCGTTCGATCTTGAAGAAGTTCAAGATGCGAACAATAGCACTGATGCCTCGATTGAAATTGAACTGGAACCACAAAGTGTTGTGGATGATGTTGTTCCACAAGGAGTTGAGGAACAACAACCAGTTCAAGTAGACATACCTCTTCGCAGATCTGATAGGGTACATCGTCAGCCTGAGAGATACTCATTTCTCTTGTCTGACCATGATGACATTGTGCTCATAGTGGATGAGCCTACCACCTATCAGGAAGCTATGATGAGACCAGATTCCGAGAAATGGCTAGAGGCCATGAGATCTGAAATGAAATCCATGTACACCAACCAAGTATGGACTTTGGTTGATCCACCTGAAGGGGTAAAACCCATTGGGTGTAAGTGGGTCTTTAAGAGAAAGACTGACATGGATGGACTTATCTATAAGGGTCGCTTGGTAGCTAAAGGTTTCAAGCAGATTCATGGTATTGACTATGATGAAACCTTTTCTCCAGTAGCGATGTTTAAGTCCATTCGGAGCATGCTTGCTATTGCAGCCTACCATGACTATGAGATATGGCAGATGGATGTCAAAACCGCGTTTCTGAATGGAAACCTACTTGAGGATGTGTACATGACACAACCTGAGGGTTTTGTATATCCACAGCATACTAGCAGAGTATGCAAGATGCATAGGTCCATTTATGGACTAAAGCAAGCTTCTCGGAGCTGGAATCTTCGATTTGATGATGCAATCAAACAGTTTAGTTTCATCAAGAATGAAGATGAACCTTGTGTCTACAAGAAGGTTGTAGGGGACATAGTTGTCTTCCTCATATTGTATGTGGATGACATACTGCTCATTGGGAAGGACATCTCTATGCTTCTGTCTGTCAAGACATGGCTAGGGAGTTGCTTCTCAATGAAGGACTTAGGTGAGGCATCCCGCATTCTAGGGATACAGATATATAGAGATAGATCTAAGGGATTACTTGGGCTAAGTCAGAGTACATACATTGACAAGGTACTCCTTCGGTTTGCCATGCAGAACTCCAAGAAGGGATTTCTGCCGATGTCACATGGCATAAGTCTTTCGAAGACTCAAGGTCCCTCTTCTAGAGAGGAGAGAGACCGCATGGATCAGATCCCTTATGCCTCAGCTATAGGATCGATCATGTACGCCATGCTATGTACTCGACCTGATGTCTCGTATGCTTTGAGCATGACGAGCAGATACCAGTCAGATCCAGGTGAAAGTCACTTGATAGCGGTCAAGAATATTATTAAGTACTTAAGAAGGACTAAAGAATATTTCTTGATATATGGAGGCAATGATGAGCTAGCTGTAAAGGGTTACAGTGATGCTAGCTTCCAGACCGACCAGGATGACTATAGATCGCAGTCGGGGTTCGTGTTTTGCATTAATGGTGGTGCTGTGAGCTGGAAGAGTTCGAAGCAGGACACAGTAGCTGATTCTACGACAGAGACCGAGTATATTGCTGCATCAGAGGCAGCAAAGGAGGCAGTTTGGATTCGCAAGTTCATCACTGAACTTGGGGTGGTTCCTAGCATTACTGACCCTATTGAGCTCTATTGTGACAATAATGGAGCTATAGCACAGGCGAAGGAACCTCTCTCACACCAGCGGACCAAACACATACTACGGTGCTTCCATCTCATTCGAGAGATCATCGAGAGAGGAGATGTGAAGATTTGCAGAATACCTACAGAGGCTAACATCGCAGATCCCTTGACCAAGGCTTTGGCACAGAGGAAGCATGATGGTCACACTAGGTCATTTGGGCTTAGAGCCTACATTGATTGGCACTAGTGCTAGTAGGAGATTGTTAGCTAGAGCCCTAGAGCCAATCATTTGATGATTGTATTTTGGACTTGTTGTATCATATTCTATATAAATAAAGGCATTTGGTTTTTGGTTATTATACTTACTTGTATTGGTGTCAAATAAACTAAGTATAATAACGTCCTTGAGTAGACGGTTCTCACCTATATCAATCGGTTAGTTGAACCGATAGTGAGATGATATAGGGAACACTACTCTTAATCATTCCTAGTCGAGTATTAACATTCAGGGACAATGTTAATGCAATAAGACTAGCATGTAGGTCAACTAGATGATTTGATCTCACAAGTCATAGATATAGAGATTTCAAGTTGACACATGCGTATGCATTAGAAATTGTATACTGAATGACCCGCCATGAGAAAGTATCATGGATCGTTATATGAGTGTCATATACTTTCTCATGTGGCTATTAGTATGACTACTAGTCCTTAGACCTGAAGTCACCATGGTTCCCTACATAAGGAGTTATGTAAATTGGTTTCGTCAAACGTCACCCGTAACTAGGTGGACCATAAAGGCAATCTGGGTATGTAACAAATTATGCGGAGGGATGTGAGTGATGTAGATGAGATCTATCCCTCCTATATGACGGGAGAGACATCGGTATTCTTGATAGAGTGAGACCACGAAGTGCATGGCCATGCCCAAATGAGTCAATATAGGATATTGAGATCATTTGATTGAGTGAGTCTACTTGGAGTTCAAGATTTAGATTGATTAGAGGATGACAAGGTCTATGCCTCACATTGATCAATCTAGATGTCTAGGATAGAAAGAAACTTGTCATATATTGTGAGGAGTCACAATTAGTAGTCACAAGGTGATGTTGGATCTCAACATTCTTGTAACTTGGGTAGTAATGATGTATTGCTAGATACCGCTCATTACTTATGTTTCTAAATGAGTTTAGGGGCATTGCCAACGTTACAAGAACCTATTGGGTCACACACAAAGAACAAGTGGATGGAGATTAGGTTCATATGATGAACCAAGAGGATTAGATTCATTTGAAGAATCAAATTGGATTAAGAGTAATCCTAATTGGGCTAATTGAGTTAGACTCAAATTGATTCATGTGTTCAATGAGTCTAATTTAGATTATGACTCATTGAATCAATCTAATTAAATGAATTAGATTCATTATATTAAATTGGCTTGAATTAAATGGTTGGATTAGATCAACCATGAGAGAGATTAAGTCAAGTTGGACTTGACTTGAGAGGAAGATGAAGAGTCAAGTTTGATTTGACTTTATGCCACCTCATTGGTGAGTTGGCATTAAGTGGACCAATGATGATGCTCCACATCATCATGATTACTTAAGTGAAGTGCCACCTCATGGGAGTTACCATGAATTGTGACTCTTGGTATCCCATGGAGGTTACAAACCACTTAATTAGATGAAAAAAGAGTTTCATTTTTGCAAGTGTAACTCTCATTCAAGTGATCTTCCTCCTCCTAAGCTCTCTTCTTGCTCCTTCTCTTCTCTTGGTCGTGGGTTTCAAGCAAGGGATAAGGAAGGAGAGTGAATCTAATCCAAGAAGAAAGGTCAGTGAAAGTCACATAGAGAATTTAGAGGAGTGTGTTCTCTTCTTTTCCTTTCTTCTTCTTCCAATCCTACCCGAGAGCCCTAGAGAGTGATAGCACACTTGTGGTGCTCTCTTCTCCATCCTTGAGTGTTAGAGAACACTTCTTGTTCGTGTGGATATCACTAGAGAGTTGTCTACGTTGACAACTTCGAGATCCGGCGTACCGTTGGACGAGCGGGATTTGCGAGGGCACGCTTCAAAGGTATAAAATGTTTTTCCTTTGTAGATCTACTGTAGATCATAGTTTGAAACTCGTACTCGTAATTTTGAAATCTATCCTTCGCACAAGATCCAGTGGCATGGGTGATTCGGGGTTTCCGCGACGCGAAAAGTGGTTTTCGTGGCCTGAAAAACCCAACAGTACTAAACAGACAAGATGAATAATGACTATTTCAATGATATCAACCATTCAAGCATCAAGTCAAAGTGTAGTGAAATTAAGATTCTTAAGGTCTAGCCAAAACTAAAACTCATCTCCATACGATTCTTAGCTTATTTCATGCTACCCAAGATAGAGAAAAGAAGTACATAAAGCTTACTACTAGCATCATTTACAACATCATGAATCTAGATAATGAACGTGCTAACATTTAATCTTGAAGACAAGAAAGCATATAAGTGAAGTTTGATGTTCTCAAGATGTATGCCCTAAGATTTCAAAAGATAATCAAATGACTATCAAAACAAACACTCAAGCAAGACAATCAAAATAGAATGCAAAACAAAAACTACACATGCAGAAAATAAGAAAACAAGCAAAAACTGAAACAAAAAGAAATCAGGTTTGACCCCCCCCCCCCCCCCCCAGACTCAAACTTTTCATCATCCCGATGAAATCAATATGGTGGAGGTGGAGGTAGATCAGGAAATTCAGGCAGAATAAAAGGGAAGTAATCAATAAACCACCTTACTTCATTTCTAACAAACATATGATACTCGAACAGTTTGTCAACATCATCTTGGAAAAACCGCATATACCCTCGAAAATCTTCATTAAACTCAAAATGGGTTCTATAAGAATCCATAAACCGAGAAATTTTTTCACACAATTCCCTCTCACTTTTGAAACAATCTTGCAATTTTTTAAATTATTCCTCCTCCATAGGATTATTATTAGAAAGAAAATTTTTAGTCACGTTCAAATCATTATGAATCTTATCTAGAGCATAGTGGAGTTCTTGAAAATTAAAGTTATGAACATCACGATTAACCAAAGGAACTCTTTTTGAAAACGAAATTGATAATGTTTTCGAATGTTGAATTGCTAATTTCAAGCACCAATTTTCCCTAACATGGATGGTAGTGAGGTCATGATTGGGCAGTTTTAAAGGAAAATTATTCTTAATAAGAAGACTATATCCATGCTCTTCACGTCTTATCATTTTATTGCTAAACATGAGTTCAAATCTAATCTACAAGAATTGTCAATCATTTCCAATTCATTTAAATCACACCCTAACACCAAAGCAATCTGGGTTAATAATCCACCCAAAATAATAGGTGTGGTAGAGTCAGATTTTCCAAGTTTCACTAAATGTTTAAGAAAGAAATAACCTGAATTAATATCAACATTCTCAACTATTGCCCATAAACAGTACAAATCTACAAGTCTTACTAACCCCTCTTTGTCTTCTCTCCCAAATATGGTATTCTTCATCACTAGATAAGCATATCTAAAAATCGGGTTAATAATGTGAAGAGCTCTGGAATTATGAGGGTTAAAATGTGATTGTTCAGAAATGTGTTGCCAAAAACTTGAATTTTCGAACTGAGGTAAAATTGTACACAAATCATTCTTAGGCAACTCATAACAAGTATTAAAATCACTCAACGCCCATTCATAATCCTCATTAAACAGTCAAAATTTTAGCCTACCCCCACCTTGAACATTATCAACCGTTATAGAACTCAAAAATTCAAAAACGATTCTAGGATAGGTAGGATATTTCATTGTCATTAAACCACTCCAGCCTATTCTTTCAAACAACCAATTTAATTCATCCTTGAACCCTAATGTTGTCAAAGTTTCATCATCCATAAATTTGGTACTTACAAGAGGGCGTTTACATAAAGAAGAATACCTAAAACGTTGTTCCTCACTAGAGAAGACAATGCCAAAATCATTAGAAATACCTTTAAGACAAGAGTTTTTCTCCTTTGTTGCAACCACCTTCTCCTTCCCTTTCCTTGTAGAAGAGGATTCTTCCATTACATTTTCCATGGAGCAAGAGATTTGAGCCTTTAAAAGGAGAATGAAAGGAAGAGATTAGAAATGGTGGTTGAAATCCTAGAGAAAAGAAAAATGAGAGAGAAGGAAGAAGAGGGAGGGGGTGCGCGGCCGTGTGCCGTCCACACCCCATGCCCAAACTCCCTTTAAGGGTGTGGACTGGGCCGTGTATCATTACACGACCTAGTTCCTCATTTTCTGCACGGCCGTGTCTTAGACACGGCCATACTCATCTCCTTCTAGGCTTTCCTGGCACGGTCATGTCCGGAACACGGCCTCAACAACCTCCTTTTCTGGAATCAGTACACGGACGTGTCAAATGACACGGCCAGTGCAAGCTTCTGCACTTGTTCCTTCACACGGCCGTGTGTGAGACACGGCCGAGAAGCTTTCCTCCTCTGGATTTTTTACACGGCCGTGTCGAGAACACGGCCACATACCTTCTCTTCTCTGGAGACTCCACACGGCCGTGTCATGTAGACACGGCCCAAGCATCTCCACTTTCTGCACCGTAAGCTTGGTCGTGTGCAGCACACGGCCATGCTCTGTTTTACTCCAATCAAAACTTCTCCTCCATTCCAACTACTTCCACACTTCCATGCCCATGAAGAAATCATGGCCAACTCATGGAAATTAAATTTCACCCTAAAAACAAAACAAAAACCAAGTAAAAGCACTACTAATGAAGAATTTGAAACCTAGAACAAGACTTAACTAAAAAGTCAATCCGGAGGACGAGGTTCAGAAAAATACAACCTTTGTTTCTCTTCCAATTTCATTCCATGCATATATTCCTTCAACCGTTGGCCATTCACCTTAATCAATCCCAGATCTTTATTCCAAATATCTACCGCTCCAAAAGGATAAACCTTTTTAACCTCAAACGGGCTGATCCACCTTGATTTAAGCTTTCCTGGAAAAAGCTTTAGCCTTGAATTAAATAATAAAACTAGATTGCCTTCCTTAAAATTTTTCCGGAGAATATGTTGATCATGCCACTTCTTTATTCTTTCCTTATAGGATTTAGCATGTTCATAAGCATCCAATCTCAATTCATCAAGCTCATTCAACTGAAGCTTCCTTTTCTCCCCTGCTTCCTTGAGATTCATGTTTAGATTCGTAATTGCCCAATAGGCTTTATGTTCTAATTCTACTGGAAGATGACAAGGTTTCCCATAAACTAACCAAAATGGAGTCATCCCAATATGAGTCTTGTAGGCAGTACGATACGCCCATAAGGCATCATCCAGCTTCAATGACCAATCCTTTCGTGAAGTAGATACTGTTTTCTCTAGTATGGCTTTAATCTCACGATTGGAGATCTCAGCTTGCCCATTAGTTTGTGGATGATATGGCGTTGCTACTTTGTGGCTCACTCCATATTTTCTGAGCAAATTCTCAAACTGTCTTTCTATAAAGTGTGATCCACCATCACTAATGACTGCCTTAGGTACACCAAACCTCGGAAAAATTATGCTTTTAAACAATTTGATAACCGTTCTCGCATCACTTGTAGGAGAGGCTATAGCTTCTACCCATTGGACACATAATCCACCGCTACAGGGATAAACCTATTCCCATATGAAAAAGGAAATGGCCCCATGAAGTCTATTCCCCATACATCAAATAATTCTACTTCAAGTATGTAATTCAATGGCGTTTCATTCCTCCTAGTAATATTTCCAGTCCTCTGACATTGATCACATGATTGTACAAACTTCTTGGCATCTTTGAATAGGGTGGGCCAATAAAAGCCTTCTTGAAGGATTTTTGCTACCGTCTTAGAGCTCCCCAAATGTCCTCCATAAGAAGAAGAATGACAATGAAATAGAATATCCTTGACTTCTTCCTCAGGTATACATCTTCGACAAATCACATCATTGCATTTCCTATAAAGGAGGGGTTCATCCCAAATATAATTCTTCACATCTGAAAAAAACTTTTTCTTTTGCTGATTGGAGAAATTTAGGGGTAGGACTCCGCTTGCCAGGAAATTCACAAAATCCACATACCAAGGTATTTTAGCACTCGATAAGGCTAGAAGGTGCTCATCAGGAAAAATATCATCAATAGGTAGGTCAAAATCTGCATCCTTTTCCTTATTTTGTCAAACTCTGGATAAATGGTCAGCCACTACGTTCTCTGCTCCCTTCTTATCTCTAATCTCGAGGTTGAACTCTTAAGTAGTAAAATCCATTTGATAAGCCGTGGTTTAGCATCTTTCTTGCTTAGTAAATATCAGATAGCTGCATGATCAGTATAAACTATTACCTTTGAACCTACCAAATATGATCTAAACTTATCAAATGCAAATACTACTGCTAGAATTTCTTTTTCAGTAGTGGAGTAATTCACTTGAGTTGCATCAAGCGTTTTACTTGCATAATGTATAGCGTGTAGAATCTTATTTTTTCTTTGTCCTAACACTGCCCCAACTGTAAAGTCACTTGCATCACACATTATCTCAAATGGAAGATTCCAATCCGGAGCTTGAATTACCGGGGCTGAAATAAGGGCACTTTTAATTTTGCTAAAGGCCTCCATGCATTCTTTGTCAAAACAAAATTCAACGTCCTTGATTAGCAAATTTGTTAAAGGCTTAGCAATTTTTGAAAAGTCCTTCATAAAACGTCTATAGAATCCAACATGCCCTAGGAAACTTCTCACTCCTTTTACATTAATTGGTGGGGGCAATTTTTCTATCACTTCAACTTTTGCTTGGTCCACTTCAATCCCACGTTCTGATATTTTATGTCCCAAAACGATTCCTTCTCTAACCATGAAATGACATTTCTCCCAATTTAACACTAAATTTGCCTTCTCACGTATTCGAAGAACTATAGAGAGATTAGATAAACAAGTGTCAAAGTCATTCCCATATACTGAGAAATCATCCATGAATACTTCCATAATTTTCTCTATTAAATCTGAAAAAATTGCCATCATACATCTCTGAAAAGTGGCTGGAGCATTACAAAGCCCAAATGGCATACGACAATAAGCAAAAGTTCCATAGGGGCATGTAAAAGTAGTCTTTTCTTGATCTTGGGGATGAATTGGAATTTGAAAAAATCCTGAATATCCATCCAAGTAGCAAATATACGAGTGCTTAGCCAATCTCTCAAGCATTTCATCAATAAAAGGTAAGGGAAAATGATCCTTCCTCATTTCCTTGTTCAGCTTTCGATAATCAATACACATTCGCCACCCCGTTACTGTCCGTGTTGGAATCAATTTATTATCCTCATTTTTGATAACAGTCATTCCCCCTTTCTTTGGGACTACGTGTACTGGACTCACCCATTCACTGTCTGAAATTGGATAAATGATACCAGCATCAAGAAGTTTGAGCACCTCTTTTTTACTACCTCTTTCAGATTTGGATTCAACCTCCTCTGGTGCTCAATTGAATTTTTATACCCCTCCTCAAGTAGAATCCTATGCATGCAAAGGGAAGGACTAATCCCTTTTATATCATCAATAGTGTATCCAATTGCTTTTCTATGTAGCTTCAACTCTTCGACCAACCTCTGTGTTTCAGACTCAGTTAGACTAGCATTGATTATAACTGGAAAAGTGGAATTTGGTCCAAGGAATTCATATTTTAAAGTCGATGGCAATGGCTTAAGCTCAGGTTGGGGTGATACTATTTCCGGCACAATTGGCTCTTGCTCTATCAACTTAATCTCTTCATCTTGGGATCCTTCCTCCAAATCTTCTTCATCTTCTAGAAAAATATCATCCCCTTTCTTTTCCTCCATTGAAGCTGCTTCTTCATTGAATATTTTTAAAAAAGACTCATAACACCAAGGAAATAATACACGAAGATCATTTTGATTTAGAGTAATTCTTTTCTCCCCATTCTCCTTTTCTTCCACTGTATTAACCGTTAGAATTGCGTCATTTTGTCCCGACCAATCATTAAAATTTGATGCGATCCTGCAGATTATCCCACTGGCTTCCTCTAAATTTTTCTTAAGAAAAGATCCTCCAGAGGCTACATCTAGTTGACTCTTATTTGAGAGAGAAAGTCCTTCATAGAATAAGTGCATAATTAACCATCCTTCAATACCATGATGTGGACATGACTGCAAAAGAGATGAATATCTTTCCCAGGCTTGATGTAGCTCTTCCCCAGCAAGTTTGTTAAAATTCAGAATTTGACTTCTCAAATAAGTAGTCTTCTGGGGGGGGGGGGATATCTGCCCAAGAATCTTTGTTCTAACTCATCCCATGTTTCGATACACTAAGATTTCAGGGAATTATACCATCTCTTTGCAGCACCCTGCAGACTAAAAGGAAAGGCCAACTGCTGTATAGTATCAGATGGAACATCCTCATACTTCAAAGTATAACAATATCTATAAAATTCCATGAGATGTGAGTAAGGGTCCTCAATCTCTAGGCCCCCAAACTAGACTTTCTGAACCATTGAAATGAAGGAGGGTTTAAGCATAAAATTTCTTGCTTGAATTTCAGGGTAAATAACTGGTCCTAATCCCTTGGCAGACCTTGGGGCTCCATAATCTCCTAACGACCTGAAAACCATTTTTGGTGTACAAAAGAGGTACAAGAGATACAAATTATAGAATTAGAAATGCAACAAAAAGAATTGTCAAGAATGTTATTCAAGAAAAGAAAAACTTATAGAAACAGAATTCTAAAAAAATTAGTTACAACTATGCAAATGTAAAGAAAGAAAGAAAAGTTATGTTTAGTCTAACTAAATTGATAATCCCTAATGTTATATCACAGTCCCCGGCAACGGCGCCAAAAACTTGTTCGCTCTCCGCAAGTATACGGAAATGTCGTAAGTAATATAAAAGATTATCATATCCACAGGGACCAGAATAAGCACTAGAAAAGTTTCAACACGAGTTAGCTAAACAACTAATTAATTGGTTTCCAAAAGCTAAATGTAACTAATGAAAGGTAAATATAGGAATGAAAGATCAACAAACAAGATTATGGGCTATGATAAAGGAATGTTCTAGGAGTTTTGGTTTCTTTGTAAGATTTCTCAATATAAATGATCTACCAAATCTTATTTCTCAATTGTCCAATATTTATAGAAGGTTGCCGGTTCTCTCTTGCAATAGACAACCGACCTAGGACTAAAATCTATACCTAAATGTGATCAAGTAGATATGAACTTATGTTGTCTTTACACGGGCTTGTTCCTGTCACGAAGATCCCTCGGATGATCAACACAAGATCATGCTCCTCGACCCATAAGATATAAAGATTAATCCCTAAATCTATCCTACCCTCTTGAATTATCCTCCTTTTCCCTAAATCTTATCCCTCAAGCATCCTTACACGGGACGGGCTTGCACCATTCGCGTGCTTCCCTCAGAAAATCGAGTGGGGGATAGTCTTTAGAAGATCCATAGGACATTCAATCAACAAATCAAGAATGTGAATTAGGTCCATATCACAACAATACATTCAAGATCGAATTGATACAAACAAGACAACATCATAGAAACAAGGAAATGGCAAATCCACAAGAGTTTACATCAATTCATCATACAAATACTCCCTCATCCTAAAACAAGAGATCTACTCCATGAATCGAAGAGAGAAATCCGAAAATATAGAGAATACAAGCATTTCTTGACCCCCCAATCCAAGAAGAGGAGAGAAAGAAAACTTATCTAAGATGAAGCTTGGTCTTCGGATCCAATCCACGCTCCCGGAGTCGATTTCGTTGAAGATCCACCTTTGGATCGGCAAGAAATCCTCCCAAGATTGGAAGGAAAGCCCTAAATCTCTCTCTCTCCCAAGGGGGAGAAGATCCCCTTTCAAATCTTGAAGAAGGGTTTAAATAGAGGTGAGGTTTGGGCGCCACATGGCCCCGTGGCAAGACCATGTGAGGTTTACACGGCCCTGCCCATTCTCCTCTCTGCCAGCCTTGCACGGCCGTGTATGAGACACGGCCGTGGCAAACATCTCCAATATCCCATTTACACGGCCGTGTAGATCGACACTGCCTGAACTGTCTTAGCCTCTAGAAATCTAGCACGGTCATGTGATGCACACGGCCTGCCTCCTTCCTTGCCACTGAGAACCCCACACGGCCATGTGAGACACACGGCCGAGGCTTCTCCTTTCTCTGAAAAACTCACATGGTCGTGTGGTGCACACGACCTAGGCTCCTTCTAAATCTGGGTTCTTTGGATCCTTGCACGGCTGTGTGAGGTTCACACGGCCATGACTTCTTTGTTTCCTGCTGCAGCTTTCTAGCCCATGATCTCCACACGGCCTGGGCAACCCCCAGAGCAAGGCAGTGTATGGTTCAAGTAGGGCACCTTCTTCCCTTTGCTTTGCTCATAGATTTGGCTTCAAACATGAAATCTTCACCAATTTCGACTCCTGTGTACAGAAAATGCACAAAAGCAGATCTCCGAACAAAGAGAGTAAATATGCTAAAAAGGAAAGCTGAAAGTACGAAAATGCATAGATCAAGCATGCTCAAAGTATGTGAATGTGCATCAAAACATGCCAATAAATGTATACAATCAACGCACATCAACAGTGCGTACCTTCTGGAGACTGACCCCTGTCAAAGGATGTCAGATGTTAGGACTTGTCGAGTGGTGGAGGACACGTGGCCTTCTCCTATAGATTGGAGGAAGGTTTTACTTGCAGATGACCCTAACCGTTGGAATATTCCCTGACATGCAGCAAATATTTTCTAATAGGTGGTTATGATTCCCTGACCTGTTGTCGCGTAGCGCCTTCTATCCCGCCCTGTTGCAATTGAAACAACCCGAGTCGATCTGTTGAGTGCTGATGAACAGACTGGGCGAACGGAGGGGCGAGACTAGAGTCCCTTTCTGCCGGCCTTTATGATTCCGACCCCCCCCCCCTATAGTGATAAGTTTGCTTATGCAGGCTAGCTTGAGAACATCCAATCGGTAAAGCCAGACCGGGTTTGGTCCTGATCACACTTCCTGTCGCAGACCTGGTTTCCCGACCAGTAGACCCCATTCTAGCTTTATATGCCGGATAGCCCCGAGTGGTCCTTCTTAGTATATCGACTGCCACATCTCCTTGACTTCTGACAACCACGTCCCCTGGTTCCATGTCCGGGGTGAGTCTCTACAGAAAAATTTCAGCAGCATCTCCCCTATACCAGTGACAATCTGAACCTCACATACATGCAAAATACATCAGCCACATGTGGCTGGAATATATACACAAAAGTAAAAACAACCACGCAGTTAATATTCACAGCCTACCCGACTAGATAAAAGAAATGGAAAACAATCACGTAGTTAATATTTAGCCCACACGGCTATATCAAAGCACGATGGAAAACGAAGGGGAAATCCACAAATGCAAAGTCCACAAAGACATCACAGATACAAGTCCATGATACAAGTATCAAAACATAGTCACTTCTCACAACTCTAAATCCAACGAGTATGAAATGCAAATAGTAAGAAACTAAAATCGATAACAAGTCCTCGGATATGATGTGGGAAGTGGGACCGGCTTGCAGTATACTCCAAGAAACTCCATATCATCTACCTACTACCTGAAATCAAAACAGTATAGACGGGGTGGTTAGTACAAGGAACTCAGCGGGTAAAGATAGAGTAAAGCATGGTAAATATGACGATATAGGAATCAAGGAATACAGTCTCCATAATAAGAATAAAATCATGCTATCAAAATATAACACATCTAGCCACATCTAATACAACAACCATACATAAACATACCTGCCACAATGAATGCACATGCTCGACCAGAAATAATACCACGATGCCATAATCAGTAAACTCATCGGAACAGCAACAGATCTACTCGAGACACCTGTGCAAATAAAGATACGACTGCATATACATGTAAAATAAATGACATGTATGCAGTATGACACTCAAATGCAGCATACATAGCTTAAACAAATGTAACAGCACACAATCACATGCAACTAATATCTACTAGGCATGTATGCAAAAATATCTCCCAAGATGCACCGCGCATCATATGCAAATGTGCATGCATGCACCATGGTCACCCCCGCCACCTCTCTAGACACCACGACCCCTGTATGGCTGAGAGGCTTGGGTCCGTGACAAACCGTACTAGCCTCCAGTACATGCACCGCTATAGGCGGTCGAAGCGGACAGTCAGCTAAGTAGTTATATAACTACATAGCTAAGGGTCCCTGACCACTCACAACTCAAGTCCTCTGACTACTGTACCCTCAAGACCCACTACTCTAGAGTGGTAGAGGCTGACAAAGTATAAATACTGAACGGCTGAGCAAGCGCGATAGGACTAGCTCCACTCCTAACTACCACTCTCCAACAGTGGCCGAATGGGTAGCTATAAATAACTGACGACCCTCTCACCACAAGGGAGACAATAGTCGTCAGTATGCAATGAATGATGACATGATGTGAATAGTCACAATATAGATACTATCAACAATCATGCACCCCCAAACACACCCCCAATAACCACCACTAACATATATACATACAACATGGTCAATCCACTATGCAACTCCAATAACACATACCCTTCACGTGTACACCCAACATCAATATGCATGATAAACATGCTAACCATACAAACTAGACATCTCTATGATATAAACTCTACATATGCATATGCATAGAGTTCCGATTGTTAGAACTTACGAGCTGCAAAAACCGCTTTTTGCATTGCGGAAACCTCGAAGCTAGCAACGGATGTGTGTGAAGATAGATAAATAAAATATTCATGTACATGTTTGTCTACACTAGATCTACCTTAGATCTACATGAAAAGGAAGTATTACCCTTGTAGCAATGCCCTTCGCTTATCTCGCTCGTCCAAATGGTTGTCGGATCTCGTAGAGTGTCAAGTGTACACTCCTCTACACGTATCCGCATGGACAAAAGGTGGAGAGAACCACTTAGAGTGTGCTAGCAATCTTGAGAGGTCTCAGCAATGGAGGAGAAGGTAAGAAAGAAAGAGAGGAAGAAGAAGAGACCTAGAATAAGCACACACTTGCTTCACACACATATGGCCGACCCCCTTATTAGAGTGTTTTATACCTCCATGTAATACCAAGATGTTGGTTGCTACTCGGAAAACCTATAGGTTCCACTGTACAAAAATTTTGTACAAAGGTCTGAACCTTTTCCTAGCTACCATGTGTTCTTTTAAATTAAATTTTGGATCGCCTGCGGAACTTAACACGTTTGATCCAAAACTTAATCTATTTGTTCTTTTAGGTTTTGACTTGGATCTCCTGCGGAACTTAACACGTTCGACCCAAGTCTCCTTAAGTTATTAATTCCATTAAATATTAATTTCCATAAAAGGTTCCCAGTACTGACGTGGCGAGGCACATGGCCTTCTTGGATATGGGAGCAACCACCACCGACTAGACAAAACCTTTAATAGAAAGCTAATATTTAATTTCCTAAAATAACTTTAGGTTAACCAAAGAGAACAATCAAATCACAAGGAAAAGAAAGAAACAAAAGAACACAACTTCGAAAAACATATTCGAAATTCTAGAACGTAAGCCTCTTGTATTTGGTATTATTTCCATAAATAACTAGCATGATGCGGAAATAAAATTTACTAGTTATACCTTGTAGAAAAACCTCTTGATCTTCTACCGTATTCCTCTTCTAACCTCGGACGTTGTGTGGGCAACGATCTTCCGAGACGAGAAACCACCAATCACCTTCTTCTCCTCCTAGCTAGGTTCGGCCAACAAAGAGGAAGCTTCACCAAGGAAGAAAAACAAAATACTAACCAAGCTCCAAGAGATGCTAGCTTTCTCTCCTTCTTCTTCTTCTTCTCCGAGTAGTATCCGGCCACCACAAGAGCTCCAATAGAAGGGTAGGGTTCGGCCACCACAAGAGGAAGAGAGGGAGAGGTTGGCCGGCCACACCAAGGAACAAAAGAGGGAGAGGAATAATAGATGTTGTGTCTCGTGAAGGCACCCTCACCCCTTCTTTTATATTCCTTGGCCTAGGTAAATTAGGAAATTTAATTACAATAAAATTTCCTTAATTTCCTTGACATGATTTAATTGAGAAAAATTAAATAAAATTTCCCAATTTAATCTCTAATGGCCGGCCACTTCTAGAGGAAATAAATTAGACAAGTTTTAATCAACAAATTAAAACTTCCTAATTTGTTTCCGGAAATTTTAAAAATAAAATTTCTCTTTAAAAATCTCTTCATGGTTGATAAAGGAAATTTCTATAATTTTAATTTTATCAACATGTGGATAATTTTTAAAGAGAAAATAAAATAACTCATCAATCTACAAATAAGGAAAGAGATCTAATCTCTTTCTTTAATCTTTTGTAGATCTTTTACAAGAGAGATATTTTAATTTTAATTCTCTTTAAAAAATTATTTCTTCCACATAATAAAAACTAAAATTAAAATCCCTTTTTAATTTAATTTAGCCGGCCCCACTAGCTTGGGTTCAAGCTAGGGCCGGCCACCCAATAATATACCTAGGCCGGCCCTAGCTTGGTTCCCAAGCTAGCTTGGCCGGCCCCTTATTAGTGGGTATAGAAGGTGGGTATAGGTGGGTATAAAACTTCTACAAATAAGAGGCTACGATAGGGACCGAGAGGAGGAATTGGTTTTGGTCTCCGATAAAATTAAGCATCCGTGTTCGCCAACACACAACTTAATTTTATCAATGATAATTCATTCCACTAGAGAATTATCATTGAACTACCGCACCAATCCCAAATTATATTTTTGGGCTCCTTCTTATTATGAGTGTGTTAGTCTCCCTGTGTTTAAGATATCAAATGTCCACTAATTAAGTGAGTTACTGACAACTCATTTAATTAATATCTAAGTCCAAGAGTAGTACCACTCAACCTTATTATCATGTCGGACTAAGTCCACCTGCAGGGTTTAACATGACAATCTTTATGAGCTCCTATTGAGGACATTATCAACCTAGTATCTCTAGGGCACAGTTTCCTTCTATAATCAACAACACACACTATAAGTGATACCATTTCCCAACTTATCGGGTTTATTGATTCAACGAACTAAATCTCACCCATTGATAAATTAAAGAAATAAATATCAAATATATGTGCTTGTTATTACATTAGGATTAAGAGCACACACTTCCATAATAACCGAGGTCTTTGTTTCTTTATAAAGTCAGTATAAAAGAAACGACCTCAAATGGTCCTACTCAATACACTCTGAGTGTACTAGTGTAATTATATAGTCAAGATAAACTAATACCTAATTACACTACGACCTTCCAATGGTTTGTTCCTTTCCATCATGGTCGTGAGCTACTGTTTATAATTTATAAGCTACTGATAACATGATCTTCTGTGTGTGACACCACACACCATGTCATCTACAATATAAATTAATTGAACAACTACATTTATCATAAATGTAGACATTCGACCAATGTGATTCTTATTTCTAGATAAATATTTATACCAAAAGCTAGGCTTTTAGTATACACTCCAACACAAGAGTCATGGCTCTTGGTCTTCCTCATGAGGTGGCACACAATGATGTAGCATTGATGATGTGGAACATCATCATTGGCTGACCCATGCCAAGTCACAATGAAGTGGCATTTAGTCAAGTCAAACTTGACCCTTCATCTTCCTTCTCAAGTCAAGTCAAACTTGACCTCTTATCTCCCATGGTTGATCAAATCTACCCTTTGACTCAAATTAATTTAATTTAATGAATATCTATTCATTAGTTTAAATTGACCCAATGAATCATAGTCTAAATTAGACTCATTCGACACATGAATCAAACTGAGTCCAACTCAATTAGTCTAATCTGGATTACTCTTAATCCAATTTAGTTCATCGCATGAACCTAATCCTCTTGGTCCATCATATGAACATAATCTCCAACTAACTGCCCTTTATGTGTGACCCTATAATTTCTTGTAACGTTGGCAATGCTCCTAACCCATTTAGAAACATAAGCAATGAGCGGTATCTAGCAACACATCATTACTACCCAAGTTACAAGAATGTTGAGATCCAACATCACCATTGTGACTACTAATTGTGACTCTCACAATATGTGACAATGTCCTTCTATCCTTGACATCTAAATTGAACAATTGAGTCATAGACCGTGTCATCCTCTAATCAATCAATGTCTTGAACTCCAAGTAGACTCACTCTAATCAAATGGGCTCAATATCTCATATTGACTTATTTGGGCATGACCATGCACTTAGTGGTCACACTCTATCAAGAATCATGATATCACTCTCGTCATATAGGAGGGATAGATCTCATCTACATCACTCACATCCCTCCGCATAATTTGTTACATACCCAGTAGTCGCCTTTATAGTCCACCCATTAACGGGTGACGTTTGATGAAGCCAAAGTATGCAACTCCTTATGTAGGGAACCATGGTGATTTCAGTTCCAAGGACTGATAGTCATACTAATAGTCACATGAGAAAGTATATGACACTCATATAACGATCCATGATACTTTCTCATGGCGGGTCATTCAGTATACATTATCCAATGCATACCCATGTGTCAACTTGATATCTAATATCCATGACTTGTGAGATCAAGTCATCGAGTTGACCAAGAGTAGTATTCTCTATATCATCTCATTATCAATTCTACTAATCGATTGATATAGATAAGAACCTTCTACTTAAGGACGCTATTATACTCAGTTATTTGGCACCAATACAAGTAAGTATAATAACCATAAAGAAATATCTTTATATATATATATATATATATATATATAGGAATATGATACATCGAGTCCATACAACAATCATCCCATGATTGGCTCTAGGGCTCTCACTAACAATCTCCCACCATCACTAGTGTCAATCAGTGTAGGCTCTAACACCCAATGACCTAGTGTGACCATCATGCTTTCTCTGTGCCAAAGCCTTGGTCAAGGGATCAACGACGTTAGCTTCTGTGGGTACTCTACAAATTTTCGCATCTCCTCTATCGATGATCTCGCGAATGAGATGGAAGCGTCGTAGTATGTGTTTGGTCCGCTGGTGTGAGCGAGGTTCCTTAGCCTGCGCAATTGCTCCATTGTTGTCACAATAGAGCTCTATAGGATCGGCTATGCTAGGAACCGCCCCAAGCTAAAAAATGAACATGCGGATCCAAACTGCCTCCTTTGCTGCTTCTGATGCGGCAATATACTCAGCCTCTATTATAGAATCTGCAACTGTGTCCTACTTTGAACTCTTCCAGCTCACAGCACCACCATTTAAGCAAAACACGAACCCAGACTACGATCTATAATCATCCTGGTCAGTTTGGAAGTTGGCATCACTATAACCCTTTGCAGCTAGCTCGCCATCGCCTCCAAATATCAAGAAATATTCTTTAGTCCTTCTCAAGTACTTAAGAATATTCTTGACCGCTATCTAGTGACGCTCACCTGGATCTGACTGGTATCTGCTCGTCATGCTCAAAGCATAAGAAACATCAGGACGAGTACATAGCATGGCGTACATGATAGATCCTATGGTTGAAGCATAAGGGATCTTATCCATGCGGCCTCTCTCCTCTCTAGAAGAGGGACTTTGAGTCTTCAAAAGACTCACACTATGTGACATCGGTAGAAATCCTTTCTTGGAATACTGCATGGTAAACTGTAGTAATATCGTGCCAATATATGTACTTTGACTTAGGCCAAGTAATCTCTTAGATCTATCTCTATAGATCTTTATGCTTAGAATACAGGTGGCTTCACCTAAGTCCTTCATTGAGAAACAATTCCCCAGCCAAGTCTTTACAGACTACAGCAAAGGGATGTCATTTCCAATGAGTAGTATGTCATCCACATATAATACAAGGAAGATAACTGTGTTCCCAACAACCTTCTTGTAGACACATGGTTCATCTTCATTCTTGATGAAACCAAATTATTTGATCGCATCATTGAATTGAAGATTCCAGCTCCGAGAAGTATGCTTTAGTCCATAAATGGACTTATGCAGCTTGCATACTCTGCCAGTATGCAGTGGATCTACAAAACCCTCAGGTTGTGTCATGTACACAACCTCAAGTAAGTTTCCATTCAGAAACGCAGTTTTGACATCCATCTGCCAGATCTCAGAATCGTGGTATGCTACAATAGCAAGAATGATCTGAATGGACTTAAACATCGCTACTGGAGAAAAAGTTTCATCATAGTCAATACCATGAATTTGCTTGAAACCTTTAGCTACCAAATGACCCTTATAGGTATGCATAAGTTCATCCATGTCAGTCTGTCTCTTAAAGACCCACTTACACCCAATGGGTTTGACGCCTTCAGGTGGATCAACTAAAGTCCATACTTGGTTAGTGTACATGGATTCCATCTCGGATCTCATGGCCTCTAGCCATTTCTCAGAATCTGGTCTCATCACAGCTTCCTGATAGGAGGTAGGCTCATTCTCAACGAGCATAACGTCATAATGGTCAGACAAGAGAAATGAGTATCTCTCAAGCTGACGATGTATCCTGTTAGACCTGCGAAGAGGTAGGTCTACTTGAACTGGTTGTTGTTCCTCAACTCCTTGTGCAACAATCTCATCATCCACAACATTTTGCAGTTCCAGTTCAACTTCCATCAAGGCTTCAGTGCTATGGTCCATATCTTGAACTTCTTCAAGATCGAACGTACTCCCACTAGTTTTTCTAGAAACAAAGTCCTTTTCTAGAAATATCCCAGTCTTAGCTACAAACACTTTGTGGTGACGGGGAATGTAGAAGTAATATCCCTTCGTTTCCTTGGGATATCCTATAAAATATCACTTATCAGATTTGGGTCCCAGTTTGTCCGAGACTTGACGTCGAACGTAATCCTCACAATCCTAAATTCTCATAAAAGATATTTGGACATCTCTCTCAGTCCATATCCTATATGGTGTCTTTATCACATCTTTGGATGGAACACGGTTAAGTGTGAAGATTGCTGTGTCTAGAGCATATCCTCACAAAGATATAGGAAGATCTGTGTGGCTCATCATAGATTGTACCATATCTAATATGGTACGATTCCTCCTTTCGGATATACCATTCCACTGTGGTGTTCCAAGAGGAGTGAGTTGGGATAGAATGTCACACTCAGCTAGATAGTCATGAAACTCATGGCTAAGGTATTCACCACCTCGATCTGATCGAAGTATTTTAATACTCCTGCCTAGCTGGTTTTGTACTTCATTCTTGAATTCTTTGAACTTTTCAAAGGATTATGACTTATGTGTCATCAGATACACATAACCATATCTACTGAAGTTATCAGTAAATGTAATGAAGTACCTATAACTACCTCTGGCAGTGACATTGAAAGGGCCACATACATCACTATGTATAAGTCCTAACAAGTCAGTTGCTCTTTCGTTGTGTCCACTAAAGGGAGTCTTGGTCATCTTGCCCAGTAGGTATGACTCACATGTCTCATATGATTCAAAATCAAATGAGTCCAGCAAACCATCTTTATGGAGCTGGGATAAGCGATTCTCATTTATATGACCTAAGCGACAATGCCAGAGATAGGTTCGGTTCATTTCATTTGACTTGAACCTTTTGGTACTTATGTTATAGATGGGGTTCTCTAAGTCTAGAATGTAGAGTCCGTTCATTAGAGGTGCACTACAATAGAACATATCTTTCAAATACACGGAACAACATTTGTTCTTTATTATAATTGAAATGTCTTTCTTATCTAAACAAGAAACTGAAATGATGTTCTTTGTGAGAGCAGACACATAACTGTAATGCCCGCCCCTCCTGCTAGGGGTAGGGGTTACTTACAAGCATACATGCATATTAATCTATTTCTAAGCAGCGAAAGTATTTATTTCTATATTCTTTTATGTTTTTAATTTACTTTTCTTTTTAAACACCAATAACTAATTACCTAAATATTTATAATCATATGAGCATGTTAAGCATAATTTTAAATTTAAAAAGACATGATATCAATTTCCAACATAAGCATGAATAGGTATTAAGAAATCATGCAACACATTGACATAAGATAGACATAGTTCATATCAAGCATAAATTAGCATAAGCAGGTCTTTTCCTTAGCCGAGCCACTACCACACACATCTCTTGCCCCTCCTGCTGCTCCCTTAGTTTATACATCCTTTACCCTTATCTGTGATACAAGGAAAGTAAGCTATAAGCACACAGGCTTAGTAAGATCCTTTCCTACTCACAAAAACCATGTATCATAGCATAATCACATAAGCATATAGCATGGAGACATAATTATCTAAAACATCATATCATGTAAAGAGCATCATGTCATATCATATCATAACATAAAAGAGCGTCATGTCATATCATATCATAACATAAAAGAGCATCATGTCATATCATATCATAACATAAAAGAGCATCATGTCATATCATATCATAACTTAAAAGTATATGCGAGATGTCTTTCAAAAACATGCGTCATGTCATGTGTGAGATGTCTTTTAAAGAAATATCATATAATACTTAAATATAATCTCAACATGAGGGTCCGACTATGTACCACATAACATAAATGCGCGCAATCCCTAGGAAGGGATAGCTAATCCCGAACCTACTAGGGATACTAGGTCCATACTGTTGGTGCAACCTTAGGTCAAGGTTGACCTGGTTGACCAGACTCGAGTTTACTTGACTCGAGTTGTGTTTTGATGTTTGGCGAGTTATGTTTGACAATGTTTAACGTGAACAGAAAAGTTGTATCTTGATGTTTGACAAGAATACAAGCTTGGGAGATTGTGGGTGCAACCCGTGGTCAAGGTTGACCTGGTTGACCCGAGGTGAGTTGACCTGACTCGGAAAAGTCCAAGCAGGGAGCTTGGCACGGGAAAAGTCCAAGCAGGAGACTTGGCACGGGAAAAGTCCAAGTATGGAGACTTGGCACGGAGAAGTCCAAGTATGGAAGCTTGGCACATGGGAAGTCGGAGAGGGCTCGGTAGCTCGTTCTCCGGACTGTGGTCAGAGAGGTCTCGGGAGCTCGTTCTCTGGACCGGATGGAAGTCGGAGAGGGCTCGGTAGCTCGTTCTCCGAACTGTGGTCAGAGAGGGCTCGGTAGCTCGTTCTCTGGACCGGATGTGGAAAGTCCTGGTGAGTGAAGCCAGGCAGACGAAAAAGTCCTGGTGAGTAAAGCCAGGCAGTTGGAAAGTCCTGGTGAGTGAAGCCAGGCAGTGGGAAAGTCCTGGTGAGTGAAGCCGGGCAGATTGGAAATCCTGGTGAGTGAAGCCAGGTGAAAACCCTAGTGAGTGAAGCTAGGTGAAAGTCCTGGTGAGTGAAGCCGGGAAAGGGAAAATACAGATGGATCAAGGGTGATCGGACATCTGGTGTTGAGAAGGTCAAGTAGGTCAAGGGAGTGACCGGATACTTGACACGAAGAGAAAAGTCCAAGTGGGTCAAAGGGATTGACCGGACACTTGGTGGGGAGTCTTAGCAGGTCAAGGGAGTGACCGGATGCTAAGCATGATGTACCAACAGGTCAAGGTTGACCGGATGTTGGTTTGGAAGGTTTGAGACTTGGTTTGGGCAAAAACTAAGCTCTAGATCGATCTGGGGACTGATCTAGTGATACGGTTGATCGGTCTGGTGACCGATCAGTAATCAAACAGAATGCTTCTGTGAATTATCTGATCGGTCTGAAGATCGATCAGGAAGCAAACAGAAGAGAAGAAGGAGAAAGGCTGATCGGTCCAAGGGACCGATCAAACTCCGCCTGGACCGATCAGGACATAGCCTAATCGGTCCAGGCTTAGCCTGATCGATCCCCAAGACCGATGAGGGACAGTGTGGACCGATCAGGTTGGAGCCTGATCGGTCCAGCCCTAGCCATTGTGACTCAACGGCTAGGTTATTTTGGGCTTCTGTGTTTTGTTCTTTTTGCTTGCAGGTTCGCAGGTTGGCTCAGGATATCAGAGGTTATAAGAAGAGATCGAGGGCTACTGACTACCACTCTTCTTCTTCTTTCTGCTCGAGCTTCTGTTCTTCTGAAAGCTGTGCTTAAGCTTTGCTGAGCTCCGAAGCTTCGGGTGAGCTTCCTGCTGGTTTTCTAGCTGAGCTTGGATCCGAGAAGTTGCTGCTTCATCAGGATTCCAGTCGACAACGAGAAGGCAAGCAAAGGGTTTTACATTTCGATTATTCTTGTTTGCTTTCTCTACTGTTGTACTCCTTATTGCTGTTGCAAAGTTTTTGTGGCGAGGTTTCTCCACCCATAAGGAGTTTATATTAGCCGGTTTCCCGGGGACTCATCCACCGACGGATTGATAGGCTTCGTCCACCTTACGGACACGCCGAGGAGTAGGAGTTTCATCTCCGAACCTCGTTACATCGACGAGTTTGAGGTTTGCTATTTTCCGTTGTCGTTTCTATTATTTATTTCCGCTGCGCTAACCTTGATTTGTAGAAAGAAACGAACGATTTGGGGCGGCTATTCACACCCCCTCTCTCTAGCCGCGATCATCGATCCCAACAAGTGGTATCAGAGCGAGGTCGCTCTTCGCCGGATTAACACCCGAGGGAGCACAAGCTAGAGATGGATCAACTCGGAGAAGACATCACCATTCCACCCTTCTACGATCGCGACGACTTCGCGTTTTGGAAGGTAAGAATGAAGTACTTTCTTATGACTAACCTTGAAAATTGGAGTTGTGTTCAATTAGGTTTCAAGCCTCCATTGGATAAAGAAGGAGAACTTTTGGAGAAGAAGAAGTGGACGAAGGAGCAAATCCACCAATCAACCATCAACGATGAGGTATTGAAAATTTTTGAATTTTCTTTACCTAATGATGTTTTGTGTAAGCTAGGTGGATATAACGATGCCAAGGAGTTGTGGAACAACTTGGCCAACTTCCATGAGGGGAGCTCCACTTCAAGCCATGAAGAGGAGTCAAGTGAGCTAAGTAGCTCACACCATGGAGATGTGGAATTAGAAGTTGAGGGTTACTCAACATCTAAGGAAGAAGAGGAGAGTTCTTCCTCAAGATCAGAGCAAGAAGAAGAAGCTTCTATCTCCGGAAGGGATGAAGGAGAAAGCATACAACCATCCTCAACCCTAGGTAACTCAAGCATTTTAATTTCGAATAAATTACACATAATGTGCTTTGAGTGTAGGGAATATGGACATTATAAGAGTAAATGTCCAAAGAGGATAAGGAAGACTCCACCGGCGCCAAAGGTCAAGGAAGCCGGAGTCCCGATACGCAAGAGCAAGGAGCACGTGGTGTGCTTCCAATGCTAGCGAAGGGGACATTATCGGAGCCAATGTCCGAGGGGGAGGCAATCTCACAAGGACAAGAGACCGAGCACATCGATAGGGGGAGCTAAAGCAAACCCTAAGGTAATCTCTAAGGCACATTATTGCAATACTAGTAAGATGCATGCTAGTAGTTTGATTGCAATTGACAACAATGATAAGCATGATAATTATAGAAATCGATACACATGCTTAGGTGCCAAACATGTGAGCCTAGATAAGGATAACACTAGGAAAGCCAACCCTAGGATCAACTCATCTAAGGTTAAGGATAACCTAGGTAGAAATCCCAAAACAACTAGACATATGCCTAGGAATGCCTCAAAGACAAATGACAAGTTAAAACTTGAGGCCTTAGAAAAGGAAAATCAAGTCTTGAGGTCAAGACTTGACACTTTAGAAAAGACCCTTAAAAATTTAGAGAAGTCAACTCTAGGGTCTAAGGGTCAAAAACCCAAGCCCAAGGACAAGAAAGGTTTGGGTCACAAACCTAAGTCCCAAATGGTCAAGCCCACTTATCACAATGTTCCATTCGATTATGGAACAAAATCTAGGGCTAGGAAGACCAACACCAAGGTCACAAGGGGAGTCACCCCTAGAGTTGATCTTGATGAGTCCCAAATGGACAAGGCTTTAAAGCCTAAGAGGGTCATTAGAAGGGTTGCTAGGGAAGTCATCCCTAGTGAATACTAAGTGAACCCAATGAGCTCCAATAGGTATTGGGTTCCTAAGAGCGTGATTCCATCACGCTAGATGGTTTAGGGTGTGCCAACCTTACTTGAATAGGTAGTTAACCTAATCATGGCAAAAGGTGGCACTTTAGGAATTTTCAAGGTGCAATCAAGCCTTGAAAATGAAATTGAAAATTATTCCTAAGGTGATTAGGATGTGCCAATCAAATTTGAGGAGTTCTCTTAGGTCAATCTAATTGGCACATAGTGATCTAAACATCTTTGCTATATGATTTGAGGTCTATCACACTTAGGAATATAGAATTTATGGCAAAATGATCGAAATTATCAAAAATGGCAACTAAGGCTAGAATTAGGTATTTTCTATACCTTTATGTGCTATTTGCCATATATTGTTTGTCATATGCCATGTCATGAGATCATACTTATTTTATGATCATTTAAAATGTCATGATAATGCTTAGGTTAGTCAAATGTCATGCTCTATTTAAGTTTCATACTTTATGCCATGACATCATGACATTGGCACGTGTTTCATTTATGATATCATTATATGCCATGTCATCATCTCTTCTCTTGCATTTATAATCAATGAAATTGATTTAAGGTTAAAAACACAATTTGATATGGAGATCAAATTGATGTTTAGAAAATGCATGAGACCTTAGTCTAAGCTAACCTAAACCCATATCTCACATCAAAATTGACTTGAATGTGTTTGATACACCTTAGATGTGTGTGAGATATTAGGATGATGAGTTAGGATCAAGGTGCATAGTTCTTGTGCCTAGATGAGCCTAATTCGAAATTGGGGATCATAGGGAAAGCTTATGTACAAGTCATGTACATTTAGCCCAAAGATTGTGGTCCTAAATTAAATGGTTTAAAATCATTTCAAAATTGATTTGAAAAACCTTGATGAAGCTTTTCTAGTGATAGCATTCATCATTGAACAAGTTGATACAAAGATGAGTTAACTTTGAGCTATTTCAAAGACTTTTGAACTTTGTATCAAGATTTGAAAATAGAACTTATTTTCATAGAAAACTATTTTTCCATGATAGTATATGTTATGAGGAATGTATCCTCAAAATTTCATAATTTTTGGAATTTTCTATAATTTATTAGGGGTTTCTGAATTTCGTTGAAGGAAAATCAGAAACCAGAACCTATCAGTACCTGGATCGGTCCCTGGACCGATCCAGGGAAGGCTGGATCGGTCACTGTGACCGATCCAGAGGGATCCTGATCGGTCTGGTGACCGATCAGGGCGTGCCAAGTTGCTGAAATTCGACTGGTTGTCTGAAATTTCAGCTCGGGAAGTGGTGTTTTCGGTTTCTAAAGGTTTGGAACTCTCCAAGACATTGTTGGAGCAATGGTCAAGGGGGAGTTGACCTTTAGGGGGAGTTTTACCTATTAGTCAAGGGGGAGTTGACTTTTAGGGGGAGTTTTTACTCCTAAAAGACTTGAGTGATATGGGATTATCACTAAGTTAATTGTTGGACCTTAGTATCAAGGGGGAAATTAAGAGTTTCAATGAAAGGTATGGGACTTTCATTAGGAAGAAACTCTTGACCTTGATTCACTCTTTTTGATGTGTGTCAAAAAGGGGGAGAGTGTAGGTTTGAGGAGAATGGAGAATGTCTAGAGAATGTTCAGGGAAGAACATTGGAAAACCTAAGTTATGCTTGAGTTAGTGTAATTGCTATTGCTGTTGTTAATTTGGTATTTATGTTTCTTTTTGGTATTATTTTTTAACATAATTAATTTAATTTGGTATTTTGTGCACGAGGCTTAAGCTATGTTTGCTCCCCTTGTTGTGAGACAGAGGCGACTTTTTTTAAATCGGAAGCTTAGATCATTTACGAAATGGATAAGGAATGGATGCATCTGCCTTCAAGGCTTGTACCTGAGTATGAAGAAGGGGTTCAAAAATTTCTTACACAAGCTAGGAACTATGCTAAAACACGTGAAGTAATCTTATGTCCTTGCAAGCATTGTAAAAATAAAAAGTATATGAAATTTGACCAAGTGTATGAGCACTTAATTATTAAGGGGATGGATCCTTCTTACACTAGTTGGGTCTTCCATGGTGAAAGTTATACCCCACAATTTCAAGAAGAAGGTAGATCAGGAGGAGTTCAAGTAGATGATGATAAAACTAGAGAGGAATATCACTTATATAGGAATGTCTTTGTGCCAGAAGAAGAGGTTGGACACACTATATCTGAGGCAAAGGATTATGAATTTGCTGATTTATTAGAAGATGCAGAAACTCCTCTCTTCCCTGGTTGCACAACTTACACAAAACTGTCAGCAGTCGTCACATTATACAATTACAAGTCTACTAATGGTCACACTGACAACAGTTTCAATGAGCTCCTTAAGATCTTAGGTGGCATGCTTCCAGAAAAAAACACACTTCCAGAAACTGTTTATTTAATGAGAAAGATGTTGAAACCATTTGATTTAGAATATGAGAAGATTCATGCTTGCCCAAATGATTGTTGTCTATTTAGAAAGGAGTTTAAAGATTTGGACTCATGTCCAAAGTGTGGTTCCTCAAGATGGAAGGTGGACAAAATAACCTCCAAAGTTCGTAAAGGAGTTCGTGAAAAGGTACTACGGTATTTTCCTGTAATACCAAGATTAAAAAGGATGTTTACATTAGAAGAAAATGCTGAATACTTGATTTGGCATTCCAACAACAAAAGTCAAGATCATATGATGCGTCATCCAGTTGATTCAGTAGCTTGGGATACAATAAATCATAAGTGGCCAACTTTTGCATCAGATCCTAGAAATCTCCGACTTGGTCTTGCTACAGATGGATTCAATCCTTTTGGTGACCTTAGTTCCAAATATAGTTGTTGGCCAGTAATTTTGGTAAATTACAACCTTTCTCCATTGATGTGCATGGCGAAGGAAAATCTTATGCTAACATTATTGATTCCAGGCCCAAAACAACCTGGAAATGATATAGATGTCTACTTGGAACCCCTTGTGGAGGATTTGAAAGAGTTGTGGGACACAGGTGTAGAGGCTTATGATGCATTTAGCAAATCAATGTTTAATCTGAAGGCTATTTTGATGTGGGACACTTGTAGAACTGGTAATCCCTCACTAGAATCTGCATTTCCTCCAGGATTAGACATCAACAGATCAACAGACACGGCTTTGCTGCATGTTACTGCTTGAGTGAAATAGGTGCTAAATTTAGTAGTTTATGCTGCAATGACAGATCAAACCATCACCTACAATTTACAATTTACAATTATTCAGTCAGCATCCTGAATTTGTTCTCCTGCATTTGTAACGCCAGTGATATTTTACTGCCACATCTTTTGTTTTTTTTCTCTGCTTTTATGGAAACTCCATGACTGTTCCATTGACTGCAGCCACAGCGATGACTATGTTTGAATATGTGATAAGAATCAAGAGAAGCAAAAAATCTCCTAGCCATGTTTTTAATACCAGAAAAGTTGCATATCCCATGCATGAATCACTACAACAAAAGTTGCATATCCCATGCCTTGTCTAAATAATTACTACTGTTTATTTTATTTTCCTTGTCTAAGAAATTATTATTTATTGATCTAATGAATAATTAATTATATATGAATATGATAGACATTTTTTTATTCTCAGGAAAAAGTGCAAAATTCAGAACAATGAGGGAAAATCAAGATCACATTCACACAATGAGTCGTAGAGGTTATGCCCGTTTGGCTTGCATGATGGTAAAAAATTTTATTTATTGAACTTTATACAAAAACATTTACATATACACTTAATTAGTAACATTATTTGTTCTAACACTGTTTATATGTTTTATACTGCAGGAAAAAGCAAGTCCTGCAGATACACCAATTACACGATCAAAAGTTTGGATCGAAGGTCACAAGAAGAAAAATGGAGAACCTAGTAGTCAAGCTAGTGGAGAGAAAATAGTAATAAAACCATCTCTTTATTATTTGTAGAATTCGCAAAAAAAAAACAATCTAAATTTTTTATTTTAGAATCTGCGATATATCATTTTTAAAAGTTATATTTTTTTATTTGCAGAAAGAAATAGAACGGTGTCCACCTGAATCTCACAACACAACTAACATTCTTGATGATGCAATTAGTCTTGTATTTGGCAAGGAAGCTCGAGGTAGAGTGCGTGGAATGAGCTTTGGAGTAACACCATCGAAAGTTGGAGCATCTGTGCAACAAAATGGAACTGTTAAACGACTTGAAAGTACGGTGAATAACCTTCAACAAGAAATGCAAGAAATGAAGTTCTTGTTTTTTCAAAATATGAGGCAACAAAATGAGCAAGAACAGGTTAGTAATTAAAAACAAAATATATAATATGGAAAAGTTTGTCATTAATTGTGTTAATTACTTTGAGTTATTTTGTATTCTTGTTAGTAAAATTATCTTATGGTGATATTAATTGACACAACTTGTTTATTAAATTAGGTTGGTAGCGGTGACATTGGTAGCGGTATTGGTAATTATGTTGGTGGCAGTAGTCATGGGAAAAAAAATGGTAATGTTAACCAACCTCTAACTGTAGCTCAGGTAATTATTTTGTAATTTTTGTTTTCTAAATTACATATTTGTTATAAAATAGATATGGTAGAATTAATAATTTTGTATGGTTATATAGTCAAAAATGAAGGATGTGAGTCATGGAGATATCAGGGATAATGCTAAATGTAAGCTACTTCATTGGTGTGTTGATGGAGTTGTGGCAGAAGGTCGAATCGCATCTACAGATCCAAAAGCAAAAGTGCATCACGTTCTTCTTGGTGGATCATGCTGGAAAGTTTGGGTTGATAAAGTTTTTGTAGAGAAGGTGGATCTAATTAGACCGAATGATGAAATGCTTTTTCTCGAGGATGCAATAGGAAGTACAGTTGCTTGGTTAACAAAGTTTATAGTTGTGTATGACTGATATAGATTCTATTTAGTTTAAAGTCATACTCTATTTAGTTTATAGTTGTGTATGACTGATAGGAAGTACAGTTGCTTGGTTAACTGTTTTTTGGTATAATGAAATGACTTTTATTTATTGTGTGTGGATTGGATTTGTATTTAATTTATTGTAAAATGTTTATTGATTATTTTAGCATAATAAAATTATTTTTTTTATATTCATTAGACCATCCGCGGCGCGCAATGCACGCTGCGGAAAATAATATCCGCAGTGCGCAATGCACGCCTTGGAAATTACTATCCGCAGCGTGCATTGCGTGCCGCGGATATTATTTTTCGCGGTGTGCATTGCATGCTACGGAAATTACTATCCGCGGCGTGCATTGCGTGCCGTGGATATTAATTTTTTATTTCACAGAAATTACAATCCACAGCGGCAATGCATGCTGCGGATAGTCTTTTCCGCGACCCGCAATGCGCGCTGCGGATAGTATTTTCTGCAGCGCGCAATGCGCGCCACGGATAGTATTTTCTGCAGCGTACATTGCGCGCCGCGAATAATATAGGACTTTCAACAGCTTTCAACTACGGAGCATGCAATGTGCGCTGCGGAAAGTGAATTTTCGCGCTGCGAAAAGTGATTTTTGTTGTAGTGTTTAATCTTGTTATGGCCGAATGTAGAGCATGAAACTAAGTTTAAGCAACATACAAGCATAAGAATATCAAGCTAACTTCATATCATATCATAAGGAAAATCATGAGCATGTTAGATTTGATTTCTAAGCTTTCTTGGACCCTTAACCTCATCATGGCCGAAACCCTAAGGTGGGATGCATCTAGGTTCCAAGCAACAAGCAAGCATGAAAACACTAAGAAATCTTCATACCATATCATAAGGAAAGTCATGAGATTGATAGATGAAATTTTAAACTCTCCTAGACCTTCATTTCTATCATGGCCGAAACTCTAAAACCCTAAAGTGGCATGGATTTAGGTTCCAAGTAACATACAAGCATGAAAAACACTAAGAAATCTTCATACCATATCATAAGGAAAGTCATGAGCATGATAGATTAAATTTTAAGCTTTCTTAGACCTTCATTTCTATCATGGCCGAAACCCTAAAACCTTAAAGTGGCATGGATTTAGGTTCCAAGCAACATACAAGTATGAAAAACACTAAGAAATCTTCATACCATATCATAAGGAAAGTCATGAGCATGATAGATTAAATTTTAAACTCTCCTAGGCCTTCATTTCTATCATGGCCGAAACCTACTAGGCATAAATCTAGGTTACAAGCAACATAAAAACATTAGAATTCTAAACATAACTCATAACCTAAGTTACATATCATAAGGGACATCGTGAACATGTTTAGTTAGGTCTTAAGCTTTTCTAGGTCTTCTTTTCATGCCTTGGCCGAAAGTTCAAAGAACACGAATCTAAGTTCTAAGCAACGTACAAGCATAAGAACACTAAACTAATCTCCTATCATAGGGTACATATATCATAAGAAACATAGTGAGCATGTTTAGTTTAGGTCTTAAGCTTTCTTAAGTTTTTTTTTTTTTTTTGTAATTTGGTGGTCAAAAGTTTCATGAAGCAACCCTAGGTTTTTAAGAAATCTAAACTCATGGAAAAACACATGAACAACTTGTATCGAGGTGAGGGGATACTTACTTCCTCTTGCTTGGTTTTTGATGTGCGTAGATTATATACTCTTTTATGCATGTTTTTACGCACATTTACATACTTTGAGCATGCTTGATCTATGCATTTTTATACTTCCAGCTTTCCTTTTAGCATATTTACTCTTTTGGTTCGGAGATCTACTTTTTGTGCATTTTCTGTACACAGGAGTCGAAATTGGTGAAGATTATGCGTCCTCGGACAAGCTTGGAAGGAATTGAAGGGAGAGAGCATCAGGCCGTGTACCACACATGGCCGTGTAGTTTTAACAGGAAGGGAAGAGGACATGGTCGTGTGAATCTCACACGACCGTGTCTTGATTTGAAGAAATTAGAGCAGATGCCTTACATGGCCGTGTAGATCTACACGGCCGTGTGAGGTTTCCAGAGGCCAAGCAGGTGGTGGCCGTGTGCACCACACGGCCGTGTAGCATTTCCAGAGAACAGAAGGGTCCTGGCCGTGTGACTCACACGACCGTGTCATGGGGTCGTGTGGCACCCGATTTCCTCCTCTATTTAAACCCTCCTTCATGAATTGAAAGGGGATCTCTTCCCCTTTGAGAGAAGGCAAGATTTGGTGGTATCCTCCCATTCTTGGGAGGATTTCTGGGCGATTCGAGGGGAGTTCTTGACGATTTCGACTCCGGAGCGAGGATTGGATCCGAAGATGAGGCTTCTTCGTAGATAAGTTTTCTCTTTCCCCCTTTTCTTGGTTTCTTGGATTGGGGATTTAAGAAATGCTTGTAATCTTTATTTCTTCGCGTATTCTTCCTCGATTCATGGAGTAGATCTTGTATTCTAGGATTAAGGGAGTATTTATATGATGGATTGATGTAATATCTTATGGATTTGCCAATTTCTTGTTTCAATGACATTATCTTGCTTGTATCAATTAGATCTTGAATGATTAATGGTGATTTGTGCTTAATTCTCATTCTTGATTGATTGTTTGGATTTCTTGTGGACTTAGTAAAGATAAACTCTCACTCGAGCATCCGAGGGATCCACGTGACAGGTGCAAGCCCGTGTAAGGACGTTTGAGAGATAATCTTGAAGAGGAAATAGGAATATTCAAGAGAGTAGGATGGATTTTGTGATTAGTTTCTTGTATCTTGATAGATTAATAAGTTGTGGGCTTCTATGTTGATATCCGAGAAAGGCATAGTAATAGGTGCGCTTCTGTGTAAGGACAACGTAGGTTCACGTCTAATTGATTATATTTAGATACATTTCTCAGTCTTTAGCTGGTTATCTATTGCAAGAGAGAACCGGCAACTTTCTACAAGTGTTTGGCAATTGAGGGATAAGAATTGGTGAACCATTTATATTCAAGAAATCTTACAAAGAAACTGAAACTCCTAGAATCTCCCCTTATCATAACCCAAAACACTAAACTCTTGTTTGTTGATCTTTAATATTAGATTTGTTTACCTTCACTTTGCATTTGAAACAATTGGATAGTTGTTTAGCTAATTCGCATTGAGGCATTTCTAGTGCTTATTCTAGTCCCTGTGGATACGATAATCTTTTATATTACTTGCGACATTTCTGTACACTTGCGGAGCGTAACAAGTTTTTGGCGCCGTTGCCAGGGACTGCGCTATAACATTAGGAATTATCAATTGAGTTAGACTAAACATAACATTTGTTTTCCTTTCATATTGCATAGTTGTAACTAATCATTAGATTTCTGTTTTTACTTTCTTGTATAACTTTTACTTCTTGTTAATTCTTTTTGTACAAATTCAATTCTGCATTTTTTATTCTTTTATTTTTTTTCTTTTTCTGTTGAATTGTCATTTGCTATCTTGTTCTCGTGTATGCGAAGATCTAACTTTGCAGGGGAATTCTTTCCTTTTGACCCTGAGATTGACAGAACTTTCCATAAAAGAAGAATTCTGCAAAGGCAAATTGAAGAACAGGAACATTTGAACATGGCGAATAGACCACTCAAGGATTATGCAACACCTTATGCAAGAGGTTTTCGATCTAGTATTTCAAGACCTTCAGTGGAAGCTAATAACTTTGAGATCAAACCCGTAATTATATCTATGGTGTAGCAGAACCAATTTGGTGGAGGACCTCATGAAGACCCCAATCAACACTTAGAGGTCTTTTATGAAATATGTGATACCATGAAAATGAATGGAGTTCCTTCAGAAGCAGTTAGATTATTATTATTTGGGTTTTCATTAAGAGATAGGGCAAAGCAATGGCTGAATTCTTTGGCCCCTAATAGCATCACCACTTGGGAGCAGTGTGAGCAACAGTTTCTTGATAAATTCTATCCACCAAGCAAAATAGCTCATATGAGGAATTTAATTGCAAGCTTCAAGCAAACTGACTCAGAATCTCTTTTTGAAGCATGGGATAGATATAATAGTATGCTCAGACAATGCCCACATCATGGGTTGGAAAGATGGTTAGTGTTGCACACTTTTTATAATGGTATCAACTATCATACCAAAGTGTCCCTTGATTCAGCTGCTGGAGGGGCACTTATGAATAAAAGTTTAGATGAAGTTGAAGAAATTATTGATAGTGTAGCACAAAATCATCATCAATGGGCAAATGAAAGAAGTGGTGGCTATTCTTCTGTAAACCCAAAAATTAAAGCATCAGGGAAGTTTGATGTAGATGCAGTCACTCTTTTGTCTGCAAAATTGGACGCTCTTACAAAGAAATTTGAGAATATGGGGACTAGTGCTAATATGGTCAATGCTATTAGTACATCTTGTGAAGTATGTGGGAGTTCAGAGCACTCAAATGACTCATGTCTATTGGGAGTTATCACTGCACAAATCAATCAACTGGAACAATGTGATGCAATCATGAGTTACAATCAAAGGCAGAACAACCCATACTCAAATACATATAACCCTGGATGGAAGAACCATCCCAATTTTTCTTACAGAAATAATCAAGATCAAGGACCATCTATGGGGGCAAGACCAAATTTTCAAGCTGGGCAACAAAATTTTCAACATCTATCTTCTCAAGGCTTACCAAAGTCAAATATTGAAAAGATGCTTGAAGAAATTATCTCAAGTCAGAATGAAATGAAGCAAGATTTAGCAAAGCTCATTCAGAGAATGGATAATTCTGAAAAGCATCAAAAGATCCAGGATAGTCAAATTGCCCAACTAGCTTCCTCATCATCCAGAGCACCAGGACAACTTCCAGGAAAACCTGATGTGAATCCTATGGAGCATTGCAATAGAATTGAGCTTAGGAGCGGACGAACCTTGGGAGACTCCCAAGTGACTGCTCCAAAAGGGATACAAAAAGAAGAAGAGCTCTCTCCTCTTATACCTAATCAGATTCAAGCTAATGAGGAGAGTACCATTGAGGTTGAAGAGACTCTTCCACTGAACCATCAGAGCAAAGCTGCCCCTTTTCCTCAGAGACTTACAATGCTCAAGAAAGATGAAGAATTTGGCAAGTTTTTAGAAAAAGTTAAGGAAATTTGTGTAGAGGTACCTCTTATTGATGTTATTCTTCAAATGCCTAGATTTGCCAAATTCCTGAAGGATCTCATGTCAAACAAGAGAAGAAGAGGAGAGGTTGAGACAATTGCGCTTAGTGAGGAATGTAGTGCTATTTTGGAGAAGAACACTTCCCCAAAACTAAAGGACCCAGGGAGCTTTTATATTCCTTGCAACATAGGAAAAGATTTTTTTGAAAAAGCTTTTTGTGATTTGGGGGCAAGTGTTAGCCTCATTCCCTATTCAATCTGTAATAAATTAGGTCTCAAAAACATTAAACTTACTACTATGGCACTTCAACTTGCCGATCATTCCTGCAGGTACCCTTTGGGTATTATAGAAGATGTGCCAGTAGAGGTGGATGGGAATGTTATTCCCACAGATTTTGTCGTGTTGGACATGGAAGAGGACCCCAGGATTCCTATCATATTAGGAAGACCTTTCCTTGCTACAGCTGGAGCTATAATTGATGTCAAAAATCATAAGCTTTCTTTTGTAATTGGTAAGGAAAGGTTGGAATATGATTTATCTAATATCTCTAACCATGTCTCGTCTCTTTTAAATGCTTGTAGCAGGACAAGCATTTATAAACTTGAGGAATGGAATTTTCATCCTCATGGAAGGCCACCAAACGAAGGAGACAATGTGGTGGAAGATGTTGGGAGAAGATCTCCCAACAAAAACGAAAAGTATATCTGTCCTCCAAGGGCGAGGAAAAGAAGTGAATGATCAAGTTTGGTCGAGCTAAAGACCTTAAACAAGCGCTTCTTGGGAGGCAACCCAAGGGTTCTTTTAGTTAGTTTTGATTTGTATTTTAATTTCTTTTAGTTTGATGCATTATTTTGATTTTGTTTTCAGGTTAGGTGCAAAACAGAGCCCGGCCGTGCGGCCAGGCAAAGGTTGCAGAGAAGGGAAGTGCTTGGGCCGTGTCATCCAGACACGGCCGTGTAGGATCTCCCGAGGAGAAAAAGGACTAGGTCGTGTCCCAAACACGGCCGTGCAAAGAATTCCAAGAAGAAAGATGGAGAGGTCGTGTCCCAGACACGGTCGTGCGAAGAATCCAGAGAAGGAAGAGGGGGAGGCCGTGTAGATCTGCACGGGCCGTGTAGGAGAGTTATTTAAGTCTTCTTTCTACCTTACACGGCTAGATCTTGGCCGTGTTCCGCACACCCCCAACTCTCCAAAACATCTCTTTCTCTCCCAATCTCTTAAAAACTCCTCTCTAATCTCTCAAGATCTCTTAGATCCGGATTCTCCTCCTCTCTAAGACTTGGACTTTTTATTCTCCTAACCTAAGATCTTTGCTCTTTGAAGTTTTGTTCTTTGAGTTCCATTTTTCCAACCCTAGATAATTCTTCCCCTATCTAAACTCATCAAGATGTCCAACATTTTGAAGAAACTTCGCAAAGGAGGTGGTGGATCCAGTGGAGACAAAGAGAAGGAGCCATCAAGGGACAAAGGAAAACAACCAGTGAAGGGCAAAGGCAAAAGGACTTCACGCAACGAAGGTAATGACAATGAATTCAATATTGTGTTTAGAAATGATGATCAAGTAACTAGATTTGCAATTCTTGTCAATAGAAAGATAGTGTGTACTAGATATATGGACCCAACTGTTCTTGATATGCTTGGAATTAGGGAAGAGGTAGATTTGATGATTGGGTTTTTGGATTGGAGTGATATTATGTA
Organism: Zingiber officinale; assembly: GCF_018446385.1. NCBI lineage: Eukaryota > Viridiplantae > Streptophyta > Magnoliopsida > Zingiberales > Zingiberaceae > Zingiber > Zingiber officinale. The sequence continues at coordinate 82,634,776 of NC_055991.1, forward strand.
CACACATTTGCCTATATATCCTCGTCTTGTTTTGGAATTTTTAAGTTCATTGGATGTCCATTTTACTAATGAAGATGATTATTTTGGAAAAATCTCATTTAGACTAATGAATCAAGAATTTCTAATGGGCATTTAGTGACTTTAATTCTTGTTTTGGATTAACCACCGGTAGCCCTCGTAGGTTTGATCCAAGGTTTAATTGGAATCATTTTTAGAATGCAATAACTGGGTTAGATCAACCTTATGAGCCTTCAAGAGCTAAGGCCTCCCATATGCAAAACCCCATCTTTAGGTATCTACATAGAGTCATGAGTAAAACTATTTTTGGTAGGGGAGAGAGTGATGGGGTGGTTAAAAAGATAGAGTTTTATGCTTTATGGGCTATGCTTTATAAGGTTGAATTTGATTCTGGTTTTCATTTTGTTCAAACCTTATTAAGATCTGCTAGGGCATCATCGGGATCAATTGTTTTTGGTGGTTTGATTACCCGAATAGCTTATAATTTAAATCTTGATGTTGATGGGTTGGAAATAATTCATGGTAATGACATGATTGACATTGATACATGTCTTGCTATGAAAATGATCGTTCGGGATGAGAATGGTTTCGCGTTTCCTAGGAGGAGTGGTTCTCCTTTACCCCTTCCTTTTCCTGAACGAACTACTATTCGTAACCCGGCTAATTGGGTAATTTCTGAGTTAGATTTTGAGGATAACCCTTCTATACCTGGAGACACTGAGCCACATCATGAGCCCTCGTCATCTGGATACCCGCAGCCTTCTAGTTTTATGGAACCTGCTAGGCATTCTTTTGCATATGGCTCGAGATCTTCTAGGTTTAATTTTTCAGATTTTCGTACGTCTCTAGAATCACTTTATGAGAAGCAAGATGCCCAACGAAAAATGTTGGAGGGGCGCTTCTCTTTATCTGATGATCAGTTTAGGGAGGTACAAAATCATTTTCAGTTTACGAGGAATTTTCAAGGTCAAGTGGCTGAGTTTGTGCAGGATTATGATACTGATCAGGCTAGGATGAGAGATTTTATGCAGAGCATGATTCTTACTAGCCAACAAGTAGATGCTTTATATGAGTATCATAGATCCTTGGGTGAGATTTCAGGTTTTCATAGTTTTCCTATTGGCCAACCACGTCGTAGACCTCCTTTCCCTCGTCCACCTCCTCCACCATATTGATTTCATCGGGACGATGAAAAGTTTAAGTCTGGGGGGGTGTCATGTACTGTTTAGTTTGGTTTTTAGTTTTTAGTTTTTGTTAGTTTTTCATGTTGGTTCATATTTTCATTGCTTGTTGCTTTATTTTGCTTGTTTTTGAAATAATCATGGCAAAAAAAAAAAAATTGAGAACATCAAATCTTCACTTATATGCTTTCTTGGATTCAAGTGAAATGTTAGCACGATTATTGTCTTGATTCATGATGTTCGAATGATGCTAGTAGTAAACTTTGTGTAGTTCTTTTTTCTATCTTGAGAAGCATTAATAAGCTAAGAATCTTATGGTGATGAGTTTTAGTTTTGGTTCAACCTTAAGGATTTTATCTTCACTACACTTGTGCTTGATGCTTGAATAGTTGATGTCATTGAAATAGTCATGATTCATCTTGTTTGCTTAGTACTTGGTTTCCATGGTGATTTCTCAACTTTCATTTTGGTTACTGGATGAGGCTCAAATCATTAAAGCTCATTTGGAAAAATCAAAATATCCCAACATGTGTGCTAAAAGTACATTTGTGAATAAGTTTTGCACAATGCAAACACTTAAAAAAAAATAAATAAATAAAAAAATAAGGGATATAAAAACAGTTGTCATGAGTGGAATCTAGCAAGTCACCCATTTGAGACCGAGTTAGGTTACTGGGGAAATGACTGCCTAGCTTCCCTTGAGATTGAGCACACCTTTGAGACCTTGGGTTAGTTGAGAAATATGAACCAAGTGAATGGTGAGTAAGTGTCTATCACTGGTTACTTGTCTTTCACTGGAAACATTAGGAATTCAAATTTGATGATGACTTGACTAGGACATGGATTGAAACTTGAAGGGTGTTGAGTTACTTTTACACTGTGCACAAGATTCTTATGCTTGAACCATACTTTACTTGTTTCCATGATCACGCTTGTTAATGAAACTTTTTGATAGAGTTAGGAAAGTGCACTAGGTTTTATGAATGTGTTATAGAACATATGAATTTAGACTGCAGCATTTTGCTTGAGGACAAGCAAAGGTTTAAGTCTGGGGGTGTGATGTGCGTAGATTATATACTCTTTTATGCATGTTTTTACGCACATTTACATACTTTGAGCATGCTTGATCTATGCATTTTTATACTTCCAGCTTTCCTTTTAGCATATTTACTCTTTTGGTTCGGAGATCTGCTTTTTGTGCATTTTCTGTACACAGGAGTCGAAATTGGTGAAGATTATGCGTCCTCGGACAAGCTTGGAAGGAATTGAAGGGAGAGAGCATCAGGCCGTGTACCACACACGGCCGTGTAGTTTTAACAGGAAGGGAAGAGGACATGGCTGTGTGAATATAACACGGCCGTGTCTTGATTTGAAGAAATTAGAGCAGATGCCTTACATGGCCGTGTAGATCTGCACGGTCGTGTGAGGTTTCCAGAGGCCAAGCAGGTGGTGGCCGTGTGCACCACACGGCCGTGTAGCATTTCCAGAGAACAGAAGGGTCCTGGCCGTGTGACTCACACGGCCGTGTCATGGGGTCGTGTGGCGCCCGATTTCCTCCTCTATTTAAACCCTCCTTCATGAATTGAAAGGGGATCTCTTCCCCTTTGGGAGAAGGCAAGATTTGGTGGTATCCTCCCATTCTTGGGAGGATTTCTGGGCGATTCGAGGGGAGTTCTTGACGATTTCGACTCCGGAGCGAGGTTTTGGATCCGAAGACGAGGCTTCTTCGTAGATAAGTTTTCTCTTTCCCCCTTTTCTTGGTTTCCTGGATTGGGGATTTAAGAAATGCTTGTAATCTTTATTTCTTCGGGTATTCTTCCTCGATTCATGGAGTAGATCTTGTATTCTAGGATTAAGGGAGTATTTGTATGATGGATTGATGTAATCTCTTATGGATTTGCCAATTTCTTGTTTCAATGACATTGTCTTGCTTGTATCAATTAGATCTTGAATGATTAATGGTGATTTGTGCTTAATTCTCATTCTTGATTGATTGTTTGGATTTCTTATGGACTTAGTAAAGATAAACTCTCACTCGAGCATCCGAGGGATCCACGTGACAGGTGCAAGCCCATGTAATGACGTTCGAGAGATAATCTTGAAGAGGAAATAGGAATATTCAAGAGAGTAGGATGGATTTTGTGATTAGTTTCTTGTATCTTGATAGATTAATAAGTTGTGGGCTTCTATGTTGATATCCGAGGAAGGCATAGTAATATGTGCGCTTCTGTGTAAGGATAACGTAGGTTCACGTCTAATTGATCATATTTAGATACATTTCTCAGTCCTTAGCCGGTTATCTATTGCAAGAGAGAACCGGGAACTTTCTACAAGTGTTTGACAATTGAGGGATAAGAATTGGTGAACCATTTACATTCAAGAAATCTTACAAAGAAACCGAAACTCCTAGAATCTCCCCTTATCATAACCCAAAACACTAAACTCTTGTTTGTTGATCTTTAATATTAGATTTGTTTACCTTCACTTTGCATTTGAAACAATGGATAATTGTTTAGCTAATTCGCATTGAGACATTTCTAGTGCTTATTCCAGTCCCTGTGGATACGATAATCTTTTATATTACTTGCGACATTTCCGTACACTTGCGGAGCGTAACAGTTTTTCTTAAAAAAGATACCCTTGTGAAGAGGAAGAAAAAAGCTTCTCCTTCTAGTTTTCCCTTTTTGCTTCTCTTGCTTGTAAGGAGTAGATCTTGAGGACTCCTTCTTGTGAATTAGTTTTCTTAGGGAGAAAACCTTAGCTTGGATTCGAAAAAGGAAGAAGAAAGAGTTCTAGGTCTCGGTGGAGGAGGAAGAAGGAGGAGGAAGAAGTAGCCAAACTTTCTTTCCCTTCTCTTCTCTCATTCCTATTTATTCTCAATGAGGATGAAAAATGTCCCAATTCATCCCCTTAATTCCTCTATTCTCTCACCCTCTTCATTCCCACGAAAATAGAAAGAATAAGAAGAAAAAGGCAACTTGCCTTTTGTCTTTTGCTTGTTTCTTCTCTTAACCAAGAGAAAGAGGAGGAAAGCTACTTGACATTCTCTTGCTCCCTTACTTAATCATACTCTTACTTTTAACTACAATTTCCATTCTTTGCTAATCATATATCATTCATGACTCTAGTGGTTTTCATACCCATTTAGCTTTATCTATTGTGAGGGGTTTATGGTTCAAGCCCTAACTCCTCTCTTTTTATTTCTTTTTGGTTCTATTTCTCTTTTCCTTTTATTATAGAAGAGAAAACCCATATGTATAGCTAAAATATTTCGTGGGTGTTACAATAACAACATTCATCTAATTCTAGTACAAGCCCAAAGGGAAGAGATAGAAAGTAAGTTCCTACAGCAATAGCAGCAACCCATGCTCCATTGCCTACTCATAGGTCCACCTCGCCCTTCGTCAATGCCTTGCTATTTCTCAGCACATGTACACTAGTACAAATGTGAGAAGCACATCCGGTATACCCACGATGAAGAAATAGAGAGATTGACTTTTATAACATATATACCTGAAGTAGAAATCTCATTTCTCTTCTTCTTAAGATCTTCCAAGTATCCTTTGCAGTTCCTCTTCCAGTGACCGATCTGACCGCAATGGAAGCAGGTAGCATCCTTGGCAACCCCTCCTTTAGGTTTCATTACCTTGCCTTTGCCCTTGGCTTGGGACTTTCCCTTACTTTTAGGCTTGCCCTTTCCTTTATGCTTTTGCACCATCAAAATGGAGTTGGGCTTTACCTTCTTAAGGTTGAGCTCAGCAGTTCGCAACATGCTTAGCAGCTCAGGTAGTGGCTTATCAATTTCATTCATGTTGTAATTTATGATAAATTGACTGTAACTTTCTGGCAAGGATTGCAAGATCAAGTCAGTGGCCAGTTCTTGGCCAAGTGGGAATCCCAACCTCTGTAGGTTCTCTATGTACCCAATCATCTTGAGTACATATGAACCTACGGGAGTCCCATCTTGCATCTTGCACTGAAATAGTGCCTTAGAGTTTTCGAATCTCTCGTGCCTTGCTTGTCCTTGATATAGTTGACGAAGATGTTCAACCATATCATAAGCAGTCATCAACTCATGTTGCTTCTGAAGCTCAGAGTTCATGGTTGCGAGCATGAGGCATGACATATCTAATGCATCATCTTGATGCTTCTTATAAGCATCTCGGTCGGCTCGCATGGCAGTGGCAGGAGGTGCCTCCGGAATGGGCTGCTCCAGGACGTACAGTTTTCTTTCTTGTGTGAGAACGATTCTCAAATTCCTGTACCAGTCCAGGAAATTAGCTCCATTCATCTTGTCCTTGTCAAGGACAAAACGCAGGGAGAAAAATGTTCGTGTTCATCGACATGACAATCTATAACATAAATAGAGCAGAAAGTAAATATCATATTCCACTTATCATTTAATTAGGCCTTTAACTAAATGATGCTCCCACTGAATTATAGGGCTTTTGTAGAATCAAGTCATGGATGTGGTCAAACCACACTACTAGATTCATACCAATTTTCTATAATTCTCGTGGGACAAGATCCACATCATACTATGCCTTGAGTTAACTTTGGCTAAATCGCCCAAGACTTAGTATGATCGGTAGATAACTAATTACCAATTACATCTTTATGCAACTCTTGTTTATAGGATCAAGATAAATGTGATCTTTATCCTATCTTCCCAACCGTTGGAAAATGCCTATAGTTTTACCCGATCCAATTGAGTTAACTAGTTATACTCAATCTAATTGAGTTTGTTCTCACCCAAGCTTTGATATGCGGGACCAAGATTGTCCCTCCGCACCCTACCAAGATAATATGCGTTGCTCTGCTTTGGCAGATTCAACAACAACAAATGATCGAGATAGTGATGGGTATCAAAACTTGGTAGACATTTCGAGTTGACTTGATTAAGATCTAATCTAATCATGAATGTGTATCATATACGCATTAAGGCACTAATTATCCTATATTAGCATGCATCACATACGCACAAGCAATGATAGATATATATATATATATATATAATAATTAATTAATTTGTGATGAGGTTATGGCCCTACTACGATCTTCTCAAGCCAATGAAAAGATTGGACGGTCAACCTAGGGTTAACGGCTTCTTCAAACGCCTCCTTTTGACCGCCATGTGTTGACAGCACCCTCTTCGTAACTCCTTCTTGAGTGGACCTTCCACTGCTTCATTTTGTACATTACAAATATGAAACTCAAGTTACATTTGAGTCTAAAATCTATTTACAATAAGAACATAATAAGGGAGGCACGACACGTAGGTCGCATATCATATACAACACGCACAATACTAAAATGGTGCGCAAGCCATATTATGAATTACAACACAATTTTAACCAATCACATTGGGATTTTTGGGCCATGATCATCACAATATCATACATAATTCTAAACTATGTATTTTACATAAATTTTTATAATTTTACTACTGTTTTATCAATTTTATGAGTCACAACTCCTCGGCGGTCCCGTTTAGCAATTTTCGGGCGTGATCGCGAGACAATGCCCCTTGCGAGGTTAGGGGTAGCGCCCCTTCTCGCGAAATGAATATCGCGAGTATCCCAAACTGATCTAATAGTGCCTTAAGTCGCTGTCCCAAAAAAAAAAATTTGTTTGGGTGAGACCTTGCCGTTTCGGAAGGTTTTTCTCGGTATTTGAAGCCTACAAGTGTCCAAGCACTTGTTGCTTCGCCTATACAAGAAAAATACTCACAAAATCCATAAAAGTACAAAAATTATAGAAACTTACATATTTGAAACCTTTTCGTAATAACAAATACAAACATGTACAAGCTTCGCACGTGGCTCTGATACCATTGTTAGAACTTACGAGCAAAAAAAATCGCTTTTTGCATTGCGGAAACCTCGAAGAGCTAGCCACGGATCCGTGCGAAGATAGATAAATAAAATATTCATGTACATATTTGTCTACACTAGATCTACCTTAGATCTACATAAAAAGGAAGTATTACCCTTGTAGCGATGCCCTTCGCTTATCTCGCTCGTCCAAATGGTTGTCGGATCTCGTAGAGTGTCAAGTGTACACTCCTCTACACGTATCCACACGGACAAAAGGTGGAGAGAACCACTTAGAGTGTGCTAGCACTCTTGAGAGGTCTCAGCAATGGATGAGAAGGTGAGAAAGAAAGGGAGGAAGAAGAAGAGACCTAGAATAAGCACACACTTGCTTCACACACATATGGTCGGCCCCCTTATTAGAGTGTTTTATACCTCCATGTAATACCAAGAGTCATGGCTCTTGGTCTTCCTCATGTGGTGGCACACAATGATTTAGACTCGATAATGTGGAACATCATCATTGGTCGACCCATGCCAAGTCATAATGAAGTGACATTTAGTCAAGTCAAACTTGACCATTCATCTTCCTTCTCAAGTCAAGTCAAACTTGACCTCTTATCTTCCATGGTTGATCAAATCTACCCTTTGACTCAAATTAATTTAATTTAATGAATATCTATTCATTGGTTTAAATTGACCTAATGAATCATAGTCTAAATTAGACTCATTCGACACATAAATCAAATTGAGTCCAACTCAATTAGTCTAATTTGGATTACTCTTAATTCAATTTGGTTCATCACATGAACCTAATTCTCTTGGTCCATCATATGAACCTAATCCTCTTGGTCCATCATATGAACCTAATCTCCAACTAACTACCCTTTGTGTGTGACCCTATAGGTTCTTGTAACGTTGGCAATGCTCCTAAACCCATTTAGAAACATAAGCAATGAGCGGTATCTAGCAACACATCATTACTACCCAAGTTACAAGAATGTTGAGATCCAACATCACCATTGTGACTACTAATTGTGACTCTCACAATATGTGACAATGTCCTTCTATCCTTGACATCTAAATTGATCAATTGAGGCATAGACCGTGTCATCCTCTAATCAATCTATGTCTTGAACTCCAAGTAGACTCACTCTAATCAAATGAGCTCAATATCTCATATTGACTTATTTGGGCATGGCCATGCACTTAGTGGTCTCACTCTATCAAGAATCATGATATCACTCCCATCATATAGGAGGGATAGATCTCATCTACATCACTCACATCCCTCCACATAATTTTTTACATACCCAGTAGTCGCCTTTATAGTCCACCCATTTATGGGTGACGTTTGACAAAGCCAAAGTATGCAACTCCTTATGTAGGGAACCATGGTGACTTCAGGTCCAAGGACTGATATTCATACTAATAGTCACATGAGAAAGTATATGACACTCATATAACGATCCATGATACTTTCTCATGGCGGGTGATTCAGCATACATTCTCTAATGCATACCCATGTGTCAACTTGATATCTAATATCCATGACTTGTGATATCAAGTCATCGAATTGACCTACATGCTAGTCTCATCGCATTAACATTGTCCCTGAATGTTAATACTTGACTAGGAATGATTAAGAGTAGTGTTCTCTATATCATCTCATTATCAATTCAACCAATCGATTGATATAGATAAGTAACTTCTACTCAAGGACGCTATTATACTCAGTTATTTGGCACCAATACAAGTAAGTATAATAACCATAAAGAAATGCCTTTATAAATATATATATATATATATATATATAGGAATATTATACATCGATTCCATACAACAATCATCACATGATCAGCTCTAGGGCTCTTACTAACATCGATATCAAGGGTGAGACTGTATCGAGGTATACTAGATCATATCAAAGATCAAGACATAAAGTGACAAGCAGGAACGAAACAAATATACAGATTTAAGGTAATGCAACCTAAGCATTCAAATCTAACCATGCTTTAAAGTTCAAAGAACTAAATAGGAGATAGGAAGAAATACCCGCCTCGATATATCCCGTATCAACAGAACCACACACGTTACGCAGCTCGTCCAGATCAAGGTCCTGTATCACATATTCAATCCATGTAATATACATATATATATACTACACATAATTGAATCACCTTTAAATAAATAACCAACTCTAAAGTAATAGCCAACCATGGTTATCTAGAATAATGCAACCTTAAACATACCATAATCAACTAAACTAGGTTCGAATATAATCCACCTTTCAATTATTCCCTAACCAAAGTTTTTAATCCACCACATCTAATCTGATTTTAAATCATAGTAATCTAGTCTCAACATGGATTTAGAATCACAACTATTCACTACTATTAATCCAAGCAAGAATAAAATTCTACACCCATTAAACAACCTAATTTAGCCACGTACGAATGAAATCAACAGAAATACCCTTACTGTACATCACTTAACTTGAGAGGTAGCAGTGGATCAAAAACCTACAGCCCTCACCAGAATCCTACCAACAACTACCAAGTTCCTTACTCCTCTTCTTTCCAAAATCTAAACAGGAGCTAATTGTATATCAATGAATTTGCTGAAATCCTTATCACACAGAACCTTACTCACCTGAATTGATTCCTAAATCTCCCAGCCAAAACCCCAATCAGCTGCAAGGAGGAAGAAGATCAAGACCCGCTCAGGCGAGATCCCTCCCCAAGTTGATCTGACACCTTCCTTTAATCCAGAACAGAAAGGAGATCGAGGTGAAAACCCTAAAAACCACAATCTTGAATCCATAAAATCTTTCCCGTCGACCCTTACCTCAATCGTCACCTATAGACAGCGTCGTCTGATCCGTTCTGACGAGTAATGACATGAGTCGCCTTCTTCGAACGGATCAAGGAGGAAGGACAGAGGAACTTGATCAATCGGGAATGATGCGAGCCAAACCCCTCGCGTGCCCTAGACGCTGGATCACTGTCGCGCGCGCTGAAGAAATGGCTGAAGAGGTTGTCTCTCCTCCGGGGATGGCCGACACCATCGTGATCCGATGCTCTTCCTTCGGCAATTTGGTGAGAACAGGATCGTCGGGGAAGAGTCCTCTGTCGGTATCGGGTTCGTCCGTGCGAGAGAGAAAGAGAGGAAGGGAGAGAATTCGGGTCAGGTTCTAGGGTTCGGGTGAGAAATAAAGCCCTATTAATAGAACTCACTTAGGGTTAAGGAAATTAAACCCTAAGTAACTCCTCAATTAAACTCTCACAACGTGTATTTCTAAACAGACCTCTACTCCTATCCCCGCAAAACTAGTCATACGACCTCCGTAAAAATCCAGAATAATTTCTAAAAATTCCTAAAATTTTCATAAGGTTATTCAATGATGACTCTAAAAATAAATTCGCATATCTTACATTCTCCCCCACTAATAAAAATTTGGTCCCCAAATTTACCACTACTAACAAAAACAAAGTAGTAGATAAATTTATCCTAGTTACTAAAATAAACTTGACTCACCTTCAGTAAACAGGTGTGGGTAACCATCCCGCATCTTATCTTCCAGCTCCCACATGGATTCTTCATCTGAATAGTGCCGCCATCCGACCTTGACCAGCTGAATTGTCTTATTCCCAACTGGCGCTCTTTGCGGTCTAAAATCCGAACTGGAATCTCCTCATAAGATATATCTGGCTGAAGTACAACTGATACACCTATGAGAATATGCGAAGGGTGCGGTACATATTTTATGAACATAGACACATGGAAAATATCATGCACCCCTGTAAGTGATGGTGGTAGCGCCAGCCGATACGCCACCTCACCTATCCTCTCGAGAATCTGGAAGGGTCCAATATAGCAAGGTGCCAACTTACCCTTCAATCCAAACCTTTTTACTCCTTTTGTAGGGGACACCCGTAAGAATACATGATCACTAACAGAAAACTCCAAAGGTCTCTGTCTCTGATCCGCATAACTCTTCTGCCTATCCTGGGCTTCTGACAACCTGCGCCTAATAGTACAAACCATCTTTGCATCACGCTGAAGGCTCTGTGGCCCCAAAATCTGTGATTCCCCAACTTCTACCCATAAGGTGGGAGATCTACATGCTCTGCCATACAACGCCATATAAGGTGCCATCTGTATCGCTGAATGATAACTGTTGATGTAGGCAAATTCTACTAAATGTAAATGATCCTCCCAACTACCTCCGAAGTCTATGACACATGATCTTAATAGGTCCTCTAGTGTCTGTATGGTACGCTCCGACTGACCGTCTATCTGAGGGTGGAAAGTCGTACTAAAACATAACTCTGTACCCATAGCCTGCTGTAGACTCTACCAGAAACGTGAAGTATGAAGGATCGAAAAGAATTTAGATATCTCCACAATTGCATGATATTGTCCACTTTGGGCCTAAACCCTCATGGTTTTGTTCTTGGGCTCTCCCCAAAAGGCCTCATGCCAATGGAGATATCTTTGCTCTTATAAACCCATGATCTTTTCCATGTGTTTCCAATATGGGACTATGTTTGCAACCTTGCAACCCCAACAATCCCCCCCCCCTCAAACAAAGGACCATAGGCTTCCCACGTCCGATCCTCGACCCACCAGGTCTTCCTGCCCCTCGGTCCACCCGACCTACTAGGACTTCCTTGCCTAGTCGCAACTAGGACTTCCTACCTAGTGTCTGGTCCTCTTGATCCGAACATAGGAGCCCCCCACTTTCTTTTGTTCGAGGTCAATATTGTACCCACATGGCTCAATCAGACCATAAGCTCTTGTGCACAGTCGGCGGTTAAACCTTCTTGCAGTCTGGGCTCTGATACCAATTGAAGGATCGAAAAGAATTTAGATATCTCCACAATTGCATGATATTGTCCACTTTGGGCCTAAACCCTCATGGTTTTGTTCTTGGGCTCTCCCCAAAAGGCCTCATGCCAATGGAGATATCTTTGCTCTTATAAACCCATGATCTTTTCCATGTGTTTCCAATATGGGACTATGTTTGCAACCTTGCAACCCCAACAAAGTAAACCGTGGATCTCTATCCGAAATAATACTGAGAGGTACTCCGTGAAGTCTGATAATCTCTCTACAATACAACTCTGCTAATCGATCCAATGACTCCGTCCTACGTATCGGTAGGAAATGATCATATTTGGTTAACCGATCAACGATTACCCAAATCGTATCATGTGCTCATCGGGTTCTGGACAGTCCCACGACGAAATCCATCGTGATGTGCTCCCATTTCCATTCCGGTATCTGAATCTTATGGAGTAAACCAGCTGGCCTTTGATGTTCAGCCTTCACTTGCTGACATATAAGACATCATGCAGCGAAATCTGCAATGTCTTTCTTCATACCAGTCCACCAATATGAACGGCTCAGATCCCTATACATGCGTGTACCACTAGGATGAATCGTAAATCTGGACCGGCCTCCTGAAGTAGGTCTTCCTTCATAGAAGGTGATTCAGGAACACACAACCTCCCCCAGAAATATAGAATTCCATTTCCATCGCAAGAAAACCCTTTCTGTTGTTCTGGTATAATTCTGCTACACAAAAACTGCAGATGTTGATTTGTAGCTTGAGCTTCTTTAATCCTCTCTACCATGGGTGACTGGGAACCCATAGATAACAGAATAATACCCTGCTCAGTGTGACCCTGTTCCACTAATCCCAACTCAGAAAATTTCTGTACCAGTTCTGTAATCGTCACACGATGATAGGCAAGAACTCCTCAGGATTTTCTACTCAAAGTATCAACTACCACATTGGCTTTGCCTGGGTGGTAGTTGATTGTACAATCATAGTCCTTCAAGAATTCCATCCATCTCCTTTGTCTTAAGTTCAATTCTTTCTGAGTAGATAGATACTTAAGACTCTTATGATCTATGAATATCTCGAAGGTAACCCCGTATAGATGGTGTCTCCAGATTTTCAGCGCATATATAATAGCTGCTAACTCCAGGTCATGCACTGGATAATTTTTCTCATGCTCTTTCAACTGACGTGAGGCATAAGAAATAACCCGCCCATGCTGCATGAGTACTGCGCCTAACCCCTGTAATGATGCATCTGTATAAAGTACGAAGTCATCATCTCTAAAGGGACGTACTAATATAGGTACAGAAATGAGTCTTCGCTTAAGTTCCTGAAAACTCTTCTCACAAGACTCTGTCCAACAAAACTTCACTCCCTTTCTGTCAACTGAGTCAAAGGCAGAGCAATGCTAGAGAAGCCCTCAACAAACCTTCGATAATACCCAGCCAAACCAATAAAGCTGCGAATCTCCTGTATAGAATTTGGCTGCTCCCAACTGCTAACAGCTTCTATCTTTTATGGGTCCACGGAGATGCCGCTGCTGGAAACGATGTGTCCTAGAAATCCCACAGAAGATAACCAAAATGCACATTTGCTGAATTTTGCATAGAGACGTTCTCGCCGGAGCGTCTCCAATACTATACGAAGATGTCGTCCATGTTCTTCTTCAGATCGAGAATATATCAAAATATCATCGATGAACACAATAACAAACTGATCCAAGAACTCAAGAAATACCCTATTCATCAGATCTATGAAAACTGCTGGAGCATTGGTAAGCCCAAATGGCATTACCAAGAAATCATAGTGTCCATAACGAGTACAGAATTTTATCTTCTGTATATCTGAATCCTTCACACTGAGCTGATGATAGCCAGAGCGTAGATCAATCTTTGAATATACACAAGTATTCTTGAGCTGATCAAACAAATCCTCTATACATGGCAGTGGATATTTGTTCTTAATGGTCACTGCATTCAGCTGCCAATAGTCGATGCATAACCTCATCGATCCATCCTTCTTCTTCACAAAGAGTATCGGAGCTCCCCATGGAGAAACACTAGGATAGATAAACCCTCTGTCTAGCAGCTCCTGTAATTGTACTTTGATCTCCTCCAATTCTTTAGGTTCCATGCGATACGGAGCCTTTGATACCGGTGTTGTCCTCGGAATCAACTCAATCGTGAAATCCACTTGCCTTTTTGGGGGCAAGCCAGGTAATTCTTCTGGAAATACGTCGGGGTACTCCCGAACTATAGGAATGTCAGAAGGTTGTGTGGTATGATCCTAATCAATCTTAATCATAGAAAACAAATACCCCTAACATCCTTGAGACAATAATCTCTGAGCTTGCATTGTTGAGATAACAGAAATCCCTTCATCCTTGGTACCCATGAATACCTAGGATGGTAGACACGGAGGTCTAAATGTGACCACTCTCGCGTTGCAATCGACGGTAGCATAATATCTGGCCAACCAGTCCATACCCAAAATGATGTCAAATTCTAGCATATCCAGAACCTATATGTCCACCATAAGGGTCTGCCCCTCGAAATCCAATGGACATTCTTTAATCTCCTGACTGATATTTAGTATCTCTCCCGAGGGTAAAGATACCACTAATGAGTGAGTCTGACGAACAGGTAGTCTACAAATCTTACTCAGAAATACCCGAGAAATGAAAGAATGGGAACTACCAGTATCAATCAACAATTCAGTAGGAAATGAATAAACAGTAATCATACCTGTTACGTTCCGCAAGTGTACGGAAATGTTGCAAGTAATATAAAAGATTATCGTATCCACAGGGACTGGAATAAGCACTAGAAATATCTCAAAGCGAATTAGCTAAACAACTAATGAATTGGTTTCAAATGCTAAGGATGAAAAACAAATCTAAAATGAAAGATTAACAAACAAGAGTTTGGGGTTTGAGTTATGATAAAGGGAGATTCTAGGAGTTTTGGTTTCTTTGTAAGATCTCTTTAATGTATATGGTTTACCAATTCTTATTTCTCAATTGTCTAATATTTGTAGAAAGTTGTCGGTTCTCTCTTGCAATAGATAACTCGTTTAGGACTGAAAAATATACCTAAATGTGATCAATTAGATATGAACCTACGTTGTCCTTACACAGGATTGCACCTATTACTATGCTTCCCTCGGATATCAACATAGAAGTTCATAGCTTCTTAACCCATTAAGATACAAGGATTGAATCATAAAATCTATCCTACCCTCTTGAATATTCTCATTTCCCCTTCAAGGTTATCCCTCAAACGTCCTTACACAGGCTTGCATCTGTCACGTGGATCCCTCGGAAAATCGAGTGAGAGTTAATCTCTACAAAGTCCATAAGATATCCAAACAATCAATCAAGAATGAGAATTAAGCCCTAATCACAATTAATCATTCAAGATCCAATCGATACAGACTAGGCAACATCATAGAAACAAAGAAATGACAAATCCACAAGAGTTTACATCAATTTATCTCACAAATACTCCCTCCATCCTAGAACAACAAGATCTACTCCATAAAATGAAGAAAGAAAACCAAAGATAAGAAGATTACAAGCATTTCTTCAATCCCAATCCAAGAAGAGGAAAGAAAGAAAACTTATCTACAATATAGCTCCATCTTCGGATCCAATCCTTGCTCCCGGAGTCGAATTCGCCAAGATCTCCCTTTAGATCGCCCAAAAATCCTCCCAAGAATGGG
Organism: Zingiber officinale; assembly: GCF_018446385.1. Taxonomy (NCBI): domain Eukaryota; kingdom Viridiplantae; phylum Streptophyta; class Magnoliopsida; order Zingiberales; family Zingiberaceae; genus Zingiber; species Zingiber officinale. The sequence goes on from NC_055991.1 coordinate 82,650,357, forward strand.
AGGAATCTACCAAATCTTGCTTTCTCCAAAAGGGGAGAAGATCCCTTTTCAAATCTTCAAAGAGGCTTCAAATAGAAGAGGCTTTCGGGCGCCACACGGCCCCTAGGCATGGCCGTGTGAAGTTCACACGGCTAGAGCCTTTCCCCTCTCTGCCTTCCATACACGGTCGTGTGTGTTAGTTAGAGCCCTATAGCCAATCATTTGATGATTGTATTATGGACTTGTTGTATCATATTCTTATATAAATAAAGGCATTTGTTTTGTTTATTATACTTAATTGTATTGGTGCCAAATAAACTAAGTATAATAGCGTCCTTGAGTAGAAGGTTCTCACCTATATCAATCGGTTAGTTGAACCAATAGTGAGATGATATAGGGAACACTACTCTTAATCATTCCTAGTCGAGTATTTACATTCAGGGACAATGTTAATGCAATAAGACTAGCATGTAGGTCAACTCGATGACTTGATCTCACAAGTCATGGATATAGAGATATCAAGTTGACACATGGGTATGCATTGGAGAATGTATACTGAATGACCCGCCATGAGAAAGTATCATGGATCATTATATGAGTGTCATATACTTTCTCATGTGACTATTAGTATGACTACTAGTCCTTAGACCTAAAGTCACCATGGTTCCCTACATAAGGAGTTATGTACTTTGGTTTCGTCAAACGTCACCCGTAACTGGGTGGACTATAAAGGCGATTACTGGGTATGTAACAAATTATGCGGAGGGATGTGAGTGATGTAGATGGGATCTATCCCTCCTATATGATGGGAGTGACATCGATATTCTTGATAGAGTGAGACCACGAAGTGCATGGCCATATCCAAATGAGTCAATATGAGATATTGAGCTCATTTGATTTAGTGAGTCTACTTGGAGTTCAAGATTTAGATTGGTTAGAGGATGACATGGTCTATGCCTCACATTGATCAATCTATATGTCTAGGATAGAAGGACACTTGTCATATATTGTGAGGAGTCACAATTAGTAGTCACAAGGTGATGTTGGATCTCAACATTCTTATAACTTGGGTAGTAATGATGTGTTGCTAGATACCGCTCATTACTTATACTTCTAAATGGGTTTAGGGGTATTGCCAATGTTACAAGAACCTATAGGTTCACACACAAAGGACAATTAGATGGAGATTAGGTTCATATGATGAACCAAGAGGATTAGATTCATGTGATGAATCAAATTGGATTAAGAGTAATCCTAATTAGGCTAATTGAGTTAGACTCAAGTGCATTCATGTGTTCAATGAGTCTAATTTAGATTATGACTCATTGAATCAATTTAATTAAATGAATTAGATTCATTATATTAAATTGGCTTGAATTAAATGGTTGGATTAGATCAACCATGAGAGAGATTAAGTCAAGTTTGACTTGACTTAAGAGGAAGAGGAAGAGTCAAGTTTGACTTGACTTTATGCCACATCATTTGTGACTAGGCATTAAGTGGCCAATGATGATGTGTCACATCATCATAGTTAACACATGATTGTGCCACCTAATGGTGTTGGAGTGTATACTTAAAAGTTTAGCTTTTGTACACATTTATTTTGAAATAAAGAATCACATTGGTCAAATGCTTATATTTATTTGTTAAATGTAATTGTTCAATTAATTTATATAGTAGATAACATGGAGTGTGGAGTCACACTTAGAAGATCATGTTGTCGGTTCTCTATAAATTATAAACAATTGCTCACGACTAAGATGGAAAGGAACAAACCATTAGAATAGACGTAGTGTAATTAAGTATTAGTTTATCTTGACTAATAAATTACACTGATACACTTTAAGAGTATTGAGTAGGATCATTTAGGTAAGTTCTTTTTATACTGACTTAGTAAATGAACTAGACCTTAGTTATTATGGAAGTGTGTGCTCTTAATCCTAATATAATAACAAGCATGTATATTTAATATTTATTTCTTTGACTTATCAAAGGGTGAGGTTTAGCTCGATAAATCAATATGCCCGATAAGTTGGGAAATGATATTACTTATAGTATGTGTTGTTGATTATAGAAGGAATTTGTGTCCTAGTTATCTAGGTTGAGAATGTCCTCAAGAGGAGCTCATAAGGATTGTCATGTTAAACCCTACAGGTGGACCTAGTCCAACATGACAATAAAGTTGAGTGGTACTACTTTTGGAGCTAGATATTAATTAAATGAGTTGTCAGTAACTCACTTAATTAGTGGACATTCGTAATCTTAAACACAGGGAGACTAACACACTCATGATAAGAAGGTGCCCATAATGTAATTTGGGATTGGTGCGGTAGTGCGGTAATAACTCTCTAGTGGAATGAGTTATTATCGATGAACTTGAGTTGTGTGTTCGGGGTGAGCACGGGATACTCAAGCTCATCGGAAGGCCAAAACCAATTTCTCCTCTAGGTCCCTGTTGTAACCTCAATAAAGCCTCAAGTCCATCCAAAGAAAAGTCTATCTTGGTGTCCAAGAAGGAGCCGGTTTATTGCTTGGTGACCAAGCAATGGCCGGCCACATATTCTCTAGAAGTGGCAGGCCCTTGCCTTGGGCAAGGGGGCCAGCCGCAATATTTAAATTAGGAAGGTTGTTTTTGAATTTTTAAATTTTCTCAGATATTTACAATTTGTAAAAAGAGAGATTTTAAAAATTTATAAATTTTTCCTAATTTAAATTAGGCCACAAGGTTTTAAAAGAGAGTTGTAAAATTTATAAAACTTTCTTTTAAAAATAAATATTATTAGATATTTTTTAAATTTTAAAACTTGGTTTTAAATTTTAAAACTTTCCTTTTAATATCCACATTAGAAAAAAAAAAGAGTTTGTCAAATTTTATTAGAAGTTTTCTTCTTTTAAAATTTTATAAAAAAAATTCTCTTTCTTTCCCTTTTAATAAGTGGTCGGTCACCTTGCTTGGTGCCCAAGCAAGGGGCCAGTCAAATAATTAAACATCAACAAATAGTTGTTTAATTAATAAATCAATTTAGGATTGATTAATTAAAAGGAAAGAAAAAGAAAAAAAAATTAAAAGGAAATAGGAATGAGTCTAATTTTTTATAAAACTCTTTCCATAATTTTTCGTTGGGAAACTAATATAAAAAGGGGGGAAGGGGAGGCCTTGAAAAACATAACAATTGATATTGTGTTGTTGGAGATCATCAAGTGGTCGGCCCCTCTCCCTCTCTTCCCTTTGCTCTCTTTTGCTCTTTTGTGGTGGTGGTGGCCGAATTCTAGAGAAGGAGGAGAAGCTCTCCGGGTGGTGTTCGTCTTGGAGGATCATCGCCCACACGACGTCCAAGAGGAGGCGAGGGATACGGCAGAAGATCTCGAGGTTTTTAGCATACAAGGAAGAGGTATAACTAGTATTTAATTTCCGCATCATACTAGTTAATTTTTCTTTGTATAAATACCAAATACAAGAGGCATTCGATTCTTGTTTTTCGAATTTAATTTCGATGTTGTGTTTTTTTCTTTTTTCCTTGTGATTTGATTGTTCCTTTTGGTTAACCTAGAGTTATATAAGGAAATTAAATATTAACTTTCCTTAAAAGGCTTTATCTAGTCGGTGGTGGTTGCTCCCATATCCAAGAAGGCCAAGTGCCTCGTCATGCAGTACTGGAAGCCAATTTTGGAAACTAATATTTAATTGAATTTATAACCTAGGTGATTTGGATCAAACGTGCTAAGTTCCGCAGGAGATCTAAATCTAAACCTAAAAGAACATATAAGTTAAACTTGGAATCAAACGTGTTAAGTTCCGCAGGAGATACAAGTTTAACTTAAAAGAACACATGGTAGCTAGGAAAGGTTCAGATCACGTACAAAAATTTTGTACAGTGGAGCCATTGGGTTTTCCGAGTAGCAACCAACAATTGGTATCAGAGCTAGGGTTTTGCCTCTGTGTATTTGGTATTAGTTTAATTATGCACATGTCATACATAATTTAGGCAGGTTAATAGTAGGATGTGCTAACTTTGTGGATGCAGGATCCAACTATTATGGCTTATAGTTATTATGTGTGTGATTGGACCCTTGGACATGTCAAGGGTATTTATTATGTGTGCATGATTGTATTATAAAATATAGCAGGAGCTGTATTTAGTTTTATTAGGATTTTATGTTTTGATCTAGATACATGTACATTCCTTTTATGGAATATAGGATTGATGGATGTAAAATTTATTTTATGTTCGATCTAGTTTACATGTACATTCCTTAGAGGAATATAGGATCGAAAAATGTAAAATTCTATGTATGTCGTGGATCGAATCTTGCAAGGCGTGGAACCTTTTGAGGATCAGAGTGGCGCAGCAGAATAGGGACCAAGATGGATGCGACAACTAGACCCGGTGGCAGTGGCCAAAGATGGCAGCAGCTAGGGATGACGACACACGGAGGACAACAATAGATAAAAGTCATAATAGTTGAAAATTAGTTTTTCTATTTATTGCTTTTATATTGTGCTGTGTGTGAATGTTAGTGTACATGTTTAGTAGGCTATCATCATCAAAATTCCTCACTTTAAATAACTAAGTGGGAGAGGGATTTGTTTTAGTGAATTCCACGGTCTCCATTACTGGTTTGTAAGTGATGCAAACAAACTTGCGCGTTGGCTCTGAGTGCCTTCCTCCATATCGGATGAGTTTGTTTGCGGATCACTAGACCAAACTTTCATTTCGGATGACTATAGGAAATTAATTAAGAGCGTATGATCTTCCCCATCGGAAGGGGCACGATCTTATTAATGGACTTAGTGTCAAGTAATGGTATACACTTAGGCACGTCTAATAGTATCCTCCCCATCGAAGTCACTGCTATTATTTGTGTGACCGAAGGAAACCAACTATTAATTTTATCTGTCAAAAAGTTAGGTTGACAAGATAATAAAATTAATGGGATATACCCTCTTTTTACAAATGTTGAATTTGTATACGTCCACACTATCGTGGCATACAAAATTCATGGTATTTTAAGGTGTTAGTTAATTTAAAATAGTATTGTTTGAGGAATCAATATTATTCTAAATTTAGAGTTCTAACCAAAATTTATTTTGTAATTCTTAGGATGACTTTCAACCCACTGGCCATTATTCTAAAAGAAAACAGACTTACTGGTCCCAACTATATAGATTGGAAAAGAAACCTGGACATTGTTTTAACTGCTGAGGGCTATAAGTTTGTACTGTCAGAGGAATTGCCCAGAAACACCTAGCAATGATTCTACCCCAGGGGAGATTCAATATCATAGTAAATGGGTAAAAGCTGATGAGATGGCGCGGTGTTACATCTTGGCTTTGATGTCAAATGTATTGCAACATCAGCATCAGGACTTACCAATAGCCTATGATATAATGAACAATCTCAAGGAACTCTTCGGACATCAGAATCGAACTGCTAGGCAAGAGGCAATGAGAAAACTGATGACAGCCACCATGACTGAGGGGACTCCCGTGAGAGATCATATTCTCAAGATGATGGCTTACTTAAACGAAATACAAGTTCTTGGAGGGGAAATTGATGGGGAAACCCAGGTCGACATCATCCTCCAAACGCTGCCCAGAAGTTTTGAGCATTTTTGCCTGAACTATAATATGAATAAAAGGATGTATTCATTGGCGGAACTTCGACAGAACTTCAGGCAGCCGAAGGGTTGTTTCGTCAACATTCTCAAATTCACTATGCTGAAAATGGTTCTACTTCTAAGCCGAAAGACAAGAAGAAGAAGAAACAAAATGGCTCAGCAAAGAAGGTGAATAAACCTCAAGGTCCAGGACAAAAAGCTGGAATAAAGAAGCCAAAGGGCAAGTGCTTTATTTGCAAGCAGACTGGACATTGGAAGGCAGACTGTCCTCGTAGGAAATAGAACAATAAAGGTATATCTCATACTCTAGTAGTTGAAACATGTTTAGCGATGTTATCTACCAGCACCTGGTGTGTAGATATGGGAGCCACTGATCATGTCTGCAATTCTTTGCAGGGGTTCCAGGAAACCTGGCGACTATTTGATAGAGAGATAATTGTCTACATGGGCAATGCTACTAAGGTGGCGGCTGTTGCAGTGGGAGACGTCTACTTATCATTTGATAGGAATAGAAATTGGTTTTAAGGAATTGTCTTTATGTACCCAGTTTTAGAAAGAATATAATTTCAGTTTCTAAACTGTATTTGGATGGATATTCAGTTTCCTTTAGTAACAATGTGGTTATAAAGAGAAATAAAGTGAGTATCTGTTCTGGTGCATTGGTTGGCAATTTATATACTTTAAATCCAATTTCTCCCACAAAACAAAATATGAAAATTAATAACACATCTTCTAACTTTAATAAAAGAAAATAACCTTTGGAAATGAACCAAACACATTTTTGGCATCTAAGGCTTGGTCATATTAACTTAAATATGATTCAAAGGCTTGTAGCCGATGGACTCTTGGGTCCATTAGAGTTGGAAAACTTTCCAACGTGTGAATCCTGCTTGGAAGGTAAGATGACCAAGAGACCTTTTAAGGCCAAGGGGTATAGAGCCAAAGAAGCGTTAGAATTTGTTCATTCTGATTTGTGTGGTCCTATGTCTATCCAGGCTAGAGGTGGCTTTGAATATTTTGTCTCTTTTATAGACGATTATTCAAGATATGAATACATTTACCTAATGCGCCGCAAGTCTGAGTGCTTTGATAAGTTCAAAGAGTACAAGGCTGATGTGGAGAAACGTCTAGGTAAAAGTATCAAAACACTACGGTCTGATCGTGGTGGCAAATACCTCTTAGGAGAGTTTAGGAATTACTTATCAAAGGCTGGGATTCAATCCCAATTGTCCGCACCTGGTACACCCCAACAGAATGGTGTAGCAGAACGAAGGAATAGGACTCTTATGGAGATGATTAGATCGATGATGAGTTATTCAGAATTACCAAATTCATTTTGGGGATACGCTCTGGAAATAGCAACGCACATTCTGAATTTAGTACCTTCTAAATCAGTATCTTCTACTCCCACAGAATTATGGAATGGGCGGAAGCCCAGTCTAAGACATATTCGGATTTGGGGTAATCCAGCACATGTGCTGAAACAAGATGTTGATAAGTTAGAATCTCGTACAGAAATTCGTATGTTTGTGGGGTATCCCAGAGGAACGGAAGGCGGTTTATTTTATAGTCCTAAAGACCAGAAGGTCATTGTTAGCACCAATGTCCAGTTTTTAGAAGAAGACTATATAATGGATCACAAGCCCAGTAGTAAAATTGTTCTAGAAGAACTTAGAGAGGACACGTCTACTTCAGTACCAACAGTACAAGATGAAGTACCACAAGAGACTGCAACACGTGTCACACATGATACACAACCAAAGACGGTGCCTCGTCGTAGTGGGAGGGTTGTAAGGCAGCCCGAGAGATTCATGTTTTTGGGTGAGTCTTCGGAATTGATCCCAGGCAAACATGAACCAGATCCCCGGACATATGATGTAGCACTCCAAGATATAGATGCAGTATCTTGGCAAAAGGCAATGAATTCTGAAATAGAATCTATGTATTCTAATAAGGTCTGGGAGCTTGTAGAATCACCTGATGGTGTAAAAGCCATTGGATGCAAGTGGATCTATAAAAGGAAAAGAGGGTCAGATGCGAAGGTAGAAACCTTCAAAGCAAGGCTTGTTGCGAAGGGGTACACTCAGAAAGAGGGAATCGATTATGAGGAGACCTTTTCACCGGTAGCTATGCTTAAGTCTATCCGGATACTCTTATCCATTGCCACTCATATAGATTATGAGATTTGGCAAATGGATGTCAAGACAGCTTTCCTTAATGGAAGTCTTAAAGAAAACATCCATATGAAGCAACCAGAAGGGTTCATTGAAAAGGGCAAAGAGCATCTAGTGTGCAAGCTTAATCGGTCCATTTATGGACTAAAGTAAGCTTCAAGATCTTGGAATATCAAGTTTAATGAAGTAATCCAGTCATATGGATTTATTCAGTGTCCGGATGAGTCTTGTGTATACAAGAAGTGTAACGGAAACGTGGTGGTATTTCTTGTACTATACGTAGATGATATTTTGTTAATTGGCAACAATGTCAAGGTATTATCGGACGTAAGGGTATGGTTGTCCAAACAATTTGATATGAAGGACTTAGGAGAATGTGCACACATCTTTGGGATCAAAGTTATAAGGGATCGCAAGAAAAGAATGTTGTGCCTATCCCAAGCTTTATATATAGATACAATCCTTGCTCGTTTTAGCATGCAAAACTCCAAGAAAGGTTTCTTACCTTTTAGGCATGGAGTAGCCTTATCTAAAGAGATGTCTCCAAAAACATCAAAGGAGATTGAGGACATGAAGGCAGTTCCTTATGCTCCAACTGTAGGAAGCCTTATGTATGCAATGTTGTGTACGAGACCTGATATCTATTTTGCCGTGGGCATGGCTAGCAGATATCAAAGTAACCCTGGACAAGGACATTGGACTGCAGTAAAGCATATATTAAAGTACCTGAGAAGGACTAGAGATCATATGCTAGTTTACCAAGCAGACGATTTACTCCCTGTGGGTTACACGGATTCGGACTTCCAATCAGATAGGGACAACAGTAAGTCTACATCAGGTTATGTGTTTACTTTAGGAGGTGGAGCCATTGCATGGAGGAGTGTTAAGCATAAATGCATCTCAGACTCAACCATGGAAGCTGAGTATGTGGCAGCCTCTGAGGCAGCCAAAGAAGCTGTATGGCTCAAGAACTTTCTAATGGACTTAGATGTGATTCCTGGTTTGCCCAAGATCGTCACAATTTATTGTGATAATAGTGGAGTAGTTGTAAACTCAAAGGAACCACGAGCCCATAAGGCAAGTAAACATATAGAGCGCAAGTACCACCTGATACGAGACATCGTCAAGCGAGGAGAAGTTGTCGTCGCCAAGATAGCATCAGCAGATAACCTGGCAGAGCCTTTCACTAAGGCCCTTCCGGCGAAAGCTTTTGATCGGCATGTGGAGGGGATGGGAATCAGATGTATGGCAACAAATATGGCAGCTTAGACTTTTAGTATAAGTGGGAGATTGTTGGAGTGTATACTTAAAAGTTTAGCTTTTGTACACATTTATTTTGAAATAAAGAATCACATTGGTCAAATGTTTACATTTATTTGTTAAATGTAATTGTTCAATTAATTTATATAGTAGATAACATGGAGTGTGGAGTCACACTTAGAAGATCATGTTGTCGGTTTTCTATAAATTATAAACAGTTGCTCACGACTAAGATGGAAAGGAACAAACCATCAGAATAGACGTAGTGTAATTAAGTATTAGTTTATCTTGACTAATAAATTACACTGATACACTTTAAGTGTATTGAGTAGGATCATTTAGGTAAGTTCTTTTTATACTGACTTAGTAAATGAACTAGACCTTAGTTATTATGGAAGTGTGTGCTCTTAATCCTAATATAATAACAAGCATGTATATTTAATATTTATTTCTTTGACTTATCAAAGGGTGAGGTTTAGCTCGATAAATCAATATGCCCGATAAGTTGGGAAATGATATTACTTATAGTATATGTTGTTGATTATAGAAGGAATCTGTGTCCTAGTTATCTAGGTTGAGAATGTCCCCAAGAGGAGCTCATAAGGATTGCCATGTTAAACCCTGCAGGTGGACCTAGTCCAACATGACAATAAAGTTGAGTGGTACTACTCTTGGAGCTAGATATTAATTAAATGAGTTGTCAATAACTCACTTAATTAGTGGACATTCGTAATCTTAAACACAGGGAGACTAACACACTCATGATAAGAAGGAGTCCATAATGTAATTTTGGATAGGTGCGGTAGTGCAGTAATAACTCTCTAGTGGAATGAGTTATTATCAATGAACTTGAGTTGTGTGTTCGGGGCGAGCACGGGATACTCAAGCTCATCGGAAGGCCAAAACCAATTTCTCCTCTAGGTCCCTGTTGTAACCTCAATAAAGCCTCAAGTCCATCCAAAGAAAATCCTATCTTGGTGTCCAAGAAGGAGCCGGTTCATTGCTTGGTGACCAAGCAATGGCCGGCCACATATTCTCTAGAAGTGGCCGGCCCTTGCCTTGGGCAAGGGGGTCGGCTGCAATATTTAAATTAGGAAGGTTGTTTTTGAATTTTTAAATTTCCTCATATATTTACAATTTGTAAAAAGAGAGATTTTAAAAATTTATAAAATTTTCCTAATTTAAATTAGGCCACAAGGTTTTAAAAGAGAGTTGTAAAATTTATAAAACTTTCTTTTAAAAAGAAATATTATTAGAGATGTTTTAAATTTTAAAACTTGGTTTTAAATTTTAAAACTTTCCTTTTAATATCCACATTAGAAAAAAAAAGAGTTTGTAAAATTTTATTAGAAGTTTTCTTCTTTTAAAATTTTATAAAAAAAAAAATCTTTCTTTCCCTTTTAATAAGTGGTCGGCCACCTTACTCGGTGCCCAAGCAAGGGGCCGGTCAAATAATTAAACATCAACAAATAGTTGTTTAATTAATAAATCAATCTAGGATTGATTAATTAAAAGGAAAGAAAAAGAAAAAAAAATTAAAAGGAAATAGGAATGAGTCTAATTTTTTATAAAACTCTTTCCATAATTTTCTGTTGGGAAACTAATATAAAAAGGGGGGAAGGGGAGGCCTTGAAAAACATAACAATTGATATTGTGTTGTTGGAGATCATCAAGTGGTCGGCCCCTCTCCCTCTCTTCCCTTTGCTCTCTTTTGCTCTTTTGTGGTGGTGGTAGCCGAATTCTATAGAAGGAGGAGAAGCTCTCTGGGTGGTGTTCGTCTTGTAGAATCGTCGCCCACACGACGTCCAAGAGGAGGCGAGGGATACGGCAGAAGATCTTGAGGTTTTTAGAATACAAGGAAGAGGTATAACTAGTATTTAATTTCCGCATCATACTAGTTAATTTTTCTTTGTATAAATACCAAATACAAGAGGCATTCGATTCTTGTTTTTCGAATTTAATTTCGATGTTGTGTTCTTTTTCTTTTTTCCTTGTGATTTGATTATTCCTTTTGGTTAACCTAGAGTTATATAAGGAAATTAAATATTAACATTCCTTAAAAGGCTTTGTCTAGTCGGTGGTGGTTGCTCCCATATCCAAGAAGGCCAAGTGCCTCGCCATGCAATACTGGAAACTAATATTTAATTGAATTTATAACCTAGGTGATTTGGATCAAACGTGTTAAGTTCCGCAGGAGATCTGAATCTAAACCTAAAAGAACATATAAGTTAAACTTGGAATCAAACGTGTTAAGTTCCGCAGGAGATACAAGTTTAACTTAAAAGAACACATGGTAGCTAGGAAAGGTTCAGATCACGTACAAAAATTTTGTACAGTGGAGCCATTGGGTTTTCCAAGTAGCAACCAACAAATGGAAGTTACATCTTCTCCTTTGCTTTAATGTGGCTGGCCACATTAATGAGAGGAGTTACACTTGGTGTGGCCGGCCACTCAAAATGAATGGAATTCATTTTTTTTCATTCAAGGCTTATTCACATCATCTTCTTCCTCAAGCTCTCCCTCTCCTCTCTTGGCCGAACACCCTAGGTGCTAGCACACCTTTGTTTGGTCCCCTCCACCTAATTTTGTTCGTGTGGATACTTCTATAGGGTTGTCTACTTTGACAATCTTGAGATCCGGCAAACTGTTGGACTAGCAGGATAGCGAAGGGCATCGCATCGAGGGTAACGCTCTTATCTAGTGTAGATCTAGACTTTAGAAACTCGTACTCATATTTTGTTTTTAATTTTTCTTCGCACGGATCCGGTGGCGGGGGTTTCGGGGTTTCCGCGACGCGAAAAAGTGGTTTTCGCGGTCCGAAAAACCCAACAGTGGTATCAGAGCCACGTGCTAAGCTTGTACGAGTTTAGTTTTTGTTTTTATGACAAAAATTTAGTACTGTATTTTTATGTAAATTTCTTATTTTTATGGGTATTTTTCTCTTAGAAGCGAAGCACAAGTGTTTCGACACTTGTAGGCTTCGACTACCGAGAAGATTTTCCCGAAACGGCAAGGTTTCGCCCCAAAACTTTTTGGGACAACGGACTAAGGCACTGTAGGATCACTTAGGGACACTCGCGATGGTTAGATCACGGGTAGGAGTGCTACCCCTGGCCCCGCAAGGGGATTCGTTCCGCGATGTCGCCCGAAAACCGCTAAACGGGACCGCCGGAAAATTTTACTCGTAAAAATTGTAAAAATTAGTATTAAAATTACAGAAAATTATGGAAATTACATAATTTAGAATTATGTATAATTTGTGATAGTCATGGCCCAAAACCCCAATCTGATTGGATTTATGTTGTAATTCATATTACGGCCTGCGCGCCGTCATCTGTGTTGTGTGTGTTGTATATTTGATATGCGACCTGCGCGTCGTGCCTTTCTCTATTTATTCTTGTTGTAAAGTAGTTTAGACTCGAATGTAACTCAAGTTTCAAAAATTGTAATGTACAAAATTAGAGCCGTGGATGGTCCACTCGAGATGGAGTTACGAGGAGGGCGCGAGCAACACAAGGTGGTCTAAGGGAGGAGCTTGAGAAGTTGTTGACCATCCGATCTTCTCATTGGCTTGAGAAGATCGTAGTAGGGCCATGACTAATCACAAATAATTTAATTAATTGCTTGTGTATATGTGATGCATGATTAAGTAATTAATTAGTGCCTAACAATTAGATTAGATCTAAGTCGTGCACATGATGCACCCCACGATTAGATTAGATCTAAATTGAGTATATGATACGCATCATCGTTTAGATTAGATCTAAATCACGTCAACTCTAATGCCTACCGTGCCATGATACCTATCACTACCTCGATCACATGTGTTATTGAATCTGCCAAAGCAGAGCAACACATATTATCTTGGTAGGGTACGGAGGGACAATCTTGGTCCCGCTTATCAACGCATGGGCGAGTACAAACTCAATTAGATTGAGTATTCCAAGTTAACTCGGTTGGATCGAGTATAATTATAGGTATTCTTCCAATGGTTGGAAAGATAAGACATAAATCACATTTAGATTAATTATTGGGTGTATTAGCCAAAGCTAAATCAAGTTTTAATATAACTGCGGATAATGATCCTATAAACAAGAGTTGCATAGAGATGTAATTGGTAAATTGTTACCTACCGATCATACTAAGTCTTGGGTGATTTAGCCAAACTAACTCAAGGCGTAGTATGATGTGGATCTTGTCCCACATGAATTATAGAATTCAGTGGGAGCATCATTTAGTTAAAGGCCTAATTAAATGATTTAAAAGAATATGATATTTATTTTCTGCATTTTTCTGTTGTAGATTACCATGACGTCGAATACGAACACCTTCTCTCTGCATTCTTTCCTTGAGAAGGACAAGCTCAACGGAGCAAATTTCTTGGACTGGTACAGGAACTTGAGAATAGTTCTCCCCCAGGAACGTAAACTGTACATTCTGGAGCAGCCCATTCCGGAGGCTCCTCCTGCCAATGCCACGCGAGCAGATAAAGATGCTTACAAGAAGCATCAAGATGACGCATTAGATGTGTCCTGTCTAATGCTCACGACCATGAACTCTGAGTTGATGGGCGCTTACGATATGGTTGAACATCTTCGTCAACTGTATCAAGGACAAGCGCGGCATGAGAGATTTGAGATCTCAATGGCACTATTTCAGTGCAAGATGTCAGATGGGGCTCCCGTAGGCCCATATGTACTCAAAATGATTGGGTACATAGAAAACCTACAGAGGTTGGGATTCCCACTTGGCCAAGAGCTGGCCACTGACCTGATCTTGCAATCCTTGCCGGATAGCTATAGTCAATTCGTTCTAAACTACAATATGAATGAAATTGACTTAGCATGTTGAGAACTGCTGAGCTGAACCTTAAGAAGGCAAAGCCCCACTCTGTTTTGATGGTTCAGAAACACAAGGGCAAGGGCAATCCCAAAGGCAAAGGAAAGTCCCAAGCCAAGGGCAAAGGCAAGGCACTGAAGCCTAAAGGAGGGGTCGCTAAGGATGCTACCTGCTTCCACTGCGGTCAGAGGAACTGTAAGGTGTACCTGGAAGATCTTAAGAAGAAGCGAAGTGAGACTTCCAGTTAAGGTATATATGTTATAGAAGTCAATCTATCTATTTCTTCATCATGGGTATTAGATACTGGATGTGCTTCTCACATTTGTACTAATGTGCAGGCGCTGAGAAATAGCAGGGCATTGGCGAAGGGCGAGGTGGACCTACGCGTAGGCAATGGAGCACGGGTTGCTGCTGTTGCTGTAGGAACTTATCATCTATCTCTGCCCTCAGGGCTTGTATTAGAATTAGATGGATATTTTTATGTGCCTGCTTTAACTAAGAACATAATTTCAGTTTCTTGTTTGGACAAGAAAGGTTTCTCTTTTATTATAAAGGACAAATGTTGTTCTGTTTATTTAAAAGATATGTTCTATTGTAGTACACCTCTGATGAACGGACTCTACATTCTAGACCTTGAAAGCCCTATCTATAACATAAATACCAAGAGGTTCAAGTCAAATGACCTGAACCAAACCTATCTCTAGCACTGTCGCTTAGGTCATATAAATGATAAGCGCTTATCCCAGCTCCATAAGGATAGTTTGCTGGACTCATTTGATTTTGAATCTTATGAGACGTGTGAGTCATGCCTACTAGGCAAGATGACCAAGACTCCCTTTAGTGGGCATAGTGAAAGAGCGACTAATTTGTTAGGACTTATACATAGTGATGTATGTGGCCCTTTCAATGTCGCTGCTAGAGGCGGTTATAGGTACTTCATCACATTTACTAATGACTTCAGTAGATATGGTTATGTGTACTTGATGACACATAAGTCTGAATCCTTTGAAAAGTTCAAAGAATTCAAGAATGAAGTACAAAACCATCTTGGCAAGAGTATTAAGATACTTCGATCAGATCGAGGTGGAGAATACCTTAGTCATGAGTTTTGTGACTATCTAGCTGAGTGTGGGATTCTATCCCAACTCACTCCTCCTGGAACACCACAGTGGAATGGTGTATCCGAAAGGAGGAACCGTACTCTATTAGATATGGTACGGTCTATGATGAGTCACACAGATCTTCCTACATTTCTTTGGGGCTATGCTCTAGACATGGCAGCTTTTATACTCAACCGAGTTCCATCCAAGGCCATGATAAAGACACTATATAGGATATGGACTGGGAGAGATGCCCAGGTGTCTTTTATGAGGATTTGGGGTTGTGAGGCTTATGTTCGACGTCAAGTCTCAGACAAATTAGGACTCAAATCCGACAAGTGCTACTTTATTGGATATCCTAAGGAAACTAAGGGATATTACTTCTACATTCCCAGTCAGCACAAGGTAGTTGTGGCAAAGACTGGGGTCTTTCTAGAAAGGGACTTTGTTTCTAGAAAGACTAGTGGGAGTACGTTCGATCTTGAAGAAGTTCAAGATGCGGACCATAGCACTGAAGCCTCGATGGAAGTTGAACAGGAACCACAAAGTGTTGTGGATGATGTTGTTCCACAAGGAGTTGAGGAACAACAACCAGTTCAAGTAGACATACCTCTTCGCAGGTCTGATAGGGTACGTCATCAGCCTAAGAGATACTCATTTCTCTTGTCTGACCATGATGATGTTGTACTCATAGAGGATGAGCCTACCACCTATCAGGAAGCTGTGATGAGACCAAATTGCGAGAAATGGCTAGAGGCCATGAGATCCGAAATGGAATCCATGTACACCAACCAAGTATGGACTTTGGTTGATCCACCTGAAGGGGTAAAACTCATTGGGTGTAAGTGGGTCTTTAAGAGAAAGACTGACATGGATGGACTTATCTATAAGGGTCTCTTGGTAGCTAAAGGTTTCAAGCAGATTCATGGTATTGACTATGATGAAACCTTTTCTCCAGTGGCGATGTTTAAGTCTATTCAGATCATGCTTGTTATTGTAGCATACCATGACTATGAGATATGGTAGATGGATGTCAAAACCGCGTTTCTAAATGGAAACCTGCTCGAGGATGTGTACATGACACAACCTGAGGATTTTGTAGATCTAAAGCATACTAGCAGAGTATGCAAGCTGCATAGGTCCATTTATGGACTAAAGCAAGCTTCTCGGAGCTGGAATCTTCAATTCGATGATGCAATCAAATAGTTTGGTTTCATCAAGCACAAAGATGAGTCGTGTGTCTACAAGAAGGTTGTAGGGGATATAGTTGTCTTCCTCATATTGTATGTGGATGACATACTACTCATTGGGAAGGGCATCCCTTTGCTTCAGTCTGTCAAGACCTGGCTAGGGAGTTGCTTCTCAATGAAGGACTTAGGTGAGGCATCCCGCATTCTAGGGATTTAGATCTATAGAGATCGATCTAAGAGATTGCTTGGCCTATGTCAGAGTACATATATTGACAAGGTACTCCTTTGATTTGCCATGCAGAATTCCAAGAAGGGATTTCTACCGATGTCACATGGCGTGAGTCTTTCGAAGACTCAAGGTCCCTCTTCTAGAGAGGAGAGAGACCGCATGGATCAGATCCCTTATGCCTCAGCCATAGGATCTATCATGTACGTCATGCTATATACCCGACCTGATGTCTCGTATGCTTTGAGCATGACGAGCAGATACTAGTCAGATCCGGGTGAAAGTCACTGGATAGCGGTTAAGGATATCCTTAAGTACTTAAGAAGGACTAAAGAATATTTCTTTATATATGGAGGTAATGATGAGCTAGCTGTAAAGGGTTACAGTGATGTTAGCTTCTAGACCGACCAGGATGATTATTGATCGCAGTCAGGGTTCGTGTTTTGCATAAATGGTGGTGCTGTGAGCTGGAAGAGTTCGAAGCAGGACACAGTAGCTGATTCTACGACAGAGGCCGAGTACATTGCTATATCAGAGGCAACAAAGGAGGCAGTTTGGATCCGCAAGTTCATCACTGAACTTGAG
Organism: Zingiber officinale; assembly: GCF_018446385.1. Classification (NCBI taxonomy): domain Eukaryota; kingdom Viridiplantae; phylum Streptophyta; class Magnoliopsida; order Zingiberales; family Zingiberaceae; genus Zingiber; species Zingiber officinale. Next base: position 82,667,329 of record NC_055991.1, read on the forward strand.
GTGGTTCCCAGTATCGATGACCCTATTGAGCTCTATTGTGACAACAATAGAGCTATAGCACAAGCGAAGCAACCTCGCTCACACCAGAGGACCAAACACATACTACGGCGCTTCCATCTCATTCGAGAGAGGAGATGTGAAGATTTGCAGAGTATCTACAGAGGCTAACATCGTAGATCCCTTGACCAAGGCTTTGGCACAGAGGAAGCATGATGGTCACACTAGGTCATTGGGGCTTAGAGCCTACACTGATTGGCACTAGTGCTAGTGGGAGATTGTTAGTTAGAGCCCTAGAGTCAATCATTTGATGATTGTATTATGGACTTGTTGTATCATATTCTTATGTAAATAAAGACATTTATTTTGGTTATTATACTTACTTGTATTGGTGCCAAATAAACTAAGTATAATAGCGTCCTTGAGTAGAAGGTTCTCACCTATATCAATCGGTTAGTTGAACCGATAGTGAGATGATATAGGGAACACTACTCTTAATCATTCTTAGTCGAGTATTAACATTCAGGGACAATGTTAATGCAATAAGTCTAACATGTAGGTCAACTCGATGACTTGATCTCACAAGTCATGGATATAGAGATATCAAGTTGACACATGGGTATGCATTGGAGAATGTATACTGAATGACCCGCCATGAGAAAGTATCATGGATCGTTATATGAGTGTCATATACTTTCTCATGTGACTATTAGTATGACTACTAGTCCTTAGACCTGAAGTCACCATGGTTCCCTACATAAGGAGTTATGTACCTTGGTTTCGTCAAACGTCACCCGTAACTGGGTGGACTATAAAGGCGATTACTGGGTATGTAACAAATTATGCGGAAGGATGTGAGTGATGTAGATGGGATTTATCACTCCTATATGACGGGAGTGACATCGATATTCTTGATAGAATGAGACCACGAAGTGCATAGCCATACCCAAATGAGTCAATATGAGATATTGAGCTCATTTGATTTAGTGAGTCTACTTGGAATTCAAGATTTAGATTGGTCAGAGGATGACACGGTCTATGCCTCACATTGATCAATTTAGATGTCTAGGATAGAAGGACACTTGTCATATATGGTGAGGAGTCACAATTAGTAGTCACAAGGTGATGTTGGATCTCAACATTCTTGTAACTTGGGTAATAATGATGTGTTTCTAGATACCGCTCATTACTTATGCTTCTAAATGGGTTTAGGGGCATTGCCAACGTTACAAGAACCTATAGGGTCACACACAAAGGACAATTAGATGGAGATTAGGTTCATATGATGAACCAAGAGGATTAGATTCATATGATGAATCAAATTGGATTAAGAGTAATCCTAATTAGGCTAATTGAGTTAGACTCAAGTTGATTCATGTGTTCAATGAGTCTAATTTAGATTATGACTCATTGAATCAATTTAATTAAATGAATTAGATTCATTATATTAAATTGGCTTGAAAATGGTTGGATTAGATCAACCATGAGAGAGATTAAGTCAAGTTTGACTTGACTTGAGAGGAAGAGGAAGAGTCAAGTTTGACTTGACTTTATGCCACATCATTTGTGACTTGGCATTAAGTGGCCAATGATGATGTGCCACATCATTATAGTAAACACATGATTGTGCCACCTAATGGAAGTTACATCTTCTCCTTTGCTTTAATGTGGCCGACCACATTAATGAGAGGAGTTACACTTGGTGTGGTCGGGCTCAAAATGAATGGAATTCATTTTTTTTCATTCAAGGCTTATTCACATCATCTTCTTCCTCAAGCTCTCCTCAAGCTCTCCCTCTCCTCTCTTGGCCGAACACCCTAGGTGCTAGCACACCTTTGTTTGGTCCCCTCCACCTAATTGTGTTCGTGTGGATACTTCTAGAGGGTTGTCTACTTTGACAATCTTGAGATCCGACAAACGGTTGGACTAGCGGGATAGAGAAGGGCATCACATCGAGGGTAACGCTCTTATCTAGTGTAGATCTAGACTTTAGAAACTCATACTCGTATTTTGTTTTTAATTTTTCTTCGCACGGATCCGGTGGCAAGGGTTTCGAGGTTTCCGCGACGCGAAATAGCGATTTTCGCGACCCGAAAACCTCAACAGTGTGGTGTACACGGACGTGGAAAATTCCCATCAAGACCTCCAAGCACGGCCGTGTAGATCCACACGGCCTGGACTGCCCCAGCTTCTGGAAACCTGGCACGGCCGTTGGTGCACACGGCCGAAACACTTTTAAGCGCTAGGAACCCTGCACGGCCGTGTGATGCACACGACCAGGGCCTTCTTGGTCTCTGGAAACCTTACACGGCCATGTAGATCCACACGGCATGTAAGGATTGAACTCTGATTTGCTTCAAAACTTGGCACGGTCGTGTGAGGTTCACACGGCCAGGCCAAGTTCCTTATCTGTTTCTCCTGGTTGACCACACAGCCAGAGCTCTCCACCCAGGCAAGGTCGTGTGTGGCACACGGCCAAGTGCTTTCTCCAATGCTTAGCTCATAAGTTTGTCCAAGAATGTAGAATCTTCATCAAATTCGACTCCTGTGTACAAAAAATGCACAAAAAGCAGATCTCCGAACAAAAAGAGTAATTATGCTAAAAAAAAGATGGAAGTATAAAAATGCATAGATCAAGCAAGCTCAAAGTATGTAAATGTGCGTCAAAACATGCATAAAAGTATATAAAATCTACTCACATCACACCCTCAGACTTAAACCTTTGCTTGTCCTCAAGCAAAATGCTGCAATCTAAATTCATATGTTCTACAACGCATTCATAAACCCTAATGTACTTTCCTAACTCTATCAAAGAGTTCCAATAACAAGCATAATCATGGAAACAAATCAAGTATGGCTCAAGTTTAAGTATCTTGTGCACAGTGTAAAAGTAACTCAAAAATCCTTCATGTTTCAATCTATGTCCTAGTTAAGTCGTCATCAAATTTGAATTCCTAATGTTTCCGGCGAGAGATAAGTAACCAGTGATAGACACTTACTTGCCACTCACTTGGTTCATATTTCTCAACCAACCCAAGGTCTCAAAGGTGTGCTCAATCTCAAGAGAAGCTAAGTAGTCATTTCCCAGTAACCTAACTCGGTCTCAAAGGGGTGACTTGCTAGATTCCACTCACGAGAACTATTTTTTATATCCCTTATTTTTTTTTCATTGCTTTTCTTTTTCAATTTTTTTCATAAGTATTTGCATTGGGCAAATCTTATTTCACAAGTGTACTTTAAGCATAAATGTTGGGATATTTTGATTTTTTTTCAAATGAGCTTTCATGAGTTGAGCCTCATCCAGTAACCAAAATGAAGTTTGAAAAATCACCATGTAAACCAAGTACTAAGCAAACAAGATGAATCATGACTATTTCAATGATATCAACCATTCAAGCATCAAGTCAAAGTGTAGTAAAAGTAAGATTCTTAAGGTCAAGCCAAGACTAAAACTCATCTCCATATGATTCTTAGCTTATTTCATGCTACCCAAGATAGAGAAAAGAAGTACATAAAGCTTACAACTAGCATCATTTACAACATCATGAATCTAGATAATGAACGTGCTAACATTTTATCTTGAATCCAAGAAAGCATAAAAGTGAAGATTGATGTTCTCAAGATGTTTGCCAAAGAATTTCAAAAGATAATCAAATGACTATCAAAACAAACACTCAAGCAATACAATCAAAATAGAATGCAAAACAAAAACTACACATGCAGAAAACAAGAAAATAATCAAAAATTGAAACAAAAAGAAATCAGGTTTGACACACACCCCCCCCCCCCCAGACTCAAACTTTTCATCGTCCCGATGAAATCAATATGGTGGAGGTGGAGGTGGAGGGGGACGAGGAAAAGGGCGCCTATGACGTGGCTGACCAATGGGAAAACTCGCGAATCCAGGAGTTTCGCTCAGGATTATATGATACTCAAACAAAGCATCAACTTGTTGGCTAGTGACACTCATGCTCTGTATAAAGTATCTCATTCTAGCTTGATCAGTATCATAATCTTGGACAAATTCGGCCACTTGACCCTGAAAATTCCTTGTGAATTGAAATTGCTCTTGTACTTCTCTAAACTGATTATCTGATAAAGAGAAGCGGCCTTCCAACATTCTTCGTTGGGCATCATGGTTCTCGTGGAGCGATTCTAGAGAAGTACGGAAATCAGAAAAATCAAATCTGGAGGAACCCGTACCATAAGCAAAAGAATGCCTAGCAGGATCCGGACGTCCGGAAGGCTGCGGGTATCCAGATGTCGAGGGTTCAATGTGTGGCTCTGTGTCTCCGGATATAGAGGGAACATTTTCGGGATCAATATCGGTGATTACCCAATTAGCAGGGTTACGAATAGACGTTCGTTCAGGACAAGGAAGAGGTAGAGGAAAACCATTCCTCCTAGGAAATGCAAACTCATTCTCATCCCGAACGATTATCTTCATGGCAAGACATGTATCCATGTCAATCATATCATTGCCATGAATAACTACTAACCCTTCTAAATCGAGTTCCAAATTAATGGCTACTTGGGTAATCAAACCACCAAGCACTATTGATCCCGAAGATGCCCTCGCAGTTCTCATTAAGGTTTGTAAGAAATGAAAATCGGAATCAAAATCAACCTTATATAGCATAGCCCATAGAGAATAAAGTTCTACCTTTTTGACGACTCCATCACTATCACCTCTACCAAAAATAGTTTTGCTCATAATTCTATGTAGATATCTAAAAACTGGGTTTTGCATGTGAGAAGCCTTGGCTCTAGAGGGCTCATAAGGATGATCTAGTCCAGTAATTGAATTCCAAAAATGGTTCCAATTGAATCTAGAGTCAAACCTTCGAGAGCTACCGGAGGACAATTCAAAACAAGTATTAAAGTCACTAAATGTCCATTGAACATCTTGATTCATTAATCTAAAAGTTATTCTGCCAACATAATCGTCCTCATTGGTAAAATGGGCATCTAATGAACTCAGAAACTCCAGAACAAGACGAGGATAAGTTGGTAGATGTGAGTACAACATATCACTCCAATCTAAGAACCCAATCATCCAATCTATGTCATCCCTAATTCCCATCATATCTAAAATAGTTTGGCCCATATACCGAGTACACACAATCTTTCTATTGACAAGAATTACAAATCTAGTAATTTGATCATCATTTCTAAATACAATATTAAATTCATTGTCATTACCTTCATTGCGTGATATCCTCTTCCCTTTGCCCTTCATTGGTTGTTTTCCTTTATCCCTAGATGGTTCCTTCTCTTTGTCTCCACTAGATCCACCACCTCCTTTGCGAAGTTCTTCAAAAGATTGGACATCTTGTTGAGTTTAGATGAGGGAAGGGACTATTTAGGGTTAGAGAAGTAAGATCTCAAAGAAACAAATCTTTGAAGAACAAGATTTGAGTTTAGGAGAATGAAAATCTTGAGTTTGGAGAAGAAAAGAATCTAGATCTAAGAAAGTTTGAGGAAAAAGGTTGAAGAAAAGAGGGATTTTAAAGAGATTGAGAGAGAAGAAGATGTTTTAAGAGAGGTGGGTGTGTGCGGGACACGGCCAAAATCTGGCCGTGTAAGGAAGACACGGCCTCTTAAGGGCTTCTCCACATGAGTCGTGTAGATCTAAACGGCCCCTCCCTTTTCCTCCTCGGCTTCACTCACACGGTCGTGTCTGGGACATGGCCACATCCTTCTTCTTCTCGGCTTTCTTCACATGAGCGTGTCAGAGACACGACCTTCCGAGTTCACTTCTCTAGTTTTGGCACACGGTCGTGTTTGGTACATGGTCAGTGCAGGCTCTTGCTCGGACTTCTTCACACGGTCGTGTCTGGAACATGGCCGAAGAACTCTCCTTCTCTGGATTCTTTGCACGGCCGTGTCTGGTACACGGCCATGCTCCCTCCCTTCTCTGCAGACTTCACACGGTCGTGTCTGGTAGACACGGCCAGATCCTTTTCCTTCACTGCATCCTTTGCCTGGCTGTGTACAGCACACGACCATGCCCTGTTTTATTCCATTTGATGTTTATTCTCCTAATCCACTTCTCCAATACTTCCATGCCCATGAAGAAGTCATGGTCAGCTCATGGAAGTAGATTTTAACCTGAAAATAAAACTAAAACATAGTGAAAATAAAATAAAGATGAAAATACAAAATACAACTAACTAAAAGAACCCTTGGGTTGCCTCCCAAGAAGCGCTTGGTTAGGGTCTTTAGCTCGACCAATCCAACTTATTCTTCTCGTTTCCTTGCCCTTGGAGGGCAGACATATTTTTCATTTTTGTTGGGAGGTCTCCTCCCAACATCCTCCACCAAATTGTTCTTTTCATTAGGTGGCCTTCCATGAGGATGGAAATTCCATTCCTCAAGTTTGTAAATGCTTGCCCTGCTACAAGCATTTAAAAGAGAAGAAACATGGTTAGAGACATTAGATAAATCATACTCCAACCGTTCCTTACCAATTACCAATGACAACTTATGATTTTTAACATCAATAATTGCTCCAGCTGTAGCAAGGAATGGTCTTCCTAATATGATAGGAATTTAGGGTCCTCTTTCATGTCCAACACAACAAAATCTGTGGGAATAATACTCTCACCAACTTCTACTGGCACATCTTTAATAATACCCATAGGGTACCTGCAGGAATGATCAGCAAGTTGTAGTGCCATAGTAGTAAGTTTAATATTTTTGAGACCTAACTTATTACAAATTGAATAGGGAATAAGGCTAACACTTGCCCCCAAATCACAAAAAGCTTTTTCAATGAATTCTGTTCCTATATTGTAAGGAATATAAAAGCTCCCTAGATCCTTCAATTTCGGGGAAGTGTTCTTCACCAAAAGAGCGCTGCATTCCTCAGTTAGTGCAATGGTCTCTACATCTCCTCTCTTTCTTTTATTTGACATGATGTCCTTCAGGAATTTGGCAAACTTTGGCATTTGAAGAATAACATCTATATGAGGAACTTCAACGCATATCTCTTAAACTTTGGCATTTTAAGCATATTAAGTCTTTGGGGAAAAGGGATAACTTTGCTCTGATGGTTCAGTGGAAGAGTCTCTTCAACCTCAATGGTATTCGCCTCATTATTAAAAATCTGACTAGGTGTAGGAGGAGAGAGCTCTTCTTCATTTTGCATCCCTTTTTGAGCAGTCACTTGGGGATTTCCCAAGGTCCGTCCGCTCCTAAGCTCAATTATGTCGCAATGCTCCATAGGATTTACATCGGGTTTTCTAGGAAGTTGTCCTGGTGCTCTAGAAGATGAGGATGCTAGCTGGGCAATTTGGCTATCCTGAATCTTTTGATGCTTTGCAGAATTATCATTCTCTGAGTAAGCTTCAATAGATCCTGCTTCATTTCATTTTGATTGGAGATAATTTCTTCAAGCATCTTTTCAATTTTGGATGTAGGAAAGCCTTGAAAAGATTGTTGCTGAAAATTTTGTTGCCCAGATTGAAAATTTGGTCTTGCCCCCATAGATGGTCCTTGATCCTGATTATTTCTGTAAGAGAAATTTGGGTGATTTTTCCATCCAGGGTTGTAAGTATTTGAGTATTAGTTGTTCTGTCTTTGATTGAAACCCATGATTGCATCGCATTGCTCCAATTGATTAATTTGTGCAGTGATAGTTCCCAATGGACATGAGTTATTTGAATGTTCTGAACTCCCACATACTTCACAAGATATAGCAATGGCATTTACCATATTTGAACTAGTCCTCATATTCTCAAATTTTTTTGTAAGAGCATCAAGTTTTGCTACCAATAAAGTCACTGCATCAACATCAAACTTTCCTGATGCTTTTGTTATTGGGTTTATTGAAGGATGACCACCACTTCTTTAATTTGTCCATTGATGATGATTTTGTGCTACACTCTCTATGATTTCCTCAGCTTCATCCAAATTTTTATTCATGAGTGCCCCTCCAGCAGCTGTATCAAGTGACACTTTGGTATGATAATTAATACCATTATAGAAAGTATGCAACACTAACCATCTTTCCAAACCGTGGTGAGGGCAATGTCTGAGTATACTATTGTATCTATCCCAAGCTTCAAATAAAGATTCTGAGTTAGCTTGTTTGAAACTTGTAATCAAATTCCTCATATGAGCAGTTTTACTTGGGGGATATAATTTATCAAAGAATTGTTGCTCACATTGTTCCCAGGTGGTGATACTGTTGGGAGCCAAAGAATTCAACCATTGCTTGGCCCTATCTCTCAAAGAAAACCCAAATAATAATAACCGCACTACTTCTGAAGGAACACTATTCATTTTCATTGTCCCACATATTTCATAAAAGATCTCTAAGTGTTGATTAGGGTCTTCATGTGGTCCTCCACCAAATTGATTTTGCTGCACCATGGAAATAATTGCAGGTTTGATCTCAAAATTATTTGCCTCCACTGAGGGTCTTGAAATACTAGATCCAAAACCCCTAGCATAAGGTGTTGCATAATCCTTTAGTAGTCTATTAGTCATGTTCAAATGCTCTTGTTCTTCAATTTGTCTCTGCAGAAATCTTCTTCTATGAAATGTTCTATCAATTTCAGGGTCAAGAGGAAAAAAACTCTCCTGCAAAGTAAGATCTTCGCATACACAAGAACAAGATTGCAATAGAAACTAAATCAAACAAAGAAATTAAAAACAGAGAAAGGTAAGAAAATTGCTACAAAAGAATTTCCAAGAAGTTAGAAAGTATACAGGAAAATGAAAACAGAAAACTAGAGATTAGTTACAAATATGCAAATGAAAAGAAATAGAAATGTTATGTTTAATCTAACTCAATTGATAATCTCCAATGTTATAGCGCAGTCCTCGGCAACGACGCCAAAAACTTGTTACGTTCCGCAAGTGTACGGAAATGTCGCAAGTAATATAAAAGATTATCGTATCCACAGGGACTGGAATAAGCACTAGAAATATCTCAAAGCGAATTAGCTAAACAACTAATGAATTGGTTTCAAATGCTAAGGATGAAAAAAAAATCTAATATGAAATATTAACAAACAAGAGTTTGGGGTTTGAGTTATGATAAAGGGAGGTTCTAGGAGTTTTGGTTTCTTTGTAAGATCTCTTTAATGTATATGGTTTACCAATTCTTATTTCTCAATTGTCTAATATTTGTAGAAGGTTGTCGGTTCTCTCTTGCAATAGATAACCGGCTTAGGACTGAAAAATATACCTAAATGTGATCAATTAGATATGAACCTACGTTATCCATACACAGGATTACACTTATTACTATGCTTCCCTCGGATATCAACATAGAAGTTCATAGCTTCTTAACCCATTAAGATACAAGGATTGAATCATAAAATCTATTCTACCCTGTTGAATATTCTCATTTCCCCTTCAAGGTTATCCCTCAAACGTCCTTACACGGGCTTGCACCTGTCACGTGGATCCCTCAGAAAATCGAGTGAGAGTTAATCTCTACAAAATCCATAAGATATCCAAACAATCAATCAAGAATGAGAATTAAGCCCTAATCACAATTAATCATTCAAGATCCAATCGATACAGACTAGGCAACATCATAGAAACAAAGAAATGGCAAATCCACAAGAGTTTACATCAATTTATCTCACAAATACTCCCTCCATCCTAGAACAACAAGATCTACTCCATAAAACGAAGAAAGAAAACCAAAGATAAGAAGATTACAAGCATTTCTTCAATCCCAATCCAAGAAGAGGAGAGAAAGAAAACTTATCTACAATATAGTTCCATCTTCGGATCCAATCCTCACTCCCGGAGTCGAATTCACCAAGATCTCCCTTTAGATCGCCCAAAAATCCTCCCAAGAATGGGAGGAATCCACCAAATCTTGCTTTCTCCCAAAGGGGAGAAGATCTCATTTCAAATCTTCAAAGAGGCTTTAAATAGAGGAGGCTTTCGGGCGCCACATGGCCCCGAGGCATGGCCGTGTGAGGTTCACACGGCCAGAGCCTTTCCCCTCTCTGCCATCCATACACGGCCGTGTGGTGTACACGGCCGTGGACAACTCCTATCAAGACCTCCAAGCACAGCCGTGTAGATCCACACGGCTTGGACTGCCCCAGCTTCTGGAAACCTGGCACGGTCGTGTGGTGCACACGGCCGGAACACTTTTTAGCGCTGGGAACCCTGCACGGCCGTGTGATGCACATGGCCAAGGCCTTCTTGGTCTCTGGAAACCTTACACGGCCATGTAAGGATTGAACTCTGATTTACTTCAAAAATTGGCACGGCCGTGTGAGGTTCACACGGCCAGGCCAAGTTCCTTGTCTATTTCTCCTGGTTGACCACACGGCCAGAGCTCTCCACCCAGGCAGGGCCGTGTGTGGCACACGGCCAAGTGCTTTCTCCAATGCTTAGCTCATAAGTTTGTCCAAAAATGTAGAATCTTCACCAAATTCGACTCCTGTGTACAAAAAATGCACAAAAAGCATATCTCCGAACAAAAACAGTAAATATGCTAAAAGAAAAGCTGGAAGTATAAAAATGCATAGATCAAACAAGCTCAAAGTATGTAAATGTGCGTCAAAACATGTATAAAAGTATATAAAATCTACGCACATCAATACCCCGAAAGACCGATCCCTCGGCCCGCTGTGCCTCCTCGCGAGTAACAGCATACACTCGTCCTACTTCCGGGCATGATGGTGATACTCCCACAGTGGTCTGAAACGGTGCTAGTGGAGTAGTAGCGAACTGCTGAGGCTGGTGAGTGGTAGCATACTGCTGAGGTTGTATCACTGGACAAGAGCTAGGTGGTGTCATAAAGTTCTACGGTGTCGGATATGTCTGATGCGAAGAAACAGCAGTGGCATACTGCATAGCAACTGGTACTGCAGGGTGCTCCTGACCCTGAATGTGATATACCTGTGCCTGAGGAGGTGGCATACGCTGCTAATAAGAAGCACTCTGTGTCCTCTGTGATCCCTTCGACTGTCGAGTTTGAGTAGTACGACTTCCCTGTGGAGTACTCTTAGCCGCCTCCATCTGTGCCTTTAGTGTGCAGTCATGACTCACATGACCCGGGAGCTTACAGTAATAGCATACGTCTTGGCCCAATGGACAATTAGGTCTAGCATGCCCCTCAGTACCACACCTGTAACATCTAAGCTCACTAGAAGAATCCTTCTGAGAAGATCTAGATGAACCAGCTAATGATCGTCCTGTCTTCGATGATCAATAAGACTCCCCTGAAGTAGTCTGGGATCCCTGCCATTTCTTCCGCTTTTTCTGACCTTTGTTCTGTTATTTCTGATTTGGAGTTGTACCCTGAGCCTTCTATTTATCTTTTCTCCGCTCCTAGGAAACTTGCTGCTGTGTCATCTCAATCATCAATGCTCTATCTAATGCCTCCCGATAAGTGCTAGGAGTAAAACCAGACATCCTGATATGAATATAAGCCTCAAGGCCCTGGGTAAACTGGTCTAACCGATCGCGATCCTGAGCAACCAGCTGCGGACAGTACTCAGCTAATCGGTTAAACTCTGCATCATACTCCATCACAGATCTATCTCCCTGCTTCAGATTTAAGAATTCCTGTCGACGGGCCATACGATAAGGAGCTGGAAAATACTGTCTCTCAAAAGCATCTCGGAATAAAGTCCAGGTAATACTCTGACCCCCAAAAAGTGACTTCTGCATCTTCCATTAAGTAACAGCCTGGTCTCAGAGGTGGTACGCAGCTAGTTCGGCTTTTTCTTCCTCGGTACACGACAAATACTCGAAGGTATCCTCCACATTTCCCAACCAAGAATGAGCAACACTGGGGTCGGGAACTCCATAGAATAAAGTAAATCGTTCCATTACCGATCGGGCCAATAACGGGATCCGAGCTCTATCCTTCGTCTAAGAAGTAGCAGCAGGAGTGGGGACTACAGGTGGTAATGTGGGAGGAACCAACTGAGGCTGAAAACCTGGATCTCTCATGGAAACTTGAGGAGTCTGCCCACGACTATCAATCTCAACCTCTATAGGATCCCTAACAGAATCCGCCTTGTGCTCCACTGGCTCAGACTCTACTGACTCAATAGGTTGCTTTCGTGGTCGCCCCGGACCACAACGCTGACGAGGGGTCGTATCTCCGCGCTTCATTCCTGATATGAACAACATGGTAAGACTACAATAGTATAATATAATAGTAAATTAACTTACATCCTATCGCTTGGAGATATCCTGCCGCTGCCTGGTCCCAATATCCAAATAGTCATATCGGAAAATACGAATCCCAAGTGTAAACCTAGCAAAAACTCTTAAAACTTGAAAAACCTCGTAAACTTTGAAAAATCCAAAAGCCCGAAAACAATAGGCATCGCAAACCTCGCAAATCCAAAACACGAAAAATATGCCTCATAAAACCTCGACTCTGATACCAATAAATTGTCATGCCCCGGATGAGTCTCTACTGAAAAATTTCGACTGCATCTCCCCTGTACTGGTGACAATCTGAATCTCACATACATGCAAAATACATCAGCCACATGCGGTTGGAATATATACACAAAAGTAACAACAACCACGTAGTTAATATTCACAGCCTACCCGACTGGATAAAAGAAATGGAAAACAATCACGCAGTTAATATTCAGTCCACACGGTTGTATCAAAAGCACGACGGAAAACGAAGGGGAATCCACAAATGCAAAGTCCACAAAGACATCACAGATACAAGTCCACGATACAAGTATCAAAACATAGTCAGTTCTCACAACTCTAAATCCAACGAGTATGAAATGCAAATAGTAAGAAACTAAAACCGATAACAAGTCCTCGGATATGATGTGGGAAGTGGAACCGGATGGCAGTATACTCCAAGCAACTCCATATCATCTACCTATTACCTGAAATCAAAACAGTATAGATGGGGTGGTGAGTACAAGGAACTCAGTGGGTAAAGACAGAGTAAAGCATGGTAAATATGACGATATAGGAATCAAGGAATACAGTCTCCATAATAAGAATAAAATCATGCTATCGAAATATAACACATCAAGCCACATCTAATACAACAACCATACATAAACATACCTGCCACAATGAATGCACATGCTCGACCAGAAACAATACCACGATACCATAATCAGTAAACTCACCGGAACAGCAACAGATCTACTCAAGACACCTGTGCAAATATAGATATGGCTGCATATACATGTAAAATAAATGACATGTATGCAGTATGACATCCAAATGCAGCATACATAGCTCAAACAAATACAATAGCACACAATCACATGCAACTAATATCTACTAGGCATGTATGCAAAAATATCTCCCCAGATGCACCGCGCATCATATGTAAATGTGCATGCATGCACCATGGTCACCCCCGCCACCTCTCTAGACACCACGACCCTTGTATGGCTGAGAAGCTTGGGTCCGTGACAAACCGTACTAGCCTCCAGTACATGCACCGCTATAGGCGGCCGAAGCGGACGGTCAGCTAAGTAGTTATATTGTTGGTGCAACATCTCTCAGGTCAATGTTGACCTGGTTGACCAAGCTGAGTCTTGGTTTGAGTTTAGATGTTTGACAATAAGAAATTGATTGAAGAAGAGTCAAGTAGGTCAAGGTTGACCGGATACTTGACTGGGAAGTCCTAACTGGGATGTTAGGTAGAATGAAAGTCCTGGTGAGTGAAGCCAGGTGAAAGCCCTAGTGAGTGAAGCTAGGCAGATGGAAAACCCTAGTGAGTGAAGCTAGGTGAAAGCCCTAGTGAGTGAAGCTAGGCAGATGGAAAACCCTAGTGAGTGAAGCTAGGTGAAAGTCCTGGTGAGTGAAACCAGGCAAGGGAAAATCCAGATGGATCAAGGATGATCGGACATCTGGTGTTGAGAAGTCCAAGTAGGTCAAAGGATTGACTGGATACTTGGCACGAGGAAATACAGATAGGTCAAAGGGATTGACCAGACATCTGATGGAAGTCCAAGTAGGTCAAAGGGAGTGACCAGATACTTGGCATGAATAGAAAAGTCCAAGTGGGTCAAAGGGATTGACCAGACACTTGGTGGGAAGTCCTAGCAGGTCAAAGGAGTGACCAGATGCTAGGCATGGTGTACCAACAGGTCAAGGTTGACCGGGTGTTGGTTTGGTAGGCTTGGGACTTGGTTTTGGGCAAAAACCAAGTACTGGATCGATCAGTGGATCGATCCAGGAGCTGGATCGATCAGTGGATCGATCCAAGCCTTTCCTAGCGAACAGAGAGCCTCTGGATCGATCCGTGGATCGATCCAGATGTCCCAATCGATCGGTGGATCGATTGGGACGCGGCTGCTTCGCGCGATAAGCGCTGGATCGATCCATGGATCGATCCAGGCGTTTTTCCCAGAGCACAGAGGCGCTCTGGATCGATCCGTGGATCGATCCAAAGCCTCCCCGATCGATTGGGAACATTCGAATCGATCGGGATCCGACCGTTGGCGTCGATAAAGGCCGCAGGCGCATGATTCCTTCGGTATCGCTTCTCCGATTCACTCCAGATCTCTCGCCAGCTCCTCCACAGCACTCACAAAGCTCAGATCGCCAGTTCTTGAAGGATCTTGGAAGTTCTCCAAGTCAAGAGGCGGATCAAAGCCAAGAAGAGAAGCTAGGGTTAGGGTTTATACTCATTGTAAGCTTGTAAGCTTGTATTTCTTGTATCCTTTCCCTCTCTTCTTGTATTGAGTCTTGTAGGGCTTCTCCGCCCTTGGTAGTTACCATAAAGGAGAGTTTTATTTAGTGGAGGGTGTGTGTGTTGGTGTGGATCCTTGGATTAGTCACCTCTTGTGAGGTGGATACCAAGTAAACCAACCGTGTTAGCGTTGTGTGATTGTTTCTTTGTATTTCCGCTGCACATCTTTGAAGAAACAAGCAACGCCGAGCAACGAGCGAACGCGACGAGCTATTCACCCCCCTCTAGCTACTTTTGGTCCTAACAAGTGGTATCAGAGCGAGACCGCTCTTCACCGGAATCATTGCCGGAAGGGTCAAGCATAACAAGAAAAGCTAGAGGGTGAAGAAGTTGAAGCAAATTCATCAAAAGTCAAAGATTTCAAGAAGCTCAACTTCAAGATGTAATTCCAAGATGGACTTGGATTTGACACAAGGGTGGCTCCACCATACACTTCCACGAGCTTCGATTCTTGGAAATCAAGAATCGAAAACTTTCTTATGATGGAGATAGAGAAATGGTTTGCTCTAATGGAAGGATTTGAAGCTCCAACAAACTCCAAGGGCAAGCTTCTCAAGAAAAGCAAATGGAGCTCGGAGCAAGTCCAAAGGTGCGATGCAAATGACAAAGTGACCAAGCTTTTGGTCAATTTACTGCCAAGCACCATCCTTTGCAAAATTGGAGAATTTGAAGATGCAAAGGAATTATGGAGCAAATTGGCCAAGCTTCATGAAAAGATACCCTCCACTGTACAAGAGCAAGAAGTATCCAGAGAGGGTGACTCTTTGGAGCAAGACCAAGAGGAGGACTCCGAGGTTGAGAGATGCTCAACCTCCGAAGAAGAGGAAATCCAAGAAGCTTCATCCTCAAGGGAATGCAACGAAGGGAACAAGGAGGGAGCATACTCCTTGTTTCATATTCAAGATGGTGAAGCCTCCACCTCTAGGATTGAGGGGGAGCAATCCTTGGTGACACCGGATCAAGAAGAAGGAGAAGCTTCTACATCTGGGTCAAGAGACAAAGAAGAGGAAGCTTCTACCTCCGGATCCAAAGAAAATGCCACCCCTACAAGCAAAGGTATAAATATTTCAATTAATAATAAAAATCATATTATATGTTTTGAGTGTAGGGAACATGGGCATTACAAGAGCAAGTGCCCTAAATTGGCCAAGAAAAAGGGCCAAGTGGCACAAAAAGGCAAGGTGAAGCCCAAGGAGATCATCCCCAACACAAAGAAGAGCAAGGAGCATATTATATGCTTCTCTTGCAATCAAAAGGGGCATTACCGAAGTCAATGCCCCAAGGGGAAGAAGGTGGTCAAGGCTCAAGGAGGCACTAGTCAAGGGGGAGCCTCCAAGGTAAAGAAGAAGGTATCTTTTATTGAGCCTACCCCTTTACATTATGGTAAAAAGCATGATAGTTCTAATTTTTATCATTTTAATGCGATTTACCATAAGAATAGGAAGCATGAGGGCTTTAAGGAAAAGCATGTGGCTCTACATGCCAAAACTACCCAACCTAAGGTTAGGAAGGTAGATGGACACTTGGGCAAGAACACTAAGGATAATAGATACAAGCCCAAAAACAAAAATGCTCATGGGTGTAATGAAAAATCAAAATCTAAGGATTTAATGATAGAAAATCAAGTCTTGAGATCAAGACTTGATAAAATGGAAAAGACCCTAAAAAGGATGGAAAATATCCTAAAAGGGCAAAATGAGCATAACCTAGGTTTAGGGGTACAAAAGCCATCCAATGGCCATAGAGGTTTGGGATACAAACCCAAAGCAAAAAGGGATGTGCCTAGTTATCATAGGGTTCCATATAGCTATGGAACAAACCCTAAGTCTAGAGGTCAAGTCAAAGATACAAGGGAAGATATCCCTAGAAGTATCTTTGCAACCAAAGTGACTAAGACTTCTAAGAAGTCTAAGAAAGTCACTAACAAGGTCACAAGGGAGGCTATCCCTAGAGTTGACCTAGAAAATGTGACCAAGGCTTCTAAGAAGCCCAACAAGGTCACTAGGAAGGTATCTAGGGAAGTTATCCCTAGTGAGTACCTAGAGCATCCAAGGAGCACCAATAGGTGTTGGGTTCCTAGGAGCATTTTCTCTACCCCATAAATGGGTTAGAGAGTGTCAACTCCGATTAGAAGGGTAGTTAACCCAACTTTGAGGAAATTGACACTCAAGGAGCATTTTCAAGGTTTTGTTAACCTTTGAAAATGAAATGGAATTATTATTTACTCCTTGAAAGAGTAAAATGTGCCTAATGATGGAAGAATTGATTTTAATCTTAAACGGCACATATTGGGAAATTCATAAGAACTACCAAGTTGGGAGTGTGGTATGTTCTTAGGAAATTGAAGGCAATCCGGGCCTTATTTTAAAAGTGCTACTCTTGTGAAAAATGAAATATGCCAACATTTGAGGATATGCTTAATTTCGACTGGCACAAATTAATCAAGGGAATTAGAAATGTCAATTTAGGCTTTGGCATTTTCATGAAGCACTTTAGGGCAATCTAGGTTTAAGTTGTAAGTTTAGCTAAGATTTTAAGGATACTTAGATAGTTAATCTAGGTATATTTTAGTTATGCTAAATCTTGCCATGATTGTTTGCCCATCATATGCCATGACATCATGTCTATTTTTGCATTCATGTTTTATTATGAAAAATCCAAAAATATCATGTCATGACATTCATACATCATGTAGTTATAGGATATTTTCTTTTGAAAATTATTTCTTTTTGATGTATGCCATAACAGTAGCATGCATTAAGTTTAATTCCTTGTAATTAAGGACAAATGGCATTTAACAACACTTATTAACAAGTGACATCCTAGGTAGATGTCTAATATCTTTAAAATGCCTAGATAGATATGCATGATCCCTAGTTTAGGGCAAAACCAAAATCTACATCTCACAAAGACTATAAGGTGACTTGTATGTGCTTTAGTGCACATTAGATACAAGTGAGATGTTAGGATGATGAACAAAGCTCAAGATGTTGATTTAGTGCATTCTTTTGAGTTTTTAGGTTCATCAAAACACAATAGTTATGTGTTTTCCCATCATTGGGAAAGCTAATGTACAAGTCATGTGCATTATGCCCATGATGGGATATTGGTTTTGAAAATATTTTAAAAATGCTTTTGGAAAACCATGGTGAAGGCTATCTTTTGATAGTAATCACCATTGAATAGTTAGACACAAACTTGAAGAAAACGCTAAAGTTTTAGCAAGTTTTCAAGTTTGTGTCAATTTTTGAAAATATGATGTATTTTCGTAGAAAACTATT
Source organism: Zingiber officinale (assembly GCF_018446385.1). Taxonomy (NCBI): domain Eukaryota; kingdom Viridiplantae; phylum Streptophyta; class Magnoliopsida; order Zingiberales; family Zingiberaceae; genus Zingiber; species Zingiber officinale. The sequence goes on from NC_055991.1 coordinate 82,685,284, forward strand.
TTTCCATGAATAAGTATGCCCTAAATAATGTCTACACAAAATTTCATGATTTTTGGATTTTTGTAGAATTTTCTAGGGGTTTCTGAAGTTGACTGAAATGGAATTTCAGCAACTATCAGAGCTCCGATCGATCCATGGATCGATTGGAGTTCCTGAATCGATCCATGGATCGATTCAAACGGCAATTCCCGCGAGCAGAAGCTCGCTGGATCGATCAGCCGATCGATCCAGGTAGTCTGAATCGATCAGTGGATCGATTCAGAAAGGTTCAATCGATTGGAACCCAACTCCAATCGATCCAAGTTGCTGATTTTGGCTGGGAAGGCCTGATTTCAGCATCTTTGAACCCCTTTGAGTCTAGGTAACCATTCCAAACCCCCCCAAAATACATTTGTATACATACAAGGGTGTTTTCATGTGAAAACAAGGATGGATTGGTTAAGGAAGGCTTTATTGAAGTTTAGGTTGAGGTTTGTTTCAAATTTTGAGTATTTGAACCTCAAAACTTCTAAATTTGGGTTTCCTAAAGGTTTAGGGATTCCAAGTCATTGTTGGTGCAATGACAGAAGTTACCACCATGTCTTTAGGGGGAGGGACTCTTTAAAGACATGAAAAATTATTTTTCATAAACCTTGGAAGGTGGTTAACCTTCTTTAAAGAAAATGCTCATGTATGAGTTTTTGAACTTGAAATGGGGAGTGGATATCCTCATTATTTCAAGTGGGAACTCAAGTGGTTAGAAAATGCTCAAGGTTGGGTATTTGTCTAAATTGAGGGAGAAGTTAAGGATAAATGAAGGGTATGGGACCTTCATTATCGTGTTGATCACAACAAGTGATGTTGTGAACAACGAGGAGCAACTCTTCAGGGGGAGAGTCGTCAACAAATGGATTTGTTGATGTGTACCCAAAATTGGGGCATGGGTTGATGTGTGCCCAAAGATGGGTTGATGTGTGCCCAAAGATGGGTTGATGTGTGCCCAAAGATGGGTTGATGTGTGCCAATAGGGGGAGAATGAAAGAACCTGTGAATGGGTGTAAGTTAGGCTTTCATTACCTAGAGGGAGTGTGCCCTCTTAGGAGGAGAATGAAGAGCTTAATTTATGTGTTCATTACCTAGTGGCATGAAGATTGAGGCTATAGGATTAGCCTAACTTACATGTGGTATTGTAAGTGTTATTGTGGTATTGTCAAACATCAAAAAGGGGGAGATTGTTGGTGCAACATCCCTCAGGTCAAGGTTGACCTGGTTGACCAAGCTGAGTCTTGGTTTGAGTTTAGATGTTTGACAATAAGAAATTGATTGAAGAAGAGTCAAGTAGGTCAAGGTTGACCGGATACTTGACTGGGAAGTCCTAACTGGGATGTTAGGTAGAATGAAAGTCCTGGTGAGTGAAGCCAGGTGAAAGCCCTAGTGAGTGAAGCTAGGCAGATGGAAAACCCTAGTGAGTGAAGCTAGGTGAAAGCCCTAGTGAGTGAAGCTAGGCAGATGGAAAACCCTAGTGAGTGAAGCTAGGTGAAAGTCCCGGTGAGTGAAACCAGGCAAGGAAAAATCCGGATGGATCAAGGATGATCGGACATCTGGTGTTGGGAAGTCCAAGTAGGTCAAAGGATTGACTGGATACTTGGCACGAGGAAATACAGATAGGTCAAAGGGATTGACCAGACATCTGATGGAAGTCCAAGTAGGTCAAAGGGAGTGATCAGATACTTGGCATGAATAGAAAAGTCCAAGTGGGTCAAAGGGATTGACCAGACACTTGGTGGGAAGTCCTAGCAGTCAAAGGAGTGACCAGATGCTAGGCATGGTGTACCAACAGGTCAAGGTTGACCGGGTGTTGGTTTGGTAGGCTTGGGACTTGGTTTTGGGCAAAAACCAAGTACTGGATCGATCAGTGGATCGATCCAGGAGCTAGATCGATCAGTGGATCGATCCAAGCCTTTCCTAGCGAACAGAGAGCCTCTGGATCGATCAGTGGATCGATTGGGACGCGGCTGCTTTGCGCGATAAGCGCTGGATCGATCCATGGATCGATCCAGGCGTTTTTCCCAAAGCACAGAGGCGCTCTGGATCGATCCGTGGATCGATCCAAAGCCTCCCCGATCGATTGGGAACATTCGAATCGATCGGGATCCGACCGTTGGCGTCGATAAAGGCCGCAGGCGCATGATTCCTTCGGCATCGCTTCTCCGATTCACTCCAGATCTCTCGCCAGCTCCTCCACAGCACTCACAAAGCTCAGATCGCCAGTTCTTGAAGGATCTTGGAAGTTCTCCAAGTCAAGAGGCGGATCAAAGCCAAGAAGAGAAGCTAGGGTTAGGGTTTATACTCATTGTAAGCTTGTAAGCTTGTATTTCTTGTATCCTTTCCCTCTCTTCTTGTATTGAGTCTTGTAGGGCTTCTCCGCCCTTGGTAGTTACCATAAAGGAGAGTTTTATTTAGTGGAGGGTGCGTGTGTTGGTGTGAATCCTTGGATTAGTCACCTCTTGTGAGGTGGATACCAAATAAACCAACCGTGTTAGCGTTGTGTGATTGTTTCTTTGTATTTCCGCTGCACATCTTTGAAGAAACAAGCAACGCCGAGCAACGAGCGAACGCGACGAGCTATTCACCCCCCCCCCCCTCTAGCTACTTTTGGTCCTAACATATATAACTACATAGCTAAGGGTCTCTGACCACTCACAACTCAAGCTCTCTGACTACTGTACCCTCAAGACCCACTACTCCAGAGTGGTCGAGGCTGACAGAGTATAAACACCGAACGGCTAAGCAAGCGCGACAGGACTAGCTCAACTCCTAGCTACCACTCTCCAACAGTGGCCGAATGGGCAACTATAAACAATTGCCGACCCTCTCACCACAAAGGAGACAATAGTCGTCAGTATGCAATGAATGATGACATGATGTGAATAGTCACAATATAGATGCTATCAACAATCATGCACCCCAAAAACACCCCCAAAAACCACCACAAACATATATACATACTCCAACATACAACATGGTCAATCCACTATGCAACTCCAATAACACATACCCACCACGTGTACACTCAACATCAATATGCATGTTAAGCACGCTAACCGTACAAACCGGACATCTCTATGATACAAACTCTACATATGCATATGTATAGAGTTCTGATATCAAGGGTGAGACTGTATCGAAGTATACTAGATCATATCAAAGATCAAGACATAAAGTGATAAGCAGGAACGAAACAAATATACAGATTTAAGGTAATGCAAACTAAACATCCAAATCTAACCATGCTTTAAAGTTCAAAGAACTAAATAGGAGATAGGAAGAAATACTCGCCTCGATATATCCCGTATCTACAGAATCACCCACGTCACGCGGCTCGTCCAGATCAAGGTCCTGTATCACATATTCAATCTATGTAATATATATATATATATATATACTACGCATAATTGAATCACCTTTAAATAAATAACCAACTCTAAAGTAATAGCCAACCGTGGTTATCTAGAATAATGCAACCTTAAACATACCATAATCAACTAGACTAGGTTCGAATATAATTCACCTTTCAATTATTCCCTAACCAAAGGTTTTAGTCCACCACATCTAATATGATTTTAAATCATAGTAATCTAGTGTCAACATGGATTTAGAATCACAACTATTCACTACTATTAATCCAAGCAAGAATAAAATTCTACACCCATTAAACAACCTAATTTAGCCACGTACGAATGAAATCAACAGAAATACCCTTACTGTACATCACTTACCTTGAGAGGTAGCAGTGGATGAAAAACCTACAGCCCTCACCAGAATCCTGCCGACAGCTACCAAGTTCCTTACTCCTCTTCTTTCCAAAATCTAAACAGGAGCTAATTGTAGATCAATGAATTTGCTGAAATCCTTATCACACAGAACCTTACTCACCTGAATTGATTCCCAAATCTCCCAGCCAAAACCCCAATCAGCTGCAAGGAGGAGGAAGATCGAGACCTACTCAGGCGAGATACCTCCCCAGGTTGATCCGACACCTTCCTTTAATCCAGAACAGAAAGGAGATCGAGGTGAAAACCCTAAAAACCACAATCTTGAATCCACAAAATCTTTCCCATCGACGCTTACCTCAATCGTCGCCTACAGACGGCGTCGTCTGATCCGCTCCGACGAGTGATGACACGAGTCGCCTTCCTTCGAACGGATCAAGGAGGAAGGACAGAGGAACTTGATCGATCGGGAATGATGCGAGCCAAACCCCTCGCGTGCCCTAGACGGTGGATCACCGTTGCACGCGCTGAAGAAATGGCTGAAGAGGTGGTCTCTCCTCCGGGGATGGCCGGCACCGTCATGATCCGGCGCTCTTCCTCCGACGATTCGGCGAGAACGGGATCGTCGGGGAAGAGTCCTCTGTCGGTATCGGGTTCGTCCGCGCGAGAGAGAAAGAGAGGAAGGGAAAGAAGTCGGGTCGGGTTCTAGGATTCGGGTGAGAAATAAAGCCCTATTAATAGAACTCACTTAGGGTTAAGGAAATTAAACCCTAAGTAACTCCTCAATTAAACTCTCACAACGCGTATTTCTAAACAAACCTCTACTCACATCTCCGCAAAATTAGTCATACAACCTCCGTAAAAATCCAGAATAATTTCTAAAAATTTCTAAAATTTTCATAAGGTTATTTCATGATAACCCTAAAAATAAATTCGCATATCTTACACCTGGACTTCTGACTGTCACGTCTCCTGAACTTTTGACTGTCACATCCCTTGACTTTTGATTGTCACTCTTGGACTTCTGACTATCACATCCTCTTGATTAAAGTCTACCACTATACACCATATCAACTACTAATATTTATATTTGATATATCATTATCGAATGAGTCTTTTTGTCCTCATTGCGCCTTACCGATGTATCGTGTTGGGGGCAACGAACTTACAATATCTTATATGGTGAACCCAATTGACCTAACTCCAATAACATTCACGATATTAGAGAAGTTTATTAGTAGAATGTTGTGAAAGACATTTTTACATGTGTTCAATGACCAAAAAAAAAAAATGTAAAGAAATAAATTGATCTATTACAACAAAACTACAAGGTTTGGTTCGATACATTGAGGGTATTCGAACCGGATCCTGAGCCATCCGAACCGGACAACTGAGAGAAGAGTCCGCCAAGGCGATCCCACACCTCGTCCGGCGTTGGGAAGCCCGCCACGCCGGACGCCGTGCTCAGCCACCGGGCGTGGAACCCTCGGTACGCCGGGACCACCATCTCCCTTACCCTCTCCCTGGTCTCCTCCCTCACTGCGGCGTCCACCACGGCCCACCCCGCCTGCGCCGCCAAGGCCTCCTCCAGCGCCGCCCTGTAACCCCGCATCCGCTCCCTGGCCTCCGCCGCCGAGGAGACCTCCGTCGCTGGCACCATCGCTGCGAGGGGACCCCACGCTACGCGCTCGTACCGGGCCAGATGATGCCTCGCCTTAGCGGCGTGCCGTGCCGACCAGTCGTTCCCCAGGAGCCCCCGCAGAGCGCAAGAGCCGACCTTGTTCACGACATACTGGAGGTTGTTCGCCATGAAAAGGTGCGAAAGGGCGGCGTCGTGGTACGCATCGGCTTTTCCGTCAAGCTTCAAAAGCAGCGTCTCGATCAGCCGCGCGACCAGAACCAGCGGCGGTGAAGTGGCGGAAACAGAATGCGGCGGCGGCGACGGTTGCCACGAGTCGAAGATCTCCTCGGCTGAGGGATGGTAGTCGGCGAGCAGTGCGAGGTAGTTCATTGCGTACCGGTTCATCGGGTGGACGCTGCCACCTGGGACCGGCGACTGTGAGGGCTCCTTAACGATCGCCGACTCGAAGTCCGCCAGTCCGATCCGCGCGGCCTCCGTGAGCTTGGCGAGGGAGGCCACCACCTGCGTCCGCACGGAAGCGGTGGACTCGAAGGAGAAGACGAGCCCAACCTCCGGCCAAAGCTCCGCCAACACGTCGTGCATGTCCAACATCCGGAAGAGCTTATCGTGGGAGCGCTTAATCGAACGGGCCACTAACTCCGGAAAGGCAAAGAACTGGACGGCATCTCCGGTGATATTGGAGAAGACGGCCTCCCGGACGACGTCTGAGTCGGCGAAGACTTCGTCAACGAGGACGCGTTCGCCGTGGAACAGAGTGCGGACGGTGACCCGCGCGGCGGCGAGCCAAGATCGGATTTTGAGCTCGAGCGCGGGCCAATCCATCTTGTAGCTTTGCAATCGAAGCTCAAATCCGAGACGAGCGAGTCCGTCGTCGACGATGGACTTGCGGAAAGTGCGGTAGATACTGACACACTCCTTGCCGTAGCCGGCGAAGACCATGGCGCCAGCGATGGCCCGGAGGTTGTCGACAGTGGTGGAATCTCCTACGGCGGTCGCAGTGGTCTCGTCATCATCCCAAGGATCGATGTCGGAGACGCTGGAGCGGACGGAGACGGACTCCGGGTCGAGGAGGTCGCGGTTGGCGGCGAGGATTTGGTAAAACTCCTTCTCGAGGCGGCGCATGGCGGCCTGCATCAGGGTCTGCGCGAGGGCGAGGGAGGGGTGAGAGAGGCCGGAGGGCTCGCCGGCGGCGGCGACGTCTAGCATGAGGCGCTGCAGGGCGGAGACGTGGGCCACGAAGCGGCGGGCCTCGATGCGGTCCTCGTAGAACAAAGACGTGATCTTGGCGTAAGCAGAGGAATTTGGGTCCCATTTCACCACCACCGCTTCCGCGCTCGCCACCTCCGCCTCCAATCTCAACACCGCCTCCGGCGACGACGACGTCGAAGAAGAAGCATCGCCGGCTTCTGCGTCGCCGGAATGGCGTCGGCAGCCATCAAAGAACCGTCTCAGTCCTTTCCTCGTCATCGTCTTCTATTGAAATCGTCAACTTATTTAATAAGTGAGATTCGATCGATCGTGTGATGCGTCTTTATAGAAATATCGAGGAAGGACAGTACGGAATTTCGTCACGAGGGGAGCGCGATCGAAGTGGATAAGAGGATGCCCCGAATAATGATCTGGATCCATGGCACAAAATGTCAACGATGATGTCAGGTAGTTGACTTTAGATCAAATTTACAAAAAGATCCGACATAAACTAAAAATTCCATAGAAAAGCCGTTAAATTCAAAGGATAACTTATAATCAATAATCAAATTGATATTTGGTAAAAAGTTTGACTTGTTTTTAAATTATTTATTTGTTTGAAAAATTTACCAATTTATATATATATATATATATATATATATATATATATATATATATATATATATATATATATATATATATATATATATATATTAGGAGAATTTACATTTTTTCCTTTGAAGATTTACATTTTTTAAAAAGATCCCTCAGTTTTAAAAATTATTATTAGGTGAATTTCAAAACAAATAAAAAGGGAGAGAAAATTTTGTAGCAAAAAACTATAATTTATTATCTTTTTTTTTCACATACAACATCAATATATATGTATTTATAAACTAATAATCTTTTATTTAAGATAAACTCTTATCAAACTATTTTATGCCCATTAATTTGTTAAAGCTATTTTTAAATTTATTTCTAGGCATGGAAGAAATTAAAGAGAAGTGATAAACATTGTGGAAAAAAAAAAAAAAAAGATGAATATGCTCATCCCAGCGCCTCCATCAATCCGTCCCAAGGTCAACACGGAGGAGGTAAATCACGAGCGACTATTAGCATTTGGAATAGTGACTAGCACATAAGGGAGGTATTTACCTCGGCTTTGCCGAGATTCGAACCACAGACTTCATTGTGCAAAATAATAATCCCAGTTAGCCTCATTGACTATCTCTGGGGTGACCGATCGGGTCCCACGGAAATTTTTCCACCGACCACTAGGGTAAATCGGGAAGCGCATGTGACGGCCAGCGCAGAAGCCTAGTATCTTTTGATTACGCCCTCCATTTGGAGAAAAAATTCCTACAAATATATTATAGCTGGGGTTCGAACCGTGAATACTTAGGAGATAATTTGGATATTCTATCATGGCACCATGACCCCGAGGACAAAGAGAAGTGATAAACATGAACTAATAGAAAAACGATAAATTTCTCAAAACATTTCAAATAAATAATAATAACAATAGATTTGTCATCATATGGAAGTCAACTTCATTCCTTCAAGGTAGCCTCTTGAGCAGGACGAGTCTTCTTGAATGTTTATAGGGCATTTTGCCAAATGACTCACATGAGTTTCAAAATTTCTTAAAGGACGACCTATTATTTCATATTTATTTTTTCTCCAAAATATTCTTCTTATAAAAAATTCAAACAAAAAAATAATGATCCGCCGACCACATAGTACGGCCGATCGTTCGTCCCATATAGCCAGACCACAGCCACCAGGCAACCACATGACCAAGCCTCCAAGTCGATCATGCGACCAAGTAATTGTGCAGCGAGGCAATCAAGTCTGTCTGAATTGCCAGGGCTGTCATCCCCGCGGCCTCGCTGCCCAGGGTGGATTCTTTGCTCAGTCATGTAGGGATGTATATTTGATTAATTCAGTTAATTCGATCAACTTAATATTTGATTCTGTCCAAAAATTGAGTAGACGGACGTTGAGACGTGGCGCTCTTTGCTAATTCCGTGTAGACTCTGGATTGACGTGGACTCCGGTGAACTTGCAGTAAAATCGAGCCGGGGAGGGGATCCCGGCGACGACCCTCCGAAGCTTAAGTCAGGCAAGAAGAAACTGAAGAAGAATAAGATGGCAAAGAGCTACAGTAGATGATCATGCATATCTCCGTCGAAGTCTGGGGGTCCTTATATAGGATCCCGGGGAATGCATGCACGCTTCTCGAGATGTGCACGCTCTTCAAAGCATGCCTCAAAATGGACGTGTCAAAAAAGTGTGTCTGATGTCATACCGCAACCGTCCGAGCATATCTCCAACATGACAGTGGAAACTTCCATCGTACGATCTTCTGTCCAGTCTGGTCGCCGATCATGCTATCTGTCGGCGGCGCATGTCTCGAGAAGGATATCGCCAGCTATCTATTTTGTCCTCTTCTCTCTCGTCTATTACTAGGCCGAGCAGGTGAGCCGCTCGGTCGCATACTCGGACGAACGTGCAACCTTCGGTATCTCGGCCGAGCGGACTCGCCGGTCGGCGCATCGCTTCTTTTATATGAAACCCCCTGAGCATCGGAAACTCGTCCTGTGATCGAGTTGTCTTCGCGCCGACCTGGGCGCTATTAAGGCCGATCGGCTAGGTGACCTCCCGCTCGGCCAAAACATTGGTATGCCCATTTTGACTTTGACTTCCACGTGTCGTTGACCACTGTATGGCTGGACCCCCTCCTTCACCACCGGATCACGTGCCTCCCCCTCAAGTCTAGTCGAAGGAGGCTAAAAGTCCGACTGACTGGACTACTAGCCTAGTGGTGTAACGGCCGCTTGACCACTGAGGTGGGTGCTTCTCTGTTCGGGCACTATGATGGTGCCAGGCAACCGCTCGGCGGCCTACCTGCTAAGCCTTGAAAAGTTTTGCTTGCCGCTGATTACCTTGCCGACCCGAGGGCGATTAATGCTGACGTCTTCAGGATCTTTTCGGAATTTGTGCAAATCCCTGCTATTAAGGACGAGCACGCGCCCATGCCTGTGTAATGACATTCATTAAATGCCGCCCTTTAACCTATCGCCACGTGGCGCCACCGCCGTCATCGTACGGCGAGGGTGTCAGCTCCGCAGCGGTTTGAATTCGACGGCCGGATGTCAACTTCGATCCCGATGACCTGGATCGGACGGCTACGGTTGGATGAGCCCTATGTTTATAAAGCACAGGCGCCGACAACTATTCCATCGTTGCTGCTTCTGCGTGCTTCATCGGTTCCCTCGACCTCCAGTGCTCCGACGATCTTCCCCCTCCTTCTCCTAGGTTTACTTTTGTAAGCTCCCTGATCCTTTCTTGTTTTCGCGTTCTGCTTCCCCTCGCTTTCCTTAGCGTCGCCTCTCTCGTTATTTTTTCCGTCGATCTTTCCGACGAAGTCTCTGCGTTTTCACTTTCCAATCATGGCCAGTTTGTCCGCCCCCTCTCCTGGCCTTTGGTATCAATCCATGGAGAGTCGATTTGACTCGGGAGATGCCTTTAAACTGATCAATGCATATGACATCCCTGCTGACCACAAACTCACCCTGGCCGAGTCGTCCGACCGGCCTCATGACCCGCCGGCCGGCACGGTTACCTTCTTCCGCGACCAATTCGTAGGTGGCCTTAGGTTTCCGATCCACTCATTCATCATAGAAGTGTGCAACTACTTTCGCATCCCGCTCATGCCTAACTCCTTCAGGCTATTGTGCGGCATAGTTGTGCTCTTCCGAGTGCACAACATCCCCCTTAAGCCTCAGATTTTTCATTATTTTTACTATCCCAAGCAATTCGAGCTGGGCACCTTCTTGTTTCAAGCTCGGATCGGTTTAGTTTTCTTTGATAAAATGCCTACCTCCAACAAGTATTGGAAGGATCATTTCTTCTTTTAGAGTTTTCCCGAGCTGCCACCCTTCCGAACCCAATGGCAAACTTCGCTGCCACCTCCCCCCGACCTGAAAAGGTACAGGACCGAGCCCACTTTTCTACACGTGGATAACCTGCTGGCCGGGCTGAAGCTGGACATCCATAAGCTGCTGCCCGAAGGGATGATGTATCTATTCGGTTTAAGCCCGATCCAAACGCGGCTTCCGAACGACCCTGGTAAGAAATAACTTTCTCTCCTTTTCTTTGAGTCTAACTGATTTCTTTTCTCTTTCTTGCAGCCGAGACCATGATGAAATCGGTGGTGTTCGGCATGATGAAATGCAAGGTAGCTGAGATAGAGGCGGCTGCAGCGCAGGAGGCAGAGAGACTTGGCATCACCCCGATCAGCTCGCATGAAGGCGAGAGTGAAGAGGTGCAGACGGCGGGCGATGCGTCTGCCGCTCGGACGTCTGCCGCTCAGACGGTCACTACTGATGCAGCCGAGGAGACTGCTCCATCGACTACGCAACCGACCACTCGCCCCGAGGAAGCCGAGTCTACTGATGACGAACTCCCGTTGGTTGGGCGCAAACGCCACCGAACGGTCACACCAACCCGATCGGCCACCTCAGCTGTTCACGTGTCCGAGTAGATGGGCGATCCTCCTCCACTAGCTCCAGCGACTGTGGAAGCGCTGTCTTATGACTGGACCCTATCTCAAGGAAATTGGCCTTCTGACCCCATAGCTGCTCGGCCTCTCAGCTCGCTCCCTCCGGCTCCAAAGGTAATCAAGCGATCTCTTATTCGCTCTGAGCCGGTTGGACAATCTTCTGCCCCTTCCGCGTCCGCTTAGTCTACTCCCGGCCGGCGCAGGACTATCAAAGCCTTGCTCCACCTACCGACAGAGGAATATATGCAAGCGGCCGAACAGCCGACGAGCCCCGAACACTTAATAACCGTGCGGGGACCCCTTGCGAAAGTCTGGGAGGACGCCCGAGCGCGCGTGGGTATGATGCCCCCTGGGCTGCTCGGCAACAGCTATTTGCAACAAACCACCGGGGTAACTTTTATCACAAGCCTTTATTTCTTCTCCTCCGTTCGGTACTGACTATTTTTCTTTTAACCGGGTTGAAACATTGGGTGGAAAGTATAGTGGTATGCCACCGCTTAGTTTTCCTTGAAGAGGAGTTCAAAAAGCTCAAGGTTTCTGGTGGGGCTCCCCCTTCAAGGCCCTTCTTATGCTGAGCTGAAGGCTGACCTGGATAAGACTAATAAACTGCTAGAGGCCGAGCGGTACAAATCTTTGAGCTTGCAAACTATGGTGGACCGGCTCAAGACCCAGGTCAAAACATACGACAAGAAGATCACTTTGGCCACCAACAGGAAGAATCATGCCATCACCAACCTGGAGACGAAGAATGCTGAGGCCCGGGCGCTTGAGCACTACCGAGAAGAATGGCCGTTCGACGGAGGTGGCCGCTCTTCAGAGTGATCTGAAGACCTTTCAAGACGCACTGGAGGCCTCCCGAGTCGCCTTCAAAGAATATCAGGAGGTCAAACCTGGTCGAGTCACGGTCATGCAGCAGAATTACATCCGCTCGGAGAAATTTGTTGAAAAAGCTTGCGCTCGGCTCGTCCATGCGTTCGAGTTGACCATCTCCGCCACAGCTGACTATCTGAAGTCAAAGGGCCGACTTCCTGAAGATTTCACTATTCCCGTCCGCGATCATGCTGATCTTCTGACCACGATTCCGGACGAGATTTTTAATTATTTAGAGTGAAGCGTGGATGTGTATTGGCCGTTCAGCCTATTTCACTTTGAGTACTCGTCGTTCAGCTGATTTTGATCAATGAACCTTCTTTAGCTTTTCCTTGGCTGCTCGGCGAATGGCCGTGTGTATTCGAGTGAGCTGTCTGACTCATGCGAGTCTTTGCCTCCCGATCTTCGAGCTACCACTCGGCAGTCGAGTACAAGACCATCACTCTTCCATAAGTTCCATTAGGATTATGCTATGCCAAGGCTGAACCCTATGGTTGCCGCTCGGCGGTCTACGAGCCAGGGGTTTACAGTTGCCGGTTCGACTCTGGGGTTTAACGTCGCCGCTCAACGGTCTTTAGGCTGGGGGGTTTATAGTTGCCGGTCCGACTCTAGAGTTTACGTCACCGCTCGACGGTCTTCTGGTCGAGGGGGGGGGTTTATAGTCGTTGGTTCGACTCTAGAGTTTAACGTTGTCGCTCGATTGTCTTCAAGCCGGAGGGGGGTTTATAGTCGCCGGTTCGACTCTAGAATTTAACGTCGCCGGTCGATATTCTTCAGGCCGGGGGATTTATAGTCGCCGGTTCGACTCTAGAGTTTAACGTTGCCGCTCGACGGTCTTCAGGCCGGGGGGTTTATAGTCACCGGTTCGACTCTAGAGTTTAATGTCGCCGCTCGACGGTCTTCAGGCCTGGAGATTTATAGTCTCCGGTTCGACTCTAGAGTTTAACATCACCGCTCGACGGTCTTCATGGAGCCTAGCCGTTTGGCGTATTCTTTTCTTTTTGATATCATTCCTGTATTCAAAGGGAGCCAAGGAACGGAAAGTACATATAACGAATTACATGGGCACGCCTTTCATCCGACTCGGTATGGCTAGAGATGTTTAGTGCTCCATGGTCGTTCTAGCTGTCGTTCATCTTCATCTTCGAGGTAATAGGCGCACGATCGGAGCTTCTCGATGACCTTGAAGGGCCCAGCCCAGGGTGCCTCCAGCTTGCTCACATCTCCGACCGGCTTCACCTTCTTCCATACAAAGTCGTCGACTTGGAATGCCCTGGGAATCACTCGCCTGTTGTAATTTTGCTTCATTCTTTAGCGGTATGCCATTAGCTGGACGGCTGCTTTGGCTCGCGCCTCATCTACCATGTCCAGCTCTAGCAGCCTCCTGGTGTCGACTATTTCCATGTCACGTGGCGCTCCAAATTAATAAAGATTAGGAACTCAATTAACTAAATAAAATATGTGTAGTAAGGAGTCACAAGTCGTATTTTTCCAAGGATAACTAATAAATGTGTGCATATCTTAGAATTAATTCAAATTGAGTTATTACATCAACAAGGTCAACCTAGCACTTCCCTTTAACTTGAAATTCAAATTAATCTCATCTAATAAAATCAAGAACAGATTCAAGAAGTATGGTTCTTCTCAAAAGATGATCTCCTTCATTTCATCAAATTAACATCAAACTATCATCATTGACTCAAGCTCTTCAACTAACAAATTATCCAATCTCATACATGTTCCTCAACATACAATTTGGGTAACAATTAAAAGCTTAAGTAAGCATTCCACATTTAAACTCCATCTCAATCAATACCAATCAAATTCCGAGAGCAAAGATTAGCTAGCTACATAACCAAAACTAAATAAACATGTGGTAATCAGATCTTTCTAATTCAAAACAGAACAAAAAAAAATTGCAAACTAAGTTAAAGCTAAACATGGTTTGGATTGCAAATGTTCAAATGAAAACAAACTTCCAAATAGAAAATCAGAAACAGGATTGCTTATAAAAACTAAACTCAAACAAAATGAAATGGCAAAGTAATGGATTAGATCTGAGGATCTGAGCAAGTTCAAACACAATTCAGAAAACAGAAATGAAGTAAACAAAACCCAAACATTCCTCAAACCAAAACCCGAATCAAAACTTCTTCATTCTGCTAGAAACAGAGCCACCTCTGAGAAACACCCTTCGGGTGACCACCAGCAAAGAACAGAGCTTCCAGCTAATGCCACCTTTCGATCACAGCCTCTGGGAAACACCCTTCGGGCTCACGGATCGATTAGCACTCACGGCGCACGAAGACAGTAGCTCGATTTTGGAATTGCGGACCCAAATCGATTGATCAGATCGATTCGGATGTCGCGGATGGAATGGTAGTCGGAGGAAGATCGGAGCTTCTGGGAAACACCCTTCGAGCTCCGGTGATGATGGAAATCGCGGACTGGGAACCACCCTCGTCTGGATTGTAGAAGGAAATCAGAAACTCGGCTCACGGAATGGGGAAACACCCTCCGCCGCTTCCTGACCTCGGACGATGAACACCGGAAGCTAGGAGATCGCCGGCGATGAAGAAGGATTGCTCACGGATCTGGAATGTGGAAGAGAACTGCGGCATCACGACGGAGAAGAAGTAGCTACAGTGGAGAAATCACGAACGACGAGTCCAGTGAACTGTAGCTTCTCACGCGGCTTTTAAACCTCCTCAAAATTGATCGGACGGTCCATATTGATTTGGGCTGAATCAATGGTTGGATCATATCGGATCTGGATCAAAACCCTTGGATCTTCATCTACGGCTGTGATGTGCTTCCTCGTAGCTCGAATGGACCAGATCATTAACGGATGACTCAAATCTCTCTGATCTTCAATGGATGGTCCAAAACACTCCAAGCCTTGATCGACTTGATTAGCCCTTGATTTGAGCCCAAGTGTGGTATGATTTGATCAGGTCAATGACCCTTTTGATGCCTACAAAATAATAAACAAATATTAGCATCAAATACCATAATTATAAGTCAATTTGTAATTAATTCTAAATTGAAATGCAATTATGAAATATGATGTAAATATGAGATTAAGCTATAAAAAGATCATTAAAAATGTGAATTATGAATCAAGATAATATAGCCAAAATCATGGTTATCAAATCCCCCACACTTAATCTTGGACGTCCCATTCAAGTCAAGAAAATTTAAAATCATCTCCACACAAATTTCCTAGCAATACCTAAAAGATAGTAAAAGGTAATTAACTAAGGTCATCTTAAAGATCACAACAATCATAAATACAATCCAAATGATAATCAGTAGATATGGTGATTTCAATCCAATTGAAAAATTAAGCAAGTTGCAATCTCACAAGATATTGACCTAATCTAGCTCTCACACTCAAAATTACATATATGTGGAGCTCACTCAATGTAACTCATAACATTTCACTACCATAAGCTTGCTTATTTTCTACTTCTCCGCCACCATAGAACATAGCATACATGAAATAAAAGGAATTTATCATGAAGAATTAAAATGGAATAAAAAAGAACAATGAAAGTAAATGAAATGACAAAAGAAAAGAATTCAATGAAGAATTGAGGAGATGAGAGTATTGGAGGAATATACTTGATGAGTTGACCATTTTGATGTGAAAAGAGATGAATACCATATGTCATTACCAATTCAAAATATCAAGCTAACCCCCCCCCCCCTTCAATTTGATGGCAAACAAAGAATCTTGATACTCTATCTTCCACTTGATACTCTCTTGATGTGCCATTTTTCAATTTTTTTTTCTTTCACCGTCTTTTTTTCACTTGTTTCCATCACTTGAAAACTTAAATAATCTCAACTCAACTTATGGAGAAGAGTTCCCTCCCCCACACTTAAAATATTGACCGTCTCGGGCAATTAAGCATAGTATGACACTCTTCTAACCACTTGCTTGATACACTCCTTAAGCCACTATTTCCATCTCGAGCAATTCAGCACATAAGTTTGGCACTAAACAGTGCAATGCAATTAAACAATTCCATAAATCAGTTGCTCCTTATTCCTGATACAACTTTGATACAAGGTTTTATTTCTGAATTGCAATCTGTTTATCCACTATCCTCCTTATCCCAGCAGCCACACCATGCCATAGAAGTCCAGCAATATACTTAATCACAGAAATTGGTAGCCAATACTCAGTTTGGAATTCTGCAATAAAATTCCAAAAAGTCACTGATTACAGCTTTCCTTCAATTCTTCCTAAATCCTTTGTAGCTATCAACTAAAACTTATCATTCAACAACCCCATTTGATACTCAACATTTATGCTACTGAACTCAACTCCGTCAATCAATTTTTAGAATTCAGATTCATCAACATAAACTATGAGAAAGTTGGGCTTGTATCACTTATGAATTACATGGATCCACATCAGATTCTGCAAACCTTTTTGAATTCTGGATTCCTGAATCTCTCATGATCTCTGATCCGTAACACTTAGACAACTAGTATAGTTGCTGTGAAGAATTAGTATCTCCAGCAGATTCCAATTGCAACATTTTCAGGTTTCAGCAACACTAGCTCTTCTCTGGAAATGCATACTCATAATATTCCAGCAAGTTACTGATTATTTCAGATATGCAGTAACAAATGCAGTTCAGCAGAGTAATCAGTTCCAATTCTGATTCTTTTGCATTGTTTTCATTGCTTGTTTAGAGTTTGAGGTCATTCATAAGGAGGGCAGTGACAACAACATAGATAGCCCTGGTTTCTGAAATTTCTGTTGTTGTCAATAGATTGAAGTAAATCAGGGATTTGGCACTTGAGCAGGAATTACAAAGACTTAGCTCCACCTTGTTGTTCACTTACAGCAACAACAGATTTCAGTTTCCTACTTGATTCCATTCCTTTTATACATTTTTATTTCTCATGGTCTCTGGACAGAATTCGAATCTGAATCTGATCTTCAGCAATTCCAGCAATTCAGCATTTGAGTATGTTCATCACTAATCTATCATATCAACACACAAATTACTTGAAATTTATATTTCAAACTGATCAAAAATCAGCAGGCATTGAAAATTCCAAACAGTTTCTTCTTACTATATCATTTCCAGAGGAAGCCAATTTCATCACTTAGTTCTTGAACCAACAGAATCAGCACACATTGACAGTGATACAAAATTTTTAGGCTTCTTGTTGCTGCAGAATACTCTGCTGAACACTTTAACAGGTACCATAATTTAGTTCTTAGTCTTCTAATTTTCAGAAATGAAGCTATTAGTTCCTTTTGATCATCTTGTATGCTTCATTGGAAAGAAGAGTTAATCTCATTACTGATGAAGAAATCAAAGGCTCTGTTTAATTCTGTTTATAGCAGAGTCTTCACTACTTCACTTGTTCCATATAAATCTTGAAATTTCAGAGATTCCAAATCCATATTCAGCAAGAAATCAAAGGTTTGCAGCTGCCAAAAGTTCATGGTATCAAACTTTATATTTTTTAAATAGAATTCCTACACTTCAGATTTCCCTGTTCTTGTTCGGGTTTGTATTCAACTTTCAGCCTAGATTGCTTCCACAGCAAATCCATACTAATCTAATAAACCCAAGCTCAACAACTTCCTGAATTGAGTTTAAGTATTTAAAATTCCAAAGAATCTTGCTGCAATATGTGTCTGATTGCAGTCATATTTTTTTTCTTCTTACAGCAGCTTCCAATTCTTGATTCCCAGTATAATATGCACACTGATCCTTCTCTACTGAATTATCATGATTCTACCTTTAGCAGCCAAGAAGCTTCTAAGATCCAATTAAATTCTGCAACATTCAGAAATGCACTGATTTCTAAATTCTGATTTCCCATCATTTCTTGCACTGCAGATACTTAGTTTCAGAATTAAGAACTTAAAAGACTTTGTATCACTATTCTTTAATATGCAATGAATCACTTCAAAATTGCTTCCCAACAACTGCACACGTTCATTAAAATGTGCCTATCAATAGAGCACACTGACCTAAGCAATTTGAATAATTCATACAAAGAAACTCTTGTCACTTCCATGTCATGTTCAATAATCAAAGGTCAATTCTCATGAAGCCATCAAAAACATTCAATCTCTTCAAATGTATACCAATCCTCCCCCACACTTAAACCTTTACCCATCTTGCAAAATCTTACTCATCAAGAATTCAACCAAAACTCTCAAAAAGAGAATGACAAGCGAAGGCAATCAAAATTTAGAATGCTAGATGAGAATGTATAAAGAAAAATTTTGAGGAAAGGAATTGGAAAGTATGAAGGGAAACAAAATTGACAAAATCCTCAATTTCTATGCACACATATGCTATTGTGACCTTGAAAAGAAGCAAAGCAAGTTCTAGAGTTTAATTGCTATGAGTACATGCCACACAAAGATAAAATAGTATTTAGGCTTAGATTGGTCCTCTCTAGGTGTTTTTTTTTAATGCAATCAAGCTCAATTGATCCATTTGGAATCCACCACCAAATTAACCAATATCATGCAAGAAAAGCATCTAATCATGTCACATGACCTAAATTGATGATCAAATTTAATAAACTTTT
Organism: Zingiber officinale; assembly: GCF_018446385.1. Classification (NCBI taxonomy): domain Eukaryota; kingdom Viridiplantae; phylum Streptophyta; class Magnoliopsida; order Zingiberales; family Zingiberaceae; genus Zingiber; species Zingiber officinale. The sequence goes on from NC_055991.1 coordinate 82,703,876, forward strand.
ACCATCTTAAAAGTATTACTAAAACAATTCATGGAGAATTTTATTAAAAATGACATGATATGTACTAAACCAAATACAAAGTATGAAAACAAAATGCAAATGCAAAGTATGAAACTAAAGAAATGTATAAAGAATTTATTAGATAAAAACTAAACACAAAGCATGAATTAAAATGCAAGAGAAAGCAAAATTGGAAACAGTCCCCTTTCATTTCCCGGTGGTTGAAGAAGATTCAAAAGAAGAATCCATGCTGGAAGTGGAGGAATTGTGGTTCCACATAAATTCTTTTTATTCTTCATTTTTCCTTTCAAAGCTTTTTCTAGAGGACGGAGGCGGTTCAGTTCAAGCATCCACTCCGGGAGCTTGCATTCTCCTACAACATCGTTAAAAGACAATACCTCCCATACACATGTGTGATAAAAAGAAAATAGGAGAATATTAGTCTTGGTAGGAAATGTATCAAACAATGGATCAAATCTAACAAAATCAATGAATGGTACCTCAATTAAATTTTCTGATGTATCATAAAAATTGCTCACCTTATCATGTTGAAAGGTACCTGGAGTGGTGATTATTACCTCTTCCTCATCAACTAAATGCTCAAGCTCTGGTTCCGGTGAATGTACATCCTCATGTAGTGATCCTTGGGTGCTTGGCTCCATAGCACAAGTCCCTACACTTACATTTTCAATTCTTGGTGATTCTTAAGGTAATGCTTCCAATAAGCAATCCCCTACACTTAAATCATCTCCAAAATCAATTCCTGCATCATTTCCATCATCTAGAGCAACATCATTAGTAGAATCAAAAGTAGGTTCAAATACATCATACAACAATAAAAAGTACTTAAGGAATCTAATGAAGAAGTAGATGCAGTGTCAGGCCTGACAAGATCTCCACAACCCATCTCTTCATTGGCGCTCTGTGTTTGCAACTGATGAATGGATGATGCAATCTGATCTAACTGATTTTGTATATTATGTATCCTTGAGAATTGCTGCTCTTGATGCTCATTCATTTGTTGCATAATCTCCCTGAGTTTCCATGTTGACTCATCCATCTGAGGGTCATTTTGTTGAAAAGGTTGTGGCATAAAATTTGTTGAAACCTCTTGAAATCCATTTGAACTCTGGTAGACTAGATATGACTCAATAAATGGTCCTTGTGCATTTTCATACCTGAAACATGAATTATCCACCCAATTAGCATAAAAACCATTTGAAAATGATTCATACCTATATTGTTGACCCATGTTTGGGTAAAACTGATACACAGGCTGAAAATACTGATTTTCCATTCCACCTCCAAAATTATGAAAATATGGATCCATGTTAAAGAAATCTCCTGTTCTTCACTACAACACTAAAACTCAATGTTAGAAGACTCTAGAGCATAAAGTTTCAAACACATGATAGCATGAATAGTAAAAGCACTTAAAAATTCAAGAATAAATCAACATGAAATTACAAAGAGAAATAAGCAATAAAATCAAGAAAGATGATAACAATAAAATCAATCAATACAATGCACAATCTAAAATAAACACACACTACTAGTTAGTTGCTCCCCGACAACGGCGGCAAAATTTGGTGTCGGCCATTTCCATGTCACGTGGTGCTCCAAATTAATAAAGATTAGGAACTCAATTAACTAAATAAAATATGTGTAGTAAGGAGTCCCAAGTCGTATTTTTCAAAGGATAACTAATAAATGTGTGCATATCTTAGAATTAATTCAAATTGAGTTATTACATCAACAAGGTCAACCTAGCACTTCCCTTTAACTTGCAATTCAAATTAATCTCATCTAATAAAATCAAGAACAGATTCAAGAAGTATGGTTCTTCTCAAAAGATGATCTCCTTCATTTCATCAAATTAACATCAAACTATCATCATTGACTCAAGCTCTTCAACTAACAAATTATCCAATCTCATACATGTTCCTCAACATACAATTTGGGTAACAATTAAAAGCTTAAGTAAGCATTCCACATTTAAACTCCATCTCAATCAATACCAATCAAATTCTGAGAGCAAAGATTAGCTAGCTACATAACCAAAACTAAATAAACATGTGGTAATTAGATCTTTCTAATTCAAAACAGAACAAAAAAAAATTTGCAAACTAAGTTAAAGTTAAACATGGTTTGGATTGCAAATGTTCAAATGAAAACAAACTTCCAAATAGAAAATCAGAAACAGGATTGCTTACAAAAACTAAACTCAAACAAAATGAAATGGCAAAGTAATGGATCAGATCTGAGGATCTGAGCAAGTTCAAACACAATTCAAAAAATAGAAATGAAGTAAACAAAACCCTAACATTCCTCAAACCAAAACCTGAATCAAAACTTCTTCATTCTGCTAGAAACAGAGCCACCTCTGAGAAACACCCTTCAGGTGACCACCAGCAAAGAACAAAGCTTCCAGCTAATGCCACCTTTCGATCACAGCCTCTGGGAAACACCCTTCGGGCTCACGGATCGGTTAGCACTCATGGCGCACGAAGACAGTAGCTCGATTCTGGGATTGCGGACTCAAATCGATTGATCAGATCGATTCGGATGTCGCGGATGGAATGGTAGTCGGAGGAAGATCGGAGCTACTGGGAAACACCCTTCGAGCTCCGGTGATGATGGAAATCGCGGACTAGGAACCGCCCTCGTTCGGATTGAAGAAGGAAATCAGAAACTCGGTTCATGGACTGGGGAAACACCCTCGGCCGCTTCCTGACCTCGGACGACAAACATCGGAAGCTAGGAGATCGCCGGCGATGAAGAAGGATTGCTCACGGATTTGGAATGTGGAAGGGAACTCCGACATCACGGCGGAGAAGAAGCAGCTATAGTGGAGAAATCGCGAATGCCGAGTCCAGTGAACTGTAGCTTCTCACGCGGCTTTTAAACCTCCTCAAAACTGATTGGACGGTCCAGATTGATTTGGGCTGAATCAATGGTTGGATCATCTCGGATCTGGATCAAAACCCTTGGATCTTCATCTACGGCTGTGATGTGCTTCCTCGTAGCTCGAATGGACCAGATCCTTGACGGATGGCTCAGATCTCTCTGATCTTCAATGGATGGTCCAAAACACTCCAAGGCTTGATCGACTTGATTAGCCCTTGATTTGAGCCCAAGTGTGGTCTGATTTGATCGGGTCCATGACCCTTTTGATTCCTACAAAATAATAAACAAATATTAGCATCAAATACCATAATTATAAGCAAATTTGCAATTAAGTCCAAATTCAAATGCAATTATGAAATATGATATAAATGTGAGATTAAGCTATAAAAAGTTCATTAAAAATGTGCATTATAAATCAAGATAATATAGCCAAAATCATGGTTATCACCTCCGCTCGATGTTACTCGCGTCGTACTGTTGTACTCGATCGGATTCTACTCCGACCTCCACGGGAACGACAACCTCCCCTTCGTACACCAAGTCAAAAGACATGGCCCCCGTTCCCTCCTTAGGGGTAGTGTGAATCACCCATAACACGCCCGGGAGCTCATCTACCCAGCTGCCACCAATATGGTTTAGCCGAACTCGAAGAATCCGCAGGATCTCCCGATTAGCGACCTCAGCCTGCCCGTTGCTCTATTGATAAGCCACAAAGGTGAAGTGTTGCTGAATGTCATACCCCTCGCTCCATTCTCGGAGCTGCTGTCCGATGAATTGTCGCCCATTGTCAGACACGAGCCATCGTGGAATGCCGAACCGACATATTATGTGCTGCCAGATGAACTTCTTGACCATCTGCTCGGTTATTTTCGCGAGCGGCTCGACTTCCACCCACTTTGAGAAATAGTCTACCGCTACTAGTAAAAACTTCCATTGTCCGGTCGCCATGGGGAAGGGTCCTATAATATCCATGCCCCACTGGTCAAACGGGCAGGCTATTATAGAGGCCTTCATCTCCTCCGTCGCCCGATGGGAGAAACTGTGATATCTTTGACAAGAAATCGACCGACCATAAATATCCGAGCGACATCTTCCTGGAGGGTTGACCATAAATATCCGGCTAGCAGGATCTTCTTTGCTAACGACCGACCAGTCGGGTGTTCTCCGCAAGATCCTTAATGCACTTCCTTTAGTATATACTCCGCGTCTTCTGAGCTGACACACTTTAGCAGCGGACGGGAGAAAGCCTTCTTGTAGAGCTGGTCCCCGATGAGGGTGAACCGGCCCGCCCTCCTTCTTAGCAACTGTGCCTCAGCCCGATCGGACGGACCAGCTCCTGATCGCAAAAATTCCACTGTGGTCGTCCTCCAGTCGCTCAGGAACACGAGGCCCTCCATCTTGTCAATGTGAGCCACTAAGGATACCTGCTCGATCGATGGTTGGGTGATGATCGGTGTTATCGAACTCGCCAGCTTTGCCAACTCATCTGTCACCTGATTCTCCGCTTGGGGGATCTTCTGTATGACAACCTCGCCGAAGTTGGTTTTGAGCTTGTCTAAGGCCTCCGCGTACAGCTTCAGCCGTGTGTTGTTGATCTCGAAGGTTCCCAAGAGCTGCTGAGCGGCCAACTGTGAGTCTGAATAAATTAACACCTTACTGGCTCCTACGTGCCGAGCGGCCTGCAATCCCGCTATGAGGACCTCATACTCTGCCTCGTTGTTGGTTGTGCGGTAATCCAGCCGAACGGACAGATGCATCCACTCTTCTTGTGGTGAAATCAACAGAAGACCGATGTCGCTTCCTTGCTAGGGTTCACCTCTATGCCCCGTGTTAGTTAGAGCCCTAGAGCCAATCATTTGATGATTGTTGTATGAACTCGTTGTATCATATTCTTATATATATATAAAATCATTTGTTTATGGTTATTATGCTTACTTGTATTGGTGCCAAATAACTAAGTATAATAGCGTCCTTGAGTAGAAGGTTCTTACCTATATCAATCGGTTAGTTGAATCGATAGTGAGATGATATAGGGAACACTATTCTTAATCATTCCTAGTCAAGTATTAGCATTCAAGGTCAATGTTAATGCGATGAGACTAGCATGTAGGTCAACTCGATGACTTGATCTCACAAGTTATGGATATGGAGATATCAAGTTGACACATGGGTATGCATTGGAGAATGTATACTGAATGACCCGCCATGAGAAAGTATCAGGGATCGTTATATGAGTGTCATATACTTTCTCATGTGTCCATTAGTATGACTATTAGTCCTTGGACCTGAAGTCACCATGGTTCCCTACATAAGGAGTTGCATACTTTGGCTTCGTCAAACGTCACCTGTAACTGGGTGGACTATAAAGGCGATTACTGGGTATGTAACAAATTATGTGGAGGGATGTGAGTGATGTAGATGAGATCTATCCCTCCTATATGACGGGAGTGACATCGATATTCTTGATAGAGTGAGACCACTAAGTGCATGGCCATGCACTAATGAGTCAATATGAGATGTTGAGCTCATTTGATTGAGTGAGTCTACTTGGGATTCAATATTTAGATTGATTAGAGGATGACATGGTCTATGCCTCGCATTGATCAATCTAGATGTCAAGGATAGAAGGACACTTGTCATATATTGTGAGAGGTCACAATTAGTAGTCACAAGGTGATGTTGGATCTCAACATTCTTGAAACTTGGGTAGTAATGATGTGTTGCTAGATACCACTCATTACTTATGCTTCTAAAAGAGTTTTGGAGTATTGCCAACATTACAAGAATCTATAGGGTCACACACAAATGGCAATTAGATGGAGATTAGGTTTATTTGATGAACCAAGAGGGTTAGATTCATATGATGGACCAAATTTGATTAAGAGTAATCCAAAGTAAACTAATTGAGTTGGACTCAATTTGATTCATGTGTTAAATGAGTCTAATTTAGACTTAGACTCATTGAACCAATTTAATTCAATGAATAGAGATTCATTAAATTAAAATTGACTTGAACCAATGGTTAGATTTGATCAACCATGGGAGAGAAGTGGTCAAGTTTGACTTGACTTGAGAGCAAGATGAAAGGTCAAGTTTGACTTGACCATTTCCCACCTCATTTGTGAGTTGGCATTAAGTGGGCTAATAATGATGTGTCACATCATCAAGGCTAGCATATGTGTGTGCCACCTCATGAGGGAGACCAAGAGTTGTGACTCTTGGTATCCTATGGAGGTTTTAAAGGCTTTGAAGTGGCCGACCACTTTATGGTTGTGTGTGAGTTTCATTTTGATTTTGTAACTCTCATCTTCTTCCTCAAGCTCTCTCTTCTCTCCCTCTCCTCCACCTTGGCTGAACCTTTCAAAGGTGCCAGCACATCTTTTGTTTGGTTTCTCCATCTCTTGCTTGTATGGATACACATAGAGGAGTATCTACTTTGATACTCTCGAGTTCCGGCGAACCTTGGACGAGCAAGATTAGCGAAGGGCATCGCATCAAGGGTAAAACTCTTCTCCTTTGTAGATCTAGGCTAGAAACTCGTACTCGAAGTTTTACATAAATTTTATTTCTTCGCACGGATCCCGTGGCGGGGTTTCGGGGTTTCCGCAACGCAAAAAGCGGTTTTTGCTGCCCGAAAAACCCAACAGTGGTATCAGAGCCACGTGCGAAGCGCGTACGAGTTTTTGTTTATATTTTTATGAAAAATATCAGTTCTGTAATATTCTATAAATTTACTATTTTTATAGATTTTATGGGTATTTTTCTCATAGAAACGAAGCATAAGAGTTTAGACACTTGTAGGCTTCGACTACCGAGAAATTTTTTCCGAAACGGCAAGGTTTCACCCCAAATCGTTTTGGGACAGCGGGCTAAGGCACTGTAGGATCGCTTAGGAACACTCGCGATGGTTATATCGGGGGTAGGGGTGCTACCCCTAACCCCGCAAGGGGCTTCGTTCCGCGATTGCGCTCGAAAATCGCTAAACGGGACCGCCGGGAATTTTTACTCATAAAATCATAAAAATATTAGACAAAAATTATAGAAATTTATGGAAATTACATAATTTAGAATTGTGTATCATTTTGTGATGGTCATGGCCCAAAAGACCCCAATTTGATTGGAAATTATGTTGTAATTCATAATACGGTCTGCGTGCCGTCATGTGATTGTGCGTGTTGTACATTTGATACGCGACCTGCGCGTCGTGCCTTTCTATTTATTTATTCCTGTTGTAAATAGTTTAGACTCGAATGTAACTCGAGTTTTACCTTTTGTAATGTATAAAATGAGGTGGTGGAAGGTTCACTCGAGACGGAGTTACGAGGAGGGTGCGAGCAACACAAGGTAGTCAAAGGAAGGAGCTTGAGAAGCTGTTGATCTTAGGTTGACCATCCGATCTTCTCATTGTCTTGAGAAGATCGTAGTAGGGCCATGACTAATCACAAAAAGTTTAATTAATTGCTTGTGTGTGTATATGTGATGCATGCTAGATTAGTAATTAATTAGTACCTTAACGATTAGATTAGATCTAAGTCGCGCACATGATGCACCTCCATGATTAGATTAGATCTAAATCGAGTATATGATACACATCGACGATTAGATTATATCTCAATCGCGTCAACTCGAAATGCCTACCATGCCGTGATACCATCACTACCTCGATCACATGTTGTTGTTGAATTTGCCAAAGCAAAGCAACACATATTATCTTGGTAGGGTACGGAGGGATAATCTTAGTCCCGCCTATCAACGCATGGGTGAGTAAAAACTCAATTAGATTGAGTACAACTAGTTAAATCAAGTTTAACTATAGGCATTTATCCAATAGTTGAAAGATGGGACAAAATCACGTTTATATTAACTCTTGGGCGTATTAGCCAAAGCTAACTCGAGTTTTAATATAAATGCGGATCTTGATCCTATATACAAGAGTTGCATAGAGATGTAATTGGTAATTAGTTACCTACCGATCATACTTAGTCTTGGGCGATTTAGCCAAAGTTAACTCAAGGCATAGTATGATGTGGATCTTGTCCCACATGAATTATAGAATTCAGTGGGAGCATCATTTAATTAAAGGCCTAATTAGATGATTAATTGGAATATGATATTTATTTTCTACATTTTTCTGTTGTAGATTACCATGTCGTCAAACACAAACTTCTTCTCCCTGCGTTCTGTCCTCGATAAGGACAAACTCAATGGAGCTAACTTCCTGGACTGATATAGGAACCTGAGAATCGTTCTCACACAAGAACGAAAACTGTACGTCCTGGAGCAGCCCATTCATGAGACACCTCCTGCCACTGCCACGCGAGCTGACCGTGATGCTTATAAGAAGCATCAGGATGACACATTAGATGTGTCCTGTCTCATGCTCGTGACCATGAACTCTGAGCTTCAGAAGCAACACGAGTTGATGGGAGCTTATGATATGGTTGAACATCTTCGTCAACTATATCAAGGACAAGCTAGGCATGAGAGATTCGAGATCTCTAAGGCACTGTTTCAGTGCAAGATGCAAGATGGGACTCCCGTAGGCCCATATGTACTCAAAATGATTGGGTACATAGAAAACCTATAGAGGTTGGGATTCCCGCTTGGCCAAGAGCTGGCCACTGACCTGATCTTGCAATCCTTGCCAAATAGCTATAGTTAATTCGTTCTAAATTATAACATGAACGAAATTGACAAGCCACTGTCTGAGCTACTTAGCATGTTGAGAACTGATGAGCTCAACATTAAGAAGGTTAAGCCCAACTCTATTCTGATGGTTCAGAAACACAAGGGCAAGGGCAAGCCCAAAGGTAAGGGAAAGTCCCAAGCCAAGGGCAAAGGCAAGGCACTGAAACCCAAAGGAGGGGGTCCCCAAGAATGCTACCTGCTTCCACTGCGGTCAGACCGAGCACTGGAAGAGGAACTGTAAAGTCTACCTGGAAGATCTTAAGAAGAAGAGAAGTGAGACTTCCACTTTAGGTATATATGTTATAGAAGTCAATCTATCTATTTCTTCATCATGTGTATTAGATACCGGATGTGCTTCTTACATTTGTACTAATGTGCAGGCGCTGAGAAATAGCAGGGCATTGATGAAGGGTGAGGTGGACCTACGCATAGGCAATGGAGCACGGGTTGCTGCTGTTGCTGTAGGAACTTATTCTCTATCTCTGCCCTCTAGGCTTGTACTAGAATTGGATGATTGTTGTTATGTGCCTGCTTTGACTAAGAACATTATATCAGTTTCTTGTTTAGACAAGAAAGGTTTTTCATTTATAATAAAGAACAAATGTTGTTCAGTTTACTTAAATGATATGTTCTATTGTAGTGCACCTCTGATAAACGGGCTCTATATTCTAGACTTTGAAAACCCTATCTATAACATAAGTACCAAGAGGTTCAAGTCAAATGACATGAACCAAACCTATATCTGGTACTGTCGCTTAGGTCATATAAATGACAAACGCTTATCCCAACTCCATAAGGATGGTTTGCTGGACTCATTTGATTTTGAATCATTTGAGACATGTGAGTCATGCCTACTGGGCAAGATGACCAAAACTCCCTTTAGTGGACACAGCGAGAGAGCGACTGACTTGTTAGGACTTATACATAGTGATGTATGTAGACCTTTCAATGTCACTACCAGGGGTGGTTATAGGTACTTCATTACATTTACTGATGATTTCAGGAGATATGGTTATGTGTATATGATGACACATAAGTCAGAATCCTTTGAAAAGTTCAAGGAATTCAAGAATGAAGTACAAAACCAGCTTGGCAAGAGTATTAAGATACTTCGATCAGATCGAGGTGGAGAATACCTTAGCCATGAGTTTCGTGACTATCTAGCTGAGTGTGGGATCATATCCCAACTCACTCCTCCTGGAACACCACAGTAGAATGGTGTATCCGAAAGGAGGAATCGTACCTTATTAGATATGGTATGATCTATGATGAGTCACACAAATATTCCCATGTATCTTTGGGGCTATGCTCTAGACACAGCAGCCTTCATACTCAACCGATTTCCATCCAAGGCTGTAATAAAGACACCATATAGGATATGAACTGGGAGAGATGCCCAGGTGTCTTTTATGAGAATTTGGGGTGGTGAGGCTTACGTTAGACGTCAAGTCTCGGACAAACTAGGACTCAAATCTGACAAGTGCTATTTCATTGGATATCCTAAGGAAACGAAGGGATATTACTTCTACATTCCCAGTCAACACAAGGTAGTTGTGGCTAAGACTGTGGTATTTCTAGAAAGACTAGTGGGAGTACGCTCGATCTTGATGAAGTTCAAGATTTGGACAATAGCACTAAAGCCTCGATGGAAGTTGAACTGAAACCATAAAGTGTTGTGGATGATGTTGTTCCACAAGGAGTTGAGGAACCACAACCAGTTCAAGTAGACCTACCTCTTCGCAGATCTGATAGGGTACGTCGTCAGCCTGAGAGATACTCATTTCTCTTGTCTGATCATGATGACGTTGTGCTCATTGAGGATGAGCCTACCTCCTATCAGGAAGCTGTGATGAGACCAGATTCTGAGAAATTGCTAGAGGTCATGAGATCCGAGATGGAATCCATGTAAACTAACCAAGTATGGACTTTGGTTGATCCACCTGAAGGGGTCAAATCCATTGGGTGTAAGTGGGTCTTTAAGAGAAAGACTGACATGGATGAACTTATTTATAAGGATTGCTTGGTAGCTAAAGGTTTCAAGAAAATTCATGGTATTGACTATGATGAAATATTTTCTCCAGTAGCGATGTTTAAGACCATTCGGATCATGCTTGCTATTGCAGCGTACCACGATTATGAAATCTGGCAGATGGATGTCAAAATCGGGTTTCTGAATGGAAACCTGCTCAAGGATGTGTACATGACACAACCTGAGGGTTTTGTAGATCCACAGCATACTGGCAGAGTATGCAAGCTGCATAGGTCCATTATGGACTAAAGCAAGCTTCTCAGAGCTGGAATCTTCGATTCGATGATGTAATCAAATAGTTTGGTTTCATCAAGAATGAAGATGAACCTTGTGTCTACAAGAAGGTTGTAGGGAACACAGTTGTCTTCCTTATATTGTATGTGGCTGACATACTATTCATTGGGAAAGACATCCCTTTACTGCAGTCTGTCAAGACTTGGTTAGGGACTTGTTTCTCAATGAAGGACGTAGGTGAAACATCCCGCATTCTAGGTATACAGATCTATAGAGATAGATCTACGAGATTGCTTGGCCTAATTCAGAGTACATACATTGACGAGGTATTACTTCGGTTTGCCATGCAGAACTCCAAGAAGGGATTTCTGCTGATGTCACATGGTATGAGTCTTTCGAAAACTCAAAGTCCCTCTTCTAGAGAGGAGAGAGACCGTATGGATCAGATCCCTTATGCTTTAGCCATAGGATCTCTCATGTACGCTATGCTATGTACTCGTCCTGATGTCTCATATGCTTTGAGCATGACGAGCAGATACCAGTCAGATCCAGGTGAAAGTCACTGGATATCGGTTAAGAATATTCTTAAGTACTTGAGAAGGATTAAAGAATATTTCGTGATATATGGAGGCGATGACGAGCTAGCTGTAAAGGGTTACAGTGATGCTACCTTCCAAACTGATCAGGATGATTATCGATCGAAGTCAGGGTTCGTGTTTTGCATAAATGGTGGTGTTGTGAGCTGGAAGAGTTCGAAATAGGACACAATAGCTGATTCTACAACAGAGGCCGAGTATATTGCTGCATCAGAAGCAGCAAAGGAGGCAGTTTGGATCCGCAAGTTCATTACTGAGCTTGGGGTGGTTCCTAGCATAGCTGATCCCATAGAGCTCTATTGTGACAACAATGGAGCAATAGCAAAGGCTAAGGAACCTCGCTCACACCAGCGGACCAAACACATACTACGGCGCTTCCATCTCATTCGAGAGATTATCGATAGAGGAGATGTGAAGATTTGTAGAGTACCCACTGAGGCTAACATCGTAGATCCCTTGACCAAGGCTTTGGCACAGAGAAAACATGATGGTCACACTAGGTCATTGGGCCTTAAAGCCTATACTGATTGGCACTAGTGCTAGTGGGAGATTGTCAGTTAGAGCCCTAGAGCCAATCATTTGATGATTGTTGTATGGAATCGTTGTATAATATTCTTATATATATATATATATATATATATATATATATATATATATATATATATATATATATATATATATATATAAAGGCATTTGTTTATGGTTATTATGCTTACTTGTATTGGTGCCAAATAACTAAGTATAATAGCGTCCTTGAGTAGAAGGTTCTTACCTATATCAATCGATTAGTTGAATCGATAGTGAGATGATATAGGGAACACTACTCTTAATCATTCCTAGTCAAGTATTAACATTCAAGGACAATGTTAATACGATGAGACTAGCATGTAGGTCAACTCGATGACTTGATCTCACAAGTCATGGATATGGAGATATCAAGTTGACACATGGGTATGCATTGGAGAATGTATACTGAATGACCCGCCATGAGAAAGTATCATGGATCGTTATATGAGTGTCATATACTTTCTCATGTGGCTATTAGTATGACTATTAGTCCTTGGACCTGAAGTCACCATGGTTCCCTACATAAGTAGTTGCATACTTTGGCTTCGTCAAATGTCACCTGTAACTGGGTGGACTATAAAGGCGATTACTGGGTATGTAACAAATTATGTGGAGGGATGTGAATGATGTAGATGGGATCTATCCCTCCTATATGACGGGAGTGACATCGATATTCTTGATAGAGTGAGACCACTAAGTGCATGGCCATGCCCAAATGAGTCAATATGAGATGTTGAGCTCATTTGATTGAGTGAGTCTAATTGGGATTCAAGATTTAGATTGATTAGAGGATTACATGGTCTATGCCTCACATTTATCAATCTAGATATCAAAGATAGAAGGACACTTGTTATATATTGTGAGAGGTCACAATTAGTAGTCACAAGGTGATGTTAGATCTCAATATTCTTGTTACTTGGATAGTAATGATGTGTTGCTAGATACCGCTCATTATTTATGCTTCTAAAAGAGTTTAGGAGCATTGCCAATGTTACAAGAACCTATAGGGTCACACATAAATGACAATTAGATGGAGATTAGGTTCATTTGATGAACCAAGAGGGTTAGGTTCATATGATGGACCAAATTGGATTAAGAGTAATCCAAAGTAAACTAATTGAGTTGGACTCAATTTGGTTCATGTGTTAAATGAGTCTAATTTGGACTTAGACTCATTGAGCTAATTTAATTCAATGAATAGAGATTCATTAAATTAAAATTGACTTGAACCAATGGTTAGATTTGATCAACCATGGGAGATAAGTGGTCAAGTTTGACTTGACTTGAGAGCAAGATGAAAGGTTAAGTTTGACTTGACCATTTGCCACCTCATTTGTGAGTTGGCATTAGGTGGGCTAAGAATGATGTGCCACATCATCAAGGCTAGCACATGTGTGTGCCACCTCATGAGGGAGACCAAGAGTTGTGACTCTTGGTATCCCTTGGAGGTTTAAAAGGCTTTGAAGTGGCCGGCCACTTTATGGTTGTGTGTGAGTTTCATTTTGATTTTGTAACTCTCATCTTCTTCCTCAAGTTCTCTGTTCTCTCCCTCTCCTCCACCTTGGACGAACCTTTCAAAGGTGCTAGCACACCTTTTGTTTAGTTTCTCCATCTCTTACTTGTGTGGATACACATAGAGGAGTATCTACTTTGATACTCTCGAGATCCGGCGAACCTTGGACGAGCGAGATTAGGGAAGGGCATCGCATCAAGGGTAAAGCTCTTCTCTTTTGTAGATCTAGTTTAGATCTAGGCTAGAAACTCGTACTCGAAATTTTACATAAATTTTATTTCTTCGCACGGATCCGGTGGCGGGGTTTCGGGGTTTCCGCAACGGAAAAAGCGATTTTTGCGGCCCGAAAAACCCAACACCCCGCTCGGTGACGATGTAGCCCAAGAAGCGTCCGCTTTTTGCTCCGAACAGACACTTTTGGGGGATCAGCTTGACTCCGTACTTCCTCAGCATTCAAAAGAAGGTTTCCTCTATATCTGCACAAAAGATCCGCCGTTCGGAGTGATTTAATAAGTATATCGTCAACATATACCTCCAGGTTGCGCCCGATCTGCTCCCGGAATACTCTATTCATGAGCCGCTGGTATGTTGCCCCGGCGTTCTTTAGACCGAACGACATCAAGTTGTAGCAGTAGGTGTCGTCTGTAGTTATGAAGCTTACTTTCTCCTGATCATCACGGGCGAGCGATACTTGATGGTATCCTTGATATGCGTCCAGCATGCATATCAGATCGTACCCAGCCGTCGAATCCACCATTTGATCAATCTAGGGCAAAGGGTAAAAATCCTTCGGGCATGCCTTGTTCAGATCTTGGAAGTCGATGCAGACTCTCCACTTGTTACCCGGCTTAGAGACCAGCACCACATTTCCGAGCCAGCTCAGGAATTGCACTTCCCGTATATGGTCGGCCTCCAGAAGCTTCTCGACTTCCTCTTGGATGATGACATTTTGCTCTGCGCTGAAGTCCCTCTATCTCTGCTTTACGGGTCGAGCGTTCGGTCGGACATGAAGCTCATGCTGCGCGACGCTCGGTCGGACACCAGGTAGCTCGTGAGTTGACCATGCAAAGATATCGTGGTTGCGTCGTAGGCAATCGATCAGCTCTTCCTTCTGGTTCGTCTCCAGGTCAGATGCAATGAATGTAGTGGCTCCCGGTCTGCTATCCTGGATCTGCACCTCTTCCTTTTCTTCATAAACTAAGGACGAAGGCTTCTCGGTTATGGAGTTTACCTCAAGGCGTGGTGCTTTCCGAGTGGACCTCGATTCAGCTCGGATCATTTCCACATAACATCGGCGAGTGGCCAGTTGATCGCCGCGAACTTCTCCCACCTTGTCCTCGATAGGAAATTTGATTTTCTGACAGAAGGTTGAGACGACTACTCAGAACTCGTTGAGAGCCGGTCACCCCAATATCACGTTGTAGGCAGAGGGGGCGTCGACCACGATAAAGTTAGTGGTCCGTGTCCTCCGCTGTGGCTCCTCTCCCAACGAAATAGCCAGTCAGGCCTGCCCGACCGGAAGAACCTTGTTGCCGGTAAATCCATATAACGGAGTTGTCATTGGAAGCAGCTCCGCTCGGTCAATTTGCAATTGGTCGAACGCCTTCTTGTAAATAATATTGACCGAACTGCCTGTGTCAATAAATATGCGATGAATAGTATAATTTGCTATTACCGCTTGGATGATGAGGGTGTCGTCGTGCGGCACTTCGACCCCTTCTATGTCTCTAGGCCCGAAGCTGATCTTGGGTCCTTGTGCTCGCTCCTAGCTATAGCCGACCGCATGGACCCTTAGCTGCCGAGCGTGTGCTTTTCTGGCCCGATTTGAGTCACTGCCCGTTGGTCCACCAGTGATGATGTTGATCTCGCCTCGAGTTGCGTTGCCTTTATTTTCCTCCTCCCGAGCAAAAGGCCTTGCTCACTCCTGTGAGGCTCGGGGATTGACCCTTGGCGGGTGATGATGATGCCGCTCGGGCGACTCCCTGGCCACCCGCTATCCGGTACTCTGGTGTCGCAGTCGCCGCTCAGGTGAAGGTGATCAGCGACGATAACTTCTCAGCGCGGGGTGAGTGATTGGGGGAAGGCTCCGACAATCATGGGTGTTGTGAGTGGTTGACTAGTAAAGCACACAAAACATGGGGGTCTATACCTTCCCTTTTTGCTTGGGCCGATCGGATGACACATGTTGGACGGCCTGTGGCTTTGTTTCCTGTTGAGGGCGCGCTACCTCCGCGCGGGGCCCCCTCGGTGGCTGATAGCTGGGTGGTGGCCTCCGCTCGACCGACACTGAAGGTTCGAACGGTGCTTCTTTCCTTCTGGCCGCCTGGGCTTCCTCGACGTTGATATACTCGCTTGCCTTCTTCAGCATGTGGTCGTAGTCTCGGGGCGGCTTTAGGATGAGCGAGCGGAAGAAATCCCCGTCAACTAAGCCCTGCGTGAAGGCATGCATCATTGTCTCGGACGAGACCGTGGGGATATCCATGGCCGCCTCGTTGAAACGCTGGATGTAGGTTCGGAGGCTCTCTCTCGGCCCTTGATTCATTGAAAATAAGCTGACACTGGTCTTCTGATAACGTCGGCTGCTGGAAAAGTGATGAACGAATGCCGCTCGGAAGTCCTTGAAGCTCAGAATTGATCCATCTAGCAATCTCTGGAACCAACATTGTGCCGAGTCGGACAGGGTGGTGAGGAAGACCTTGCATTTGACTCCGTCGGTGTACTGATGGAGAGTAGCGGCATTGTCAAACTTACCGAGGTGGTTGTCCGGGTCGGTTGTACCGTTGTACTCTCCGATCGATAGTGGGGCGTAATGCTTTTGGAGAAGGTCTTATAGAATCACCTCGGAGAACTGGCGATTGATCCGCTCGGGGGATGACTCAGTCCGAGGCGCCTTCCCCTTCCTGGCATCCCGCACGGGCGCTTCATCGGATGATCCCTGGTTGGCTTGGGCCAGTTCGGATGGAGTCTGGAACAATACCCGATGGAACGAAATAGGGGCGGGATGCACGTCTCCCGGGGTACCAGTCAGCCCCTTATTCTATGCCCATGTGGAGTATGCTCAGGTCGATCTTCTTGCGCCGCTCGGCCACTTGATGCCGAAGTTGCCTGCTACGCCATCCGCTCGGCTAATGCCTTTTGTTGTTGTTGCTCCACTATTTTTGCTGCTCTCGCCTCGATAAGAGCGTCAAGCTCTTCCTGAGAAAGCATCACGGTATGCGGTCATCCAGCTCCTTCCATATTCTCCTCTCAGATTCAGGTACGTTCCCACAGTCGGTGCCAATTTGATCCTTTTCGAGAGTCGAGTAGATGGACGCTGGGGATGTGACGCTCTCTGCTAATTCCGTGTAGACTCTGGGCTGACGTGGACTCCGGTGAACTTGCAGCAAAACCGAGTCGGGGAGGGGATCCCGACGATGACTCTCCGACGCTCAAGTCAGGCGAGAAGAAACTGAAGCAGAATAAGGAGGCAAAGAGCTACAATAGATGATCATGCATATCTCTGTCGAAGTCTGGGGGTCCTTATATAGGATCCCAGGGGACGTGTGTACGCTTCCCGAGGCATGCACACTCCTCAAAGCATACCTCAAAATGGACGTGTCAGAAAAGTGTGTCTGATGTCATACCGCAACCGTCCGAGCATATCTCCGACATGACAGTGGAAACTTCCATCATACGATCTTCTGTCCGGTCTGGTCGCCGACCATGCTGTCTGTCGACGACGCATGTCTTGAGAAGGATATCGTCAGCTGTCTATTTTGTCCTCTTCTCTCTCGTCTGTTACTAGGCCGAGCGGGTGAGCCGCTCGGTCACATACTCAGATGGGCGTGCAACCTTAGTCGTTCGGTATCTCAGCCGAGCGGACTCGCCGGTCGGTGCATCGCCTCTTTTATATGAAACCCCCTGAGCATCGGAAACCCGACCTGTGATCGAGTTGTCTTCGCGCCGGCCTGGGCGCTATTAAGGCCGATCGGCTAGGTGACCTCCCCGCTCGGCCAAAACATTGGTCTGCCCATCTTGACTTTGACTTCCACGTGTCGTTGACCACTGTACGGCCGGACCCCCTCCTTCACCACCAGATCAATATTAATTTTGTATAAATTAATTTTATTATTATTTTAAATAAATTTAGTTAATTAACTGAAATAACTGATTCGGTTAATTTAATTTTAGTAAAATTTTAATTTGATTCGATTAGCCAACACTAAATCGATTTTCGGTTAATTCAGTTAATTTATGAATCGAATTAATCGAATACTCATCTCTACCGCCACGTGACCACCGATTGATAATTTTTTTTATATATTTTTTAGAAAACTTAATAAGAAATGTTTTTTATAATTTTTTTTTTTTTTTTTTTTTTTTTTTTGAGAAATATGAAACTATGACGGTCCTTTGACCAATTTCAAAATTCAGATGTGTCCTTGTAAATTATCGATGTTTTTATATATTATTATTATTAAAATAAATAAAAAGTGATAATTATTATGAAAAAAAATTGGTGGGCTACTTGAACATGAAGAAATATAGTACATAAAAACGTGAAATAACGTGTAGATCATGAATTTTAATTCCAAGACTTATCACACTAAACCACTTTATCAAACATACATAAAAAATAATTGAGAATAAAAGTCAAAAGATGGAGTTGAGCTTTCTATTGATGTGAAACTTGAAATTCATATCTATACTTCGGAAGAAGACTTGGATTATGATTTGTATCAAAGAAAGACAAGTTTAACTTGATCAAGTAGGTATTTTTTGAGACTATTGATGTTACCAATTTTTAGCTTATAGAGTAGTATATAGCATTCGTAATATGCGATGATACGGTGCATAATAGTATGGCTTGGTTGTCGGGAGTTAAGGAGATGTGGCAGTCAGAAGTCAAGGAGACGTGGTAGTCAGAAGTCAAGAAAACGTGGCAGTCAACAGTCAGGAGGACGTGGCAGCTAACAGTCAGGAGGACGTGGTAGCCAACAGCTAGGGAAAGAAGAGGTAGGACTGCCTGGTGTCGTCAGACGCATAATGTCTGGGAGGGTGCTTATAGATCGAGATCCCAGATCTGAATCAGGATGTGCAATCGGGGTGAGGCCTGACCTGCTCCAACTGGTCGGGTTTTCATAGCTAGGTTACATCTAGGCCTGGTTCTCTCAGTAGGTTAACTCTCAGTCAGCTCTTGAGCGATATCACCTCAGCTCTCCCTGCCCCTCAAGACTTAAGCCAGGTGGTATACCTAACAGATCATCCCAAGCTACCCTAGTCATACCCGGGCGAGACAAAAGACGCTACACGACAACAAGGACAAGGAATCGTAACCGTTTGTCAGAGAATAACCATCGTATGTCAGGGAATATTCCAATGATCTATGATCATCTGTGACTGGAACCTTCTTCCAGTCCACAAAAGGGTGCCACGCGTCCTCCATCACCAGACAGGTCCTGACACCCGACATTCCCTGACATCAGTTAGGCTCCAGATGTACGCACTGTCATATAAAAAGGGAGGTCCTCTCCCTTGAGTAAGTACGCTCTCTCGCACATTTGCACTTGTCTTCTACTTTTCTTTTTTCCTTTGTACACTGTTCTTCTGTGGAAAAAGTACCTGACTTGAGAATCGGAGGGCCTGCTCCGGGGACCTTTTCCCTGGTTTCTGGCCTCTAACGTTCCGTGTGTTTGTCTGAGTGTGCACAGAACTCAAGTACCACCAGCTTAGTTACCGCCATCTGTTAGTGCCACGTGGGGGTCTGTTCTTAGGGCATGTACAATAAGGGTGTCATAGTTGCCTCTCTGTCAACACCAGCGACAGCTCATCTAGCCTTCGTCTGACATAGATTCCGGACAGGATCAATTTGGCGTCGTCTGTGGGAACTTCTTTCGCCTGTTTTGAAGCATGAAGATGGAGGAGATCGGAAGAATCAACGTGACCATGACGACAGGAGAGTACAAACTATTCAAGGAGGCTAAGAGGTGGGCGGTATCCAAAAACAAACCACTGCTTCGCGACCATACAAGATGACTACAATTTCCAAGGACCCTACTCACGTCTCGGATAGAGGATCTAAGAGAAAACAGTCTGAGGAGTCCCCCCTAGCCTTCTATCGAGAACCTGGCTCGGATTATTACCACAAGGGCTGGGATTGTTATAATAAGAAAGAGTAATCGCAGGCCTCCATGGCGGAAAGCTCCTCGTCCAAGGACTCAAAGAAAGGGAATGACATAGTCCTCAGGGAGGAGCCCTGGGAGGAGCCTGAGGAGCAAGTACCTTCTCTGTAAGGGTACTCGAGGAGAAGCTACCGAAGGGGTACAATCTCCCAACTATCGGAGAGTATGACGGTAGCAAGGATCCGGAGGATCATCTTTGAAAGTTTCAGAACGCTGCGCCGTTGCACTAATACAACGACGCCATCAAGTGTCTGTTGGTGCGGTTAGCACTAACGATCTAACTCAGATTTTGATGAATGACAAATCAGGTTAAGTTAGGTTTGTCGTTATCTAACACTCTGATCGAGTGTACAGGCTAAGTCCAGACAAGTCGACGGGCTGACCGGATGTTTGGCAGGAAGTCCAAGCGGGTCGACGGGCTGACTAGACGCTTGGCACGAAGTCCAGCTAGGTCGACGGGTTGACCGGATAGCTGGCGAGAAGTCCAGGCGGGTCGACGGGCTGACCGGACGCTTGGCACGATGTCCAGCTAGGTTGACGGGCTGACCGGATAGCTGGCGAGAAGTCCAGACGGGTCGAAGGGCTGACCGGACGTTTGGCAAGTGAGTAAAGGTAAGTCACTGGAAGGGAGTGACTGTGAGGACGCATTCCCGGGAAGGGAACATTAGGCGTCGATCCGACTTAGATTCATTTAGGATATCTAAGTCGAGATCGTGACTAGATTCCAATCTCGGAAAGATGAAATCTAAGTCATACTCTTGATATTGAATTTATAAAACTGTGCTAAAACTTTATTTTGCAGGAAACATATTATATATTTGCCTCGGACTAACCTTGTCTTGCAGGAGAAGGAATCTATGGAGAAAGGTGGTTCGGGTGCCCGGGAGGCAATTTTATCCTAATCGCGTCATCGCCACGTGGAGCTCGCTGGTTGGACTTGCCACGTCTCACCAGGGCGCCCAGAAGGGATCCGGGGCGCCTCTCATATAAAAGGAGGGTCAGGGGTGGAGCTCAACACAACAACTAACAAGAAGATCTTCTACTGCTTGCTCTGCTACTCTGCGCTCCTGCGACGCTAACGAAGCTCCGACAACGCACGTTTTCCTTTTCAATTTATTCCTTTGTCGGTATTGCTTTTATTTTCATTAGCATTTTCTGTACTTAGTTTGTAATAATTTTTGAACTGCTAGTGATTTCCCACCGAAAGCACTCAACGAGTGCGGGCCTTGGAGTAGGAGTCGACACAGGCTCCGAACCAAGTAAAATTGATCTGTGTTAGCATTGCTTACATTTTTCGTTGCGCTTAACTCTTATCGAAGAATTTTTCATAATCGATATTCACCCCCCCTTCTATCGAATCATCACGATCCAACAAGTGGTATCAGAGCAGGTACCGCTCTGATTTGGTGCAACCACCAATCAGGCAAGGGGGGTGATTTGCTTTAAAAATTTTATTTCATTTTCGGATTTCAGTTTTTCGTAAAATTCCAAACTGGTATAATTACCTTTTTGGAAATCTCCTTTCGTCGTAATTACATCTAAATTGGTGCAACATCAATTTAGTTATTTTTATTTAATTCTTCCCGCACTACCAATCCAAGACCAAGTCTTGGAACCTTTCCATTTGTTTTTTTTTGTGCAGATTAAAAATGTCGCAGATCGAGGGCTTCAGCACAGTGCGACCTCCCCTTTTCAACGGGGATGATTTTCTGTACTGGAAGAAGCGGATGGAAGTATATCTCAAGACAGATTTTGACCAGTCGCTGAGCATCACATGAGCCTACAAAATACCAGTAGACAACTTCGGGAATCTACTGGATCCTGAAGAATGGACAACAGACTTAAAGAAGAAGGCATCAACAGAGAACAAGGCAATCAACACAGTACAGTGCGGATTAACAAGAGAAGAATTGAACCGAGTTGGACCACATAAAAATGCTAAAGAGTTGTGGGACAAACTGATCGAGCTGCATGAAGGAATGAGCGACGCTAAGGTAACGAAACGACACTTGCTTCTAAATAGAATATTTAACATAAAAATGTAGAAAGGAGAAACGGCCAGCCAACTTCACGCAAGAATCAAAGATATTCTCAACGGACTCCACGCAATAGGACACCAAATGGAGAACCGGGACTTAATAAGGTATGCCTTAAACGCTTTTCCACGCAACATCTTGTGGGCATCTATCGTAGATGCCTACAAGATCTCTAAAAATTTATCAAAATTAAAACTAGATGAGCTTTTCTGTGAATTAGAACTGCATGAGCAAACTAATGCCGGGGTCGAGAAAAGTTTAGCCTTACTTGCAGGTTCCTCAAAAGAAAAGAAGAACAAGTCTGAACCTGAAGAAGATTCTGACCAGGAGGAAAAGAAGCTTTAGCAAGAAGGACCTTCAAAAGATCAATTCTCCAACCGAATCGAGGAGTGTGACGTGCTTCGGATGCAACAAGAAGGGCCACTACAAGAATGAGTGCCCGAGATTGAAGATCGACAAACCAAAGGCGACCAAAAAGAAGGCCCTCAAGGCGACCAAAAAGAAGGCCCTCAAGGCGACGTGGGACGACTCCTCCTCGGAAGAATCGGAAGCAGAAGATCAGAAACACCAGAGCCACCTTGTGCTGATAGCCCTCGAAGCAGAGTCGGAAGACGAATCGGAAGACGGGTCCGAACCCGAATCGAGCCACGAGTCCGTACTCATTTCCGAAGGTTCCGAAGAGGTATTCCTAACCTTAAACCGAAAGTTTTTTAAAATTATTTCGTGTTTAAATAATAAGTTAGTTAAATTAGAAAATGAAAACAAATTGCTCCTCGAGGAAAATCAAATCCTCAAGGAACAAGTTGTAAATAATAAATCAACTCAAGATCTAACACTTGAGGAGGAGAATTCATCATTAAAATTAGAAATTAATAATTTAAAAAATATGTTAGAAAAATTTACTACTAGATCAAAAAATTTAGACTTAATTCTAAATAATCAAAAAGCATGTTATAATAAAACCGAACTCGGATATAAGTTGAACTCAAATAAAACTTTTAAATCATTAATAACCCAATACAAACCAACAAATAAAGCCTGGGTTCCGAAAGCGTGTTTAACCACGCAAATAGGACCTAACCAATATTATATCTCTAAAGATAAAATATATTACGTAAAGTCAAACAAACCAAATCAAAAACCAGAACACAAACCTAAACCAAAAAATTTAAAATCTAAACATATTAGAACTCAACAAAATTTAAACTATCACTAAGTAAAATATAATTATAAAAGAAATAGACATAAACCGAGAACTAAAAATTAAATTAATGGCCATTAATTTAGGGGGAGGCTCCAGAATAGCTGGCACCTCCAAAACTAACCTACCCGGTAAGGTAACCCTAACCAAACTACCCGACAAGGTAATTAGGATTAGTTAAAAAGGGTTCAAATTTAACTTGAAAAATGGTACTGGTGAAATTTTGGATGATAGTACGTTAGGAAAACTTAGTCTATGCATGTCTAGGAAGATATGAATTCGACCTGGTGCATTTGGCTAAGTGGAACTGACCGAAGCTACCATTTATGGATCCTAACCAGTTAGACTAAGGTTTTGTACTAAGTCTAGTGGATAGGACTATTTGGAAAACCTCGAAGGCATGGTTACTTTAATGATGTCCAAGTGACTCACCATAGCCCAGAAGTTTATCCAGAGAACGCCTATTTGTTGAACTCAAAGCTAAACCTGAATCTAACACAAGTTAAAAACAAACCCTAAAATTGAACCTAATTCATCTCACAAAATTATAGGATTCCCTGATTGAAAACATAGATCGGGTGAGATAACTAAGAACTTTAAATTAAAATTAAAAATAAATTAAGTTTAAAATTTAAAATTAAAATAAAATTAAAATTAAAATTAAATGAAATAAATTTAAATTAAATTAAAATTAAAATTAAATTTAAGTTTAAATTTAAAATTAAATTAAATTAAAATTAAATTGAAAATAAATTAAATTAAATTTAAAATTAAAATTAAATTAAAATTAAAATTAAATTAAAATTAAATTAAAATTAAACTAAAATTAAAATTAAAATTAAAATTTAAATTAAATTAAATTAAAATTAAAATTAAAATTAAAATTAAATTAAAATAAATTAAAATTAAATTAAATTAAAATTAAACTAAAATTAAATTAAATTTAACTTAAAAAATTTATCTTAAAAAATAAATTAAATTTTTTTCATAAAAATTATTTTAAAAATTAAACTTATTTTTTTTTAACTTAAAAATGATTTTAAAATTAAACCCATTTTTTCAACTTAAAAATTATTAAACTTGAATCTTTTTTAAAAAATATTTTAAAAGTTAAACGTAATTTTTTTTCTTAAAAATTTATTTTAAAAATTACATTTAAATTCTTTTTCAACTTAAAAAATTATTTTAAAAAATAAACTTAATTTTTTTAAAAGATTAAACTCATGTTTTTTTATTTATTTTAAAAATTACACTTAAATTATTTTTATTTAAAAATTTATTGAAAAAAAAAACTTAAATTTTTTAACTTAAAAATTATTGTAAAAATTAAACTTAATTTTTTTTAAAAAAAATTATTTTAAAAATTAAAACTTAATTTTTGTTAACTTAAAAATTTATGTTAAAAATTCAAAACTTAAATTTTTTAACCTAAAAATGATTTTAAAAAATTAAACTTAATTGTTTTTAAAAAAATGATTTTAAAAAATTTAACTTAATTTTTTTCTTAAAAATTATTCTAAAAACTAAACTTAATTTTTTTTAATTTAGAAAATTATTTTAAAAAAATTAAACTTAAATTTTTAACTTAAAAATTATTTTAAAAACTTAAACTTAATTTTTTTTACTTAAAAATTATTCTAACAATTAAACTTATTTTTTTTAATTTAAATATTATTTTAAAAATTAAACTTAATTTTTTAAATTTAAAAATTAAACTTATAATTTTTTTTATTTAAAAATTATTTTAAAAATTAAACTTAATTTTTTTTAATTTAAAAATTAAACTTAAATGTTTTTTTTCTTAAAAATTATTTTAAAAATTAAACTTAATTTTTTTAATTTAAAAATTAAACTTAAATGTTTTTTTTTCTTAAAAATTATTTTAAAAATTAAACTTAATTTTTTTATTTTAAAATTAAACTTAAAAAAAAATGGAGTAAAAAACCAGGGTCGGGCGCCCTTGGTATACGAACCCGGGGCGCCCGGAAGGGATCCGGGCGCCCCGCCCCACTTGACCCCGAGCGCCCGGAATAGGTCCGGGCGCCCGGAGTCCCCTATATATAGGGGGGTAGGGGCACCCCCTACACTTGCACCTCCTCTATTCGCTTTCGTCCTAGCTTCTTCCAAGCTTTACTACGAAAGCATTTAAAATTAAAATTTTCCTCGTTCTACGGTTAATACGCGGCGCGAATCAACCGAGGTCGTCAGTTCTAAAATTATTTTGGCAATGACTCCTCGGTAAAAATTTTGTCTTCTGTTTAATTTTTTAGAATTATTATTGCATGTTTGTTTTCTTTAATTAGTATAATTTTGTTTCATAATTTAGGAAACGTTCCAAATTTGGTGCTGGGTCCTCTACTCCCAGTGTTGACCCTAGGTTTCCTACTGACGAGCTTAGGATTAAGTTTGAGTCGACCATCTACATGGCCATTAGGACCAAATGTGTAGATAGAGCATTCTTTTTACGCTCTTGCATTCCAGCTATAGAGGCTATAAACCACTATAACTTGCGGAACCTTGTTGAATGTACTAGCCCAGTAAACATAAGCTTGTGTGCCGAATTTTATAACAACCTAGTGAAAGTAGACGACTTTACCTATACTACTAGGGCAGCTGGCACTGATATCATGTTGTCCCCTACTACCATCCGGGACTTTTTGGAGTTACGGGAATCTACCTGTCCCTTTCAGTGCTATCCTCCCAGGGAGCTACCCTTTGGAGATCCCTACTCGCATAATACTCTTGATACGATTTATTCGTATTTTTTGGGGGGCGAGCGAGTACTCACAATGACCCAGCTTAGGTCAGTTGCCCTTCGAGTCTAGGACTACGCCCTTTATAGGGTCTTAGTCTTTTGCATTCTACCACTGAGCACTCGCGACATCGCGGTGATGCATCCATTCCACTATTTTCTTCTCTATGCCCTGTGTCATAGGTTAGATATTGACATCAGCCTACATATCTTTTCCACCATTATCTACTAGGTCGGATACGTGACTAGTGGGCGAGTACATATGACCTACTGTCACATTTTGACAGCATATATGTCCTCTTTGGGCATTGATGTCACTAGAGGTGACATCCACTATATGACCGAGTTTGACGTTATAGGAGCTAGGAACTTTTCCCTAGATAGTATTCATATAGATGGTGAGGATATCATGTCTTGGCAGAGGGGGGCACAGCACCAGCCTGACCCAGATGCTCAGCAGGAGGAGGCAGAGCAGGATGAGTTTTTTCTCGCACTGTTTCCTGACAAGGCCGCTCCTGCCCCAGCACCAGCTAGAGCCCCACGCCCCGCTCCTCGCACTCTAGCCGATCGAGTATCCGGACTAGAGAGAGCTATGTCGAGCCTCCAGCAGGAGTCCTCCGGGTTTCACCGAGACATACGGCGAGAGGTCTCCGATCTCCGATCTCCGACGAGAGGTGCGACAGGAGGTCTCCAATTTGCGACGAGATGTGCGGCAGGAGATCTCTGACCTGCGACGAGACCTACGAGAGGACGACCGGACTCGTCACACTGAGCTATTGGCACTGCTTCGGTCGTTGGGTTCCGGACCACCTCCTTCATCATCTCAGTAGTCATGATTGTTACATAGCTCTGTTATGACACTATTACAACTTTTGTAGTACATATTATTCTATTGATTTTCATTTCAGATCTGATTGGTTATACTCTAATTTAATAGACTAGGGTTTTTCAAAATTCAAAAACTATTTTCAAAAATAATTATTTTAAATTCTAGGTTAAAATTATTTTATTTTTTCAAAACCTTCCTACTTTTAGAACTTCAAAATGATTTTAGCCTTAGACTAGAAATTTTTTTTTAGAAATCATGTTCCCCTAGGACTAGCATTTGAGCATCTCACCAACACCCTAGGTTTACCTTGCTTGTAATTGACAAACATAGAAAGGGGTGAGGTGTATAGGCCAATTACCTGGACTTAAGATGTTTATGTCAGTGCATCAATATAAGTCTGGGCGTTAAAAATCAAACATATATTAATCAAGTTAAGTTATTTAGTTTAGTCAACTGCTAACTTATTACAATGAACTTAACTTGACTAACCAAGTGAAAGCTGCTATCTTCTGATAGTCAGTAAGTACCTAATTGGTTAGACAACTATTTTAGATGTCAAGTTTAGGGGGAGGATTAAATCAACAATTAGCACTAAAATTATTTTCTCCACCTTAAACATAATATCTTTCCTAAAATCTTTTTTCAGTTTTGAGATTGAATTTCGGTTTTCAAATTTAAAGTTTTTACAAACTTAGTCAATGTTGAAAAGTAGATTTTTCAAACTTAGTTTTGAAATTTTTAATTTTGAAAACTTATGTTTCAAATTTTTTATAAACCTATTTTTGAAAACTAGCTTCTATAAAACTAAAATTTTCAATTAGATTTTATAAACTAAGATTTTGAATCTGTTGCAACCTTAGTTTTGAAAAATAAATAGTTTTTAAACTCAACCTTGAAAATTTTCAAAATTGAAACTTAGTTTGAAAATTTAAACCTTAATCTTAAACCTTGGTTTTGAAAACTCATATTTGTAAAATGTTTCAAAGTTGAACCGTATCTTGAAAATTTAAAGTTTTTTAAAAAAATTTTGGAACTTAAACACTTATATTTGAAAATTAATCTATCTAAAACTTAGCTTTCCTAAACTTATACTTGAAAATTAGTTTTTTAACCTTTTTGGAAAATTCTTGTTGAGTTCATTATCTTTAAAAATTACTCAAAATATACTAAATACTTAGTTATTTTTTAAAAAACTTAGCTATGTTACAAAAGATAAGAAATAAAAGCTAAATTACTATGTGTTAAAATTTTTAACTCCCCCAAGTTAACTTGACATCATTTCTTAAAAAAAAATTTCCTTTGTTTGTACTCTGTATTATTGATTATGTCCTTATTTGATGAATGCCAAAGGGGGAGGGATAGGTGGTTAAGTTAGAGTAACTAAATGAAAATTTTGAAAAACTAACTTAAAACCTTAAAAACCTCAAAAATCATGCTTGATTTTTGCATATATTTTCACTAACTTAACCAGGTTGTCATTCCATCAAAAAGAGGGAGATTGTTGTTGCGGTTAGAACTAACGATCTAACTCAGGTTTTGATGAATGACAAATCATGTTAAGTTAGGTTTGTCGTTATCTAATACTCTGATCGAGTGTACAGGCTAAGTCCAGACAGGTCGACGGACTGACCGGATGTCTAGCACGAAGTCCAAGCGGGTCGACGGGCTGACCGGACGCTTGGCACGAAGTCCAGCTAGGTCAACGGGCTGACCGGATAGCTGGCGAGAAGTCCAAGTGGGTCGACGGGCTGACCGAACGCTTGGCACGAAGTCCAGCTAGGTCGACGTGCTGACCGGATAGCTGGCGAGAAGTCCAGACGGGTCGAAGGGCTGACCGGACGTCTGGCAGGTGAGTAAAGGTAAGCCACTGGAAGGGAGTGACTGTGAGGACGTGTTCCCGGGAAGGGAACATTAGGTGTCGATCCGGCTTAGATCCATTTTAAATATCTAAATCGAGATCGTGACTAGATTCCGGTCTCGGAAAGACAGAATCTAAGTCATACTCTTGATATTGAATTTATAAAACTGTGCTAACACTTTGTTTTGCAGGAAACATATTATATATTTGCCTCGGACTAACCTTGTCTTGCAGGAGAAGGAATCTCTGGAGAAAGGTAGTCCGGGCGCCCGGAACAGGTCCGAGCGCCCGGGAGGCAATTTTATCTTGATCGCCTCATCGCCACGCAGAGCTCGCTTGTTGGACCCGCCACGTCTCACCAGGGCAACCGAAAGGGATCCGGGGCGCCCTGAGCCTCATATAAAAGGAGGGTCAGGGGTGGAGCTCAACACAACAACTGACAAGAAGATCTTCTACTACTTGCTCTATTGCTCTGCGCTCCTGCGACGCTAACGAAGCTCCGACAACGCACGCTTTCCTTTTCAATTTATTCCTTTATCGGTATTCCTTTTATTTTCATTAGCATTTTCTGTACTTAGTTTGTAATAATTTTCGAACTGCTAGTGATTGCCCACCGAAAGCACTCAACGAGTGCGGACCTTGGAGTAGGAGTCGACACAGGCTCCGAACAAGTAAAATTGATCTGTGTTAGCATTGCTTACGTTTTTCACTGCGCTTAACTCTTATCAAAGAATTTTTCGTAATCGATATTCACCCCCCCTATCGAATCATCACGATCCAACAGTGCCGAGTGTTCTTGAACACTCTGTCCAACTCGGCACAAAAATAGTTCGATGGATTGCCGAATGGGTCCATCACCTACTTTCATGACTTCAAGACTATTTTCCTGTGTCATTTCGCAAGCAAAAGGAAATACCAGAAGATAAACCATTGTCTCTTCACCCTCAAGCAAGGGTCTATTGAGCCCTTGAGAAGCTATATCAAACGCTTTAACCAGGTAGCCTAGGATGCCCCATACGCTACCTCTAAAGTATTGATGAGCGTCTTCTCCCATGGGTTGGTAAAAGGGGAGTTCTTTCGAGCCCTCATCTAAGAGCCCGTGAAACTTCGATGAGATGCTAGGGTAGGTCGCCAGTTACATCAATGTAGAAGAAGCTCAGGCGGCTCAGCGGAAAGCGAACAAAGTGCCTGCTCCCGCCAACAAATCAGAGAAGAGGCCACCCCAAATGCCAGCTCAGCCTCTTCCACGTACCCGAGATGCCCAACCGTAATTCCCTCCTAGTTAGGATTCTAGGCCGGCCCAATGTGTGGCAGCTGTCCAAGCCTCAAGGCTTGGTCAGTGGGGGCCTCGCTATTATACTTACCACAGGTCCCACACTCATGCCATTGAGGACTGCTTCCAGTTCGCCCATGACTCACGGCACGCTGCTGAATTGGGCCTGCCTCCAACTAAGATCGCACCCAAACTTCAGAGGTTGATGGTTGGCTAGTAGGCCGCTGTAGGTCAATCAAGTAAGCCCCTGCTCGACAACCCAGGTCGAGGAAGCCAGTAACCAGGCCATGACAAGGAGCCAGGGGAATCCATAGAGGACAAGAATAGGGGAAATGCAGCCATTTGAGAGATGGGGGGGGGGGGATTCCTAGGATACCTCATTACCGAGCGAGGAATTGAAGCTAACCCAGAGAAGGTTCAGGGGCTTCGAGATATGAAAGCGCCTCAAAATCTAAAAGAAGCCCAGAAGTTCATAGGCAGAATAATTGTGTTGTACAGGTTCATATCTCGGTCTGCAGATTGAGCATTACCTTTCTTCAAAGTGCTCAGGAGAGCAGCCAAGTTTCAATGGGATGAAGAATGCAACCAAATCTTCAAAGAATTGAAAAAGCACTTGGAGACCTTGCCCTCACTGTTTAAACCTATTGTGGGGGAGCCTCTCTGGGTCTAGCTCTCAGCCACCCCTGAGGCCATGGGGGCGGTGTTGGTAAAAGAGCAAGATAATGTACATCAGTCAGTGTACTTTTTCAGCCACTTATTGAAAGGGGGTGAGTCTTAATACACAATCCTAAAAAAATTTGTTTATGGATTCGTACTCATAACTCGCCACTTAAGACCTTACTTCTTGGCACACCCCATCACAGTCCTGACTAACAACACCATGGGGAAGGCTCTTACTAACGTGGAGATAGCGGGTCGTCTCATCAAATGAACAACTGAGTTGGGAAAATATGATATATAGTATCAACCCCGAACAACGATTAAAGCACAAGCCCTGTCAAATTTTCTGACGGAGGTCCATCAACCTGATTCTTAAGAAATTTGGAAGGTCTATATAGACGGGTCACCCACCTAATAGGGAAGTGGAGTGGGGATACTCCTTATATCCCCTTAGGAAGATATCATGCAACTGGTCGTGAAGCTAAATTTCAGAGCCACTAATAATGAGGCAAAATATGTGGCGCTATTAGCAGGGCTGCAAGCAACTCGATATGTCGGAGTCGCCCGGGTGGTCATTTATTCAGATTCTCAACTCGTAACTCAGCAAGTAGCGGGCAACTTTGAGTTTAACAATGACAAGATGCAGTTATATTGGGAAGTATATAAGAAAATGAAAGAGGATTTCAAGAAAGTCACAGTGACTAAGATTCCCTAGACAGATAATCAAAGGGCTGATGAACTAGATAAAATGGCCAGCTCTTTGACCACTTGGGTGCTAGATAGATCGATAGCCCAGACCTTTCTAATAGCTCAGATAGACCTACAGAATAATGTAGAGGAGTCGATCGACTGGAGAGCCCCAATGATCATCTATCTTCAGCAGAGCATCCTACCAGCTGATCCGGAGGAAGCTAGATTAATCAGGAAAAAGCGCACGTATACACTCTAATCGGGGATCAACTGTACAAGCGGGCATTTTCTAGACCACTGCTCAAATACTTAGGTACGGATGAGGTGGAGTATGCCTTACAAGAAGTACATCAGGGGTGTTGCGGTAACCACGTTGGAGGAAGGATGCTGGTTCGAAAGTACTGCTAGCCGGGTATTTCTGGCCCACTTTGCAAAGAGATGCTCAGTGATTAGTGAATACTTGTTTATCTTAACAAAAGAATCAAAACCTGACCCATCGGCTGACCGACACGCTGAAAACCTCAATAGTCTCATGCCCCTTTAATCAATGGCGCATGGACATTGTAGGACTTTTTCCAATGGCACCAGTTCAGAAACGATTCTTGCTTATAGCGGTGGACTACTTTTCCAAGTGGGTGGAAGCAGAAGCCCTGGCCAGGATTACTGAGGGAGTCATTATTCAATTTATGTGGAAGAATTTCTTATGCCGATTTAGAATACCACAAAAGCTGGTCTCAAATAATGGAAGACAGTTCCAAGGGCGCAAGATCTAGGAATGGTGTCTAGGATTTGGAATAACCCATGTCTTCATGTCTGTGGCTTATCCTCAAAGTAATAGGCAAACAGATGTCACCAACAGAGAGATAGTGCGGGGGTTGAAGGTCAAGCTAGATCATGTAGGCGGCGATTGGGTGGAAGAGCTACCTAGCATCCTCTGGGCATATCGCACGACTCCGTGAGAGAGCACCGGGCTCACCCCCTTTTACCTGTTCTACGGTAGTGAGGCAGTGGTGCCCATAGAAGTCGAGGTGTCATTCGTTAGAAGGTTTCTGTATGACACTGAAAATGCCGAGCGACGACTTTCAGAGCTGGACTTTATCAGTGAAACCTGAGAACGGGCAACTGCTCAATTAGCTGTATATAGGCAGCGAATGCGCTAAAATTATGATAGGAGGGTGATTCCGCAGTTCTTTGAAAAAGGAGACTTAGTGTGGAAAAGGAAAAATCCTGTAGGAGAGGTAACCAAGTTAGCACCTTAGTGGGATGAGCCGTATATAATTGTTAAAATGTTAGGGTCAGGCACCTACTACCTGCAAGACACTCAGGGTAGGAGGCTGGACCATTCTTGGAGTGCTAACTATCTCCAACCCTATCGTACTTGAGTGAATCACCCCTTTGAAAGATTTGAGATAGGGACAACATGACTGGTTGGGCAGGAAATACCTAGTTGGGGTAACTCGATCTAGAATATGGACAAATCTCCTTTAAGACTTGCTCAAGTTCCCGTGTTAGGGATAAACAACTCGAGCTCCATTTAATAATGACTAAGGAAAAGGTATAAAATCTAAAAAGGAAGTAGCAACAAGGATAGTGAAAATTAATTTTTATAAAGTACATTGGACAGATGTTCATGTATAATAAGAAGGGTTATTTAAATTCTGAGAATACATCATCGGGTATCTCTTTAAGGATCCGACGATGATCCAAGAAGTCCTCAGGAGCATCGGGGGGCAGATACCCTCCTTCCTTGAGTTGTTGAAGTGCTCCTACCACCCCATAAGCCACAGATCTGACGAAGCGATCCCCCACTTGAGAGCCAAACTCTGAAGAGAGTAAGTATTCTTCCTGCTCGCCTGTAGACGATCGCTCTCCCTGGCCTTATAAGTTTCTAAGGTAATAACAGAGCTAGATAGGGCAAACTGGGCTTGAGATAGCTCTGCCTGCAAGGAGCCCAGTTCTATTGCTTAAGACTCAAGATCCCGTCTATGGTCTATTAGCAGTAAATCCTTGGAGTTCAGCTCTTGAGTCAAGCAATCCATCTTATTCTTCTACATAAGCTTGAAGTCCTCTAGAGTTACAGTTTGTTGAATTAGTTCTATTTGTGCCTTATCCTTAAGGGACAACTCCTCTTGACATTTAGCCTCAGATGACTGTAGGAGAACTTCAAGTCTATTTTTGTTATCACGGAGATGATCAATCTCTAGTTGGACATCTCCCAAGGTTTGTTCCCGGGAGATGTTCGCCTTCTTTAAGGTCTCTACCTCCTCCTTTAATTGGGGCATGACTGAAGCAGGGTCAGAGATTTGAGACTCTAGGTCAACAACTTGATCCTTCAAGATCTTATTCAATCAGTGTACATGCAAGAACGTCTGATTTAAACAGAGCGATTGGATGAACATCTATTCATAGTAATGGGAAAGTAAGAATAGAAAGTTAGAATAAGAGGAGGGAAGTCGTAAGAGGAAGCGGAAGCTTACCGTAGTGGCAGTTTCAGAGGACAAGTCCGCCAGGGCAGGCAGTGAGAGGGTATCCATCGCCTTCATATTCTGCTCCCATTGAGTTACTAGTCGACCCCGCAGTAGGATAGAGTGAGCAGGGGCAGTAGGCTAGCGATGTAATCCCTACTCTGTAGGCAAAGTAGCAGGAAAGCGAGAACAGTAATACTGGGAGGAGTCGGGAGCAGTCCCGCTAGAGCCAGGTTGAGAAGAGGTAGGCCCTGATTGAGTAGAGGGACCAGGTTGGGTACAAGCAGATCCTAGTTGAGTAGAGGGGCCAGGTGGAAAAGAGGTGGGCCTAGGATAAATGGAAGGGTCGTGTGGAGAGGAAGTAGTTGGACGAGGGGAAG
Organism: Zingiber officinale; assembly: GCF_018446385.1. Taxonomy (NCBI): domain Eukaryota; kingdom Viridiplantae; phylum Streptophyta; class Magnoliopsida; order Zingiberales; family Zingiberaceae; genus Zingiber; species Zingiber officinale. The sequence continues at coordinate 82,737,715 of NC_055991.1, forward strand.
AAGGTTTGACCGGGGCACTGGATCTATATTACCGTCTTAGATCGATCTCTTTTTTAACAATTGGGGCCTTCCCTCACTCAACTCCTGTCCAGCTCTGGGTGGCATAATAGGATCGCTCGGGAGTTATGGATCGACAATGGAAGTAGAGGCAGGTCGGGACAATGGAGTGGTAGTCTGGGCCTCGGATACTAGGCCAGATCCCATAGGTCTGCGTCTTGGCCTGCGCGAGAGAGGTTGTTCATCTGAGTCTGACTCCTTTGATGGGGTTCGAGGTCGACAAGCAAGAGGAGTTAGAGGAGCGTGTCTTACAGATCTAGGAATAGGCCAAACATGCGGGGTTGCTTGAGCGACAAGCCGGGGAGCAGTTGAGGCAGCCACCCCTAGAGCAAATGGAGTAGAATGAGATAAACGCCTCCTATCCAAAATGATGCGTCCCCAACAGTTTATTTTCAAATCGCTCAGGGGAAGAGGCCTGGTCAGGGATGCTCGAGTCAAAGTGCTCGCTACAAGAGAGCACCAGAATCAAAGTAAGATGGCAAAGACAAGTTAGGGTGGGGTAAGCCTTACCTAAAGAGTGTGGTAGCTCTGAAAGGATGCGGCTCAACCTGAACAGGAATAACACATTTTCTGTCAGAAGCATGAGCAAGTCAAAGCGCCAACCTGCCAGTTGCGCAGAGGCCTCTATAAAGTTAGGGTCTATCTGAAAATCCCCTAGATAGGGAGCCAAATGAAGAGCTGATAGCCATTGGGTAAGCCACTCCACGGCAATGGGGAAACGTATGAAAAAATATTTCTCCTTCCATTCTAATTCTAAGGATGGGAGGGGAGCGAAAAAGGTAGTACGAGTACGAGTGAAAGGGGAGCGAAAAGACCTTCATTATGACGACGAGAGATAAAGAAGCAGTGGAATAGATGGGGAGTCTAGGCGACGCCACACACTTCACAGAGGAGAATGAACCCACACAAGATCCGCATGGAGTTGGGAGTAAGTTGACAAAGAGGGATGCGGAGGTAACGACTTACGTCAAAGAAGAAAAGGTGGATAGGAAAACGGAGACCCGCAACAAATTGCTATTTGAAAAAAGTCACATAGCTTGTCAGAGGGGAGGAGACCCTATGAACCTCAGAGGGTATGATGATATGCATGACCATGGGGACTTCATACGTAAAGCGGAGATTATCTAGATCCACACCAATGAAGGTCGAGACTCCAAGAGCGTATGCAAGCGCGTGGGAGTCCATGAGAGCTTGCAGACACTAAGCAAAAGGGGCAAAATGCAGAAGGTAGCAAAAACAAGAGGAAGACTTAAGTTGGAGGCGAAATGTTTAGTGAAGCGGAAGGGGAAGGATATTTATAGTTGTCAAGGGGGCGCCGATGGTCTCATCATCAGCGACAATCAAGAGGTTCAGGCCTAAAGGTGGCTGGCGTCAGCCATAGACTTAAAGGCAACGATGGCCATAGGATCATCCTAGAAAACCACGGCAAGGGGGTGTGTCAGAAAAAGCTGAGGCAAGGGACACGAGGTAAAAGAGGGATAAAGAGTTTTTGTGGCTTCAGGAATAGGCAATGCTGCAATAGTTCCCCCTTGGACCTATAAGGAGACTCTTGAGTATCGAGGTTCACGACTAGTCGAGTAATTAGATCGTACGAAACTCGGTCGGGAACCCTGGAGTATGCTGGTCAAATAAAGTGACTAATTGGTTAGCTAAATCGCTAAATCCGGTCAGGGCATTGAATTGGCCGGTCAACATAGACACTTGGTCAGGTAAAGTGACCTACCCAGTCGCATGCCTTGACGCCTACATAGATGTTAAGTTAACTAAGCACCCTGCAAGAGGGATAAACACTTAACAAACTGCTCGAACACATAAAGTAAAAAGGAGCATAGACCCTAGGTGAGCGTAATAAGTGAACAATACATTGCATAGGGGTAGTCTATCCAATCACATGTCTTGCATAATCTTCAATTCAAAGTTACAGAACAAGGGGAAGCCTTACATCCTTGAAAAAGAAAGGTACAAGATGAATATAGACTAGTCATCAAAGGAGGGGAAGGCTTCGTCGGGAAGCGCTTTCAGGAGGCAAGCCCGGTCCAGGAAGGTATCTGGGGGAAATGATCGAAGAAAGCCTTGCTCATACAGTTGCAGCAAGGCCCCTGTACCACCATAGCAAATCATTCGGTCGATAAGAGTGCCTATCTTTGCCACGAACTCTTTTGAGGCTGGGTAGGCGGCCTTGCGAGTTGCCAAATGAGAACTCTCACCCTCTTGATATTCTTTCAGCTCTTCCCTAGATTTGAGGGCTTTAGTCAGTGCCTTAGTTAATTCTAAACGGGTAGTCGTGGTCTCTGCCTTAGCCACTGAGAGTTTGTCGTGCAGAGACTTGAAAGCAACCTCAGATGCCTTCCACCACTTCTGAAGGGCAGCTTCCCAGTCAGTGCCAACTGATAGATCTATCTACTTGGCCACTAGGTCCCTGTCTAGAGTGTTATGGGCCTCTTGAAGCTCTTGCAGTCACGAGGAGAGGGTGGTCACTTCTGCTTCCCTCTCTTCTAGATCGGCTAAGATTTGGGCATGTCGCAGTTCCTCAGACTTAAGCGTGGACTCGCTAATCTTCAGGGCGGTCTACAGAGACTGTACTTTCTCTGACTCCACATGAGCCAGGCCTTTGGCGTCTTGGGTCTTCTCCTCCGTGGTTTACAGACAAGATTGGATTGGGCTGTCGGTAGTAGTCAACTAAAAAATGCAGCTGGCAGTCGTAGGAGATGCCAACTCTTGGAGACAAGCCCTCAAGATCTCGTTCTCCCACTACAGACCGACCACGTACAGTGATAGGATAAGACCCATGACACGGGTCTGTCAAGAGTAGGGAAGGATTAGCATTATCTTAAGGATATGAAAAAGAAACAGATAAAACTCACCGATACTAGCCGTTGCGAGAACAGGCCAGCCAATTGCAGTTACGGGCCTCCCAAAACTTGGTTGGCAGTAGTTTTCCATGAGTCATCCAGAGCCCCGTGGAGTTGCACCTGACCACAGTGGGGAGAGGTGCTAGCAGAAGGAATGGGGCTCAACACTTGTAAAGATGGCAGTTGGAAGGAGGAGGTGAAGACATACCGATTGTTGAGGCGCTCTTTGGAACGGGAAGAAGAAGCAGGTGTCGAAGTCGGAGCGGAAGGTGTGGAAACCCCGAGCTAGTCTCCCATTCGAGAGTTGATCTTGTAGGACCGTTGGGTCGGTTAGAAGGGAGGTTGAATATCCCTGATAAAACACAACCCTTTCTCGAACGATTAAGCTAACACTTGAAAAATAGATTAAGCAGAAAATAAAGCATAAAGACGAGGCACCGGATTTGACTTGGTTACAACCGGGGAGGTTGTTAATCTAAGGAAGATGGTCACACTAAGAACTCCTTCAAGCGGAGAAGCCTCATTTACAGTAGTGTAGGCACAGAAAGAGAGAAGCTAATCTAAGCAGTGGAAGCACACAAGTGTTGTAACAATTTCTGAACTGATGAAAAACTTCTGGACTAAGGCTATATTTATAACCTTGGTCGGGGCGCCTGGAAGGGGTTCCGGGCGCCCTGGGGGGATAAAACTTTATCCCCAACGTTCAGATCACGTTTGACATGATCTGGTCAACAAAACAGGTCCGGGCACCCCGAACTGCTCCGGGCGCCCCGGAGCTCGACTATCTGTGCTCCTAAGCTCCTGCACACTTAGACACAAGGTTAGAAACACACAGGACCTAACTTAACTTGTTGATCACACCAAAACAACCTTGGGGTTCCAACAATCTCCCCCTTTTTGGTGTGATCAATCCAAGTTAAGCTAGGGTTAAAATAGACATTAAATAAAATTAAGTAAATTAACTTAATTTGCAATTTAAGTACAAAAAGACAGAAAAAATTAAATCTATCTACCTCCCCCTAGACTTATACTTTCCCTTCTCCCCCTTTGATCACAAAAAAATGGGATTCCAAGAAAAACAATCTAAGGGTTAAAAATTTAGTAAATTTGAAAAAAATATTTAAAATAAATTATAAGTTAAAAACAATTCTAAGTAAGGTTTCCAAGTAAAGTTTTAAAAATCTGACTTAGGCAATTTTTTTTAAAAATTTCTAAGTAATTTGAGCATAAATTTCTAATTTCAGAAAATCTTTTAACTTAAGAAAAACATTAAAAAAAAATTTCTAAGTAAAGATTATTTTTAAAAGAAAATTTTCTAACTAAATCATTTGAGTATTTTTAAGAAAAAATTTTCTAAGTAAAAAAAAATGACTTAGTCAATTTAAATTTTTTTTAAGTAAGTAAATTTCTAAATTGTAAAAAAAAATATTTTGAATAACCTTTTTAAAGCATTAATTAATTCTTGCATTAAAGCTTTATTAGTAAGTTAATTAAATATTTATTTCAATATTTTGGCTTCCAGGTCGTGGCGAGGCACTAGGCCTTCTTGGTTATTGGAGCAACAACCACTTCCTTGACAATGCCTCATAAAAAAATTTTTTGTTTAATTTTCTCACTTAAAGCGCTAATTTTAATTTTAAAATTAATTTAAGCATGACTTCGGAACCCAATATAGGTTCCAGCCTACTGGATTAACCAAAAAATTTTTAGGGACATATTTTCTTGAAATGTTCTTAATTTGTCCCGGGTGATATTTAAAGTACCAATTTAAATTATTAAATCTTCTAAAATTGGTTTTAGATGAACATGCATAGTTTATCAAGTTATCTACTTGAATTTTCAAATCATCATTTTCAAGTTTCAATTTTTCATTTGCTAGTTTTAATTTATCTAATTCTTCTAAGGGACAAGACTTAGCTAGAATTACTTTTAAATTTTTATTTTCACTTTCTAATTTACAGCAATCTTTTGTTAACAGTTTAACAAACTTAAACATTTTATCGGGAGGAAGAGATCGTATCTGACTTACCTTGTCGATCTTGTTGTCCGTTTCTCCCCCTGAGATGCTGCTTTCTTCCTACGTGTCTCCCCCTTCATCGATGCTCTCGATGCTCATTTCGGAAGAGCTTGAATTGCAGTCGTTGTCTTGATGACTTGCCATCAGTGCGAGTCCGGAGAATGCTTCGACTTCCGATTCGGGCGATGTATCGTCCCACGTCGCCTTCAGGGCCTTTCATTTTTGGATAGGCTTCTTACCCTTCTCATTGTCTTTGTTCTTCAGCTTGGGGCAGTTGTCCTTGACATGCCCTTCTTCGTCGCAGTGGTAGCAGTGGATTGTCCTTTTCTTTTTCCCCTGTAGATGGTTAGTAGATCTAGATTTACAAAGTTTCTTGAATCTTCTTACCATCCTTACCATTTCCTCGTCATCAAGAGAAGATTCCGACTCAGGTTCGTCTCTCAAAGCTTTGAGGGTGACGTTGTTCTTGGGCTCCTTCATTCCTGCACATCTTGACTCATGCACTTTAAATGTTGAAAAAAATTCTTCTAATGAAATTTTTTCTAAGTCCTTCGAAATGTAAAAAGCATCTACTAGTGATGCCCATTTTGAATTTCTCGAAAATGAATTTAACGCGTACCTGAGCGAATCTCGGTTACTTACCTTTTCTCCGAGATTTGTGAGTCCGATGATGATTTCTTTTATTTTGGAGTACAGATGTGTGACTGTCTCGTCTTCCCCAAGTCGCAGGCTGGTGAGCTGATTGCGAAGCAGATCTCGTCTAGCGAGCTTGGCTTCGGACGTTCCTTCATGCAGCTCGAGGAACTTCTCCCAAAGTTCCTTTGCATAGTTATAGTTCCCGATCCGGTTGACTTCTTGAAGTGGAAGAACGCTTAGCAGATGATATTCTGCCTTACCGTTCGCCACGAAGTTGGCCTGCTCCTTTTTTGTCCATTGATATATTTCTTTGTTCTCTAGAGCTTCAAAGCCAAGTTTCATTGTTAAAGTTAATTCAATATCGGTGGTAAAGAATACCTTCCAAGTGGAGAAATCCCTTCGAATTTCGGTGGGTGGATGCTTGGTCCGACCATCTCTTTGTTGCTTCAGACGGCGGTTAGTCCTTCTGAGGCGTCTTGGCTCTGATACCACTTGTAGGACCATTGGGCCGGCTAGAAGGGGGGTGAATAGCCCTGAATAAAACACAACCCTTTCTTGAATGATTAAGCTAACACTTGAAAAATAGATTAAGCAGAAAATAAAGCATAAAGACGAGGCACCGGATTTGACTTGGTTACAACCGGGGAGGTTGTTAATCCAAGGAAAATGGTCGCACTAAGAACTCCTTCAGGCGGAGAAGCCTTGTTTATAGTAGTGTAGGCACAGAAAGAGAGAAGCTAATCTAAGCAGTGGAAGCACACAAGTGTTGTAACAATTTCTGAACTGATGAAAAGCCTCTGGACCAAGGCTATATTTATAGCCTTGGTCGGGGCGCCTGGAAGGGGTTCCTGGCGCCCTGGGGGGATAAAACTTTATCTCCAATGTTCAGATCGCGTTTGACGTGATCTGGTCAACAAAACAGGTCCGGGCGCCCCGGAGCCGAAAGTCAATAGCAGTTGACTTTTTCATCCGGGACCTCTTCTCCGGTTCGGTTCGGCTCAGTCCGGGTCTTCTACTCCGGATCCGTTTTCTTGGGTGATCTCTGCCATCCGAAAAAGGGCTCACCCGAACCCAACTTTCGGTCTTCTCGAGCGGGCTTCCCTCCGGCTTCTCGTCCCTCGGAATCGCCACGTGTTCCCTTCTCGTCCACCGACTTACTCATCCGCAGTCTTCGTCCCTCGGACTCACCGCGTGCCGTCCTTCTCGCTAGCTACGTCTCTTGCTCCCCGAGCAATCTTCCGCTCCAGCTTTCGTCCCTCGGAACCACTGTGCGCTTCCTTCTCGTCTGCCGGTGTACTCTTCCACAGCACCTCGTCCCTCGGACTACCGTCCTTCTCGCTAGCTGCATCTTCCGCTCGACTACCTGTGCTCCTAAGCTCCTACACACTTAGACACAAGGTTAGAAACACACAGGACCAAACTTAACTTGTTGATGACACCAAAATAACCTTGGGGTTCCAACAGATCTGCTCTGGGATGAAGACAGGTGTTGGAATGTATACTGAAAGTCTAAGCTTTGTAAACATTCATTATGAATAAAGAATCACATTTGGTCAAATTGTCTACATTTGTTTGTAGTTGTTCATATAATTTATATTGTAGATAACATAGTATGTGGTGTCACATGCAGAAGATGATGTTATCAGTTCCTTATAAATTATAAACAGTAGCTCATGACTAAAATGGAAAGGAACAAACCATTAGAAGGTCGTAGTGTAATTAGGTATTAGTTTATCTTGACTATATAATTACACTAGTACACTCAGAGTGTATTGAGTAGGACCATTAGAGGTCGTTTCTTTTATACTGACTTTATAAAGGAACAAAGACCTCAGTTATTATGGAAGTGTGTGCTCTTAATCCTAATATAATAACAAGCACATATGTTTGATATTTATTTCTTTAATTTATCAATGGGTGAGATTTAGTTCGATGAATCAATAAACCCGATAAGTTGGGAAATGGTATCACTTATAGTGTGTGTTGTTGATTATAGAAGGAAACTGTGTCCTAGAGATACTAGGTTGATAATGTCCTCAAGAGGAGCTCATAAAGATTGTCATGTTAAACCCTGCAGGTGGACTTAGTCCGACACGATAATAAGGTTGAGTGGTACTACTCTTGGACTTAGATATTAATTAAATGAGTTGTCAGTAACTCACTTAATTAGTGGACATTCGATATCTTAAACACAGGGAGACTAACACACTCATAATAAGAAGGAGCCCAAAAATGTAATTTGGGATTGGTGCGGTAGTTCAATGATAGTTCTCTAGTGGAATGAATTATCATTGATAAAATTAAGTTGTGTGTTCGGGGCGAACACGGGATGCTTAATTTTATCGGGAGACCAAAACCAATTCCTCCTCTCGGTCCCTATCGTAGCCTCTTATTAATAGAGTTCTATACCCACCTATACCCACCTTCTATACCCACCCAATAGGGGCCGGCCAAGCTAGCTTGGGAACAAGCTAGGGCCGGCCTAGGTATAATATTGGGTGGCCGGCCCTAGCTTGAACCCAAGCTAGTGGGGGCCGGCCAAATTAGATTTAAAAGGGATTTTAATTTTAATTTTTATTATGTGGAAGAAATAATTTATTAAAGAGAATTAAAATTAAAATATCTCTCTTGTAAAAGATCTACAAAAGATTAAAGAAAGAGATTAGATCTCTTTCCTTATTTGTAGATTGGTGAGATATTTTATTTTCTCTTTAAAATTATTCACATGTTGATAAAATTAAAATTATAGAAATTTCCTTTTATCAACCATGAAGAGATTTTTAAATAGAAATTTTATTTTTAAAATTTTCGGAAACAAATTAGGAAGTTTTAATTGTTGATTAAAACTTGTCTAATTTTTTCCTTCATTGATGTGGCCGGCCATTGATTAATTGGGGAAATATTATTTTATTTTTCTCAATTAAATCATGTCAATGGAATTAAGGAAATTTTATTGTAATTAAATTTCCTAATTTGCCTAGGCCAAGGAATATAAAAGAAGGGGTGAGGGTGCCTTCACAAGACACAACATCTATTATTTCTCTCCCTCTTTTGTTCCTTGGTGTGGCCGGCCATCCTCTCCCTCTCTTCCTCTTGTGGTGGCCGAACCCTTCTCTTCCATTGGAGCTCTTGTGGTGGCCGGATACTACTTGGAGAAGAAGAAGAAGAAGGAGAGAAAGCTAGCATCTCTTGGAGCTTGGTTAGTATTTTGGTTTTTCTCCTTGGTAAAGTTTTCCTTTGTGGCCGAACCTTGCTTGGAGGAGAAGAAGGTGGTTGGTGGTTTCTCATCTCGGTAGATCGTTGCCCACACAACGTCCGAGGTTAGAAGAGGAATACGGTAGAAGATCAAGAGGTTTTTCTACAAGGTATAACTAGTAATTTTTCTTTCCGCATCATGCTAGTTATTTATGGAAATAATACCAAATACAAGAGGCTTACGTTCTAGAATTTCGAATATGTTTTTCGAAGTTGTGTTCTTTTATTTTTTTTCCTTGTGATTTGATTGTTCTCTTTGGTTAACCTAAAGTTATTTTAGGAAATTAAATATTATCTTTCTATAAAAGGTTTTGTCTAGTCGGTGGTGGTTGCTCCCATAGCCAAGAAGGTCATGTGCCTCACCACGTCAGTACTGGGAACCAATTATGGAAATTAATATTTAATGGAATTAATAACTTAAGGAGACTTGGGTCGAACGTGTTAAGTTCCGCAGGAGATCCAAGTCAAAACCTAAAAGAACAAATAGATTAAGTTTTGGATAAAACGTGTTAAGTTCCACAGGCGATCCAAAATTTAATTTAAAAGAACACATGGTAGCTAGGAAAAGGTTCAGACCTTTGTACAAAATTTTTGTACAGTGGAACCTATAGGTTTTCCGAGTAGCAACCAACAATTGGTATCAGAGCTAGGGTTTTGCCTCTGTGTATTTGGTATTTAGTTTAATTATGCACATGTCATACATAATTTAGGCAGGATAATAGTAGGATGTGCTAACTTTGAGGATCCAACTATTATGACTTTTAGTTATTATGTGTGTGATTGGACCCTTGGACATGTCAAGGGCATTTATATGTGTGTGCATGATTGTATTAAAATATAGCAGGAGCTGTATTTAGTTTTATTAGGATTTTATTTTTGATCTAGATACATGTACATTCCTTTTATGGAATATAGGATCAAAATGTAAAATTCTATTTATGTCGCGGATCGAATCTTGCAAAGCGTGGAACCTTCTAAGGACCAGAGGCGCAGCGGAACTAGGAGCAAGATGGATGCGACAGCTAGACCCGGTGGCGGTGGCCAAATATGGCAGCAGCTTGGGATGACAACACACGGAGGACAACTAGAGATAAAAGCCATAATAGTTGAAATTAGATTTTCTATTTATTGCTTTTATATTGTGCTGTGTGTGCATGTTAGTTTACAAGTAAAGTAGGCTAGCATAGTTAAAATTCCTCATTTATAAATAACTAAGTGGGAGAGGGATTTTTAAATAAATCCCATGGTCTCCATTACTGGTTTGTAAGTGATGCAAACAAGCTTGCGCGTTGGCTCTGAGTGCCTTCCTCCATAACGGATGAGCTTGTTTGCGGATCACTAGAACAGACTTCCATCTTTGGATGACTGAAGTTAAAGGCGTGTAATCTTCCCCAACGGAAGGGGCATAATCTTATTAATGGACTTAGTGTCAAGTAATGGTATACACTTAGACACATCTAATAGTATCCTCCCCAACGGAGTCACTACTATTATTTGTGTGACCAAATAATACCAACTATTGATTTTATTTGTCAAAAGTTAGGTTGACAAGATAATAAAATTAATGGGTTAAAACCCTCCTTTTACAAATGTTGAATTTGTATACGTCCACACTAACGTGGCATACAAAATTCACGGTGTTATAAGGTGTTGGTTAATTTAAAATAGTATTATTTGAGGAATCAATATTATTCTAAATTTAGAGTTCTGACCAAAAGTTATTTGTGATTCTTAGGATGACTTTCAACCCACTGTCCATCATACTTCAACAAAATAGACTTACTGGACCTAATTACATAGATTGGAAAAGGAACACGGACATTGTTCTTACTGCTGAAAGCTATAAATTTGTATTGATGAACCTTGTCCCGATGCACCCATGGTGAATCTACCCAAAGGAGATTGAATATCATAAGAGATGGGTAAAGGCGGATGAGATGGCGCGGTGTTACATTTTGGCTTCAATGTCAAATGTATTGCAACATCGGCATCAAGGTTTACCAACAACTTATGATATTATGAACAATCTCAAGGAGCTCTTTGGTCATCAGGATAGGGCTTCTAGACAAGAAGCTATGAGAAAGATAATGACGACCACCATGCAAGAGGGTACTCTGTGAAGGATCATATCCTAAAGATGATGGCTTATCCGAACGAGATATAGATCCTTGGAGGAGAAATTGATGGAAACCTAGATCGATATGATCCTCCAAGCTACCTAGAAGTTTTGAGCGGTTCCGTTTGAACTATAATATGAATAAAAGGATTTATTCATTAGGGAACTATTGACTTCAAGCAGCAGAAGGATTATTTAGTCACAATTCTCAAATTCACTTTGTTGAAAATAGTTCTACTTCTAAACCGAAAGGAAGAAGAAGAAGAAACAAGTTGTCAAGAAAGAAAGTGAATAAATCTCAGAGTCTGGATTTAAAGTTGGAGTGAAGAAGCCGAAGGGTAAGTGCTTCATCTGCAAGTTGGAAAGTGGACTGTCCTCGTAGGAACCAAAACAAGGTATATCTCATGCTCTAGTTGTTGAAACATGTTTAGCGGTGTTATCTACCAGCACCGGTGTGTAGATACGGAGCCGTGATCATGTCTGCAATTCTTCGCAGGGGTTCCAGGAAGACGACTATCTGAAGGGGAGATTACAGTCTACATGGGCAATGCTACTAAGGTGGCATTGTTGTGGGAGACGTCTACTTATCTTTTAGTAGAAATAAAATTTGGTTTTAAGAAATTGTTTTATGTACCAGTTTTAGAAAGAATTTAATTTCGGTTTCTAAACTTTTTAGATGGATATTCGGTTTCTTTCGGTAACAATGTAGTTATTAAAAGAAATAAAATGATTATCCATTCCGGTGCATTAGTTGGCAATTTGTATACTTTAAATCCAATTTCTTCCACAAAGCAAAACATGGAAATTTATAACTCATCTTCTAATTCTAATAAGAGAAAAGAACCTTCAGAAATGAACCAAGCATATCTTTGGCATCTAAGGCTTGGTCATATTAACTTAAGTAGGATTCAGAGGCTTATAGCCGATGGACTTTTGAGTTCATTAGAGTTGGAAAATTTTCCAACTTGTGAATCCTGCTTAGAAGGAAAAATGACCAAGAGGCCGTTCAAGGCCAAGGGGTATAGAGCCAAAGAAGTGTTAGAATTGGTTCACTCTGATTTGTGTGGTCCTATGTCTGTCAAAGCAAGAGGAGGTTTTGAATATTTTGTCTCTTTCATAGACGATTATTCAAGATACGGATACATTTACCTAATGCGCTGCAAGTCCGAGTGCTTTGATAAGTTCAAAGAATACAAGGCTGATGTGGAGAAACGATTAGGTAAAAGTATCAAGACACTACGATCTGATCGTGGTGGCGAATACCTCTTAGGAGAGTTTAGGAATTACTTATCAGAGGCTGGGATTCAATCCCAATTGTCTGCACTGGAACAAAATGGTGTAGCAGAATGAAGGAATAGGACTCTTATGGAGATGGTTAGATCGATGATGAGTTATTCAGAATTACCAAATTCATTTTGGGGATATGCTCTGGAAACAGCAGTATACGTTCTGAACTTAGTACCTTCTAAATCAGTTTCTTCTACTCCCATAGAATCGTGGAATGGGCGAAAACCCAGTCTAAGACATATTCGGATTTGGGGTAGTCCAGCACATGTGCTGAAACCAGATGCTGATAAGTTAGAATCTCGTACAGAAGTTCGCGTGTTTGTAGGATATCCCAAAGGAACGAAAGGTGGTTTATTTTATAGTCCTAAAGACTAGAAGGTCATTGTTAGCACCAATGGCCAGTTTTTAGACGAAGACTATATAATGGATCACAAGCCTAGTAGTAAAGTTGTTTTAGAAGAACTAAGAGAGGGCATGTCTACTTCAGTACCAACAGTACAAGATGAAGTACCACAAGAGACTGTAACACGTGTCACACATGATACACAACCACAGACAGTGCCTCGTCGTAGTGGGAGGGTTGTAAGGCAGCCTGAAAGATTCATGTTTTTGGGAGAGTCTTCGGACTTGATCCCGGGTAAACATGAACCTGATCCACGAACATATGACGAAGCACTCCAAGATATAGATGCAGCATCTTGGCAAAAGGCAATGAATTCTGAAATAGAGTCTATGTACTCTAATAAGGTCTGGGAGCTTGTAGAACCACCTGATGGTGTAAAAGCCGTTGGATGCAAGTGGATCTACAAAAGGAAAAGAGGGACAGACGGGAAGGTAGAAACCTTTAAAGCTAGGCTTGTTGCGAAAGGGTACACTCAAAAAGAGGGAATCGATTATGAGGAAACCTTTTCACCGGTAGCCATGCTTAAGTCTATCCGGATACTCTTATCCATTACTGCTCATATGGATTATGAGATTTGGCAAATGGATGTCAAGACAGCTTTCCTTAATGGAAGTCTTGAAGAGAACATCCATATGAAGCAACCAGAAGGATTTATTGAAAAAGGCAAAGAGCATCTAGTGTGCAAGCTCAATCGGTCCATTTATGGATTAAAGCAAGCTTCAAGATCTTGGAACATCCGGTTTAATGAAGTAATCCAGTCATATGGATTTATTCAAAGTCCGGATGAGTCTTGTGTATATAAGAAGTGTAACGGAAACGTGGTGGTATTTCTTGTACTATACGTAGATGATATTTTGTTAATTGGCAACAATGTCAAGGTATTATCGGATGTAAGGGTATGGTTATCCAAACAATTTGATATGAAGGACTTAGGAGATTGTGCACACATTCTTGGGATCAAAGTTATAAGGGATCGTAAGAAAAGAATGTTGTGTCTATCCCAAGCTTCATATATAGATACAATCCTTGCTCGTTTTAGCATGCAAGATTCCAAGAAAGGTTTCTTACCTTTTAGACATGGAGTAGCTCTATCTAAAGAGATGTCTCCAAAGACATCAAAAGAGATAGAGGACATGAAAGCAGTTCCTTATGCTTCGGCTGTAGGAAGCCTAATGTATGCAATGCTATGTACGAGACCTGATATCTGTTTTGCCGTGGGCATGGTCAGCAGATATCAGAGTAACCCTGGACAAGGACATTGGACTGCAGTAAAGCATATATTAAAGTACCTGAGAAGGACTAGAGATTATATGCTAGTTTACCAAGCAGACGATCTGCTCCCTGTGGGTTACACGGATTCAGATTTCCAATCAGATAGGGATAACAGTAAGTCTACATCAGGCTATGTGTTTACTTTAGGAGGTGGAGCCATTTCATGGAGGAGTGTTAAGCAGAAATGCGTTTCGGACTCAACCATGGAAGCTGAGTATGTAGCAGCCTCTAAGGCAGCTAAAGAAGCAGTATGGCTTAGGAACTTTCTAATGGACTTAGATGTGATTCCTGGTTTGCCCAAAATCATCACAATTTATTGTGATAATAGCGGTGCAGTTGCAAACTCGAAGGAACCACGAGCCCATAAGGCAAGTAAACATATAGAGCGTAAGTACCACCTGATACGAGATATCGTGAAGCGAAGAGAAGTTGTCATCGCCAAGATTGCATCAGCGGATAACCTGGCAGATCCTTTCACTAAGGCCCTTCCGGTGAAAGCTTTCGATCGGCATGTGGAGGGAATGGGAATCAGATGTATGGTAGAAGATATGGCAGCTTAGTCATTAGTATAAGTGGGAGATTGTTGAAATGTATACTGAAAGTCTAAGCTTTGTAAACATTCATTATGAATAAAGAATCACATTTGGTCAAATTGTCTACATTTGTTTGTAGTTGTTCATATAATTTATATTGTAGATAACATAGTATGTGGTGTCACATGCAGAAGATGATGTTATCAGTACCTTATAAATTATAAACAGTAGCTCACGACTAAAATGGAAAGGAACAAACCATTAGAAGGTCGTAGTGTAATTAGGTATTAGTTTATCTTGACTATATAATTACACTAGTACACTCAGAGTGTATTGAGTAGGACCATTAGAGGTCGTTTCTTTTATACTGACTATATAAAGGAACAAAGACCTTAGTTATTATGGAAGTGTGTGCTCTTAATCCTAATATAATAACAAGCACATATGTTTGATATTTATTTCTTTAATTTATCAATGGGTGAGATTTAGTTCGATGAATCAATAAACCCGATAAGTTGGGAAATGGTATCACTTATAGTGTGTGTTGTTGATTATAGAAGGAAACTGTGTCCTAGAGATACTAGGTTGATAATGTCCTCAAGAGGAGCTCATAAAGATTGTCATGTTAAACTCTGCAGGTGGACTTAGTCCGACATGATAATAAGGTTGAGTGGTACTACTCTTGGACTTAGATATTAATTAAATGAGTTGTCAGTAACTCACTTAATTAGTGGACATTCGATATCTTAAACACAGGGAGACTAACACACTCATAATAAGAAGGAGCCCAAAAATGTAATTTGGGATTGGTGCGGTAGTTCAATGATAGTTCTCTAGTGGAATGAATTATCATTGATAAAATTAAGTTGTGTGTTCGGGGCGAACACGGGATGCTTAATTTTATCGGGAGACCAAAACCAATTCCTCCTCTCGGTCCCTATCGTAGCCTCTTATTTATAGAGTTCTATATCCACCTATACCCACCTTCTATACCCACCCAATAGGGGCCGGCCAAGCTAGCTTGGGAACAAGCTAGGGCCGACCTAGGTATAATATTGGGTGGCCGGCCCTAGCTTGAACCCAAGCTAGTGGGGGCCGACCAAATTAGATTTAAAAGGGATTTTAATTTTAATTTTTATTATGTGGAAGAAATAATTTATTAAAGAGAATTAAAATTAAAATATCTCTCTTGTAAAAGATCTACAAAAGATTAAATAAAGAGATTAGATCTCTTTCCTTATTTGTAAATTGGTGAGATATTTTATTTTCTCTTTAAAATTATTCACATGTTGATAAAATTAAAATTATAGAAATTTCCTTTTATCAACCATGAAGAGATTTTTAAAGAGAAATTTTATTTTAAAATTTCCGGAAACAAATTAGGAAGTTTTAATTGTTGATTAAAACTTGTCTAATTTTTTCCTTCATTGATGTGGCCGGCCATTGATTAATTGGGGAAATATTATTTTATTTTTCTCAATTAAATCATGTCAAGGGAATTAAGGAAATTTTATTGTAATTAAATTTCCTAATTTGCCTAGGCCAAGGAATATAAAAGAAGGGGTGAGGGTGCCTTCACAAGACACAACATCTATTATTTCTCTCCCTCTTTTGTTCCTTGGTGTGGCCGGCCATCCTCTCCCTCTCTTCCTCTTGTGGTGGCCGAACCCTTCTCTTCCATTGGAGCTCTTGTGGTGGCCGGATACTACTTGGAGAAGAAGAAGAAGAAGGAGAGAAAGCTAGCATC
The DNA here is from genome assembly GCF_018446385.1 of Zingiber officinale. Lineage (NCBI taxonomy): Eukaryota > Viridiplantae > Streptophyta > Magnoliopsida > Zingiberales > Zingiberaceae > Zingiber > Zingiber officinale. Next base: position 82,753,890 of record NC_055991.1, read on the forward strand.
TCTTGGAGCTTGGTTAGTATTTTGGTTTTTCTCCTTGGTAAAGTTTTCCTTTGTGGCCGAACCTTGCTTGGAGGAGAAGAAGGTGGTTGGTGGTTTCTCATCTCGGTAGATCGTTGCCCACACAACGTCCGAGGTTAGAAGAGGAATACGGTAGAAGATCAAGAGGTTTTTCTACAAGGTATAACTAGTAATTTTTCTTTCCGCATCATGCTAGTTATTTATGGAAATAATACCAAATACAAGAGGCTTACGTTCTAGAATTTCGAATATATTTTTCGAGATTGTGTTCTTTTATTTTTTTTCCTTGTGATTTGATTGTTCTCTTTGGTTAACCTAAAGTTATTTTAGGAAATTAAATATTATCTTTCTATAAAAGGTTTTGTCTAGTCGGTGGTGGTTGCTCCCATATCCAAGAAGGCCATGTGCCTCGCCACGTCAGTACTGGGAACCAATTATGGAAATTAATATTTAATGGAATTAATAACTTAAGGAGACTTGGGTCGAACGTGTTAAGTTCCGCAGGAGATCCAAGTCAAAACCTAAAAGAACAAATAGATTAAGTTTTGGATCAAACGTGTTAAGTTCCGCAGGCGATCCAAAATTTAATTTAAAAGAACACATGGTAGCTAGGAAAAGGTTCAGACCTTTGTACAAAATTTTTGTACAGTGGAACCTATAGGTTTTCCGAGTAGCAACCAACAGACAGGAACATGAGAAGAGGTCACAACCTTTGTTGCCAGGGGAGGGGTCACCCGAGCGAGGGTTTTGGCTTTGGATGAAGCCCAAGGCTCAGGTAGCCTCTGTGGTGAAGAATAGATTGGCGGAGTTACGCGTTTCTTTTTACACTGAAGGCGCAAATGCTGCTCGAGAGTCAAAGAGGGAGAGCTCTCACTAGCAGTTGCCTCGGTGGGGAGGGATTCAGTTCTAAGGGTCTCGGGGTCCCCAAATTATTGCGATGAAGCCTCTGTTGAGGTGCTGGCCTGAGGGGCCTAAGGAACTTCCTGTCCCGCCAAAATTTCTCGACTCCGCTTCCACAGAATGTTGTTGAGCATCATGGAAGAATCAAGAGTGAAGGCTCGAAACATGATGACTTCTGCAAGCAAAAAAGAATACCTCAGTTAGTGGAGATGTAAAAAGAGAGTAAAGTAATCTTCCCAAAAGGTGTGCTCAAGGGTGTCTAGATGGGGCTTAGCCCAAAGGTATACAGCACACTCTCCCACAACAAAGAAGGGAGCCGTAATTTCACTACTTCCAATTTTTTTGAGGCGGTCAAGGCAAGCGGGCTAGTGTTGATGATCCCGTAGCTCAAAGGGAGAAGGAAGATGGAGACGCCATTCGACAGGCCAAGTCACGACATTAGGCAATTGGACGTAGAAAATGTGGGACTTTCAGCCTTTATTAGAAGAAGACATGCCCACAAAAAACTTATACCCAGTTTTAGATTGCACCATAAAGATGTCGAGTTTAGAACGCTTGAGGGAATAGAAGTGGTGGAAAAGTTGAGGAGTCAAAGGAACTTGATACAAGCAACAAAGAATCACCATTCCACACATGGCGCGAAAGGCATTGGGAGCGAATTGGGACAAAGGGACACCAAAATATTGACTCAAGGAAAAGAAGAAGGAAGGAATGGGAAATTGCAGACCGCCAAGGAGCTGATCTTTGAAGAAGGTCACAAAGCCGGTGGGGGGAGGATATGGATGATCATCAGGCCGAGGGAGGTGTAATTGATATGTGTCCGACAGTCTCAAGATGGATCATACAGATTTAAGGTCACTCCTGTCCAAATATGAATGGAAATAGGCATGCCAGGGCACTATCGTATCTCTAGCCATTATTTAATCAACAAACGAAGGTGTAATGAAGGAAGAAGAAGAAGTACTTACACGAAAGGGAAGGTTAGCAAGCAGGAATGAGTAAGGGAAGAGAGATTAGAGGAAGACGATGCGCTAGTGAGCCATTACAAGAGGCCTTTAGGGTTTTAAAACTAAAATCCTTAAAGATTATCGGGAGTCAAACCGGACAATCGAAACAGCAGAGCATACTATGACCGTCAGATCAAGGGACAAAAGTGCCTTGGGATCGTGTGCAGAAAGCGTGTGTCAAACATCATCACAAGTAAAGTTTAGGGGGCACGTGTCAGTTCCCTATGAAAGGACATTTATGATGGACATAACAAGAAAATCATAGAGGTGATATGACAACAGGAGCACCCTACCTCAGGAAAACCAGGCCTTGAGGATAAAAAATTCCAAGCGACAACCTCGGGAAATCAAGGAAGAGACGGCAGAAAACGTTGATCAAAATTTGGCGCCTCCACCCATCCTTAGAATCAGGGTAAGGTTCAAATTTGATTAAAGCCTTATGTAATGCATTTTGTGATGGCAGGAACATTAGGTTAAGTCCACTAGCCCAACTCCTTGCGAGCCACAAGTGTTGTCCTTCCAAGTCAATTCTTGGTCAGGTTTCCAGACCAATTCCTGGTCAGACTTCTAGACCAATCTTGGTCAGGTTTCTAGACCAATTCTCGATCAGGTTTCCAGACCAACTCCCAATCAGCCTTCCAAACCAATTCTCGTTCGGGATTCCAGACTCTCACCCCAGCGCGAGTTATAAGTGAGCTTGCTCTCACAACCAACAACCTCTCGGTCGGGATTCCAGACTCTCGCCACAGCGCGAATTATAAGTGAGCATTCTCTCACACTTCCAGACTCTAGCCCTAGCGTGAGTTATAAGTGAGCATGCTCTCACGCCTCCAGACTCTCGCTCCAGTGTGAGTTATAAGTGAGCTTGCTCTAATGACCAACGACTTCTCGGTCGGGATTCCAAACTCTCGCCTCAGCACGAGTTATAAGTGAGCATGCTCTCACAACCAACGACCTCTAGGTCGGGCCTCCAGACTTTCTCCCCAGCACAGTTATAAGTGAGCATTCTCTCACAATCAACGACCTCTCGGTCCAGATTCCAGACTCTCGCCCCAGCGCGAGTTATAAGTGAGTATGCTCTCATCCCTCTAGACTCTCGCCCCAACGTGAGTTATAAGTAAGTATGCTCTCATGCCTCCAGACTCTCGCCCCCAGCGCGAGTTATAAGTGAGCATGCTCTTACGCCTCCAGACTCACGCCCCAGCTCAAGTTTTAAGTGAGCATGCTCTCACGACCAACGACCTCTTGGTCGGGATTCCAGACTCTCGTCCCAATGCGAGTTATAAGTGAGCATGCTCTCACAACCAACGACCTCTTAGTCGAGATTATAGAATCTCGCCCCAGAATGAGTTATAAGTGAGCATGCACTCACGACCAACGACCTCTCGATCGGTATTCCAAACTCTCGCCCCAGAGTGAGTTATAAGTGAGCATGCTCTCATGACCAACGATATCTCAGTCAGTATTCCAGACTATCACCCTAATGTGAGTTATAAGTGAGCATGCTCTCACGACCAACGACCTCTTGGTCAGGATTCCAGGCTCTCGCCCCAAAGCAAGTTATAAGTGATCATGATCTCATGCCTCCAGACTCTCGCCCCAGCACGAGTTATAAGTGAGCATGCTCTCTCGACCAACAACTTCTCGATCAGGATTTCAGACTCTCGCCCCAGCGCAAGTTATAAGTGAGCATGCTCTCACACCTCCGAACTCTCACCCCAGCACGAGTTATAAGTGGGCATGCTCTCATAACTAACGACCTCTCGGTCGGGATTCCAGACTCTTGCCCTAGCGTGAGTTATAAGTGAGCATCCTCTCATGCCTCCAGACTCTCGCCCCAGCGTGAGTTATAAGTGAGCATGCTCTCACAACGAACGACCTCTCGGTCGGGATTCTAGACTCTCGCCCCAGTGCGAGTTATAAGTGAGCATGCTCTCACGCCTCCATACTCTTGCCCCAGCGTGAGTTATAAGTGAGCTTGCTCTCACGACCAACGACCTCTCGGTCGGGATTCCAGACTCGCCCCAGCGTGAGTTATAAGTGAGCATGCTCTCATGACCAACGACCTCTCGGTAGGGACTCTAAACTGTCACCCCAGTGCGAGTTATAAGTGAGCATGCTCTCACGACCAACGACCCCTCGGTCGGGATGTCAAACTCTCGACCTAGCTCGAGTTACAAGCATACTCCCACACTTAACAACTCATGGGTTAGCTTTCTACACTTTTATTCCCGGGCGGGTTATCAACAAGCAAAGCCTTCACTAACCCCCCTCAGGGTCTGCATAAAGTAAAGGAAGTACTAGGGAGGCAAAGAAAAAAGAAACATGAACAAAGACCGACACCAAGTCAAATTTGCTTTTTTTTGATAAAATACAGGAAACACTCCTCAAAGGATCAATTTTGCATTTGAGGCATCCGAGCGATCATAGTTCTTTTCTAGTATTAGCAGTCAGTTGGCACTTCAGGCAAAAGCGTCCCGCCTGACCTACCTACTCCAGGTAGGCTCGAGCCTGAATCAGCTCCGCCTTGGTGAACTGAATAATACGACGTTGCTGAGTAATGGCTTCCTCTTTAAGCCAATTTTCTTCTTAAAGAAGGGATATGGAAGAGTCATGTTTCTCTTTCAAATAGATCAAGAATTGCGCTTGGCTCTCTAGGTCTGAATAAACTTTTTGTTTTAACGCTACTTTAGCCCGGACCCGAGATTTAGCGGCTAACCAGAGTTCCTTAATTTCTCGACGAAGAGAAGATTGAAGATCTCTATCCTGCATCATCTCGGCTAAGGCCGTACCTCTTTGGGTAAGCAGTTAAGTCATCTGTTCCAATTGTTGATCGAGATGTTGCAGTTCATCCAACTCAGAATTGACATCCATGGGTAAAGGGCGTCAGTAGAAAGAAAGTATGATTCTATGGATGGTGATCGACCTCCTTTTAAACAAGAGAGGAAGGGGAAATCAACTTATGCAGAAGTTAAAATGACCCTTCTTCCTAGGTTGATTGAGTAGTTAAATAGGTTATATGATCGAGGATCTGGGAAAAGGAGCAGCATTTAAGAACATAATGGCGAAATAATTTAAACCAAGGTTTGAGTCTAGTCAGTCGGACCTGAGCTTCCTTCGACTAGACTTGGTGGGGGGCTTGTGATATGATGCATAATGGCAGGGCCCGGTCGTCGGGAGTCAAGGAGATGTGTCAGTCAGAAGTCAAGGAGACGTGGCGGTCAAAAGTCAAGGAGACGTAGCAGTCAAAAGTTAAGGGGATGTGGCAGCCAATAGTCAAGAGGGCATGACAGTCAACAGTTAGGAGGATATGATAGTCAGCAGCTAAGGAAAGAAGAGGTAGACCCATTTGGTGTCGTCATACGCATAATGCCCGGGAGGGTGCTTACAGATCGGGATCCCAGATCTGAATCAGGATGTGCAATCGGGGTGAGGCCTGACTTACTTCGACTAGTCGGGTTTTCACAGCTCGGTTACATCAATGCCTGGTTCTCTCAGTATACCAACTTCCGGTCAGCTCTTGAGCGATATCACCTCAGCTCTCCCTGCCCCTCAAGACTTAGGCCAGGTGTTAGTCAGATCATCCTGAACTACCTTAGTCATACCCGGGCGGGACAGAAGACGCTATACGATAACAAGGTCAGGGAATTGTAACCGCCTGTCAAAGAATAACTGTTGTATGTCAGGGAATATTCCAATGGTCTGCGGTCATTTGCGACTGGAACCTTCTTCCAGTCCACAAAAGGGTGCCACACGCCCTCCATCACCAGACAGGTCCTAACACTCAACATTCGGTGCCAACATTCCCTGACATCAGTCAAGCTCCAGAGGTACACATTGTCATATAAAAAGGGAGGTCCTCTCCCTTGAGCAGGTACGCTCTCTCACACATCTGCACTTGTCTTCTACTTTTCTTTCTCCTTCGCACACTATTCTTCTGGGGAAAAAATACCAGGCTTGAGCATTGGAGGGCCTGCTTCGTAGACTTTTTCCCTAGTTTCTGACCTCTAACGTTCCGCGTGCTTGGTTGAGTGTGCGTATAGCTCAAGTACCGCCGGCTTAGTTACCGTTGTTCGTCAGCGCCACGTGAGGATCTGTTCATAGTCGCCTCCGTCAACACCAACGACAGCATCCAGTTTTCGCCTGACTCAGATTTCGAATAGGATCATACGAGATTACTAGTTATGATCTCTTAGTTGAGTGATAAATAAAATTATTTTAAAAAAAAAATCAAATTCATATAATAATATTATTAGAAGAAATTTAATCTCGTCACTGTGAAACTTAGAATTCATATCGATACTTCGAAAAAAGAGTAGTATTATGATTCATAGTAGTCGTACTCACACCAATTCCTATTAATGGAAAACAAGTTTAACTTGTTCAAATAGGTAATTTTGTAGCTATTGATGTTATCGATTTTTAACTTATAGGGTAGTATATATTCATAATATGCGAAAAATTACTAATTCTATAATGTCGTCAAATGCATGCATGTAAATATAGACGTGAGATTATCGATAATTCATAATTGTCTAGTTGAGTGATAAACAAGTTATTTAAAAAAAAAAAACATATTCATATAATAATATTATTAAAAGGAATTTAATTTCATCATTAGTTTTTCCTCAAATAAAAGATAATCTCACATTTAATATGATTCACTATCCTAGTGTCTAAGATAGAAAGCTAAGCAAAAAATAATGCCCAAATTTCTTTCTACAAAAGCGATGTGGTTCATAATTCATTTTCGAAGCTTTTGGAACAGCAATAAGTTAATAATATATAACAATAAAAAGGTGAATCACATTTAATGAACCGTCAAATGGTCCTCATTTTGTAAAACTTATTAAATGTACGCCATATATTTTATCTCGAGAATACTCTTATTTTCAAGCTTGACGTTTCACATTAATCAAAATTATTATATATAAAATACTATTATATGAAAATATTCTTTATCAATTTAGTTAAAATTGATTAAACTTCATCACAATTATTTTAACTTGGTTAAAATTAAATTAAAATTTTATAGCAACTATTTAATAGTTATTACAATATAGTATTAGTTGTTACAATAGTTTAGTAGCTACCTAAGTCATTACTATATAGTTATAGTAGCTACTTAAATAGCAATGGCATAGCTAAGATCATCACTCGCCCTGAGGTAAATCTTAATTCAATAGCTCCATCACTAGCTCTAAGCTAAATCTAGTTCAATTACTCCATCACTCGATATTCATGCAGAATCTATTCCGATATTGACCTAAAATAATATTGTTAGAAGTGGTTGCTACATGAAAATTGGATAGACTATAGAAAATTAGCTTGGCTACATTGGGGTGGTGTAAAATATCGAAAAAGAACGAATAATCATAAGGGAATTTTTTGAAATTTTTAAAAAAATTTCGAGAATTTTTCGGAGCCCGTATGACTTAGGTTATGGGGATAATATTGAGTCACGGGAAAGCCTGTTTAGGCTACCCCATTTAAGGAAGGAAAAGTTGGATTATTCCTTTTATTTTCTTTTTCTTTTTTGTTTTTTATTTTCTTTTCCTCTGTTTCTTACCCGCGTGCCCTAGCCCTCGCCAGATCGTCTTCTTCCCTTGTTCCTCTTCCTCTCGCCAAACCCTTCTCCCACTCACGGGCCATCTCCCATCTCGCATCTCTCCTCTAACCCGATCATCTTCCGAGCGAACGACATCGCCCTCCTGCTGCTTCCTTCCTCTTATCGCGCTGCCACTAACCTTCTTCTCCTCCTTTGCCTCGGGTCGCCTCGGGCCGCCACGACCCGACATTGGTCGCTAGCCATAGAGCGCTGACCGCCCTTCCTTTGCCCTAGATTCACTCAGCGCCGCTTCTCTTTCGATCCCGATGTTGCTGTCGTGCCGACACCAATCCACCATCGTCGTGCCCTAGTGCCGATCCACCGCCTCCTCTGCCTGAGCCGCTCAGCACGAGGTGATCTTCGGCAAAAGGGAAGGATCCAAGCCTAGTTTCTTTCCCCGTGCCCTAGATCAGATCTCTTACCGCCGCTCGATCACATCAGTGCCACTTGATTGAGTTCTCCACCACAATAGCCAGCGATCCCTTAGGTGTTGAGTGCTGTTGGTCAGACAAAGAGGAGGCCAACCTATGTCGTAGAGGTTAGCAAGTTGAGAAAATGGGAGGTGCAGCAGTAGCTTCATCGTTGCTCCAACAGAAATTTATAGCAGTTGCATTTCCTGGTCGTGTGTCAACAGGGAGACACCATATTAAGGTAAGCTAGAGATCAGTTTGTAGTTAGTTGATGAGGAAATTGGAATTTAAATGTAATGTGTTGAGTTAGGGAACATTCGATGTGGAGGGCAGCACCCTTTTACCCTGCTTCGGTTGACACTGTGCACGAACAATCCATAGCTCCAACCATAGATTTTTCAGCAGCTAGATCTCTGGCAAATTAAGGTAAGTTGGCCTTGGATATCAGATTTACATAGCGTGGGTTTTATGTCTATGTTGGATGAATTAGGTGGATCCAATTTGGAATTTCTTAATTGGATTAGGATGTAGTTTAGCTAATTGATGCATGATAGAATTAGCTAAACTAGACATTTTGATACAGGGCTTTGACTCAAGACGACATCTCGACGTGGGGTCTATTTCGGATATGATCTCCACTTTTTGAGGCGGGTACCTTAACTTATCTATTTTGATATGTCATGTTGATATGCTTAGTAGATTTTAACAAGTAGTAATAATTATATTTATATCTGCATCGGTATGTCACTAGTTGTTTCCGAGCATGTTTTGTTTGTTACTTGTTTAACATTCATGCCCTGTTTATTATTTATGATATAGAGGTAGTGACATGTCATGCCTTATGATATACCGGACTGGTTAGATACCATACCTGACCTGTGTACCTAGATCATATTATTTGATCCACGTATTTGGTACATGTTTATGGAGGTAGATATGGTCAAGATTTGTATGCTTAGTGTCATGCACCATCTCGCATAATTGCATGTTGTGCGATAGTCGGCTCCATTATTGTTGAGCACATCGTCAGATACATGGATCTACACACACAACCACTCATGAGTTAGTGGTTTTTATTTAGGCAGGGTGTGTTGCAGTAGGTTGCTTTGTTTGGCTCCGTTGGTCCGCTCATGGGTAGTGTGACGCAGCGTGGTAGCTGGCAGGGATCCCTCCTCTAGACTAGGTCAGGGAGATGAGAGCATTGAGCTCCCCCACTTATGATTTGTGGTAGGAGGATAGGTGTACTCCGACAGCATCCTGTCCACTCGGTCACTCATCAGGAGCAGTGATGGCAGAGTGCACGCTTGTCACAACCCTACCCACTCGGTCTCACCATCGTGTGTGAGATGGCTGACTAGCGTCAGGGGTGACCAGGATATGTCATTTGCATTATATGCATGATGCATTTATTGCTTGTGTTTGCTACACTTGGTTTGTTGCATATTTGGTGGATGCATTGTTTGACATGCATATAGGATTTATGATACACTGGGTCTGACGGCCTTGATATCCCTATACCGAGGTCCTGGTTAGTACAGATACTCCTTTACTTTACAGTTTTGCACTTTCCATTTCATATGTTATGTCTAGGAGACTGTACACATATTTATTACTACTGGTTATTATTTACTATGTATGTCAACCAGGTATCCGCTTAGTGTTCGACTCACACCCCGTTATTACTATTTTCAGGTTGAGGTTGTTCAGGAGGTTCCAGCCGCTAGTCCCCCACCACTTCGCGTCGCGACGAGTTCGCACATTTTAGTTTTTCTTATTATGTTATTGTCTATGATTTCAGACTTATATCTTTTGGCATTTGAAGATTTTGTACGATCCCTTATTATCGATGGGTTTTTGTTTGGATGTATGCTGGTGATTTGTGTTTTATGGGTGTAGTTGAGTAGGATATCATATTTGTGTTTTATGGGTGTAGTTGAGTAGGATATTTGAAATAATTTTTCTTATCGTTGCTTAGGTTAAGGTTCTACTATTAAACTGAGTGGGTGTTTGCTTATTTTTATTGTCATTGTTCCGGCCGTGTTGGCCAAGGTATATGTGGCCCTGAGGGCATTGTAGGAAGTTTTATATTGTCACCCGCACAGGGGAGATGCTGTAAAAATTTCTTCTGGTAGAGATTACCTGGGGTGTGACAATATTTTTGGTATCAGAGCCAAGTTTTGTGAGTCAATTTGGGTATTTTCGAATTTGTACGAACTTTCGTTATGTTCATGTTTCAGAATTCCGTTTTGGATTTGTATGGATTTCCGTCGATTTTTCTCATTTTGGAATTTCTGAGGTCATAAAGGGAGACTAGACAACGATGGAACATCTCCAGACAACAAATAGGTAAAATGTTGATTTTTATAATGTTGATGCTGGAAGTAATATCTGTGTCATAATTTAACAGATATGAGGCGAGGTGCACGTGTTCTCATGTCGAGACGTGGTGCAGGACGACCACACAAGAGGATGTTGGAGTCCCTGGCAGCAGCGGCGCCAGAGACGTCTGCTAGGGTTGAGCCTGTCGACAAACTCCGCATGGTACTGCGGGAGCGTCGAGTTCTCATTCTCCGATGGTTTCATAGGTACCTACCCCGACCGTACCCATTGTACCCACTCCTATGGTATTCATAGTACCACCAGCGGTGCCACCTGCGGCATATTCGGTACCTCCTCCGGTCATGCCCATTGCATACCCGACACCCCCGCCACTAGTGCCTACGGTTTACCTGGCACCACCACCACCAGTGCCGACGATGAACCAGGCACCACCGCCACCGGTGCCTATTGCACACCCGACACCCGCACCAGCAGCAGTAGTTGCTCCACCTCCAGTACCACCACCCACCATACCTCCAGCCGCGCCCACCTATGCTGACCCTACAGTGCCACAAGTGGCACCTGCCCTAGTCTATGCAGTAGCACCGGGGGTACCTCCCCCGGCCTATGCAGTGGTACCACCTGTTGTACCAGCTCCGGTGGTTCTGCCAGTTCCTGCAGCCGTCCCTACTCATCACACTGATATAGTTGTGGCACGAGCTCGTATCCCAGCTTTGGAAGAGTTGATGAAGAGTCGATTCACCCTATTTCATGGAGAGACTGATCCGAGTGTGGCCCAGTCCTAGATAGAGACTGTGGAGCGGACCTTCTTCTACATGGCTTGCTCCGAGTGAGAGAAAGCAGAGCTGGCTGCTTTCCATTTACGAGATGAGGCTGATATCTGGTGGGATACGTAGCGTTCCATCATAAGCGAGCAGAATATCACCTGGGCGAGATTCAGAGAGGCTTTTGAGAGCCGGTACTTGTCACGGGCATATCATACGACTCGTCGGCAAGATTTTCTAAGTCTGCGGTAGAACAATCACAGGGTGGCAGAGTACAATGCTGAGTTTAATCGGTTGGCCAGGTTTTGTCCAGAATTAGTTGCTGAGGACAGATCTCTCATGCTTCAGTTTATCCAGGGATTGGATGGACATCTGCAAGTAAAGCTTGCCGATTTTGGGAGTTCATCCTATTTAGAGACGTTGGACAGAGCCCTCATGATTGAGTCAGCTCAGCAGAGAGCATTTCTGGATAGGAAAAGGAAACAGATGGGTCAGACATTAGGACAGACTCAGCCACCACAGGCTACCGGACAATAGCAAAGTGGTCACGGTCAGCCAGGTCAGGGTACTTCTGGGGAATATGGTCAGCCTCAGAAGTCAGGGCGATCTTCATCAAGATGTTCTCGGTCTTCTCAGCAGAACCGGAAACAACCCACCAGTGACACTCACTGTACCAGATATGGGTCCAAAGACCACCTCACCACAGCCTGCTCCCTGGGATAGTCGATTTGCTATTTTTGCAAACAACCCGGGCATTTGAGCCGAGATTGTTCGCTGAAGGCTTAGCATATGGCTTCCGGAGTGTCTGGTCATGGAGGATAGCCCAGTCAGACAGGGACTCATCGAGGAGGGCACGGAGCCCAAACTTCACATCGCCAGCAGAGGATAGCTCCCCTTGCAACTGCTGCTTATGGTCTGCATGGACAGGAGCACTCTAGTGTCCTCATAGTACCACAGAGCTTTGTTTCGGAACTACAGTATCTGACTCAGGGGTAGTATCAACTGCAACCCAAGCCACTGGTTCAGTACCCGTCACAGCCTCAACCCCTAGTCCAGTATTAGTCACAGCCTACATATCCGTCTTTAGCTCAGTACCCGGCACCGTCACAGTGGCAGACTCAGACTCAGGCGTAGCAGCCTTTGGCAGCACTACCACCTCCACCACTGCCAGAGACTGGACGTATTCATGCGATTACTATAGAGGATGCACAGCGGGCCGACGGATCCATTTTTCGCGATATGATTTTACTTTATGCATTATCCGTTGATATGTTGATAGATATTGGTAGCTCACATTCTTTTATTTCCCGTGCTTTCATGAGGGACATAGGTAGACTACCTACTCTTAGACCGCAGCGACTAACCGTCTCTCTACCGTCCGGTGATACTTTGGACGTCACCCAGGAGGTCAGAGGTTGCCCGTTAGACTTTGGCAACATGATACTTACGGTAGATCTTTTAGTACTAGAAATGGTCGAGTTTGATATTATTCTTGGCATGGATTGGCTGTCAGCATATCATGCCATTGTTGATTGACAGACGAGGGTGGTCACATTCCGGCCTCTGAACCAACCCTCATGGGATTTCACTGGCATTAGGAACGATGACATATCAATCATTTTAGCGATTTAGGCTCAGAAGTTGCTGTCACATGGTTGTCAAGGATTTCTTCTATCTTTGATTAATACTAACGACAGTAGTAGTTCCCAGCTCTCAGACATTCCAGTGGTCTGAAAGTATCTGGATGTATTTCCAGATGAGCTATCATGCTTGCCTCCCCGAAGGCAAGTGGAGTTTGCTATTGAGCTGATTCCAGGGACCGCGCTAGTATCGAAAGCTCCTTACCGTATGACACCGAAAGAGTTGGACGAGCTAAAGGTCCAACTCTAGGAGTTATTGGACAGGGGATTTATTCGCCCTAGTGTTTCTTCGCGGGGTTCTCCGGTATTGTTCGTCAAGAAAAAGGATGGTACTCTGAGGTTATGCATCGATTACTAAATGTAGTGACCGTCAAAAATAAGTACCCCTTATCACGGATCAAGGATTTATTTGATCAGCTCAGAGATACATCAGTATATTCTAAGATTGATCTGTGGTCTTGATATCATCAGCTAAGAGTTAAATAATCTGATATTCAGAAGACAGCATTCCGTACCAGATACGGACACTATGAATTCTTGGTAATGTCATTTGGGCTTACCAATACTCCAACGGTGTTTATGGATTTGATGAACCGCATCTTTTTGGAGTATTTGGATCAGTTCGTTGTCTGTAGGACCGTTGGGCCGGCTAGAAGGGGGGGTTGAATAGCCCTGTAAAAAAAACAAAAGCAACCCTTCTCGAACTCTTAAACTAACACTTGTATAAAATTAGCTAAGCAGAAATACAAGAAAGAAACGAGGCACCGTGTTTGACTTGGTTACAACCGGGGAGGTTGTTAATCCAAGGAAAGTGATCGCACTAATAACTCCTTCGGGCGGAGAAGCCTCTTACACCGGTGAAAGCACAAAAATAGAAGCTAAACTAGAACAATGAGCGCACAAGTGTTTGGAATGCTAATTACTGAGTTGATTTGAAGCTTCTGGACCAATGCTATATTTATAGCCTTGGTCGGGGCGCCTGGAAGGGTTCCGGGCGCCCTGGGGGGGATAAAACTTTATCCCCCAACGTCCAGAACGCGAAAGATGCGTTCTGGTCAAACTTCACGTTCCGGGCGCCCCGGACTATTCCGGACGCCTCGGGCTGCTCCGGGCGCCCCGGACAGTTCCGGGCGCCCCGGAGCAAAAAGTCAACTCTGGTTGACTTTTGCGTCCGGGACCTCTGCTCCGTTTCAGTCCCGCCTCGGTCCAGTTCTTCTCCTCCGGATCCGCTCGCTTGGGTGATCTCTGTCATCCGGAAAAGGGCTCACCCGAACCCAACTTCCTGTCTTCTCGAGCGTGCTTCCCTCCGGCTTCTCGTCCCTCGGAATTGCCGCGTGTTTCCTTCTCGTCCACCAGCGTACTTATCCGCAGTCTTCGTCCCTCGGTCGTCGACCTTCTCGCTAGCTGCGTCTCTTGCTCCCCGAGCAATCTTCCGCTTCGGCTTTCATCCCTCGGAACCACCGCGCGCTTCCTTCTCGTCCGCCAGTGTACTCTTCCGCAGCACCTCGTCCCTCGGATTCACAACGTGCCGTCCTTCTCGCTAGCTGCGTTTTCCGCTCGACTACCTGTGCTCCTAAGCTCCTGCACACTTAGACACAAGGTTAGAAATAACGCAGGACCTAACTTAACTTGTTGATCACACCAAAACAATCTTGGGGTTCCAACAATCTCCCCCTTTTTGGTGTGATCAACCCAAGTTAAGCTAGGGTCAAAATTAGACATAAAATTAAAACAAGTTATTGCAATAATGTGCAACAAAATTAAATTTTGAAAATTTTCAATTTTTAATTTCTACCTCCCCCTAGGCTTATACTAATTATACTAATTCTTCTCCCCCTTTGATCACAAAAAAATGGGGTTTCAAGAAAAAAAAATCTAAGGGTTAAAGACTTAGAAAATATTAAGATTCTTAAAAAATTTCTAAAAGCTTTAAGCAGAACTTTTCAATGTCAAAACGGCTTTTAGTTTCAGGAAAAAGTTTTTCTAACTTAAAAGATTGATTTTTGAGAATTTTTCTAAGTAAAAAAAATCCTAAGTAAAAATATTTTTGAAATAAATTTTTAGAACTTTAAAAAAATCCTAAGTAAAAATTTCACTTCGGCAAGAAGTATTTTTCTAAGTATTAAAATATTTTGAAAAAAAATGTTAAAAAAAACTTTGAAAGCATTAATTAATTCTAATTTTAATGCTTTGACAGAAAGTTAATTAAACATTTATTTCAATATTTTGGCTTCCAGGTCGTGGCGAGGCACTAGGCCTTCTAAGTTATTGGAGCAACAACCACTTCCTTAGACAAAGCCTCATAGAGAAATTCATTATTTAACTTTCTCACTGAAAAGCGCTAATTTTAATTTTAAAACTTAGACTAAGCAAGATTTAGGAACCCAATAAAGGTTCCAGCCTACTGGATTGATTAAAAATTTCTTAGGGACATATTTTCTAGAGATATTCTTAATTTATCCCGAGTGATATCTATAATACCAATTTAAATTTTTAAATTTTCTAGAATTAGATGAGCATGCATGGTTTTTCAAATTATCTACTTGAATTTTCAAATCATTATTTTCAAGTTTCAATTTTTCATTTTCCAATTTTGATTTATCTAATTCTTCTAGAGGGCAGGATTTAGCTAAAATTATTTTTAAATTTTTTATTTCTTTTTCTAATTTACAGCAGTCTTTAGTTAATAACTTAACAAATTTATAAAGTTTATTGGGAGGAAGAGAACGTACCTGACTTACCTTGTCGAGTTCATTTTCCGTGTCTCCCCCTGAACTGCTGCTTTCGTCTGACGAAGCTCCCCCTTCATCGATGCTCTCGATGCTCATTTCGGAAGAGCTTGACTCGCAGTCGTCGTCTTGATGACTTGCCATTAGAGCAAGTCCGGAGAATGCCTCGACCTCCGACTCCGACAACGTATCGTCCCACGTCGCTTTTAGGGCTTTTCGCTTTTGGATAGGCTTCTTACCCTTTTCCTTGTTCTTGTTCTTCAGCTTGGGGCAATTGTCCTTGACGTGCCCTTCTTCGTCGCAGTGGTAGCAGCGGATCATCCTTTTCTTCTTCCCCTGCGGATGGTTAGTAGATCTGGATTTACAAAGCTTCTTGAATCTTCTTACCATCATTACCATTTCCTCGTCATCGAGAGAAGATTCTGACTCTGGTTCATCTCTCGAAGCTTTGAGGGCGATATTGTTCTTGGGCTCCTTCATTCCTGCACATCTTGACTCATGCACTCAAAAGTAGAAAAAAAATTCTTCTAACGAGATCTTTTCTAAATCTTTAGAAATATAAAAGGCATCTACTAGTGATGCCCATTTTGAATTTCTAGGAAATGAATTTAGTGCGTACCTTAGCGAATCTCGGTTACTTACCGTTTCTCCGAGATTCGACAGCCCAGTGATGATCTCTTTGATTCTCGAGTGCAGGTGCGCGACTGTCTCGTCTTCCCCAAGTTGCAGATCTCTTCTGGAGAGCTTGGCTTCGGAAGTCCCTTCATGCAGCTCGAGGAACTTTTCCCAAAGTTCCTTTGCCGAGTGGCATTGTCCGATTCTGTTGACTTCTTGAGGTGGAAGAACGCTTAGCAGATGATATTCTGCTTTGCCGTTCGCCATGAATTCAGCCTGCTCCTTTTTTGTCCATTGACATTTTTCCTTACCTTCTGGAGCTACAAAACCGGATTCCATTGTAAGAGTTAATTCAAAGTCTGTGGTAAAAAATACCTGCATCAGATTCTTCCACGTAACGAAATCTCCTCCATATTTCGGTGGGTGGATGCTTGGTCCGGCCATTATCTTTGCTTCGATTGGCGGTTAGTCCTCCTGAAGCGTCTTGGCTCTGATACCACTTGTAGGATCGTTGGGCCGGCTAGAAGGGGGATTGAATAGCCCTGTAAAAAAAACAAAAGCAACCCTTCTCGAACTCTTAAACTAACACTTGTATAAAATTAGCTAAGCAGAAATACAAGAAAGAAACGAGGCACCGTGTTTGACTTGGTTACAACCGGGGAGGTTGTTAATCCAAGGAAAGTGATCGCACTAATAACTCCTTCGGGCGGAGAAGCCTCTTACACCGGTGAAAGCACAAAAACAGAAACTAAACTAGAACAATGAGCGCACAAGTGTTTGGAATGCTAATTACTGAGTTGATTTGAAGCTTCTGGACCAAGGCTATATTTATAGCCTTGGTCGGGGTGCCTGGAAGGGTTCCGGGCGCCCTAGGGGGGATAAAATTTTATCCCCCAACGTCCAGAACGCGAAAGATGCGTTCTGGTCAAACTTCATGTTCCAGGCGCCCCGGACTGTTCCGGGCGCCCCGGACAGTTCCGGGCGCCCCGGAGCAAAAAGTCAACTCTAGTTGACTTTTGCGTCCAGGACCTCTGCTCCGTTTCAGTCCCGCCTCGGTCCGGTTCTTCTCCTCCGGATCCGCTCGCTTGGGTGATCTTTGCCATCCGGAAAAGGGCTCACCCGAACCCAACTTCCGGTCTTTTCGAGCGTGCTTCCCTCCGGCTTCTCGTCCCTCGGAATTGCCGTGTGTTTCCTTCTCGTCCGCCAGCGTACTCATCCGCAGTCTTCGTCCCTCGGTCGTCGACCTTCTCGCTAGCTGCATCTCTTGCTCCCCGATCAATCTTCCGCTCCGGCTTTCGTCCCTCGGAACCACCGCGCGCTTCCTTCTCGTCCGCCAGTGTACTCTTCCGCAGCACCTCGTCCCTCGGATGCACAGCGTGCCGTCCTTCTCTCTAGCTGCGTTTTCCGCTCGACTACCTGTGCTCCTAAGCTCCTGCACACTTAGACACAAGGTTAGAAATAACGTAGGACCTAACTTAACTTGTTGATCACACCAAAACAATCTTGGGGTTCCAACAGTTGTCGTGTTCATCGATGACATTTTGATCTACTCGCGTTCCGAGGAGGAGCATGCACAACATCTTCACATAGTCTTGGAGACTCTTTGACGACATCGGCTATATGCGAAGTTCAGAAAGTGTGTGTTTTGGCTACCCTCGGTTGGTTTTCTGGGGCACGTGGTATCTAGCCGAGGTATTTCAGTAGACCCTCAGAAGATCGAGGCTATCACCAGCTGGGAGCAGCCGAAATCAGTACAGGGGATCCGCAGTTTCTTGGGACTGGCAAGATATTACAGATGGTTCATCGAGGGTTTCTCTTGCATAGCTATGCCACTGACACGCCTGACTAGGAAAGACGTGAAGTTCACGTGGTCCGAGGCCTGCGAGACTAGTTTCCAGGAGCTGAAGCGGAGACTAGTAACAACACTAGTTCTGGTTTTACCCTCCGGAGAGGACGGATTCGTGCTCTACACCGACGTATTTCTACAGGGTTTGGGCACTGTGTTGATGCAGAACAACAGGATAGTCTCCTATGCTTCTCGTCAGTTGAAGAAGTATGAGAGGAACTAACCAGTACATGATCTGGAGCTTGCCGCCATCATCTTTGCTTTAAAGATTTAGCGGCATCATCTGTACGACATTACCTTTGAGATTCTCATGATCATAAGAGTCTCAAATATATTTTCACCCAAAAGGAACTTAATCTCCGACAGAGGGGATTTATGGAGTTCCTGAAGGATTATGACTATACCATTAGCTATCACCCGGGGAAAGCTAATGTGGTTGCCGATGCACTCAGTAGGAAGTCCAGAGGGACTTTGGCTTGCCACCGAGCTTTAGTCACGGACTTAATTCAGGGTTTTTTTGCGTTGGGCCTTCAGGAGCAGGGATGGACAGAGCAGGGTATGTTGGTTACCATGGTTGCTCAGTCGTCGATCAGGATGAGGATCCAAGAGGCTCAGGCCGGTGATCAGCACTTATAGTCCATTGGCAGCCAGATAGCTTTCGGGCAACAGATTGAGTTCACACGAGATGAGGAGGGTATTATATATTTTCGAGGCAGATTATGCGTGCCTCGGTCTCATCCAGTCTTGCAGGAGCTACTTCAGGAGGCTCATCGCTCTCGATTTGCGATCCACCCAGGCAGGACCCATATGTATTAAGATTTGAGGCGTTCTTATTGGTGGAACGACATGAAGAAAGACATCGCGGAATTTGTAGCTAGATGTCTAGTCTGTCAGCAGGTGAAGGCTGAGCACCAAAGACCTGCCAGATTACTTTAGCGGATTCCTATTCCTGAGTTGAAATGGGAACATATTACCATGGAATTTATGGTGGATTTGCTTAGGACACGACGAGGCCATGACGCGGTTTCAGTAATCCTTGATCGATTAATCAAATCAGCGCACTTCTTAGCGATTCGGAAGACTGATTCCCTAGATCGATCGACAAATCTGTATTTTCGAGAGATCATCAGATTACATGGAGTTCCTTTGAGTATTATTTCGGATAGAGACCCTCGGTTCACATCCCGATTCTGGCAGAGTCTGCAGTAGGCCTTGGGCACTCAGCTCCGTTTCAGTACAGCCTTCCATCCGTAGACTAATGGACAGTCTGAGCGGACCATTTAGACTCTGGAGGATTTGCTGAGATCTTGTGTAATGGATTTCGGAGGCAGTTCGGAGGACCATTTGCCATTGGTAGAGTTCGCCTACAACAACAGCTTTCATTCGACTATCCAGATGGCACCGTTTGAAGCGTTGTATGGTAGGCCTTGTCGAACACCCACGCTCTGGGAGAAAGTTGGCGAGACCCAGCTGTTAGGACCTCATAGAGCTCAGCAAGAGGCAGAGTTGGTCCGTACTATCAGACGGAGGATATCAGAGGCTCAGGACCGCCAAAAGAGTTATGCTGATTGGAGACGGAGACCCCTAGAGTTCGCTACAGGCGACCATGTATTTCTGCGAGTCTCACCCACGAAAGGGGTGAAGAGATTTGACCTCAGAGGTAAGCTAGCTCCGCGATACATTGGACCTTTCCAAATCTTGGAGAGGATTGGAGCGGTAGCTTATCGTATGACACTATTACCGTCCCTAGCAGGCGTTTATGACGTATTCCATATGTCTATGTTGAGGAGATATATATCAGACCCGGCACATGTGCTGACAAATATCTCAGTTCCCATTCAGCCTGACGTTAATTATGAGGAGGTTCCAGTACGGATCTTGGATCGGAAAGAGCGTCAGTTGCGGAACAAGACTATCCGGCTGGTTAAAGTCGGATGGCGACATCATTCGGACGAGGAGGCTACCTAGGAGCTTGAGGATATGATCCGAGCTCAATACCCCCATCTTTTCACATGAGGTATGTGAGTTAATTTCCATTCAGCATTTATACAATTTATTTGTTGCTAATACTTGTTGATGGTAGATAACGAAATTTGGGGACCAAATTTTTATTAGTGGGGGAGAAAGTAAAATACCGAAAAAGGGCGAATAACCATAAGGGAATTTTTCAAATTTTTAGAAATTTTTCGAGAATTTTTCGGAGTCTGTATGGCTTAGGTTACGGGGATAATATTGGGCCACGGGAAAGCCTATTTAGGTTACCCCATTTAAGCGAGGAAAAGTTGGATTTTTCCTTTTATTTTTATTTTTTATTTTCTTTTCCTCCGTTTCTAACCAGCGTGCCCTAGCCCTCGCCCGATCGTCTTCTTCCCTCGTTCCTCTTCCTCTCGCCGAACCCTTCTCCCATTCACCTGCCATCTCCCCTCTCGAATCTCTCCTCCTACCCGATCATCTTCCCAGCGAATGGCACTACCCTCCTGCCGCTTCCTTCCTCTTCTTGCGCTACCACTGACCTTCTTCTCCTCCTTTGCCTCGAGTCGCCACGACCTGACATTGGTCGCCAGCCATAGAGCACCGACCGCCCTTCATCTGCCCTAGATTCACTCAGCGCCGCTTCTCTTTCGATCCCGATGTTGTTGTCGTGCCGACATTGATCCACCATCATCGTGCCCTAGTGTCGATCCACCGTCTCCTCTGCCTGAGCCGCTCAGCACGAGGAGATCTTCGGCAAAAGGGAAGGATCCAAGCCTAGTTTCTTTCCCCGTGCCCTAGATCAGATCTCTTGTCGCCGCTCGATCACATCAGTGCAACTTGATTGAGTTCTCCACCACAGTAGCCAGCGATCCCTTAGGTGTTGAGTGATGTTGGTCGGACAAAGAGGAGGCCAACCTATGTCGTAGAGGTTAGCAAGTTGAGAAAGTGGGAGGCGCAGCAGTAGCTTCATCGTTGCTCCAACAGAAATTTCCAGCAGTTGCATTTCCTGGCCGTGTGTCAACAGGGAGCAACCATATTAAGGTAAGCTAGAGATCAGTTTGTAGTTTGTTGATGAGGAAATTAGAATTTAAATGTAATGCGTTGAGTTAGGGAACATTCGATGTGGAGGGCAACACCCTTTTACCCTGCTTTGGTCGACATTGTGCGCGAACTATCCATAGCTTCAACCACAGATTTTTCAGCAGCTAGATCTCTGGTAAATTAAGGTAAGTTGGCCTTGGATATCAGATTTACATAGCGTGGGTTTTATGTCTACGTTGGATGAATTAGGTTGATCCAATTTGGAATTTCTTTATTGGATTAGGATTTAGTTTAGCTAATTGATTCATGATAGAATTAGCTAAACTAGACATTTTGATACAGGGCTTTGATTCGAGACGACATCTCAACGTGGGATCTATTTCGGATACGATCTTCACTTTTTGAGGCGGATACCTTGACTTATCTATTTTGATATGTCATGTTTATATGCTTAGTAGATTTTAACAAGTAGTAATAATTATGTTTATATCTGCATCGGCATGTCACTATTTTTTCCCGAGCATGTTTTGTTTGTTACTTGTTTAACATTCATGCCCTGCTTATCATTTATATTATAGAGGTAGTGACATGTCATGCCTTATGATATACCGGACTGGTTAGATACCATACCTGACCTGTGTACCTAGATCATATTATTTGATCCACGTATTTAGTACATGTTTATGGAGGTAGATATGGTCAGGATTTGTATGCTTAGTGTCATGCACCATCTCGCATGATTGCATGTTGTGAGATAGTCGGCTTCATTATTGTTGAGCACATCGCCAGTTACATGGATCTGCACACACAACCATTCATGGGTTAGTGGTTTTTATTCAAGCAGTGTGTGTTGCAGCAGTTTGCTCTGTTTGGCTCCGTTGGTCCGCTCATAGGTAGTGTGACGCAGCGTGGTAGTCGATAGGGATCCCTCCTCTGGACTAGCTCAAGGAGATGAGAGCATTGAGCTCCCCACTTATGATTTGGGGTAGGAGGATAGGTGTACTCCGACAGCATCCCATCCACTCGGTCACTCATCAGGAGCAGTGACGGCAGAATGCACGGTTGTCACAACCCTACCCACTCGGTCTCACTATCGTGTGTGAGATGACTAACTGGCATCAGGGTTGACCAGGACATGTCATTGGCATCATATGTATGTTGTATTTATTGCTTGTGTTTGCTGCACTTGGTTTGCTGCATATTTGGTGGATGCATTGTTTGACATGCATACAGGATTTATGATACACTGGGTCTGGCGACCTTGATATCCCTATACCCAGGTCTTGGTTAGTACAGATATTCCTTTGCTTTACAGTTTTGCACTTTCAATTTCATATGTTATATCCAGGAGACTGTACGCATTTTTATTATTGCTGGTCATTATTTATTATGCATGTCAACTAAGTATCCGCTGAGTGTTGGACTCACACCCCGTTATTACTATTTTCAGGTTGAGGTTGTTCAAGAGGTTCCAATCGCTAGTCCCCCACCACTTCGCGTCGTGATGAGTTCTCACATTTTGGTTTTTCTTATTATGTTATTGTCTATGATTTCAGACTTGTATCTTTTGACATTTGGAATTTTTGTACGATCCCTTATTATCGATGGAGTTTCATTTGGATGTATATTGGTAATTTATGTTTTATGGGTGTAGTTGAGTAGGATATCAGATTTGTGTTTTATGGACGTAGTTGAGTAGGATATTTGAAATGATTTTTCTTATCGTTGCTTAGGTTAAGGTTCTACTATTAAACTGCGTGGGTGTTTGCTTATTTTTATTGTTATTGTTCTAGCCGTGTTGGCTGAGCTATATGTGGCTCTAAAGGCATTGTAGGAAGTTTCATATTATCATCCGTACAGGGGAGATACTGTCAAAATTTCTTCTAGCAGGCACTACTTGGGGCGTGACAGCTGGAGCTCAATGTAGCCCTAAAATAATATTGCCAAGGGTGATCTACATTGACTGAAGTCCAGTGTAGCCTAGCCTTGACTACGCTTACTTAATAGAATTACTATAAAAATTTTAAAGTGATTTAAACCAAGTTAAAAGTTTCATCGAGTTTAAATAATTTTGATCTTATTGATAAAGAATATTAAGTGTTCTATGATAATTTTGATTAAGGTAAAATATATATTCACGTTATAATAGTTAATCATAGTTATTACAATAAAATTAAAAGTAAGGGAATTCTTAGATTAAAATATTTGATGGTGCACCTATTTCATTGTAGGTGATTATACTCATCACATGTATCCTTTACAGTCCATCCTTACGTTATGTAAGAAAAAGATAAATCATACCTTCAATTTATAGTTGACTGCCAAATTAACTAAAAAGGTGAGCAGAATTTTTTTTCCGAGAATTTGCACAGAGGAGTGCTCATTTGATGAAATACTTTGGAAGCCAGTTTAATCTCCTGAGCAATCAATGTCCTCGGAAGCTATGGTAATGCTATAGCAAAGAAACTACAGTGTTTAGGACCAGGCTAATCTCCCGAACAACTAAAGTTCTTGGAAGCTACAGTTAATGCTATAATACCAACACCGCTAAAGTACTATAGAGCTACAATGTTCTAGAAATCTAACTAATCTCCTGGGCACTCACAGTCCCGTATGCTTTACTCTTCTTATTGTATTCTTATTTAATCAAGTTTGTAAAAGACTTCTTCATCTTCGAAAAATTTTCAAGAATGAAGAAATTTGTAGTGAAAGAAAATTACTAGAAGTAGACACTTAGATTAATCATCTTAAGAAGATAAATACCAAATAAGATTAAAATATTGTGCATGTGGCATCAAGGTTAATTGAAATTTCCACTGTGCATTCAACAAACAATTACAAAGTGAAGATGTTAAGCAATTGGAGCTATTCACACCCTCTAACTTGTATGGGTCCTAACACTTACAAGTGGAGGCAGCTCTTTTCCACTAAGCTCTCTTCTTCTTTTTTGTCTTATTGGTGGCTGACTTCAGGATTGGAGGGGCCGTGCCGACAAGACAGCCCAATCCATTGTGGGATTGATGCACACGTAAGAAGGTGGGTGAATCATGTATGTTTTTAAAAATAGTCTTTTAATAATTTAAAATAAAGTGCAGCGGAAATAAATAAGCAAAAACCCAAGAAGCATAACATGAGAGTCAGTCTGTTACTTGGTTCGGAGCCTTCGGTGACTCCTACTCCAAGACTAATAATCCCTCTGATCGTATTGATAGACAATCCACTATAAACCTTTTCTGGAACTGCCGAAAGAGAGAATCGAGTACAAGCACGAAAAATGGAAAAGTGTAACAGCTTACACTTTCTTTTTGCAAGTATGAAAGATGTATAAAATATGAAATCATTACAACAATTAGAAGTATAGAGTTTGAACAAGCTTGTGCCAGTGTCGGTCTACCAGCAGTGGTCGGATGTCATGAAATAGTAACGAAATAGAAGTACGACGTGTTTAAAGCAGTAGAAGAGTCATAGTAGCTCGGGAAGAAGTTGTGTAATGCACTGTTCGACAACTTCTTTAATAGATGATCTAAGGTGTCTTCTTCCCTTGGATGCACCTCTGCTCAATTTGATCCTTGTTGAAGACAGCGGCTCTTATCCGTGCAGTGGTTCCCCCTTCCTACTGAGGTGCCTCAGTTCACCGAGGTTTTATTCTTCGTAGCAACAATTCTTATTAGCACAGGGAGATGTCTCCTTCCACTTGAGGCACCTCTGTGCCTTCTGCACTAAGGTGCATCTTTACCATTGAAGTGCCTCCGTGCCTCCAGTGTAGAGGCTTTCGGCCAGCTACTCTGAGGTGCCTCTAATCCAACCGAGGCACCTCAGGAGAATGAGGCTTTTTTTACTTCTAACTCATGTAGAGAGATATTAGTGTATAGAAAAATCATAGGACCTGTAAAATAAAGTTAGCATAATTTATAAATATTATTAAATTAGATCCTTTCCTCTAAACCAGGATCTAATCTTGGTCTTAGCTTAGAATTTCAAAATAAAACTAAGTTGGACTAGGGTCTAAAGTTCCTAACTAGAACTCATCCTCACTTGATCACTACTCTCTTCCAGTGACTTACCTCACTTACCATGCAGAATAGCTTGACTTTCCTTTGACCCACCAGGTTTTCCTGTAGTTGCTAGGTTCACAAACCCAACTGGAGATCAACAAACTGTCAGGTCCCAAAGACCCAGCTAGACTTCGGCTAACGGTCAGGTCTCGCAGACTAACTAGACTTCCTGCTAGATATCAGGTCACACCTTGACCTATGTGGACTTTCCACTAGTTATCAGGTCCAGCAGACCTAGCTAAATTTTAGTCCGGTGTCTGGTCCTCTAGACCTGTTAAATCCTACACACTTGGTAAAATATTAGAACATATAATATCTAACTTTAATCCAGTTATCATTCATCAAAATCTAAGTTTAATCATTGGTACATACTATTGAACCCCATGGTTATTTTGATGTGATGAACCAAGTTAGGTTAGGTCCTATTTTGGTTTGATCCCTGTGTCTAAGTGTGTAAGAGCTTAGGAACACAGAAAGTCGAGCAGAAGACGCAGCTAGTGAGAAGTATGGCATGGGAAGAGAGCCGACGGGCTCGGTGCATCCGAGGGATGAAGTACTGTGGAAGAGTACACCGGTGGACGCACTACAACAAAATTGTTAAAAGACAACACCATAAAGGCAACAGTTTTAGAAGGAACTGTTGTTAATTTGGTAAAAGACAACGGTTTTTGATAAAACCGTTGTCTTTGAGCGCCCGAAAAAAAATAAAAGACAACAGTTTTGTAAAAACCGTTATCGTTGAGCTACTTTTTGTAAAATCAACACCTTTTACAACAGTTTTCTAAAACTGTTGTCTTTAAGCACTTTTTTAGGGGTCAAAGACAACAGTTTTAATAAACCATTGTCTTTGACTTTATTTCTTTCGCCGTTTTTCCCCTTCGTCGTTTTTGTTATAGCAGTGGTTTGCTTCCCTCTCTCCGAAAATTTTTTGGCACCCTGTTTTCCCCCCTTAGCCTACCCGAACACTAAACATCTCTCCTCATACGATCTTTCTCCTCATACGGCTCTAGGCGAGTGTGGAAGTATGCCCCCTTTTTTAAAACACGAGGTAGGAGAGTGGGTGGTTGCTGCTGCTTGTGCAGATTGCTGGGTAGAGGTAGAGGCGGAGGTGACTCTGGTCGGTAGTTCTGCCGGCCGATGCTTGAGACGACTCTTCTCTGGTAGGATTGGTTATGCTCTTCTTCCAATTGAAAGCCACATTTGGAAGAAATGTCTTTTGATTCTTTTCTAGCTGGATGCCTGCAATGCTTGCCCTTGACTATACCCTCCTTGTCTGCTCCCCAGCTATTCATGTGTCAAATGCCTTTGCTTGTTCTTGCTGTAGGTTCTGGCTTATCAGATGCAAGTCCAAATCCCACTGGCACAAAACCCTATCCAAACACTTTTTTTTCCTTTTTCTGTAGGACTTGTTTATCTTCTTTAAGCCGACATTTGTTCGAGTATAATGATCATAGATTTTGATTTATAGAACCGAAAAATGAAGATTTTGGAAAGAAAAATGGAATTATTTTTTTTTGGCACTCTTGATCTGTTCCATTTCTTGCAGAAACTCATTACTGATTCTTCAACTTGAGCTAAGAGTGAATTAGGCTAGGGCAATATGTTGTTTGTTCGTCGACCACTTGGTGGTTTTGATTTATATTTGTGGCTTATTGCAAATCGTGTAGGAGTTAGAGGTGAGGAATGGTGGCGGCTGGCAGAGAGGAGTTGTCTCAGTGGGAGAAGATGGAGTCGGCTTCTAGTGAAAGAGGTGGTGAGAAGGCCGAGAAGATTTTTGTTTCGGTTTGACTGAGGCCTTTAAGCGAGAAGGAGGTGGCGGTCAATGATCCCTGTGATTGGGAGTGCATCAATGATACAACCATCATATTCAAGAACAATCTATCTGAGCGGTCAATGAAACTGAGAACTCTCAGGAGGCCTTACGAGTTCTTGAGATTATTTTGCGGCAGCATGCAGAAAAATAGTATGTGAATTTCCTTCTAGTCATTTATTGTTGAAATTATGGATTACATAATTGTGGGTTTATTTGTTGCATTCTGATAGTTACAAAAATACATTTTTAGGGAATGTCTTCTTGTGAGACAATTATTTTCTCAAAACAATCCTAAAAACTTTATTGACCTTGGTGGTGGAGTCATGGGATACGGAGGTTTTCCTTTTAATTTGAGGACTTCATAAGGAGGCCTTTCTTTGAGTATTGGTAAGAACTTACAATGTCTCTACACTTCTGCTATTTGCTTTTACTTGCATTGTCATTCAATCACTTTATTGTTTTAAAAATATTATTATCTTTCTTATTTGTTGAACATAGATGTCTCTACTACTATGACTGTGTGTCCTGGACTAGTGGTTGGTTTTCTACTTGCAAATCAAAATGTCAAGGATGCATACCAACTGGACTGGAACAAGGTGATTAAGAATTTGTTCTTTATTTTTATTTTCTAGATTCTTGAATATCTATATATGATTTTAGCTTGCTTATTTCATTCTTCATATTTTGTCTACTAAGATTATTTTTTCACTGTTTGTTGTTGCTAGGCTAGAAGAGCTTTGAAAATTTGAGAGTGAAGACAACTCATACAAATCAAGAATTTAAAATCATTGGGATAAGTGGCAAGCCTTGCAAAGATGAAATGTGAGTTTTTCCGGGTTGTGTTGTCTCATTATTTGTCAGCATTTTGCAATCAATTGGTTTATAAGAATCTTTGAATTTTTTGAACCATATGTAATGAAGCATTATTTTAAGAACTCGGAGAAGCTGCTTTTATATAAATATGAGTTTGTACAACTTCTGTGTTTCTTCCTATGGCGATAAGAATTTATTGCTTGGAACTGTAGAATTCTCCTCTTTCTCTGCTTATGTTTGGAACTAATCTTGCTTTCTGAAAACCATTAGTGTTTGTATAATGGTATTGTATCTGCCTCAAGGTTGGAATTGGTCTTGCTTCCTCCCTTTGATATGATTTTTTATTGTTGTACTTTATAGTCATGAGTGGAGGCCACTAAAGTTTGATAGGTAATTTTATCAAGAAATATCTTTATGATTTTATTTTTTATATTTATTTTAACATTTCAAATTCACTCTAAGACTGAGAAATGGAAATGAAAATTCAGATACAATTGAAGTAATTGTTTATGATTATTTTGTGTGACAACGGAGAATTCAATTGTGTTACTCTGCTGATTTTCCTTACTTAAATGTTGGAAAACCAAAAAGACCATCATATGTGCCCCTTGAGGTTTTTGAACTCATTCTACTTCACTTTTTTTTTTTAAATTTTTTTTTGCAAGAACCTTTATTTTTATCCTGACAAATTTGGCAAAGTATTCAGCTATGCTCCTTAGTTTCACTGCAAAGATATACCAAATCGCTGTCAACATTTCAATGAGCTTCCCTGGTGGAAAAGGCAAGGTTGAAGCCTCAAGAACTAATGAGTGTCCTCAGTGAGGTATGTACCGATCTTTAAGATTGGTTTTGTTGGTATGACCTGTATGCTATTTTTTCATGCTTATCCTTCGATGATAGGCTTTGAGGTTCAATAATTAAGATCCTAACCCACTCCTACATGCATATGGCATTAGCATTGTCACTGCTTTTACTCAAGTAGGAGGCATGGTATTACAGCCTCCCTGGGTATGGTTTTATGTTTTGTATTTATACTTTTACGTATTTTTTGAGGTTATTTATGACAACTAAAGCAAATGTTGCATCTCAGAGTTGGCAATGTAGAGGACTTTATTCCATCAAGGGGGAGATGGAATTTTAACCAAAGGGTGTGTTTTTTTTTCTTTCAATGAGTTTATTCTTTAAATTTTTAGGACCCTTGTATTGAAAAATCTAGACTGTGGTTTCACTTGGAGATCTGACTATTCTTTCCAAGTTAAACTTGTGAAAATTCTAGGTTAACCAGAGTCCATCCAATCCTACTAAACAAGATTAGCGGTTGGTTCCAGTTTCAACTTGCTGAAGTGAATTGTCCAAGATTTTGAAACTTGTCTCTTTTGATCATAAATAGCTTGCATGTTCTTACAAGATATGATAAATATTTTTTTTATTCATATGATTGTTTTTATAAGATCTGATGATTTTTTTTTATTTCTATAATTGTAGATTGTGCTTTGTGCATTGTTAGCACTTGCAATTTACTTGGAAGTTGTTTCGATGTTACACAACACAAGGTTAACAA
Organism: Zingiber officinale; assembly: GCF_018446385.1. Lineage (NCBI taxonomy): Eukaryota > Viridiplantae > Streptophyta > Magnoliopsida > Zingiberales > Zingiberaceae > Zingiber > Zingiber officinale. The sequence continues at coordinate 82,783,024 of NC_055991.1, forward strand.
CTGATGCAGAACATAAAGGTAAAACCTAAATTATCATATCTTTGCATATTCAGAAATAAAATCTCAAATTTATGTATACTTTTTAAATTGGGGAACCATTCATGACTCTGAAAGAATAACAAAGGCACACATATGGTAGCTGTTATAAAAACATATGTGTGTTTATTATTCTTTCAGGACAAGTTTTTTCATACATATAATAGCGTATTTCTTTTGATATCAATAGGTTGTCGATCTCCTGGTGCCTTATAAAGGGGTGGAAAGATTGGACTTTTTGATAGAGCTGGTGTGGGGAAGACTGGAGTTATTATGGAACTGATGATCAACAATATTGGAAAAGGTTGGCATGAAAGAGGAAGAGGAGTCCAATGAAATCCTACGAGTTGAAGATTGTGATAGGACTTGGGTTGACAATAATTAAGTGCAATCCTACATGGCATGAACCACCATCACAGGTTTCTAGTCTTTTGGCTATTGTTCATTAGTTGTAAATGAAGTTTATTTGTTTATTTGTATTGGGATAAATTTTATTTGAACATGAGATATGTTTCTTCTTTTGTGATTGTAATTCTTGTATAAGTAACATTTTGAATGACATTGATATGGGGAATATTCTTTCTTTTGTGATTATGAGCCTTTATTATATATTTATATTGAAATATGATATATTGGTATTAAAAGACAATAGTTTAAAAGACAACAGTTTAAAATTGTTGTTGTTGTCTATCGCCCTCAAAGACAACGGTTAAAAACCGTTGTCATAGCCCCAAAAATCGTTGTAATTAGCAGCGTTATTAAACGTACTCTAAACAACAACAGTTTTAAACCGTTGTCTTTTCATTCAAAGACAACGGTTTTAAACCATTATAAAACTATTGTCGTTTCATTCAAAGACAGCGGTTTAAAACCGCTGTCGTAGCCCCCACTTTTAATAACACTGCCAATTACAACGATTTTAAAGGGCCTACGATAACGATTTTTAACCATTGTCTTTTAATGTTTTTGTTGTAGTGACGAGAAGAACGTATGCGACGTTAGAGGGACGAGAAGCTGGAGCAGAAGCTTCCTTGAGGAGAAGCCCGGAAATTGGGTTTGGGTGAGCCCTATTTCGGTAGGTCGCAATCACCCAGGCGATCAGAGCAACTCAAGACCATATGAAGGCTGGAGAATCCGCTGAAGGCGCCTTCTAAAGTAATAGAAGGCACCTCTGAGGTGCCCCATGTGCCTCCACTTCCTTTAAGCGGAGGGTGCCTTCCATGGGCATGGACGGTGCCCTCCATAAGTAAGGGAGGCGCCTTCCATGCCTATGGAAGGTGCTCTCGACCTGGCCAAAGTAGCCGTTGCCAGCGGATAAACCTTTATCCACTGCTGCCTTGCTGGAGGCGCCCTCCATTCCGCTTGGAGGTGTCCTCAAGCTACAAATAGGATTTTCAAGAGTTATAAAAAGGCCCTTGGAACTAGGAAATAGAATATCAACTCTTGTATTAACTTCCTAGCAACTGTTTGAGCTTTCATGGTGTGTAAAAGGTTTCTCCGTCTTCAGAGAATGAGATTCTTAGTAAGTTTTGCAATTGCCTTGGATTAACAACCACCTAGGTTATAACCAAGTAAATCCTGAGTTTCTTCCTTATTTTTTGTCACTTTTATTTTATTATTATTGTTGTATTTTAAATAGAGTTGAAAGAACGAGAAGGGTATTTTAGTATTTCAGGCGATTCAATCCTCTCTTGCCGGCCCCACTGTGCCAACAAGTAGTATCAGAGCCCAACCATCTCAGAAGGACTAACCACTGACTGAAGCATCAAGATCAAGATAATGGCCGATACAAGTATTCACCCCCCCTCCCCAAAAATTCGACGGAGACTTTGCACAATGGAAACGTCGAATGGAGGTATTCTTCAAAACATATTTCGATATTCTATTAATAATGAAATACGATTTTGTAGCACCTACGGATCAACACAGAGCCAAGAAAGAAGAATATCAGTGGATGAAGAAGGAGCAAGCAGACTTCATGGCGAACTGTAAAGCAGAGTTCCATCTACTCAGCGTCATTCCGTCCCAGGAGGTCAATCGAATCGGCAACTACGACTCCGCCAAAAATCTCTGGGAGAAGTTTCTAGAACTTCACGAAGGTAACTCGGAAGTAAAGTTAGCAAGGCGAGACATTCTCCGAACCCAGCTAATAAACCTAAGGATGAACAATGGAGAAAAGGTAGCGCAACTCCAAGCACAAATCAAGGAACTGATTACTCAGTTAAACAATCTCGAAGAATTAGTAACAAATCGAGATTCAATTCGGTATGTGCTCAACGCCTTCTCGAGAACTTTAGAATGGGTGTCCTTAGTAGATGCATACTACATCTCTAAGGATCTTGAGGTAAGTACGCTAGAGAATTTGTTTTCCACTTTTGAACTTCATGAATCTTGAATTGTAGATCCTAACGAATAGAAAAGATAAATCTCAATGTTGCCCTAAAAGTAAAGATGGAAGATCAAGACTCCGAAGCATCCATCGATGAAGTCGAAGTGGCTCTTATGGTAAGAAAGTTCAATAAATTTATTAAATCTAATAAATTTAAATCACAGATGAGAAAACATCTTCAAAATAGAAGGACCATCCGATACTACAATTGCAACAAAGAAGGGCACATCAAAGATGACTGTCTGAAACTGAAGAACAAAGACAAGGAAAATAATAAGAAGCCAGCTCAGCCTAAACATAATCTCAAAGCCACGTGGAACAAGTCGTCATCCTCCGAATCTGAAATCGAAGCATACGCTGTACTAGCCCTAACGGCAATCCATCAAGAAGAAGATGAGACCGGTTGTAACCCCCCGCCCTTCTAAACTTACTATACAGGGTAGACGTTACTCTTGTCATATCTAAATTTTTGACATTCTTACACATTATATACTGCTCAGTCTATAGGTCTACTATAAACTTGTTTTGACTGATAGGACGTGATTCGGAGCCAAGCAGAGCTGGAAGGAAGTCTAGAGCTTCTAGTGGGTCTGGGCCGTGTGGCCCTGACCGATCGTGTTGCCTTGCCCGAGAAGGAGCAAGACATGGCCTGTTGGTTGCTACTCGGAATATCATACCGGTTCTCCTGTACAAAAATTTTGTACAAGTCCTGAACCTTTCCTAACAACCTATTGTGTTCTTTAGAAATTAAATTTGGAATCGCAAACAGAACTTAACATTATTGATTCCAAATTCAATTTATCTGTTCTTAGAAATTTAGACTTGGATCGCAAACGATGCTTAATATTATTAATCCAAATCCACCTATGCTACAAATTTGATTAAATATTTATTTTAGAGATCGACTTCCAGGTTAAACATGACGAGGTACTAGGCCTTCTTGGTTATGGGAGCATCCACCACTTCCTAGACAAAGTCTTTCAATGAAATTCAATATTTAATATCTTTATAGTAACCCTAGGTTTAACCAATAAGAACAATCGAATCACAAGATTGAAAAACAAAAGAAACATAAATTCGAATCATAAATCTGAAACCTGGAAACATTAGCCTCTTGTGTTTGGTATTTCAAGATCTAAACAAAAGAAGAAACTAGTTATAATGCGGAAACTAATAACTAGTTATACCTTTTGTAGCTTATATACTTCACGATCTTCTATCGTATTCCTCTGCTTATCTCGGACGTCGTGTGGGCGACGATCTACCGAGACGAGAATCCACCCAAGCTTCCTTCTTCTCCAAGCAAGTTTCGGCCACCAACAATTTTCAAGAGATGAAGAACGTTCAGCCACCAACCAAGCTCCAAGGGATGCTAAGAAACAAAGCCTCCTATCTCTCCTTCTTCCTCTAACAAGATCCGGCCACCACCAAGCTCCTTAAGATGAAGATGTCGCTGTCCACACAAGGAAGATGTCGCCGACCACCACCAAGGAAGAGAAGAGAGGAATATTAGATGATATGTTGTGAGGTGAGGCACCTCTACTCTCTCTTTTATATTCCTTGGTCTTGGCAAATAAGGAAAGTTTTATAAATAAAACTTCCTTATATTCCTTGTCAATGTTTAAGAAGGAAAATTTAATTAAAAATTTCCTTATAAACCCTTAATGGCCGGCCACCACCATCTCCTCCAAACAAGGAAAGTTTTAAATACAAAATTAAAACTTCCTAATTTGTTTCCGAAAATTTTTAAAATAAAAATTTCTCTTATAAAATTCTCTTCATGGTTGGTTATAAAAGGAAAGTTTTATAAATTAAAATCTCTTTTTTAAAACATGTGGATGATTACAAAAATGAAAGTTTTATCAAAAATTAAAATTTTTCTTTAAACTACAAATAAGGAAAGATATCAAACATTTTCCTTAATCCTTTGTAGAAAGCTATAAAAGGAAATATTTAATTTTAAAACTCTCTTTTAAAATCATGTCTTCCATATTAGGAAAGATTTAAATTTAAACTCCCCTTTTATTTTATTTTGGCCGGCCACCTAAGCTTGGGTTCAAGCTAGGGTCGGCCACAACTTGACCCATCATGCCTTGGTTTGGCCGGCCCTAGCTTGGGCTCTAAGCTAGGCTTGGCCAGCCACCTTAAGGTGGGTAAGAAGTTGGGTATAGGTGGGTATAAGACTTTATAAATAAGAGGCTACGACAGGGACCGAAAGGAGGAATTGGTTTTAATCTCCCGATAAACTTGAGCTTCCCGTGTTCGCCTCGAACACCCAACTCGATTTCATCAATAATAACTCATACCACTAAAGAGTTATTATTGAACTACCGCACCAATCCCATATTACCATATGGGCTCCTTCTTATCATGAGTGTGTTAATCTCCCTGTGTTTAAGATATTGAATGTCCACTAATTAAATGAGCTACTAACAACTCACTTAATTAATATCTAGCTCCAAGAGTAGTACCACTCAACCTTATTGTCATGTCGGACAAAGTCCACCTGTAGGGTTTACATGACAATCCTTATGAGCTCCTCTTGGGGATATTATCAACCTAGATTACTAGGACACAGTTTCATTCTATAATCAACAACACACCATATAAATAATATCATTTCCCAACTTATTGGGCCTATTGATTTAACGAGCTAAATCACACCCTTTGACAAATTAAAGAAATAAGTATTAAGTATATGTGCTTGCTATTATATCATGATTAAGAGTACATACTTCCATAATAACAGAGGTATTATTCTTTTATATGCTCAGTATAAAAAGATACTACCTCAAATGGTCATGCTCAATACACTCAGAGTGTACTAGTGTAACTTTATAGTTAAGATAAACTAATACCAAATTACACTACGACTATTCCAATGGTTTGTTCCTATCCATCTTAATCGTGAGCTACTGTTTATAATTTATAAGGAACCGATAACATGATCTTCTGTGTGTGACACCACACACCATATTATCTATAATATAAATTAATTGAACAACTACACTTAGCATATAAATGTAGACATTTGACCAATGTGATTCTTTATTTCAAAATAAATGTTTACAAAAAGCTAGGCTTTTAGTATACACTATAACAACCTCCCACTTATACTAAAAGACTATGCTGTCATAAACGCTGTCATACATTTGATTCTCATTCCTTCAACATGCCGATCAAAAGCTTTCACCGGAAGGACCTTAGTGAAAGGATCTACCAGGTTATCTGCTGATGCAATCTTGGCGACAATAACTTCTCCTCGCTTTACGATATCTCGTATTAGGTGGTACTTGCGCTCAATGTGTTTACGCACCTTATGGGCTCGTGGTTCCTTCTAGTTTGCTACTGCACCACTATTATCACAATAAATTGTGATGATTTTGGGTAAACCAGGAATCACATCTAAGTCCATTAGAAAGTTCCTAAACCATACATCTTTTTTGACTGCCTTAGAGTCTGCCACATACTCAGCTTCCATGGTTGAGTCTGAAATGCATTTCTGCCTAACACTCCTCCATGCAATGGCTACACCACCTAAAGTAAACACATAGCTTGATGTAGACTTACTATTGTCCCTATCTGATTAGAAGTTGGAATCCGTGTAACCCACAGGAAGCAAATCATTTGCTTGGTAAACCAGCATATGATCTCTAGTCCTTCTCAGGTACTTTAATATATGCTTTACGACAGTCCAATGTACCTGTCCCGGATTACTTTGATATCTGCTAACCATGCCCACGGAAAATAGATATCCGGTCTCGTGCATAAAATAGTATACATTAGTCTTCCTACAGATGAAGCATAAGGAACTGCCTTCATTTCTTCTATCTCTTTTGATGTCTTCAGAGACATCTTCTTAGATAAAGATACTCCATGCCTAAAAGGTAGAAAACCTTTTTTGGAGTCTTGCATGCTAAAACGAACTAGGATTGTATCGATATATGAAGCTTGGGATAAGCACAACATTCTTTTCTTGCGATCCCTTATTACTTTGATCCCGAGAATATGTACGCATTCTCCCAAGTCCTTCATATCGTATTGCTTGGACAACCAGGCTCTAACACCCAATGACCTACTGTGACCATCATGCTTTCTTTGTGCCAAAGCCTTGGTCAAGGGATCAGCGACGTTAGCCTCTGTGGGTACTCTATAAATTTTCACATCTCTTCTATCGATGATCTCTCGAATGAGATAGAAGTGTCGTAGTATGTGTTTGGTCCGCTGGTGTGAGCGAGGTTCCTTAGCCTACGCAATTGCTCCATTGTTGTCACAATAGAGCTCTATAGGATCTGCTATGCTAGGAACCACCCCAAGCTCAATAATGAACTTGCGGATCCAAACTGCCTCCTTTGCTGCTTCTGATGCAGCAATATACTCGGCCTCTGTTGTAGAATCAGCAACTGTGTCCTACTTCGAACACTTCCATCTCACAGCACCACCATTGATTATTATTTTCACTAGTATGTAAGATAAAGTTTTCAAAGTTCATTGTTTATTTAAGTGAACACATTCTTAAGTTTGGGAATTAGAGACTATAAGGTGCAGTATTGATGAATTCTATTGTATGACAAGGTTTATGGTTTTTATTACTTGTTTTTAATACAAACATGGTTTTATGTTGACGTCTCATGATAATCCTATTTTGAAATGTTGATGTTTGCATGATAAGTCTATTTAAAAATACATGTCATGTACATATTTCCAAATTATGGGTTTTAGCATGAGTAATTATTGAGTGCATGTTTTGTGTTCTTTAAGTAGTTTTGTAAAGCATATTTTCCCTTTTTAATATATTGTTTTATGAGTAGATGGTACTTATGTATATAGCTAGCTATGATAGATGACAAAATATTGCCCAAGGAAAATATTTCAAAGCAAACGAAATATTGTTCTCCTATCACAGGGAAATTATTTAAAACCTCCTTAAATATTTCGTGAATTTTATTATTATTTTTTATTGCAAAATACTACAATTGATTGATAAATAAATTGTGTTTTGCAATGCAAAAAGTCTCATGTATTTTATAGTGAAAATCTACGTTCATTTAAATTATAACATATAATCTTAGTTATATGATTATTAAGTAATCATAATGAAGGTTAAAGTAATACTATAATCTAATTTAATATTCTATATTATCCTTGATTCAATTATTTTAATAGGCTATTTAAATTATCATCAAGTCATATATCCACTAATAGATTATCAAAAGACAACCTATCACCATACCTGATCTCACAATATCCACCAACTCCAACCATCCTCAACATTAATCAATCATACCAGATAGTCTCCTAAATAATGATAGAGAAAAAAGAAAACATCCAACTTTTAACACCCACTATCAACAAACTAAATGTATCCAAAAAGTCTGTCAAATCTCATCATCTCATCTTTTCTGATAATCAAATATCTACAGTAAAGGAATGTCAAACCAAAGTCTAAAGGGTCACTCCACTTCTTAACTAAGAGTCTACCCATCAAGAGGGTATCTCCACAACTCTCATACTCATCCTATAAATGTCCCTCGGCAAATGCCGATAAAAAATTGAATCCTCTATCCTAAATAGCTGGTCAAAATATCTGTCAATCAACGCTCTACCCATCGAGATCATCATCTGAAATCATACCTAGTTACGGTCGGAACTCTTAGGTATTACTCAACTAATACCACTTCCTCCGTATCATTACAAGTCATAGATCACTAGGTACATCAAGGATATCTAACTACATCCGATAGGTCTATGAGTCAGTATCTCCCATGGAGCAACGTTAGGCGAGTCTACTAGTCCTCGCCTTAAAATCCATCATGCTAATGAAAGAAGTAGAGAACTACTCTCTCTCCAAACACCTCAAGAAAATTACTAAGTGATGACCTGAACTCCAAAAAGCATTCTCTGCTTCTTTCTTCACGTGGTACCGGGTCACGTAAAGGTTAAGCAGCTAACTTCAACTCTCTCACGTCAGTACAAATCATATGTCCATATGTACTCTCCAAGTTATACACCCTAGTAACGGATGTATCTCATTAGTGTTAAGCATGTAGCCTTACACTTTTTCACACCGTGGGGCATCCTATCTGAATGTACCTTCTAAGTCCTCCAACCAGGTACAGACCATCCATAGTCAAAGTCCCCATGGAATAGGATACATCGATCCTCTATAGACTGACTAAGCCGACAATGGTATACGGCTAATTCAGTCCTTTCCACGACGGTACAAGTCATGTACTCAAATGTGTCTCCCAAAATATCTAACCAAGTATGAATAACCCAAAGATCAGAATCCCTATAATATAAAGTTCATCGGCCCCCTACTGGTCAAACCAATAAAATAAATCGATCAACAACTAACTAATCTACCCATGTCACAAGGGTGATAAGTCAAATCACAACTACACAAGTCAACCAGGTAATCAATCCTAAACTGGCCGAACAAACAAGAGTAAACCAATAGCTCTACTAACTGAGTCAACATGAGTATACTGATATCATCCACTACCCAGCTAATAATAACAGAGACTGGTATGTGACTCTAACTCTCAATCAACTAGTAGTAACTGACACTAAAACTGCTAGTAGTATGATATGACGAATCCCCTGAGACTGTAATCCTTGATCTTCAGTAGGGTCAACCATGATCAGTGATTGACCCAACACATGAAATGCATGCTACAATCAACCAGACAAGTACTAACAAATGCCATAACTAACTATCATGGACAACAATACATATACCAACAGAAATGTACGATAACAATATGCAAACATACCTCCTATAGTCTGGAGATGTCCTGCTGCTACCTGGTCCCAAAACTCGAAAAGTCACATCAAAAAAATTGAAACATGAAATCCCAAAACACGAATAACAGCCATCATAAACCTGCTCTAATACCACTAAATTGGTATCAGATAAATCTCAAAAATCCAGAACACATAGCAAGTATCGTATACCTGCTCTGATACCAAAAATTGTCATGCCCCAAATCCGGTAGCATCTCCCCTGTACCGGTGACAATTTGAAACATCAATACATACAAAATATACATCAGTCACATACGGCTGGAATATATACACAACCACGTAGTTATAATCATAGCCCACTCGGCTATAATGAAACAATCACAACTACGCAGTTATATATAAAGCAGCTCACACGGCTGTACTAGAAACACAGTGGAAAAACAAAGGAAAGCCCACACAAACCAAATAAATACAATGCATGCTGGCGCGGCTTAAACACAAATACAACATCAAAACCAAACAAATACAGTGCCAAGCATAATAAAAGGATATACAAAAAAAGAAAACAAACACTAGATGAAACCATCTTCGAATGTGACGTAGAACCCGACATACAGGATACTCCAAGCGACACTCTACCATCTACCTAAAAACATAAAGATATAAATGCGGTGGTGAGTATAGGTAACTCAGCCTATAATAGACAAGATAGTGCATGACTCATAAATAAAACAAGGAGATCAAAAAGTATACAGCCTCAGTAGGGAATAAAGAACATGATCATACTATCGAAATCAATGCACCTACACATATCCGACATAATAACCTGACGTACAAACTGTACAAACCACAACTAACATAATGACAGATACATACCCAATCTGGAATCGACACATGGTACAATGATCAGTAAACTCACCGGATCTGCAACAGACATACCCGTAACACCTGTGCAATATAAATACGACTGTATATACATGTAAAATAAATGATATGTATGCAACATGACAACCATATGCAACAAATATATCTCAAACAAGTGCAACAACCACAATCACATGCAACTAGTATCTACTAGGCATGTATGCAAATATGTATCAACAGATCACCGCACATCATATGCAAATGTGCATGCATGCTCCATGGTCACCCCCACCACCTCTCTAGACACCACGACCCCGGTATGGCCAAGAGGCTTGGGTCCGTGACAAACCGTACAAGCCTCACGCACGTAACCACTATAAAGCGACTGAGGCAACAGTATACTATGTAGTTATCTAACTACATATTTAAGGGTCCCTAACCACTCACAACTCAAGCCCCCTGACTACTGTACCCTCCAAACCCACTACTCCAGAGTGGTCGAGGATGATAGAGTAAAAAACACTGAGCAGCTGAATAAGTGTGACAGAACATGACATAGCTCCACTCCTCAGCTACCACTCTCCATCAGTGGTCGAATGGACAGCTATAAAAGACTGACGACCCTCTCAACCACAAGGGAGACAATAATCGTCAGATGTAATGAATGATGAACATGATATATATATATATATATATATAATCATGATATCAACACTGTCATCATCAATGCAACATCCAAACCACATAAGTACTCCACAATATGAACATAATCGTCATGATATCTCCACATATCCCACCAAACATATGTATACAAATACACATGTATAGTCAACCAAAAATCTCCAATAACCCCACTAGACACATATACACAGAACATAGATATGATCAACATGTATCCTCCAATAAAAATACATCAGACACGTGTATATACAATAAATATACAATCAATACAACTCCTCCAAAAGTACATAACAAATACGTGTGTGTGTACATACAGCATGCAAATGTAAGGTCAACATGATGACTCCTATAACACATACCATTCTACGTACAATCCCCGTCATATGCACAATCAGCATGATAAATACAAACAACCCGAAAATATCTACAATACATACTCTACACGTGTGAACATAGCAGAGTAGAGACTGTATATGATATAACTAGAAACCTCAAAGATCAAGCATAAGTATCAAGTAGGAAAGTAACAAATGAACACGATATAAGGTAAAGCAGCCTAATCCATCGAATAATAACCATGCACTAAGCTCAAAGAAATATATAGAGACAAAGGAAGAAATACCTGCCTTAATACGTAGATCGTGTTCGGAAATCCCACGTCGAGACGCTCATCCCGAATCCAAGTCCTACGATCACATAGTATATTTAGCTAATTATATAGAAATAAATTAACTAAACAAATTCCCCCCCCCCCCCACCTAATTAGAATAACTTTAATCAAACATGATTATGAATTAATCTCCCAACTAACCTTAACCATAATACAACCTAATTAGATTAGGTTATACATGATACATCTCCAAAACTCTTCTAAATCAACACATCATTTAATCCAATAATAAATCTATTCTCCTAACTACCAATCCACCACATAATGATATCAACCACAAAACCTATCATTAGATCAAATCTCCATCATAAATCCACATCAACCTAACCTCATCATCAACAAGTAACCAAACCACCACATAATAACACATACTAATGAAACCAACTGAAATACTTCATTGGAACATCAATTACCTTGGGAGGTAGTAGCAAATCCAGCAGCTCACAACCCTATGACTCCCTATCCATAAGCTACAAGAGCACACACGCACCTATCCTTCTAAGAATCAATCCAAAAACTCAATTGTACAGCAAAGAATTGCTGAAACCCTAATCTACAGTACAAAATTCACCTTAACAGAACCTTACCTCCTCTCCCGTGATCTCCACAGCTTCAAGAAGTGAAGAAGCAGTGATCAGCAGCAGGGAAATCCACTAATCCCTTGATCTGATGCCCTCCTCCAATCTAAAACAAGAAGAACATTACAAAGTAGCAAACCTTTGAATCCTTTAGAGTCCAGAGGATGCTTACCTAACCCGATCGTCCGACTCAATCTTTCAGATGGAAAGACACAGAGCATGCACCAGTGATCAGAACCAGGAAGAGGATTGAAGTAGGTCCATTGGCTAGGGGGCGACGCGATCCCAATCTCGCTGTGCCCTAAATCAGATCCCACCGATCGCGCGCAAGAACCGACCGAGGAAGCAGTCACACCGCCGGAGATGGCTTGGATATTTTCAGTACCTTCAAGATCCGGCGACTTTCCTCTGGTGACGCGTTGAAGCCGAGCTCACAGGTGGAGAACGCTCTCCGTCGGCGTCGGGTGCGTCGGATCGTCCTTGAGAGAGAAATCGAGAGGGAGAGGAAGAAGGATCAGCAACTCGCTCCCTCCTCAAAGCTCAGGTTGTTGCTTTGCGCCGGTTACACCGAGAGAGGAAGGAGGAATCGCCGATCGTCGATCGCATGGAAATCGGGAAATGTGAAGAACAGAGGAAGAAATGGGGAAAAGAAGAGGATCGTGGCATTTTCAAAGCTAGGTTACTGTAGCATTAACCTAGGTTAGCCTAATTAAAACCTAAGTCCAATCCTAATCAATTCCCACATAATTTTGGGTAATCCAAACAGGCCTCCACTGTACCCCGAATTCATCCCCTCAAAATAGGTCATACGGACTTCATTTAAATCCCAAAAAATTTCTAAAAAATCCTGAAAAATCTAATAAGATTTTTAGTCCAATAACATTTATAATTAAATTTTACGATATCTTACATAACATCACCCAACATAAATCATGAAAATTATGCTTCAAAGTGCAATACTATGAATGTTATGCTTCATCTCAATTCTGAAAAATGAAAATGCCTAAACAAATCTGATGCAAAAAAAATATGAAATCTTACTAAAATAAAGGAAATGTCTAGAGCAAGCATTAAGAAACATATTTACAAAAGAAAAGCTCACCATAAACCTCAAAGTGGAGGTGGAGGAGGAAAAGTGGGAAAAGGAGCCCCTTGGCCATTGTCGGAGTTTTGGTAGTTATACTATCGGTGCCAATGGTATACATGTTTAGTCTGAGCAGTTCATGTCTCCTCCTTTTCATGATAGCCCTATTCCCATTGCATTGCTCACTTTACTCACTCATGAATTGTCTCACTTCGCCATGAAATTGTCTTTGATCTCCCCACTCTACTGCCTCTTCTTCTCTCCTCCTTGCCTCAATTTGGAAATATGATTTGGCCTCATGATAATGTGCCTCCGCCCTCTGGAAATGTACTTCAACAAATCCAAGTCTACTGGTCTAGGTCCTGCCTTGTTGTTCAAGATACTGCCTCATAGCAGCCTGTTCTGCATAGATACCATCAAGACTAGAGTGGAAATTAGAAAAAAATGTATGTAAAAGGTCCCATGGAATGCGTAGTGTGAGGACAAGGACCAACGGGCTCAGTGTGTGGCTCTCTATCCATGGGAGATCTTTCTCTATCTAGGTGAATCACAGGGGCATGTGGTCTCTCAAAGGGGGGCATGTGTGGCTCTCTAGATTGAGGGATTGGTAGCACCCATAATAGTCTCCAATTTTCTAGGTTAGTTATGGTAGTATACTCAACATTAGGCAATGTAAAGGGTGCTTGATCTTTATGTACAAATCCAAATATATCCTCACCATGGGCAATCATCCTAGAGGATAGACACATCCCAATGTCTATACTTAAGTGTCCCTCTACAGCCTCCAACCCACTCAAATCATATCCAAGGCCTTGGCCAATATAGGAAATGTACCCACCAACCATGAAAGTCCCAGTAGTGGCCTTCCCAAACTAGAGTAGGTGTCTATAAAAATGAGATCCATAATTTTTAATCACTCCATGCAACATAGTCCATAAACATAAAAGTTCATTAAGGCTCATGACCCCTTCACTGTCACCTCTTCCAAAGATGTTATTCGTCATAACTCTATGTAAGTAACGGATCATAGGATTTTGAAAATGTGAGGCTTTAGCACTCGAGGGTTCATATCTATCTTCCCCCATCAATTTCCTCTAAAAGGACATGACATTGAAATCCTTCTGCATTCTTCTCTCCTCTCCGGAAGGTAATGTTGGTGCGGGAAGCATCCGACGATCGAACCAGTGTTTTGATAATGGCAAAGGATTCAAAGTTAAGGTTATGTTGTGATCTAACAGTTTGAATGAGCTTGCAAGAAAATAAGTGTACTTAGGCAAAAGTCCTAACTGAGGTTGGGCAGGTGGAAAACCCAAGGGGGTGGTAACCCTAGGTCATAGGGGGTGGTAACCCTATGCGGAAAGTCTTGGTGGGTCAAGGGCTTCAGGAAAAATTCCTAGGGGGTGGTAACCCTAGGTGGAAATTCCTGGTGTCACGAACCAGGTGGAAGACAGGACGGGTCGGGGAGCGGACATCCAGCAGAAAGTTCGGAAGCATCGAGCACTGAGCAAAAGTCCAGTCGATCTGGATGATCACACTGGCAATAGGTAACTCTCCTGAGTGGAGTAGGTGAGGACGCGTTCCCTGCAGAGGGAACAGTAGGCGTCGGGTCGATGTAGGGTTTTCGGTCAGAAATCCGAAGTCAGACCCGGACGGTCCAGAGACTGTCAAACACCTTTCTTATCATATTTATGTGTGCTAACCTTGTCTTGCAGGGTATATGTGTAGTTTGTGGACTAACACATTGTGCAGGGACAAAAGAGCACACTTCACCTCGGATGAACAGTACCCGAGGTGCCTCCATGGAGCTTGGAGGCGCCTCAGGTACAAGGCGGAGGTTGTCTGCAAGAAGGAGCTGGAGGCGCCTTCATGGGGACTAAAGGTGCCTTGGACCATGGCTTAGAGGTGCCTTCAGGTGGATAACAAGCAGCAGTCAAGGTCTGATCGATAGCGGCTGAGTCGGGATAAAAACTTGGGTTGGAGGCACCTTAAAGCCTAATGGAGGCGCCTTGAACACCCTTTATAGGGATGTCTCGAGGTAGCACTCAATAAATCACCTTTTAAGCCATCTTTGTGCAACAAACTGCTAACGAGACGTTCCGACGAAGCCACAACTTGACACCGATGACCCGGAGCTCAGAATCTTCAGTTTTCTGTTATCGTTGGTATAATTTAGTTATTTCCTTGTTATTGTACTTCATCTTGTAAACACTTTGAATGAAATTATAGTTGTTGGCCAACGTAAACACTCAATGAGCGTGAGCCTTGGAGTAGGAGTCGCCACAGGCTCCGAACCAAGTAAACGACCTGTGTTAGCGTGTTGTGTTTTCTCTTATTTTTCGCTGTGTTATCTCGATTAGTTTTAAATCGAATGAAATAGCCACAAGCGCTATTCCCCCCCCCCCCCCCTCTAGCGCTTCTCGATCCAACAATTGGTATCAGAGTGGGGTCGCTTCGATTTGGTGCAACCACCAATCAAGCAATTATTTTTGTAGTTATTTTCAATTTTACGGAGTCAATTAGAATTAGCCTAATAGCTACATTCTAATTCTTTTTACGAACCGATTTTTGCTCGAAATTGGTGCAACACCACTCGAGCGAGTTATTTTAACCTTTTCCCACACTACTAATCCAAGACTTAGTCTTGGGACATCTTTTTTTTATTTGCATATTAATTAAATGGCCCAACAAGAAGGATACAGTACCGTTCGTCCCCCGCTCTTCACCGGAGAAGATTTCGGGTATTGGAAAGGATAGATGGAAACCTTCCTAAAAATATAGTTCGAGACGTGGATGATCGTCAAGACTAGATTACAACTGCCAACCGACGAAGACTGGCAAGCCTACACCCTGCGAGAACTGGGAACCAACTCTAATCAAGAAGGTGGAAGTCAATGCCAAAGCGACCTGCACCCTCCAGTGTGGACTGACCAAGGAGGAGCTCAACAGAGTTGGTCCATTTTCAACCGCAAAGGAGCTATGGGAGAAGCTGATCGAACTGCACGAGGGCACCTCCGACACCAAGGTAAGCAAAACAGATCTATTATTTAATAAATTATATAATCTCAAAATGCAGGAAGGAGAGACAGCAAGTCAACTCCATGCACGGATTCAAGACATTCTCAACTCCCTCCACGCGATCGGGCAAAAGGTCGAGAACAGAGACATAATAAGGTACACTCTCAACGTGTTTCTGAGGAGTACATTGTGGGCATCAATGGTAGATGCTTACAAAGTCTCCAAGGACTTATCTTCCATTAGACTAGATGAGTTGTTTTCTGAATTCGAACTCCATGAGCAAACTAATGCACAGCCAACTGAGAAGGGCATTGCTTTGATTGCAGGTACAAGCAGAACACGTGAACCAAGAACACGGCGAAGAACCGAACCAGAGTCGGAAGAAGAACCCGACTCAGACGAAGAAGACGACGAACTAACAACAGAACTTGTGAACCTTGTGAAGAAACTGTACAACAAAAAGAAGGGTTTCAACAAGAGAGACCTAAAGAAGGCAGTACAATCCAAGGAGAGTCAATCAAGCTCAAAAGTCAAGTTCGAGGTAATTTGCTATGGGTGCAATCAGAAGGGGCACATCAAGGCAAACTACCCAAATCAAAAGGAAGCAAAGAAGCAGAGAAAGAAGAAGGTGCTGAAAGCAACTTTTGAGGAATCTTCAGAAGAAGATACCGACAACGAGCTCAACCAGACGCGCCTCCTCGCACTGATGGCCCGGGATCAAATCAACGTGTCCGAGAGTGAGAGCGAATCAGAAGCTGAATCGGAAAGAAGCCACGGATCTGTATCCGTTTCCGAAGGGCCTAACCCCACTGTAAGTATTCCGTGATTAAATAATTTAGTTAATTATTTATTACGCAAATTAGCAATATCAAACATTATGGTCAAATCACTTCTAAAGGAAATAACGATCCTTAAAGAAGTAACTAACTCCAAAAGCTTGCCTGACCCAGTTTAGACTAGAAATTCAACTCAAGTCCAAAAGCTTGAGGAAGAAAACTCTAGTCTGAAAACTCAGGTCAATGATTTGGAGAAAACCTTAGAACGGTTTTCTTTGGGGTCCAAGAACCTTGATCTAATTCTTGGGACACAAAGAGTCATTTATAATAGAACTGGACTAGGTTTTAAATCCAAAGGGAAATATCGATCCTATCTATCCTTAGTCAACAGACCAAATAGTAAACTAGTCCAAGCATAGGTACCCAAGTCCAACTTGGTTAATCAAGTTGGACTTAGTCAATATTAGGTCCCCAAGGATCAAATACATTACCTTGATAGACCTTATCGAGGCTATGATCCAGGGGGAGCAAAAAGAAAAATTATCTTAACTAATAAATAATTAAATAAATAAAGATAAATTATTCTAATAAATAAATAAATAAAAATCATCTTAACAAATAAATTTAAATAAATATAATTCAAAATTAAAACTTTAAAAACAAGATAAAAGTAAAATCAATAATGGAGGCTCCAGAATAGCTGGCACCTCCAAAAGGAACCTACCCGGTAGGGTAATTAAAGTTAGAATTAAAAAAGAGCTAAGTTTCACTTGACCCACGGTACTGGTGAAATATTGGATAATAGTACGTTAGGAAAGCTTAGTCTATGCATGTGTAAGATATCGTAAAAATTAAATAATAAATGTTATCAGACGAAAAATCTTATTGGATTTTTCTGAAATTTTTAGAAATTTTTCGGGATTTAAACGGAATCTGTATGACCCGTTTTAAGGGGATGGATTCGGGGTTCAGTGGAAGCCTATTTAGGATACCCACTTAAATGGGAGTTGATTGAGAATTTAACTTAGAGTTTAATTAAATTTAACCTAAGGTATAAAAATCAAATCCCTAATTTCCCTTTTATTTTCCCCCCGATTCTTCTTCCTCCCCTGTCCATTTCGTCCCGATCCTCACCGGCGATTCTCCTCCTCCTCATTCTCTCGGTGTCGCCGGCGTGGCTGATGGTGGAGTGCTTAGGAGGGAAGACAAGCTACGGGCGTTTCTCTTCTTCCTCCCATTCTCGGTTCCCATCGCATCTCCGCCGTGATGCCGGCGATTCTTGATCGTGCCAGTGATGTCCGGCCCATCACCACCGGACCTTCCTTCTCCATCCCGATTGCTGATGCCGCGTCTCCCTCCTCCCTCTCCCGTTCGTGATGCTGTAATCCATCGACCCACGGGATGTCGTAGCCGTTCTTGAAGTTGTTCCCTAGCTCAGATTCGTCGCCGACAACCACTCTTTCCCCCACCCGATGTGTTTCTCTCGCAACCTCTTCGGATCGTTGGTCGCACTACCACGACCTCGCTGCCTCACCATGTACTGGAGTCTCGATCGAGTGCCACCAACAGGGAACGATCAATGTAGGTAAGTTTCATCTGGATTTGTTTTAATTCCAGATCTTGCTCAATTGTTTCCATTTAGCTGTTCTTCCTGTTCTGGATTGGATGAAGGCATCAGATCGAAATATTGGAGGATTTCACTATTGCCGATCACTACCACTCCAACTCTTGAAGTTGTGGAGGTCACGGGTGAGAAGGTGAGGTTCCGTTGAGGTGAGTTTTTGGTATTGAGGATTAGAGCAGTGCCATTTCTTGTGCTTAACAAGTGTTTGATGAAATGCCTTGAATCTTGTCTCCTTTGTTTGTGCCAGATCAGTTGTGAATTGGTGGGGATCGATTTAGGTAAGTACTGCTTCTGTTTGTTAGGGTTTCAGTAATTCATTACTGTACAATTGGTTCTAGACAGATTTTGGAAGGATTGATGTATGGATGCTTCTTTGGTAGTTGTCGGCAGGGGCTCTTGGAGGCTGTGGGCAGTGGTTAGTAGAGGCTGTGAACTTTTGATTTGTTGCTACCTCCCAAGGTAAGGGATGTTCTAATGAAGTATTTCTGTTGGATTCATTAGTATGTTGCTAAAATTAGTTTCTAGAGTATGGTAGGGTTTATGCTTGCTTAGATTTATGAGTGGTTGATGTGGTGGTTAGGGATTGATTATGTGGAAGAATTATGCATGTTGAATTCACAAGGAGATTTGATTAGTGTAATGATTGTGGATTGTGTTGGATTTAGAAAAAAGTTGGATTAAGGATGATATTATCATCTACTTTCGTTTGGATATTTAGGTGGAATTGAACAGGGTTACCTAATCGACGTAGGATTAGGTTATGGGTTTAGCTAGTTGTTGATATGTGATTAGCTAAATAATATATGTATATATCATGTGATCACAGGACTTGGATTCGGGACGAGTGTCTCGACATGGGATTTCCAGACACGATCTAGGTATTAAGGCGGGTATTTCTTCCTTTGCCTCTATGTAGATTTTCTTTGAGCTTAGTGCATGGTTGTTATTTGACGGATTAGGTTACTTTACCTTATATCGTGTTCGGTTGCTGTTTTTCCTGCTTGTTACTTTTGCTTGAGCTTAGAGATGATTTATTTAATTCATATATAGTCTCAACTCTTGATATCTACTCTGTTGCGATTATACGTGTAGAGTAGGTCTTATAGGGATTGTCGGGCTGTTAGTATTACCATGCTGATTGGGTATATGATGTAGACTGTACGTAGGTTGGTACGCATGATAGGAGTCATCATGTTGACTATACATTTGCATGTCGTATGTACACACGTATTGGTTATGTACTTTTGGAGGAGTTGTGTTGGTTGTAGGTTTGTTGTATATACACGTGTCTTATGTGTTTACCGGAGGATACAGGTTGATTGTACTTATGTTCTGTGTACATGTGTCTTGTGGGGTTATTGGAGATCTTTGGTCGATTATACATGCATAGTTGTGTGCATGTGGTTGGTGGTATATATGGAGGTATCATGACGATTATACTCATGTTGGAGGTATTTATGAGGTTTGGGGTTGTTGCATGGATGATGATTATATATATATATATATATATATATATATATATATATATATATATATATATATATATATATATATATCATGTTCATCATTCATTGCATCTGATGACCATTGTCTCTCTTGTGGTGAGAGAGTCGTCAGTTGGTTTGGGAATAACACCGCACACTCGGCCACTCATGGGTAGTGGTAGCTGGAGCAGTTGCTGCTAGTCCTGTCGTGCCACCCGGTCATGAGGTTTTGTGAGATCCGGCGTTGTGAGCAATCAGGGACCCTGATGCTATGTAGCTAGATAGCTATTAGCGGACTGTCCGCCTCGACCACTATATAGTGTGCTGGAGGGTAGTACAGTCGTCACAGACCCAAGCCTCTCGGCCATACAAGGGTCGTGGTATCTAGAGAGGTGGCGGGGGTGACCATGGAGCATGCATGCACTTTTGCATATGATGCGCGGTGCATCTAGGGGTTATATTTACATACATGCCTAGTAGATACTAGTTGCATGTGATTGTCGTTGTTGCACTTGATTGAGATATGGTTGTTGCATTTGGTTGTCATGCTGCATACATGCCATTTATTTTACATGTATATGCAGTCGTACTTATATTGCACAGGTGTCACGGGTATATCTGTTGCAGATCCGGTGAGTTTACTGATCATTGTACCATGTGTCGATTCCAGATTGGGTATGTATCTGTCATTATGTTAGTTGTGGTTTGTACAGTTTATATGTCAGGTTATTATGTCAGATATGTTTAGGTGCATTGATTATGATAGTATGATCATGTTCTTTATTCCCTACTGAGACTGTATACTTGTGATCTCCACGTTTGTTTATGGACCATGCACTATCTTGTCTATTACCCACTGAGTTACCTATACTCACCACCGCATGTATACATTTATATTTTCAGGTAGCTTGTAGATGGTTGGTGTTGCTCGGAGTATCCTGTCTGTCGGGTCCTACGTCACATCCGAAGACGGTTTCATCTGGTGTTTGTTTTCTGTTGTATATCCTTTTATTATTTTTGGCATTGTATTTGTGTGTAGCCATGTGGCTATCTTATGGTTTTGGTGTTGTATTTGTGTTTAAGCCGTGCCGGCATGCATTGTATTTATTTGTATTGTGTGGGCTTTCCTTCATTTTTTCGCTGTGTTTTAGTACAGCCGTGTGGGCTATTTTATATATAACTGCGTGGTTGTGATTGTTTCATTCCAGCCGAGTGGGCTGTTATTATAACTGCGTGGTTGTGTATATAAATATTCCAGCCGCATGTGGCTGATATATTTTGCTTGTATTGATGCTTCAGATTGTCACCGGTATAGGGGAGATGCTGTCGGATTTTTGTCTGGCAGAGACTCCTTTGGGGGCGTGACAATTTTTGGTATCAGAGCGGGTACAATGCTTGCTTTGTTTTGTGTTTTGTTTTTGAGTTAATCTGATACCAATTTAGTGGTATCAGAGCAGGTACGATGCCTGTTATTCGTGTTTTGGATTTCGTGATTCGATTTTCTTGATGTGACTTTTCGAGTTTTGGGACCAGGCAGCAGCAGGACATCTTCAGGCTATAGGAGGTATGTTTGCATATTGTTATCATGCATTTCTGTTGGTGTATGTATTGTTGCCCATATAGTTATTATGTGTGTTAGTGTTCTCTTGTTAGTACTTTCCTAGTTGATTGTATCATGCATTTCATGTGTTGGATCAATCACTGATCACGGTTGACCCTACGGGAGATCAAGGATTTACAGTCTCAGGGGATTTTCTCATATCATACTACCAGTAGTGTTAGTGTCAGTTACTACTAGTTGGTTGATAGTTAGTGTCACACACTAGTTCTTATTATTATTAGCTTAGTAGTGGATGATATCTGTATACTCATGATGACACAGTTAGTAGAGTACCAGTTTACTCCTGTTAGTTCAGCCAGTTTAGGATTGATTTATCTGGTTGACTGACGTAGTTGTGGTTTGACTTACCTTAGTTGGTTTCGTGCTCTTTCTGGTTTGATCAGAAGAGGATTAATTTAGATTCTTTCTGGTTCCATTTATAGAGGACTGATTCACCCTTTTTACCTGGGTAGTTGTGTATCGATTTACCTTAGTTAGTTTCATCAGTGGATGATGGATTTACTTGTGTTGGATCAGATAGTAGTTGATCGATTCATTTTGTTGGTCCGACCAGTAGGGGACTGACCTACTCTATCTTAGAGATTCCTATCTTTGGGATGTTTCATACTGGGTTAGATATTTTAACTTGTACCGGTTTAGAAATGACTGAATTGGTCGTATACCATTATCGGCTTAGTCAGTCTATAGAGAATCGATGTATCCTATTCCATGGGGACTTTGACTATGGATTGTCTGTACCTGGTTGGGGGGCTTAGACCTACATTCAGATAGGATACCGCACGGTGTGGAAAAGTGTAAAGTTACGTGCTTAACACTTTAAGATACAACCGTTACTAGGGTGTATGAATTGGAGAGTACATTTGGATATATGATTTGTACTGATGTGAAAGAGTTAAAGTTAGCTTCTTAACCTTTACGTGACCCAATACCACGTGAAGGAAGAAGCAGGGAATACTTTTTTGGAGATCTGGTCATCACTTAGTGATTTATTTGAGGTGTTTTGGAGAGAGAGTAGTTCTCTACCTCTTTCGGTAGCATGGTGGTTTATAAGGCGATGACTAGTAGACTCGCCTATCGTTGTTCTATGGGAGATCCTGACTCATAGACCTATTGGATGTAGTTAGATATGCTTGATGTATCTAGTGTTCCTCTATCATTGTTTAGGAGACTATCTGGTATGGTTGATTGATGTTGAGGACGATTTTGATTGATGGATATTGTGAGATCATGTGTGGTGATAGGTCTATTAGTTAGCGTTGGATGTTGATAGTGACATGGGGTGTTGCATATATGTGATATATATAGATTTGTTGATTTGTAGTTGATGATCAGATCACAGATTTGTTGGGGATCTTATAGTTGAGAGTGTCTGTTGTATGGATATTATGAGGCCTTGGTGCCATTAGGCATACAGTGCCTTAGATGTGTTCATGGACTCGATGCACTTGGTATTTCTAGGGTATTTGGATAAGTTTTCATTGTCTTCCCTAATGATGTTGTGATCTATTCCTGATCCGAGGTGGATCACGTACACTATCTTCGCATAGTTCTAGAGATGTTTCGACGAAAACATCTATATGGGAAGTTCAGTAGTGCGTATTGTGATTGTCTTCTGTGGGATTCGGGGATAGGTGGTCACCAATAGGGGTAGACCGTGGATCCACAGGGGATAGAGGTTGTTACCAGTTGGGAGTAATCGTAATCTATACAGGAGACTCGCAGCTTTCTTTATTGGGATGGATATTACTAGAGTTTGATTGAGGGTTTCTCCAGCATTATACAGTTGACCGGACTGTCTAGGAAGGGTATGGAATTTTCCTACATAGATGTTTGTGAGATCAATTTAGATAGCTGCACATATCTTAGTAGTACTTTCTAGTGTAGAGGGATTTGCACTCTACACAGAGGTATCATACCTGGGGTTTAGTGCAGTTTCGATATAGTATGAGCGGAGTAGTCTCGTGCCAGTAGTTAGAATTCTCGTGTAATGAGAATGAGATCTTTATTTCCATGGGAGATTATGTGTGTTCCCAAGTCACTTCTTATCCAGGAGGAGTTACTGTAGGAAACACATTGATCTGGATTTGAGATATATGATGTATAAAGATTTGGAGCACTTCTATTGGTGAAATGACATGAAGAAGGGCATCGCGGATTTAGTTGCTTGAGGTCTAGCATATCAGCAAGAGAAAGCTGAACATCAGAGGTTAGTAGGATTGTCTCCGTTGATTTGGATATTAGAACGGAGTTGGGAGCATGTTTTGATGGACTTTGTTGTGGGATTACCCAGGACATGAAGAGGATATGATGCGATTTGGGTAACCATTGATGGGTGACGACTTAACTCCCTAGCTATCGATTTGTAGGACGGATTCTTTTGGTTTGAGTAGCGGGATTATATTCTAAAGAGATTACTGGACCTCATAGTGTATCTCAGAGTATGATATTGGATGGAGATCAGCGATTCCACCTCATGGTTTTGATTGTGGTTACAGCAGATTTTGGGTTATGAGCTTTAGTTTAGTATAGATTTTCACCCTCAGACTGATAGATAGTTTGAGCGCACTATACAGATGTTGGAGGATATGCTGATAGTGGATTATGAGTTTCAGGGGTAGTTGGATCATCACGGTTGGTGATTTGTTCATGTACTTAGATGGAGTGGTATATGAGTATATTGCTTAGTGGTTACCCTTGGATGAGGATCCCTGAGTTGACCAGTAAATTTGGGGACCAAATTTTTTATTAGTGGGGGAGAATGTAAGATACCGTAAAAATTAAATAACAAATGTTATCAGACGAAAAATCTTATTGGATTTTTCTGAAATTTTTAGAAATTTTTCGGGATTTAAACGGAATTCGTATAACCCGTTTTAAGGGGATGGATTCGGGGTTCAGTGGAAGCCTATTTAGGATACCCATTTCAATGGGAGTTGATTGAGAATTTAACTTAGAGTTTAATTAAATTTTACCTAAGGTATAAAAATCAAATCCCTAATTTCCCTTTTATTTTCCCCCCGATTCTTCTTCCTCCCCTGTCCACTTCGTCCCGATCCTCACCGGCGATTCTCCTCCTCCTCCTTCTCTCGGTGTCGCCGGCGTGGCTGATGGTGGAGTGCTTAGGAGGGAAGACAAGCTACGGGCGTTTCTCTTCTTCCTCCCATTCTCGGTTCCCATCGCATCTCCGCCGTGATGCCGGCGATTCTTGATCGCGCCAGTGATGTTCGGCCCATCGCCACCGGACCTTCCTTCTCCATCCCGATTGCTGATGCCGCGTCTCCCTCCTCCCTCTCCCGTTCGTGATGCTGTAATCCATCGACCCACGGGATGTCGTAGCCGTTCTTGAAGCTGTGCCCTAGCTCAGATTCATCGCCGGCAACCACTCTTTCCCCCACCCGATGTGTTTCTCTCGCAACTTCTTCTGATCGTTGGTCGCACTACCACGACCTCGCTGCCTCACCGTGTACTGGAGTCTCGATCGAGTGCCACCAACAGGGAACGATCAATGTAGGTAAGTTTCATCTGGATTTGTTTTAATTACATATCTTGCTCAATTGTTTCCATTTAGCTGTTCTTCCTGTTCTGGATTGGATGAAGGCATCAAATCGAAATATTGGAGGATTTCACTGTTGCCGATCACTGCCACTCCAACTCTTGAAGTTGTGGAGGTCACGGGTGAGAAGGTGAGGTTCTGTTGAGGTGAGTTTTTGGTATTGAGGATTAGGGCAGTGCCATTTCTTGTGCTTAACAGGTGTTTGATGAAATGCCTTGAATCTTGTCTCCTTTGTTTGTGCCAGATCAGTTGTGAATTGGTGGGGATCGATTTAGGTAAGTA
Source organism: Zingiber officinale (assembly GCF_018446385.1). Classification (NCBI taxonomy): domain Eukaryota; kingdom Viridiplantae; phylum Streptophyta; class Magnoliopsida; order Zingiberales; family Zingiberaceae; genus Zingiber; species Zingiber officinale. Next base: position 82,808,428 of record NC_055991.1, read on the forward strand.
CTGCTTCTGTTTGTTAGGGTTTCAGTAATTCATTACTGTATAATTGGTTCTAGACAGATTTTGGAAGGATTGATGTATGGATGCTTCTTTGGTAGTTGTCGGCAGGGGCTCTTGGAGGCTGTGGGCAATGGTTAGTAGAGGCTATGAGCTTTTGATTTGTTGCTACCTCCCAAGGTAAGGGATGTTCTAATGAAGTATTTCTGTTGGATTCATTAGTATGTTGCTAAAATTAGTTTCTAGAGTATGGTAGGGTTTATGCTTGCTTAGATTTATGAGTGGTTGATGTGGTGGTTAGGGATTGATTATGTGGAAGAATTTTACATGTTGCATTCACGAGGAGATTTGATTAGTGTAATGATTGTGGATTGTGTTGGATTTAGAAAAAAGTTGGATTAAGGATAATCTTATCATCTACTTTGGTTTGGATATTTAGGTGGAATTGAACAGGGTTACCTAATCGACGTAGGATTAGGTTATGGGTTTAGCTAGTTGTTGATTATGTGATTAGCTAAATAATATATGTATATATCATGTGATCGCAGGACTTGGATTCGGGACGAGTGTCTCGACATGGGATTTCCAGACACGATCTACGTATTAAGGCGGGTATTTCTTCCTTTGCCTCTATGTAGATTTTCTTTGAGCTTAGTGCATGGTTGTTATTTGACGGATTAGGTTACTTTACCTTATATCGTGTTCAGTTGCTGTTTTTCCTGCTTGTTACTTTTGCTTGAGCTTAGAGATGATCTATTTAATTCATATATAGTCTCAACTCTTGATATCTACTCTGTTGCGATTACACGTGTAGAGTAGGTCTTATAGGGATTGTCGGGCTGTTAGTATTACCATGCTGATTGGGTATATGATGTAGACTGTACGTAGGTTGGTACGCATGATAGGAGTCATCATGTTGACTATACATTTGCATGTCGTATGTACACACGTATTGGTTATGTACTTTTGGAGGAGTTGTGTTGGTTGTAGGTTTTTTGTATATACACGTGTCTGATGTGTTTACCGGAGGATATAGGTTGATTGTACTTATGTTCTGTGTACATGTGTCTTTTGGGGTTATTGGAGATCTTTGGTCGATTATACATGCGTAGTTGTGTGCATGTGGTTGGTGGTATATATGGAGGTATCATGACGATTATACTCATGTTGGAGGTATTTATGAGGTTTGGGGTTGTTGCATGGATGATGATTATATATATATATATATATATATATATCATGTTCATCATTCATTGCATCTGATGACCATTGTCTCCCTTGTGGTGAGAGAGTCGTCAGTTGGTTTGGGAATAACACCGCACACTCGGCCACTCATGGGTAGTGGTAGCTGGAGCAGTTGCTGCTAGTCCTGTCGTGCCACCCGGTCATGAGGTTTTGTGAGATCCGGCGTTGTGAGCAGTCAGGTAGCTAGATAGCTATTAGCGGACTGTCCGCCTCGACCACTATATAGTGGGTTGGAGGGTAGTACAGTCGTCACAGACCCAAGCCTCTCGGCCATACAGGGGTCGTGGTATCTGGAGAGGTGGCAGGGGTGACCATGGAGCATGCATGCACTTTTGCATATGATGCGCGGTGCATCGGGGGGTTATATTTGCATACATGCCTAGTAGATACTAGTTGCATGTGATTGTGGTTGTTGCACTTGTTTGAGATATGCTTGTTACATATGGTTGTCATGCTGCATACATGTCATTTATTTTACATGTATATGCAGTCGTACGTATATTGCATAGGTGTCACGGGTATATCTGTTGCAGATCCGGTGAGTTTACTGATCATTGTACTATGTGTCGATTCCAGATTGGGTATGTATCTGTCATTATGTTAGTTGTGGTTTGTACAGTTTATATGTCAGGTTATTATGTCAGATATGTTTAGGTGCATTGATTATGATAGTATGATCATGTTCTTTATTCCCTACTGAGACTGTATACTTGTGATCTCCATGTTTGTTTATTGACCATGCACTATCTTGTCTATTACCCGCTGAGTTACCTATACTCACCACCGCATGTATACATTTATATTTTCAGGTAGCTTATAGATGGTTGGTGTTGCTCGAAGTATCCTGTCTACCAGGTCTTACATCACATCCGAAGACGGTTTCATCTGGTGTTTGTTTTCTGTTGTATATCCTTTTATTATTTTTGGCATTGTATTTGTGTGTAGCCATGTGGCTATCTTATGGTTTTGGTGTTGTATTTGTGTTTAAGCTGTGCCGGCATGCATTGTATTTATTTGTGTTGTGTGGGCTTTCCTTCGTTTTTCCGCTGTGTTTTACTACAGCCGTGTGGGCTGTTTTATATATAATTGCGTGGTTGTGATTGTTTCATTCCAGCCGAGTGGGCTGTTATTATAACTGCGTGGTTGTGTATATAAATATTCCAGCCGCATGTGGCTGATTTATTTTGCTTGTATTGATGCTTCAGATTGTCACCGGTATAGGGGAGATGCTGTCGGATTTTTGTCTGGCAGAGACTCCTTTGGGGGCGTGACAGCATGTCTAGGAAGATATGGCTTTGACCTGGTGCATTTGGCTAAGTGGAACTGACCGAAGCTACCCTTTATGGATCCTAACTAGTTAGACCAAGGTTTTGTACTAAGTTCAGTGGATAGGACTATTTGGAAAACCTTGAAGGCATGGTTTCTTTAATGATGTCCAAGTGACTCACCATAGCCCAGAAGTTTATCCAAAAATGTCTATTTGTTGAGCCCAAAGCTAAACTTGAATCTAACATAAAGTTAAACCAAACTTGAAAATTGAACCTAATTCATCTCATAAAATTAGAGGATCCCCTGATTGAAAAACTTAGATTGGGTGAGATGATTAAACTAAAATTAAATTGAAAATAAATTAATTCAACTCAATTAAATTGAAATTCTATTAGATCAAATTAAATTAAATTAAGTTAAATCCAATTCGATTAAATTAAATTGAAATTAAATTGAAATTCGATTAATTTAAATTAAATTGAAAATAAATTAATTCAAGTCAATTAAATTGAAAATAGTTTAAATTAATACTTTTTTAATTAATTTAATATTTTTTTAATACTCTTTTAAATTTAATTAACTTAAATTTAACTTTTTAAATTTAATTAATTAACTTAAATTTAACTTTTTAATTAATTAACTTTAACTTTTTAAATTTAATTAACTTAAACATTTTCAAATTTAATTAACTTAAACTTGTTGAAATTTAATTAACTTAAAACTTTTTCAAAATTAATTAACTTAAATTTAACTTTTTAAATTTAATTAATTAACTTAAATTTAACTTTTTAAATTTAATTAACTTAAACTTTTTAAATTTAAGTAACTTAATATTCTTCAAATTAATTAATTTAAGCTTTTTTTAAAATAATTATTCAACCATCTAACAATCACCCATAGAAATAACTAATTGCTAACTTAGATTGGGTGAGATGGAAAATTTGGGAGCTTATTTCAATCTAACTATATTTTAATCCATCTAAAAGAATCCAATTCAAAATACCTTATGTGTAGGAATTCAATCAATGGATGCTGGATAGTGGATTCTCCAGACATATGACTGGAGATAGGTTGAAGTTCACTAAGCTTAAATACAAGAACCTAGGATCAGTTGCATTCGACAACGACGGTAAACTTAAGGTAATCGGAAAAGGTAATATCGAACTTAGTTCCGATTTTATTATTCGAAACGTTTTATTAGTTGAAAATTTTAACTTTAATTTACTAAGTATAAGTCAATTGTGTGATAGTGGTTATTTAGTTATTTTTAATCATTCTGGGTGTTTAGTTAAAAATATTGACAACCCCGAATCATACTTAAGGGACTCAGGAAAAACAACATCTACACAATTGACCTGCCTTTATCCTCAGTAGAGTGTCTTTTAACACAACAAGAGGAAACCAGCCTGTGGCACAGAAGACTGGGTCACACTCATGTCAAACTCATTTCAAAAATGAGTCAAAATGGCTTAGTTAGAGGGCTACCCAAATTAAGGAACTTAGAAAATACAATTTGCCAAGCTTGCCAACAAGGTAAGCAAACCAAATCAACTCACAAATCAACCAACATAAATAGAACTAACTCCTTACTTGAGCTCTTACATTTAGACCTATTTGATTCATATGGAGCCAAGTCACTAAGCAGGAACCAGTACTGTTTAGTTATAATTGACGATTACTCTAGGTTTACTTGGGTAAAGTTTCTAAAAATAAAAGTTGAAACCTTTGAAGCTTTTAATAATTTTTGCAAGTTAACCGAAAATGAAAAAGATGTCAAAATTAAAATGATAAGAAGTGATCATGGGGTGAATTTGAAAATCATAGGTTTACCCAATTTTGTAAAATAAATGGATACAAATATGAATTTTCTTGCCCTAGAACTCCCCAACAGAACGGGTTGGTGGAACGGAAAAATAGAACCCTACAAGAGGCCGCTAGAACCATGCTAAATGAGTACAACTTAAATCATCAATTCTGGGCCGAAGCAATAAATACAGCAAACTACATTCAAAATAGAATTTTGATTAACAAATTACACAATAAAACCCCCTATGAAATATACTATAATAAAATTTCCAACTTGAACTATTTAAAAGTGTTTGGATGTAAAGTTCACATTTTAAACACTAAATATTACTTAGGAAAATTTACACCCAAATCAGTCCAAGGAATATTTTTAGGGTACTCCACAACCAGTAGGGCCTATAGAGACTATAACCAAAATATCCTAAAAGTTGAAGAAACAACAAATGTAATCTTTGATGAAGAAAATAATCTACCTAATACAAATGAAAGTATTGACATTAACCCAAGAATTATAGAAGATGATGAAATTCAACCCAACACTAGTAAATCAAAGGAAACAATGACTAACCCAAATATAAGACCAACAAGAATAAATACTTCTCACCCACCTGACCAAATTTTGGGTGACCCAAACATAGGAGTTAGAACTAAATCATCTTATAGAAACCTGAGTCAGATTGCCCTTATTTCCAAAATTGAGCCTAAGACTATAGAAGAAGCCCTACCTAATCTAGACTGGATCATTGCGATGCAGGAAGAGTTAGCCCAATTTGATAGAAATCAAGTCTGGGAACTTGTACCTAAACCCATAGATAAGTCCATAATTGACACCAAATGGGTATTTAGGAACAAATTGGATGATCAGGGTGAGATTGTAAGAAATAAGGCCAGACTAGTAGCCAAAGGGTTCAGCCAGGTTGAAGGATTAGATTATGACGAAACCTATGCACCAGTAACTAGACTCGAATCCATTAGGATGTTGCTGGCCTATGCAGCACATAAGTGATTCAGATTATACCAAATGGATGTCAAGTCAGCATTCTTAAATGAGTTCATTAAGGAAGAGGTATATATAAGCCAACCCCCAGGATTTGAGGACTTAGACAAACCAAACCATGTATTCAGACTGAAAAAGGCCTTATATGGCCTAAAACAAGCACCTAGGGCATGGTATGAACAGTTATATAATTTCCTAATATCCAAGGGCTTTAACCAAGGTCAAATAGATCAGATCCTATTTGTCAAAACCTTACAGAAAGACATTTTTATAGCGCAAATTTATGTTGATGATATAATTTTTTGGCTCAACCAACACTAAACTTTTAAAAGAAATTGTTAAACTAATGGAAAATGAATTTGAAATGAGTTTGGTAGGGGAACTCAATTTTTTCTTAAGCTTACAAATTAAACAAACCAAAGATGGAATCTATATTTATCAAACTAAATATGCTAAGGAACTAATTAAAAAATTTGGCATGGAAAATTTAAAAATATAAATACTCCAATGGAAACTAATATCAACATTGATTCTGACCCAGAAGGAAAATCAGTAGATCCAAAACACTATAAAAGTGTAATAGGTAGCTTACTCTACTTAACTACAAGTCGACCCGATATATTATTTGCAGTAGGTATGTGCGCAAGATACCAATCCTGTGCAAAAGAGTCACATCTAACATATGCTAAAAGAATACTTAGGTACATTAAGGGCACCCTAAATGTAGGACTCTGGTATCCTAGAACTTGCACCTTTGACCTTTTTGGCTATTCTGATTCAGACTATGTCGAGTGCAAACTAGATAGAAAAAGCACAAGTGGTAGCTGCCAAATTTTAGGTCAGTGCCTAGTAAGTTGGTCAAGCAGAAAGCAACACTGCGTTGCTTTATCCACTACTGAAGCTGAATACATAACCCTAGGAGAATGTGCTTCTCAACTTTTGTGGATGATGCATACACTAAAAGACTATCAACTATAATATAAAAATACAAAAATTTTAATTGATAATATAAGTTCAATTAATCTGACCAAAAATCCAATTCACCACTCTAGGACTAAACACATAGAGGTAAAACACCATTTTGTAAGGGATCATGTAGCTAAAGGTGAAATTATACTTAACCATGTTGAGTCCAAATCAAACCTAACTGACATTTTCACAAAACCCTTACCTGAACTCGAGTTCATTATACTTAGAAGATACATAGAAATGTGTTGGGTAGAATAGATCTTGACTTTCAAACCAATTTCTTACATTTATTTTTAAATTTTTTTTGGTCTTCAAAATTGCTTAATCATAAAATTATCTTTTAAAATTCTAGAAAAAATAATGTTTTCAAAATCCCAATCTTATTAGTTTTTCAAAATTTGAACTCACCCTAGGATCTTCCCCCTAGAAATCATGTTCCCCTAGTTTCAGCCAGAGCATCTCACAAACACACTAGGAATAACTTGTTTGTGTTTGAAAGAAATTTAGAATGGCGTGAGATGCATAGGGTACAACTTAGACTCCAGAATGCTTATTTCTATGCATCATAGTGAGTCTGGGCATTAAAAACTAACTTTAGATTAATCAAGTTAAATGATCCAGCCCTAGTTGAATCTAACTGGATTACTAACTTAACTTGACTAACCAAGTAAAAATTATTGTCCTCTAGGTATTCAGCCAGTAGTTAAAGGTTAGACAGTTGGTTAAGGATATTAAAATTTCAAGTTGACCCATGCTTGCTCCTTAGGGCTCTGATACCTCACTAAAGGAAATTGGTTAATTTGAAAATCCATTTTGTTAGTCCCTTTGGAGGCCGGCAAGAGGGGAGGGGTGAATTGCCCTGAAATAAAAATCTAACCTTTCTCAGATTTTCAACTAATAACAGACACTTGTAATAAAAGAAACAGAGACTAATTAAAGAAATCAGACACAAGAAATTTACTTGGTTTGCAATTAGAAGATTGCTAATCCAAGACAAATACGGTGCACTATTTGACGATCTCCTTCGGGCGGAGTAGCCTCTTTACAGCGTTGAGAGCATAGAAAGAAACGTAAAGCACTAAGAAACTGATTACAAGTGACTTAAATGATCTGTGTTAATCAGTGCTATATTTATATCCCCCAATGATCAGATCGAGTCAAAACTCGATCTGGTCAAAATCTTCGCTCTGGGCGCCCCGGTACGTTTCGAGCGCCCCGGAGGGGTCCGAGCGCCCCGATCAGCTTCGAGCGCCCCGCACCCCAAAAGTCAACTTTGGTTGACTTTTTTTCATCCGGTAGCTCTGCTTCGGTTCCACTCGTCTCAGTCCGGGTCTTCAATTCCGGATTTACTAGCTTGGGTGATCTCAGCCATCCGGAATAGGGCTCACCCGAACCCAAGTTCCGGCCTTCTCCTCGAGCAACCTTCCTTTCCGATTTCTCGTCCCTCGAACGTCGCGCACGTTCTTCTCATTCACCGGTGTACTCTTCTGCAGTCACCTCGTCCCTCGGACGCACCGAGCCCGTCGGCTCTCTCCCTGTGCCATCCTTCTCGTTAGCCGCGTCTTCCGCTCGACTTCACTTAGACACAAGGGTTAAACAAAACAGGACCTAACTTAACTTGTTTGATCACATCAAAACACCTTGGGGTTCCAACAATCTCCCCCTTTTTGATGTGAGCAACCCAAGTTAAGCTAGGGTAAACATATGCAATAAAAATAGTTAATATGCAAATAAGTCCAAAGATTTTCCAATATTTAAAATATATACCTCCCCCTAGACTTAACATTCTTCTCCCCGTTTGAACACATAGAAAATGGGGTTCCTTTTAACAAGTCTAAGGTAAATTCTAACTTAAAAAAAATGAAGTGTTGGTTGGTCCTAGGAAGATCGTACCGGCTCCACTGTACAAAAATTTTGTGCAAGTGTCAAACCTTTCCTAAACAACCTATTGTGTTCTTTAGAAGTTAAATTAGGAATCGCAAACAAAACTTAACATTATTGATTCCAAATTTAACTTATCTGTTCTTAATGGTTTAGACTTGGATCACAAACGGAACTTAACACTATTGATCCAAATCCACCTATGTTATAAATTTAATTAAATATTAATTTCTAAAATTGGCTTCCAGGACTGCATGACGAGGCACATGACCTTCTTGGGTATGGGAGCATCCACCACCACCTAGACAAAGCCTTTTAAGGAAAGCTAATATTTAATTTCCTTATATAACTCTAGGTTTAACCAAAAAGAACAATCGAATCACAAATATGAAAAATAAAAAAAAACAAAACTTCGAAACAAATCCGAAAAACTAGAATCTAATGCCTCTGGTGTTTGGAATTCTTATAAATAAAAATAACTAGTATGATGTGGAAAATAATTACTAATTATACCTCTTCTTTGTATGCTAATAACCTTGAGATCTTCTGTCGTATTCCTCTCCTCCTCTTGAACGTCGTGTGGGCAACGATCCTCCAAGATGGAGACCACCCAAAGAGCTTCTCCTCCTTCTCTAAGTTTCGGCCACCACCACCACCAAGAAGCAAAAGAGAGCAAAGGGAAAAGAGAGGGAGAGAGGGCCGGCCACAATGAGGAGTTCCAGCAAGAGAATAAGAATTGATAATAATTGAGGTCTCCTCTCCCCTTCTTTTATATTACTTGCCCAAGGCAAATAAGGAAATACTTTTTACAAAAATTAAAATCTTCCTCTTGTTTTTCCTTTTCCCCTTTTATTTTTCCTTTTCCTTTCTCTTGATTGATTCAATCATCCAATCAATGATTGATTGGTCTATTTGATTGGCCAGCCCCTTGCTTGGGCACCAAGCAAGGGTGGCCGACACTAATAGGAAGGAAAAATAAATTTGTAAAAATTTTATAAGCAAAGAAGGAATGCTCCTATAAAAATTTTACAAGCTCTCTTTCAATTTCCTAATATGGATGTTAAAAAAGGAAAGTTTTAAAAATTAAAACCATGTTTTAAAATTTAAAACTTCTCTTCTAAAATTTCCTTTTTAAAACATGGTTACAAAATTAAAAAGATTTAAAATTTTAAACTTCTCTTCCTTTTTTCTAAAACCATGAGGATGGTTAAAAAAGAAAAGTTTTAAAACTTTTAAACTTTCTTTTAAATCATGTGGCCTAATTCAAATAAGGAAAGTTTTATATTTTAAAATATCTCTTTTAAAACTTGTAATTTTCTACAAAGAGAAGATTTTAAAATTTCAAAACACCCCTCCTAATTTGACATATCATGGTCGGCCCCTCTTTGCTTGGACACCAAGCAAAGGGTCGGCCACTTTGTGAAGGAGATTGGCCGGCCCCTTTGGCTTGGTCACCAAGTCATGGGCCGACCCCCTCTTGGATACCAAGAAGGGCTTTTATTTGGATGGACTTGAGGCTTTAATGAGGCTACGACAGGGACCTAGAGGAGAAATTAGTTTTGCCCTTTCGGTGAGCTTGAGTATCCCATATTCGCCCCGAACACACAACTCAAGTTCATCAATAATAACTCATTCCACTAGAGAGTTATTATTGCACTACCGCACCAATCCCAAATTACATTATTGGCTCCTTCATATCATGAGTGTGTTAGTCTTCCCACGTTTAAGATAACAAATGTCCACTAATTAAGTAAGTTACTGACAACTCACTTAATTAATATCTAGCTCCAAGAGTAGTACCACTCAATCTCATTGTCATGTCGGACTAAGTCCACCTGTAGGGTTTAACATGACAATCCTTATAAGCTCCTCTTGGGGACATTTTCAACCTAGATAACTAGGACACAGTTTCCTTCTATAATCAACAACACACACTATAAGTAATATCATTTCCCAACTTATCGGGCCTATTGATTTATCGATCTAAATCTCACCCTTTGATAAGTTAAAGAAATAAATACTAAATATATGTGCTTGTTATTATATTAGGATTAAGAGCACACACTTCCATAATAACTAAGGTCTAGTTCTTTTATTAAGTCAGTATAAAAAGAACTTACCTAAAATGGTCTTACTCAATACACTTATAGTGTACTAGTGTAATTTATTAGTCAAGATAAACTAATACCTAATTACACTATGACTATTCCAATGGTTTGTTCCTTTCCATCTTAGTCATGAGCAACTATTTATAATTTATAAAGAACCGATAACATGATCTTCTGTGTGTGACACCACACACCATGTTATCTACAATATAAATTAATTGAACAAGTACACTTAACAAATAAAATATAGACATTTGACCAATGTGATTCTTTTATTCCAAAAATAAATGTTTACAAAAGCTAGACTTTTAGTATACACTCGAACATGAAGTTTAGAAAAAAATTTTAAGTTTTGTAAAAATTCTAAGGAATCAAATTTTAAACACTTTCTTAACATAAATCGAAGTTTTCAAACAAAATTTTAAGGAAAAAATTTCTAATTAAGAAAATTTTGAACTTTAATTTCCTAAGTTAAAAATGTGCCATAGAATTAGCTTTCTAATAAAGATTGAAGTTTTATAAAAAATTATGTTAGAGAAACTGTGATAACTTTTCAAAGATTTTAAGTGTTTGCAAACATTTCTAAGTAAAACAATAATTTTCTACAAAATTTTGTGCAACAGAATAGATACCTTAAAAAAATCTTTAAGTTAAAAAAAAATTGCAATGTAAAAATTTTCTAACTTAAAAAAAAATTCTAAGTTTTTGAAAATATGAATATTTTTGAATATATTTTCTAAAACAAATTGAATAACTCTTTTAAAGTATTATTTGCAACAGAAACATTTTCTAAGTTAAACAAAATTTAAAAAACAAATGTTTAAAACTTTAAAGCATTATTTAACTCTAACTTTAATACTTTTTCCAGAAAGTTAATTAAACATTTAATTTCAGTATTTTAGCTTCCAGGTCATGGCGAGGCACTAGGCATTCTTGGTTATTGGAGAAACAATCTGTAATACCCACTAAGCTTGTAAGATAAATATATGAATGTGGAATTTTGCCTTAGAAAATAATAGGAAGTGAGTTGAACCAAAAAGGAAATAAAAAAAAATAAAAATAGGGAGAGGTCAAGGATTGAACCTTGAACCTTGAACCTCTTATATTATATTTCATAGAATTAATGGATAATAACCAGTTGGGATAGGAATAATATGTTGATAACAAAGGAGGGAAACTCATGATAAAGGTAAGAGTAAAAGCTAGCCAAAAGAAAACAAGAAAGGAGCAAGAGAAAGGCAACTTGTCTTCCTCCTTTCCTCTCCTTCTTCCTCTTTGGTTTTGCCGAAATGTTTAAAGAGGAATTAAGGGGATTCAATCCCCCTTATTTCACCATGAATGATGAGGATAAATAAATAAATAAAAATAAAAATAAAATAGAAAAAAAGGCTAAGGGAGAAGGAAAGCAAAAACTAAGTTTGCTACCTCTTCCCCCTTAACATAAAAGAGAATATGTAAAGGGAAAATTCTATTTTCTCTCATTTTTCTCATTCTCTCCTCTCCCTCACTGAAACCTCAGTTCCCCCTCTCCTCCATCTTCAGCCCCAAAGCCAAATTTTTCCCTAAGAAAGCCTAAGATACAAGGAGGACTTAGCAAAGGAATCAAGGGAAAGGAACTAGAAGAAGAGGCTACTTCTTCTTCTTCATACCTTAGATCCACAAGCGAAAAAGGATGTAAGCTTCCCCTCACCTGTGGTACAAGGCGTTTTAAGTGTTTTTCGGATTTTATGAAGATTTTAAAACCTAGAAACAAGTTTGAGAAAATTCAGCCAAGAAGGGCTTTCAAAAAATCTAATGATGTTTAAACTAGTCTTCACTACATGATAGATTTTCCTATGCTATGTAGAAGGGTTATTCTTCATGCTTTTATACCTATATGATGCTTGATCAGAGGAGTACTGAACCCTAGAATTTCGGCCAAAAATATTCTTAAGAGGCTAGGGAAATTTATTGTTTTACCCAACTAGTACAAGGGTCTCCCTATGAAATATTAAGGATCATGTATTAGTTTTCTTCCTTAGAAGATATTTGAAACTAAAAGAAAACCCACTCATATGATTCGGTCAAGAAAGGGTTTAGGGTTAGGAAGACCTTTAAATTTAAATAACCATGCTCATGTGATAGAATACAAAGATCTTAAAGGATTTGTATGCTTGAATATTGCTAGAATTTCATGAACTCCTTCTTAGGGTTTTTCGGCCATGATGAGATGGATAGCTTAGAAAAGCTTAAACAAAATTTTAATATGCTCAAGATCTCTGTGTTGTGTAGATATGAAAGTTGTTTAATGCCCTCATGCTTAATTAGGGTGTAGAAAAATTAGTTGCACGACATATAACATGTATGACTACAAGGGGTCCTAGCTTATTCATGAACCAATTTGTATATATGTTTCTTAGTAACTTTTGCCATGAAACTTACTTAGGTTTTTCATGCTTTAGGCCACTTAAGAACCTAGCTAAAGAATGGTAGGTTTCGGCCATGAGAAAAAAAAATAAAAGAAAAAGGGAAAAAGAAACCTAGAAAGTCTAAGACACAATTCATATGTATACTCATTATGCTTGTCCTTATACATGCTATGAAACTTGTATAAATTCTCATGATTTTAGGCTATTTGAAGCAAGTTTATATTCTGTGAGTTTCGTCCATGTAGGGTTTAAAAGACCTAGAGGCCTTAGAAATGAAACCAAATGTGTTAAAAGTACTTCTTATGAAAATAGGATAATGTGTTGATTGTTTCACATGCTTGTATAATTTTTCCATGACCTAAATGAACCCTTGAATGTTTTGGTCATGAAGGAATAGATGCCCTAGAAACCCTAGGACTTAAATTAAATATGCTCATGCCACTCTACATGAAATATGATAAGTAGAAAGCCAAGGTTCAATTGCTATATGTTGTTTTATGACCTAAAATGATGCTAGGGTATGTTTCGGCCATAACTATTGTATAATGCCTTGTATGAATTTATACATAATGTTAGTCCAAGTTCACATGCTTGTATGCTTGTTTGTAGCCCTAATGAGAACTTGTTAAATTTCGGCCATGACATATGTTAAGGGCTTAAAGAACTTAGGAACTAATTCAAATGTGTCAAATGTGTTTACCTTGTTCCTTGGTAAAAATGTTATAAATATGATTTAAAGTTGTCCATACTTTTATGTCATATGGAACCTTGTTTCACACCTTAAGGTTTCGGCCATATGAAATTAGGGACTTGAGGAACTTAGAAACTAAGTTAATCATGTTTATAATGCTTCCTATGAAAATGTTATGATGATAATTTAGGTGCCACATGCTTGGATGTTGTGTTTAACCTAAATTGAGCTCTAAAGGGTTTCGGCCACAAGGGTTTAGGAAGCTTAAAACCAAGATAAATATGATACCATGTTTCCTATGATAGGATAATCACAAGATACACCCTTATGCTTAAAATGTATGCTTGTGATTTATGACTTATGATATGATATGCATGCTTTTATGATATGATATGCTTTGTGCTTAAAATATGCATGCTTATGTTATGATATGTGGTTGAATTATGCATGCTTTGATGCCATGGTTAGTGCTTAAAATATGCATGCTTTCATGATATGCTATGTGGTTAAATCATGCATGCTTGATGATATGCTTTATGCTTAAGATATGCATGCTTTTATGATCTATGCCTAAGTGATGCATATTGTTATGACATGAAGTATGCCTAAGTGATGCATGCCTTTATGATGAGATGTATGCCTAAGTGATGCATACCTTTATGACATGATGTATGCCTAAGTGATGCATACCTTTATGATATGATGTATGCCTAAGTGATGCATATTTTTATGACATGATGTATGCCTAAGTGATGCATACTTTTATGATGTGTGCCTAAGTGATGCATGCTTTTATGATACATGATATGTATGACATGTACTTTACTTTATGTGTGAGTGGCTTGTACCAAGGGTGGGCTCCATAAGCGCCCCGGGGACTAAGGACCTCGTTAGGGATGGGCTCCTAAGTGCCCCTAGGACTAAGGGCCTAGTATGTTTGCCTCGTAGGGTTCAAGACTTGCTACCTTGGACCTACAAGGTTGCGCGCAATATGTAAGTGGTACATAGCCGGGATCCCCCTTATGTTGAGATTACTTTCAAGTATATATGTAAAAGAAAATGGTTTTAAAGATCATGAGACATACACATGTTTTTCGGATACATGTTTTCCAAAATCATATTGCATACACCTTATGATTATGCTATGTTTCATGCTATGCTCTTGATTATGATATGCCATGATAAGGTATGATAATGTTATGTTCATGCTATACCTTATAGACATGTTTCGGCCATGGATATGTTGATGCTTGATATATAGATTTCGGCCATAGATATGATGATGCCTTGATGTACATGTTTTGGCCATAGTATGATGCTTGATATACATGTTTCGGCCATGCTTTGATATACCATAATACTTGTTTGTTATGCCATGTCTAGCTATGTTTTATGCAATGCACTATGTATATGTTTCGGCCATGGTGATGCTTGATATGCTATGACTAGTTGTGATTATATTATGATGCATGATATGCTTGAATAGAATGCTATGTTATGCCATGATTAGTTGAGATTATGACTTGTTGATGCATTCTTGATATTGTGCTGATTGTTGGTTTTAGTGAGTAGGAAAGGAACTTACTGAGCCATGAGTGCTCATAGCTTACTTTCCTTGTACCACAGATAAAGGAAAAAGCTGGATGAGTTAGAGGAGCAGCAGGAGGGGCAACGAAGATGTGTGTGGCAGTGGCTAGGCAACCAAATAAATAAGAACCTGCTTAAAGTTTCTTTAAAGAACTATGCATTGGTATTTTATGACTTGTGATACCTAAACATGTGTGGCTTGACATTATGGTTCCACTGGATTTGATGTTATGATTTTGATGCCATGTGATAGTATAGTTCAAAAGAAATTTAAAAGAATAGTTTTATTAAAACTATGAAAATTATTTTAAGTCTTCCGCTATTTTAAAAAGAAAAAATTATACGTAGAGTATCGTAGCCCCGTCCCTTAGGGTAGCAGGGAGGGCGGGCGTTACACAATCATTTCCTTGGACAAAGCTTCATAAAGAAACTATCTATTTAACTTTCTCCCTGAAAATGCTAAGTTTAATTTTAAATTCAAGTTAAACATGTTTTCGGAACCCAATAGAGGTTCCTACCTACATGATTAATTAAATATTTTCTAGGTATATAAGCTTTTGATAATGTTCTGATTTGACTTTGATGAAACCTATAGTATCAATTTAAACCTCTATAATTTCTAAAAGTATAAATATTTGAGTAGGTAGAGTTTTTCAATTTTTCTATTTCTTCTTTTAATTTATCATTTTCAAACTTTATTTTATCAAAGTCTTCTATTAAACAAGATTTTGCTAAAGTTATTTTTATTTCTAAGTTTTCATTTTTTAATTCAGTATTTTTAATTTTTAACTTAAACATGGATTTTGCCATAGACTGAATTCCAAAGTAAAGTTGATCAGGGGGTAAGGGGCATACCTCACTTACCATATCAGACTTGAAGCCTAAATCTCCCCCTGCTTCACTGCTCTCATCTGAGGTCGCTCCCCCTTCATCGATGCTGGGTTCTGATGTACTTGTCCTTCGTAGCTTGCCATCAGCGCCAGCCCGGCATATTCTTGAATCTCGGACTCAGATGATGAAGTGTCGTCCCAAGTAGCTTTTAGGTTCTTGTACTTCTTGGGAATCTTGCCTTTGTCCTTCTTTAGTTCTGGATAATCCTCTTTTAGGTGTCCTTCCTTTTGACACTGGTAGCAACGCATCCTTCTTCTATTTCTTGGATTCTTTTTATTCTGCATTTCTTTAAACTTATTAGATCTAATTTTTTTTTAAAAGTTTCTTACCATGTATGCTTCCTGGTCCTCTTCTGAGTCTGACTCGGGTTCATCCCTTTTGGTTGCGTTCAGCGTCATTATCTGGCTTGATTCCTTAGTTGTCCCTGCATACCTGGTTTCATGTAATTCAAGAGTAGAAAACAATTCTTCTAAGGTACTTACCTCCAAGTCCTTTGAAATGTAATAGGCATCGATGATTGACATCCATTCTGGAGTTCTAGGAAATGCATTGAGTGCGTAGCGTATGGTGTCCCGGTTTGTTACCATTTCACCGAGGTTCTCGAGACCAGTAATCAATTCCTTTACCTTTGCGTGCAGATCGGCTACATTCTCACCTTTTTCCAGATGAATGTTCATCAGTTTGTTCCGAAGGATGTCTCTTCTAGCCAGTTTTGCTTCGGATGTCCCTTCGTGAAGTTCCAGGAACTTCTCCCAGAGTTCTTTGGCCGGCGAGTAGCTTCTGATGCGGTTGACTTCTTGAGGTGGCAACACGCTCAACAGGTGATATTCTGCACAGTTGTTCGCTACAGAATCACTCTGCTCCTTCTTTATCCACTGACTCTCTTCTTTTTCTTCTCCATTCTGATTCGTCGGAGCTACAAAGGCATATTTTATAATTAACCAAATTTTGAAATCAGTTCTTTGGAATACCTCCATACGACGCTTCTAGTGTGTGAAGTCCCCCTCGAATTTTGGTGGAACGATGCTTGGTCCGGCCATCTCGTTGCTTCGATCGGCGGTTAGTCCTCCTGAAGTGCCTTGCTCTGATACCACTTGTTAGTCCCTTTGGAGGCCGGCAAGAGGGGAGGGGTGAATTGCCCTGAAATAAAAATCTAACCTTTCTTAGATTTTCAACTAATAACAGACACTTGTAGTAAAAGAAACAGAGACTAATTAAAGAAATCAGACACAAGATATTTACTTGGTTTGCAATCAGAAGATTGCTAATCCAAGACGAATACGGTGCACTATCTGACGATCTCCTTCGGGTGGAGTAGCCTCTTTACAGCGTTGAGAGCACAGACAGAAACGTAAAACACTAAGAAACTGATTACAAGTGAGTTAAATGATCTGTGTTAATCAGTGCTATATTTATAGCACTAGTCGGAGCGCCCTAAAGAGTCCGGGCGCCCTGCGGGGGATAAAATTTTATCCCCCAATGATCAGATCGAGTCAAAACTCGATCTGGTCAAAATCTTTGCTCCGGGTGCCCCGGTACATTCCGGGCGCCCCGGAGGGGTCTGGGCGCCCAGACCCCAAAAATCAACTCTGGTTGATTTTTTCGTCCGGTAGCTCTGTTTCGGTTCCGCTCGTCTCGGTCCAAGTCTTCAACTCCGGTTCCGCTAGCTTGGGTGATCTCGGCCATCCGGAATAGGGCTCACCTAAACCCAAGTTCCGGCCTTCTCCTCAAGCAGCCTTCCTTCCCGGTTTCTCGTCCCTCGAACGTCGCGCACGTTCTTCTCGTCCACCGGTGTACTCTTCCGTGGTCACCTCGTCCCTCGGACGCATCGAGCCCGTCGGCTCTCTCCCCGTGCCGTCCTTCTCGTTAGCCGCGTCTTCCGCTCGACTTCCTGTGTTCATAAGCTCCTACACACTTAGACACAAGGGTTAGACAAAATAGGACCTAACTTAACTTGTTTGATCACATCAAAACACCTTGGGGTTCCAATACATTTAACTTAACTCATGCTTGGACATTAGGTTCTTAAATTATTCCTCCTCCTTTGCCTTTAATTTTAAATTCCTTATGCGTCTAAATATTTTATGACTTCTATAGCCGTCTTCAAAATAAACTAAGTCAAATCAAAAGATTTTTTTTTCTTTTTTAAGCTTTAGAAAATTATTCAAAAAGCTTTTCAAAATTAATGTTTTTTAAAAAAAAGCTTTCAAAATTTTAACGAAAAATTTTTCAACAAAGCCTGAAGAAACAACAACTAGCTAAGTCAATTTTAATTGCAAAACTTAAACTTACTATTTTCAAAACTTGCCTCTCGAAAATCGTTTGTCTTAATATTTCAAAATTTCACCTCAATTTGCACAAATTTTGGCTAAGTAAAAGGAGTTGTTCAAAACTAAAGAAAATATCAATTTAGCTATCTTTCGGTTCAAAGAAAAATCTTTTTAGCTAAATTACTAAACTTTTCTTAAAACCAACGTTGTGTTTAAAATATTTCTTCTGCTTTAATTTGCTTACTTAAAAAATAAGTTTTTACTTAGCAAATTTCACTTACAAAGTTGTTTTAATGTTGTTTTAAAAATATAACTTTTTTGAAAACGTAATTTATTGGTCCTTTCATCTTGTCTTTTCCCTACAAAAGTTTTTGATATATGGCAAAGGGGGAGAGTAGGACAAATTCAAATTAAGGATAAGAAAAGGAGAGCTCTTATTAATATTAAGGATAAGAAAAGGAGAGCTCTTATTAAGGGGGAGCCTTAGACAAATTCAAATTAAAGATAAGAAAAGGAGAGCTCTTATTAAGGGGGAGCCTTAGAGATTTAGGGAGCCTTAGACATTTAGCTTGCTTACGTTCTTACTTGAACTTTTTACTTAAAAAGCTTACTTATGTTTATTGATACATTCGTTTACTTATGCCTGTCTTACTTAACTTTGAATTTAAGTTGACATAATCAAAAAGGGGGAGATTGTTGGTGCAGGAAGCAGCCGACAATCGAACCAGTGTTTTGATAATGGCAAAGGATTCAAAGTTAAGGTTATGTTGTGATCTAACAGTTTGAATGAGCTTGCAAGAAAGTCCTAAGTGTACTTAGGCAAAAGTCCTAACTGAGGTTGGGCAGGTGAAAAACCCTAGAGGATGGTAACCCTAGGTCATAGGGGGTGGTAACCCTATGCGGAAAGTCTTGGTGGGTCAAGGGCTTCAGGCAAAAGTCCTAGGGGGTGGTAACCCTAGGTGGAAATTCCTGGTGTCGCGAACCAAGTGGAAGACTGGACGGGTCGAGGAGCGGGTGTCCAGCAGAAAGTCCGGAAGTATCGAGCACTGAGCAAAAGTCCAGTCGATCTAGAGGATCACACTGGCAACAGGTAGCTCTCCTGAATGGAGTAGGCGAGGACGCGTTCCCCGCAGAGGGAACAGTAGGCGTCGGGTCGACCTAGGGTTTTCGGTCGGAAATCCGAAGTCGGACCCGGACAGTCCAGAGACTGTCAAACACCTTTCTTATCATATTTATGTGTGCTAACCTTGTCTTGCAGGGTATATGTGTAGTTTGTGGACTAACACATTGTTCAGGAACAAAAGAACACACTTCACCTCGGATGAACAGTACCCGAGGCACCTCCATGGAGCTTGGAGGCACCTCAGGTACAAGGTGGAGGCTGTTTGCGAGAAGGAGCTGGAGGCGCCTTCATGGGGATTGAAGGCGCCTTGGACCGCGGCTTAGAGGCACCTTGGAGTGCTGTTGAAGGCACCTTCAGGTGGATAATAAGCAGTGGTCAAGGCCTGATCGACAGCGGCTGAGTCAGGATAAAAACTTGGGTTGGAGGCGCCTTGGAGCCTAATGGAGGCGCCTTGAACAACCTTTATAAGGATGTCTCAAGGAAGCACTCAATATATCACCTTCTAAGCCATCTTTGTGCAACGAGCTGCTAACGAGATGTTCCGACGAAGCCACAACTTGACACCGACGACCCGGAGCTCAGAATCTTCAGTTTTTTGTTGTCGTTGGTATAATTTAGTTATTTCCTTGTTATTGTACTTCATCTTGTAAACACTTTGAACGAAATTATAGTTGTTGCCCAACATAAACGCTCAACGAGCGTGAGCCTTGGAGTAGGAGTGACCACAGGCCCCGAACCAAGTAAACGACCTGTGTTAGCGTGTCGTGTTTTCTCTTATTTTTCGCTGCGTTATCTCAATTAGTTTTAAATCGAACGAAATAGCCACGAGCGCTATTCACCCCCCCCCCCCTCTAGCGCTTCTCGATCCAACAGGTAACTCAAATCAATAATTAAATTATTTTAAAGTCCATCTATACTCATCATCAAACAATCTAAATCTTATCAATCCCTCTACTCAATTCCTCCCTGTTAGGACCTCGGCGTCCAATGAACTCAAGAATTCTAGTGTGGTCTTAGAATAAGTGGGGCATTGTATACTCATCAATTCTTCCCAACTTACTTTGCTTATCAACCAATTTATATCATCTTTAATGCTTAGGACCTCCATCACATGATCATCTATGTATCTAGTAGGTGTAATCCTTCACTAAACAAGTATATCAAAACATAATTTTTGAACTTCATCTCAAAAATGAATATCATAAGGATTGTTACCCTTGTCGTGTGTCCTTTCCACCACTTTCTACTCCTTTTCTTTCTCCTTGGAGGATGAAGCTTCTCCTTTCCTTGATCTTTTCATGATTGCCTTGAGCTTTGATTGAGGAAATGGAGATCTAGGCCAAGATGAAGGTGTGATCTTGAGGGGAAATGAGTAGACATGAAGGTTTAGGGCTTGAGGTAGAGGATCTGAGGAAAGAGATGAAAGTTTGGAGGGATTTTAGGTGAACACAGGGCATGGATTACTAGGGCACGATCATGGAGTTTAAATAGGATTAAAGCGACATAGCCTATGTCACGTTCGGTGAGTTCAGCATCTCTCCAACATGACCTGTGTTGGAGAACACGAGTGCCAGTGTTTCATTTAGTGAGCTCAACATAGGTCATGTTGGTGAGCATGACCTCCCGTGTCAGCTTCCAATTTTTTATTTTTCACTCTAATGTCTAGTTGATGACCTACAAAACAAAATGAATGGATCCAAAATACTTCAAAAATAAAGTTCAATGAATGTAAAAGGTAAAAATTTAAGAAATAAAAGGCTTCGGTTGTCTCCCAAGGAGAGCTTGTTTAAGTTCATTAGCTCGACCCCTTTTCAAAATCTCAACTTGGAGCATTAGCTTTGAGGGGGTTCCTCTCCCCTCCTCCAAGTGTTCAAAATTTGAAAGTTTCTTCTCTTAATGGAGCTCTAGCTAGAATAATGTACTTGTCATGCTTTGAAGGTTTTATATTTAGTTCAGTATCTGAAGGCTTTTCAAAATGTCCACCCAAATGATCTGAGTCTCTTTCCTCCTCTTTGTATTCTCTATAGAGATTGTTTGATAATTTGGAGATATCAAATTTAGGCTTGTCACTCCCCATCACAAATGAAAGTTTGTATTTTTTTTTTTACATCAATAATCACTCAAGCAGTGGCTAGGAAAGGTCTCCCAAGAATGACTAGAATGTGAGGGTCCTCCTCCACTTTTAGTACCATAAAATCGGTTGGCACAGCTATTCCTCCTATTTGCACTGGGGCATCCTCCAAAATCCCTAAAGGGTGCCAACAAGAGTGGTCTACCAATTGTATTATCATGGTGGTGAGCTTGAGGTTCCCAGACCTAACCTTTTACACATGAAGAATAACATTAAGCTGACACTCGCTCCTAAGTCATAAAAAGCTTTACTTATCTTCTTGTCTGTGATTAAGAGTGGAATGTAGAAGCTTCCTAGATCTTTCAATATTTGAGGATGCACATGTAAAATATGACAACAAAATAATAATTAAATAATAAGGTTATTTGAGAAAATAATCTTATTAGAATTTTTAAGAATTTTTAGAAACTTTTCGAGATCTAAACGGAGTCCGTATGACTCGTTTTGAGGAATGAATCAGTGGGGCTAGTTGGAGACCTATTTGGAATACCCAAATTAAGTGGGAATTGATTAGGATTGAACTTAGGTTTTAATTAGGCTAACCTAGGTTAATGCTACAGTATCCTAGCTTTAAAAATGTTGAAATCCCTTCTTTTCCCCGACTCTTTCCTTCTCCTCTATTCTTCGCATCTTAGCTCCTCACGACCAGTGACCAGCGACCGGCGATTCTCCTTCCCCCCCCCCCCCTCTCAGTGTCGCCAACGCAGGGCAGCCACCTGAGCATTGAGGAGGGAAGCTACCGACTCTTCTCCCTCTCTTTCTCTCTCACGCGCAGACAACCTGACACCAACGGAGAGCCTTCTCCGTCTGCAATCTCGGCTTCATCGTATCATCGGAGGGAAAGTGTCACCGGACCTCGATAGTACCAGCCATCTTCGGCTGAGTAGTCAACTCTTCGGCTATTCTTGCTCGCTGTCGGCAGTAGCTCGGTGTCTAGGGCATGGCGGGGGAGTTGATATGCGTAGTTTCTAGCCGATCGATCCCTTTCAGTTCTCCTCCATGATCGGTTCATAGGAGAGTGGTCTGGATCATCACTAGCTAGAGTGGATCGCATGACACCATTGGAGGTGACCGATTAAGGTAAGGCACCGTCAGGAAAATCTGTAGATTCAAGGATCTGGTTTTATGGGTTCCAATTTTGGATATTCCTCTTGCTTTGGATTAGGGGAAAACATTGGATCAGTTTAGCGACAGATTCCTTTGAGCAGATCATTGCCTTCTCCAATTTTTGTGGCTGATTAAGGGTTCGGTTGAAGAATTGGGGTTCTATTGAGTTTTTGGACAGTGGATTGTAGGGTTGTGAGCTACTGGATTAACTGCCCTACCTCAAGGTAAGTGTCTTCCAGTGATGTACTTCTAGTTTTCTCATTTCTAGGTTGCTAAATTAGGTTTTCTAATAGATTGTTGAGGTTTGTTCTTGCTTAGATCAATTAGTAGTGAATGGTTGTATTTCTAAATCCTCATTGATACTAGATTACCATGTTAAAAATTAGATTAGGTGTTGGATTGAAACCTATGGGTTTAGGTGAAATCGAAAGGTGAATTATATTTGAACCTAATCTAGTTGATTAGGGAATGTTAGGGTTATTCCATACTAAGCAATTATGAAAGAATTTAATAGTTAGTAAGGATGTTTGTGAGCTGATCATTTGGAAGATTTAAGCTTGGGGTAGGAGGAACGGTTTTGATTTAATCAGTAGAAGGAGACATTAACTAGGATTACCTAATGAGTTAAGGATAGCTATTTCTTTTGGTACATGATTCATATATTTTTAGTATATATATAATTACATAAAGTTGTATATATGACACAGGATATTGTTTCGAGACGAGCACTCTGACGCAGGGATTGTTTAGCTCGATCTACATTTAAGACAGGTACTTCTTACTTTGACTCTCTTTAGTTCTTTGGAACTTGGTGCATGAGCTATTTTTGGATAAGAACTATTTTACCTTTACTCCACTCGTAATATTTCCTGTGCTTGATACTTTCACTCAAATCTTTGAGTTATTCATTTCTATATCCATACAGTCTCTTGTTGCCATCTATGATATTTAGCAGATATTATATACCAACTTTGTATGCTTTAATTGTTATTTATTTATGTACCATATTGAGCATGCTGGCTTCATGTAACATACCTGATTCCTATTTATATGTATATGATGACTGTTGTATTTTGCACATCATATCATTGCATGCATGTCAACGATAAATTCTCCTTTGCGGTCGAGAGAGTCATTGACCAGGGTCATACGCTCGGCCACTCAAGAGAGTAGTAGCTAGAGCAGATGTTGCTTGTCCTATCATACCCCCACTCGCTCACTCATGAGTAGAGGAAGCTGGAGTTGCGGACAGCAGGAACTCCTATCGCAGATGTAGTTAGTTAGCTACTATGCAACTGTCCACTCGAGAGAGTGGTAGATAGAGTGTTGTACAGTTTATCACTGACCTGGCCTCTCAACCATACAGGGGTCATGGTACAGAGGGGTGGGTGGGAGTGACTATCAGTGAATACGCTTTTATTATTATATACCTGCCTATGTTATTGTTTCTTTGCTGTTGCTTCCTTATGTCTACAGTTGTTCATTGTGTCATGTGTTACATTTATACTTGTTGAGCTATAGATATATGGATTGCTTGTACTTTGCCTTGGTTTACTTATTGATAGAATATTTTTACCTCACATGATACTTTCGTAGTGATGAACAGTTTAGTAGTTGATCTGTATTACTCCTGATCTTCTATTACTAGCCTAGGATATGGTTACAAGTATGAACATTTATTGTGATTTTACTGTAGTATCTGCTATTTCCCTTATGAGACTGTATATCTTTGGCTCACTCTCTATTTATATATTATATTCATGCACTATCTTTCCTTTACCCGCTAAGTCCCAGCACTCACTACCCCACAAACTGATTTTTCTTTCGCCAAATAATAGGTAGATGAATCAAAGATGCTTGGAGAGTCCTGGCTGCCAGGCCCACTACACATTCGAGGACGATTTTCTTTTGGTCTTATTACTATTTGGGTGGTATATTGATTTTTGCGTATTTGCTTTCTAATAAGTTGATGTGGGTTTGGAGTCTAGTCTGGTGGTTGCAGGTATTTTGGTTAATGGCTTTGTTGGTCTTACATTCGTATTTTTTTTACTGTGTGGGTTGTTTATAAACTGCGTGATTGTATTTAGTTCCAGCCATGTGGGTTGTTTATAAACTACGTGGTTGTGTGTAAATCCAGTCGTGTGGGCTAATGATTATTTTCATATATTGAGTGTTGATGTATACTGGTTCCAATTGTCACTATTATAGGGGAGATGCTGTCCGATTTTTTATTGGACAACCTTACCCTCAGGGCGTGACCGCATATTTTGGATTATAACACTACATTCTTCCGTTAGTACAATGATTTCATGATTCTCCTTTCTCCTCTTATGGGATATGATCTCTTTCATAAACTGAGCGAATTATGGCATTTAGTGCATAGCTTCTAATAGTAGTACCTCCACGCAAATCTATTTCATCATTTCTAAAAATTTACCAAACCTCTCATCATGTTTCATTTTTTCCAACCTCTATGGGAATGGGATTGGGGGATGGCAGGTTCGAACTGGAGGCTTTAGCAAAAAATCCTCTTTTTGCTCCTTAAACTTGCTTAATTCTTCCTCCATCACCTTAGATGTTTCAAATGAATCATCTTCTTTAACATGACTTTTTGGTTCATCTATCATCTTTCCTGTTAAGTCTTGCAATACCTTCCCACTCCTTAAATGTACCACATTGCAATACTCAACTTGATTTATTTCAGGTTGTCCTGAAAATTTACCGGGGGTTCTCAAAACTGAACTTGCCACTTGAGCTACTTGATTCTCCAATATTTTTGTGTGATTTGTCAAAGTATCAACTGAAGTCCTCAATTCTTTGATCATAATATCATGATTGACATGTTGCTGACAAAACTTCTCATTAGCTTCAGATTATGTTATAATAAATTGTTCCATCATCTTTTCCAGACTTGATTTTTGTGGTTGAGTTTCTAAATTTTGCTTGTAACCCTCCTGATTTGGGAATTGCCATTGATTTGTGTGATAAGAGAAATTTGGATAGTTCCTCCATCCTAGATTGTAGGCATTAGAGTAGGGGTCGTTCAGCCTTTTATTGAAGTTGTTGATCACATTCACATGCTCCACTTAATTTCCTTGTATGGATGCCAATACTAAACAATTCTCCCCTATATATCTAGAATTTATACAGATTTCACAAGAAACAATGATAATATTTGTAGGGTTGATACTCAATGTGTCAAGGTGCTTACTCATCACTTCCAATTTTACCACCATAAAGTTCACTTGATTTACTGAATGCATCCCTAGGGCTTGCACTGGGGTACTTCTCTCATTGGCCTATTGATGATGATTGAATGCAATGCTTTCAATAATCTCCTCATATTCTTCAAGTATTTTGTTCATTATAGCCCCTTCAACAGTTGAGTCTAAGGATACTTTAGTAGTGTATGAAATCTTATTATAGAATGTATTAGTAATTAGCCATCTCTGCAGCCTATGATGTGGGCATTGCTATAGTAAGCTTTTACACCCCATCCTTTTGCATGAAATTTGTAATAAGATGTCTCATGTGAGCCGTCTTTCTTGGGAGGTAATATTTGTTGAGGAACCTCAGTTCATATTGATCCCATGTTGATATGCATTCCTAGGAAAGTGATGATAACCACAACTTAACTTTGTCCCTCAATAAGAACAGGAACAACAAAAGTCGGATAACATCAGTAGAAGCCCCATTTTTCTTTAATTTCCCATAAATTTCCAAAAAATAGAAATTCATGTGTAGCTTCGGGTCCTCCATCGGTGATCCACTGAATTGGTATTGTTGTACCATGCAAATTAGAGTCGGCTTGAGCTCAAAATTATTGGCCTCTATTGTAGGTCAAGCGATGCTTGATTTGAATCCTCTCACACTTGGTGATGCATAATCACCAAGTGGCATGTTGTTGTTTGCCATGAGTAGATTAGGGATATTCTGATTCTAATTATGATCCATTGCTTGATGTTCTCTCAATCATTAATATGTACGATCAATTTCTGGATCAAAGGGCAGCAATTCTCCTTCCCTTGTGCTTCTACGCATATACTAGAGTGATTCCTAAAAATGAAAAAAGAACAATAAAGTGAAGATAGAAGTAAACAAATGCAAAAACTGAAAACCATATAAAGAAATAGTCTAATCCAGCTAATCTAGATTTCAACTAATATCAATCAAAAATAATCTCTGGCAATGACGCCAAAAACTTAACGTCTACAAATCTACAAGTGCATAAAAGTGTCATCAAGTAATAAAAGATCGAATCCATAAGAACTGGTGATCAAGTACTAGCCTATTATCCAAATTAGATAGTCTAGACTAATCATGGATATTGAGTGTCAAGAATGAGAAATAGTGAAGAAAAGAGAGGGAAAGTGATAGAATATATGTTGAGTCAAGAAGGTAGTAGAAGACAATAGCAAATAGTAGGAGGGCATAGGAAAGGTAGGAGAAAATAGTTAGTGAAAGTAATTCTAGGATGTCGGTTTCACCATATTGTTAGTAAATACTTGATTTTATTTGAATTCCTATTCTCAATGGTAATTAATGTAGGTATACTAACTTATGGTATCTGATGTAAATTTTCAGAACTACACTGATGTATCAATTCTAATTATCACCTACTTTCAAAATGATCAAAATTAGATATTACTTACTAAGGAGATCCTATCATAGGATCCCACAATCCCTAATTGACCCATCTCCTACTATGTGATAATAAATTAAGATTGATCCATTAAGCTCTATGTTAGCCTAGGGTTACTCACAGCATATTGATCTACTCTCGTAGCCGACTCTCAGTGTCTCGATTGTTTATGGATTGGAGGATCAGGTTTTGTTCTCAGTCCATCTCCAAATCCACATGGGATACGAATCTCATGCCTCTCAGTATTAAGAACAACACATAGTAAATCTTGACCACTAATCAATAAATCATAGAAATAGAAAGATCAAACATGCATAGATCAAACAAAATAGTATTTACATCACAAAGGGCTAAATCCCAATCCCATAATCAAGAGTTTACCCCATAGAAATGAGTTACAACCACAAAACATGTTTAGATCAATTAAAATTTGAATCAAGTTCAAAAATTCAAAGAAAAGCTTAAGCTCAATGTAAAGAACCCTCCTCAAGTGGCTCTCAATCTTTCTTCCTCATGTAAAGGGCATTGGATCTGGTCTATAACACCTCCTGAAGCTTCCTTGAGGTCCTTGGATGACTCTAGGTTGAGATTCCCAATTAAAGAGTTGGGATTGACTTAAATAGGCCAAGGAGAGATCACCCGACATGAGTTATGTTGACGGCATAAGCACCCGTGTCGGGTACGGAGGCTTTAGAGCGAGGGCGAATATGGGTTGTGCCTATAGGAATGGGCACCCATGGCTGATTCAGTTTCTTAAGCACAACCCATGCCAATGAGCATAGACACCCGTGGTAGGGCACCCGAACAAAACATGACTCGTGAAGTCGAGTACGGGCACCTATGTTAGGATAAGAAGCCTCCAAACTTGATTTTTCAACTTCTATTTTCACTCCTTTTCATGCCCTATCACAAAAAATATACTAGAGAAGTATTCTGAAATAGGAAAATCCCTATTGTAGGTTAAGTGATGCCTATAAAAGTGGATATTTCTCCCCTTTTGAGGGATCTTTGGTTTGGGGCTCCGCCCCTTTCCTTGGGAAAGGATTTTTCCCTCTAAGGGAAATCCTAGAGCCACCATCTTCATCTTCTTGACGATCCATCCTCCTTCGAAGCAAGGGAACAGCTCCAACAATGTCAAAATTCATAGATAAACATTTCTCTTCTCATTATTTCATGTATTGAGTTGTAAAATATTATTTCTTTGTCTATTAGTTGTGTCTCCCTTCTCTATGGAGTGGATCTCCCGATCTGGGATATAGAGAATAATTATGATGTGATGATGATATATGAACTATGTATTTGATCATTTTCCTATTCTATAATATATTTATAACTAGTTAAATTGTCTTACACATTATTCATGTTTGACAAAATGTGTATATGATAAGTGTATCTAGATGTAAAGGATTGATCATTATGCAGAGGAGAAGCTTTAGATTATATGACCAAGGGGCCCTGTAATAGAGGATATCTCTTTAACGGGACTTTCTAGAACATCGCCTTGGAATGAAAGTCAACCTTTTACATGGGATTGACTAAATAGATTTTCCCCAACTTAATATTAGGAAGTGACTTGTGTAATATAGATTATATGATCAGTGGGCTCTTAGTGACAGAGGATATTTTTTTAACCGGACTTTATATGTTACATTTTTACTTAATGGTATTAATCTAATATTAGGAAGTAGTTAAGATAACTCTAGAAATTATATGACCTGGGGGCCCTAGAGTATCCTTTTAACTGGACTTTCTAGAGTTACTTCTTTACTTAATGACGTTGGAGATTGGCGTAAACTTTTCAGCGTGATCTACGTGAGATAGAACCGATATTTGGTTAGAATCCCTACAAGAGTATAAGCATGGAGGTAAGGTGTTGAACAATTTATAAGAATATTAACTAGCATCTTAGTTAAACTGAAATCCTAGAATCATCCCCAATTCTAAATTCTCTCTCTCACTTGCTTTCCCTCTCTCTGTCAACTCTCTATCTCTCTCTCTCAACTCCTCTGCCTCTCTAGTTCTATTGCATTTGTGAAACTAGCTTTTAATTGTCTAAATAACTTGCTTTACAAAATCAACTAATGCTTAATCAACAATCACTATGAGATTGATATTTTTAATACTTGACAACATTTCATGCACTTGTGGATTGACAACAAACATCCAATTGGTCAAACCATTGAGTTTGGGCATCTATCTTGCTTATAATGGAAACTTTGTCCGCCTAAAAAAGAGGGATCATAAAAGATAGATATTCATTAAAATAAGAAAAGAGAGATTGTAAGAAAGAAATCTAGATTAACCAAATTATTATCTAATTAATATCAATTGACATAGTCCTTGGTAACGACGTTAAAAACTTATTGTGTAACAATCCACAAATACATGGTTGTCGTTAAGTAATAAAAGATATTGATTCCACGAGAAATGTGAATCGATTACTAGTTGGAATTGCTAAGTAGGTTACCTTGATAGTTGTAGATCACAAGAGTTTAAGAACAAGAGAAACAGATGAGAGAGGGTTGAGGGAAGGTTGAGGGAGAAATCTATATTGGGGAAATGATATTAGTATTTCAGTTTCACCACTAGATGTGTCAAAAATGAACCCGACTTGACGACCCAACCCGAGTCGACCTAAAAAAAAATCAGGTTCGAGTTGAAAATTTTTGGGTCTAGGTCAGGTTCGGGTTGGAGGGTTAAAAATTTTTGAGTTGGGTCGGGTTAGGTTTGGGTTGACCCGAGTTGACCTAAATATAGGGTTTAATGAATTTTTTTTGGGTTAAATCAAATTTTATTTTGAAAATTAAGATATTTTTATATATATTAATATCATATTTGTATGATAATGATAGAGTATTGAGATAAAAGTGAAGAATTATAGGGAAAATAGTCAAAATAAATTATTTTAATCGAATTTTCGAGTTATCCGGGTTGGTCGGGTTCAGGTTCGGGTTCGAGTTTTGGGGTTTTGAGTTGAACTCGGGTTCAGGTCAGGTTCAAGTTGGGTTAAAAAAAACTTAATCCAAACCGAACCACCCGAATTGACACCCTTATTCATCACGATGGTCATTGACATCCCAAGTATTGTTTACTTATCTATTTCTATGTTTATTTGTATGTAGGTGGACCTATCCTGATATATTGATATAGAATTTTCAAATTATATCGACGTATCTACTTAAACGCAATGTTAACTTTCAAAGAGACCTTGCTTGTATGATCGCTTTCTAAAAGGGGGCTCTATCACAGAGTCCCACGATTCCCCGAGATTGTCTCCTCTACTTCGTGACATTGAATCAAGGCAAACTCATTACGTTCTATGATAGCCAATAGTGCCCCTTTAAGGGAAGAGGGTCCTACTAACGATGTTCATACTAGCGATGTTGTCCTGAACGTTCTTGATAAGCTTCCTTATTTCCCCTTCAAGGTAAGTATAGCGTTCAGGACAACATCGCTAGTATGACCATTTTCAAGAAAGCCCTTGTTACTAGAGCCCCACAATTCTCTAAATTATCTCCTCTACTTCGTGTCCCACTCTCCACGTCTCAGACATTTATGCACAATAAAGCTGAACCATGGAATAAAAATGTCATTCAATAGAGAAACCTAAACAATTACTTGGATTAAAATTAAATATCAACAATTACATCGGGCTACTCCATAATCCTAGAATCAAGAAGGGTACTCCATGAAGATGGAGTTCCAATCTAAAGACACGAAAGAAAACATCTTACAATTGTAAATAGAGAAAGGGGAAATAAGGAAGCTTATCAAGATGATTGTCGGCCTTTGGAAGGGACTCCAAGATCCGATTGGTGGACAGATCATCACGAAGGCTATTGGAATGGCTATTCTAGGGTTTTCCTATATAGAGAAAACCCTCCTCCAAGGAATGAGGTGGACCTCCAAATCCCAGATGCCATAAACAAGAGTTCCAAGGTTCCTTTTATAGCTCCCCTCTACTTAAATTATTGGGGCTTCACCAAAATAAAGTATTCGGCCTTTAGATATAGTTTTATGGGTTTTATCCTAAACCAAACTTGTAGATCTTGAAATTATCTTGAATTTGATAAGTTCTAAGCCTCATGGTTTAACATGAGATAAAGTTATGTTCGTTCAAAATTTGATTTGTTGAACCGAGCCGCTTCTAGATAGATTCACATGGTCGTGCCTGGGAGGCATTACTGTGTTGTTTGGATTTGGAGTGAAAAAAATCACAACAATGCATGGGAGGCACTGCCATGTTAGAGGCTGAGGACTCCATGTTTTGCTTCATTTTGCTTCAAGGGTGAAAAGCACGGTCATGTCTGGGAGGCGCGACCATTTGAAGGCTATAGACTCCATTTTAAGGCTTTTTATCATGTTTTAGATCTGATTCATATCCTATCTGAAACATCCCTAGTTTTTTTCAATCGAAACCAGGAACTACCCTCTATACCTTTACTATAAAAATAACCGTAGTAATGATTCCCTCAGAATGAATCACCTTTCCCATATAAACGATAGCATCACAAGCAAGAGGTTGTCAAAAGAAATAGGGAAAACACCAATACAATTCCTTATACAAAAAAAGAAGGACTCATGAGAAAACAAAGCCTACTTAGCACTCCTAGGACATCTGGACAGTGACACGCATCCATCCCGCCTCCTCATCTACTCTGTCCGCATGTCATCCATCGTATCCTGAGAGATGTCTCTCTCACCTGTAATGTAGGCATCATGAGTCTCGAACCCAATAAGTACAATTCAATATGAAAAATATGATATCCATAAAGTAGCAGGAGTAGTAACTAATATGCATGGATCATAAACTCAATTACAAAATAGATAAGCGAAATACGGTACGTAAAAGAGCCTACATATCTAATAAGGGTGAGTATGTCACACATTGATAGCCACCATTTGAGCCAGTCATTCAGTCTATAATTATGACCCTAGAGGTACCTCCTAGAGAATATACAGTTATATAGTCGAAGGTAACATAAATAAATTATCAGTCAAGTTTGGAAGAGCCCTCCCCAGAGCTCATCCCGGGGCATCTAACACGTATTGTCATCACATATGCTCATACTCATTCAATTAGCCACATAAGAAACATAATCTATCAAAATTATACTTAAGTCAATAGCATGTTCCATTTATTCTATAAACATACCAATTCATAAGAACCTTTCTATAGCCAAATTCATGCATAAACATAAGAATACTAATGAATAAGAACCTAACTCATCATAACAAAATAGAGAATGGATTACAAGAATTAAAACTAGCATGGAAAGCTTGAATCCCTTTGAACTCATGATACCCTATTCAAAATCGAAAGTCCACAATGGAACCACAGTAGCTAAAGGAAAACCGAACCAATCCCATACAAATTTCCAAACGCCTCAGTAAAACATAAGAATAAACTTGGAATTGATCCAACATCCACTAAATCAGTCCAGAAGAGAAAGGAATTCAAAGTTTTCACAAGAAAAACCAGTACACCTCAAACCAAATCAATATCTTGTTGTCTGTTCAAAATGTACCAATTAATATCCTAAGCCAACACAAAAGAATAGTACTTGTCCGAAACCTCTACTTAAGGAGTTTAGCTCCATTCATTTCCTAACCATGTCCATCTTAAAGAAGTAAGAAAAGAAACATCTACATTGAACCACACAAATGCAGGAAACCCAACACCCAATTCAAATCCAATCAGAGCATGTTTCATCCAAAGTTCATCAGGACCAAAAAAAATAGCAAACCAACCACTATACAAGAACACAGAACATCCTCAAATCACATATCAAAATCAGGTTTAGAAATCATCGAGACCGACTCCAACGTAAAAATTCTTTACCATCATCTACATCAAGAACAAATGCAAAAATCTCACTTCTATACCAGATCCCAGAAAGCATCACGGGAATCATATAATCGATTAGAAGAACCGAGCACTTCAACAATATCAGAATAACTCACTTGCTTGTGTCAAAATTCTAGACGCATATGGAAAAAAAACTTCATCCATCACTCACAAAATCAACGATCAGTCTAATCAGAAACTCTTCGACAGGAAACAAGAAAGTATATCTTCTTCGATCTAACTTGAAGCCACACGAAATCCACAACCAATCAAAAGAACAGAACACCTAATGGAATTCACTACAAATCAGCTTTGATCAAGCCTTAACACACCTACAATCTATCCATAACCTATAGAAACAATAGGGAAATGCGAAGCATCAACAAGACCAATCAAAACCACCAAAACCTAAGTCCAGGGCTCAAATTGTCAAGAAAACTAAACAAGGAAACCAATTCATTCACAAACACCCAATACCATTGAGGAAATCCAAACCGATTCACAAGAACAAACAAGAACTACATGGAACATAAATTTAGTTCACATCTCATCCAATCCCTCAACAATGTCGGCAAGAATAATGACCTCTCCTAGCTACCTAATCCATACCTTACGGAAGTCATACCCACATAAATGGTGTACTTGCCTTCTCTTCCTCGTTTCTCCGACGGAAACCCACGTCCAGCCATTTCATGCCGCCAGTGAGATGGCTGAGGACCGTCGCGCCCGATCGTAGCACCCTCAAAAGACACGTCCGCGTGAAGTAGTGCCTGGTCGGGTCTCAACGACTGGCGGATAGCTCCGTCGCAAGTGGTGAAGGTGAAGAGGAAAAGGAATAACAACAATTGGGGAAAACAGTGAGAGGAAAATTTCGGCTGAACCTTATATATGTACTTAGGGTTATTAATTCTAACTTAGAGTAATTAGTTCCATCAACTCCCAGTTTAATTAACACTATCATAAATTTCCTTCAACCTTAGTAGTTCTATCCCCTTGAAATGTGTCGTATAAATTCATTTTAAACCCTAAAAATTTTCTAAAATTCATAGAAAATTTTGTGAATTCATTCCTTAGTTTGCACTCATGTGGCCTTAGAATATTCATAAATGGATTCCATATTTACGCTTGTGGGACCTTACAATTCTCCCCTCCTTATAAAAATTTCATCCTCGAAATTTGACTTATCAAATAATCAAGGGTAGCGGTTACGCATATCTAGTTTAGTTTCCCAAGTAGCTTCCTCCATCAGTTGATTTTTCGATAAGACCTTTACCATTCTGATCTCCTTATTCCTCAGCATTCGAACTTGGAGATCAAGGATTTGTTTCAGCAACTCCTCGTAAGACAGATCCGGCATCCACTGCATGGACTCATGACCAATCACATGAGAAGGGTTAGAAATATACCTTTGAAGCATGGATATGTGGAACACGTTGTGGACTCCTAACAAATTCGGTGGTAGAGCAACTCGATACGCAAGAGTTCCAATCCGGTCCAGAATCTCAATAGGCCCGATATACCTTGGACTGAGTTTCCCTTTTTTCCCAAACCTCAATACCCCTTTCATTGGTGATATCTTGAGAAATACATGGTCCCCAACTGCAAACTCTAAATCTCTTCATCGTTGGTCAGCATAACTCTTCTGGCCACTTTCTGCTGATTACATCTTATCTCTAATCATAACAACCAGATCCATTGTATGGACCACAATGTCTGGACCCAACACTGCCCTCTCTCCTATCTCATCTCAATACAATGGTGTCCTGCACTTTCTTCCATATAGCGCCTCATAGGGAGCCATACATATTGTGGCTTAATAACTGTTGTAAGTAAACTCCACCAGCGACAACTTTGACTCCCAACTTCCTTTGAAGTCTATCATACATGCTCTTAGCAGACCCTCCAAAATCTGAATCACCAGTTCGGATTGACCATCAGTATATGGATGGAAGGTGGTACTAAAAGTGAGCTGTGTACCTAATCCACGGTGTAAGATTTTCCAAAATTTGGATGTAAACTTTAAATCTCTATCTAACACAATCCGAGCTGGAATTTCATGTAATCGTACTATCTCTCATATGTACAATTCTACATATTGCATCATAGTAAAGGTGGATTTTACCAGTAGGAAGTGTGCAAACTTCCTCAGTCGATCCACAACGACCCACACTGCATTTGATCCTCTAAGAGAGGTTGGTAACCCCACCACAAAGTCCATAGCCACGTCTTCCCACTTCCACGTGGGAATCGGAAGCGATTCTAGTAGTCTTGCTGGCCTCTAATATTCAGCCTTTACCTGCTGGCAAGTAAGGCATTCGTGAATTACTTTGATTATGTCTCTCTTCATGCCCGGCCACCAGTATAATAGTTGTATATCCTTGTGTATCTTCGTGCTTCCAGGGTGGCCAAAGTACAGGGTGATATGTGCCTCGATAAGGAGGTCCTCCCTGAATGACCCGCTCTTAGGCACCCAGATGTGACCCTTGTATCGCACAACCCCATCAATAGTCGAGTAGATAGCATGACCCTTTGCTTCATCTCTACGTTTCCATTCCATCAATTGTTGATCAGATGTTTGTTCTACCCGAATTCAGTCCAGTAGGTTTGATTTAATAGTCAGTGTTTTCAAGCCAATCGGCTCATTTGGTGCTAACACTTCCAAACTCATCCGTTGAAATTCTGATATCAAGTATCGATGTGTGGTCAACTGCAACAGTATCGCGGATTTGCGACTCAGAGCATCTGCCACCGCATTAACTTTACATGGATGATAATTAATGTTGCAGTCATAATCCTTCACCAACTCCAACCATCATCTCTGTCTCATATTCAATTCCTTTTGTGTGAAAAAATACTTCAAGCTTTTATGGTCGGTGAAAATCTCACAGCGTTCCCCATAGAGGCAATGCCTCTAAATCTTTAGAGCAAAGATGACTACTGCCAATTCCAGGTCATGTGTGGGATAGTTGTGCTCATGCACTTTCAACTATCGCGAAGCATAGGCACAGCCCCTAAACCATTCTTAGAAGCGTCCGTGTACACCATGAATCATCCAGATCCACCTGAGATTGCAAGTACTGGTGTTGTCATTAGTCTTTCTTTCATCTCCTCGAAACTCCTTTCACACTAGTCCGTCCATACATACTTTACCCCCTTTTTGATCAGTGAAGCCAAGGGTAAAGCAATCCAGGAGAAATTTTAAATGAACCTCCGATAGTAACCTGCTAGACCTAAGAAGCTTCGGATTTTAGTAGCATTCCTCAGCGTAGCCCAATTCATGATTGCCTCTACTTTAGCTGGATCTATCTCTATACCCCTCTTTCAAACTATGTGCCCCAGAAATGAAATCTGCCCCAACTAGAAGTCACATTTGCTGAACTTCGCGTATAAATGTCTATCCTTTAGAGTTGTAACACTGTGGTCAGGTGTAAATGATGCTCTTCGCGACATCCAGAGTAGATCAATATATCATCAATGAAGATGATAACAAACTTGTCCAAACACTGTTGAACAATCTGATTCATCATATCCATCAAGACTACAGGGGTGTTAGTAAGTCCAAACAGCATAACCAGGAACTCGTAATGACCATAATGAGTTCTGAATATAGTTTTATGGGCATCCTTCTCTTTTACCTTCGCTTGATGGTAACCAAACCTCAGGTCGATTTTTGAAAATATTGTTGTGCCTCGGAGTTGATCAAACAGGTCATCAATCCTGGGCAGTGGATATTTGTTCTTGACTATAACTCAATTCACCTCTCGGTAGTCTATGCATAGATGCATTGTCTCATCCTTCTTATGCACAAACAATACTGGGACTCCCCATGGTGACACACTTGGTTAGATGAAACCCTGGTCTAGTAACTCTTGCAGTTTCTTTTTTTAATTCTTTCATTTCTATGGGCGCCAATCGGTATGGTGCTTTAGACACTGGTGTGATTCTAGGTATCAATTCTATCCTGAATTCTACCTCTCTGGCGAGGGGGAGCTACTTCCACTTCTTCCAAACTCAATCTTTGAGTCTCAAAATTAACCGTGATATTTACTAGGAATCCATTACACCCCCTTACTCAGCATTTGTTGAGCTTTACACGCTAAAATGATATGTTGGAGATTCAGCTTGGTGTTGCATTGAAAATGAAGGATTCATCATTAGATAGTTTCAACTTGATCGTCCATTGTTTGCAGTCTATGATAGCCTTGTGTCGTGTCAGCCAGTCCATTCCTAGAATCACATCAAAATCCATCATTTCTAGAACAATACATTATGTGTACACCGTACAGTCTTGCATCATCATCTGACAATTCCTTACCATGCTATTACTGAGCAGTTCTTTCCAAAAGGTAGGGAAACACTATATCTTGTTGTCGTTCGATCAGATGTGATGCTCAGTTTTTCAATATAGGCCACAGATATAAAAGAGTGGGTAACTCCAGAATCTATTAATGCATGGGCAGGTAGGTTGGCAACAAAAATCATACCTGTGATGATAACCGAATCTAGGTTCACCTACTCCTGCATCATAGCAAACACCCTTCCTTTAGTTGGCTCCTTGAGCTGAGGGTAGTCTCTAGCAAAATGTCTCATCTTCTTGCACATAAAACAAACATCTGAGCCCTTCAGACACTGTCCTGCATGAACCTTTTCACACCTGGGGCACTGAACTTTGTCTTCAACCTTAGAAGTAGGACCATCAGCTGATCGAGATCCCTGAGGTCACTGTCATGGATTTGTCTATTTTTGTGGCTACTTGCCTTCAAATTGTGCAGGAGTAGACTTCTTCTAGCTCGTCCCTTATTGTTCCCTCCCTGGGTAACTCGCTCTCTTGTTCTGTACTTCCTTGATCATATCATTCTCATCCCTTTCTGACATCAACACTTGATCCACTGCCTCCCGCAGGGTGGAGGCTCTGCTCAATCTAACATCATGTTGAACTACAGCCCTCAGTCATTCTATAAAGTGCTTCAACTCCTCCTGTGGTTGACTTGCTATCATTGGCACAAAGTAGCGTCCCCTCTAAAACTTCTTGACATATTCTGCCACTGTCGTATCCCCCTGCCGTAGTTCCAAGAATTCTCTTGCTAGTGTAGTTCTGTTGTCAGCCGTAAAGTACTTTCCATAAAACACTTCTTTGAATCCCTCCCAAGTTAGGTCCACTACAAACCGCGCACCCTCCCATCAAATATAGGCATCATCACGTAGCATGAATATTGCGCACCTGACTTTATCATCCTCTGTAAGCTGCATGAAGTCATAGATCATTTCTAGTGACCAGATCCACCCTTCTGCCACGATCGGGTCGGTAGAACCTTTGAATTATGTTGATCCAAACTCTCTGAACTATTTGTAGACCAGGTTTGCTCTAACTATGGACTAACCGTGTGCATTCTCATGTTCCCGAGCCCTCAATAGTTATTGGATTTGCACTCCATGGATGTGGTTTTTCTCTTGTAGGAGTGTAGTAAGTCCTACTAGAAATGGATTGTTCTGACCTCCTATCTCACCATTGTTCCTTCGGTCAGCCATAACATGTACGCCCAATATATACTCATTACATAATATTTATATAATATTCTTATCATAGTCAAGTTACCAAATTCAAGTCTATACAAAAGTAAATCTTACAAACTTGCAAGCAGAAGTAGTCGAGTTCCTGGCGAGATTGCGTACGCACACTGTCCTTTAGGAGTGCTTGCTCTGATACCAACTAAAACATCTCTAGTTTTTTTTTTATCGAAACTAGGAACCACCCTCTATACCTTTACTATAAAAATAATTGTAGTAATGATCTCTAAGAATGAATCACCTTTTCCCATATAAACAATAGCATCACAAGCAAGAGGTTGTCAAAATAAACAGGGAAAACATCAATACAATTCCTTATACAAATAAAGGACTCATGAGAAAACAAAACCTACTCAGCACTCCTAGGACATCCGAATAGTGACACACGTCCATCTCGCCTCCTCATCTACTCTGTCTGCATGACATCCATCATATCTTGGGAGACGTCTCCCTTACCTGTAATATAGGCATCATGAGTCTACGAACCTAAGAAGTACAATCCAATATGAAAAATATGATATCCATAAAGTAGCAGGAGCAATAACTAATAGGCAAGGATCATAAACTCAATTACAGAATAGAGAAAGGAAATACGGTATGTAAAAGAGATTACATAGCTAATAAGGGTGAGTATGTCACACATTGGTAGCTACCATTTGAACCAGTCATTCAGTCCATAATCATGACCCTAGAGGTACCTCATAGAGAATATGCAGTCATATAGCCGAAGCTAACATAAATAAATTATCAGTCAAGTTTGGAAGAATCCTCCCCGGAGCTCATCCCGGGGCACCCAACCCATACTGTCACCACATATGCTCATACTCATCCAATTAGCGACATAAGAAACATAATATATCCACATTATACTTAAGTCAATAGCACGT
Source organism: Zingiber officinale (assembly GCF_018446385.1). NCBI lineage: Eukaryota > Viridiplantae > Streptophyta > Magnoliopsida > Zingiberales > Zingiberaceae > Zingiber > Zingiber officinale. Next base: position 82,847,850 of record NC_055991.1, read on the forward strand.
TACATTTATTCTGTAAACATACCAATTCATAAGAACCTTTCTATAGTCAAATTCATGCATAAATATAAGAATACTAATGAATAAGAACCTAACTCAGGCATAACGAAATAGAGAATGGATTACAAGAATTAAAACTAGCATGGAAAGCTTGAATCCCTTTGAACTCATGATACCCTCTTCAATATCAAAATTCCACAACGGAACCACAGTAGCTAAAGGAAAACCGAAACAATCTCATACAAAGTTCAAAATGCCTCAGTAAAACATAAGAATAAACTCGGAATTGATCCAACATCTACTAAATCTATCCAGAAGAGAAAGGAATTCAAAGTCTTCACAAGAAAAACCAGTACACCTCAAACCAATCAATATCCCAAGCCAACACAAAAGAATAGTACTTGGCTGAAACCTCTACTTAAGGAGTTTAGCTCCATTCATTTCCTAACCATGCCCATCCTAAAGAAGTAAGAAAAGAAACATCTACATTGAACCACACAAATGCAGGAAACCCAACACCCAATTCAAATCCAATCAGAGCATACATCATCCAAAGTTCATCAAGAACAAAAAAAAAAAAACAGCAAACTGACCACTGTACAAGAACACAGAACATCCTCAAATCACATATTAAAACCAGGTTCTAGAAATCTCCGAGACCCACTCCAACGTAGAAATTCTTTACCATCATCTACATCAAGAACAAATGCAAAAATCTCACTTCTATACCAGATCCCAGAAAGCATCATGGGAATCACATAATCGATTAGAAGAACCGAGCACTTCAACAATATCAGAATAACTCACTTGCTTGTGTCAAAATTCTAGACGCGTATAGAAAAAAACTTCATCCATCACTCACAAAATCAACGATCGGTCTAATCAGAAACTCTTCGACAAGAAACCAAGAAAGTATATCTTCTTCGATCTAACTTGAAGCCACATGAAATCCACAACCAATCAAAAGAACAGAACACCTAATGAAATTCACTACAAATTAGCTTTGATCAAGACTTAACGCACCCACAATCTATCCATAACCTATAGAAACAATAGGGAAATGTGAAGCGTCAACAAGACTAATCAAAATCACCAAAACCTCAGTTCAGGGCTTAAATCGTCAAGAAAACTAAGTAAGGAAACCAATTCATTCACAAACACCCAATACCATTGAGGAAATATGGAGTGATTCACAAGAATAAACAAGAACTACATGGAACAGAAATTCGGTTCACATCTCATCCAATCCCTCAACAACATCGGCAAGCATAATGGCCTCTCCTAGCTACCTAATCCATACCTTACGGAAGTCATACCCACATAGTGGTGTACTTTCCGTCTCTTCCTCGTTTCTCCGACGGAAACCCTCGTCCAGCCATTTCGTGCCGCCGATGAGATGGTTGAGGATCGGCATCCCCGATCGTAGCACCCTCAAAGGAAATGCCTGCATGAAGCGGTGCTTGGTCGGGTCTCAGCAATTGGCGGATAGCTCCGTCGCAAGTGGTGAAGGTGAAGAGGAAAAGGAATAATGGCGATTGGGGAAAACAGTGCGAGGAAAATTTCAACCGAACTTTATATATGTACTTAGGGTTATTAATTCTAACTTAGACTAATTAGTTCCATCAACTCCCAATTTAATTAGCGCTATCATAAACTTCCTTCAACCTTAGTAGTTCTATCCCCTTGAAATGTGTCATATAAATTCATTTTAAATCTTGAAAAATTTATAAAATTCATAGAAAATTTTATGGATTCATTCCTTAGTTAGTGCTCATGTGACCTTAGAAGATTCGTAAATGAATTCCATATTTACGCTAGTGAGACCTTACACTATCAACAAAAAAACACAAAGAATAGTCCTCCGAATAAGAATTTTGAAAACAATAAAAAGAATATGTAAGTATGCAAAATATACTCATAAAATGACACAAAATACATGCAAAACAATATTAAAAATCACGTAAGAAATGCACTCATCAAAAAACTAGCAACACGTTGTTGTTGGTCTAGGTAGATCCGCAACAACGTATAGCTAATCTTATTAGGATCAGAAACAGAGTGTTCTAACATGTATTATAGTCTATTTCAACTAATTTATTGTGTTGTACAAGTACAACAAGCAAGAAGATCATAATAATTTTGACAAAACAATTATTAGTACCACAATAACAATAATGTATACTACAACAACAACAATCTTACAACAATAACAATTTAGACCAAGATAATTTATAAAATAACACACCACAATAGGACAACAATTAATACAACATTTCATATACAATAAGTACAAACACACTACACATTGTCACTAATGAGATTGATGAATAGCTCATTCTAATTTGAATTTACTAACTTCATCCCTAATGATTGGAACTACAACCTCTACTCTAAATTTACTAATGTCTTCTTGTGCGAATTCCATATTGATATCATACATTAGATGTCGAATATATTACATTACGAAGAAGTCATAGTCATACTTACAATCTCACAAGTTTAAGTAGTAACAAAAATGGTATACCAAAATAACTATTTAATCATGTGCTAAATTTACTTATGAAAATTTTTGTTGGGGATAATCAACTTGTGTAAAGGTACATTCGTCTAAAGGTAGATAATCTTCTAATCCATCATGTATTTCTTTGAATTTATTACTAGAGAAAGTTTTCAGTCTATTTACCTATGAGAATGAGATGGAAAAACATAAATTAACGTAGAGTAATGATGTATTATAATGCAATAATGTTAATTCATATTTTTCTAATACTAACCAACTCTCCAAAATATTCATCATATGTTTCAATGTTGGGCATCGAATTAAAATGGTAGAAGGTTTTCGTGTTGGTGTCCATAACAATTAAATGAAAATGTGCATGGTTAATATTCAAAGGTATAAAAATTCACCTAACTTGCCTATTAGTCAGATTAGTATTGATTATTTAGTATAAAGTTGTTTCTCATAAATGCCCATATGATGACTACAAGAATCAAGATATGTTTGTAATTTAAAGCGTTAATACCACAAACATAATATAAGTTATCATATGAAAGGAATTTCTTACCTTGAATCTAGTTGAGTAATAAATGGATTGCTTATATGACCTACTAGATGAGGATGATTGCTTCCCTAAAGAGTATTGAAATGTATGCGTTGATTACTTCCCTATTCGTAAAAAGGTTGCCTAAGACACATGTAACGAAGACACTTCTTGTCAATGCGTAGTAGTTTTCCTCCCAAATAAAGTCTAAATAGTTCAGCTCAAACTCTCAAGTACTGATATGAGGTAGGTCACATCTTGGTCTCATTTTTTCTCTTTCGTTTCTATAAATTATCTTCAATATACTGCAAATAAACACAACTACAATTATTTAACAAACAAAAGATTAAGTGAAATCTATGAATTTTCAAGTAGTATTCAAGTATTACTATAAATATCTCAACTTACTTTAATAGCCTTCAACCTCATTGTGTTGAGTTCCTTCTCCCTTGCTTGTATTTTTTTTGCCTCCCTTGTTTCATCAATCTCGTCAGTCATTAATATAGTATTATATTCTTGTTTTTATTTTTTTTATTTTGTTAAATTTTCTATCCAGTTCCTACAAATAGAGGCAACTCAATGTATCTAACAAATATAACAAAAAGTGAAATCAATGAAATTGCATTTATTTATGAATTACTATAGATATCTTAACTTACTTTAAATGCATTCAATAAGAAAGTCTGGTATTCCTTATCCCTTGTCTGTATTATATCTGCCTCCTCTTCTTCTTCCATCTAATTGTTGACTATTAAAATCTTCTCCTTGCCTACCAAAATTTTTACCTTATTTTTTAAATTTTCTACTCTCCTCAACCTTCTTTATTTCTCTCTTGGTCCTCTTTGCACCAAATTGTTCGCTAGAAGGGTTTTTACATAACCTTTTATTATGGCCTAATTGTTTACACATTCAATAAGAAAGGCCTTTGGAAGGGAGTCCAAGAAGGAAGCTTATCAAGATTTCTCTCTTGGTCCTCTTCTTGCCTACACATTTTTTTTTACCTTTATGCTATGCTTCAACTTGATCCTCACTTTCTTCCTTTTTCCAAGTTGCACAATGCTACTAGGTGGTAAAATAGTATAATCTTATGCACCTATTGGCCAAAATTCTTTACATCTACATGAATATATATGATCTGTATAAGTACTTTTCCATGTTTTAAATAAAAAATAGTCATCACAATACAAATACAAGATTGTTTTCCTAAACAAACACACTGTAAAAACATATGAGCAAGGAAGCCTTGATATCTGGGACTCACCACATTCACATCTATGACTCTCCAACTCAACTATATAGGAGGATGCAGAAGTCACTACCTTTATTTTTGTTCTGCTATATGGATGTACTGTATAGTATTCAATTCTTCATCTCCTAATTTCAATCTGCTTCATAGCAAATGATGTCAAAGAATTTGTAGAATTAGACACTTCCTACGATTATAAACCATTATGCAACTTTCCTCCGTGGGTTGTTTATGCGTCTTGTTATTGGGAGTTCTCGAGTGTCTTTGAACAATGCGTTTATACTTTCGGAACAATTTATGGTTAACATTGCCTAATTTATACCAAAAAAATATGCATTTTCCCATTTTGTAGGTTCAACATTTTATATCCATCTATAAGCATCCACATGTTTCTCAAACATCCTCTGCATAATTTGATCATACTCGAAAATTGTATTTGCTCTAGTGGTAGCCCAAAATAATCCTAATACAGATCTACTCCGAATTTTTGTTACCGTATTACAAGACAGATTATAGCAACATAATCCATGGTAGTAGTAGGATAAACTTTACTCATTGCAAATAATATTTCATGATGTTTGTTAGATATTATTGTCATAGTCAATGGAGCAACTACAAGAAATGTTTTTAGATGATTTAGAAACCACTCCTAAGATGACTCATACTTAACCTCAGTAATTGCAAAGACAATTAACATAAGTTTTCTATTATCATCTACTAATGTGGCCATCAATAAAATGCTTGGATATTTATCACTCAAGTGGGGTTGCATCAATACCCATTAGTTTATGAAAGTATGTTCAGAAAACTCTACCACATGCACCAAAGGCCTAGAAACAACGTAGGCATTTTTTATCAACACTTATTTTTAATGCAACATATATTTCTATGTATTTATATTTTAGCTTTCGTAAAAGTCTAGGGAGGTCACTATAATCCTTTTCAAAATCACTTATAATCTTTGTTAGAGCTTTTTGATGTGCATTGTATGCCTTTCGATTTGATATGTCTACTATAAATCGTGCTCTCATATTTCACTAAATCAATCTGGGTTTATATTTATCTGCAAACAAAAAATGACTTTCAATCTAAAAGTTATGTGCATGCAGAATGATCACCCTTTCCTAAACCAAGACCGCACTAGTGTGCATCTAATTATTTTGTAACAGTCAACTTTATTTCTCCTATTACAATTATTACCCATGTGCAGTGCTCTCTATCATAAATTGTTTTAACTTTGATTTTCCCCGAGTCTTTTATTTTGTAAATAAATTATCTCTTTTTAGTATACTTAGTAAGCGCATCTCTAAAATATTTTTGGGTTGAGAATATCTATACAAGAATCAATAGTTTTTTAAGTTAGTTGAATGGAGTGAAGAATATGAAAGTTAAAGAAAATATATTACATGACTACTTAATTGAGTGTATATTATATTATCAAATGTTATAAAAATCAGATTAAATTTTATCTTACCAATAAATATTTTATCACTCTGGTCTGTTCTTGCCTTTGCAACGGAATAAGTGTTGAGTTCATTAGATAGGCATCCTCAGCTAATATAAACACATCTTCAATATCACTATATTTAGTAAAAATCACTTGCGGATCTATTGAATAGTTCATATCATTCGCTATAAATTTATGAGTGGAGACATCCCTTTCAATTTCTGTCAGCATTTTATTATCATAATATTCTAATTGAGTCCACGTATCTTAAAACATTTGTTCCAAACTCTGATCTAAGACATCCTCGACACTAATAGTTTTTTCTTTCAAATTGTATCTATAATTCTTACTTTCTCTGGCATTCACAACATTAGCAAAAGTAGAAGATGATATCTTATTACCACTAATATTTTCTCTGGTATTTACCACAACATTAGTAAAAGTAGAAGATGATATCTTATTACCATTAATATTTATGTTTAATGTATCATTATCAAATAAGGCTTATTTTTATGAATCAATTAATTTCATCCATGAGAACGCTTCATCAAGAAAAATAAATCCATGCATACTTAATACTTATGGGCTTCCGAGTTTCTACCAAATTTAACATTGCTGCGTACTAGAATCGAATTATGATGCTCTCAAATATACTCGTTGCGCCTTACCCATGTATCATGTTGGGGGCAACGAAGTCACAATATCTTATACAGTGAAGACCTCTCTCCAATAACATTCACGATATTAGAGAAGTTTAAAAGTAGAATGTTGTGAAAGACATTTTTCACATGTGTTCAATGACAAAAAAAAAAAAAAAGTAAAGAAATAAATTGATCTATTACAACAAAACTACACGGTTTGGTTCGATACATTGAGGGTATTCGAACCGGATCCTGAGCCATCCGAACCGGACAACTGAGAGAAGAGTCCGCCAAGACGATCCCACACTTCGTCCGGCGTTGGGAAGCCCGCCACGCCGGCCGCCGTACTCAGCCGCCGGGCGTGGAACCCTCGGTAAGCCGGGACCACCATCTCCCTTACCCTCTCCCTGGTCTCCTCCCTCATTGCAGCGTCCACCACCGCCCACTCAGCCTGAGCCGCCAAGGCCTCCTCCAGCGCCGCCCCGAAACCCCGCATCCGCTCCCTGGCCTCCGCCGCCGAGGAGACCTCCGTCGCTGGCACCATCGCTGCGAGGGGACCCCACGCTACGCGCTCGTATCGGGCCAGATGATGCCTCGCCTTAGCCGCATGCCGTGCCGACCAGTCCGGCCCCAGGAGCCCCCGCAGAGCGCAAGAGCCGACCTTGTTCACGACATACTGGAGGTTGTTCGCCATGAAAAGGTGCGAAAGGGCGGCGTCGTGGTACGCATCGGCTTTTCCATCAAGCTTCAAAAGCAGCGTCTCGATCAGCCGCGCGACCAGAACTAGCGGCGGTGAAGTGGCGGAAACAGAATGCGGCGGCGGCGACGGTTGCCACGAGTCGAAGATCTCCTCGGCTGAGGGATGGTAGTCGGCGAGCAGTGCGAGGTAGTTCATTGCGTACCGGTTCATCGGGTGGACGCTGCCACCTGGGACCGGCGACTGTGAGGGCTCCTTAACGATCGCCGACTCGAAGTCCGCCAGTCCGATCCGCGCGGCCTCCGTGAGCTTGGCGAGGGAGGCCACCACCTGCGTCCGCACGGAAGCGGTGGACTCGAAGGAGAAGACGAGCCCAACCTCCGGCCAAAGCTCCGCCAACACGTCGTGCATGTCCAACATCCGGAAGAGCTTATCGTGGGAGCGCTTAATCGAACGGGCCACTAACTCCGGGAAGGCAAAGAACTGGACGGCGTCTCCGGTGATAGTGGAGAAGACGGCCTCCCGGACGACATCGGAGTCGGCGAAGACTTGGTCAACGAGGACGCGTTCGCCGTGGAACAGAGTGCGGACGGCGACCCGCGCGGCGGCGAGCCAAGATCGGATTTTGAGCTCGAGCACGGACCAATCCATCTTGTAGCTTTGCAATCGCAGCTCGAATCCGAGACGAGCGAGTCCGTCGTCGACGATGGACTTGCGGAAGGTGCGGTAGATCCTGACGCACTCCTTGCCGTAGCCGGCGAAGATCATGGCGCCAGCGATGACCCGGAGGTCTTCGACAGTGGTGGAATCTCCTACGGCAGTCGCGGCAGTCTCTTCATCGTCCCAAGGATCGATGTCGGAGACGCTGGAGCGGGCGGAGCGGACGGAGACGGACTCTGGGTCGAGGAGGTCGCGGTTGGCGGCGAGGATTTGGTAAAATTCCTTCTCGAGGCGGCGCATGGCGGCCTGCATCAGGGTCTGCGAACGGGCGAGGGAGGGGTGAGAGAGGCCGGAAGGCTGCCCGGCGGCGGCGACGTCGAGCATACGGCGCTGCAGGGAGGAGACCTGGGCCACGAAGCGGCGGGCCTCGACGCGGTCCTCGTAGAACAAAGACGTGATCTTGGCGTAACCAGAGGAGTTCGGATCCCATTTGATCACCATCGCTTCCGCGCTCGCCACCTCCGCCTCCAATCTCGACACCACCTCCGGCGATGATGAAGTCGAAGAAGAAGCATCGCCGGCTTCTGCATCGCCGGAATGGCGTCGGCGGCCATCAAAGAGCAGTCTCAGTCCTTTCCTCGTCATCGTCTTCAATTGAAATCGTCAACTTATTTGATAAGTGAGATTCGATCGATTGATCGCTCGCGTAACGCGTCTTTATAAAGATATCGAGGAAGGGCAGTACGGAATTTCGTCACGAGGGGAGTGCGATCGCAGAGGAGAAGAGGATGCGTCGAATGATGATCTGGATCCTAATGTTCAATAGTCAACGATTACGTCATATCGTTAATTATCTGATCATTTTTAGGAGGTAAATGAACTCACGATTTGTGAACAAATTTAATGTTGGATTTGATAATAACCTATTTATATTTATTTAATATATAAAATTAATTAAATAAATAAGATTGAATAATTTTTTAAGTTAAATAAATAAATTTAAATTGTTTAGCTCTAAATTATATTTATTAATAAAACTTTTTTTAATATGTTAAATAAATAATAAAATTAAATAAATAAATTTTAATTATTAAACATAATAATTAATAAAAATAAAATTGTTAAACAATCAAATCAGCTTAAATTGAGAGCTCCATTACATCTAAATAAATCAAGCTCAAATTAAGTTTCAAATAAGTTCAAGTTCATAAAAAAATAAATCAAGTCAATTTTGAATAATTATTTTAAAAACTTGATTTATTTTATGCTCGGTTCGATTACTTTATCAAATAAATTTAAATATCCCAACTTTCGACTCGGCTTATTTACCATCCTAATCACTTTGAACACAGTTTTACAAACAGGTCCTACTTAACCTAAAAATCCACAGAAAAGCCATAAAATTCAAATGATAACTTATAATCATGAAATCAAATTGATATCTGGTGAAAAGTTTGACTTGATTTGTTAATTAATTAATTATTTGTTTGAAAAACTTACTAATTTTCACATTTAGAAATTTTATATGACCTCACATTATTTAAGATAAAACTCTTTCAAAACTATTTTATTCCCATTTAATTTCTTAAACTATTTGTAAGTTTATTTCTTGGCATGGAAGAAATTAAAGAGAAGGGATAAACATGAACTAATAAAAAGAGATAAATTTGTCAAAACATTTCCAATAGATAATAAGAACAAGAGAATTGGTCCACATCTAGAAGTCAACATTATTCCTTCAAGGGAGCCATCGTGGGCATGAGTCTTCTTGAATGTCTATAGGACATTTTCAAACTTACGCGCTTGACTTTCGAAATTCTTAAAGGACGCGCTATAATTTCATATTTAACAAAGAAGGTATTTTTTTTCCAATTATCCTTATTAAAATAAATTATGATATACCGACCACATCATAAGGCTCAGCGCCTGTCCCGCACGGCCAGGTCTCTAGGTCGACCACACGACTAGGCCACTAGGCCTCTAGGTCGACCAAACCGCTATGCAACCGTACGACTAGACCTCTAGGTTGGCCATGCAGCTAAACAATTGTATAGCAAGGTCATTAGGTTGATCGAGCGAGACTGCGAGGGCGGTCACTCGACCTCTAGGTCAAATAACTGTGTAGTGAGGCTACTAGGACGGTCACTCAATCTCTAAGTCACTTGGTTGCCTGGATACTTGAAGGCTTGGCCACGTAGTCGCCTAAGAGCCTAGTCTCAAGGCATGCTCTTGTCTTAGCCGTCTATATATATTTTTGGATTTTTTTTAATTTTTTAATAAAAAGGGTATTTTTAAAGGAAAAGAAAGTACATTTAAAATAAAATATGAAACTACATGCGTTTTTGGGAAATTCCGAAATCTAAAGCGGATGCTTTTAATTTGGTGGGCTAACTTGAACATGAAGAAATATAGTACATATAAACGTGAACATGAACATATAAACGTGAAATAACGTGTAGATAGTTCTCAGGGCGTAGATTAATTGGGGGCGCATGATTTTATGGTTGAGAAGTCTGAGATTTAATTCTCGGGATATCATTATATGAGATTAACATATCGATCATGCGCTTTTATATACCTATATTTATAGAATCGATTCTAGGTTAACATTCTGGTCATGCAATTTTACTTATTTTTTCTTCCCCCATATCTACTGATTTTAAGGGCCGCTGGTTCCATATTTGTGAAATAACGTGTAGACCATGATTTTTAAATCCAAGACTTATCACAATTAACCACTTTATCAAAGATGTATAAAAATAATTGAGAATAAAGCCTAAAAGATGGAATTGACGACGTTTCTATTGATTGTGAAACTTGGAATCCGGATAGACACTTCGAAAGATGAGTTGGATTTGTGAAAGTTTTGAGAGAAGGGAAATATATTAAAATGAAAGTATATCTTGAGAAATACATATATCTTGATAAATATAGAATATAAAACTTATATAGTTATAGTTAAGTTAAGTAATAGAAAAGAAAAAAGACTAAATTAATTTAAAAGTTATAAATAAATAAATATAATTTAAATTATAGTTAGAAGTATTGAAAATTTATCGGACAAAAAAGGAAGTGCAAAGCAGAATGAGTTTTAATAAACATATTAGCTATCTGCAGCGAGTAAGAAATAAAAGGTAACGTAATAGTGTCAAGTTGTAGATGATGACAAATGAGATGACAATCAATTTCAATATGTTTCGTTTTCTCATAAAAAAATATATTGTGCGCAATCTGAATGACACTTTGATTATCATAATGAAGAGTAGTAGGTTGCCTAAGAAGAATTCTTATATCTGCAAATAATTAATATAACCAAACAATCTCACAAGTGGTGATAATCATGAATGTTTGAGTTTGACTCGTTTATAATCAAACCGAGCTTGATCTTTATTTAACGAATATATTCATGGCTCACGAGCTTTTATCGAACCTAAAAAAAGCTTAATGAATATAAATTATAAATTTAAATATTTATTAAAAACTAAATTATATATTTAGAGAAAATTATAATATTCTGGTTAAAATTTATAATTTTATTCTAATAAATAAATTTAATATATTTGTCTATATTTTTCATAAGTAGAGTGTAAAATCTATAAATTCAATATCAAAATTATTATTATTTTCATTTAAAAGTCTATTCATGAGTTTACTAACAAGCATGTTCACGAACTAACGAGCCGAGTATTGTGAAGTTTGAGTTTGATTTGTTTATCTTAACGAGTCTCATTAAACAAACTCCAACGAGCTTTTATCGAATCAAACTTCGAATAGTGTAAGTACCCCGTAACGGTTTTGATGTGATCAACCAAGTCAAGTTAGGTCTTGTTATTATTTTGATGCCCTATGTCTAAGTGTGAAGGAACTTAAGAGCACAAGAAGTTGAGCGAAAGACACAGCTAGAGAGAAGGACGACATGGGAGAGAGTCGACGGGCTCGATGCATCTAAGGGATGAGGTGTTGTGGAAGAGTAAGTTGGCGAACGAGAAGGAGGCGTGCGGTGTTTCCAAGGGACAAGAAGTTGGAGCAGAAGGTTGCTCGCGAAGGACGAAAATGGGTTCGAGTGAGCCCTATTCTGGATGGCCGAAATCACCCAACCGATCAGAGCTGGAGTGAGAGCTCGGACCAAAATTCAACACAAAGGTTGACTTTGGTTCGGGCGCCTGGACTAAGTCGAGGCACTCGGACTAGAAATTTTATCGAAAAAGACGTGGCGCAATCCGTTGCGAAGAGAATAAAATTCTATCCACGTCCAAGCACCTGGAAATCTTCCAAGTGCCCCGATCAGAGCTATAAATACAGCCTGATCCCAGTAGCTTAGAATATCACTTGTAATACGACTTCTATTCGTGTTCTACTACTTTTATGAGTTGTCAATGTTGTAAAGAGGCTACTCCGCCCAAAGGAGGTTTGAGTAAACTTCATTTGTCTAGGATTAGCAATCCTCTAATTACAAACCTAGTAAATTCTCTTGCCTCTGCTTTTAGTTTATGCATTTACTTTCTATTATTATACAAATGCTTTCTTAATTTAGTTTGAAACGTCGAGAAAGGTTTGATTTGTATTTTCAGGCTCTTCAACCCCCTCTATTCGGCCACCAGGGGACCAACAATTGGTATCAAAGCGAGGTCACTTCAGAAGAACTAACCATCGGCCGAAGCAAAGAAATCGATGGCTCGACCAAGGCTCATCCCACCAAAATTCAAGGGGAAATTTGTGCACTGGAAACGCTGAATGAATGTATTATTTTACAGTTCCAAAAGATCAACAAGGCATAGAGAGAGAAGAGTACCTCTGGACGAAAAAGGAGCAAAGCGATTTCGTAGCCAACAGCAGAATGGAATATTGCCTTTTAAGTGTACTACCGTCTCAAGAAGTAAATCGCATTGGAATCTACACATCAGCAAAAGACCTTTGGGAGAAGTTCCTAGAACTTCATGAAGGAACATCCAAAGCGAAACTCACACGATGGGACATTCTTTGGAATAAATTGATGAACATCCGTCTAGAAAAAGGTGAGAAGGTAAATGAACTACACACGAAGATCAAGGAGCTGATCACCGGACTGGTCAACCTCGATGAAACGGTAACCAACCGAGACTCAGTACGCTACGCACTCAATCTTGGTACCCCAAAGTTGTTTTGATGTGATCAAACAAGTTAAGTTAGGTCATGTTGTGTTTAACCCTGTGTTTAAGTGTGCAGGAACTTAGGAGCATAGGGAGTCGAGCAAAAGACGCAGCTAGCAAGAAAGACGGCACAGGAGAGAGTCGACGGGCTCGGTGCATCTGAGGGACGAGATGCTGCAGAAGAGTATGTGAGCAGACGATAAGGAGGCACGCGGCGTTTCCGAGGGACGAGAAGCCGAAGCGGAAGGTTGCTCGAGAAGGCCGAAAGTTGGGTTCAAGTGAGCCTATTCCGGATGGCCGAAATCACCCAAGCGAGCGGAAATACCTGGACCGAAGCAAGGGGAGCTGAAGCTGGAGACCCGGAGAGAAAGTCAACTAAAAGTTGACTTTTCCCCTTCGGGGCGCCCTGAACGATTCTAGGCGCCTGGATCAGTCCGGGGCGCCTGAAACGATTCCAGGTGCCCGGAGCAGTTCGGACACCTGGAACCCAAGTTTTAGCCATTTCGACATGGTCTTTGACTGTTGCGTCGGGGATACATTTTTATCCCACTCCAGGCGCTTGGAACCCTTCCAAGCACCCCGACCAAAGCTATAAATATATTCTTGGTCCCAGAAGCTCAAAACAATAAGCATTTTTGCAACAATACTTGTACACATCTTAGTTTTTGTTTAGTTTCTTATTTTCTGTGTTTTCACTACTATAAAGAGGCTTCTCCGCCTAAAGGAGAAACTAGTGCTAATCAATTCCTTGGATTAACAACCTCCCTGGTTGTAACCAAGTAAAACCTCTGAGTCTCTGCTTTTCAGTTTATTTATTATTTAATACAAGTATTCTTTAATTAAGTTATTTATCTGAGAAAGATTCTTTTGTTTGATTTTGTGCAGGGGCTATTCAACCTCCCTTCTAGCAGGCCACCAACTGTCCTACAAGTGGTATCAGAGTCAGGATGCTTCAGGAGGACTAACCACCGATCGAAGCACTGAATCAATGGTCGGACCAAGTATATAGCCACCGAAGTTCGAGGGGGAGTTCGCGAGTTGGAAAAAGAGAATATAAGTATTTTTTTAAATCAATTTTGAATTGCTTTTAATAATGATGTTCAGTTTTGTAGCACCCGAAGATAAGGAAGAATATTAGTAGATGAAGAAGGAGCAGGTCGACTACATGGTAAACAACAAAATAGAGTTTCATCTGTTGAGCATCCTACTGCCATAAGAAGTCAACCGGATCAGCGCTTACAACTTAGCAAAGGAGTTTTGGGAGAAGTTCCTTGAGCTACACGAAGGGACATTCGAAGCGAAGCTCGCGAGACAAGACTTACTTTGTAACCAGCTCACCAACCTTTGATTTGAAGAAGATGAATCCATTACACACCTTCACTCGAGGATTAAGGAGCTCATTACCGGACTTTCGAATCTCAGAGAAAATATAAGCAACCGAGATTCGCTAAGATACGCTCTAAATGCTTTCCCTAGAAATACGAAATGGGCATCATTAGTAGATGTCTATTATATCTCTAAGGACTTAGTGTTGGGATCTTAGATGGCTAGAGGGGGGGTGAATAGCCTCTTAAAAACTTAAACACAAATTTCTACAAAGAAACTTGTTAGCACAGTGGAATTAGGAAACTAAAACAAAGAGGAAACAAGCACACTAACACACGGATTTACGAGGTTCGGGGATAACTTGCCCCTACTCCTCGGCGTGTCCGTAAGGTGGACGACCCCTTGATCTTCGGTAGATCGCACCCCGGATAAATTCCGGCTAAAGATCCTCCTTCTCGGTGGAGTAACCTCTTCACAAAGTCTCAAGAAATATATATGTTAAAGCACAAGACTTACAGAGCTCGGTGGCAAAGAAGAATGAACTAACGCTTACAACCACGCGAGGATCAGTGGAAACAGAGAACTCACAGATAGCAGTTTCTCACCCGAGAGCTCAAGAACTTAGCACACCTCAACGATCAACAGAACGTTTTGTTTTCTTTTTTCACTTTCTTGCTTTCTTGTTGTTCTTTCCTCTCGCTTTTTACTGCTTCTTAAGCCCCTGTTCTCTGTGTTGGTGCAACCTTAGGTCAAGGTTGACCTGGTCGACCCGACTCGAGTTGACCTGACTCGAGTTGTATTTTGATGTTTGACAAGAACAGAAGAGTTGTATTTTGATGGGAGATTGTTGGTGCAACCTTAGGTCAAGGTTGACCTGGTTGACCTGACTCGAGTTGACCTGACTCAAGTTGTATCTTGATGTTTGACAAGAACAGAAACTTGGGAGGTTGTGGGTGCAACCCTTGGTCAAGGTTGACCTGGTTGACCCGAGGTGAGGTGACCTGACTCGGAAAAGTCCAAGCAGGGAGTTTGGCACGGGAAAAGTCCAAGCAGGGAGCTTGGCACGAGAGAAAGTCCAAGTATGGAGACTTGGCATGGAGAAGTCCAAGTATGGGAACTTGGCAAGTGGGAGTCGGAGAGAGCTCGGTAGCTCGTTCTCCGAACTGTGGTCAGAGAGGGCTCGGTAGCTCGTTCTCTAGACCGGATGTGGAAAGTCCTAGTGAGTGAAGCCAGGCAGACGGATAAGTCCTGGTGAGTGAAGCCAGGCAGTGGGAAAGTCCTGAGATTGGAAATCCTGGTGAGTGAAGCCAGGTGAAAACCCTAGTGAGTGAAGCTAGGTGAAAGTCCTGGTGAGTGAAGCCGGGCAAGGGAAAATCCAGATGGATCAAGGGTGATCGGACATCTGGTGTTGAGAAGGTCAAGTGGGTCAAAGGGATTGACCGGACACTTGGTGGGGAGTCTTAGCAGGTCAAGGGAGTGACCGGATGGTAAGCATGATGTACCAACAGGTCAAGGTTGACCGGGTGTTGGTTTGGAAGGTTTGGGACTTGGTTTGGGCAAAAACCAAGCTCTGGATCGATCAGTGGATCGATCCAGTGATACGCTGGGTTAGCTGATCGGTCTGGTGACCGATCAGTAACCAAACAGAAGCATTCTGTTGCTTATCTGATCAGTCAGCAGACCGATCAGTGATCGATCAGTAGCATATAGAGAAGTTCCTGATTGGTCTGCAGATCGATCAGGAGACGATAAGAAGGAGATCACCTTCGGGAGGGAAAGGTCCTGATCGGTCATGGGACCGATCAGGGAAGGACCTGATCGGTCACCATGACCGATCAGGGAAGGGCCTGATCGGTCACCATGACCGATCAGGGAAGGGCCTGATCGGTCTTGTGATCGATCAGGACCCTTGTGGACCGATCAGGATGAAGCCTGATCGGTCCACATCCTAGCCGTTGCGTAGCAACGGCTAGTTTCTTCTGTGTCTTCGTCGCAGGTTATAAAAGAGATTGAGGAGCTACTGTTAGTCTTCTTCTTCTTCTCTGTTCCTGGTTGCTGCTACTATTTCTCTAGAGCTTTGCTGAGCTCTCATTGTGCTGAAGCTTCGGGTGAGCTTTCGTGCTGGTTTTCTAGCGATTCTTGGAGCCGTGAAGCTGCTGCTTCATCAACGGACTCCGACGAGAAGGCAAGCAAGTGTTGTTCACATTCCTGTTAGTCTTGTTCTTCTTGTTCTATTTTGTTGTACTCCTTATTGCTGTTGCAAAGAATTTGTGGTGAGGTTTCTCCACCCAGAAGGAGTTTTCATTAGCCGGTTCTCCGGGGTTTCATCCACCGACGGATTGATAGGCTTCGTCCACCTTACGGACACGCCGAGGAGTAGGAGCATCATCTCCGAACCTCGTTACATCGGTTTGTTTGAGGTTTGTCTTTCTCATTTTCGTTTCTATTGTCTATTTCCGCTGCGCTAACCTAATTCGTAGGAAGAAACGAAAGGATTTGGGGTCGGCTATTCACACCCCCCTCTCTAGCCGCGATCATCGATCCTAACAAGTGGTATCAGAGCGAGGTCGCTCTTCGCCGGATTAACACCCGAGGGAGCACGAGCTAGAGAATGGATCTTTTTGGAGAAGATGTCACGATTCCACCCTTCTACGATCGCGACGACTTTGCGTTTTGGAAGGTAAGAATGAAGTACTTTCTTATGACTAACCTTGAAAATTGGAGTTGTGTTCAATTAGGTTTCAAGCCTCCGATGGACAAGAAAGGAGGAACCCTAGAGAAGAAGGAGTGGACCAAGGAACAAGTCCACCAATCCCTAGTCAACGATGAGGTATTGAAAATCTTTGAATTTTCTTTACCTAATGATGTTCTATGTAAGATAGGTGGATACAACAATGCCAAGGAGCTGTGGAACAACTTGGCTAAGTTCCATGAGGGGAACTCCACTTCAATCCATGAAGAGGAGTCAAGTGAGCCAAGGAGTTCACTTCATGGAGGAATGGATTTAGAAGTTGAGGGCCACTCAACATCTAAAGAAGAAGAGGAGGAGAGTTCTTCTTCAAGTTCGGAGCAAGAAGAAGAAGCTTATACCTCTGGAAGGGATGAAGGAGAGAGCTTACATCCCACCTCAACCCTAGGTAACTCAAGCAATTTAAGTTCTAGTAAATTGCATATATTATGCTTTGAGTGTAGGGAATTTAGACATTACAAGAGTAAGTGTCCAAAGAGGATTAGGAAGACTCCACCGGCGCCAAAGATCAAGGAAGCCGGAGTCCCGATACGCAAGAGCAAGGAGCATGTGGTGTGCTTCCAATGCAAGCGAAGGGGACATTATCGGAGCCAATGTCCGAGGGGGAGGCAATCTCACAAGGACAAGAGACCGAGCACATCGATAGGGGGAGCTAGGGCAAACCCTAAGGTAATTTCTAAGGCACATTCTTGCAATTCTAGTAGGATGCATGCTAGTAGCCTTATTGCTATTGTCAAGAATGATAAGCATGATAATTATAGAAATCGATACACATGCTTGGGTGCTAAACATGTTAGCTTGAATAAGGATAATTCTAGAAATGTCAACCCTAGGATTAACTCATCTAAGGTTAAGGGAAACCTAGATAGGAATCCCAAAACTACTAGACATATGCCTAGGAGTACCTCAAAGAACAATGACAAATTAAAACTTGAGGTATTAGAAAAGGAGAATCAAGTTTTGAGGTCAAGACTTGACACTTTAGAAAAGACCCTTAAAAATTTAGAGAAGTCAACTCTAGGGTCTAAGGGTCAAAAACCCAAGTCCAAGGACATGAAAGGTTTGGGTCACAAACCTAAGTCCCAAGTGGTCAAGCCCACTTATCACAATGTTCCATTCGATTATGGAACAAAACCTAGGGCTAGGAAGACCATCACCAAGGTCACAAGGGGAGTCACCCCTAGAGTTGATCTTGATGAGTCCCAAATGACCAAGGCTTTAAAGCCTAAGAGGGTCATTAGGAGGGTTGCTAGGGAAGTCATCCCTAGTGAATATTTAGTGAACCCAATGAGCTCCAATAGGTATTGGGTTCCTAGGAGCGTGATTCCATCACACTAGATGGTTTAGGGTGTGCCAACCTTACTTGAATAGGTAGTTAACCTAATCATGGCAAAAGGTGGCACCTTGGGAATTTTCAAGGTCTAATCAAGCCTTGAAAATGAAAGTGAAAATTATTCCTAAGGTGATTAGAATGTGCCAATCAAATTTGAGGAGTCTTCTAGAGTCAATCTAGTTGGCACGTAGTGATCTAAAAATCTTTTGTATTTGATTTTAGGTCTATTACACTTAGGAATATAGAATTTATGGCAAAATGATCAAAATTATCAAAAATGGCAACTAAAGCTAGAATTAGGTATTTTCTATACCTTGACATGTTATTTGCCATATATTGTTTGCCATATGCCATGTCATGACATCATATTTTAATCTATGATCATTTGAAATGTCATGATAATGCTTAGGTTATTTATATGTCATGTTTTATTTAAGTTTCATACTTTATGCCATGACATCATGACATTGGCACATGTTATTAGTTATGATACAATTATATGCCATGTCATCATCTTGTGCATTTATAATCAATGAAATTGATTTAAGGTTAAAAACACAATTTGATATGGAGATCAAATTGATGTTTAGAAAATGCATGAGACCTTAGCCTAAGATAACCTAAACCCATATCTCACATCAAAATTGACTTGGATGTGTTTGATACACCTTAGATGTGTGTGAGATATTAGGATTGTGAGTTAGGATCAAGGTGCATAGTTCTTGTACCTAGATGAGCCTAATTCTAAAAGGGGGATCATAGGAAAAGCTTGTGTACAAGTCATGTACATATAGCCCTAAGATTGTGGTCCCAAATTAAAGGGTTTAAAATCATTTCAAAGTTGATTTGAAAAACCTTGATAAAGCTTTTCTAGTGATAGCATTCATCATTGAGCAAAGTGATACAAAGATGAGTTAACTTTGAGCTATTTCAAAGACTTTTGAATTTTGTATCAAGATTTGAAAATGGAACTTATTTTGATAGAAAACTTTTTTTCCATGATAGTATACGTTATGAGGAATGTATCCTCAAAATTTTACAATTTTTGAAATTTTCTGTGATTTTCTAGAGGTTTCTGAATTTCGGAAGGAAATTCAGAAATTGATATCAGAGGTTGTGGACCGATCAGAAGGGAGTCTGATCGGTCCAGCCAGTTATGGATCGGTCACGGTGACCGATCCAGGGAAGACCTGATCGGTCTGGTGACCGATCAGGGCGTGCTAGTTTCGACTGTGCTGTCTGAAATTTCTGAAATTTCAGCAATGAAGTTGGTATTTTAGGTTTCTAAAGGTTTGGAACTCTCCAAGACATTGTTGGTGCAATGGTTAAGGGGGAGTTGACCTTTAGGGGGAGTTTTACCTATTAGTCAAGGAGGAGTTGACATTTAGGGGGAGTTTTTACTCCTAAAAGACTTAAGTGATATGAGATTATCACTAAGTTAATTGTTGACTCTAGTGTCAAGGGGGAAATTAAAGATTTCAATGAAAGGTATGGGACTTTCATTAAGAAGAAACTCTTGACCTTGATTCACTCCTTTTGATGTGTGTCAAAAAGGGGAAGAATGTCTAGAGAATGTTCAAGGAAGAACATTGGAGTTAGTGGGAAAGTTTATTGATCACGACGAGTGAAGTTGTGAACAACGATAACTTACTCTTCAGGGGGAGAGTTTGTTGATGTGTGCCAATAGGGGGAGAATGAAGGGTTTAAGTTAGGCCTTCATTATCTAAGAAGGAGGTTGCCTTTTTAGAAGGAAAATGTAAGGTTGTAACTTATGTTTCATTACCTAGTGGCATGAGGAAAGTTGAGGCTATTGGATTAGCCTAACTTAAAGGTATTGTCAAACATCAAAAAGGGGGAGATTGTTGGTGCAACCTTAGGTCAAGGTTGACCTGGTTGACCCGACTCGAGTTGACCTGACTCGAGTTGTATTTTTATGTTTGACAAGAACAGAAGAGTTGTATTTTGATGGGAGATTGTTGGTGCAACCTTAGGTCAAGGTTGACCTGACTCGAGTTGACCTGACTCAAGTTGTATCTTGATGTTTGACAAGAACAGAAACTTGGGAGGTTGTGGGTGCAACCCTTGGTCAAGGTTGACCTGGTTGACCCGAGGTGAGGTGACCTGACTCGGATAAGTCCAAGCAGGGAGTTTGGCACGGGAAAAGTCCAAGCAGGGAGCTTGGCACGGGAGAAATTCCAAGTATGGAGACTTGGCACAGAGAAGTCCAAGTATGAGAACTTGGCAAGTGGGAGTCGAAGAGGGCTCGGTAGCTCGTTCTCCGAACTGTGGTCAGAGAGGGCTCGGTAGCTCGTTCTCTAGACCGGATGTGGAAAGTCCTAGTGAGTGAAGCCAGGCAGACGGATAAGTCCTGGTGAGTGAAGCCAGGCAGTGGGAAAGTCCTGGTGAGTGAAGCCGGGCAGATTGGAAATCCTGGTGAGTGAAGCCAGGTGAAAACCCTAGTGAGTGAAGCTAGGTGAAAGTCCTGGTGAGTGAAGCCGGGCAAGGGAAAATCCAGATGGATCAAGGGTGATCGGACATCTGGTGTTGAGAAGGTCAAGTGGGTCAAAGGGATTGACCGGACACTTGGTGGGGAGTCTTAGCACGTCAAGGGAGTGACCGGATGCTAAGCATGATGTACCAACATGTCAAGGTTGACCGGGTGTTGGTTTGGAAGGCTTGGGACTTGGTTTGGGCAAAAGCCAAGCTCTGGATCGATCAGTGGATCGATCCAGTGATACGCTGGGTTAGCTGATCGGTCTGGTGACCGATCAGTAACCAAACAGAAGCATTCTGTTGCTTATCTGATCGGTCAGCAGACCGATCAGTGATCGATCAGTAGCATACAGAGAAGTTCCTGATTGGTCTGCAGACCGATCAGGAGACGATCAGAAGGAGATCACCTTCGGGAGGGAAAGGTCCTGATCGGTCATGGGACCGATCAGGGAAGGACCTGATCGGTCACCATGACCGATCAGGACCCTTGTGGACCGATCAGGATGAAGCCTGATCGGTCCACATCCTAGCCGTTGCGTAGCAACGGCTAGTTTCTTCTGTGTCTTCTTCGCAGGTTATAAAAGAGGTTGAGGAGCTACTGCTAGACTTCTTCTTCTCTGTTCCTGGTTGTTGCTACTATTTCTCTAGAGCTTTGCTGAGCTCTCATTGTGCTGAAGCTTCGGGTGAGCTTTCGTGCTGGTTTTCTAGCGATTCTTGGAGCCGTGAAGCTGCTGCTTCATCAACGGACTCCGACGAGAAGGCAAGCAAGTGTTGTTCACATTTCTGTTAGTCTTGTTCTTCTTGTTCTATTTTGTTGTACTCCTTATTGCTGTTGCAAAGAATTTGTGGTAAGGTTTCTCCACCCAGAAGGAGTTTTCATTAGCCGGTTCTCCGGGGTTTCATCCACCGACGGATTGATAGGCTTCGTCCACCTTACAGACACGCCGAGGAGTAGGAGCATCATCTCCGAACCTCGTTACATCGGTTTGTTTGAAGTTTGTCTTTCTCATTTTCGTTTCTATTGTCTATTTCCGCTGCGCTAACCTAATTCGTAGGAAGAAACAAAAGGATTTGGGGTCGGCTATTCCCCCCCCCCCCCCCCCTCTCTAGCCGTGATCATCGATCCTAACACTATGTTGTCACGGATCGTGGTCAAATTGCACAGAATCATCGCTGCAGCCAATCCCTCTTCCTCCTTACCTGGTTCTTTGAACTCACACCAATGAAATCACAGTCTTCACTGGTGTCTTCTGAGCTCGAACCAATCACCAGGAGTCAAGCGGATCGCAGCCAGATCACACCAGTAGCCGTTGATGCTTCAAATGCACCATGCGCCGTGAATCACAGCAGAAAGGCCATTTGTCGTATTCCTCTTATGGACTTAATTTGAAATTAGGCTTGGAATGATACCTGGGATCCTGCAAACTCAAAAGCTAACAGCACAGAGGGTTATATCACATGAATCAGGCAGATCAAATGCAGTGGAGGAATCGCAGAAACAGCGAACTGATTGTGTGGATCGGTCACCGATCGATCCATGGACCGATCAGACATATCTGATCGGTCATGACTTGTCCTGATCGGTCGTGGAGACCGATCGGGCCGCAGTGATCGGTCTCCACGGCCGATCCCTGCCTTCTTCTCTTCGCAATACCATCTCCGATCGGTCTCCAAGACCGATCGATTACACTCAGTGCTATCGAGTGTTTCTGATCGGTCTACGCATCGATCGATTACACTCGGTTACTAGTGTTTCCCGATCGATCTACGATCGATCAGATTACACTCGCATCGAGTGTTTCCTAATCGGTCACCAGACCGATCCATGGAAACTTAGTTTCACTGGATCGGTCTGCCGACCGATCCACTGTCTTATGTATCACTGGATCGGTCTGCCGACCGATCCAATGTACCATGGAATGTCCACTTAGGTCCCTCTCTGATCTAATCCGGAGAACAAACTACCGAGCCCTCTCCGACTTCGTCCGGTCCAGAGAACGAGCTACCGAGCCCTCTCTGACCTAGTCCGGAGAACGAGCTACCGAGCCCTCTTCGACTTCGTCAGGTCCAGAGAACTAGCTACCGAGCCCTCTCTGACCTAGTTCGGAGAACGAGCTCTCTCCGACTTCGTCCGGTCCAGAGAACGAGCTACCGAGCCATCTCTGACTTCGTCCGGTCCAGGGAACGAGCTATCGAGCCCTCTCTGACCTAGTACGGAGAACGAGCTACCGAGCCCTCTCCGACTTCGCGTGCCAAGTTTCCAACTTGAACTTTTCCCTTCCACTTGATCAACCTTGATCATTAATCAAACCGAGTTTAATTAACATCTGATACAAACTTAAATCCGTGTCAACATCAAAACAACAGTCAGGTCAGACTGTATCAACAATCTCCCCCTTTTTGTTGTTTGACAACACGATTTAAGTTTAGATCAGAAATGTTCTTATTTTCATAATTTTAGGGGAATCAAGATCCTCCCCCTAAGATGAATACACCACGATGTAAGGAAGTCAATAACGGGAATCAAGATCCTCCCCGTTATCTTCTCCCCTAAAAACAAACATTCATACATCTCTAAACTTAGATATCCTCTCCCCCTTTGTTAAACACCGAAAAGGTGCGAATGGGGTGATAAGACTCAAAAGACTCCCCCTTAACCCATACTGTCTTTTTCTTAATGCACCTAGAATTCCCTCTAAGTGTATTATGAAACAGTAATAAAGAAATAAGAGGCAGTCAAGACACAGCATATGAACAGCATATCAATAGCCAATAGGAAATGACACATAAAGAAAAATAAGAAAGTGAGCAGCATAAATAGATGAAATAAACAAGTATCCAGGTCAGACAAAAAAATATCCAACAAACAACATCAAAAACATAGACAGCCAAACTGACACCGTAGAGCAAAGTGTATCAATCAGCTTCCTCATCATGAGGAATATCAGCAACATCAGTGGGAGGAATGGGTCCCTGAGGTGGCATGCCACTGATCGAGGATGGATAGCCCGGGAAATCCTGCGGAGGTGGGTATCTGGCCATCCAATCCATAATCGTCTGATGTGTCGCCAGCTGCTGACTGCGTAACTCATCGTAGCGCTGGTCAATTCGGACGCGCAACCCGTGAAGCTCAGCAACCAGCAGCTCATCGTGCCGATCAAAGCGACTCTCCAGCTCGGCGATCAGCCAGCGCAGATCAGGATCGGCCTCTCCAACGTCAGCAGCAGGAGGAGCAGCAACAGGAGTAGCTGCAACCTGTCGTGGAGGTCCCCGTGGTAACTCACCTAAAGCTCTCCCATCCTTCCACTGAACATCCCCATTTTGTCCTATGATGCCAGACTTGGAAAATGCCCGTTTCCCAAGTCGGCAATCCTGCCTGACCATTTTGATTATTCTACCCTTAGAGACATCAACCTGAAGGGTCTCGAGCCAATCTGTAATTATATACCCATAAGGCATATAAATAGTGGAGCTGCTAGGCTGAGTATATGAGATGATCGAAGAATAGATGCTCGACAAGATATCAAAATCGAGACGCCGACGCAAACCATAAAGCATCAGGCAGTGGTATGGACGGATCTCTGCTAGAGGTTTGGATGTGATTGGAAGAAGACAGTTTGTGACTATCTTAAAAAGAATATAGTCAGGAGGAGATAGTCTCAGAGCCGCAAAAGTAGGAAACTCGACATCCAACTCATCCAGTCCATCCGGTCTAGGGTGTCCAAAGAAATACTCATAGATAGTGTCAGGTAATACATCAAGTGGAGGAGGTAATGGGTCTGGTAAATCAGGATAAATGGGAAAAGGATCTCCTGAACACATTCGGTAACCTAGATACTCAAAGAATTCTACGACGGAGAAATCGATAGTTCTCTTAGCGACTCTGGTTTTATAAGCACCATCACTGGTCTGATGAAGATTGTTGTAGAATTCAGATACTAGGTCATAGTTGATGTCCCTTTCTAGGTAGACTAACGAGTCAAGTTTGTAATATTCCAGGGTTTCGGATACAGAGGGACAAAACTCATCCATGTACTTTCGATCCACAGATCGACATGGGAGTAGCTTGAATGTCCTCTGTTGAAACACTTGTTCAAACTGTCGGTTCGGGAATCTCGAAGAAGAGGAAGGTTGAGGTCGGGAGGGTGCCTGGGACTTGGATTTCTCAGTAGATGACTTAGACGTACCCTCACCGGCTGATTTCTTCCTAAATAGGTCAAAAATGGGACATGGTCGGGGCAAATGGGAGTCCACGGGAGCCACAGAGTCGAGAACTGAGACAACACACAGAGATACACTGTGAAAAGAAACTAAAATGCCAAAAATGAATAGATTTCGGGGAGAAAGGAAGTTACCTGGGCGCCATTTGAGGCTTTCGGAGAAGATGGAGAGAAGAGTCGAGACTGAGGAGTGGTTCAGCTAGGGTTTTCGGCGTGAAATGAGAGGACGAAGGATTGGGGGAAGTTAAAGAGGGTGATCAGATCATAAGATTGGACGGCTGTCCGAACAGGAGAAATCCTGACCGATCAGGGAATGTCCTGATTGGTCAGGGAGTGTTCTGATCGGTTGTGGAGACCGATCAGGGAGCCTCCTGATCGGGCCCTGGACCGATCAGAGGTGGATCAGAGGTCGCGTGCCAGAGCCTCTTGATCGGTCGTGGAGACCGATCAGGGAACCTCCTGACCGGTCCCCGGACCGATCAGAGGTCGATCAGTAACTAGTGATACGTGCCAGAACCCCTGATCGGTCTGCAGACCGATCAGATATCGAACAGAGAGGTGGAACTCTCCTGATCGGTCGTAGAGACCGATCAGATATCATCCTGATCGGTCCCTGGACCGATCAGTGTCTGATAATCAGTGATTTCAGTCTCTGAAATTTGTATCGAAGGCTCTGAAACTTGGTTCAACAACTTCCAAGTTCAGAACCTAGGATCTGAAGAGCCCACAGATTATATTCAGTGATACCAATGAATATTTCCTAATGATGAGCTCTAATGATTTGGAATTATTTAGGGCTCGAAAGTTTTAGACACTTCATAACAAATGTGTTGAATCTCAAAGTTTCAAAACCAGAGAAGTTTATTTTGTTTGTTTGCTGAAACTATGATCTATAGTGAACCAAGGTAATAAATCTGACTTAGGCTATCGGTTCAAAATATATCCTTGCTATGAGTAGTTACAAGTTTGTCAAAATATGTCAAAATTTCTTCACCAACTTGTCCTATTTTCAATCAAAATCAGGAAGGTATCAATCAAGGGTATCAATCAACACATCAACAAGGTTAGATGATTTCTAGACACAGGTCCAACCAAGATTCCTTGGTTGGAATATATGAGTAAGATGTAGGAGCCAAATACACATGAATTATGTAATGGCCTTCCCCATACTCAATTTATGTCTCTTCAACCTAATTATTCAAGGGATGCATGATACATTTTGAATAATTTGGTTGATCCTAGCATCTCACCCCATATTTAGCAAACAAAAACAATTTGTTAAACATTATAGTTTGTGTGAGATGTCCCCAAGTTGCCCAAATTAATTTCTCAATTTCTCTTGTAGTTTTAGTTGTCCTTATTGATCATGATGAAATCCTAATGGCCTATTGAGCCAAACACATCCCCAATTCTCTCCTTAAATGACTAAATTCATTTTCCGGAAGGGGTTTGGTGAAAATGTCGGCTAAGTTTGACTTTGACTCAACATATGTGAGTGCAATGTCTCCCCTAGCTACGTGATCTCTAATGAAGTGATGACGCACTTCAATGTGTTTGGTCCTTGAATGATGAACTGGATTTTTCGTTAGGTTTATTGTGCTAATGTTGTCACACAACACTTGCACTCCTTTATATGAAAGTCCATAATCTTCTAGAGTGTGAATCATCCACAACAATTGTGATACACTCTCTCCCATGGCAATGTATTCAGCCTCGGTCGTGGAGAGAGCAACACAATGTTGCTTCCGACTTGACCAACTAATCAACGATGAACCTAAAGATTGGCAACCCCCACTAGTGCTTTTCTGATCCAATTTGCATCCAGCATAATCGGAATCGGTATAGCCTATCAAATCAAAAGACTCCGTATGAGGGTACCGCAGTCCTACTCTAATTGTGCCCTTAAGATATCTTAGAATTCTCTTAACTGCAGTTAAATGAGATTCCTTGGCACAAACTTGATATCTAGCGCACATGCCCACAGCAAAAAGTATGTCCGGTCGACTAGCTGTGAGATATAGAAGACTACCGATCATGCTTCTATATTGCGTTAGATCAACTGGTTTCCCACTCTCATCATTGTCAAGACGAGTGTTTGTCGCCATTGGAGTGGATACTTCCTTAGAGTCACTCATTTTGAATTTTTTGAGCATCTCTTGAGTGTATTTCGTCTGATGGACATAAATTTCATCTCGAGTTTATTTGATTTCAAGTCCAAGAAAGAATGTCAATTCTCCTACTAGACTCATCTCAAACTCACTTTCCATGTGAGAAATAAATTCATTCAAATAGCCCTTGTTATTTGAGCCACAAATTATGTCATCGACATACACTTGGGCTACAAAAATATTTTCACCATCTCTACGCAGAAATAGTGTTGGGTCTATTTGGCCTCTTACAAAACCCTTTTCTAGTAAATATGTTGACAACCTTTCGTACCAAGCTCGTGATGCTTGTTTAAGCCCATAAAGTGCTTTCTTGAGCTTGTACACGTGGTTTGGAGCTTCGGTATTCACAAACCCCGGTGGTTGTTCAACATAGACTTCTTCTTTAATAAAGTCATTTAAGAAGACAGATTTAACATCCATTTGATAGAGCTTGAAACTTCTATGTGCAGCAAAAGCTAGCATCAAACGAATGGACTCTAATCGGGCCACGGGAGCATAAGTCTCATCATAATCGAGACCTTCGACTTGACTATAGCCCTTGGCTACAAGTCTTGCCTTGTTTCTTACAACTTCTCCCTTTTGATTTAACTTATTTTTGAAGACCCATTTAGTTCCAATAATGGTGGTCTTCTTAGGTCTAGGAACTAAGTCCCACACTTGGCTCCTTTCAAATTGACCTAACTCATCTTGCATAGCTATGATCCAATCAGGATCGCGTAATGCCTCATCAATTAATTTTGGTTCAATCTCTGAAATCAATGCGACTTCATTAGACTCATTTTTAAAGAATGACCTAGTCCTAACCCCTTGTTGGATGTCTCCCACAATTTGGTCTTGGGGATGACTAGTGGCTATCCTAGATTGTCTTGGTGTTGGTGGTGCCTCATGAATGGTCCCACTAGGCACAGGCAAGGACTCAATATCAGGCAAAGGATCAGATTGAGTTCTTTGTTGCCTTTGCTCATCATCATCAGAGTCAACTTCGACTCTTTCTATGTTTCGATCATTCAAACTTAGCATTCTAAGTTCAAATTGAATTTCTCCTACATCCCTTGATTAATCATTTAAGTTAGGGATTTCTTCAAAAGCTACATCAGAGGACTCTTCAATCAATTTAGTCCTATTGTTGTAGACTCGATATGCTTTGCTGGTCCCTTCATCAGCCTTAGCCGAAAATTTTCCAAGATGGTCCTTGGTGTTCAAAATAAACACCTTACAACCAAACACCCTAAGATGTTTAATTGTAGGGGGTTTTCCAAACCAAAGTTCATGGGGAGTCTTTCCTAAAAACCTATGTATCAGGATTCGGTTTTGCACATAGCAAGCTGTATTTACAGCTTCAGCCCATAAGTAACTCGGTAGTGAGTACTCATTGAGCATACTTCGTGCAGCCTCTTGTAAGACTCGGTTCTTTCTCTCCACAACCCCATTTTGCTGTGGGGTCCTTGGAGTAGAGAACTCATGCCTATATCCTTTTCTTGATGAATTCTAAAAACCTATGATTTTGAAATTCCCCACCATAATCACTTCTAATGGTTTTAATTGTTGTTGATTTTTCATTTTCAGTTCTTCTACAAAAGGAAATAAAAATATCTATGGTTTGATCCTTAGTTTTCAAAAAGAAGGTCCATGTATACCTAGTAAAGTCATCAATAATCACTAAACAGTATCTACTTCCATTTAATGAAATAACACTACTGCAGTCAAACAAATCCATATGTAATAAGTCTAAGGCAGTAGTTGTACTTACAGCGCTTTTACCTTTATGAGGCGCTTTAGTTTGCTTACCCTTCTGACATGCATCACACAATTTGGTCTTTTGGTACTTGATGCTTGGTAAGCCTCGCACTAACCCTTTGTTGACCAGCTTCCGGATATTCTTCATGTTCACATGAGCCAACCTCCTATGCCAAAGCCACGATTCTTCTTCTTTTGATATGAAACACTTAGCAAGAGCATTAGTAGCACTTTTAAAAGAAACTTGATAAATGTTATCTACCCTTGTGCCTACTAGTACCGTGTCAAGTGTGTCAATGTTTTTGACTAGACATTGACTCGAATGAAACTCAATTGTGTAACTCGTATCACACAATTGACTGACACTTAGGAGATTAAAAGTCATCCCCTTGACTAGAAGGACATTCTTGATTTGGAGATATTCGGATATATGAATGTCTCCAACCCCTATAACCTTAAGGCTACCATTATTACCAAAGGACACATTACCTCTATTTTTGTTTTGAATGGTAGAAAATAGTGACTTGTCCCCGGTCATGTGCTTGGAGCATCCACTATCAACAAACCAAGTTGATAGACGCTCCCCCTTTACCAATGCCTACAAGACACGAAAGATAGATGTTTTAGGTACCCAAATCTTGGGACCTAATGCATCTACAATGGAAGACTTAGGCACCCATGCCTTTGTTACCTTCTTCCTAGTCTCATGAACCCTAGAAACATGCGATCTATGAAATTGGGTTCTTGACACTAAAGAAATAAAGCTAAACTCCTTAGGTTGGTATCCTAATCTAGTCTTGTTGTAGACCGCCCTTTGGGCATTTAGAATCATGTCTAGGGTTTAGAGCTAGTTGAGAATTTTTCAAGCATTTTCTTGAGTTTCTCAACCTCACCCTTCAAGGCCTTGTTCTCATCCTCAAGGACCTCTAGATGTAGGTCATCAACCTCATCTTCCCTAAGGGCCCTCAAGTTTTCTACTTCTTCTTTTAATGATTTATTTTCTGTTTTTGATTTTTTAAGCAAGGTAGACAAATGTGTAATAGTCTTATAGCATTTTTCTAAGTGAGAAGAGGTTACCTCTTCATCATCCGAAGATGATGAAGCCGCGGCTGAAGTGCTTGAGTCATCACTCTCGGACTCGGACTCGGACTCCTCCCTTGCCATGAGTGCCAATTGCCGAGTACTCTTCTCCTTCTTCTCTTCCTCCTCCGATGAGCTTGAGGAAGATTCATCCCAAGTGGCCTTGAGAGCTTTCTTCTTCTTGGCTCTTTCCTCCTTCTTTTTGGCCCGTTCCTCCTTCTTGAGTTTTGGACACTCACTCCGGTAATGGCCTTTCTTGCTACACTCATAACATGTAACATTAGTCTTATCGATATTTTGATCATTAGGTTTACCTTTTCCTTTGTATCTTCGGCTTCTTCTCATAATTCTCCTCACGAAGTTGGCCATCTCGCTTGATGATGATCCGCCTTCATCATCAGACTCGGAGGAGGATGTAGATGAAGAAATCTCTTTCTCCTTCTTCTTTTCCCTCTTTCTTCTTCCATCCTTGTTCTTTGGTCCTGCAACTAAGGCAATACCTTTCTCTCTTTGACCTTTGTTAGCAAGTTCATGAAGTTCCATTTCACAAAAGAATTCGTCTAATTTAACAATGGAAAGATCCTTGGAAACCTTGTAGGCATCTACCATAGATGACCACAAGGCATTCCTTGGAAAGGCTTTAAGAGCGTACCTTACTAGATCGCGATTCTCCACGCGTTCATCTACGGAATGTAGACCATTGATGATTTCCTTGAACCTCCCATGTAGTTCACTTACCGTTTCGTTTTCTTTCATGGTGAGATTTTGTAGTTGATTCAAGAATAGGTCCCTCTTGGCTATCCGAGAATCTCGAGTTCCTTCTTGGAGCTCGATAAGCTTGTTCCATAAATCTTTTGCACTCGAGAATGGACCTACCTTGACGAGTTGGTCCTTGGATATCCCACATTGTAAGGTGACTACCGCCTTGGCATCGGCTTGCCCTTTACGAGTTTGTTCGGTAGACCACCTTGATGAATCGAGTTCCTTACCTTCTTCGTCCTTCGGTGGTGTGAATCCTTCCTTGACCGAGAACCACATGGAGATATCAGTCTTGAGGTAATACTCCATGCGGCTCTTCCAATACTGAAAATCTGCTCCGTCGAAATAGGGAGGACGATTGGTGCTAAATCCTTCCTTCATAGTCATCTTCTTTTGCTCTTTAGGGTGTTAATCCGAATGAAAGAGCGCCTTGCTCTGATACCACTTGTTGGGATCTTAGATGGCTAGAGGGGGGGTGAATAGTCTCTTAAAAACTTAAACACAAATTTCTACAAAGAAACTTGTTAGCACAGCGGAATTAGGAAACTAAAACAAAGAGGAAACAAGCACACTAACACACGGATTTACGAGGTTCGGGGATAACTTGCCCCTACTCCTCGGCGTGTCCGTAAGGTGGACGACCCCTTGATCTTCAGTAGATCGCACCCCGGATAAATTCCGGCTAAAGATTCTCCTTCTCGGTGGAGTAAGCTCTCCACAAAGTCTCAAGAAATATATATGTTAAAGCACAAGACTTATAGAGCTCGGTGGCAAAGAAGAATGAACTAACGCTTACAACCACGCGAGGATCAGTGGAAACAGAGAACTCACAGATAGCAGTTTCTCACCCGAGAGCTCAAGAACTTAGCACACCTCAACGATCAACAGAACGTTTTGTTTTCTTTTTTCACTTTCTTGTTGTTCTTTCCTCTCGCTTTTTACTGCTTCTTAAGCCCCTGTTCTCTGCTATCACGGATCGTGGTCAAATTGCACAGAATCATCGCTGCAGCCAATCCCTCTTCCTCCTTACCTGGTTCTCTGAACTCACTCCAATGAAATCACAGTCTTCACTGGTGTCTTCTGAGCTCGAACCAATCACCAGGAGTCAAGCGGATCGCAGCCAGATCACACCAGTAGTCGTTGATGCTTCAAATGCACCATGGGCCGCGAATCACAGCAGAAAGGCCATTTGTCGTATTTCTCTTATGGACTTAATTTGAAATTAGGCTTGGAATGATACCTGGGATCCTGCAAACTCAAAAGCTAACAGCACAGAGGGTTATATCACATGAATCAGGCAGATCAAATGCAGTGGAGGAATCGCAGAAACAGCGAACAAATCTGATTGTGTGTGGATCGGTCACCGATCCATGGACCGATCGGGACATATCTGATCGGTCGCGGCTTGTCCGATCGGTCGTGGAGACCGATCGGGCTGCAGTGGATTGGTCTCCACGACCGATCCCCGCCTTCTTCTCTTCGCAATATCTCCTGATCGGTCTCAAGACCGATCAGATTACACTGTGCTACTGAGTGTTTCTTGATCGGTCTACAGACCGATCCAGTACACTACTGAGTGTTTCTGATCGATCTGCATCGATCAGATTACACTCGCTGTGCATCGAGTGTTTCCGATCGGTCACCGCACCGATCCATGGAAACTTAGTTTCACTGGATCGGTCTGACCAATCCACATGTGCATCGGATCGGTCTGCTGACCGATCCAATGTACCATGGAATGTCCACTTAGGTCCCTCTCTAACCTAATCCGGAGAACAAACTACCGAGCCCTCTCCGACTTCGTCCGGTCCAGAGAACGAGCTACCGAGCCCTCTCTGACCTAGTCCGGAGAACGAGCTATCGAGTCCTCTCCGACTTCGTCAGGTCCAGAGAACGAGCTACCGAGCCCTCTCTGACCTAGTCCAGAGAACGAGCTCTCTCCGACTTCGTCCGGTCCAGAGAACGAGCTACCGAGCCCTCTCTGACCTAGTACGGAGAACGAGCTACCGAGCCCTCTCCGACTTCGCGTGCCAAGTTTCCAACTTGGACTTTTCCCTTCCACTTGATCAACCTTGATCATTAATCAAACCGAGTTTAATTAACATCTGATACAAACTTAAATCCGTGTCAACATCAAAACAACAGCCAGGTCAGACTGTATCAACACTTAGAATCTGTTACCTTAGAAAAGTTATTTTCAACGTTTGAAGTCCATGAATCGAGATGTGCAGATTTAAAGAAGGAGTCAAAGCACAATATTGTCCTCAAGGCGTAGATGGATGAACAAGAGTCAGAATCTTCTTTCGACGACGAGGAAATGGCGATGATGGTAAATCAATTTAAAAAGTTATTTAAATCTAGAAAAACTAACCATCTGCAGGGTAGAAAGAGAAGAAAAATCAGATGCTACCACTGCAATGAAGAAGGGCACGTTAAAGACAATTGCCCTAAATTGAAGAACAAGGACAAAGACAAGAACAAGAACCCCTTCCAAACGAACAATCACAAAAACCTGAAGGCGGCGTGGGACGAAACATCATCCGAATCAAAGATTGAGGATTTCTCTAGACTCGCGTTAATGGCAAGCTATCAAGACGAAGAAAATGAAGCAAGCTCGTTCGAAATGAGCATCGAGAGCATCGATGAAGGGGGAGCGACATCGGAAGAAAGTAACACTTCAAGGTTGAGCTACGGATAACGAGATCGACAAGATAAGTCTGGTATGATCTCTTCCTCCTAATAAGTCTTTTAAGGTTATAAAATATTTATCAAAGAATTGTTGCAAGCTAGAAAAAAAATTAAAGAGTTAAAATGAATTCTAGCAAAATCTTGTCCATTAGAAGAATTTGATAAACTAAAATTGGAAAATGATAATTTACAAAATGAAATAAAGAACCTGAAAAATCACGCATGCTTTAATGTTAGAACTCAAAATTATAATAAACTAAGCTGGCATCTTAGATTTCATAAGGGACAAATTAGAAAATTTTTAAATAAATATGTTCCTAAAAAATTCTTAATTAATCCAGCTGGAACCTATATTAGGTTCCAAAGTCTTATCTAACTTAAATTTTAATTAGACTTAGCACTTTCAGCAAGAAAATTAAATGCTTGAATTTTCTTAAGAGGCTTTGTTTAGAAAGTGGTTGTTGCTCCAATAACCAAGAAAGCCTAGTACCTCGCCATAGTCTAGAAGTCGATTAATGAAATAAAATATTTAATTGACTAACTGATAAAGCATTTAATTATAATTAAATAATGCTTTAAATAGTTATTCAATTTTTTTGTTCTTTTTAACTTAGATTTTTTTTTAAAAAAAAAAGGACTTAAAGTTTTTTTAAAAATTATTTCTAGAAAATTAGTTTTTGTAAATTTGTTTAACTTAGGAAATTATTAATAGTTTTTTATATCAAAAATTTTTTTACTTAGAAATTTTTTCTAAAATTATTTTAAGTGCTATCAACATAATTTCCAAAAGTTTCAAAGTTTTTCAAAAAACGTGATAAGCTCTTCAAAATGTTGAAAATCAATTTTTTTCAACTAAAAATTTTCCTATTTTTTTTTAAAAAAATTAACCCTTAGATTTTTTTTGGCACCCCATTTTTTGTATGATCAAAGGGGGAGAAGGGAAGATTAAGTCTAGAGGGAGGTAGTTTAACATTTTAATTTTTTTGCACTTTAATTGTAAATTTACTGCTTTTACTTTATGTTAGTTTACCCTAACTTAACTTGGGTTGCTCACATCAAAAAGGGGGAGATTGTTGGTACCCCAAGGTTGTTTTGATGTGATCAAATAAATTAAGTTAGATCCTATTGTGTTTAACCTTATGTCTAAGTGTGCAGAAACTTAGGAGCATAGGGAGTCGAGCAAAAGACGCAGCTAGTGAGAAGGACAGCACAGGAGAGAGTCGACGGGCTCGGTGCGTCTGAGGGACGAGATGCTACGGAAGAGTACGCAGGCGGATGAGAAGGAGACGCGCGGCGTTTCCGATGGACGAGATGTCGGAGCGGAAGGTTGCTCTAGAAGGCCGGAAGTTGGGTTCGGGTGAGCCCTATTCCGGATGGACGAAATCACATAAGCGAGTGGAAATACCCAGACCGAAGAAAGGGGAGCTGAATCTGGAGGCCCGGAGAGAAAGTCAACTAAAAGTTGACTTTTCCTCTTCGGGGCGCCCGGAACGATTTTGGGCGCCTGGAGCAGTCCGGACGCTCGAAACCCAAGTTTTAGCCATTTCGACGTGGTCTTTGACCATTGCATCAGGGATAAGTTTTTATCCCACTCTAGGCGTTTGGAACCCTTCTAGGCGCCCCGACCAAGGCTATAAATACAGCCTTGGTCATGGAAGCTGAAAACAACAAGCATTCTTGCAACAACACTTGTACACATCTCAATTTTTGTTTAGCTTCTTATTTTCTATTATTTCATTGCTGTAAAGAGGCTTCTCCACCTAAAGCAGAAACTAGTGTTACTCTATTCCTTGGATTAACAACTTCTCCGGTTGTAACCAAGTAAAACCTCTAAGCCTCTACTTTTCAGTTTATTTATTATGTAATGCAAGTATTATTTAATTAAGTTATTTGTCCGAGAAACGTTATTTTGTTTGATTTTGTGTAGGAGCTATTCAACCTCCCTTCTAGCTGGCTGTCAACTGTCCTACACTCAATGCTTTTCCTAGGACTCCAGAATGGACCTCGATAATCGGCGCCTACTATATCTCGAAGGATTTGGAGGTATGTACCCTAGAGGAACTCTTTTCTACTTTAGAATTACATGAAACCAGATGTACAGGTACAACAAAAGAATCAAGCTAGAATCTGGCACTAAAAGCCACAAAGAAGGATGAACCCGAATCAGACTCAGATCCGGAAGGAGACCAAGAAGCTTACATGGTAAGGAAATTTTAAAAAAAAATTAGATCTAACAAATTTAAAGAAATGGAAAGCAAAAAAATCTAAGAAATAGAAGAAAGGTTTGATGCTACTAGTGTAAAAAAGAATGATACATAAAGGAAATCTGCCCAGAACTCAAAATGGAAAAAGACAAGAGACATAAGCAAAACAAGCACAAGAATCTCAAGACCACTTGAGACGAAAGCTCATCATTCGAGTCAGAAATAGAAGTATACGCTA
This sequence comes from Zingiber officinale, assembly GCF_018446385.1. Lineage (NCBI taxonomy): Eukaryota > Viridiplantae > Streptophyta > Magnoliopsida > Zingiberales > Zingiberaceae > Zingiber > Zingiber officinale. The sequence goes on from NC_055991.1 coordinate 82,883,703, forward strand.
GACTAGAACTGATGGCTAGCTATGAAGAACAAAGTACCTCAAAAGCCAACATCGATGAAGGGGGAGCGACTTCAGATGAATGCAGCAAAGTAGGGGGAGAATAAAGCTTCAGATCTGATATGGTAAGTGAGGTATGCCTCTTACTAGCTGATTAACTTTATTTTAGCATTAAATCAATGGCAAAATCAATGTGCAAATTGAAAACTAAAAATGATAAATTAAAAAATAAAAATTTAGAAATATAAAGAACCTTAGTAAGATCATGCTTAATAGAGGATCTAAATAAGTTCAAAATTAAAAATGCTAATTTAAAATAACAAATAGAAAATTTAAAATATTCAATTTTTTTTTATTCAAATTTTTGGAATTATAAAGGATTAAATTGGTATTATAGATTTCACAAGGGTCAAACCAAAAAAATAAAGAAAACATACATCCATAGAAAATATTTAATTAACTGAGTAAGAAGGAGTCTATATTGGGTTTCAAAATCATACTTAGTTTAATTTGTGCATATTTCTAATTTTAATTTAATATCTACCTTTTAATTGCGTATGCTAAAATAAATTCCTTTGTAAAATTTTTATTCAAAATTAATTAGTTATTGATTTTTCCGAAAAAAGGACTTAATTTCCTATCTATAGAAAAATTTTCAATTTTTTTTAACCATTGTCTTATTTTTTTATAATTTTCAATTTAATAAAAAAAATATATTTTGCAAAGTTATTTTTATAAAATATATTTTTTGGTAAAAACTTATAATATTCTTTGTCTAACAAACTATTTTTGAAATATCTTGATAAATTGTTTAGATAAATGCTAACTTTTAAAATAAAAAAAAATTCTTAGAATACTTAATTTTTTAAAATATAATTTTTCTGTAAATATATGTACACATTTCTATTCTAAAAAAATTTCTCAAGAATTTTTGAACCTCTAAACTATTTTTGAGTATTTTTTTAATTTATCCTTTTATAGTAAATAAATCATTATTGTTTTAATTAATGTTATTTTCTTATGAAAATTTAATTATTACTCTCGATGTGTCTTATCTACTTTTATAAAAAAAATTCATAACTTTTCAATAAATAAAACATTTTTTAGAATTCTTTTTATTTGAAATTACTTTTTAATCAAAAACAGAATTTCAAGTATAACTTGTTCAAAAGTTTTCCTAAGTATAAGTCACTAGTTTTAATTTTTAAGTATAAATTTCTTAGACTTTAATTTCAACTTAATTTAGTAAGAAACTCCTATTTTTAATATGATCAAAGAGGGAGAGTTACAAGTTATGTTTAAAGGGAGGTATATTTCTCAAAATATTACATATTTACTATTTTATTTCATTTAATATCTTTAATTTAGTATCTTATTTTAACCGTAACTTAACTTAGGTTGATCTACATCAAAAAGGGAGAGATTGTAAGTACCTCGTAATGATTTTGATGTGATCAATCAAGTCAAGTTAGGTCCTATTATTATTTTGATATTCTGTGTCTAAGTGTATAGAAACTAAGGAGCACAGGAAGTCGAGCGAAAAACGCAGCTAGCGAGAAGGATAACACGGGAGAGAGTCGACGGGCTTGGTGAGTCCGAGGGATGAGATGCTGTGGAAGAGTATGCTAGTGGATGAGAAGGAGGCACGCAACATTTTCGAGGGACGAGAAGCCTAAGCGGAAGATTGCTCGTGAAGGTCGGAAAATAAGTTTTGATGAGCCCTATTCCAGATCGTCGAAATCACCCCACCGAAAAGAACCAGAGCAAGAGCCCAAACCAAAAGTCAACACAAAAGTTGACTTTAGTTTGGGCGCCTGAACACCAATTGTGTGTGTTGCAGAATTATTTACCAACATAGTTATCTTCGAATTATCTACGTCCCAAACATCAAGAGAAATTGTGTAATCTTCAGCCATGGGGTTTGAAGGCTTAACACAAACACCTATAACATAGGCTCATATCGATTTACCCTGTAAAAAAGTCATTATAACATACCTCCAATATGAATAATTTTTCTCATTCAATTGAACACTAACCAACTAAAGAGAGTCAACCTTACAACCAACCATGATTATCATACGAACCAACTCACAAATAATCACCAAATTAAAACCGGGTGTGACACAAAGCCAACGAAACATCAGCAAAATCTGTACGAACACACTTCGAACAAATCCATGGCTAGCTCTGATACCATGTGAAAGTTTTGAGAAGAGGAAAATATAGCCGTCTTATTAAAACAAAAGTATATCTTGAGAAACAGAAAAGAAAAAAAAGATAAAAAGATATAAATAAATAATTTTAATAAATATATATAATCTAACAGATAACATGGTTATGATTTATCTCAAAGAAAGACAAGTTTAATTTGATCAAGTAGATATTTTTTGAGGCCATTGATATTATCAATTTTTAGCTTACAGAGTAGTTAGTATAGGATTCGTAATAAGCGAGATAATTACTAGTTCTATGATCTCTTAGTTGAGTGATAAATTAAATAAATTCTATAAAAAATAAAGTTCAAATTCATATAATAATATTATTAGAAGAAATTTAATCTCGTCATTGTGAAACTTGGAATTCATATCAATACTTCGAAAAAAGAGTTGTATTAGATAATTGTCAAGTTGAGTGATAAAACAAGTTAAATTTTTTAAAAATAAAGTTCAAATTCATATAGCAATATTATTAGAAGAAATTTAATCTCGTCATTATTTTTTTCTAAAATAAAAGGTAATCTCACATTTAATATGTTTACCTACCGTCTAAGATAGAAAGCAAAAAAATAATGCTCAAATTTCTTTATACAATAATGATGCTGTTCATAATACATTTTCAAGGTGGTTTTGAAAAGATCATATCATCTGTCTTAAAATTTTTATGTCCTCGTGTTTCCTCATCAATTGAATGGATTAGATTATATTTCAAGGATGTAGTGCACATTATAAAAATATCATTATCATCTGATCGACAAAAGAACACTAAAATCTTAGGACAAAAGATCTAATTTAAATTTTGAAGAGTGAATAATCATCAAATGGTCCTCATTTTATAAAAGTCATTAAATGGACAGCTCACCATAAAGAATGCTCTGATTTTCAATGCTACTGTACCAACTAAAATTAATTGCTATAACGTGTATATAACGTGTAGCAATTCCCCATAGCTACTACAAATTGATAAAATATGACATTTTACTTTAATCAAAATTATTATATAATAAAATATTATTATATCAAAATTTTATTTATCAATTTAGTTAAAATTGATTAAACTTCGTCAAAATTATTTTAACTTGGTTAAAATTAATTTAAAATTTTTATAGCAACTATTTAGTAGGATTTACAAATTACAATGTTGTATTAATTGTTACTATTTATATAACTGTTATATAATTATAGTAGTTATTTATTAGCTGTCATAATATTACAATTGTGTATAGCTAGATAGTTGCTATAAAAATTTTAAAGTAATTTTAGCAAGTTAAAATGATTTTGATTAGGGTAAAATATATTTTATCATTTTACAGCTGTTATAAGCTCGAAGTAAGGGAATTCTCGAAATAAAACATACGATGGAGCGCTTATTTGATGATCGATTTTTATAACATGAAGTGCTCTTTTTTTATTGTTATACTAATTTATTTGTGAAGAATGATTTTTCTCTGATGTATGCACGAGTAAACAATACAAACAATATATATATTTTTGTTTGTTAGCTAGAATTATTTTTCTCAAAAAGTCAAATGAATGCATGAATTATGACAATACAAGTAACAAATATAAAGAGCTCTTCCTATTGTTGAAAATTATTTTGGCATGTTTTTCTTTTTCTAGGGAGAATTTTTATTTTCTTTCAACCTATCAAAAAAACTTATAGTGGAATTTTCTGAAAACAAAATATTTGGACTTCAGTAATTTGCATGTCAAAGTTCCCGTCGACTTTTGTCCGAGTTCAATGCACGCAGTCAAACGTTCAAGTTTTCAACGCGTGCATGGTAACAATTTACGTAAGCAAATGTAGGCGCCCGCATAATTGGTTCCCATAGGTGATTTTTTTTCTTTCAAAAATTAGTTATGAAGTAATTTAAAAGTTTTTTTTTTGGGAAAAAAAGGAATTTAAGTTATTAGTTTAGTTGAGTGATTGGAGTTCTAGTTCTCGTTGGCTTTTGTACGAGTTCAATGCACGCAGTCAAAAATCCGAGTTATCAACGCGTGCATGCGAACAATTAACGTAAGCAGATGTAGGCGCCCGCATAATTGGTTTCCCATATGTGATTTTCTTTTTTCTTTTAAAAATTAGTCATGAAGTAATTTAAAAGTTTTTTTTATTAAAAAGGAATTTAATTTAATAGTTTAGTTGAATGATTGGAGTTCTAGTTTGCTTTCACTCGGACCGTAATTCGCTATTGCATTGTCTCTTTTCGTTTAGACAGCAAGGCATAAACTACTTTGTTTCTTTTCGTTTAGACAGCAAGGCATAAACTACTTTGTTTCTTTTCGTTTAGACAGCAAGGCATAAACTACTTTGTTACTCCATCTCGTTTTTTCAACTCAATTACTTAATGCATGAATCATATTATTCAATTGGTTATTACTTGAATGCGACATTTATTTGGAACCAGGTCTCCTTGTCCTTTTTTTGTAGACTAAGGAATGAATCACTAATAATTATGATTGGATCATGATCATGATCCGGTCACAATTAATTACGATTTCTTCCTACATTCACCATCCTCTCCATATTATAGTTTGGTTTGGAGAGAGCGACCGGAGGCCGTCTGAAGGCCACCGGTGGTGGACAAGTAGCCAGATTGTTGAACGCTGAGCGAGGATGGCCTCCAGATGACCTCTGGCCGTCCTCTCCGAATCAAACTATAATCTGGAAAGGATGATGAATCTAAGAAAAGATCATAATCAATTATGATCTTGATCTCATCATAATTATGAGTAATCCATCTCTTGATTAAAAAAAATAAGGAGTAGGAGATCTGCTCCCCGCTTATTCCTTCCTCTCGTCCCTTCTTTTCCACTCTTCTCTGTTTTTTGTTTTTTGTTTTTTGTTTTTTGTTTTTCACGATAGATTTTTCTCAACCGTAAAATTTTTTTCGCTCTTCTATACACCTAATAGAGTGAAGAGATCATCATAGGCACTTTTAGGAGAACGAATCCTTTATAATACAACTAATAATTATTCGTATATTACCTATTTCTCATTTCCTCTCAATATGTCCCACGAACCGCACTATAAGTTAACTCACAAGTTGCATCTACTAATAGAATTTATTAATGTGAATATAATTAAAGTTATAAGACATGATTTCTATTAATTTAGGATATGTTACCTAGAGTCTAAAAATAAATTCAGGAGGACTATAGAGTTTAAAATAAAAAACTCTAGTCCATACTTTGATATGAGATAGAGATGAAAGTTCGGTTTAATGTATTAGTTTAACTTAAATATATTGTCAAATATAAAAAAGAAGAAGATTGTTGGTATAATTATCCTTAGGTCAAGGTTGGCTAGCTTAGCTAAGCTTGAGTTAACTTGAGCTTGAATTTCAATATTTGACAATATACGAGAGAGAATTCAAATCGAAAAGTAGTTCAAACAGTGTCCATATAAAAGAGAGTTCATCTAGGGTTTTCGCCGTCGATTCTTGGGACGTTGAGGAAGAAGTGCTGCTGCATTTTCAACCGATCAAGCGACATTTCCACGCAACAAGATAGCAAGTTACGGAAATCTCCTTGTAAAGCGTTTACTTTCATTTTCGCTTGTATTCTTATTGTATTTCTTGTGTTCGAAATTATACGAGGCTTTTTCGCCTCTGGAAAGTTTCCGAGAATGAGTGTGTTCATAGTGGAGCGATGTGCATGGTGTGGATCCTTGAATTAATCACCTTAAGGAAGTGGAGACCAAGTAAATCGGAGATGTTAGCGTTATGGAGTCTTTGCTTCAAGTTTCAGCTGCAAGTCATCATCGAAGAAGCGAACAACGCTATTCCCCCTCTAGATCTCTACGTGTCCTAACAAATAGTATCAAAATGAGACCACTCTTCTTTGAACTAGTCATCGAAAAGAGCAACAAACTAGAGGAAGAAGAAGTTGAAAGTTCAAAACCCTAAATTTCAATAAGTCAAAGGACTTATCGTCAAAGGAACTCAACTTCGAAATGAATTTCGAAGATAAATTTGGATTTGACATCCGAGCACCTCCATTATTCTGAATGGGAAGCTTTGACATAAAGAAATCAAGAATGGAGGGTTTCTTGATAATGGACATAGAGCAATAGTTTGCTCTAATGGAGAATTTTAAATCTCCAACAGATTCAAGAGCAAATGGAAAGAGGAGCAAATCAAGAAATGTGAGACTAATAATAAGATAACCAAAATATTGGTTAATTTATTATCAAGCATCATCATGTGCAAAATTTGGAGAATATTAAGATGTCAATGAGTTATGAAGTAAGTTGGCAAAACTTCATGAAGATATATCCAACCTCAGTGCAAAATAAAGCTAAATCCAAAGAGAAAAACTCATTAAATCAAGAATAAGAAGTTTCGGAGATTAATCTAGTGAGTGAAGTCAGACAATTGAAAATCTCAGTGAATGAAGCTAGGTAGATGAAAGTCCTAGTGAGTGAAGTCGGGTAAAAGTCCTAGTGAGTGAAGCTAGGCAGAAGGAAATGTTGGTGAGTGAAGCCAGGTGAAAGTCCTAGTGAGTAAAGTCAGGCAGAAGGAAATCCTGATGAGTGAAGTCAGGTGAAAGAACTAGTGAATGAAGTTAGGCAGAAAGAAATCCTGGTGAGTGAAGTCAGGTGAAAGTACTAGTGAATAAAGCTACGAAGAAGGAAATCCTGGTGAGTGAAGTCAGGTGAAAAGCCCTATGAGTAGAGTTAAGCAGTGAGGAAGTCCTGGTGAGTAAAGCTAAGCAATTGGAAATCTAGGTGGGTCAAGGTTGACCAACATCTGGTTTTTGAAAGTCCAAGTGGATCATAGAGGATCGGACACTTGGCATGAGACGAAAAATTCAAGTGGATCAAGGTTGACCAGATACTTGGCACGAGGAGGTAAGTCCAAATGGGTCAAAGTTTAACCAGACACTTGGCACAAGGAGAAAAGTCCAAGTGGGTCAAAGGATTACCGAACACTTGGTGAAAGAGCCTCAACAGTTCATGGTTGACCAGATGTTGGGTAAAGGAACTCCATACTTTGGTTTAAAAGTTAGGGTTTGGGAATCAATTAAGGTAATCGATTACCGTAGCTTAAGCGATTAGAGTAATTGCTTAAACTCTTTTTCGCGAGTGCATAGAAAGATGCCTAATCGATTAAGCTAATTGATTAGGCACATCTTAAACGATTAGAGCAATCACTTAAGAAGTCCTCTGTGTGAAACAGAAGCTGTGTAAGCGATTAAGTAGGAAAGTTTTCCTGCTTAATCGCTTACGACCTATTCTCGCTCAAACAGAAAGGTTCTTAATCGATTCAGCTAATTGATTAAGAACACTTAAACGATTAGAGTAATCACCTAAGGTTAAAAATATAGTCATTGTGCGACCGATAAAAGGGTTCGTGTGCACTGCTCATGGCATCTCTTCTCATCCACTCTCTTCACCAAGCACAGATCTTCACACCAGTTCTTGGAAACTTCTTGGAGACAAGAGTTGTTGCACTTCCAAGGTTCAAGAGGTGTCCAAAAGCGAGAAGCAAACAAACAAGGGTTTCTTCATTGTAAATCTTGTAAGATTTCATTTGTAACAGCTTGTATCTTACTCTTCTTGTATCTACTGTGTGTAAGTTTGTATGAGGCTTCTCCGCCTCCAGAGTGTTTCCGAGAATGAGTATTTTATAATGGATGAGTGAGGGTCGGATCCTTGGATTAGTCACCTCTTCTTGAGGTGGATACCAAGTAAATCTTTAGCGTTAGCATTTGCTTGAGTGTTTTCCGCTACAACAACTTATCGAAGCGAACGGAGCTAATCACTTCCCCCCTAACTCCCGAAGTGATCCAATGAGTGGTATCAGAGTGAGACCGCTCTTCACCAGACTCATCGCCGGAAAGGAGAACGAGCTAGAGGAAGAATAAGAAGTTGAAGTCCTAATGTCAACAAAGTCAAAGACTTCATCAAAAGAGCTCAACTTTAAGATGGATTTTTTAGATGGACTCAGATATGACACAAGGGTACCTCCACCATTTAAGCGTCAAGCTTCGATCTTTGGAAATCAAGGATCGAGAATTTCTTTATGATGGACATAGAACAATAGTTTGCTCTAATGGAGGACTTTGAAGCTCCAAAGAATTGTAAAGGCCAAATTCTCAAGCAAAGTAATTGGAGCAAGGAGCAAATGCAAATATGCGAGGCAAATAATAAGAAACCAAAATTTTAGTTAATTTATTGTCAAGCACAATTATATGCAAGATTAGGGATTACAAAGATACCAAAGAGCTTTGGCGTAAATTGACAAAGATTCATGAAGAACCCTCCACTACACCAAATCAAGAAGAAGAGGACTCCGAAGTTGAGAGATGCTCAACATTGGAAGAAGAAGAAGAAGGTCCATCCTTAATGGAGTGTAACGATTAAGGCAAAGAGAGAGTATACTCTTTGTTTCATGTGCATAAGGATGAAGAGGCATCCACCTCTAGGATTGACGGAGAACGTCATTTGTTGATATCGGAGTAAGAAGAGGCTTCTACCTCCGGATCAAATGAAGAGGAAGATTATGTCACCTCCAAAAATTAAGAAAAATCAAATGAAAGATCATGTACCACCCCTATAAGCAAAGGTATAACAAATTCAATTGGTAATAATAAAAGTCATATCATTTGCTTTGAGTGTAGGAAACATAAGCATTACAAAGTGCCCTAAGTTGACCAAGAAAAAGGATCAAATGACACCAAAGGCTTAGGTGAAGCCAAAGGAGGTCGGTCCCATGATACGCAAATTGGTCCCGTGATACGCAAAGGCAAGGAGCACATTGTATATTTCTCTTGCAAACAAAATGAGAATTATTAGAGTCAATGTCCAAAAGGAAAGAATCCGACCAGAGTCAAAGAAGGAAGCTCAAGTCGAAGGGGAGCTTCTATGGGGAAATCCAATGTATCATTTATTGAACAAATTCCTTTGACCCATGATAAAAAACATGCTAGTTCAAAGTTATATCATTTTAATGCAATTTATCATGAAAATAGGAAGCATGATAGTGTTGGGTCATTTCGGAGCTAGAAGGGGGGAGAGTGAATAGCTCGTCACGCTTTGTTGATGAAGATGTGCATAGATAAACTCAACGCAAAGCTCTCCAATGCTAACAAGATGAATTTACTTGGTATCCACATCAAATAAGGTAACTAATCTAAGGATCCGACCCTCTCTCACACATCAACCATCAAATATACTCCTTCTCAAAAATAATCCGAAGACAGAGAAGCCTAGTACAAGCTCCCAATACAGAAATACAAGAAGAAGAAAAAGAAGTTAATACAATAATAAATCTTACAAGATTTACAACATGAAACCCTAGCTTACTTCTTCTTGTTTGGGAAAGCCTCTTGACCTTGGAAGTGCAGTAGCACTTGTCTCCAAGAAGCCTCAAGAACTGGCGGTGATGTCTGCGTGAGCTCGGTGAAGAAGATCGGAGAGGAGTATTGTCGAGAGAAATGAAACAGTACACGTGAACGCCTTTTATCGGGTTGATAACGACTAGTTTTTCAAGCTTAATTGATTACCCTAATCAATTAAGCCTTCCTAATCGATTAGACCAATCGATTAGGAAGCCTTCTATTCGCGCGAGAATAGTCCGTAAGCGATTAAGCTTCCCTGCTTAATCGCTTACCAAACTCTCTGTATATTTATGAAATTCAGGCTTAATCGATTGTCATAATCAATTAAGCATTCATAATCGATTGACCTAATCGATTACGAACCTCTCTGTGTATTTCGTAAAAACTACTTAATCGATTACTTTAATTGATTAAACTTCAGTAATCGACTAACCTAGTCGATTACCAAACCCTAACTTCCAAACCAAAGTCTAGGGTTCCTTTACCCAACATCTGTTCAACCGTGACCTGTTGAGACTTTTCATTGCCTATATCTGGTCAACCTTGACCTGTTGGGACTTCTTCACCAAGTGTCCAGTCAATCCTTTAACCCACTTGGACTTTTCTCCTTGTGTCAAGTATCCGATCAATCCTTTGGCCCACTTGGACTTTTCCCATTGTATCAAGTATTCGGTCAATCCTTTGAACTACTTGGACTTCCAATCATAAGGTGTTTGGTCAATCTTGACTCACCTAGATTTCCACATATCTGGTTCCACTCACCAGGATTGTCACACTACCTAACTTCACTCACTAAAACTTTTACCTGGTTTCACTCACTAGAATTTTTCTTTTACCTAGCTTCACTCACTATGGCTTTTCACCTGCCTTCACTCACTAGGATTTTCTAACTGTCTGGCTTCACTCACCAGGACTTCTCATCTACCTAGCTTCACTCACTAAGGCTTTTCACCTGACTTCACTCACCAGGATTATTGTTGGGGCTGAAAATTGACCAGCTGAAAATTGACATATACTGATTATATGTAGGACCAGTTGAGAATTGACATATATATTTGTTGGGATCTTAGATGGCTAGAGGGGGGGGTGAATAGCCTCTTAAAAACTTAAACAAAAATTTCTACAAAAAACTTGTTAGCAGAGCGGAATTAGAAAACTAAAACAAGAAGGAAACAAGCACACTAACACACTGATTTACGAGGTTCGGGGATAACTTGTCCCTACTCCTCGGCGTGTCCGTAAGGTGGACGAGCCCTTGATCTTCGGTAGATCACACCCCGGATGACTCCGGCTAATGAAACTCTCCTTCTCGGTGGAGTAACCTCTCCACAAAGTCTCAAGAAATATATATGTTAAAGCACAAGACTTACAGAGCTCGGTGGCAAAGAAGAATGAACTAAAGCTTACAACCATGCGAGGATCAGTGGAAACAGAGAATTTCAGCAGACAGCAGTTTCTCACCCGAGAGTTCAAGAACTTAGCACACCACAACGATCAACAGAACGTTTTTCACTTTCTTACTTTCTTGTTCTTTTCTCTCGCTTTTTACTGCTTCTTAAGCCCCTGTCTTCCGCTGTCACGGATCGTGGTCAAACTGCACAGAATCATCGCTGTAGCCAATCCCTCTTCCTCCTTACCTGGTTCTCTGAACTCACACCAATGAAATCACAGTCTTCACTGGTGTCTTCTGAGCTCGAACCAATCACTAGGAGTCAAGCGGATCGCAGCCAGATCACACCAGTAGCCGTTGTTGCTTCAAATGCACCATGCGACGCGAATCACAGCAGAAAGGCCATTTGTCGTATTCCTCTTATGGACTTAATTTGAAATTAAGCACGGAATGATACCTGTGATCCTGCAAACTCAAAAGCTAATAGCACAGAGGGTTATATGAATCAGGCAGATCAAATGCAGTGGAGGAATCGCAGAAACAAAACTGATTGTGTGTGTGGATCGGTCACCAGACAGATCCATGGACCGATCAGGACATATCCTGATAGGTCCACCGCTTGTCTGATCGGTCGTGGAGACCGATCAGGCTTCAGGTGGATCGGTCTCCACGACCGATCCATGCCTTCTTCTCTTCGCAATACCATCTCCTGATCGGTCCAAGGACCGATCGACACACTCAAGCTTCGAGTGTTTCGATCGGTCACCGGACGATCCATGGAAACTTCAGCCATTTCGGATCGGCCGACCGATCCAGCATCTTATGATCGGATCGACCGATCCAATGTACCATGGAATGTCCACTTAGGTCCCTCTCTGACCTATTCGGTCCGAGAACGAGCTCCCGAGCCCTCTCGACCTAGTCCGAGAACGAGGCGGTGTCGAGCCCTCTCGGGCCGTCGGTCCAGAACGAGCTAGAGCCCTCTCCCTAGTCAGGAACGAGCTACAGGCCCTCTCCGACTTTGTCAGGTCGAGAACGAGCTACCGAGCCCTCTCCGACTTCGGGTCCGGAGAACGAGCTCACCGAGCTCCCGGGCTAGCGAGCTACCAAGCCCTCTCCGACTTGGCGTGCAAGTTTCCAACTTGGACTTTTCCTTCCACTGATCAACCTTGATCATTAATCAAACCGAGTTTAATTAACATCTGATACAAAATTAAATCCGTGTCAACATCAAAACAACAGCCAGGTCAGACTGTATCAACAATCTCCCCCTTTTTGTTGTTTGACAACACGATTTAAATTTAGATCAGAAATGTTCTTATTTTCATAATTTTAGGGGAATCAAGATCCTCCCCCTAAGATGGATACACCACTAAGTCAATAACAGGAATCAAGATCCTTCCCGTTATCTTCTCCCCTAAAATCAAGCCTTCATACATCTCTAAACTTAGGTATCCTCTCCCCCTTTGTCAAACACCGAAAAGGTGCAAATGAGGTTACAAAACTCAAAAGGCTCCCCCTTAACCCATACTGTCTTGCACCTAGAGTTCCCTCTAAGTGTATAATATGACAGTAAGAAAGAGATAAAATACAATCAAGTCATGGCATAGGAACAGCATATTAATAGTCAATAGGAAATGACACATAAAGAAAAACAGGAAAATGAGCAGCATAAATAGATGAAATAAGCAAATATCCAGGTCATACAAAAATATCCAACAGAATAGCATCCAAAATACAGACAGTCAAACAGAATGTATCAATCAATTTCCTCAACACGAGGAACATCATCATCCGCGGGAGGCACGTAACCCTGAGGCGGCATGCTGGAGCTCGAAGGTGGATGGCCCGAGTAACGCTGCGGAGGTGGGTAGTTGGCCATCCAGCCCAGAAGTAGCTGCTGCGTCACCAGCTGCTGACTGCGCAAGTCATCGTAGCGCTCAGCAGCCAGTAGCTCATCGTGTCGATCAAAGCGACTCTCCAGCTCGGCGATCTGCCAGCGCAGATCAGGATCGGCCTCTCCATCGTCAGCAGCAGGAGGAGCAGCAACAGGAGCAACATGTCGTGGAGGTCCCCGTGGTAACTCACCTAGTGCTCTCCCATCCTTCCACCGAACATCCCCATTTTGTCCTATGATTCTAGACTTGGAAAATGCCCGCTTCCCAAGTCTGCAATTCTGTCTGACCATCTTGACTATTCTACCCTTAGAGACATCAATCTGAAGGGTCTCGAGCCAATCTGTAATTATATGCCCATAAGGCATATAAACAGTGGAGCTGCTAGGCTAAGAATATGAGATGATCGAAGAATAGATGCTCGACATGATATCAAAATCGAGACGCCGACGTAAACCATAAAGCATAAGACAATGATATGATCGGATCTCAGATAATGGTTTAGATGTGATAGGTAGAAGGCAGTTCGTGACAATCTTAAAAAGAATGTAGTCTTGAGGAGATAATCTCAAGGCTACAAAAGTAGGGAAGTCAACATCTAGCTCATCTAGTCAATCAGGTCTAGGGTGTCCAAAGAAATACTCATAGATAGAGTCAGGTGATACATCAAGTGGAGGAGGTAATGACTCTGGTAAATCAGGATAAATAGGGAAAGGATCTCCTGAACACATTCGGCAACCTAAATACCCAAAGAATTCTCTGATGGTGAAATCGATAGTTCTCTTAGCGACTCGGGTTTTATAAACATCATCACTGTTCTGATGAAGATTGTTGTAGAATTCAGATACTAGGTCATGGTTGATGTCCCTTTCTAGGTAGACTACCGAGTCAAGTTTATAATAGGCTAGGGTTTCGGATACAGAGGGACAAAATTCATCCATGTACTTTCGATCCACAGATCGACATGGAAACAGCTTGAATGTCCTCTGTTGAAATGTTTGCTCAAACTGGCGGTTCGGGAATCTTGAAGAAGAGAAAGGTTGAGGTCGGGAGGGTGACTGGGACTTGGATTTCTCAGGTGACTTAGATTTAGAGGTCCCTTCACCCACTACTTTCTTTCTAAGGGTTAACAAAGTGGTAAAATGGGACAATGAGTGAGCACCGGAGCCACCAGCACAAAAAAAAAACATATATGGTGAGAAATGAAACCGAAATGCCAAGTTCTAGAGAGGTAGGGAGTTACCTTGGTGCCATTGAACTTTTGGCTAGAGTTTCCGAGGGCTAGAGCTTCGGCTAGGGTTCGGCTAGAGGTCCGCGTGCAACGAGAAGAGAAGGAGTGAGGTGAGGGAAGGAGTCGGCTAGGGTTCCGCGTGAAAGAGGAAAAGAAGAGATCGGGAAGTTTTAATGGTTTACTGATGGTATACAGTTGATGAAATGATCGGACGGCTGTCCGATCAGGAGAAATCCTGACCGATCAGGGAGCTTCCTGATCGGTCCCTGGACCGATCAGACGTGGGTCAGTAAGTCCCGTGCTAGGGCCTCCTGATCGGTCGTGGGGACCGATCAGGGAACCTCCTGATCGGTCCCCGGACCGATCAGAGGTCGATTGATAGGTAACAGAACCGGAACTCTCCTGATCGATCGTAGAGGCCGATCAGATAACATCCTGATCGGTCCCTGGACCGATCAGTGTCTGATAATCAATGATTTCAGTCTCTAAAATTCGTATCGAAAGTTCTGAAACTTGGTTCAACAACTTCCAAGTTCAGAACCTGGGATCTGAAGAGCCCACAGATTATATTCAGTGATACCAATGAATATTTCCTAATGATGAGCTCTAATGATTTGGAATTATTTAGGGCTCGAAAGTTTCAGACACTTCATAACAAATGTGTTGAATCTCAAAGTTTCAAAAACCAGAGAAGTTTGTTTTGTTTGTTTGCTGAAACTATGTTCTATAGTGAACCAAGGTAATAAATCTGACTCAAACTATCGGTTCAAAATATATCCTTGCAATGAATAGTTACAAGTTTGTCAAAATATGTCAAAATTTCTTCACCAACTTGTCATATTTTCAATCAAAATCAAGAAGGTATCAATCAACACATCAACAAGGTTAGATGATTTCTAGACACAGGTCCAACCAAGATTCCTTGGTTGGAATATATGAGTAAGATCTAGGAGCCAAATACACATGAATTATGTAATGACCTTCCCCATACTCAATTTATGTCTCCTCAACCTAATTATTCAAGGGATACATGATACATTTTGAATAATTTGGTTGATCCTAGCATCTCACCCCATTTCTAGCAAACAAAAATATTTTGTTAAACCTTATAGTTTGTGTGAGATGTTCTCAAGTTGCCCAAATTAATTTCCCAATTTCTCTTATAGTTTTAGTTGTCCTTATTGATCATAATGTGGTCAAAATGACTTATTGAGCCAAACACATTCCCAATTCCCTCCTTAAATGACTAAATTCATTTTCCGGAAGGGGTTTTGTGAAAATGTCGGCTAAGTTTGACTTTGACTCAACATATGTGAGTGCAATGTCTCCCCTAGCTACGTGATCTCTAATGAAGTGATGACGCACTTCAATGTGTTTGGTCCTTGAATGATGGACTGGATTTTTCGTTAGGTTTATTGTGTTAATGTTGTCACACAACACTTGCACTCCCTTATACGAAAGTCCATAATCTTCTAGAGTGTGAATCATCCACAACAATTGTGATACACTCTCTCCCATGGCAATGTATTCACCCTCGGTCGTGGAGAGAGCAACACAATGTTGCTTCCGACTTGACCAACTAACCAATGATGATCCTAAAAATTGGCAACCCCCACTAGTGCTTTTCCGATCCAATTTGCATCCAGCATAATCGGAATCAGTATAGCCTATCAAATCAAAAGACTCCGTACGAGGGTACCACAGTCCTACTCTAATTGTGCCTTTAAGGTATCTCAGAATTCTCTTAACTGCAATTAAATGAGATTCCTTGGCACAGACTTGATATCTAGCGCACATGCCCACAGCAAAGAGTATGTCCGGTCGACTAGCTGTGAGATATAGAAGACTACCGATCATGCTTCTATATTGCGTTAGATTAACTGATTTTCCACTCTCATCATTGTCCAGACGAGTGTTTGTTGTCATTGGAGTGGACACTTCCTTAGAGTCACTCATGTTGAATTTCTTGAGCATCTCTTGAGTGTATTTCGTCTGATGGACATAAATTCCATCTCGAGTTTGTTTGATTTCAAGTCCAAGGAAGAATGTCAATTCTCCTACTATACTCATCTCAAACTCACTCTCCATGTGGGTGATAAATTCATTCAAATAGTCTTTGTTATTTGAGCCACAAATTATGTCATCGACATACACTTGGGCTACAAAAATATTTTCACCATCTCTACGCAGAAATAGTGTTGGATCTATTTGACCTCTCACAAAACCCTTTTCTAGTAGGTAAGTTGACAACCTTTCGTACCAAGCTCGAGGTGCTTGTTTAAGCCCATAAAGTGCTTTCTTGAGCTTGTACACGTGGTTTGGAGCTTCGGTATTCACAAACCCCGGTGGTTGTTCAACATAGACTTCTTCTTTAATAAAGCCATTTAAGAAGGCAGATTTAACGTCTATTTGATAGAGCTTGAAACCTCTATGTGCAGCAAAAGCTAGCATTAAACGAATGGACTCTAATCGTGCCACGGGAGCATAAGTCTCATCATAATCGAGGCCTTCGACTTGACTATAGCCCTTGGCTACAAGTCTCGCCTTGTTCCTTACGACTTCTCCTTTTTTATTTAACTTATTTTTGAAGACCCATTTAGTTCCAATAATGGTGGTCTTCTTAGGTCTAGGAACTAAGTCCCACACTTGGCTCCTTTCAAATTGACCTAACTCATCTTGCATAGCTATGATCCAATCAGGATCACGCAATGCCTCATCAACTAATTTTGGTTCAGTCTCTGAAATCAATGCGACTTCATTAGACTCATTTCTAAAGAATGACCTAGTCCTAACTCCTTGTTGGATGTCTCCCACAATTTGGTCTTGGGGATGACTAGTGGCTATCCTAGATTGTCTTGGTGTTGATGGTGCCTCATGAATGGTTTCACTAGGCACAGACAAGGACTCAATATCGGGCAAAGGATCAGATTGAGTTCTTTGTTGCCTTTGCTCATCATCATCAGAGTCAACCTCGACTCTTTCTTCATTTTGATCATTCAAACTTAGATTTCTAAGTTCGAGTTGAATTTCTCCTACATCCCTTGATTGATCATTTAATTTAGGGATTTCTTCAAAAGCTACATCAGAGGACTCTTCAATCAATTTAGTCCTATTGTTGTAGACTCGATAGGCTTTGCTGGTGAACGAATACCCGACCAGTATCCCTTCATCAGCCTTGGCCGAAAATTTTCCAAGATGGTCCTTGGTGTTCAAAATAAACACCTTACAACCAAACACCCTAAGATGTTTAATTGTAGGGGGTTTCCCAAACCAAAGTTCATGAGGAGTTTTTCCTAAAAACCTATGTATCAGGACTCGGTTTTTACAGCTTCAGCCCATAAGTAACTCGGTAGTGAGTACTTATTGAGCATACTTCGTGCATCCTCTTGTAGGACTCGGTTATTTCTCTCCACAACCCCATTTTGCTGTGGGATCCTTGGAGTAGAGAACTCATGCCTATATCCCTTTTCTTGACAGAATTCTAAAAACCTATGATTTTGAAATTCCCCACCATGATCACTTCTAATGGTCTTAATTGTTGTTGATTTTTCATTTTCAGTTCTTCTACAAAAGGAAATAAAAATATCTATGGTTTGATCCTTAGTTTTCAAAAAGAAGGTCCATGTATACCTAGTAAAGTCATCAATAATCACTAAACAGTATCTACTTCCATTTAATGAAGTAACACTACTGCAATCAAACAAATCCATATGTAATAAGTCTAAAGCAGTAGTTGTACTTACAGCGCTTTTACCTTTATGAGGCGCTTTAGTTTGCTTACCCTTCTGACATGCATCACATAATTTGGTCTTTTGGTACTTGATGCTTGGTAAGCCTCGCACTAACCCTTTGTTGACCAGCTTCCGGATATTCTTCATGTTCACATGAGCCAACCTCCTATGCCAAAGCCACGATTCTTCTTCTTTTGACATGAAACACTTAGCAAGAGCATTAGTAGCACTTTTAAAAGAAACTTGATAAATGTTATCAACCCTTGTGCCTACTAGTACCGTGTCAAGTGTGTCAATGTTTTTGACTAGACATTGACTCGAATGAAATTCAATTGTGTAACCCGTATCACACAATTGACTGACACTTAGGAGATTAAAAGTCATCCCCTTGACTAGAAAGACATTCTTGATTTGGAGATATTCGGATATATGAATGTCTCCAACTCCTATAACCTTAAGACTACCATTGTTACCAAATGACACATTACCTCTATTTTGTTTTGAAAAAGTAGCTAGAGTGGTGATGTGCTTGGAGCATCCACTATCAACAAACCAAGTTGATAGACGCTCCCCCTTTACCAATGCCTACAAGACACGAAAGATAGATGTTTTAGGTACCCAAATCTTGGGACCTAATGCATCTACAATGAAAGACTTAGGCACCCATGCCTTTGTTACCTTCTTCCTAGTCTCATGAACCTTAGAAACATGCGATCTATGAAATTGGGTTCTTGACACTAAAGAAATAAAGCTAGACTCCTTAGGTTGGTATCCTAATCCAGCCTTGTTGTAGACCGCCCTTTGGGCATTTAGAATCATGTCTAGGGTCTTAGAGCTAGTTGAGAATTTCTCAAGCATTTTCTTGAGTTTCTCAACCTCACCCTTCAAGGCCTTGTTCTCATCCTCAAGGAGCTCTAGATGTAGGTCATCAACCTCATCTTCCCTAAGAGCTCTCAAGTTTTCTACTTCTTCTTTTAATGATTTATTTTCTGTTTTTGATTTTTTAAGCAAGGTAGACAAATGTGTAATAGTCTTATAGCATTTTTCTAAGTGAGAAGAGGTTACCTCTTCATCATCCGAAGATGATGAAGCCGCGGCTGAAGTGCTTGAGTCATCACTCTCGGACTCGGACTCCTCCCTTGCCATGAGTGTCAATTGCCGAGTACTCTTCTCCTTCTTCTCTTCCTCCTCCGATGAGCTTGAGGAAGATTCATCCCAAGTGGCCTTGAGAGCTTTCTTCTTCTTGGCTCTTTCCTTCTTCTTTTTGGCCCGTTCCTCCTTCTTGAGTTTTGAACACTCACTCCGGTAGTGGCCTTTCTTGCTACACTCATAGCAAGTAATGTTAGACTTATCAATATTTTGATCTACAGTTTTACCTTTGTATCTCCTGCTTCTTCTCATGATCCTCCTCACAAAATTTGCCATCTCGCTTGATGATGATCCACCTTCATCATCGGACTCGGAGGAGGATGAAGATGAAGGAATCTCTTTCTCCTTCTTCTTTTCTTTCTTTCTTCTCCCATCCTTGCTCTTTTCTCCTGCAACCAAAGCTATACCTCTCTCCTTTTGACCTTTGTTAGCAAGTTCATGAAGTTCCATTTCACAAAAGAATTCGTCTAATTTAACAATGGAAAGATCCTTGGAAACCTTGTAGGCATCTACCATAGATGACCACAAGACATTCCTTGGAAAGGATTTAAGAGCGTACCTTACTAGATCACGATTCTCCACGCGTTCATCCACGGAATGGAGATCATTGATGATCTCTTTGAACCTCTCATGTAGTTCACTTACCGTTTCGTTTTCCTTCATGGTGAGATTTTGTAGTTGATTCAAGAATAGGTCCCTCTTGGCTATCCGAGAATCTCGAGTTCCTTCTTGGAGCTCGATAAGCTTGTTCCATAAATCTTTTGCACTCGAGAATGGACCTACCTTGACGAGTTGGTCCTTGGCAATCCCACATTGTAAGGTGACTACTGCCTTGGCATCGGCTTGCCCTTTACGAGTTTGTTCAGTAGACCACCTTGATGAATCGAGTTCCTTACCTTCTTCGTCCTTCGGTGGTGTGAATCCTTCCTTGACCGAGAACCACATGGAGATATCAGTCTTAAGGTAATACTCCATGCGGCTCTTCCAATACTGGAAATCTGCTCCATCGAAGAAGGATGGTCTGGTGGTGCTGAATCCTTCCTTCATGGTCATCTTGTTGCTCCTTGGAATGTTAGTCCAGATGAAGAGCACCAGGCTCTGATACCACTTGTTGGGATCTTAGATGGCTAGAGGGGGGGTGAATAGCCTCTTAAAAACTTAAACAAAAATTTCTACAAAAAACTTGTTAGCACAGCGGAATTAGAAAACTAAAACAAGAAGGAAACAAGCACACTAACACACTGATTTACGAGGTTCGGGGATAACTTGCCCCTACTCCTCGGCGTGTCCGTAAGGTGGACGAGCCCTTGATCTTCGGTAGATCACACCCCGGATGAAGCTCTCCTTTTAGGTGGAGTAACCTCTCCACAAAGTCTCAAGAAATATATATGTTAAAGCACAAGACTTACAGAGCTCAGTGGCAAA
The DNA here is from genome assembly GCF_018446385.1 of Zingiber officinale. Classification (NCBI taxonomy): domain Eukaryota; kingdom Viridiplantae; phylum Streptophyta; class Magnoliopsida; order Zingiberales; family Zingiberaceae; genus Zingiber; species Zingiber officinale. The sequence continues at coordinate 82,904,081 of NC_055991.1, forward strand.
GAAGAATGAACTAAAGCTTACAACCACGCGAGGATCAGTGGAAACAGAGAATTTCAGCAGACAGCAGTTTCTCACCCGAGAGCTCAAGAACTTAGCCCACCACAACGATCAACAGAACGTTTTTCACTTTCTTACTTTCTTGTTCTTTTCTCTCGCTTTTTACTGCTTCTTAAGCCCCTGTCTTTCGCTGTAACGGATCGTGGTCAAACTGCACAGAATCATCGTTGCAGCCAATCCCTCTTCCTCCTTACCTGGTTCTCTGAACTCACACCAATGAAATCACAGTCTTCACTGGTGTCTTCTGAGCTCGAACCAATCACCAGGAGTCAAGCGGATCGCAGCCAGATCACACCAGTAGCCGTTGTTGCTTCAAATGCACCATGCGCCGCGAATCATAGCAGAAAGGCCATTTGTCGTATTCCTCTTATGGACTTAATTTGAAATTAAGCTCGGAATGATACCTGTGATCCTGCAAACTCAAAAGCTAATAGCACAGAGGGTTATATGAATCAGGCAGATCAAATGCAGTGGAGGAATCGCAGAAACAAAACTGATTGTGTGTGTGGATCGGTCACCAGACCGATCAGGACATATCCTGATCGGTCCACCGCTTGTCTGATCGGTCGTGGAGACCGATCAGGCTTCAGGTGGATCGGTCTCCACGACCGATCCATGCCTTCTTCTCTTCGCAATACCATCTCCTGATCGGTCCAAAGACCGATCAGATTACACTCAGTGTGCTACTGAGTGTTTCCTGATCGGTCCGCAGACCGATCAGATTACACTCAGTGTGCTACTGAGTGTTTCCTGATCGGTCACCAGACCGATCCATGGAAACTCAGTTTCACTGGATCGGTCTGCCGACCGATCCACTGTCTTATGTATCACTGGATCGGTCTGCCGACCGATCCAATGTACCATGGAATGTCCACTTAGGTCCCTCTCTGACCTAATTCGGTCCAGAGAACGAGCTCCCGAGCCCTCTCTGACCTAGTCCGGAGAACGAGCTACCGAGCCCTCTCCGACTTCGTCAGGTCCAGAGAACGAGCTACCGAGCCCTCTCTGACCTAGTCCGGAGAACGAGCTACCGAGCCCTCTCCGACTTCGTCCGGTCCAGAGAACGAGCTACCGAGCCCTCTCTGACATAGTCCGGAGAACGAGCTATCGAGCCCTCTCCGACTTCGTCAGGTCCACAGAACGAGCTACCGAACCCTCTCTGACCTAGTCCGGAGAACGAGCTACCGAGCCCTCTCCGACTTCGCGTGCCAAGTTTCCAACTTGGACTTTTCCCTTCCACTTGATCAACCTTGATCATTAATCAAACCGAGTTTAATTAACATCTGATACAAACTTAAATCCGTGTCAACATCAAAACAACAGTAAGGTCAGACTGTATCAACAAGTTGAGAATTGACATATATATTGACCTCGTGGGTGTTTTGATGTAATCAACCAAGTTGGTTAGGTCCTGCTTTGTTTGATCCCTGTGTCTGAGTGTGCAGGAGCTTAGGAGCGCAGGAAGTAGAGCGGAAGACGCAGCTAGCGAGAAGGACGGCACGGGAAGGGAGCCGACGGGCTCGGTGCATCCGAAGGACGAGAGAGCTGCGGAAGAGTACACCGATGGGCGAGAAGAACGTGCACGGCGTTCGAGGGACGTTAAGCCAGGGAGGAAGGCTGCTCGAGGAGAAGGCCGGGAATTGAGTTCGGGTGAGCCCTATTCCGGTTGGTCGTAATCACCCAAAAGAACGGAGCGTCGGAAGTCAAAACAAAGGAAGAATCAGGCTGGAAACCGAGCTCAAGGCGCCCTCAACAAGTAGTGGAGGCGCCTCCAACTTGGAGGCGCCTTAAAGCTTGTTGAAGGCGCCTCCACCTTGGAGGCGCCTTAAACAAGGTTTAAGGCACCTTAAGCCTGGTCAAAATGACCGTTTCGAGTTACGGATAAAGTTTTATCTGCTCACCTCTTGGAGGCACCTTGGACCTCTATTGGAGGCGCCTTGGACCCTTGAGACCAGATTTCCAATGGTTATTTAAAGGCCACTGGAGCTAGGAATTCAACACAACTCAAGCAATTAATTGTATAGTCTTTCCTAGCAATAGTTCTAAGCTTCAAAGTGTAAAAGGCTTCTCCGCCTTCAGCAAAAGGAGATCTTCTACTGCACTTTTGTCACTGTACTAGATTAACAACCCTCTTGGTTGTAACCAGGTTAAATTCCTGTCTTCTACTTAATTTCTATTTTTTTTATTTGTTATTATTTTTCTATTACTTTTCTGAGTTGAAATCCGAGGAGGGTATAATTGATTTTTGATTTCAGCAATTCACCCCCCTTTTGCCGGCCTCCGCTGCACCAACAATTGGTATCAGAGCAAGACCGCCTCAGAAAGAATAACCGCCGACTGAAGCAAAACGATCAAGACGATGGCCGGAGCAAATATTCATCCTCCAAAGTTCGACGGAGATTTCGCCACATGGAAGCGAAAAATAGAGGTATTTTTTAAAACGGATTTTGATATTCTTATTACAATGAAATATGGTTTTGCAGCGCCGAAAGATAAAAGAAGAAAACACATGGAGCAAGAAGGAGCAAGCCGATTTCGTCGCCAACGGAAAAACTGAGTTCCATCTACTCAGTGTACTGCCACTTCAGGAGGTAAATCGGATCGGAAGCTATGACTCCGCAAAAGATCTCTAGGAGAAATTCATAGAGCTTCATGAAGGTACATCCGAAACAAAGCTAGCCAAGCGTGACATCCTCCGGACCCAGTTGACGAACCTCCGGATGAACCAAGGCGAGAAGGTAGCGCAACTCCAAGCAAGGATCAAAGAGCTGATCACGCAACTAACCAATCTTGGAGAAGAAGTAACGAACCAGGACTCGATCCGATACGCGCTCAACGCCTTCCCTAAAACTCCAGAGTGGGCCTCCTTAATAGATGCGTACTACATCTCTAAGGACTTCGAGGTAAATACTCTAGAACAACTGTTTTCCACTTTTGAATTTCACGAATCTCGAGTTCCAGAGCCCAATGGAGTAGAGAAGACCAGTCAGAACATTGCCTTAAAGGCAAAAATGAATAGTTCTGACTCTGAAGCCTCGGTTGACGAATCAGAAGCAGCACTACTGGTAAGACGCTTCAATAAATTTTTCAAATCTAACAAATTTAGATCGCAGAGGCATGAGAGAAAAAAAAGAACGATTTGTTGCTACAACTGCAACGAAGAAGGGCACATCAAGGATGACTGCCCGAAATTGAAGAGCAAGCAAAAGGAGAAGGCAAAGACCAAGTACAAGAAACCAGATTCCTCCAAACACAAGAACCTAAAAGCCACTTGGTCAGACTCATCCTCCGAATCAGACGTCGAAGAATTCTCGGGGATAGCTCTAATAGCTAACCATCAGCTGGAAGAAGAGTCAAGCTCAGAGATGGGTATCGATGAAGGGAGAGGAACATCAGAAGAGAAAAGCTGCAGTGAAGGGGGAGCCTCACCGAGTCAGGTAAGTCAAGTACGAAATATAACTCCGACTCAGTCTTTTCGCTTTATTAAATCTCTTTCTAAAGACTTATTCGAATTAGAAAAAGAAAATAAAGAATTGAAAATGAAATTAGCAAAAGCATGTCCACTTGAGATGTACGATAGCATAAAATCAGAAAATGATAAATTAAAATTAGAAATTGAAAAATTGAAATATGATGCATGTTTAAATACAAATAAATTTCCAAACTCAAAATTAAAAATTTATGGAAAATTGAATTGGTACATTAGAAACCATCAGGGTCAACTTAAAAGAGTACCCAAGAACTATGTACCCCCGAAATTTTTGAATAACCTTGTAGGAAGGAACCTCTATTGGGTTCCGAAATCTGTGCTAAATTAATTCATTTAAAAGCTTACAGTAAGAAAATCAAACTTTGAATTTCTTTATGGAAGTTTTATCTAAAGAAGTGGTTGTTGCTCCAATAACCAAGAAGGCCTAGTGTCTCGCCACGACTTGGAAGCCGAAATATCGAAATGAAAATGTTTAATTAACTTTCTGATAAAAGCATTAAAATTAGAATTAAATAATGCTTTGAAAAGTTTTTAAACATTTCCTTAGAAATTCATTTTTCTTAGAAAAATATCTCTTGAAAGCTTTGCTTAGAATTTCTTTTCTAAAAATTAATTTTTTACTTAGAAATTATTTTGAAAAATCCAAACAAATTATTGTGGTTAAATTTTTTTTTTCTTTTCACTTAGAAAATTTACTTAGAATTTTTTCCAAAAAACTTCATTTTACTTAGAAATATTCTTGAAATTTCTATTTTTCTAATTTCATCTTAAATTAGAAAATTTTCCAACTTAAAAATTTATGCTAAAATTTTTTTTTCTATTACCCCATTTTTGTTGTGATCAAAGGGGGAGAGAAAGGTACAAGCTTAGAGAAGTACATATTTAGGGGGGGGGAAAAAAATTTAAATTAAAAATATTTTTTTTGTAGTTGCAATTTTATTTATTGAAATTAAAAATATTCTTTTTGTAGTTGCAATTTTATTTATTGCAAACTAATGCTTAATATGTAAGTTTAATAAAAAAAAAAATTTAAATTACTTTTCTGTCTATTTTTACCCTAACTTGAACTTGGGTTGATGCACATAAAAAAGGGGGAGATTGTTGACCCCGTGGGTGTTTTGATGTGATCAACCAAATTAGTTAGGTCCTGCTTTGTTTGATCCCTGTGTCTGAGTGTGCAGGAGTTTAGGAGCTTAGGAGCGTAGGAAGTCGAGCGGAAGACGCAGCTAGCGAGAAGGACGACACGGGAAGGGAGCCGACGGGCTCGGTGCGTCCGAAGGACGAGAGAGCTGCGGAAGAGTACACCGGTGGGCGAGAAGAACGTGCGCGGCGTTCGAGGGACGTTAAACCGGGGAGGAAGGATGCTCGAGGAGAAGGCCGGGAATTGGGTTCGGGTGAGCCCTATTCCGGTTGGCCGCAATTACCCAAAAGAACGGAACGTCGGAAGTCAAAACAAAGGAAGAATCAGGCTGGAAACCGAGCTCAAGGCGCCCTCAACGAGTAATGGAGGCGCCTCCAACATGGAGGCACCTTAAAGCTTGTTGAAGGCGCCTCCACCTTGGAGGCGCCTTCAACAAGGTTTAAGACGCCTTAAGCCTGGTCAAAATGATCGTTTCGAGCTGCGGATAAAGTTTTATCCGCTCACCCCTTGGAGGTGCCTTGGACCTCTATTGGAGGCGCCTTGGACCCTCAAGATCAGATTTCTAGAGGCTATTTAAAGGCCCCTGAAGCTAGGAATTCAACACAACTCAAGCAATCAATTGTATAGTCTTTCCTAGCAATAGTTCTAAGCTTCAAAGTGTAAAAGGCTTCTTCGCCTTCAGCAAAAGTTGATCTTCTACTGCACTTTTGTCACTACCCTGCATTAACAACCCTCTTGGTTGTAACCAGGTTAAATTCCTGTCTTCTGCTTAATTTCTATTTTTTTTATTTGTTATTATTTTTCTATTACTTTTCTGAGTTAAAATCCGAGGAGGGTATAGTTGATTTTTGATTTCAGCAATTCACCCCCCTATTGTCGGTCTCCACTGCACCAACAATATATTGATTATATTTCATGTAATTTTCACTCTACACATCTACATCTTAATCTATGTCATTAATGACATTAGTATTATGATTACTGTTGGGGCTTGTTACAATTATATACAGTAGATATGACCTCTTTCGTCTTATACCAATGAAGTTAATGGACCATATTGTTTACAAGGGTATTCTGTACCCATAAAGTTTAATATCAACTAAAGTTTTACTTGTATTCCATATACAACTCATAAGTAGCCCCAATGGGAGATTATTGGTTATTATCTCTAATTAGTGGGTTTAATTGTAAGTTGTACATATGAGTACAAACTGAACTTATTAAAGTGATCTAACTTAGGCTTATTGGGTTCAGTTATTGGATGTAGACCTTCTATGTATAGAACCTATAGTCCCGGATCTATTATTATCTATATACTGATAATAAATGTTCACTATATATAGGGACATATAGCCTCGCATCTATTATTATATATGGGTTGATAATACATGTCCACTATATATAGAGTTGATCCCCAAGGCTTTAGGGAAGAATCTTGACATAATTTTTTGTTCCCCATTGACAAGAAGCTTTACGGGATCGTCATCCCCAAGTCTCTTAGAAGATCCTCCCCGTTTGCTTCCGCTTCTTCTTCCTCAGGATCTTCTAAACAACGCTAAAGGACAAAGGCATAGCTCTTCAATCAAGTTCTTTATCATTATGTTTATGTATTTATTTTTCTTATGTCATATTTAATTGATAAAACTAGATCTTTTTGTTCTTGTATTTTCTATATGTGAGTTCTTTATATTTTAGAATTCATGTGATTTAGGTTTTTACAAGAACTATCATGACATCGATCGACTGGAAGCTTAAAGGGAGGGTCAAAGCAAGTCAATAGTGAATGGATGTTTAAGGAGATGTCCGAAGTAGGTCAAGAGTGATTAGATGTTTCAAGGGAGATCCGAAGCAAGTCAAGGGTAATCAGATGTTTGAAGTGAGACTAGAATCACGAGAATAATGATAGTCTTTCGTTTGAGGAGAAGATTATTAGGAATAAAATCAAAGTCTCACATTGAAAATATATGAAAAAAAAAACATGACTTTATAAGATGAAAGATATCTTCATTGATTTAAAGTCTTTTAGGTAGAGCCTAAAAATAAATTCATAAAGACTTAAGTTCAAAGTAGACAATATCGTACTATTACATAAATATATAAATTCTTCTAGATAAAAATTTAAAAAATAGACCTATATGGTGAAACAGGTTTTTATTATTATTAACGAGATGTTAATAATATTTAAAATATAACATAATCAAATAACACAACAAAAATATTTTAAATAACGGTAAATTAGAGAAAAAAAATCCCTAATCATAATGTTAACTTTGCATGCAATCCCCATGTTTAAAAAACTTTATTTCCACTCCTTACATGCAAAGTTTTATTTACTTCAACTCCTTCATGCAAATATCATTACTTAATTGTCTCTCAGATTTTTTAGGTACAAAAAGTTTAAAAAAGAGTAAAATTCCTCTTAAATTCAGCACTTTAAACTAGAATAGAGTATATTTTCTATCAAAATTGCCCCTCATATTTTTTATATATAAAAAGTCTAAAAATGAGTATAATTCCAGTTAAATTCAGCACTTTAAACTAGAATCGAGTATATTTTCTATCAAATTGAGCACGACTTTCTAATTACCCCTCAGATCTTCTAGGTATAAAAAAAATCCAAAAATGAGTATAATTACTCTTAAATTCAGCACTTTAAATTAGAATTGAGTATATTTTCTATCAAAATTGTCCCTCATATTTTTTTTTAAGTACAAAAAGTCTAAAAATGGGTTTGAATTCAGCACTTTAAAACTAGAATCGATTATATTTTCTATCAAATTGAGCACGGCTTTTTTCCTACTTAATATAATTCCTCCTAAATTCAGCATCATTCAAAGAAAATCTAATATATTTCTCATCCAATTAATCATCATTTAAAGAAAATCTAATATATTTTCCATCCAATTAATCATCATTTAAAGAAAATCTAATATATTTTCCATCTAATTGAGAATCATTTTAAAAAAATCTAGTATATTTTCCATCCAATTGAGGTGGAAAAAGAGTCATGCTCAATTTGATAGAAAATATATTAGATTCTAGTTTAATGTGCCAAATTTAAGAAGAATTATACTTATTTTTGGACTTTTATACCTACAAATATCATAGGTAATTAGGTAAAGTAACATCCATTATATTTGATTGGGGAGTGAAAACAAATATTTTTATCAATGGAGGCTACATGCAAATTTTCCCTTTAAATAATCACTTAAATACATCTTTGCAATTTTAGCCGTGCATATATTAGCTAAATTTTCATAATCAAAATATTTTTTTTCTCACTCAATGACATGATCAATCTTTCACGTGACATAATTGATGGGAGAATTTAACCGCAAAAACTTAAAATTTTATTAGCGACGTGAGTATTTGGATAACAATCATCTTTTCATATTTTTTTACAACTTATAATTGAATAGGGACTCAAATTTTGGTTTGTACCCTCTACCTACTTAAATAATTAGGTTACCTAGAGTTAAACAAAAATTAAAACTAATATTTTAGTCCATAACTAATCCATAATATTCTTTTTTTCCCGCTCTAGACCTTCCCTCATGCCTATGTCGAACACAATCTATTATCTTAACGGTTCTCTAGCGTCAGTCCTATGAATATGGAGAGAAATAAATATAGATATATAAATATTAGACATATGATGGAGTAATTATAGATCATCAATTTCTAAAAATCAACCTCTAATTATTACATCATGTATCAACAACGCCCCGAGGACCATCATACTCAAAGCTCGAGCAGATTGATGCCTAGAACCGCTAGAGTCTATTTACTCGAGTAGGGACATGAAGCATCTTTTATCAGCCACTTCTTCTCCAAGGACAACTTGGTGGGATGCATAGCTCTTAATCTATCATGGAGCCACCCCCTTGTCAGCATTGTTTGGCACCTCGTGTTGGCAAATTTGGGGCAAATTCGGAAGCTACAGAACTATTTGGTGTTTGTTATAGATAACAACTTCCCCTCTATTCTAGCACGAATTTACATCGTCCTTTCGGGACGATCTAGTAGCTAGCACGGAAGCTACAGAACTATTTGGTGTTTGTTATAGATAACAACTTCCCCTCTATTCTAGCACGAATTTACATCATCCTTTCGGGACGATCTAATAACTAGCACATAAGATATTGTCCACTTAAGATCCGAAATTCGAATCTCGACATACAAGAAGTAAGATACTGTCAACTTAAGATCCGAAATTCGAATTTCGACATAGCAGAGGTAAATACTTCTCTCATGTGCTAGTCACTATTCTAAGGGCTACCCATGATTTACCTCATCCGTGTTGGCTTAAGTCGGATTGGTGGAGGCGCTAGGGGCGAGCGTAGTCGCTTTTTGCCAACTAGTACGAGTTTACTTCGTTGTCCCCTCAGGACGATCTAGTGGCTAGCACATGAAGTGCTGCCAACTTAAGGTCTAAGGTTCGAATCTCGACATAGCTGAGGTAAAATGTCTCCCTCATGAGCCAGTCATATTCCAAAGGTTAGTAGTTATTCATGATTTGTCCCCTCCGTATTGACCCAGGGATGGGTTGGCGAGGACACTGGAGGCGAGCACAATCACCTTTTTGCCAACTAGTACGAGTTTACTTTATCCCCTAGGGATGGTCTAGTGGCTAGCATATGAGGTGCTGCCAACTTACTTGCCAACTAGTACAAGTTTACTTGACCTGCATCATCAATCACTATTCCAAGCGCTAGTAGTCACCCGTGATTTACCTCCTCCGTATTGGCCAGCACTGGGGTGAGCGCAGTCGCCTTTTGCTAACTAGTACGAGTTTACTTGAGCTCCCAGGGATACATTACAGCGAAAAGGCACTAAGTTGTCACCCAGACACCTGTTGTTCGATCCCCAATTATGACATATTTGTAGGGATTTTTCCTCCAAATGAGACGCACAACCACGGGATGTTAGGCTCGTGATTTACCTCCTCCGTATTAGCCCTGGGATGGGTTGGGAAGGACACTGGAGGTGAGCGCAGTCGTCTTTTGTCAACTAGTACGAGTTTACTTGAGCTCCCAAAGATACATTGCAGCAAAAAGGTACTAAGTTGTTACTCAGACACCTGTGGTTCGATCTCCCACTACAACACATTTGTAGGGATTTTTTTCTCCAAATGAGACGCACAACCATGGGATGTTGGCCTTTTGTGTCATCCACCGCGAGCTCTTCCCAATTTACCCTAGTGGCATAGATATGACCCGATCACCTCAAGTTTACTGTTACCTAATTTATCATTTTTGAGAAAAAAATCCCTGTTGCCCCCAAACTAATTTAGCTTGTTATGTCATAATTTATCTCCCTTCATATAATATGAGGATGAACTATGAGGAACATCTGAAACGAACATGATCACCTTTTTATTACCATAGTAAGAGTTTACTTGGACGACTAAATGTTTCGTCAAAACAATTGAACAACAACCATTCAACAAGGGTCCGTGGCTTGGAATGCCGTCGCCATTGTCTTGTTCAGATATGACTGGTCTTGAAGGTTCAATTTGTGATTCTAATGGAATTCGATGCATCAAGTTAGGGACTGAAGTTGCACTCGACTCTTAAGTCACTCATCGCGTGCAATATCATGGGGGCAATTTCATAATATACAATTCACACATATCCTATACTAAACAATGTAATCGCGACTGGTTAGCCAAGGAGACTCTTAGGCCGGAGGGGTTGTGACTAATGTTCTTCTTCGGACCTACCTATCGACTTTAGAATAATAAGTGACGGGTTCATCTCTTCGCAAATAAAAGTAGCTGAACCAACTTTCTCTTAAGCTCTTTCGAGAAAACAAAAAGTATTTAGTTTCTACTTTCATAAACACCATCTCAAATCAAAGGGACAACTAACTCAGTTAACTAACAAATTCTCCATCGAAAGCAGGATCGCGAATCAGTATATAAATAAAAGAAATTAATAGAATTCAGAACTAGCAAAGAATTTACTGAGTGAAAATAGCTGATGAATGTTGGAACAAATAATAATAATCAATATAAAGTAGATGAACCATCAATAGGACCGAAAGAATTCGCAAGAGATTGAGTTTTGATAATACAATATATTGGGGGATGTCGGTCCCAACTCCATAAACTTAGAAGCTCCCGAGAATCTAAATCCACAGTTAATTCGAAGACAATCCCAACCAGGTGAATCAGAATGTATACCCACAAACGAAAACCTGTACAATTGAAAGAAAAGTGTATGATCTGCATACAGATAGACTTCCGACATGGAAATGAAAGTGAATAAATTTTCTTCTCAGTTAGTGTTATATTCAGGTTCACTGGTATCAGAAGGATCCAGGTAAAGATGAATTCAAGAAGAATATGAAACATTTGATTTTATCAGAAAGGAGCATATCTTTTCACTTCAATGATCATCCAAAAAGCACCAGACTATATTTGATGTTTGCACTTAATCCTACATGGCAAAATCGTTGCAGTTAATTCAACATTTCCACTGTTTCCTAACCGAACTGTGTGAGTATTGGATCAAATTGTCGATACTGTTCTTGCAAATTGTAAAATTCACTGAGAATAACACCGAGAAGGATCGCAAATTATTCATGTTTCATTATACTTTATGAGTTTGAACTTCCATGTTTAGAAACTCAGAAAAGACAATGGTGGATTCCAGAAAATAATGTATTCGGTTAGTAAAAGTACCTCAAGAGAGGATAACCAGACCGAGGTAAATGGATCCACAAAGAAAGGCAAATGATATCAAACCCCTGAAACAAAATCAAGAATATATCGATAGAACAATATGTGAATTTTAAGCATAATGAAGTATGTCGATGTATGTTTGTTAACGGTGAGTCTCACCAAATAACACCCCACCCGACGCCATTACAAGGGCAAGGGCAGATTTCAGCAAATTTTTCAGCATCGCTCGAGTTAACTCTTCGAGATATTAAGTCATCATAGATATCTATCAAAGAAAATGTGTGAGACAATACACAATATCTATCAGTATTTTGCTTTCTGATGAAAGAATGATTTGACTTACCATAAACAGAAAATAAGCTATTCATGACACCTGCAATTCTCAAAAGTCATTAACAATCGATACTAGATGGCTTCTACTACTACTCATCCACAAGAGGAGGTGCAAATGAGGTATACATATCCATACCTATAAACAGGATGACATAGCGAAGTATATGGACCTTCGTAGCCTCTTGTAGAAACCAAACCAAGGCGACAAAAATGATGAAACCTAGATAAGTAAAGAGATTTCAGCAAAAAAAAATTCAAGATTTTACTTCTCAACTTGTATAAAAAACTAGTTAGGGACTATCCGTGCAAACCTATACAGAGTCCACGAAGCAACCACTGCATGCGGCATAAGAACAGATAAGTAAGCAAACAAGATCAGTCCTGATTAAGAATACTATGGAGTATCTTCTAACGTTAAGCTTGTTAAAATAAGTATAGATAACACAAACCCTAATAAAATTTGTAATGAAGTAATAAGATGATCTAATGTGCATACATTTTTGGCATAGAAAAATACAACCACCAAAGCGAGCAAAAAGCAACCAGCAGCAATTCTTGTTGCAAGAAGATTAGTGGATGCAAGAATGAAGACCATTCCCCAAAATGATGAGCCAAGATCTGCGAGGGAAAAGACAAGATTCAAGAGAAGGCCCTAAAAATAATTGGCTTATATGGCTGGGTTGAAACTAAATAATTTAAACAAAAAAAAAAGATGAATTACATCCAGCAGGTAGAATGATCCAATAGATGCCACCACGAGTTTGAGTGACCCCGCCCTCATCTGCATGTACCTGTATGCCCTCAACCTGCAAATAATACAATAATGTAATTCAAATATTCAATAACTGAGTTAAGAATTCTAATCTTCCATTAGAATACCAAAGATAAAACTTATGAATATACTAGACGATATCCTTCTGAGCATTCTTGTGAGATAAGTGAGCATAAACCTTTTAGAAGGTGGCATTACTAGTAATCTGCTACTGAAGTTTCCTTAGTTGGCTTTTCTCTTGAACTACTTGGCAAATGTATCTTAATGTTAGAGCTAATTTCTGCTGCATCTAACAGAAATTCTATTCTTTCCAACATCAAATGGCACTTAATTTCCAACATATGATTGTTTTTGAATTCCTCCAGGTTACTACATGTCTGTTTGTTTTGCATAAAATATTTTCTAAAAGAGCATTTCACTCATTTCATCTTCTAGTGTTGGATAAAGTTGAGTAGACATTTTCGAGCAAAATGACTTTTGCTTGAAACATGCAGAAGTTATTATATCATCTTTCTCATGTGAGTCACCTCCACCCCATCCTGTAGCCGTTTGACAACTCTAGCAAACCCAGGAAGCCGTCTTCGTCCCCTCCAACAACCATCTATGAACCCTGTGATCACCCTCCAGCCACCTCTATGCCTACGGCAGAGTTTTGTCATCCCCAACAACGCTCACTCTAACTGTAAAATACAGTACCCAAATAATAATTAAATAATAAGGTTTAATAGACAAAATACTTAACGAAATTTTTAGAAATTTTTTGGAAATTTATCGGAGCTCGTATGGCGTATTTGGAGGGGATGCATTTATAGGCTTGGGAAAAACCTATTTGGAATACCCAAAAAGGAGGAGTTGATTGAGGAATGCACTTAGGTTTGATTAAGCAAAACCTAAGTATATATTTATATAAGTCCTTTCTTTTTCTCTCCTCTCACCGCCGCACACCCCCTCCACCCGATTCCTCTCCCTCACGCGGCGTGGAGCGCCAACCGTCTTCTCCTCTTCCCAAACCCGATGTGGCGCTCCTTCCTAGCTGATAAAGCCCATCGGCCAAGGGAAGCCAATTGCTTCTCCCTTGCGCCATCCCCTTCCTCTCGCCTCTGCCCCGGTTTCCCCTAGGGGTGTAAATGAGCCAAGCCTCTCATGAGCTATTCGAAGCTCGATTCGATAAAAACTCGTTTGAGTTCGTTTAATGAGACTCGTTAAGATAAACAAACCAAGCTCAAGCTTTACAATATTCGGTTCGTTAGCTCGTGAACATGTTTGTTAGTAAGCTCATGAATAAACTTTTAAATGAAAAAATAATAATTTTGATATTGAATTTATACATTTTATACTCTAATTATAAAAATTATAGATAAATATATTAAATTTATTTATTAGAATAAAATTATAAATTTTAATAAGAATATTATAATTTTCTCTAAATATATAATTTAATTTTTAATTAATATTTAAATTTATAATTTGCATTTATTAAGCTCGTTTAGGTTCGATAAAAGTTCGAATAAACTCGTGAGTCATAAATATATTCGTTAAATAAAGCTCGAGCTCGACTCGATTATAAACGAGTCAAACTCAAACATTCAAGGGTTCGACTTGGCTCGGCTTAATTACACCCCTAGTTTCCCCCTTCTTCCTCTGCCATCTCCGCACGGACACACCCATCGCCGACACTGACCACCTCTGCCTTGATCTCCCCGATCGGTCTCTCCACCTTGGACGACGACCCCGACAAGGAGTCGGTCGACGCGTTGGTTGCCCACAGGCCTCACTGAGCGGAGCCCTAGCCGACGATCCACCATCAATCTCTCAAGGCTTCCCCGGTCTATCCCTCTCCGATAGATTTGTCCCAAGGCGCCGACGATCCTGGTCATTGGGTACTGTCATCATCGTGACAAGCGTTGGGCCTCCAAGGAGCACTGATCACCGGGGTATCCAAATACCGACTGCCACATTTGAGGTAACGATTATCTCCAACATACAGTTTAAGAATAGGAGTTATACTAAGTTTTGACTGTGGATGAATTACATAGAGGGCAGTAGCTTCATCGTTGCTCCGACTAAGATTTCCGACAACCACTTCTCCAGCTAAGAGGTGATAGAAGGGTACTCAGAATTGGGTAAGTTTTAGTGTTGATTCTTGATGGTTATTTCATAGTTGATCGATGGATTGGATTAGTGAGGTTAATCGATAGTTAGGGTTAATGTTCATATTGATTAGGGTATTCCCTAACTAGTTTTGGGGATTTTATTTAGCTGGTTAATTCATAAGAACTTAGCTAAATAAAAATACATGGGCGCAGGACTCTGTTGAGACGGCATCACGACGTGGGATTTTCTGATACGATCTTCATTTTGAGGTGGGTACCTTTGACTTATCTTTTCGATATTGTCATTCTGATATGCTTAGTGAGTTATAACTAGTAGTAATAGTTATGCTTATATCTACTTGGTATGTCACTACTTGATACCGTAGTTTACCATATTGTTATCTGTGATACATTTATGCTTATGTTCTCTTGATTCTTGCATTGTGTACTTCTGTAGTGACATACAATGTATTACCGGATACAAGTCTAGCTACTAGATATATTTGACATGTGTACCTAGTTTATTACCTGGTATGTGTACCTAGGTTTATTACTTGGCATGTGTACCTAGATCATTAATATGGACTTGGTTTTCCTTTTGGTACACATTATGAGGAGGTTGGTATTTTCAAGAGTTACATGCTTAATAGCATGCACCATTTTGCATGATTGTATGCTAAGCGATTGTTGGCTTTATTATTGTTGAACACATCGCCAGTTACATGATCTGCACTCATGGGTTAGTGGTATATCAGGCAAGGTGTGTGCAGTTTGCTCTGTCAGGGCTCGCTGGTCCACTCATGGGTAGTGTGACTGCAGCGTGGTAGCGGGCAGGGATCCCTCCTCTTGACTATGACACAGGGAGATGAGAGCTTTGACTCCCCCACTCTGTTTGGAGTAGGAGGATAGGTGTACTCCGACAGCATCCTATCCACGGCCACTCAGGAGTAGTGATGGCAGAGTGCACAGTTGTCATATCCCTACCCACTCGGTAGCACCATTGCGTGTAAGATGGCTGAATAGCGTTAGGGGTGACCATGTCATTTGCATCATATGCATGGATTGCATTTATTACTTATGATTGTTGCATATTGGATGCTGCATTTTTGTGGTTGCATATGATTGACATGCATACAGGAGATATGAGGTATTTGGTCTGACGACCCTTATATCCGGATAGGAGGTCTTGGTGAGTACAACTTCTTTGTTTGTTCAGTTTTTGCATTTCCTGTTATTGATCTGGAGACTGTACTCCATGATTATTATTGATAATTATATCTTATTATGCACGTCAGTTTGATACCCGCTGAGTTCATTGAACTCACCCCGTTATTTTATTTTCCTATTTCAGGTTGAAACTATTAGGAGGTTCCAGTCGCTAGTCCCCATTCCGTGTTGTGACAGTTTTCTGTTTTCAATTTTTGTTTTCTTGTTATGTATATACATACTAGTGATGCGTGTGTCTTGTACTCGTGGATTTTATATCGTGATTCGGGTATGATGCCCATATTTTCCGTTGCGGTAGTTTTTATATTGTGGGTTGTGTTTTCCTCGTTGTAGTGGAGTAGGTTTTTATTAAACTGCGTGATTGTGATTGTCAGCCGAAGGTTGTACTATATAAACTGCGTAGATTGTTTATTTAATTATGGTATATGTTCCGGTCGTGTTGGCCGAAGATTGAGAGGCCCTGAGGGTTGTGTAATCGGGCTCTAGATTGTCACCCGTACAGGGGAACAGAGACTCCCCTGAGACGTGACACTGGCCCTATAACCCTTCCATTAGGCCCCTCAATTGCCTCTGCCAACCCCCATCATCAGCTCCGGCAGTTCTTCCTTAAAGCTCCAAAAAATTTCTTAGTATCACAGCCAAACAATGGAAAAACAATCTATTTCTCTATAAATTTCTTCTCAGAAAAATATTTTACATGAATTGTTTTTCAGCAAACAAAAGGCCCTTGCTTAATGAATCAGTTATTTCATGTGAATCGTATGATACCATGATTTTGCATCTCACTATCAAAATTACTCACATCCCCGCAGGTCAGCTTGCAGGCAAGGGCATGGCTGGTCTCGTGCAGAAATACCGTGATGAGCTTGAAAGGCCTCAGCAGAAAAGTCCTCCACAACTAAAAGGGATTAAAACCAGAGGCACAAATAGATCAATAAGGCAGAAGACCAGCACGAACCCTAGAAAAAGAACAAATTTTTACGGCAGCGCAGTTTACACAAAGTCACCTTTTCCTCCAAAGTTACGAACTTTCATCAATCCCTAATGTAATGACGCGAAAAATGAACTGCTATTTAAATTCAAAAAAGAACTTACGAGGAGGATGACGAAGGTGAAAACACCAATGGTGACCATGAACGCGGTCTGGTCTCGATCGCAACAGTTCTTGAGCTCCCAATTAGGCATCCTTCTCTTTCTTTTTGGCTTCAGTAAATAGAAAGGCCAAACGGGAAGCGAGGAAGAAGCAAAGGGAGAGTTCGCCGGGTCCGAAGAGGGAGATCGACGGGGAACCGTCAGGTGGTCTAGGGGGAACCGCCAGGTAAGATTGGGAGTTCGCCGGACGTTGGAGAGAAGGAAGAGGACCCGATCCCGCGTCGGAAGCTTCGATCTCGTTTTTGAATGCGCGAGCGAAGCTCGGAGGGGGAGAGAGAAGGAGAGGGATGACCGGCGTCGGTCAACCCAGCAGACGAAGTCTTCGAGCTTTGTTATTGACTCTTTGACCATAAATAATGATCCCGTCTAGATCGGATGAGGTAGATGAATGTTGACCGAATCGTAATATCCCGGAGGGGGGTATGTTGATATAGTCTCTGTGTTGATCAAGTCTTCAGAAGTCGTCTGGTCAACGCTATCTGCAACGAGTGACTGGGTTAATCCGGCCCCCAGTACCCCGATACTCGAGGCATATCCAACGGATATATGAGTAATATGTTAATAATATAATAATGAAATAAATGAGGGATGAGTACGAAAAACATACACTGGCCCAAGGGGGCGCCCTCAGATGGGACGCGACTCGAGTTGTCACGACCCGGAAGAGTAGGTGACTCGGAGTCCGATGTAGAGCTCGGTCTGACGGCACGAGGTTGAATGCGGCCTGGATCCGAAAAACGATACGTGAACCAGGAAGCGAGATCGGCACGCCGGCCGGGACACGAGATCGACACGCAGACCGGGACACAAGATCGGCACGCAGGCCGGGACACGAGATCGGCACGCAGGTCGGAACACAAGATCGGCACGCAGGCTGGGACACAAGTTGGAACACCATCAGACTGGCTCATCACATAAGTTGGAACACCGTACCCAAACTAGATCGGCACGAAGACCGGAACACAACAATGGCTCGATGGTCGAAATAGCGCTGAAGACGCTCGTCAACGTGGGTCGGATACCGGATCGATTTCGTAAGTGTGCGACAATACAGATCGGAGGTCGTCTACAACGGTGGAACCCAGCTACGGCTTGTGGCGCAAGCCAGCGCGAAGGGTGTTGCCGCATGTGAACGAGGAGAGAAGGAGGCAGTCGTGCGCACCCTTGACGACGGTGGCCGGAGGCAGGAGAGAGAGAGAGAGAGAGCAGAGGAGGTGGGTTGTGGCGTGCTGCATGGTGGCGGCGTCGACCAGTGAGGCGTCGTTAAATGTGTTGGAGGCATCTCCGACGGATGAGGCTGCTGCCGGCGCTGTGAGGAGAAGGAAGAAGGAGCAGTTGTTGGTCCGGCGGCGGTGTCGCGAGGAGGAAGAGGAAGAAAGGTGGGCCGGTCTCTCCGGCGAGGAGTTGAGCACGAGGGGGAGAAGTTCACTTCCTCCTTTCTCGGCGGCGGAAGAGGGAGCAGCCGGAGTCGGCCTTTGAGAGGAGAAGGAGGAAGGAGGAGGATTGTCGCTGTGGCCGACCTTCGAGGGTGGCGGCGAGAGAGAGGGAGAAGACCTCCTTCTCTGTTGGTGGCGGCACAAAAACGGGGAAGAGGGAGAGAAGAGAGGAGGTGGCTGGCGGTGAGGAGAAGGAGAAGAGTGGAGAAGAGGCGGAGGGTGACCTCGGCTCCGGCGAGGAGAGCGAGAGGGAGGAAGAAGCTATTGTGGACGCGGAAGAGAGGCTCCCAGGTGGCGGCGCGATGAAGAGGAGGAGAGGATAGGTGGCAACCAGCGCCAGCGAGGGGAAGGAGGAAGCAAGGTGGGCGGCCGGCGCCGGCGAGCGGCATGAGAGAGAAGAAGAAGTAGTTGCTCCCTTCCTGTGGCGGCGCCCTGCACGTATGAACCCCCCTCTCCCCCCTTTGCTTGCGGCGTGAACAGTGCCATAATAGGGCTGCTACAGTGATTTGACCAAAATGCCCTCCTCCTCTCCATTAATCACTCCTCTGCCCTTGATACCTGTCCACATCACAAGCCTCCCCCTCAAATCTAGTCGAAGGAGGCACAAATCCGACTAACTAGACCCAACCAAACGAAAAACAGAATCATTGCTAAATGTAAAGTCCTATCGCAGATCTGTCATATAACGTCGAACGAGTAACTGTGGACGACGAGTACCCGGCAGAGCAATGAAAAGAATAAGTGCAGGTCGAGTGACAAAAGACATATCGAGTGAGTGTCGAAAGAGCGATCTGGCGAATGTCGAGCGATATCGAGCAGACAGTCGAGAGATGCTGAGTAAAATGATCGAGCGATAATAAATCCATATCGGGCGACCGAAAAAGTGCCAACCGAGTGGTAGTAAATCGTGACCGGGTAGTAGAGAAAATGATAGACAAGCAGAGCTGCGAGCACGACCTAGAAAGAAATTCCGACCGAGCGATCATAAATCGCGACTGAGCAAATAGAGAGAACGATGGACGAGCAGATCGATGATCACGACCAAGAAAAATACTGACTGAACTTCAATAAATCGCGACCGGGCAATTGGGAGACCGATGGACAAGCAAAGCTGCGAGCACGGCCTAGAAAGAATTTCCAACCGAGCGACCATAAATCGCGACCGGGCAAATAGAGAGAACGATGGACAAGCAGATCCATGATCACGACCTAGAAAAATACTGACCGAGCGTCAATAAATCACGACCGGGCGTTAGTGAGACCAATGGACAAGCAAAGCTGTGAGCACAACATAGAAAGAAGTTCTGACCGAGCAACCATAAATCGCGACCGGGCAAATAGAGAGAAGGACAAACTAGCAAAGCCGTGCGTGCGACCGAGGAAGTGCTGACCGAGTGACGATAAATCGCGACCGAGTAATGGAGAGAATTACGAACGAGCAAAACCATAATCGTGACCGAGCGAGTGTCGACCGAGCGACAGCGAATCGCGACCTGACAATAAAGAGAAATGACGGATGCGCAAAATCGTGATCGTGCCCGAGCGTGTGCCGACCTAGCGACAATAAGTCGCGACCGGGCTATAGAGAGATGGACCAACGAGCAAGGCCGTGAGCGCGACCTAAAAAATGATGACCGAGCGGCCAAAAGGTCAAGCGAGTCGAAAGATGATGGACGAGCGGTGTTGAGCGCGTGCTCGGACGACAATAAATCACGACCGGGTGACCAAAAAATGTTAACCGAGAAACAGAGAGAATGCCTATATGGCAGAATAAGACCGCGCGAGCGATGTCGAGTGCGTAACCTAAAAAAAACATTAAGCGATGGGTCGATCAGCGTAAAGCGAGTAGCCGAGTGGCACCAATGAGTGGTCGAGCCAATGGCCAAGCAACAGTGATGAACGAAACATGAAGGGCGAGTGTCGGGAAGAGCGATGAGGGGAGTGAAAGTATGATGGGTGCCGGGCAGAGCAGCGAGTGGAATGGTGAGTGTCGACCGAGCCACAGCAGTGAGCGACCTGCTAAGGATGAGTGTCGGGCAGAACGGTGAGTAAAGCGAGTGCGATGAGGGCCGGGCAGAGCGGCGAGTGCAACAATGAGTGTCGACCGAGCCACAGCGGTGAGCGACCTGCTAAGGATGAGTGTCGGGCAGAACGGCGAGTAAAGCGAGTGCGATGAGGGCCGGGCAGAGCGGCGAGTGCAGCGATGAGTGCCGACCGAGCCACAGCGGTGAGTGACCTGCTAAGGATGAGTGTCGGACAGAACGGCGAATAAAGCGAGTGCGATGAGGGTCGGGCAGAGCGGCGATTGCAGCGATGAGTGCCGACCGAGCCACAGCGGAGAGCGACCTGCTAAGGATGAGTGTCGGGCAGAACGGTGAGTAAAGCGAGTGCGATGAGGGTCGGGCAGAGCGGCGAGTGCAGCGATGAGAGCAGACCGAGCCACAGCGGTGAGCGACCTACTAAGGATGAGTGTCGGGCAGAACGGTGAGTAAAGCGAGTGCGATGAGGGTCGGGCAGAGCGGCGAGTGCAGCGATGAGAGCAGACCGAGCCACAGCGGTGAGCGACCTACTAAGGATGAGTGTCGGGCAGAACGACGAGTAAAGCGAGTGCGATGAGGCCTGGGCAGAGCAGTCAATAAAGTGAGTGAGGTGAGTGTCAAGTAGAGCGGTGAGTGCGCGAATGGTGAGACCGATAGTCTGCTACTCCGGTCCGAGACCGGTGGCGATAGTCTACTGCTCCGGTCGGAGACTGGTGGCGATAGTTTGCTGCTCCAGTCCGAGACCGGTGGCGATAGTTTGCTGCTCCGGTCCGAGACCGGTGGCGATAGTCTGCTGCTTCGGTCCGAGACTGATGGCGATAGTTTGCTGCTCCAGTCCGAGACCGGTGGCGATAGTCTGCTGCTCCGGTTCGAGACCGGTGGCGATAGTTTGCTGCTCCGGTCCGAGACCGGTGGTGATAGTTTACTGCTCCGGTCCGAGACCGGTGGCGATAGTCTGACCTCGAATGGGGGAGATATATAATCCGATAAGCTGGTCCAAGACCAGTGAAAACTGCTCAACCCCGAACGGGGGAAATAAGAACTCCGATAAGCTGGCCCGAGACTAGTGAAAACCGCTTAACCCCGAACAGGGGAGATAAGAAATCCGATAAGCTGGCTCGAGACTAGTGAAAATCGCTCAATCCCGAACAGGGAAGAAAAGAAATCCGATAAGCTGGCCCGAGACTAGTGAAAACCGCTCAACCCCGAACAGGGGAGATATGAAATCCGATAAGTTGGTCTGAGACCAGTGAAAACCGCTCAACCCCGAACGGGAGAGATAAGAAATCCGATAAGCTGACCCGAGACTAGTGAAAACCGCTCGACCTCGAATGGGAGAGATAAGACCTGTCGGCCAGTTGAAGCTCCGCTCGATCCCTCGACTCCCGAATACCGGTGGAGTGAGGGTAAAAGATAAAGGGCGTGAAGCCGATATAAGGGAGCAGAGCTCATAGCCATAGAAGGAAGCATAGCGCCTTGGGTGAAGGGAGCAACACCTGTAGATGTAAGAGGCTGCACTGTTGGTGCAACCTTAGGTCAAGGTTGACCTGGTTGACCCGACTCGAGTTGTATTTTGATGTTTGACGAGAATAGAAAAGTTGTATCTTGATGTTTGACAAGAATACAAACTTGGGAGATTGTGGGTGCAACCTTCGGTCAAGGTTGACCTGGTTGACCCGACTTGAGTTGACTTGATTCGGTAAAGTCCAAGTATGGAGCCTTAGCATGGGAAGTCGGAGAGGGCTCGGCAGCTCATTCTCCGAACTAGGTCAGAGATGGCTTGGGAGCTCGTTCTCTGGACCATATGAGGAAGTCGGAGAGGGCTCGGTAGCTCGTTCTCCGGACTAGGTCAGAGAGGGCTCGGGAGCTCGTTCTCTGGACCGGACGTGGAAGTCAGAGAGGGCTCGGTAGCTCGTTCTTCGGACTAGGTCAGAGAGGGCTCGGGAGCTCGTTCTCTGGACCGGACGTGGAAGTCGGAGAGGACTCGGTAGCTCGTTCTTCGGACTAGGTCAGAGAGGGCTCGGGAGCTCATTCTCTGGATCGGATGAAGTCGGAGAGAGCTCGGTAGCTCGTTCTCCGGACTAAGTCAGAGAGGGCTCGGTAGCTCGTTCTCTGGACTGAACGTGGAAGTCGGAGAGGGCTCGGTAGCTCGTTCTCCGGACTAGGTCAGAGAGGGCTCGGTAGCTCGTTCTCTAGACCGGGAAGGCTTTAGGGTTTAGGGCTGGGAAGCTCTAAGGCATTGGATCGGTCTGGTGACCGATCCAGTGATACTCTGATTGTCTGGATCGGTCTGGTGACCGATCAGTAACCAAACAGAATGTTTCTGTGGGTTAACTGATCGGTCTGTAGACCGATCAGGAAGCGATGGACTTCAGAGAGCGATAGGAGGGGATCGGTCTGTGGACCGATCAGACTTCGAAGCCAACTCTCTGTGAGAGTTGGTTGATCGGTCTGGGGACCGATCAGCCTAGGGCCTAATCGGTCCACAGACCGATCAGGGTCCTCCTGAACCGATCAGGATGGAGCTTGATCGGTCCAGGCCTAGCCGTTGCGACACAACGGCTAGATTCTGTGTCTTCTTTGTCTTCTTCGCAGGTGCAGGATATAAGACCTCTACAGTAGACGAAGGAAAGAGTTCCTCTTTCTAACGAGACTGTGATTTGAGCTTTGCTGAGCTCTGTGTTTCTGAAGCTTCGTGTGAGCTTCCCTCGGCTGGTTTGCTGATCAGTTGCTGCTGGCATCGTGAAGTTGTTGCTTCATCGAACTCCAGTCGACGAGAAGGCAAGCAAAGTGTTTTTACATTTATATTGTTCTTGTTTTCTTTCTCTATTGGTTGTACTCCATTCTTGCTGTTGCAAGAGAGATTGTGGCGAGGTTTCTCCACCCAGAAGGAGTTCATATTAGCCGGTTTTCTGGGGTCTCATCCACCGACGGATTGATAGGCTTCGTCCACCTTACGGACACGCCGAGGAGTAGGAGTATCATCTCCGAACCTCGTTAC
The DNA here is from genome assembly GCF_018446385.1 of Zingiber officinale. Lineage (NCBI taxonomy): Eukaryota > Viridiplantae > Streptophyta > Magnoliopsida > Zingiberales > Zingiberaceae > Zingiber > Zingiber officinale. Next base: position 82,927,507 of record NC_055991.1, read on the forward strand.
ATCATCGTGTTTGAGGTTTGATCTTCTCCACTTTCGTTTCTACATTGTATTTCCGCTGCGCTAACCTAAATTGTAGGAAGAAACGATAATTTGAGGTCGGCTATTCACACCCCCCCTCTCTAGCCGCTATCCGAAGGTCCTAACAAGTGGTATCAGAGCCAGGTCGCTCTTCGTCGGATTAACACCCGGGGGAGCACGAGCTAGAGAATGGATCAACTTGGAGAAGACATCACGATTCCACCCTTCTACGATCGCGACGACTTCGCGTATTGGAAGGTAAGAATGAAGTATTTTCTTATGACTAACCTAGAAAATTGGAATTGTATACAAGTAGGTTTTATTCCTCCGATGGATAAAGGAGGAGAACCTCTCGAGAAAAAGAAGTGGACGAAGGAACAAATCCACCAATTCATAATCAACGACGAGGTAACGAAAATCTTTGAATTTTCATTACCTAATGATATATTGTGTAAGATAGGTGGATACAACGATGCCAAGGAGTTGTGGAACAACTTGGCTAAGTTCCATGAGGAAAGCTCCAATTCAAGTCATGAAGAGGAGTCAAGTGAGCCAAGTAGCTCACATCATGGAGGTATGGAATTAGAAGTTGAGGGCTACTCAACATCTAAGGAAGAAGAGGAGAAGAGTTCTTCTTCAAGATTGGAGCAAGAAGAAGAAGCCTCTACCTCCGGAAGGGATGAAGAAGAGAGCTTATGTTCATCCTCAACCCTAGGTAACTCAAGCAACTTAATTTCAAGTAAATTACATATAATGTGCTTTGAGTGTAGGGAATATGGGCATTACAAGAGCAAATGTCCAAAGAGGATTAGGAAGACTCCACCGGCACCAAAAGTCAAGGAAGCCGGAGTCCCGATACGCAAGGGCAAGGAGCACGTGGTGTGCTTCCAATGCAAGCAAAGGGGACATTATAGGAGCCAATGTCCGAGGGGGAGGCAACCTCACAAGGACAAGAGACCAAGCACATCTATGGGGGGAGCTAAGGCAAACCCTAAGGTATCTTTTAAGGCACATTATTACAATTCTAATAAGAAACATGCTAGTGGCTTTATTGCAATTGCCAATGATGATAAGCATGATAACCATAGAAACCGATACATGTGCTTAGGTGCCAAACATGTTAGTCTAGGTAAGGATAATACTAGAAATGCCAACCCTAGAATTAACTCATCTAAGGTTAAGGAAAACCTAGATAGGAATCCCAAAACAACTAGACATATGCCTAGGAATACCTCAAAGAAAAATGGAAAATTAAAGCTTGAGGTATTAGAGAAGGAAAATCAAGTCTTGAGGTCAAGACTTGACACCTTAGAAAAGACTCTTAAGAATTTGGAGAAGTCAACTCTAGGGTCTAAGGGTCAAAAGCAAAAGCCCAAGGACATGAGAGGTTTGAGTCACAAACCTAAGTCTCAAGTGGTCAAGCCCACTTACCATAATGTTCCATTCGAGTATGGAACAAGACCTAGGGCTAGGAAGACCATCACCAAGGTCACAAGGGGAGTCACCCCTAGAGTTGATCTTGATGAGTCCCAAATGACCAAGGCTTTAAAGCCTAGGAGGGTCATTAGGAGGGTTGCTAGGGAAGTCATCCCTAGTGAATATTTAGTGAACCCAATGAGCTCAAATAGGTATTGGGTTCCTAGGAGCGTGATTCCTTCAAACTAGATGGTTTAGGGTGTGCCAACCTTAATTGGATAGGTAGTTAACCTACTCATGGCAAAAGGTGGCATTTTAGGAATTTTCAAGGTGTAATCAAGCCTTGAAAATGAAATTAAAAATTATTCCTAAGGTGATTAGGATGTGCCAACCATATTTGAGGAGTTTTCTAGGGTCAATCTAATTGGCACATAGTGATCTAAAAATCTTTAGTATATGATTTTAGGTCTATTACACTTAGGAATATAGAATTTATGGCAAAATGATCAAAATTATCAAAAATGGCAACTAAGGCTAGAATTAGGTATTTTCTATACCTTTATATGTTATTTGTCATACATTGTTTGTCATATGCCATGTCATGACATCATATTTATTTTATCATTTGAAATGTCATGATAATGCTTAGGTTAGTTATATGTCATGCCTTATTTAAGTTTCATACTTTATGACATGACATCATGACATTGGCACATGTTTTCACTTATGATATTATTTTATGTCATGTCATCATCTCTTGCATTTATGATCAATTAAATTGATTTAAGGATAAAAACACAATTTGATATGGAGATCAAATTGTTGTTTAGAAAATGCATGAGAACTTAGCTTAAGATGACCTAAACCCATATCTCACATCAAAATTGACTTGGATGTGTTTGATACACCTTAGATGTGTGTGAGATATTAGGATTATGAGTTAGGATCAAGGTGCATAGTTCTTGTACCTAGATGAGCCTAATTCTAAATTGAGGATCATAGGGAAAGCTTGTGTACAAGTCATGTACATTTAGCCCTAAGATTATGGTCCTAAATTGAATGGTTTAAAATCATTTCAAAATTGATTTGAAAAACCTTGATGAAACTTTTCTAGTGATAGCATTCATCATTGAGCAAGTTGATACAAAGATGGATTAACCTTGAGCTATTTCAAAGTTTTTCAAACTTTGTATCAAGATTTAAAAATGGAAGTTATTTTCATAGAAAACTATTTTTCCATGATAATATATGTTATGAGGAAAGTATCCTCAAAATTTTACAATTTTTGGAATTTTCTGTAATTTTTTAGGGGTTTCTGAATTTCGGGAAGAAAAAATTCAGAACTCTTATCAGAGAGTTGTGGACCGATCAGAGAAGAGCCTGATCGGTCCAGAGTAGTGCGGATCGGTCACTGGACCGATCTAGGGAAGTCTGATCGGTCTGGTGACCGATCTGAGCGTGCCAAAATGCTGATTTTTTGACTGATTGTCTGAAATTTCAGCTGGAAGTTGGTATTTTAGATTTCTAAAGGATTGAAACTCTCCAAGACATTGTTGGTGCAATGGTCAAGGGGGAGTTTTACCTATTGGTCAAGCGGAAGTTGACTTTTAGGGGGAGTTTTTACTCGTCAAGATTAGTGATATGGGGATTGTCACTATGTTGATTGTTGTATTTAGTATCAAGGGGGAAATTAAGGGTTTCAATGAAAGGTATGAGACTTTCATTAGGAAGAAACTCTTGACCTTGATTCACTCTTTTTTATGTGTGTCAAAAAGGGGGAGAATGTTCAAGGAAGAACATTGGAATTTGGGGAGAATGCTCAAGGAAGAGCATTGGAGAACTATTGGAAAACCTAAGTTAGGTTATCGGGTTAACCTAACTTGATTATGGTTTTTGTCAAACATCAAAGAGGGGGAGATTGTTGGTGCAACCTTAGGTTAAGGTTGACCTGGTTGACCCGACTCGAGTTGACCTGACTCGAGTTGTATTTTGATGTTTGACGAGAATAGAAAAGTTGTATCTTGATGTTTGACAAAAATACAAACTTGGGAGATTGTGGGTGCAACCTTCGGTCAAGGTTGATCTGGTTGACTCGACTTGAGTTGACTTGATTCGGTAAAGTCCAAGTATGGAGACTTGGCACGGAAAAGTCCAAGCAGGGAGCTTGGCACGGGAAAAGTCCAAGTATGGAGACTTGACACGGAAAAGTCCAAGCAGGGAGCTTGGCACGGGAAAAGTCCAAAGTATGGAGACTTGGCATGGGAAGTCGGAGAGGGCTCGGCAGCTCGTTCTCCGAACTAAGTCATAGAGGGCTCGGGAGCTCGTTCTCTGGACCAGATGAGGAAGTCGGAGAGGGCTCGGTAACTCGTTCTCCGGACTAGGTCAGAGAGAGCTCGGGAGCTCGTTCTCTGGACCGGACATGGAAGTCGGAGAGGGCTCGGTAGCTCGTTCTCTGGACCGAACGTGGAAGTCGGAGAGGGCTCGGTAGCTCGTTCTCCGGACTAGGTCAGAGAGGGCTCGATAGCTCATTCTCTAGACCGGGAAGGCTTTAGGGTTTAGGGCTGGGAAGCTCTAAGGCATTGGATCGGTCTGGTGACCGATCCAGTGATACTCTGATTGTCTGGATCGGTCTGGTGACCGATCAGTAACCAAACAGAATGTTTCTGTGGGTTAACTGATCAGGAAGCGATGGACTTCAGAGAGCGATAGGAGGGGATCGGTCTGTGGACCGATCCACCTATAGTCTGATCGGTCCACAGACCGATCAGACTTCGAAGCCAACTCTCTGTGAGAGTTGGTTGATCGGTCTGGGGACCGATCAGCCTAGGGCCTGATCGGTCCACAGACCGATCAGGATGGAGCCTGATCGGTCCAGGCCTAGCCGTTGCGATACAACGGTTAGATTCTGTGTCTTCTTTGTCTTCTTCGCAAGTGCAGGATATAAGACCTCTACAGTAGACGAAGGAAAGAGTTCCTCTTTCTAACGAGACTGTGATTTGAGCTTTGCTGAGCTCTGTGTTTCTGAAGCTTCGTGTGAGCTTCCCTCGGCTGGTTTGCTTATCAGTTGCTGCTGGCATCGTGAAGTTGTTGCTTCATCGAACTCCAGTCGACGAGAAGGCAAGCAAAGTGTTTTTACATTTATATTGTTCTTGTTTTCTTTCTCTATTGGTTGTACTCCATTCTTGCTGTTGCAAGAGAGATTGTGGCAAGGTTTCTCCACCCAGAAGGAGTTCATATTAGCCGATTTTCCGGGGTCTCATCCACCGACGAATTGATAGGCTTCGTCCACCTTACTGACACGTCGAGGAGTAGGAGTATCATCTCCGAATCTCGTTACATCATCGTGTTTGAGGTTTGATCTTCTCCACTTTCGTTTCTACATTGTATTTCCGCTGCGCTAACCTAAATTGTAGGAAGAAACGATAATTTGAGGTCGGCTATTCACACCCCCCCTCTCTAGCCGCTATCCGAAGGTCCTAACATGCACAACAAGTGAAGGATGCAAAACATATACTAATAATAGAATGAAGCGCCTATAGCAGCAAGAGAATGCTGAGCCCCATGGTGAAGGGTATAGAGCCTGTAGCAATAAGAAGATGCAGAGCCTCATAGTGAAGGGTGCAGAGCCTGAAGCAGTAAGAGGATGCAGAGCCTCATGATGAAGGGTGCAGAGCCTGAAGCAGTAAGAGGATGTATAGCCTCATGGTGAATGGTGCAGAGCCTATGACACACCTGATCGAGGAGCTGGAACCCTAGTCCCTGATCGGAGAGTAAGGCCCCTAGCCTGCAATCAAAGAGAGAGGCCCCTAGATCCTGATCGGGAAGTGGTACTGCGAGTCAATGATCGGGGAGCTATGTCCCTAGTGTATGAGCGGGGAGGTGTGTCACAAGTGTTTGTGCAGGGAGCTGGGCCCCTAATGTCCGATCAAAAATCGAAGGCCCTAGTCTTTGATCAAGGAGCTAGGATCTTACTCTCTTATCAGGGAGCTATATCAGTTCCTATAATCGTAAAAAGGGGGCAGAGCTTGTAGCGTACCTGATCGGGGGGTCGCGCCAACCGGTTGAGGGTTGGTCTCGATCCCTTGACTCCCGAATACCCGTGGAGTCAGGGAAAAAATGTAATGGAAAAACTAACCTATCGGCCAGCTGATGCTCCAACTCAATTCCTCGACTCCCGAATACCCGTGGAGTAAGTGTAAAAGATAATATGTCTATCGGGATCCTCTGGGAGTGTGATAAGGGCAAAGAACCTCCCGACATCATCCATCTTCACGTTCCAGAACAGGTGAAGGAGATTCCCACAGACGACGCCAAATTGATCCTGTCCGGAAGCTGAGTCAGATGGACCATCGAGCGAGGTGGATGGAATGTTGACCGAATCGCGATGTCCTGGAGGGGGGTATGTTGATATGGCCTCTGTGTTGACCAAGTCTTCAGAAGTCCCCTGGTCAACGCTACCTGCAGCCAGCGACCGGGTTGACCCAACCCTCGGTACCCCGATACTCGAGGCAGATCCAACGGATATATGAGTAACAGGTTAATAATATAATAATGAAATAAATGAGGGATGAGTACGAAAAACGTACCCTGGCCCAAGGGGGCGCCCTCGGATGGGACGCGACTCGAGTTGTCGCGACCCGGAAGAGTAGGTGACTCAGAGTCAGATGTGGAGCTAGGTCTGACGGCACAGAGTTGAATGCGGCCTGGATCCGGAAGACGATACGCGAACCAGGAAGCGAGATCGACATGCCGGCCGGGACACGAGATCGACACGTAAACTGGGACACAAGATCGGCACGCAGGCTGGGACACGAGATCAGCACGCAGGCCGGGACACAAGATCGGCACGCAGGCCGGGACACAAGATCGGCACGCAGGCCGGGACACAAGTTGTAACACCATCAGACTGGCTCATCACATAAGTTGGAACACCGTACCCAAACTAAATCGACACGAAGACCGGAACGCAACAATGGCTCGATGGTCGAAATAGCGCTGAAGACGCTCGTTAACGTGGGTCGGATACCGGATCGATTTCGTAAATGTGCGACAATACAGATCGGAGGTCGTCTACAACGGTGGAACCTGGCTACGGCTTGTGGCGCCAGCCAGCGCGGAGGGTGCTACCGCATGTGAACGAGGAGAGAAGGAGGCAGTCGTGCGCACCCTTGATGACGGTGGCCGGAGGCACGCGAGAGAGAGAGAGAGAACAAAGGAGGTGGGCTGTGGCGTGCTGCCTGGTGGCGGCGTCGACAGTGAGGCGTCGTTAGATGTGTTGGAGACATCTCCGACGGATGAGGCTGCTGCCGGCGCTGTGAGGAGAAGGAAGAAGGAGCAGTCGTTGGTCCGGCGGCGGCGTCGCGAGGAGGAAGAGGAAGAAAGGTGGGCTAGTCTCTCTGGCGAGGAGTTGAGCACGAGGGGGAGAAGTTCACTTCCTCCTTTCTCGACGGCGGAAGAGGGAGCAGCTAGAGTCGGCCTTTGCGAGGAGAAGGAGGAAGGAGGAGGATTGTCGCTGTGGCCGACCTTCGAGGGTGGCGGCGAGAGAGAGGGAGAAGACCTCCTTTTATGTTGGTGGCAGCACAAAAACGGGGATGAGGGAGAGAAGAAAGGAGGTGGCTGGTGGTGAGGAGAAGGAGAAGAGTGGAGAAGAGGCGGAGGGCGACCTCGGCTCCGGCGAGGAGAGCGAGAGGGAGGAAGAAGCTACTGTGGACGCTGAAGAGAGGCTCCCAGGTGGCGGCGCGGTGAAGAGGAGGAGAGGAGAGGTGGCAGCCAACACCGGCGAGGGGAAGGAGGAAGCAAGGTGGGCAACCGACGCCGACGAGCGGCGTGAGAGAGAGGAAGAAGGAGTTGCTCCCTTCCTGTGGCGGCGCCCTGCACGTATGAACCCCCCTCTCCCCCCTTTGCTTGCGGTGTGAACAGTGCCATAATAGGGTTGCTACAGTGATTTGACCAAAATGCCCTCCTCATCTTCATTAATCACTCCTCTGCCCTTGATATCTATCCACATCAAATAATAATAATAATAATAATTATAATAATAATAATAATAATTATAATAATAATAATTATTATTATAATAATAATAATTATTATAATAATAATAATTATTATTATTATAAATACATCCATTATAGTTAATCTTAATTTATTAAAAAGGAAATAGTTTGAATTAAAATATTACGCATTTTCCTTGTTTAAACTAAATTTCGTTTAATGAAAGTGTGAAAATTAAATTATAGGAGAAATCACTATAAATTTTTATTTTAAATTTGTGAATCAAACAAGTTTGCTAGAATATTACATTCTTTTAATAAATCAAGAATATCATTTTGATGATTTTAAAATAATGGGATTCTTGACTATGGTAGCCAGAGAGAATATTTTGTTAGGTGGACTCTTACACAAGACGTTGGCAAAAACTCGTCCCGTGCCTCCGTCAGCATGTTCCAAGTTTTTCTGATCATAGTTTAAAATTAATGGTTCAATTATGTAGAATCATCTGTTCGACGATTTCTAACGGATTATCTCATAATTCTAACTATCCAAGATGATTACGATTCATAATTTGGAATCATCGATTCATAGTTCAAAATTATATTAAAAAATTTAAAATTTTTAAAAAGCACTTGTACTCATTTAAGTTGTCTACCTATCCCTTTAGGATATAAGTAAATCAAAGTCCACCTAGTTTTTTTATATTTTTATCGTTTTACATTTGAAAGTAGCATTGACACTCACTTCCATTTCCCGTTCCTATTGTATTCATTCTTTCGGTATCAAAATCTTCAATTTTATCATCTGAAAATTGTATTCCTTGATTCTTTTCTCGGTCCTAGTCCAGTCGTCGATTAATGTTTCGACTTTCAATGAGTCAAGAGATCAAATTGATTGTCGTTCATCTAACATGTTGTCGCTGATATTGAATGTCTGCTCCATAGTAACAATTGACACTGGATAAATTAAAATTTCTTTAGCTATCAAGGAGACGACAAGAAAGTTTTGAGCCTTCTGTGACCACTACTTTAAGATATCAAAATTTTACTATCTGCTTCATTAAAATCAAAAGAAGTAAAATAATTCTCAAATTTTTGTATGAAACGTGAGGATCCTCATAGACGTTTCATCAATTTTTTAATAAAAGTTGTACTTTTGTAAGTTTTAAATTATTATTAGTAGTTTATTGTTTTTCAAAAATATTAATTTGTGTCCATATTTTATATAATATTAATTATAAATATCATATAAATAAATTCTAACATTATATATAATAATAACGGGACCAACAGAAAAAGAATTTTTAATTAGCATTAAAGTATCATAATATAAAATTAACATTTATAATAAATTTTTTAATTTAAATCAAATATCTAAAATAATTCTAATTAAATAAATTTTAGACATAAAATAAATTTTTTTTTCCTATTTAGTTTTCATAACTTATATGCAAGAAGATAAATATTTATTATTAATATATTCATTTAAAATTAATAATATAATAAAAAAATTTATAAAACTAATTGATCAATAAAATAATAAACATCCAAAATTATGCATCATTAAATACTTTTAAAATTTTATAAATATGACTACAAATATTCAATTGTTGTGAAAATAAATATATATTAGTATTAGTATTTTGTTAAAAAAAATGAATACAATAATTCTTTATATTAAAATAAATTTTGTAATAATTGGTATGTTAATAGATGCGATCATAAATTAAAATTACAATTCTAATTATTTTAATATAATTTTCTAAAATTTTTAATCCATAAAACATGACATACACAACAAATTTGAAAAAATAAAATACCAATAAAAGGTTGATAAACAAATTTTAGATATCTATACAAGTATTGAAACTAGTATTATCTAATAATATTAAAAATATTTTATGTATTAATCCATGTTCTTCTTTCCTTATTTTACTAATTTTTATTGTACCTGTTATCCTAAAAACACATTTAGCACATGAATTAAGAAATTTTTTACAAAAAAATCTTTAAATCTTCATTTAGATCCGAAACTAAATGAAAGATATTCTATAAAAATAAATTTAGTCAATGATTCTCTTAATTTATTATCTAAATATAAAAATAAAGTGGAATCAATACTACCGTCAGTTGAAGAAAATCTATATAATTGTATTTGAGAACGGTCGAATCTATATTCCGCCAGGTGCTTTGTTTCTACATGTTGTTTTAATAACCCATAATCGCCGACGACTTGGAATTTATAGGAAATATTGTAATGCTTACATTTTGCAGACAATTCTCCCAACGAAAGAGTGACATTCTCAAAATATTTAGTGAAAATAGAAGGCTTTAAAGGTGGAATTTTCCAAACCTTATAAGTAATTGCATTGATACTTTTTTTTGTGTTTCAGGTGTCGGATTCGGAAGGTGCTCGATCTCATCATCGGTGGATTGAATGTTGGGGTCCTCATGTGGATTCACTATTTCCTTTCCCTTTTGAGCTTGAGATGATGCACCTCTATGACCTCCTTCCATTATAATTGAAAATTAGAAATAAAAATGAAGACGAAAATGTATAGAGAATACGAAATTGAGATTAAGAGTAGAGAAGATGTGTATAAAAATAATGAAATAAACTCTTTATTTATAGAGTTTGAATAATAACGGACATTAAATCATAGTTATTGATTAAAAAACGATCAAATGATTTTAATATGGTATTATATCGTACCTAATTTTTCTGTATCGATACCAGATTTATTTATTTTTTAATATTTTAATATATATCAAAATATCAAATAATTTTTATAAATTAAATATTTTTCAAGAACTTATCATAAATCACGGTAATGTTGAATTTTAAAAATTAATATTATAGTGATACTTATTTTTTGAAATCCAACAATTATGATAACTGAATTATTTTTTATTTCAATTTATTTGATTTAATGGAATAAAAAATTTTAAAATCAAATCTAAATCAAATTAATAGATATAATTATTTTTTTAGAAAAAAATAAAAATTTTAAAATAACCAAACTAAAATTTTAAATTTTACCAGTTCAATCGATTTATTTATTTAACTGAAACTTTTATTCATTCCTGCCTATGAGACTGATGCAATAATTCTCTACTCGTCTCACTGATAATATCCTATCCCACGATCACGTGTTTTTTGAGAGAAGAAAATTGGCATACTAATCTTCAATTAGTCGCTCTTTTCTGACATTACTTATAGCTGGTAGGGAAAATTTTTATATTTCTCACCCTTGATGATAAATATATATTTCTAAAAACAGAAGTACGTACATGCATGCTTCTCTTCTCCATTCTCTCGACCAGGTCTCATGGGAAATCAAACTCTTAATTCTAATAGTGTAAATCTACAAAATCCAAAGTGCCTAAGCTTAATGGTTTCTGCAATATAATATCCATCTGGCCTCGAACTTTTGATAGATCTAAATTTGGATGCTTGTAACCATTATTACCCTCAAGGAGGTCTAGATTAGTCGACATCACCTCTGATCTAGTTAGTTATAAATTCACATGGTAATATGGTTAGGATATACAATTGATCCTGTCCGAAAATTGAGTCAGAAGAATTGTCGGATGAGATGAATGGAATATTAATTGAATCGTGACATCCTGGAGGGGGTATACTGAGATGACTTTTATGTTGACCAAGTCTTCAGAAGCCCTCTGGTCAACACTACCTGCAGCCAGTGATCGGGTTGCCCCCGGTCCCTGAACCCCGAGGCTCGAGGTAGATCCAACGAATATATGAGTAACATGCTAATAATATAATAATGAAATAAATGGGAGGTGAGTACAGAAAACGTACCCTGCCCCAGGGGGACGCCCTCGGATGGGGCGCTGTTCGAGCGGTCGTGACTCGGAAGAGCAGATGATTCCGGGTCGGATGAAGAGCTGGATCTGACGAAGCGGAGCCGAACGTGGCACGGAGCCGGAAGCGACCTAGGTCCGGAAGATGACACGCAGACCGAGACCTAATAAAGACGTGCAGGTCGGGATATGACATCGGCATGTAGGTCGAGATAGGACACTGTCACACAAATCGGGATAGGACATTGGCACGCAGACTGGAATAATACTTCGGCACGCAGATCGAGAAATGACTTCAACACGCATGCCAGGATATGACTTCGGTCCACAGACCAGGATATAACAGTAGCAAGAAGGCTAGACATACAAAGCACACAGTCCGAAATACAACCCTGGCTCGAAGGTCGGAACACAACACATGAGCAGGATCAATTCATAGGTTAGAACACAGTGCACAAGCCAGATCGGCACGAATGCTGTAACATAATAACGACATGGATCGGAGGGGCATGCACCAACGAGAATGGTCTGGAGGACATCGACAACCGCTGGAGCCAGTATCGCTCGACTGTTGATGGAGTCGATCACCTGTGAGCAGCGTCGACCATCTGTGAGCAGCATCAGCCGCTAAAAGCCATGTCGCCCGGCAGTGGCGCAAGGAGGAAGGAGGTGTATGGGTTGTCGACGAGTGTGAGAGGGAGGGAGGTGGCGCTGGACAGAGGGAAAGTGGAGGCGGCAGGCCCTTCCCTTGGGCGGCAGTGTGTAGGAGGGAGGAAATGGCAGTCGTCTGCATGGAGAAGGAAGGAGACGACTCGAAGGTGGTCGTCACCAGCGGTCGTCGCTCGAGGGGGCAGTAAGAGAGGGAGAAGAGGCCCCTGGTTCGTGGCGGCGGCGGCGGCGAAGACGTCGAGCAGAAGTTCCCCCTGCGGCGGCATGCCCTGCGGGAGAAGAGAGGAAGAGGAAGGTTGTGGTCGGCGTCGAGAGGAGAAGGAAGAGGAAAGTTGTCGTCGCCGGCAACCTTCGCTTGAGGGGGCGGCGAGAGAGGAAGAAGAACACCCCCCCCCCTTCCCTTCCTTTCTCACGGCGACGGCGAGCCCCTTTTGAACCAAACCCATGAAGCCCCCTTTAAGCCCTAAATAGTGGAAGGACAAAAATGCCCCTCCCTCTCCTCTTAATTCCCCTTTTGGCCTATATCCATATTCGTATCACAAGTCTCCCCTTCAAGTCTAGTCGAAGGAGGCGCGAGCCCGACTGACTAGACCCAACCAAACGAAAAGCGAAATCCATCCTCAATGTAGAGCCTGATCGCTGGACTTGCCATATAACATCAAACGAATAGCGACGAATAGTAAGCACCTAGCAGAGTAATGAGTGAGGTGCGAACGATGAGCGCCGGGCAGAGCGACGAAAGGATGTGGGAGCGATGAATGAGGTGAGTATCGACCAGGCCATAGAGAGAATATCGAGTGAATCGAAAGACGACGAGTAAAGGGTTCTGAGGGCACGATTGAAAAAATGCCGACCGAGCGACAGTAAATCGCGACCGAAAAAATGGCGATCGAGCGACGGTAAATTGTGACCAGACAATCGAATAATGCAGACCTGACAATCAAAAAATGCTGACCTGACAATCGAAAAATGCTTAGCGGGTCGAAAGACGATGGACGAGTGGAATCAAACGCACGACCAAGAAAATATCGACCTAACGACAGTAAATCACGACCAGGCAATCAAATAATACCGACCTGACAATCAAAAAATGCTGACCAGGCAGTCAAAAAAATACTGAATGGGTCGAAAGATGATGGGCGAGCAGTATCAAACGTGCGACCGAGAAAATGTCAATCGAGTGATAGTAAATCGTGACTGAGCAATCGAATAATGCAGACCTAGCGATCGAAAAATGCTGACCAGGCAGTCGAAAAAATGTCGAACGGGCCGAAAGATGATGGACAAGCGGTATCAAACGCGCGACTAAGAAAATGTCAACCGAGCGAGAGTAAATCGCGACCGGGCAATCACATAATGTAGACCTGACGATCGAAAAATGCTGACCAAGCAGTCAAAAAAATGCCGAATGGGTCGAAAGATGATGAGCGAGTGGTATCAAACGCGCGACCTAAAAAATATCGATCGAACGAGAGTAAATCGCTACCGAGCAATCGCATAATGTAGACCTGGCGATCGAAAAATACTGATCAAGCAGTTGAAAAAATGTCGAATGGGTCGAAAGATGATGGACGAGCGGTATCAAACGCGTGGCCGAGAAAATATTGACCTAGCGACAGTAAATCGCGACCGAGCAATAGAGAGAATGATGGACGAGCGATATTGTGAGCACGATCGAGAAACATGTCGACCGATACAAAGCGAACAACTGAGCAGATGGTCAAGCGATACTAATCGGTCGACTAAGAGAAGGTTGGCCGTGTGATCGGAAGAATGCCAAGTGGGTGCGAAGCCTATGCGCTAGATATACACAGACCTGAGACCAAATGAGAATGGGAGTAGAGCCCGTGGATCGAGCACGAATGGGAGCAGAACCATCAGGCGGTTATGCGAATGCCAAGCAAGGAGAAAAGCGGGTACCGACCGAGCAGCAAATGCGAGGCAAAGTGATGAGTGAGACGCGAGGGACGACTTCCGGGCAAATCGGTAAGTGAGGCAAGAGCGGTGAGTGCCGGGCAGAACGACGAGTGAGTTGCGAACGATTAGTGCCGGGTAGAACGACGAGTGAGTCGTGAATAATGAGTGTCGGGCAGAGCGGCGATTGGGACACGAATGGTGAGTGCTGAGTAGAGCGGCGAGTGAGTCGCGAACGATGAGTGCCGGGCAGGGTGGCGAGTGGAGTGTGATGAGTGTCGGGTAGAGTGGCGAGTGAGCGGTGAGTGCCAACCGAGAGGTCGTTGGGCGTGAGAGAATGCTCACTTATAATTCGCGCTGGGGTGAGAGTCTGGAATCCCGACCGAGAGGTCGTGGGTCGTGAGAGCAAGCTCACTTATAACTTGCGCTGGGGCGAGAGTCTAGAATCCTGACCGAGAGGTCGTTGGTCGTGAGAGCAATCTCACTTATAACTCACGCTGGGGTGAGAGTCTGGAATCCCGACCAAAAGGTCGTTGGTCATGAGAGCAAGCTCACTTATAACTCGCGCTGGGCGAGAGTCTGGAGGTGTGAGAGCATGCTCACTTATAACCCGCATTGGGGCGAGAGTTTGGAGGCGTGAGAGCATGCTCACTTATAACTCGCACTGGGGCGAGAGTCTGGAATCCCGACTAAAAGGTCGTTGGTCATAAGAGCAAGTTCACTTATAACTTGCGCTGGGGCGAGAGTCTGGAACACCGACCGGGAGGTCGTTGGTCATGAGAGCATGCTCACTTATAACTCGCACTGGGACGAGAGTCTGGAATCTCGATCGAGAGGTGATCTGGAGGCCTGACCAATACTTGATCTGGAGACCTGACCAGGAATTGATATGGAGGTCTGACCAGGACTTGATCTGGAGACCTGACCAGGAATTGATTTGGAGGTCTGACCAGGACTTGATATAGAAACCTGACCAGGAAGCAATATGGAGGCCTGACCATGAATTAGTTTGGAAGCCCGACCGAGAGATTGTTAGCGATGCTCCGATCCAAGACCGGTGGTAATACTTTGGTCCGAGACCAGTGGCGATAGCTCGACCCCGAATGGGGGAGGGAAAGCCCTGAAATCCATAAAAGCAGAGCCCGTAGCAATATGAGGGAGGAGAACCTTTATCATACCTGACCATGGAGTAGTGTTGACCGGATGAGGATCTGTCTCGATCCCTCAACTCCAAAATGTCCATGAAGTTAGGGATAGGAATAGTGTTGATCCCGTGACTCCTAAATGTCCGCGGAGTCTGAGAGAGAATAATCCTGAGCCTTGACCGTCTAGAGGGGTGAAGCCCATAGCAATATAAGGGAGTAGAGTTCGTAGCAAGAGAAGGAAGCAGAGCACCGTAGGTGAAGGGAGTAAGACCTGTAGACGTAAGAGGCTGCAAAACAGGTGGAGGATGCAGAGTATATAGTAGTAATAGAATGAATCGCCTATAGCAGTAAGAGGATGCAGAGCCCCATGGTGAAGGGTACCGAGCCTGTAGCAGTAAGAAGATACAGAGCCTCATGGTGAAGGGTGTAGAACCTATAGCAGTAAGAGGATGCAGAGCCTCATGATGAATGGTGCAGAGCCTGAAGCAGTAAGAGGATGTAGAGCCCAATGGTGAAGGGTGCTGAGCCTGTAGCAGTAAGAGGATGCAGAGCCTCATGGTGAAGGGTGCAGAGCCTATAACACACCTGATCAGGGAGTTGAGCCCCTGGTCCCTGATCGGAGAGTAAGGACTTAGCCTGTAATCAAAGAGCGAAGCCCCTAGATCCTGATTGGGACGCTGTATTGCGAGTCAATGATTAGGAAGTTGTGTCCCTAGTCTATGAGCGGGGAGTTGTGCCCCTAATGTCTGATCCGGGAGCTGGGCCCCTAGGGTCCGATCAAAAATCGAAGGCCCTAGCCTTTGATCAAGGAACTAGGATCTTACTATCTTATTAGGGAGTTATAACAACTCCTATAACCGTAACAAGGGAGCATAACCCATAGCGTACCTGATCGAGGAGCTGTGCCAACCAGTTGAGGGTTGGTCTCGATCCCTTGACTCCCGAATATCCGTAGAGTCAGGAAAAAAATATAATAGAAAAACTAACATGTCGGCCAGCTGATGCTCCAACTCAATCCCTCGACTCCGGAACACCCGTGGAGTGAGGGTAGAAGATAATATGTTCGTTGGGATCTTCCAGGACTATGATAATGGCAGAGAACCTCCCAAGGTCGTCCATCTTCACGTTCCAAAATAGGTGGAGAATATTCCCACAGACAGTGCCAAATTGATCCTGTCCGGAAATTGAGTTAGAGGGATCGCCGAGTGAGGTGGATGGAATGTTAACTGAATCACAACATCCCGGAGGGCGGTATGCTGAGATGACTTTTATGTTGACCAAGTCTTCAAAAGTCCTCTAGTCAACGCTATCTGCAGCCAGTGACCGGGTTGCCCCTGGTCCCTAGAACCCCGTGTTGGTGCAGGAAGCATCTGACGATCGAATCTATGTTTTGATTATGTCAAAGGGTTCAAAGTTAAGTTGTCTTGTTATCTAATGTATTTGAATGAGATTGCAGGAAAGTCCTAAGTGTACTTAGGCAAAAGTCCTAACTACGGTTAGGCAGGTGGAAAATCCTAGGGGGTGGTAACCCCAGGTGAAGAAAAGTCCTAGTTGTGGTTAGACAAAGGGAAAACCCTAGGGGGCAGTAACCTTAGGTCCTAGGGGGTGGTAACCCTAAGCGAAAAGTCTTGGCGGGTCGAGAGCTTCGGGAAAAATCCTAGGGGGCGGTAACCCTAGGTTGAAAAGTCCTGGTGTCGCGAAACAGGTGGAAGTTTGGATGGGTCGTGGAGCGAACATCCAGCAGCAAGTCCTGGAGCCTCGGATGCTGAGCAAAAGTCCAGTTGGTCTAGAGGATCAACTGACAACAGGTATACTCTCCTGAGTGGAGTAGGTGAGGACGCGTTCCCTGGAAGAAGGAACACTATGAGTCGGTTCGACCTAGGGTTTCCGGTCGGAAATCCGAAGTCAGAACCGAACAGTCCGGTGACTGTCAAAACATTTATGTTTGTCTTCTTATTGTGTGCTAACTTTGTGTTGCAAGGTATGCTTGGTATTTTGGGACTAACGTATCTTGCAGGGACAAAATATCATGATTTACCTAGGATGAACAGTACCCGAGGCACCCTCCATGGAGCTTGGAGGCGCCTCGGGTACAAGAGCTAGAGAGCGTGTGCAGCAAAGCTGGAGGCGCCTCAAACGGCCTTGAAAGCACCCTCTATGGCATTGGAGGCACCCTCAAGTGGATAGACTGCGAAGGAGTCAAAGCTCATCCACGCTGCAGATCCGCCGGGGATGGAGGCGCCCTCAAGGGCATTGAAGGCACCCTCAACGGCTTATATAAGCCTGTCTCGACCAGCAGTTTGTAACAATACAGTTTTGGCAATCCTTCTTCAGCGCACTGCTAACGAGACGATCCGACTGAGCTACAACAAGACCCCGATGACCCGAAGCTGTGAAGTGTCAATTCATTGTTATCGGTATAGCTTTTTTAGTACAGTTTTGTAATAATCTCTTGTAACCTTTTGCACGATTATAGTTGTTGCACAAAGTAAACGCTCAACGAGCGTGGGCCTTGGAGTAGGAGTCACCACAGGCTCTAAACCAAGTAAATCCCTGTGTTTGCTTGTGTCTCTATGTTTTAATTTCCGCTACGTTATTCTAAGATTTTCAAAACGAAAAGTGAAAGCCACGAGCGCTATTCACCCCCCTCTAGCGCTTTTCGATCCAACAATTGGTATCAGAGCGGGGTCGCTCTAAATCGGTACAACTACCATTCGAGCATTTTTTTGTCGCTTTTTCGTCTATTTTTACTAAAAATAAAACCTTACACCTTTTATTTTTTTCCTCCAAAACTGTTTTTGAAAAATCTAGTTTTATCTTTTCACCGTTGGTCAGTATTAGCAAAATATCACATTTTTTAAAAAATTTGTAATAATATATATTTTTATTTTTATTTTATTATATTTTTTTGAAATTACTGAATTGTTATTTTTATCTTTCTCTCGCACTACTAATCCAAGACCAAGTCTTGGGACATTATTTCTTTTTTCCTTTTTGTGTGCGAGATTCTTTTTAATGGCCTACCAAGATGGGTACAACACCACACGCCTACCACTCCTATCTGGCGAGAATTTCGGGTACTGGAAAGACCAGATGGAGCACCAACTGAAGACCCAAGCAGAGATATGGACCATAGTCCAGATTGGATTCATTCTCCCCACAAAGAAGGTGTACCCATCGCCTGTGACAAGTGGGATGTACAAACAATAAGAAAATTTGAAGCAAATGCAAAAGCAACATGGACTCTCCTATGCAGAATAACAAATTTAGAGCTTGATCGAGTTGGAAAGTAGAACAATACTAAGGAGCTTTGGGAGAAATTGCTCAAGTTTCATGAGATTCCTTCAGAGTCAGAAGATCAAGCCGAACCAGAGTTCGAATCTGAGTATGAATCTCCAGAGTCAACCTCCGAACCAGACTTAGAAGAATCAGATCAGACCGATTTCCTAGCACTGATGGCCAGAGAAGAGATAGCTGAATCTGAGTTTGAATTCGAGACGACAAAAGTCAAGGGGGAGGATCCTGTCATGGATCTAAAAGGTAAAATTGTAAATTCAAATTGTAAATTTCACATAACCTGTTTTAAGTGTAGGGAGAGAGGGCACTATAGAAATGAGTACCCTACTTGTCAGATTCGACCGGCACAATCGGAGAAGAAGGAGAAAATGATCAGGGAAGGAAAGAAGCACATTGAATGCTCCAAGTGCAAACGAATGGGTCACTGCAAAAGACAATGCCTAGAAAGAAGACCCAAGAATCCAGGGGGAGAAATCAAGGTTAGTAAATTTACATTACATGAAAATCTAATTTTTGCAACATATGCATGTGCCCTAACTAATCCTACTTGCTCTAGTATAGATTTCTCTTCAAAATTAGATATGCATGCTAATAATGTAATGAATAAAATTAACTCAAATCTAAATAAGAATAACTCAAAAATATTTAATAAACATAAGAAATTAACTTTTAGAAAATTAGAAATACAAAATAATATTTTAAAAGATAAAATTGATAAATTAGAAAAGATTGTTAATAGTTTAATCAAATCACAAAATCTAGACTTGGATTACAAGTCGAAGGTAAAACTTAAACTCTACAAACCAAGCTATAATCAAGTGCCTTTTAATTATGAAACCATTCAATAAATTAATCGGTAAACCTAAAACTCAAGATAAAAGTTAACTTAAAATTGTAACTTGTTAACTAATAAACGCTTGACTTGTTTGATCTATGCATATAAGTAATTAATTGATAAATGTCAATCATGATTATTAATTGTATAATCTAGAATGGTTAGATAAGGACCTAGGCGTGATTTACACCTGACCAGTTAGACCTAGGGGTTACTGTAAGGAAATTAAATATCCAATTTCTTTAAGAGGGTTTGTCTAGAAGTGGTGGATGATTTCATACCCAAGAAGGCCTAGTACCTCGCCACAGCCTGGAAGCCAATCTTTGAAATGTATATTTAATTAACTTATTGTAAAACCTGAGTGTAACTCAAATGTAAATTAATTCTTAGATGGAATTTAAATTGAAGATTAAAGGTAACCATCTCACAAAATTATTAAGGCTCCCTGATTAATAATTTAGAAAAAGGGTGAGATGGACCTAGGATTAAAATAGTTAATCAATTCAATTAAGTGAACTTAATTAATTTCAAAAAATTAATTTTAATATTAATTTCGATATTATACTTAATTTTAAAATCATAATTAATTTTAAAATCTTAATCATAGTAAAGGTTCAAAAATCTTAATTATTATAATTAAATTTTCAAATCATTAATTCTTAGACTTTCAAAAAACTTAATTAATTTTCATAATAACTAATTTTTAACTCATACTTAAGATTATCATTTCAAATTTAATTTTTAATATATTTTCAAAATCTTCAAAATTTTAAGTGTTTACTCATTTGAAACTCAAACTCATTGAAAATTTAAACTTATATTTTAAATCTCAATATTTTTCTTAAATATTGATAAAATTAAAATAAAGTTAACTCCATTTCACACTCACTCATAGGATGAACATGCTTGATAACCTAGAATAGGTGAGATGGAAAATTATGAAAATATAAAATAACTATTATATTTTTTTTTATTTTACATGCTTGGACTCTAGAACCTTAAGGATTTATTTTGACACTAATTAAGGGGGAGTGCAAAGAAATTTAACACATTATTTTTTGTTAAAATATTTTTTTTCAAAGTTAAACTTTTCAAAAAGGTTCAAAATAATTTTTTAAAAAAATTATTTGATAAAGTATTTTAAGTTTCCTTAGCTAAGTATTTTTACAAGAAAATACTTTTAAAGCCAAGTCTTTTTAACAAAATATTCTTCAAGCTAAGTGCTTATCAAAATATTTAAAATAAAAAATAAAAAAA
Source organism: Zingiber officinale (assembly GCF_018446385.1). Lineage (NCBI taxonomy): Eukaryota > Viridiplantae > Streptophyta > Magnoliopsida > Zingiberales > Zingiberaceae > Zingiber > Zingiber officinale. Next base: position 82,947,876 of record NC_055991.1, read on the forward strand.
ACTAAAGTTTTAAAGCTAAGTAAAGTTTAAAAATATTCTTAAAAGTAAAGTATTTTTAATCAAATTCTTTTTAAGCTAAACACTTAACTGAGCTTTTTATTAACATCCATTTTAAGCTAAGTACTTAATTAAGTTTTGATCAATTCTTTTGAAACTAAACTTTTATAATTTTTTTTAAACCTTTTTTTTTAAACCAAGTTTTTTTCAAAAGTTTTTCAAAAAACCTAAGTACTTGACAAAGTTATTTTTTTTTGAAAAAGCTAAAGTATTTTCAAAATATTTCAAAATTAGCTAAGTGTTTTTCAAAGTAATTATTTTAAAAAGATAAGTTCCTATCAACTTCTTTTGAAAGTTTAGTATTTGACAAAGTTTTTTTTTGAAAAAGCTAAAGTATTTTCAAAGAATTTAGCTAAGTATTTATCCAAAGAATTTTCAAAATTTAAAAATTAGCTAAGTTTGTTGTGCTACCTTTCGGGGGGAGTTTAAAATAAAATGGACTATTGTTTTCTATCTTCTAAACAATCTTCTCTTTACTTATTTTTTTTTTATTTATGTCAAAGGGGGAGAGAAAAGTCAAAGTTAAGCAAAAGTCAAAGTTAAGAAAAAGTTAAGAATTTAGACATAATCTTTTAACTAAGGGAGAGCATAAATGAATTAATTTTATACTCATTCATGCTTAAATTCCTTTATTATCTTGCTATGTTTTACTTAACTTTGAACCATGTTGCCATAATAAAAAAGGGGGAGATTGTTGGTGTAGGAATCATCCGACGATTGAACCTATGTTTTGACTATGTCAAAGGGTTCAAAGTTAAGTTGTCTTGTTATCTAATGTGTTTAAATGTGATTGCAGGAAAGTCCTAAGTGTACTTAGGCAAAAGCCCTAACTGCGGTTAGGCAGGTGGAAAACCCTAGGGGATGGTAACCCTATGTCCTAGGGGGTGGTAACCCTAGGTGAAGAAAAGTCCTAGCTGCAGTTAGGCAAAGGGAAAACCTTAGGGGGCGATAATCCTAGGTCCTAGGGGGTGGTAACCCTAGGCGGAAAGTCTTGGCGAGTCGAGAGCTTCGGGTAAAATCCTAGGGGGCGGTAACCCTAGGTTGAAAAGTTCTAGTGTCGCGAACCAGGTGGAAGTCTGGATGGGTCGTGGAGTGGACATCCAGCAAAAATTCCTAAAGCCTCGGATGTTGAGCAAAAGTTTAGTTGGTCTAGAGGATCAACTGACAATAGGTATACTCTCCTGAGTGGAGTAGGTGAGAACGCGTTCCCCGGAAGAGGGAACACTAGACATCAGTTTGACCTAGGGTCTCCGGTCGAAAATCCGAAGTCAGAATCGGACAGTCCGGTGACTGTCAAAACATTTATGTTTGTCTTATTATTGCGTGCTAACTTTGTGTTGCAGGGTATACTTGGTATTTTGGGACTAACGTATCTTGCAGGGATAAAATAGCATGGTTTGCCTTAGATGAGCAGTACCCGAGGCACCCTCCATGGAGCTTGGAGGTGCCTCGGGTGCAAGAGCTAGAGAGTGTGTGCAGCAAAGCTGGAGGCACCCTCATGGAGTGCTGAGGCGTCTCGGACGGCCTTGAATGCACCCTCCATGGCATTGGAGGCGCCCTCAGGTGGATAGGCTGCAAAGGAGTCAAAGCTCATCCACGCTGAGGATCCGCCGGGGATGGAGGCACCCTCAAGGGCATTGAAGGCACTCTCAACGACTTATATAAGCTTGTTTCGACCAGCAGTTTGTAACAACATAGTTTTCGCAATCCTTCTTCAGCGCACTGCTAACGAGACAATCCGACTGAGCTACAACAAGACCCCGATGACTCGAAGCTGCAAAGTTTCAATTCATTGTTGTCAGTATAGCTTTTTCAGTATAATTTTGTAATAATCTCTTGTAACCTTTTGTGCGATTATAGTTGTTGCCCAAAGTAAATGCTCAACGAGCGTGAGCCTTGGAGTAGGAGTCGCCACAAGCTCCGAACCATATAAATCCTTGTGTTTACTTGTGTCTCTGTATTTTAATTTACGCTGCGTTATTCTAAGATTTCCGAAACGAAGAGTGGAAGCCATGAGCGCTATTCACCTCCCTAGTGCTTTTCAATCAAATACCCTGAGGCTCGAGGCAGATCCAACGAATATATGAGTAACATACTAATAATATAATAATGAAATAAATGAGAGGTGAGTATGGAAAACGTACCCTGACCCAGGGGGCACCCTCGAATGGGGCACTGTTCGAGCGGTCGTAACCCGGAAGAGCAGATGACTTCGGGTCGGATGAAGAGCTGGATCTGATGAAGCGAAGCCGAATATGGGACAAAGCCGGAAGTGGCCTAGGTTTGGAAGATGACACGTAGATCGAGACCTAACAAAGACGTGTAGGTTGGGATATGACATCGTCACGCATATCGAGATATGACACTGTCACACAGATCAGGATAGGACATTGGCATGCATGCCGGAATAAGACTTTGGCACGCAGATCGAGAAATGACTTCATCACACATGCCAAGATATGACTTCGGCCCGCAGACCGGGATATAACAACAATAAGAATGCTAGACATACAAAGCACACAGTCCGAAATACAACCCTGGCTTGAAGGCCGGAACACACCACATGAGCGGGATCAACGTATAGGTTGGAACACAGTGCACAAGCTAGATCGACACGAAGGCCGGAACATAATAACAACATGGATCAGAAGGGCATGCACCAACTAGAATGGTCCGGAGGACATCGATAATCGCCGGAGCCAATATCGCCCGGCTGTGGATGGAGTCGACTGCCTGTGAGCAGCGTCGATCATCTGTGAGCAGCATCAGTAGCTGAAGGCCATGTCGGGTGGCAGTGGCACGAGGAGGAAAGAGGCGTATGGGCTGTCAGCGAGTGTGAGAGGGAGGGAGGCGGCGCTGGACAGAGGGAAAGCAGAGGCGGCATCCCCTTCCCTTGGGCGGCAGCATGTAGGAGGGAGGAAATGACAGTCGTCTGTGTGGAGAAGGGAGGAGACGACTTGGAGGTGGTCGTCGCTGGCGGTCGTCGCTCGAGGGGTGGTGAGAGAGGGAGAAGAGGACCCTGGTGTGTGGCGGCGGTGGCGAAGACGCCGAGGAAAAGTTCCCCCAGTGGCGGCGTGTCCTGCAGGAGAAGAGAGGAAGAGGAAGGTTGTGGTCAACATCGAGAGGAGAAGGAAGAGGAAGAAAGCGATCGTCGCCGGTAGCCTTCGCTTGAGGGGGCGGCGAGAGAGGAAGAAGAACTCCTCCCTCCTTCCTCCTCGCGTTGGCGACGGCGAGCCCTTTTTGAACCAAACCCACGAAGCCCCCCTTAAGCCCTAAATAGTGGAAGGACAAAAATGCCCCTCCCTCTCCTCTTAATTCCCCTTTTCCCCTATATTCATATCTGTATCAACAATATTTCCTATCGGCTTCTCCTTTCACTACAACAAATTTAACTTTTTGTATGTATAATTATTTTATCCGCAACTCACATCGCACGCTGTACAACTGCAAGGAATTGAAAGTCATAAGACATTCGCAGCATGCACTGTGCTGTGGTTAAAAATATTCACAGCGCATGTTGTAATTGAGAACATTCGCAGTGCACACCGCACGTTGTGGTTAAGAGTATTCCCAACGTGCAGTGTGCACCACAACCACATGTTGTGGTTAAAAGCATTTGCAGTGCCCCGTGCACACTATAGTTAGATTGTAATATTAACCACATACAATTATAAGCATCATACAATTATAATACACATACAAATACCACACGCAATTATAATACCATATACAAATACCACACAATTATAAAATCAAAACTCAAATAATTATAATATCACATACAACCATCAACACCAATCACAAGGCTGATATGAACATCAACAAGTGTGAAAATAAGCTATATATTAAATAACTTGTTGGTCCAAATGAATAAAAATCAGACAAACATAATCCCTATACAATTTTAAAAAAAATTAGATGAATCTCAATAAAATAGGATGTTGTGTTCAGAATTACTAAGTTAAGCTAAGTTCTACATTTGCTTGGAGAGATAAAGTGTCAACTACTTCTTTCTGGTTCATGTACAATTACAGGCATCGTTCAATAAGATGTTGATCTAAAAGAGTATAGGTTCTTGTGCCATACATTCCATATGGTGCAACTATTCCTCTATGGTGCAACTATTCCTCATAGAAGAATTGCATTTCATTTACGGTAATGATTCCGTTCCCATCCAAGTTTATACACTTGAATATGCAAAATAAGTTCTCACTAAATATTATAATGTTATGGAAACGAAACCTCAAGCTATAAAATAATTGATGATATTATCAAGGGGCTAAATATTATAATGTAATGAATTAAAACTTTCTAATAATCGTAAATCTAATATAACAAAATATATATATATATATATATATATATATATATATATATATAACTGAATATATTTATTGGTTGAAAAAGTTCCAACCTAAAAAAATCAATATTTTTTTTTTAAATGATGAAACTTCTAGATATTTTTTTATAATTTATTATATTAAAAAATTATAAAAAAAAAAATGATAGAAAATAGTTAATATATTTAAAAGAATTAGGTAAAGTATTTTACTTTAAATTATTTATTAAAAAAAATTATTAAAGGTTTTAAAAAAAATTTGCTTAGGCCTTGTAGACGGCCCTGCGCACATGCACATGCACATGCACATGCACATGGGATGGAAATCTCAACATATATGAGGAATTAATTCTTCAGAAAGTAACCAAATATGGCATTGGGTCACACAGACTGCATCAAGAGCAAATAACATGATGGTTCTACCTATTTCTCATGCATAAGAGGCGAAGGGATGACGTACAGGTAGACTATATGTTAATGTTAAAACCTGCATAAGAAGATTTTCACTTCCAACTGGTGGATCTGAAATTATTCTGAGGAGCTTAGAAGATGACCTAATAGTATGAACCAAGATGACAATCTGAAGGCAAACTGCCTGGATGACACAACATAAACCGTTTGCTAAAAGCATTAGAACTGGGTGAAGAAGAAAAAAATATTGAGTACAAGGCAATGAATAAGGAATATATAACTACAGCCCACCTCTTTTGCTGCCTTTGATATGCTTTTGTATAATTACAAGGAAACCTTTCTTTGCCGACTCCTTGAAGTTTTTCCCCATCTCTTAACCGCGATCTTCACGGTCTCCGACGTACCTAACCATTTGCGAATTAGGGCTGTAAATAAGCCGAGCCAAACCAAGCTTTGAGATGTTCATGCTTGTTTGATAAGGTAACCGAGCCGAGCCGAGCCGAGTCGAGCCGAGCCTAAAATGTGTTGCATATTTGAGAGCATGAAACATAAACGAAATAAACTATAATCACTTACAGTGATCTCCCGAAGAAATCGTAGAAAAAGACGACGGTCGACGAAGATGCTGCCGCTGTTGGAAGCACAATCATGGGTAACCGGCAAGCCCTTCAAAATTCACGAGCCAAATCCCAGATGTTCTGCTTTGCTTCTCTGATCATCACCAAACCTTCTTCTGCGTTCTCTCTGATTCATTCCCTTCTCATGGCTTGGACGCACCTTTTATAAGAAGGTTATGGAAGATGAAGAGGAAAAGACACCTCTTCGTCTCCTTGACATTATGCAGCAAGGAGGGAGATGAAGGGGAAATGACGCCCCTTCATTTCCTCAATGTCTAACATCTACCACTCGTCTAAGTCAATCCATATGATCACATAGACCATGTCAGTCACATAGATTTCAAGGTGATTGATCCCATCCGGAAGTTGAGTCGGATGAAGGTGGGCCTTGATGTACTGGAAGTTGACGGAAAGTCGCCGCGGCGTCTGATCTTCCTGGCACCCCTCGGAAAGGTTTACACGGGCAGATGACGAAGGAAGATGACCAGGATGATGACACTACGGCTCTACGCACACTCAGACGAGTCCCCGAGTCGTTAGAGATCAGAAATCAGGGAAAAATTCCCCGGGTCAGGCCCTCCGACGCTCAAGTCAGGTACTTTTCCCCAGAAAACATAGAGAAAGGACGAAAAGTAAAGACTAGTGAGAAATGACGAGTGAGCGTACCTGCATAAGGGATAAAACATACCTTTTTATACTGCAACGGATGTTTCTGGGGTCTGGCGGGTGTCAGGGAATGTCGGTTGTTAGGCTTTATCTGGTGGTGAATGACACACGACACCTTCTCATAGGCTGGCGACATAACCAAAGGAGTAATGAGCCCCGACTGTTAGCATATTCCCTGACACACTGATTATTTTTTGACAGACAGTTATGATTCCCTGGCTTGTTTGTCCTGTAGTGCTTGGACGCTAGGTCTGCATTCCACGGCCTGTACTCCGACCTGCTTCTGTATACTGTTATCCATGGTTCGTATGTCCCGACCTGTACGACAGGCCTGTATCCCAACCTGCTTCTGTCAGTTGTTATCCATGGCCTGTACGTTCTGACCTGTACGCCAGGTCTGTATCCCGACCTGCCTCTGCTGTTATCCATGGCTTGTACGTTCCGACCTGTACGCTAGGTCTGTATCCCGACCTGCTTCTGTCCGCCGTTATCCATGGCTTGTACGTTCTGTCCTGTATGCCAAGTCTGTATCCCGACCTGCCTCTGCTGTTATCCATGGCTTGTACGTTCCGACCTGTACGCCAGGTCTGTATCCCAACCTGCCTCTGCTGTTATCCATGGCTTGTACGTTCTGACCTGTACGCTAGGTCTGTATCCCGACCTGCTTCTGTCTGGCATTATCCATAGCTTGTACGTTCTGTCCTGTACGCCAGGTCTGTATCTCGACCTGCCTCTGTTGTTATCCATGGCTTGTACGTTTCGACCTGTACGTCAGGCCTGTATCCCGACCTACTTCTGTCCGCTGTTATCCATGGCTGATACGTTCCAACCTGCACGCCAGGTCTGTATCCCGACCTGCTTATGTCCGCTGTTATCCATGGCTGATACGTTCCGACCTGTACGCCAGGCCTGTATCCCGACTTGCCTATGTCTGCTGTTATCCATGGCTGATACGTTCCGACCTGTATGCCCAGCCTGTATCCCGACCTACTTTTGTCCATGGCTTGTACGTTCTGTCCTGTACACCAGGTCTGCTTCCTGACCTGCCTCTGCTGTTATCCATGGCTTGTACGTTCCGACCTGTACGCCATATCTATATCCCGACCTGCTTATGTCCGCTATTATCCATTGCTGATACGTTCTGACTTGTACGCCAGGACTGTATCCCGATCTACTTCTGTCTGTTGTTATCCCTGATTTATACTTCCCGACCTGTAAGCCAGGTCTGTATCCTGGCCTTCTGTGTTTCGCCCGAGGCCTTTCCTTCTGCGCCCTTACCTGGCCTGTGGGCCTTCTCCTTAGCTGTATTTGGCCTGTGGATCCAGTCCTCAACTGTACCTGACCTGTGAGCCCCACTCTTGACTGCTATCGAGGCTGGATCCGGTCCAGCTTAGAATCCAATCCTTTGACTGCCCTACCAACTGGGACTCTGACCATAGCCACGCAAGCTTGACTTCTGACCTCCACGGAGGCTAGACTTCTGACCTCCACGTAAGCTTGACTTCTGACCTTCACGTAGGCTAGACTTCTGACCTCCACATAGGCTTGACTTCTAACCTCCACGTAAGCTTGACTTCTGACCTCCACGTAGGCTAGACTTCTGACCTCCACATAGGCTAGACTCCTGACCTCCACGTAAACTTGACTTCTGACCCCCACGTAAGCTTGACTCCTGACCCTCTTGTGGTCTTGACTCCTAACCACATCATCTTACTGACCTCACAATCATACACCATATCACAAGCCTCCCCCTTAAGTCTAGTCGAAGGAGGATCCAGTCCGACTAACTAGACCTAAATCTTGTTGCCACCCGATCTGGATTCCCGACGCTTGAATTGCCTCCGCCCACTGGCTGACCTCTTTTCCAATATCCCGCTCAGACTTTATCACCCATTGTAAAAGATAGAACAAATTTTAATGCATGTGTGCTGACTCTTCAATTTCTGATCATACCCCCATCTTGTGAATACTACACCGTCCCCCAGGTGCCGCTTCATGTTCCATGATAATCCCTTCACCTTCTCTTCCTCTTTAAAAGGGGCATGTATTCTTGTACTTTCCTTCCAACCTCACGTTGACTCCTGTTCTTCCTCAAACTTCTCCCTGGAGCTTGTCATGGAATTTGGTGGCCCCTCTTCTCTGCATCAACAGATTGTTCATCTGACGGAATTACTGACTCAGAAGGATAAGGCCTTACTGGAGATGACTGAAAGCAGAGATCTCCAAGTTTCCCTTACTCGTGAAATGGAAGGACTCTGTCTAGTAGCTAAATCCCGAACTCGGGCAGAAGTAGCTCTCAAGCTTAAAGCTCAATCAGACTTCCAGAGCCAGGTTCATTATATTATTTATCTGAAGATGAAACACGAGGACGAAGTGGCTCTCCTGAAAGAGGAAGGACAGATTAAAGATGAGACTATTGAGCGACTGAAGCGCACTATCGATCTAATCAAGGAAGATCTAACTAGAGCTCAAGCTCATCTGTCCAGGAAGGATCAAGCCTCTGGATCTGGTAGCAATGTAAACCCTTAAAAAATGATCCTCTTGTTATCGAAATAAAGCATGCTTCTTGGATTTCGTTCAGGATATAACCCCCTGTCCACTGGTTCTGATATTGATATGTTTCTATAAAGCACCTGCATTTTTCTTGGTATTTCTAATAAAAATAATAAAGATAATTGGCTTACCCCATCTTCCTCTTACCTCATAACATATGAGCCCCTGGCCGGAGCAACTGAGACTCTTGAGAATGTGCCAACGAAATCTCATATTTAGCAAAAGCCCTGGAAATATGGCTTAGTGACTAGTCAGGCACAAGAACTTGGCTTGTTGCATTTTGCTTCGACGAATATAAGGAGTACTGACAGAGAAAATCATTGCACTGACCGGGAAGGTCGTTGGGCGTGAGAGCATAGCTCACTTATAACTCGCACTGGGGCGAGAGTCTGGAACCCGACCTGGATGGTCGTTGGGTGTGAGAGCAGACTCACTTATAACTCGCATTGGGGCGAGAGTCTGGGACCCGACCTGGACGGTCGTTGGGCGTGAGAGCATGCTCACTTATAACTCGCACTGGGGCGAGAGTCTGGGACCCGACCTGGACGGTCGTTGGGCGTGAAAGCATGCTCACTTATAACTCACACTGGGGAGAGAGTCTGGGACCCGACCTAGATGGTCGTTGGGTGTGAGAGCATGCTCACTTATAACTCGCATTGGGGCGAGAGTCTGGGACCCGACCTAGACGGTCATTGCGCGTGAGAGCATGCTCACTTATAACTCGCACTGGGGCGAGAGTCTGGGATCCGACCTGGACGGTCGTTGGGCGTGAGAGCATGCTCACTTATAACTCGCACTGGGGCGAGTGTCTGAGACCCGACCTGGATGGTCGTTGGGTGTGAGAGCATGCTCACTTATAACTCGCACTGGGGCGAGAGTCTGGGACCCGACCTAGACGGTCGTTGGGCGTGAGAGCAGACTCACTTATAACTCGAACTGGGGCGAGAGTCTGGGACCTGACCTTGACAGTCGTTGGGCGTGAGAGCATGCTCACTTATAACTTGCACTGGGGCGAGAGTCTGGGACCCGACCTGGATGGTCATTGAGAACATGCTCACTTATAAGACACACTAGGGCGAGAGTCTGGGACCCGACCTGGACGGTCATTGAGAGCATGCTCACTTATAAGACGCACAAGGGCGAGAGTTTGGGACCCAACCTGGACGGTCGTTGGGCGTGAGAGCATGCTCACTTATAACTCTCAATGGGACGAGAGTCTAGGACCCGACCTAGACGGTCGTTGGGCGTGAGAGCATGCTCACTTATAACTCGCACTGGGGCGAGAGTCTAGGACCTGACCCGGATGGTCGTTGGGCGTGAGAGCATGCTCACTTATAACTCGCACTGGGCGAGAATCTGGGACCCGACCTGGACGGTCGTTGGACGTGAGAGCATGCTCACATATAACTCGCACTGGGGCGAGAGTCTAGGACTCGACCTGGATGGTCGTTGGGTATGAGAGCATGCTCACTTATAACTCGCACTGTGGCGAGAGTCTGAGACTCGACCTAGACGGTCGTTGAGCGTGAGAGCATGTTCACTTATAACTCGCACTGAAGTGAGAGTCTGGGAGCCGACCTGGACGGTCGTTGGGTGTGAGAGCATGCTCACTTATAACTCACACTGGGGCTAGAGTCTGGGACCCGACCTGGACGATCGTTGGGCGTGAGAGCATAGCTCACTTATAACTCACACTGGGCGAGAGTCTTGGACACGACCTGGACAGTCGTTGGGCATGAGAGCAGGCTCACTTATAACTCGCACTGGGGAGAGAGTCTGGGACCCGACCTGGACGGTCGTTGGGTGTGAGAGCATGCTCACTTATAACTTGCACTGGGGCGAGAGTCTGGGACCTGACCTGGACGGTCGTTGAGAGCATGCTCACTTATAACTCGCACTAGGGCGAGAGTCTGGGACCAGACCTGGACAGTCGTTGAGAGCATGCTCACTTATAACTCGCACTAGGGCGAGAGTCTGGAACCTGACCTGGACGATCATTGGGCGTGAAAGCATGCTCACTTATAACTCTAACTAGGGCGAGAGTCTAGGACCCGACCTAGACGGTCGTTGGGCATGAGAGCATGCTCACTTATAACTCGCACTGGGGCGAGAGTCTGGGACCCGACCCGAACGGTCGTTGGGTGTGAGAGGCTCACTTATAACTCGCACTGGGGCGAGAGTCTGGGACCCGACCCGGACGGTCGTTGGGCGTAAGAGCGTGCTCACTTATAACTCGCCCTGAGGCGAGAGTCTGGGACCGAACCTGGATGGTCGTTGGGCATGAGAGCATGCTCACTTATAACTCATACTCGGGCGAGAGTCTGGGACCCAACCTGGACGGTCGTTGGGCGTGAGAGCATGCTCACTTATAACTCGCACTGGGGCGAGAGTCTGGGACCCGACCTGGACGGTCGTTGGGCGTGAGAGCAGGTTCACTTATAACTCGCACTGGGGCGAGAGTCTGGGATCCGACCTGGACGGTCGTTGGGCGTGAGGGCATGCTCACTTATAACTCGCACTGGGGTAAGAGTCTGGGACCCGACCTGGACGGTCGTTGGGCGTGAGAGCATGCTCACTTATAACTCACACTGGGCGAGAGTCTTGGACACGACCTGGACAGTCGTTGGGTGTGAGAGTATGCTGACTTATAACTAGCACTGGGGCGAGAGTCTGGGACCCGACCTGGACGGTTGTTGGGCGTGAGGGCATGCTCACTTATAACTCGCATTGGGGCAAGAGTCTGGGACCCGGCCAGGATGCTCGTTGGGCGTGAGAGCAGACTCACTTATAACTTGCACTGGGGCGAGAGTCTGGGACCCGACCTGGACGGTCGTTGGGCGTGAGAGCATGCTCACTTATAACTCGCATGGGGCGAGAGTCTGGGACCCGACCTGGACGGTCGTTGGTCGTGAGAGCATGTTCACTTATAACTCACACTGGGGCGAGAGTCTGGGACCCGACCTGGACGGTCGTTGGGCGTGATAGCATGCTCACTTATAACTCGCACTGGGACGAGAGTCTGGGATCCGACTTGGACGGCCGTTGGGCGTGAGAGCATGCTCACTTATAACTCGCACTGGGGCGAGAGTCTGGGATCCGACTTGGACGGTCGTTGGGCGTGAGAGTATGCTCACTTATAACTCGCACTAGGGCGAGAGTCTGGGACCCGACCTAGATGATCGTTGGGCGTGAGAGGATGCTCACTTATAACTCGCACTGGGGCGAAAGTCTGGGACCCGACCTGGACGGTCGTTGGGCGTGAGAGCATGCTCACTTATAACTCTCACTGGGGTGAGAGTCTGGGACCCGACCTGGATGGTCGTTGGGCGTGAGAGCATGCTCACTTATAACTCGCACTGGGGCGAGAGTCTGGGACCCGACCTAGACGGTCGTTGGGCGTGAGAGCATGCTCACTTATAACTCGTACTGGGACGAGAGTCTGGGATCCGTCCTAGATGGTCGTTGGGCGTGAGAGCATGCTCACTTATAACTCGCACTGGGGCGAGAGTCTAGGACCCGACCTGGACAGTCGTTGGGCGTGAGAGCATGCTCACTTATAACTCACACTGGGACGAGAGTTCGGGACATCCGACCGGGACATCTTAGGAAAGCCTGTTCGGGAACAGATGTTGCCGACCTGGGGGTGAGTTCCCGATCAGGGATTGCTTGAAGGGACCGCTTTGCCCCTATCTACAGTCAAATCGACCTGGGGGTGAGTTCCCGACCGGGGGTGCCCGACCAGGGGTGAGTTCCCGACCAGGGATTGCTTAAAGGGACCGCTTTGACCCTGTCTGCAGTCAAGAGATATACCATATCAGACGTATTGTTAAGATAAAAAATATTAAAATCTTACTTAGCCCTCAGGAAAATGACGCCATGTAGCCTTGCAACATTCAAATTTATTTCCCTCTAATTTTCTTCGCCGCTTCCCGAGAAAATCGCATGTCACACGCTTCCGTACGCCCGCTTTCTCTCATGATTTCCTTATCATGTCTATCATTAATACGCTTCCTAGGGGGGTGACACCTGTCCCACGCTTTTATTGCTTACGCCGTATGACGCTGCCGATTCAACTCCTTTTTGTACACGACTCCCCACGAGAGTATGTCGTTCCATGATCAGACGACATTGGGCGCTTTACCCAAAAATATACTCGACTCATCTTTCGATATTCCCTAGGAAAACCCACTTTATAAGCCCTAAAGGCAGTCCACCGTTGTCGCCTTGAGCATTTCAATTGCCTTCGTTGCCTGGTTATTTTTCTGTCCCTGGTGCCTTAGCCTTTCCCCTTCTCGACTCTTTATGCTGGGTGCTCTTCCCCTTTCCACTAACTTCCTCTTCAACCTTCCTCACTTTGATAATGGCGGACGGTAAGGCCTCCTTTTGGTATTCTTGTTATATTTCTGACATAGATGACCATGACCTGCTCGTGATCCGATCTAACCTGAGACTTAGCGAGGATTACGAACTTCGAGTCACCACTCCCAAAGAACATCCCGCATTCCCACCTGAAGGCTTCATGACTGTTTTCAAGGATCAGCTCCTAGGAGGCCTTCGCTTTCCCTTACATCCATTCGTCTCCTCCTTGAGCCAATACTTTGGCATCTGCCCTTCTCAATTTGCTCCCATCTTTTTTAGAGCTGTATGTGGCACCGTCATTCTGTGTCCCATATATCAAATCCCTTTGACCACTCATCTATTTCACCATTTTTATTCCTTCAAACGATCTGAACCAGGGGTATTCATGGTGTAAGCTAGACCTGGTTATAAGTTCTTTTCTGACATGCCTTCTTCCAAAAAAGGTTGAAAATCTCACTTTTTCTTTATTAGACTACCTGAGCCCTTGGTCGAGCCCACCTAATGGCGTTCTGACATTCCTACTAACCTCCCTGTGCACTAACATCAGTCTTCCTGCGACGTCGCTTCAGAAAAACTACAAGGCGTGAGTGTTCGGTTGTCTATAATACTATTGGAAGGCTTTTTGTATTCTTTCGAGCTCAGCCTAGTTCCTGCAGAGATAGGGGCTCCATTAGGTAAGACCTTGTTTTCCTTCTTGCTATTCTTTGCTAACTGAGGTATCTCTCTTTCACTTTGCAGAGGCTGCTATGCTCCGGGCCTATTCTTCGAATATAAAACAACAATCTCTTGCCGTTCTGAAAGCCTTGAGCTTGGAGCTTAAATAGGGCTTGGCTGGTTCCTCACAATCTGCCCCTTCTGCCTCACAATCTGTCCCTTCTGCCTCACAGTCTGCCCCACCAGCGCTAGGCCGGGTGGAAGCCACCCAACCTCTTCCCTTAGATGTTGCCTCAATGGAAGACCTGGCCATATTAGAGCAGGCCGAGGAAGAGTGAGCTGCTTCTCCCCCTCCCGCTAAACGATTACGGCTTCAGCGCAAAAGGAAGAGGGTTACTCCTGCGGTTCAGGCGTCTCCTCCACCTCTTCCTTCTGGACATCGTTCATTCCCAGCCTCTCAATCTTCAGAGGCCAAGGCTGTTACTCCCGACCGGGAGATTGCTCTGGGACTAGAGGTTCCCATCCTGTCGCCTCGAATATCAGCACCGACACCCGGTCGAGATCTATCTCCCGAGCAGGCCTCTCTTCCTGCCCAAGGCTTCTCTCCCGGGCAGCTCCCTTTTCCTGTAATTGACCAACCCGGGAGTTCTGCAACTTTGTCCGCCTCGCTTCCGGTAGCTGCTTCGGCCTCCACCTCTTCATCCAGGGGGAAAATCCCCCAAAAGTATGTCTTCACCACATCTTGGTGCCTACCCTCCTCCACCGAGCTTGATGCCGCCAAAGAAGCTGCAGAAGAGGCTCCTCCTGCTATTGGCTTGGTTCAGCTGCAGGGCGAGCTAGCCACGTCCTGACGATCAAGCAATCGGAAATTTTGGAACAATCTGCCGATGGAGGGACTGGATCACGCTTCTCACCAAATAATTTCTGTGAGTTTTTCTTTTCTCAGTGCTCTTTCTCTAGAACTCCTTATAACCCTTCCCTCTGCATCTTATGTAGGCCTGCTCCGCTAGCCTGAGTGCGATTTAATATGCAGCCGATTTGCAGAGGGAGCATGAGGTGCTGAAGGCTCGCCTTCAAGAATTGGAGTTGCCTCTTACACCTCGCGATCCACTCAACCCGACACCTGGGGACTTGGCGGGGTATCTTCGATTGATTGGGGAATCTGCAGAGTTCGCCCGAAACATTTCCCATGTAGCTTTCGACAAAATAAAGACCATGGAGGCGGCTCTGAAGACCAACAAATCCAAGCTGGCCTCCGAGGGGGAGCGATGCCGCTTGCTAGTGGCTGAATTGGATGAGAAGGACGTCCGGTTGACCATCCTATCCTCCAATCTAAAGAGTCTGCAAGAAACCCAAGAGACTCTTCAGAAAAGCTTAACAGATGTTCAGGGTCAGCTAGCTTCCAGTGCCGACCGGGAGAAAGCCATTCAAAGTCGCTGGGAGGCCAGCCAAGCAACCCTCAAATCAATGCAGGCCGATCTTTTGAAGGCTCAGGAGAATGCTTCCCAAAGTCAAAAAGATTTGGCTATGGCCCAAGCCGATGCTGAGAAGGCCTGGGCAGAGCTGGCAAATTATCAGGCGAGTGAAGCTGATCGTCTGAGAGCGTATAGGTTATCCTACGTCTCATCTCCTTTCTTCTTGAGGAAGATAAGAGGTTTGATGAACCTTATGCTATATGCTGCGGCACGGCCGGCGGGGTTCGTCAAATGTTTGAGCAGGATCTACTTCGCTCCGCCCTTTCAGAAAGCTTCTTGGACACTGCTCGCCTGATGAACAAGCTTCCGGCCGGGTCGTTTCCTTCCTTCAAGGATGATGACGACTTATTTCTCCTCCCCAAGTCTCCTGCTGATACTGAGCCTTGATGTGGCACTATATACAGAACTTTGACGTGCGTTTATGTAACTAAAACATTGTCAACGATTCTCGTATGTCAGGACTTGTTAGCATATAGGACCCTTTAACTCTTATGTGATATGCTATGACATGACTGCTTGTTTTTGAACTCCCCTTAGCTAATTAGTTTCTTATTACCTGGTATGTTTCCCGACCGGTATGGACTGTAGCGATATGGAGGTGTACTTCAGCCTTCTGATTCAAGTGTCAGCTGATCCCGGTCGGGACTCACTTCTCTATCCCGACCTGTTTCACTCTCCTTTCCCTGTTGACCGCCCAACTCAGCCATACTCCCCGGTCTGCTATTTCCAACTTAATTCCGTACAAGATAATACCAGAGCGGGAAAGCGAGGGTTAAGACCAGAGCGGGAAAGTGTGTGTTAAGAGTTCATAAGACATAACTGTTGCGTCTTTTCCCGAAACCTATCTCCTCGTACTTCGCGCTGACACTTTTCCGGATATACCCTTGGGCGTTATTTTCAAAGAAGATCCATTGGCCCTCTTTGCTCCCGCCAATTGTTGTGGACCGGTGGATGATAACTGACCAAATTGCCCCTCCGCCCAGCGGCTATAAATAATCTCCTCTCACTTTTGCCTCCAGACTTTTCACATCTTCTTCTTCCTCCCGACTGAATCCATTATTACTCTTGAATCTATGTTTTTGCGTCGATAGCTTCCCGCATGATCTCTTCTCCTTCTGTTTCTTTTCTCATGGCATCCTCCTCTCTTCTGTCTTCTCTGGCGACAACGTATTTTCCTGGCTCATCCACTTTCGATGAACTAGATCGGGATGATCTGCGATATACCTACGGAGTTACGGACAACGCACATGTGATCATCCCCACCCGAGTGCACCAATTTTTTGCTCCTTCCAATGGATATTGCACCTTATTTAAAGAACAGTTTATGGCCGACCTTCATCTTCCTCATCACCCCTTCTTTTCTGACGTGTGCCGCCACTTCAAAATTCCCCTGGGACAACTGACGCCGAATTCTATAAGGCTCCTCTGTGGATTTGTAGTACTCTGCGACGTATGCGAGTTATCCTGGTCTGCCCATTTATTCCACTGCTTCTTCACCCTTCGACAACAGGAAGAAGGCACCTTCTGCTTCCAGCCACACCTTCGGACTGCTTTTTTCTCACCCCTGCAGCCCTCTGGAATGAACTGGAGGAGCAAGTTCTTCTTCATTCGATTTCCCCATGAGGTAGAATGGCCCCTGCAATGACAATCACCACTTCCCTCTGTTAGAATGTATACTAAAAGCCTAGCTTTTGGAATAAAATATTTATCTAGAAATAAGAATCACATTGGTCAAATGTCTACATTTGTGATAAATGTAGATGTTCAATTAATTTATATTGTAGATAGCATGATGTGTGATGTCACACACAGAAGATCATGTTATCAGTACCTTATAAATTATAAACAGTAGCTCACGACCATGATGGAAAGGAACAAACCATTGGAAGGTCGTAGTGTAATTAGGTGTTAGTTTATCTTAACTATATAATTACACTAGTACACTAAGAGTGTATTGAGTAGGACCATTAGAGGTCGTTTCTTTTATACTGACTTTATAAAGGAACAAAGACCTCAGTTATTATGGAAGTGTGTGCTCTTAATCTTAATATAATAACAAGCACATATATTTGATATTTATTTCTTTAATTTATCAATGGGTGAGATTTAGTTCGATGAATCAATAAGCCCGATAAGTTGGGAAATGATATCACTTATAGTGTGCGTTGTTGATTATAGAAGGAAACTGTATCCTAGTAATCTAGGTTGAGAATGTCCCCAAGAGGAGCTCATAAGGATTGTCATGTTAAACCCTGCAGGTGGATTTAGTCCGACATGACGATGAAGTTGAGTGGTACTACTCTTGGAGCTAGATATTAATTAAGTGAGTTGTCAGTAACTTACTTAATTAGTGGACATTTGTTATCTTAAACACAGGGAGACTAACACACTCATGATAAGAAGGAGCCCAAAATGTAATTTGGGATTAGTGCGGTAGTTCAATAATAGTTCTCTAGTGGAATGAATTATTATTGATAAAATTAAGTTGTGTGTTCGGGGCGAGCACGGGATGCTTAATTTTATCGGGAGACCAAAACCAATTCCTCCTCTCGGTCCCTATCGTAGCCTCTAGTATATAGAGATTTATACCCACCGCATACCCAGCTTCTTACCCATCCAATGGGGCCGGCCAAGCTAGCTTGGAACCCAAGCTAGGGCCGGCCAAGACCAAGTGAATGAGCCATGTAGGTGGCCGGCCAAAGCTTGGGTCCCAAGCTTAGGTGGCCGATCACTAGAATATTAAAGAGGATTTTTATTAAAATTATTTCTTTTGTGGATATCATGATTTTAAAAGAGAGTTTAAAAATTAAAAATTTCCTTTTATAGCTTTCTACAAAAGATTAAGAGAAGAGATTAATCTCTTTCCTTATTTGTAGTTTAAAAGGATGGTTTTAATTTTTGATAAAAACTTTCCTTATTTGTAAATCATCTACATGTTTAAAAGAGAATTTAAAATTTGAAATCTTTCCTTATTTGTTGATTAAAGGAGGATTTTAAATTTTAAGAAAACTTTCCTTTTTAACCATGTTCATGATTTAAAAGAGAGTTTAAAATTAAATATTCTCTTTTATAAGTTTCTACAAAAGATTAAGAAAAGATTTGATATCTTTCCTTATTTGTAGATTAAAAGAGATTTTAATTTATAGAGATAACTTTCTTTTTATCCACATGTTTAAAAGAAAGATTTTAATTTATTAAATTTCCTTTTTATAAACCAATCATGAAGGGAAAAATTATTGGACAAATTTTTTATAAATTTCCGGAAGCAAATAAGGAAGTTTTAATTTTTGTTTAAAATTTTATTTGCTTGGAGAATTTATGTGGTGGCCGGCCATTACAAATTGAAAAGAAAAATTATTTTTAATTAAATAAATTTTCCTTTTCAAGGGCACAAGAATTAAGGAAGTTTTTATTAAATTTTCCTTATTTGTCAAGACCAAGGATTATAAAAGAGGGGGTAGAGGAGACTTCAAGGCTAAGGACTCTATTCTATTTTTCTCCCTCTTTTCCTTGGTGTGGTGGCCGGCCCTTCCCTTTATCTTCTCTCCTCTTGTTGTGGCCGAAATCTATCATCTCTTGGAGCTTGGAGGATGTGGCCGGATCAAGGAAGGAGAAGAATGAGAGAAAGCATGCATCCCTTGGAGCTTGGTTGGTGGAAAATTCTTCATCCTTTGGAAGTTCTTGTGCTTGGCCGAAACTTGAAGGAAGAAGGAAGAAGGTGCCTAGGTGATTCTCATCTTGGAAGATCTTTGCCCACACAACGTCCGAGGTTAGAAGAGGAATACGGTAGAAGATCAAGAGGTCTTTCTAAAAGGTATAACTAGTAATTTTTCTTTCCGCATCATACTAGTTATTTTTGGAAATAATACTAAATACAAGAGGCATACGATTCTAGTGTTTCGAATTTGTTTTCGATATAGTGTTCTTTTGTTTTTCTTTTCCTTGTGATTTGATTATTCTTTTCGGTTGACCTAAAGTTATTTTAGGAAATTAAATATTAGCTTTCCTTATAAGGTTTTGTCTAGTCGGTGGTGGTTGCTCCCATATCCAAGAAGGCCATGTGCCTTGCCACGTCAGTACTGGGAACCAATTTTGGAAATTAATATTTAATGGAATTAATAACTTAGGTGATTTGGATCAAACGTGTTAAGTTTCGCAGGAGATCCAAGTCAAAACCTAAAAGAACAAATAGATTAAGTTTTGGATCAAATGTGTTAAGTTCCGCAGGCGATCCAAAATTTAATTTAAAAGAACACATGGTAGCTAGGAAAAGGTTCAGACCTTTGTACAAAATTTTTGTACAGTGGAACCTCTAGATTTTCCGAGTAGCAACCAATAATTGGTATCAGAGCTAGGGTTTTGCCTTTGTGTATTTGGTATTAGTTTAATTATGCACATGTCATATATAATTTAGTCAAGATAATAGTAGGATTTGCTAACTTTGTGGATGCAGGATCCAACTATTATGGCTTATAGATGTTGTGTGTGTGATTGGACCCTTGGACATGTCAAGGGCATTTTATTGTGTGTGCATGATTGTATTATAAAATACAGCAGGAGCTGTATTTAGTTTTATTAGGATTTTATTTTTTGATCTAGATACATGCACATTCCTTCGAGGAATATAGGATCGAAAAATGTAAAATTCTATTTATGTCGCGGATCGAATCTTGCAAGGCGTGGAACCTTTTGAGGACCAGAGGCGCAGCGGAACAAGGACCAAGATGGATGCAACAACTAGACCCGGTGGCGGTGGCCAAAGATGGCGACACACGGAGGACAGCAATAGATAAAAGCCATAATAGTTGAAAATTAGTTTTTCTATTTATTGCTCTTTATGCTGTGTTGTGTGTGCTTGTTAGTATGCATGTTAGGTATACTAGCATAGTCAAAATTCCTCACTTTAAATAACTAAGTGGGAGAGGGATTTATTTTAAATAAATTCCACGGTCTCCATTACTAGTTTATAAGTGATGTAACAAGTTTGCGCGTTGGCTCTGAGTGCCTTCCTCCATATCGGATGAGCTTGTTTACAGATCACTAGATTAAACTTCCATTTTGGATGACTATAGGAAATTAATTAAGAGCGTGTGATCTTCCCCATCGGAAGGGGCATAATCTTATTAATGGACTTAGTGTCAAGTAATGGTATACACTTAGGCACGTCTAATAGTATCCTCCCCATCGGAGTCACTGCTATTATATGTGTGACCGAAGAAAACCAACTATTAATTTGTCAAATAAATAGGTTGACAAGATAATAAAATTAAAAACCCCTCTTACGAATGTTTGATTTTGTATACGTCCACACTATCGTGACATACAAAATTCACGGTGTTTGAGATAATTTTATTTGTCATAAAGATTTATTGACAAGGTAATTAATGGGTAAACCCCTCCTCATACAAATGTTTAATTTTGTATACGTCCACACTATCGTGGCATGCAAAATTCACGGTGTTTGAGGTGTTGGTGAATTTAAATAATATTGTTTGAGGAATCAATGTTATTTTAAATTCAAAAAGTTTTGACCAAATATTTGATCAAAGACAGATCAACTATTAATTTTATTCGTCATAAAGTAAAGTTGACGAGATAATAAAATTAATGAATAAAATCTCCTCTTCGATTTTGTATACGTTCACACTATCGTGGCATACAAAATTCATGGGGATTTTAAGGAATTGATCTTGACCAAATATTTTTATGATTCTTAGGATTTAAAATGTTTGTCAATCCCCTAGTAGTCATACTATAGAAAAGACTTAGTAATCCCAATTGTAATGATTTGAAATAGGACTTGGACATTAAGGTAGACTGTCTTTTTAGAATTAAGAACAATATAGGTGTATTTAATTCATTAGTTGAAACATGTTTAGTGGTGTTATCTACCAGAACCTGGAGTGTAGATACAGATGTCATTAATCATGTCCGCAATTCATTGCAGGGTTCCAGGAAACCCGACAACTAAATGAAAATTAAAACACCGTCCACATGGGCACTACTGTAAAAATGGTAGCTGTTGCAGTGGGAGATGTTTATCTTTTGATAAGAATAAAACATGGATTTTTGAGTAATTGTCTTTACACACCAAGTTTAGAAAGAACTAGTTTTCAGTTTCTAAACTATTCAAAGAACTTGATATTCTGTCTCTTTTAATAACAAAGTTGTTATTAAGAAAAAGAGGGAAGTTATCTGTTCTGGTACATTGGTTGACAATTTATAAATCCAATAACTCTCATGATGCAACAAATGAAAATTAGTAACACATCTTCTAACTTTAAGAGAAAGTAACCTTCGGAAATGAACCAATTATATCTTTGGTATCTAAGGCTAGGTTATATTAACTTGAGTAGGATTCATTGATAGCTGATGAACTTTTGGGTTCATTAGTAGTGGAAATCTTTCCAACCTGCGAGTCTTACTTGGAAGGAAAAATAACCAAGAAGCTTTTAAGTCTAAGGGGTATAGAGTCAAAGATATGTTGAAATTGGTTCATTCTTATTTGTGTGATCCTATGACTATCCAGATAAGAGGTAGTATTGAATATTTCATCTATTTTATAGACAACTATTCAAGATACAAATAAATTTACTTAATGTACCGCAAGACTAAGTACTTTGATTAGTTCAAAGAGTACAAGGCTGATGCGGAGAAATGTTAAAGTAAAAGTCACTATTGTAAGATCGTAGTGGCAAGTACCTCTTGGGAGAATTTAGGAGTCACTTATCAGAAGTAGGAATTCAATCTCAACTAACTGCACCTGGTACACCCCAACAGAATGATGTAGATAAAGGAAGGTATAGGACTCTTATGGAAATAAGTAGATTGATGAGTTATTTAGAATATTACCAAAATTATTTTAAGGATATGCACTGGAAACGGAAGTGAATATAGTACCTTCCAAAGACAGAACTCTCTACTTATATAGAATTGCTGAATAGGCGTAAGCCTATTTCGAAGCATATTCGGATTCGGGTAGTCCAGCACATATGCAGAAGAGAGACAATGATAAGTTGGACAGGAATTCACTTGTTTGTGCGTTATCCTAGAGAAATGAAAGTAGGTTTATAATCTTAAAAATCAGAAGGTCATTGTTAGCATCAATGACCGATTTTTAGAAAAGGACTATGTAATAAACCATGTGCCCATAAGAAAATTTGTTCTTAAGGAAATAATAAAAGACATGTCTAATCTAGTACCAACTGTACAAGATGAGATACCACAAGGAAACTGCAACACGTATCACAAATGATACACAATTGTAGAAAGTGTCTTGTCGTAGTGGGAGGGTTGTTAGGCAACCTAAAAGGATTCATGTTTTGGGAGAGTTTTTGGACTCGATCCCTGGAGGACATGAACCTGATCTCCGGATATATGACGAAGCACTCCAAGATAAAGATGCAATATCTTGGCAAATAGTAATGAATAACAGAATTAGAATATATGTATTCTAATAAAATCTGGAAGCTTGTAGAAACACCAAATGGTGTAAAAGCCTTTGGGTGAAAATAGGAAAAGATGGATAGACAGGAAGGTGGAAACTTTCAAAGCAAGGTTTGATGAAAAAGGAAACTTTTTCACTAGTAGCCATGCTTAAGTCTATCCAGATTCTTTTATCTATTTGGCAAATGGATGTCAAAACAGCATTCCTTAATGGAAGTCTTGAAGAAATCATCCATATAAAGCAACCAGAAGGGTTCATTGCAAAGGGCAAAGAGCATCTTGTGTACAAGCTCAATCAGTCTATGGACTGAGGCAAAGCTTCAAGGTCTTGGAACATCTGGTTTATCAAAGTAATCCAGACCTATGGATTTATTTAGTAACCGGATAATTCTTGTATATACAAAAGGTTTGATGGAAACGTGGTGGTATTTCTTGTACTATACGTAGATAACATTTTTGGTAGTTGGAAACAATATCAAAGTGTTGTCAGAAGTAAGGGTATGGTTGTCCAAACAATTCGATATGAAGGACTTGGGAGAATGTATATTCTTGGGATCAAAGTAATAAGGGATCACAAGAAAAGAATATTTTACTTATCCCAAGCTTCATATATCGAAAAAATCCTTGCTCGTTTTAAGCATGCAAAACTCCAAGAAAGGTTTCTTACCTTTTTAGCATGGAGTAACTTTATCTAAAGTAATGTCTCCGTAGACATCAAAGGAGATAGAGGAAATGAAGGCAGTTCTTTATGCTTCGGCTGTCGGAAGCCTAATGTATACTATGCACGAGATCAGAAATCTGTTTTGCCAAGGGCATAGTTAGCAGATATCAAAGTAACCCTAGACAAGGACATTGGACTGCAGTAAAGCATATATTAAAAGTACCTTAGAGGCACTAGAGATTATATGCTAGCTTACAAGGCAGTTAATTTGGTTCCTGTAGGTTGCACGGATTTTGATTTCCAATCGGATAGGGACAATAGTAAGTCAACCTCGGGGTTTTGTGTTTACTTTAGGAGGTAAAGTCATAACTATGGAAGAGTGATAAGCATAGGTGTTTATCTGGACTCCACCATAGAAGCTGAGTATATGGCAAGCCTCTGAGGTAGCCATAAAAGCTGAATGACTCAATAACCTCAAGATAGACTTAGATATGATTTCTGGTTTGTCCAAAGATTATTACAATTTCATTGTAATGATATTGGTGCAGTAACAAACTCGTAGAAACCATAAGTCTATAAGGCAGGTAAACACAATAGAGCGCAAGTACTACCCAATACGAGAAATTGTATAACGAGGAGAAGTTGTTGCCGCCTATATTGCATCAGATGATAACCTAAGGTCCTTAAGGCAAGAGCTTTTTGAAAGGCATGAGAATCAGATGTATGGCAGCAGATATGGCAGCTTAGTCTTTTAGTATAAGTGAGAGATTGTTAGAATGTATACTAAAAGCCTAGCTTTTGGAATAAAATATTTATCTAGAAATAAGAATCACATTGGTCAAATGTCTACATTTGTGATAAATGTAGATGTTCAATTAATTTATATTGTAGATAGCATGGTGTGTGGTGTCACACACAGAAGATCATGTTATCAGTACCTTATAAATTATAAACAGTAGCTCACGACCATGATGGAAAGGAACAAACCATTGGAAAGTCGTAGTGTAATTAGGTGTTAGTTTATCTTAACTATATAATTAGACTAGTACACTAAGAGTGTATTGAGTAGGACCATTAGAGGTCGTTTCTTTTATACTGACTTTATAAAGGAACAAAGACCTCAGTTATTATAGAAGTGTGTGCTCTTAATCTTAATATAATAATAAGCACATATATTTGATATTTATTTGTTTAATTTATCAATGGGTGAGATTTAGTTCGATGAATCAATAAGCCCGATAAGTTGGGAAATGATATCACTTAGAGTGTGTGTTGTTGATTATAGAAGGAAACTGTGTCCTAGTAATCTAGGTTGAGAATGTCCCCAAGAGGAGCTCATAAGGATTGTCATGTTAAACCCTGCAGGTGGACTTAGTCCGACATGACGATGAAGTTGAGTGGTACTACTCTTGGAGCTAGATATTAATTAAGTGAGTTGTCAGTAACTTACTTAATTAGTGGACATTTGTTATCTTAAACACAGGGAGACTAACACACTCATGATAAGAAGGAGCCCAAAATGTAATTTGGGATTGGTGCGGTAGTTCAATAATAGTTCTCTAGTGGAATGAATTATTATTGATAAAATTAAGTTGTGTGTTCGGGGCGAGCACGAGATGCTTAATTTTATCGGGAGACCAAAACCAATTCCTCCTCTCGGTCCCTATCGTAGCCTCTAGTATATAGAGATTTATACCCACCGATACCCACCTTCTTACCCATCTAATGGGCCGGCCAAGCTAGCTTGGAACCCAAGCTAGGGCCGCCAAGACCAAGTGAATGAGTTATGTGGTCGCCAAAGCTTGGGTCCCAAGCTTAGGTGGCCGCCACTAGAATATTAAAGAAGATTTTATTAAAATTATTTCTTATGTGGATATCATAATTTTAAAGAGAGTTTAAAATTAAAATTTCCTTTTATAGCTTTCTACAAAGATTAAGAGAAGAGATTAATCTCTTTCCTTATTTGTAGTTTAAAAGGATGGTTTTAATTTTGGTAAAACTTTCCTTATTTGTAAATCATCTACATGTTTACAAGAGAGTTTAAAATTTGAAATCTTTCCTTATTTGTTGATTAAAGGAGGATTTTAAATTTTAAGAAAACTTTCCTTTTTAACCATGTTCATGATTTAAAAGAGAGTTTAAAATTAAATATTCTCTTTTATAAGTTTCTACAAAAGATTAAGAAAAGATTTGGTATCTTTCCTTATTTGTAGATTAAAAGAGATTTTAATTTATAGAGATAACTTTCTTTTTATCCACATGTTTAAAAGAAAGATTTTAATTTATTAAATTTCTTTTTTATAAACCAATCATGAAGGGAAAAATTATTGGACAAATTTTTTATAAATTTCCGGAAGCAAATAAGGAAGTTTTAATTTTTGTTTAAAATTTTATTTGCTTGGAGAATTTATGTGGTGGCCGACCATTACAAATTGAAAAGAAAAATTATTTTTAATTAAATAAATTTTCCTTTTCAATGGCAAAAGAATTAAGGAAGTTTTTATTAAATTTTCCTTATTTGTCAAGACCAAGGATTATAAAAGAGGGGGTAGAGGAGGCTTCAAGGCTAAGGACTCTATTCTATTTTTCTCCCTCTTTTCCTTGGTGTGGTGGCCGACCCTTCCCTTTATCTTCTCTCCTCTTGTTGTGGCCGAAATCTATCATCTCTTGGAGCTTGGAGGATGTGGCCGGATCAAGGAAGGAGAAGAAGGAGAGAAAGCATGCATCCCTTGGAGCTTGGTTGGTGGAAAATTCTTCATCCTTTGGAAGTTCTTGTGCTTGGCCGAAACTTGAAGGAAGAAGGAAGAAGGTGCCTAGGTGATTCTCATCTTGGAAGATCGTTGCCCACACAACGTCCGAGGTTAGAAGAGGAATACGGTAGAAGATCAAGAGGTCTTTCTAAAAGGTATAACTAGTAATTTTTTTTTCCGCATCATACTAGTTATTTTTGGAAATAATACTAAATACAAGAGGCATACGATTCTAGTGTTTCGAATTTGTTTTCGATATAGTGTTCTTTTGTTTTTATTTTCCTTGTGATTTGATTGTTCTTTTCGGTTGACCTAAAGTTATTTTAGGAAATTAAATATTAGCTTTCCTTAAAAGGTTTTGTCTAGTCAGTGGTGGTTGCTCCCATATCCAAGAAGGCCATGTGCCTCGCCACGTCAGTACTGGGAACCAATTTTGGAAATTAATATTTAATGGAATTAATAACTTAGGTGATTTGGATCAAACGTGTTAAGTTCCGCAGGAGATCCAAGTCAAAACCTAAAAGAACAAATAGATTAAGTTTTGGATCAAACGTGTTAAGTTCCGCAGGCGATCCAAAATTTAATTTAAAAGAACACATGGTAGCTAGGAAAAGGTTCAGACCTTTGTACAAAATTTTTGTACAGTGGAACCTCTAGGTTTTCCGAGTAGCAACCAACACCCCCGACCCCCCAACTAGGGGATTTTCATCTGGATACCTCCTATATAGAGGCTTCCTCTCGCCTGGAAGGATGGCAACTGAACTTAACGCGCTTATTGTCTGAGGAATTATAGTCATATTTCCGTCTAAGCTATCTTACTTCTGAAACGCCATTACTATAACTTATGTATTTTCTTTTACCTACTGTAGTTGATGATATGGCGAATCTGTCACATCCGCTAATCAAATTGTACAAATGTATATTTCACTGAACCCCTTAATTTCACAATCATGTTGTAGTAACGAGCCTAGGATCGATCTCTCGTGGAACAAACCGTAGGATGTAATCTTAGGATTGTATTTTATTCCTATTTTTGGGGTTTTAATATGTAAGTGGGGGTTTAATGCTTTGAATCTAAATCTAACAAATGAAAAGCAAATCAAATAATAAATTAATCTAATGCATAAATGAAACCCTAACTATGTTCCAATAATCAAATCACAACGCATTGTCACCCTACGTGTGATTAAACCATCAACACACACTTAAACTAAATATGAAATAACGAGACACAATTGAATTCTAACCTAAAGCAGAATTTAAACCCTAATTTAAAACTTAACAACTAACTAAGCATCAAACAAGAATTAAACTAAATGTATCAATGAAATTACAACTACCAAACATGAATTAAACTTCAACAAAACAAAGAAATGCTAAATTACAATGATAAGAACTTAACAAACATAAAAGGAATCTGTTCTAAGCTGTAAAAACAATAACAAAATGAATAAACCCTAACCGATCCAACTCACAACCAATCTCACCAAACTTCACACTCTTGCCGTTACACAAGAGTGCCAAAGTAGAGACCACCCAACTCTGGACCTCAGTGAAGACTCTCAATGGCAACTCAGTTCAAGGAGTGCTCAACAACGCCGACGGACCACCCCTGACGAGATAGAACAACCCGGAACCCCAAGAATGGCCGAAATCTGAAAATCTGGTCTCTGGATCTGATGGGAAGTTGTGGAACGCGGATGAACGTCGGATGGAGTTCAGCAACGCCGGAGGACCACCGCCGAACGCTTCTGATGAGAATCAGAGCTCGGATTTGGAGGACCACCTCCAAATCTGAGGTGAAACAGGGAGATGCCACGAGCCAAATTCCACCGGAGAGAACACCTTCCAATGGCTCCAGAAGATCGGGATGAAGCCGCCGAGAAGCTCTCCACCGAGATTGAAGCTCGAGAGATTGATTGGAGAAGAGAAAGGGATCGAAATCCGGAAGAAGACGCGCGCTGGGACGAAGCTGCGCTGTGGAGGATCGACACTGGAAAACACTGTAGCTTCTGTGTTTTGAATCTGTTCCAGATCTGAACCGACGGCTGGGATCAATTTGGAGCTAAATCAACGATGAAAGTTCGCCTAAAATCCGATCCGAAGGTACTGATCTTGATCTAGGGTCTGGATCTACTCTCCCTTAGGTTAGATCGACCAGATCATCACTGGATGGCCCAGATCTGCTCTGTCTTCAATGAACGGTCCAGATTAATTCAGGCTGGACAATGGCTAGATGAACTCAGATTTGGATCAAAACTTCTGGATCTTCATCAATGGCTCAGATATGCTCCCCATTAGTTTGGATCGGCCAGATCTTCAACGAATAGTTCAGATCTCTCCTATTCTTGATAAACGACCCATAATGCTTCAAAGCTTGATCTTCTCGTTTGAACTCCGATGCGAGCCCAATTTCGGTCCAAATAGATCCAAATCCAAGATCCTTTGATGCCTACAAAATAAGAATCAAATATTAGCATCAAATAACACAAAAATATAATAATTTACAATTAGGTCCAAAATAGATACAATGCACAAAATATAATGTAACCATGATTTAAACCTATAAAATCAACATCAAACCATGCATATATGAATCAAAATAATACAGTAAAATCATTATTATCAAATCCCCCACACTTAGTCTTGAACGTCCTATGAAAGTAAAGAAAACTCAAAATCATTTCCATAGAAAATTCTCTAGCAATATCTAAAAGATAGTAAAAAGAATTTAACTAAGATCATCTTAAGACCACAAACAATCATGAATACAATCCAAACAATAATCAGTAGGTATGGTAGTTTCAATCCAAATGAAAAATTAAGCAAATTATAATCTCACAAGGGATTACCTATTCTAGCTCTCACACTCAAAACATGTGTATAAATGGAGCTGACTCAATGCAACTCACAACATTTCACTACCATAGGCTTGCTTATTTTCTACTTCTCCACCACCATAGAACATAGCATACATGAATCAAAAGGATTTATCAACAAGAATTAAAATGAAAGCAAAAAGAACAATAGAAGTGAATGAAATAGACAAAAGAAAAGGCATCAATGAAGAGAATGAGAGTATGGAAGGAATTTACTTGATCAGTTGACCCATTTGATGTGAAAAGAAATGAATACCATTTGTCGTTACAAATTCAAAATGCCAAGCTAACCTCCCCTTCAATTTGATGGCTAACATAGAATATTGATACTCTATCTCCATATTTGCAACTCTTTTGATGTGTCATTTTTCTCTTCTCATCTTCACTGTTTTTGCACTTAAATTTGAGCATTTTGAAACTCAAATAATCTCAAATCAACTAATAAGAACTTCCTCCCCCCCACTTAAAATATTTTCCATCTCGGGCAATGAAAAACAATGAATCAAATCAAGTTGATACTTCTTGTAGCTACTGTTTCTGTGTCAATCTGATATGACAACTGAAATTTCCTGTTTTGAATCATAAAGGTCGTGAAGAGAAGACAACACCAAATATACCAAGATATTATTTGAATAACTACATCATCCTCACAAATAAAACTAGAAAATTCTTGTGAATAAATGGGAATAGGGGCAGGCCTGACAAAATCACTACTCTCCATCTCCTCACTGGCGTTCTGTGCTTGTAACTGATTAATTGATGATGCAATCTGATCTAATTGACTCTGAATATTCTGTATCCTTGCAAATTGTTGCTCTTGATGCTCTCTCATTTGTTCTTGTGCATCATCATACCTATTCCGTTGCTCCATAGGTAGGTAGGACTGATATTCAAGCTGATAAAACTGAGTCTGAGGCTGATAGTAATCACTATCCCTCCAATCTCCAAAATATGGATAATATGGATCCATGGTTGCTGGATTTCCTGTTCTTACACTGAAAAACTAGCAAATAAAATTAGAAGACTCAGGAACAAATACAATCAAACACATGGATATATAAACATGAAAACAATCAAACAACAATCCTAAAATTACTACAATGCTTATAAACTCCCCGGCAACAGCGCCAAAATTTGATTAGCGGATGTGACAGATTCGCTTATCAAATTTTGGCGCCGTTGCCGGGGAGTTTATAAGCATTGTAGTAATTTTAGGATTGTTGTTTGATTATTTTCATGTTTATATATCCATGTGTTTGATTGTATTTGTTCCTGAGTCTTCTAATTTTATTTGCTAGTTTTTCAGTGTAAGAACAGGAAATCCAGCAACCATGGATCCATATTATCCATATTTTGGAGATTGGAGGGATAGTGATTACTATCAGCCTTAGACTCAGTTTATCAGCTTGAATATCAGTCCTACCTACCTATGGAGCAACAGAATAGGTATGATGATGCAACAAATGAGAGAGCATCAAGAGCAATAATTTTCAAGGATACAGAATATTCAGAGTCAATTAGATCAGATTGCATCATCAATTAATCAGTTACAAGCACAGAACGCCAGTGAGGAGATGGAGAGTAGTGATTTTGTCAGGCCTGCCCCTATTCCCATTTATTCACAAGAATTTTCTAGTTTTATTTGTGAGGATGATGTAGTTATTCAAATTTCTGATACTACTAATGTTGTTGCTTTAGATGTTGAAAATGATGTAGGAATTGTTGTTGAAGATAATTTATGTGTAGGGGAATGCTTACTGGAAGCATTACCTCAAGAATCACCAAGAATGGAGAAAGTAAGTGTAGGGACTTGTGCTATGGAGCCAAGTACCCAAGAATCACTACATAAAGATGTACATTCACCAGAACTAGAGTCTGAGCATTTTCTTGATGAGAAGGAGGTAAAAATCACCACTCCTGGTACCTTTCAAGAGGACAAAGTAAGTATTGTTTGTGATACATCAAAAAATTTCATAGAGGTACCAATTATTGATTTTATTAGATGTGAATCATTTCTTGAAATATCTTTTACCCACACTAATATTCTCCTATTTTCTTTTTATCCCAAATGTGTGTGGGAGGTGTTTTCTTTGATTGATGTTGTAGGAGAACCTAAGCTTCCGGAGTGGGTGCTAAAACTGAACCGATTAAGACCTCCAGAAAGAATGGTGAAAGGAAAAAGGATTAATAAGAAGAATTTAAGTGGAACCATGATTACTCCACTTCCGGGGTGGATTTTACTTCTAAACCTTCTTCAACCACCGGGAAATGAAAGGGGAGTTGGTTCTAATTTAGCTTTCTTTTGCTTTTTAATTCATGCTTTGTGTCTAATAAATTCTTTATACGTTTCTTAAGTTTCATACTTTGCATTTGCATTTTCTTTTCATACTTTGCATTTTGTTTAGTTACATAGCATGCCATTTTTAATAAAAGCCTTAATGGGAATTTTCTAGTAATATTTTTAAGATGGTAAAAGTCTCTTAAATTTGATCATTAATTTTAGGTTATTTGACATGATTGGATGCTTTTCTTACATGATATTGGTTAAATTGGTGGTGAATTCCATTTTGATTGATTGAGCTTGATTGCATGAAAATACCTAGAGAGGACCACTATAAGCCTATACTCTATTTCATTTTTGTGTGACATGCACTTACAATAATTGAAACTCTAGAACTTGCTTGGTTTCTTTTCAAAGTTACAATAGCATATGTATGCATGAAAATAAAGGATATTTGTCATTTTAGTTCCTTCATTAATTCTCATTTCTTTCTCCACAATTTTCTTGAAACATTCTCCTCTAGCATTTTAACCTTTGATTACCCTTGCTTGTCATATTTCTTTATTTCGTTGAGAGTTTTGGATTAATTACTTGATGAGTTAGCTTGACTAAGAAGGACAAAGTTCAAGTGTGGGGGATGTGTTTTGTGTTTTTGAGTGCTTGGAGTAATTGGATGCATTTGTTTATGGTCAGAATTCATATTCAAGCTACTGATGATGGAGTTTGGAATGATGCGATGGAGGTTAATGTTAGAGGCTATGGAGTTTGAATTTTATACAATTCAAGAATGGTTCAGGGTTTGGAAAATGGTTGAGCAAGCGCTGATTTTGGGAGGTGTTTCTTGTACAAAAATGTTGTAAATCTTTTGTGAATGATGACTCTTATCATTCTGTGCTAAATGAATCCATTACCTGAGTTTGAACATGTCAAGAGCAAGCTTCTAATGCCTTGGATTTTGGAATTTGATACTATGGTGATACATTCAAAACACCATAGGCAGGTTTGGGAGAGGATTTTGAAATTACTGAATTCTGAATGCTGAAATCTGGCCAAGCTGATCACTGTTGGGATACTGTGAGAATTTCAGTGAGAAACAGATTGAGAGTTGGTGTAGAAGCTGGAAACATTGCTATTGAGAAATTGGATTAAAGGTTGGCTAATTCGAGAACTCAAATTGAAGTGGAGAAAATTCAGAATGGAATTTATAACAGAAACATGGAAAGGCATAAATCTGTAGATACAAAAACATGAATCTACAGAAATATGAGATCGACATAAACACGGGAAGTGCAAATGTTGTATAAATTGCGTGCCAGAAATCAGTAGCAAATTTAAACAACTTGAGTTTGAGCTCTTGTTTATTCAGTACTAAATGAGATGTTTTAGTAAGCTGAGTTGCAGAAATGCTTTAGCTTGAATCTAAAGTTGATATCATGATTTCTAAAACCCTTACAAAATAATGGTTTTCTGGGTTATCTTTGTGCCATAGTGTCCTTGATGTTTTTGATATGAAATGAATGGAATTCAAGGTCTTCTCGATTCAATATCAAATGAACTATCATCAAACGCTAAACTTGCTGAAAATTTTGCTGAAATGTCCTTACAATAAGAATCTGGAATTTTTGAGCTGCAGAAACAAACTGTGAATTCCAAGCTATTTTGCTATTATTGCTACATTGAACCAGTGTTGGTTGTCTACCAATGCAACATGAGTGCATTTTCCAATTGGTTCAATAATGAGTGTAGTGACAAGAAAGTTAGAACCAGAGAGCTATTGGATTGTAGAACTAAATTAGTTTCAGCTCATCAACTCCAATTCAGAAGCTTCTAATACTTCTGTGAATTTGAATGTTTAAATCTATTGGAGCTGAATGTTTGAAAGGTATATGCCATACAAAAATAAAGCAAATTACAGAATAGTGTAGGCATTAACTAGAAATGAAGAAGAGCTAAGGAGCTGCTGAAGGTTAACATAGTATGGAAATGCAAGAATATTCAGTTTTATGTTATCCTGCTCTTGAGGAGTAAAAAAAAACAATTGTGCCAACCTATTCAGATATTCTCTAACTGGACATAACTTCAATCAAATCTATTACCACTCCATTGTCATTTGTTTTCCTTTTCTTTCTAAGATTTACAGGGCTCAGAACATATAATTTCAGTGGACTGGATTTCTGATACTATCCAGTTGTAGATTTTCTGATCAGTGGCAGTTCTGGAATCTGAATTCTGAAATTATATTATAGCAGTTGGAACATTTAGCAACACCTACAAATGATGCAACAAGATGACATCTTCATTAGCTAAACAAATGGTGGATTTTGGGTCTTTACCAAGTATGCAAGGTGAAGATGTCACTGCCGGTTTAAGATGTTGTTGCTGGGCATAGATTTTGTTTGTGTTTGAAATCACATGTAGGGAGTGTGCTCTGAGTACAGTTTCTGAAATTTTCAGAAACTAAACTTCATTTCCAATTCGCTTGAGAATTGCAATTTTATTGCATTGAATGATCACCAATTATGCTCCTGTGTGTTAGCTGTTATTTAAAACTTCATGTCAGCATATTATTCAAAATCTGATTTCTGGAAACATGCCCCTCAAATCTTCTGCTTGTCATTTATAATGAGGTTGTTAGGGATTATAAATTGGATAAAAGAAGCAGCAAAATGATAGTTATTGTATAAGTTGATGCAATTTCAGTGAATTGATTCTGAATGAACATAATTGAATGCAGTACAGAGATTGGAGTAGCTCTCTGATCAGTGAAGATTTTAAGAAATTGATAATTACTGCTAGTCTTAATCTGAATTTGTGAAGTTCTTGGTTAAATGTTACTGATCACTCCAACTGTTGAGAGTTTATAATATCCATCTTCAAATTTGTCCATATATACTGAATCAATGCCAAATTTAAGAATTCAGAAACCTCAAGTCTGAAACTGAAACTGCATCAACTTGAATTGCTGAAGCTTAAGTCAATTTATGCTATTTAGTGCACTGATTTGCTGAAACTGTCCAGCCACAACAAATGCATGATCTGATCAGTGAGGAAATCAGTATTCAAATCCAGAATTCAATGCTAAATGGTTGTTTTCAGATCTAATCTCCTAGTCCATATTCCTGAAACGTTGGACCTTGTGGTGATTTAATTCATTAAGCCTTGCTGAATTTGTTTTCTTAGGACATGCATGAACAATGAAAGATATTGCTGAGCAAAAGAGTGAGCCTAATTGTGGTTGCAAGTTCTTTATTAGCAGGAAATTTATGCACAACATTTAATATCTTGGTATATTTGGTGTTGTCTTCTCTTCACGACCTTTATGATTCAAAACAGGAAATTTCAGTTGCCATATTAGATTGACACAGAAACAGTAGCTACAAGAAGTATCAACTTGATTTGATTCATGGTTTTTCATTGCCCGAGACGGACAATGTTTTAAGTGCGGGGGAGGAAGTTCTTATTAGTTGATTTGAGATTATTTGAGTTTCAAAATGCTCAAATTTAAGTGCAAAAACAGTGAAGATGAGAAGAGAAAAATGACACATCAAAAGAGTTGTAAATATGGAGATAGAGTATCAATATTTTATGTTAGCCATCAAATTGAAGGGGAGGTTAGCTTGGCATTTTGAATTTGTAACGACAAATGGTATTCATTTCTTTTCACATCAAATGGGTTAACTCATCAAGTAAATTCCTTCCATACTCTCATTCTCTTTATTGATGCCTTTTCTTTTGTCTATTTCATTCACTTCTATTGTTCTTTTTGCTTTCATTTTAATTCTTGTTGATAAATCCTTTTGATTCATGTATGCTATGTTCTATGGTGGTGGAGAAGTAGAAAATAAGCAAGCCTATGGTAGTGAAATGTTGTGAGTTGCATTGAGTCAGCTCCATTTATACACATGTTTTGAGTGTGAGAGCTAGAATAGGTAATCCCTTGTGAGATTGCAATTTGCTTAATTTTTCATTTGGATTGAAACTGCCATACCTACTGATTATTGTTTGGATTGTATTCATGATTGTTTGTGGTCTTAAGATGATCTTAGTTAAATTCTTTTTACTATCTTTTAGATATTGCTAGGGAATTTTCTATGGAAATGATTTTGAGTTTTCTTTACTTTCATGGGACGTTCAAGACTAAGTGTGGGGGATTTGATAACCATGATTTTATTGTATTATTTTGATTCATATATGCATGGTTTGATGTTGATTTTATAGGTTTAAATCATGGTTACATCATATTTTGTGCATTGTATCTATTTTGGACCTAATTGCAAATTATTATATTTTTGTGTTATTTGATGCTAATATTTGATTCTTATTTTGTAGGCATCAAAGGATCTTGGATTTGGATCTATTTGGACCGAAATTGGGCTCGCATCGGAGTTCAAACGAGAAGATCAAGCTTTGAAGCATTATGGGCCGTTTATCAAGAATAGGAGAGATCTGAACCATCCGTTAAAGATTTGGCTGATCCAACCTAATGTGGAGCAGATCTATCCATTCTTGTATCTAATTGACTCTGAATATTCTGTATCCTTGCAAATTGTTGCTCTTGATGCTCTCTCATTTGTTGCATAACTTCATTGCATTTCCACATTGATTCTTCAATTTGTTCTTGTGCATCATCATACCTATTCCGTTGCTCCATAGGTAGGTAGGACTGATATTCAAGCTGATAAAACTGAGTCTGAGGCTGATAGTAATCACTATCCCTCCAATCTCCAAAATATGGATAATATGGATCCATGGTTGCTGGATTTCCTGTTCTTATACTGAAAAACTAGCAAATAAAATTAGAAGACTCAGGAACAAATACAATCAAACACATGGATATATAAACATGAAAACAATCAAACAATAATCCTAAAATTACTACAATGCTTATAAACTCCCCGGCAACGGCGCCAAAATTTGATAAGCGAATCTGTCACATCCGCTAATCAAATTGTACAAATGTA
The DNA here is from genome assembly GCF_018446385.1 of Zingiber officinale. NCBI lineage: Eukaryota > Viridiplantae > Streptophyta > Magnoliopsida > Zingiberales > Zingiberaceae > Zingiber > Zingiber officinale. Next base: position 82,983,985 of record NC_055991.1, read on the forward strand.
TTTCCACTGAACCCCTTAATTTCGCAATAATGTTGTAGTAACGAGCCCAGGATCGCTCTCGAGGAACCAACAGTATGATGTAATTTAGGATTGTATTTTTATTCCTATTTTTGGAGTTTTCGATATAAAAATGGAATGGGGGGATTTAAGCTTGAATTTAAATCTAACAAATGAAAAGCACAGCGAATAAAGAAATTAATCTAATGCACAAATAAAACCTACCTATGTGCCAATAATCAAACCTTAACGCATTGTCACTCCTACATTGAGATTAAATTATTGACACACTTAAACTAAGGAATGAAATACAAGATGCAAATAAATCTGATCTACAACACCAATTAAAACCCTAGCTTGAATTTAAACTCTAAACACTTAACCAAGCAACAAATTAAAATTAAACTAAGCTTCAACAAGGAAAGAAATGCTAACTACTTGCATAAAAATATAACAAAACAGAAAAGTAATATGTTCTAAGTTACAAAACAATAATAAAAGTGAACTAAACCCTAACCAATCCAATCTCACAATCAATCTCACCAAACTTCACACTCAAGCCGTCACACAAGAGGCCGAAATCGTGACCACCGAATTCCGGAAGAAGACGCCCGCCGGGACGAAGCTGCGCTGTGGAGGATCGACACTGGAAAACACTGTAGCTTCTGTGTTTTGAATCTGTTCCAGATCTGAACCGACGGCTGGGATCAATTTGGAGCTAAATCAACGGTGAAAGTTCGCCTAAAATCTGATCCGAAGGTACTGATCTTGATTTAGGGTCTGGATCTACTCTCCCTTAGGTTGGATCGACCAGATCATCACTGGATGGCCCAGATCTGCTATGTCTTCAATGAACGGTCCAGATTAATTCGGGATGGATCAATGGCTAGATGAACTCAGATCTGGATCAAAACTTCTAGATCTTCATCAATGGCTCAGATCTGCTCCCCATTAGGTTGGATCGGCTAGATCTTCAACGGATGGTTCAGATCTCTCCTATTCTTGATAAACGGCCCATAATGCTTCAAAGCTTGATCTTCTCGTTTGAACTTCGATTTGAGCCCAATTTCAGTCCAAATATATCCAAATCCAAGATCTTTTGATGCCTACAAAATAAGAACCAAATATTAGCATCAAATAACACAAAAATATAATAATTTGTAATTATGTCAAAAATAGATACAATGCACAAAATATGATGTAACCATGATTTAAACCTATAAAATCAACATCAAACCATGCATATATGAATCAAAATAATACAGTAAAATCATGGTTATCAGTTGACCCCGGTACTCTGTCTTGTACAGCTGATGTGTTAACTCGTGCCTTAGAAGTTCAACCCCTTCCTATAAGTGATATGGAGATAATACGGCGTGGTCGAGTTATTCTAGAGAGGAAATCACTCCCCTACTCGACTTCCACCCATGTCGGTATGGCTACTAGTATAAATCCCCGATCCCGTCTTCCCCGCAGAGCCTCGTCTACTGCCCGATCTCCCTCCTTTGCTCGTCCCAGGACTTCGTCTACATCCCGGCCTGGCGCTCCTGTTCATCCTCGGCCTGTCGCTACTGTTCATCCCCGAGCCTCGCCTACAACCCGGCCTTCCTTCCCAACGCCTCTTCAATCAACTAATCCTCTTCGGCCGACTTCTAGCCCCAGTCGCGGCTAGACCCGACCCTGGGCCGGGTCTGGCCCGGACCCGGCCCGGGCCCGTAACCGGGTCAACGGGCTGGTTGTCCGTTGACCCAGTTCGCCGGGTCGAACCGGAACCGGCCCGGCAAGTTGCCGGGCCGGTTCCGGTTCATGGGCTGTAAACCCGGCGAACCGCCGGTTAACTGGCGGGTTGAACCGGCGGTTCAGCCGTAAACAATTTTTTTTTTAAACGGCTTGAACCGCCGGTTACCGGTTAACCGGCGGTTCATAGCCGTTGGAACCGCCGGTTAACCGGCGGTTCGTAGCCGTTGGGAGGGTTTTTGGGTATTTTTTTCAACGGTTAGGATCATTTGACCGTTTTTTGATCAATGGCTATGATTTAGTGTCCGTTACTATCAAAACTCTATAAATAGAGAGCTCATTTCATCATTTTTCATACACATCTTCTCTACTCTTAATCTCATTTTTGTATTCTCTAATCTCTACACGCTTTCGTTTTCAATTTTCAATTACAATGGAAGGAGGTCGCGGAGGTGCATCATCTCGAGCTTGGAAGGGAAAACAAATAATGAATCCGCGGGAGGAGGACCCCAACATTCAATCCACCGATGATGAGATCGAGCATCTTCCGAATCCGACACCCGAAACACAAGGAAGTACCGATGCAATTACTTCTAAGGTTCGGGAACTTCCTCCTCTAAAGTCTTCTATTTTTACTAAACATTTTGAGAAGGTCACTCTTCCGTCGGGAGAAATGCGTGCAAAATGTAAGCACTGCAATGCTTCCTACAAATTCGAAGCCGGCGGCGGCTATGGGTCGTTGAAACGACATGTAGAAACGAAGCACCCGACGGAATATGGACTCGACCGTTCTCAAACACAATTATCAAGATTTTCTTCAACTAGCGGTAGTACCGATTCTGGTTTATTTTTATATTCGGATAATAAATTAAGAGAATCATTAGCTAAATTTGTTTCCATAGAACATCTTTCTTTTAGTTTTGGATCTAAATGCACATTTGAAGATTTTTGTAAAAAATCTCTTAATCCATGTGCTAAACGTGTTCCTAGAACTATACTTACTCGTACAATTAAAAAATTAATAAAACAAGGAAAAAAGAATCTAATTGATGAATTTAGTAAATTAGATAATAAAGTTTCTTTATGTGTCCGATATTTGGAGTGATTATTGGTAACACATTCGTATATGGGTGTGACTTACCATTGGATCGATAACTCTTGGAACCTCCAAAAAAGATTGTTAGCTTATAGAGTTTTTGATGAATCACATAATGCTCATAACATCGCATAATTATTATGTTTAATTTTATAAAAATATGACTTAACTCATAAAATATTTTCAATATCATTAAATAATGCTAGTTCCAATACCACTTGTATAGATGATCTAAAATATGTTTGTCAACCTATTATTGGTGATTTATCTTTTCATATTCGTTGTGTATGTCATGTTTTAAATTTATGTGTTCAAGATGGTTTAAAAATTTTAGAAAGTTATATTAAACCAATTAGAATTGCAATTTCTTATTTATGGTCTCATCCATCTATAATGAAACAATGGGGTAGGTTTTGTAAAATTAATGGAATGAGACCTAAAAAATTTCCACGTGATGTACCAACACGTTGGAATTCAACATACCAATTATTACAAGATTCATTTCAATATAAAGAATTATTATGTTCATTTTTTGCACAAAATACTAATACTAATATATATTTATTTTCACAACAATGGAATATTTGTAGTAGTATTTGTGAAATTTTAAAAGTATTTAATGATGCAACCGAACAACTTTCCGGTGTTTATTATCCCACTGCTCAATTAGTTTTAGAAAATTTTTCTAATATAGTATTAGTTTTAAATGAACATATTAATAATGAATTTTATCTCCTTGCATCTTAGCTATGAAAACTAAATGGGAAAAATATTGTTATTTAATTCCTGAAATTTATTTAATTGCATTTGCTTTAGATCCTAGATTTAAATTAGAAGTTTTACAAGAAATGTTAACTTTATATTATGACGCTTTAATTCCAATTAAAGATTCTTCTTCCCCTGATCCAGTTAATATTATATATAATGTTAGAATTTATTTATATGATATTTATAATCAATATTATGTAAAATATGGAACACAAATTAATATTTCTGAAATTCAACAAACTACTAGTAGTAATTTAAAACTTACAAAAGCACAACTCTTATTAAAAGAACGGACAAAACGTCCACGAGGATCCTCAAGTTCCACACAGGAACTTGAGAATTATTTTACGACTTCTTTTGATTTTAATGAAGCAGATAGCGAAAACTTCGATATCTTAAAGTGGTGGTCACAGAAGGCTCAAAGCTTTCCCGTTCTCTCCGTGATCGCAAAAGAAATTTTAGCTTGTCCAGTGTAAACTGTTGGTGTGGAGCAGACGTTCAGTGCCGGCGGCAACATATTAGATGAACGACGATCAACTTTGTCTCCCGACTCATTGGAAACCCAAGCATTACTGGACGATTGGACCAGAGCGGAGAAAAGAATCCAAGGAATGCAACTTTCAGATGATGAAGTTGAAGATTTTGATACTGAAGGAACAAATACGACAGGAACAGGAAATGGAAGTGAATGAAAATGTAAAAGGATAAAAATATAAAAGAACTACGTGGGCTTTGATTCCCCTAAAGGGATACGTAGGCAACTTAAATAAGTGCAAGCCCTTTTTTCAATAAATTTTAATTTCTAATTTTTAATGTTTTGTTTAATTTTTAATTTTTTTAACATATTAATCTTGAACCGTGGCGAACCGTGATGAACCGTGAACCGAACCGTGAACCGGCGGTTCTGAACCATGAACCGTAACCGTCTTGGGCGATTAAGGTTAAGGGTCGACCTACCTGGAACCGTCGAACCGGCGGTTCCGAACCGTCGAACCATCGGTTCCGAACCGTGGTCAGGTCTAGTCGCGGCCGTGGTCGAAGATCAGCCAACGTAACTTACGCCAGCCCTGCCTTCAGAGAAGCCTCTCAGGCGGCTCATCGAGCATGTTCTGCAAATGACCGTTCGAGTCGTGATGCCCCCTCTTCTTCTCGGCGCAGGGTTCGAATACCTTCCGAACATTCTAACTCGGACGATCAACCTTTGGCTCAGAGACTTCGCCGCAAGGCCCCCCATCCTAGTCAAGACTTGGGCTCTTCCATTGTTCCTCCTCCTTCGCCTCCAGTTGCACCCCCTCCTTCGCCTCCGGTTGCAACCACTACTTCTATCCCGAGCCAGGCAGATGCTCCTCCGGATCCACCCAAGGCTTCGGCCGAGCCTCCGCTGGCTCAACCTTCCACCTCGCAACAGCATCCAAGCACTGAAGCTGGCCCCTCACATCGCCCTTCACCAGTTGCCTCACCTCCAGAGCCTTCTCATGTGCCTCCTTCAGCTCCTTCTGGCTCAGCTGCTGGGCCTTCGCAGCCACCACTACCTGTTCATCACTATTATTGTACCACTGCTCCTTCTGAGACTGAGTTAAGGTCACGACCAAATGTTCCCACCAGCTCCTTGACAATGAAAGGTCGTTTGGCCACTTTATGGGAAGAAAGTATGCAGCAGATGGAACTCTTGCTGCCACCTGCCCAAATGGATAGATTTTCAGAGCTATATATCAAGGTAAGCTTCCATGATCTCCGCAACTATTATCCTCCCCGCCCTTATCAAATATTTCCTTTATGTCCCAAGCTTGTGCAGAGTCCCTGATAATAAATCAATCCTTCCATGCTGTTCATCACCAAAATAAGGTGCTGCGGGATATGGTAACAGAATTGGAGCTTCAATTAAATGACCCTGCGCAGGCTAGTTATGCCCTAAGAGCCGAGATAAAGGATCTGACCAGAAAGAAGACCCATATGGAAGTATCCTTGGCGCATACTAACCACAAGCTTAAAGGCCTTCAAGAAAAAAAAGCCAGGTTGATGTCGTGCACCAGCAACACATGGATCAACAAGCTTTGGTTCATTAATGAGCTATTGATCAGTTAACCCAGAAACTGCGTGCTGCCGAAACCCTTGCACAAGAGTAGGACAAGAGATTAAAATCCCAAGCGACCCAATTAGCATCTCAAGAGGCAGAACTTCTGGTCGCCCGGACTGAACTTGCTCAGGCCCGGGCTACTGCAGAAGGAGTATCCACAACCCTGACTATTTATAAGGAAGGGGAGAATGATTGCTGCAAACAGAGCTGTGAACTGTACCTGTGTTCTCCAGAGTTTTGTACACAAGAAGGACAACGTTTCTCCACATCTGTTATCTATGGGGCGGCTGGGGCTCTACGCCAACTCTATGAACAGGCCTACTTAAAATCAGCTCCTCCTGCTGAGTTTTTAGATCATGACCGGATCCTTAAAGAGATTCTGGATGATATCTTTGTTCCTTTCAAGTGATCATCAATGACTGTCTGTGCAACATGTAATTTAACGACTTCCTGTAAAATACTTTATTAATTTTCTTCTTGTACATCCATTAGAACTTTGAGGTTTACTTTGACTTTGCTGGAATTTTCTAATCCGTCAAAAGAAACATTGGGATATACAATTTCCGCTCAAACATATCTTCTTACTGCACTATCTGGTCTACTTTTTGCTCCAGCCAGTTACCCCGGTCTGTCAAACATGTGACAGCCTGGCCCATTCTTCTTTACACACTTCTTTAAACTCTTAAACTCTGTAAGGTCGCAGGTAGTTGGCACTCCAGGGCCGGTCTAACTTCTTGCCCTGGTTATCCTGTAAATAATAAGCTCCAGATGATAATTTCTTGATGACTTTATAAGGCCCATCCCACTGTGGTGCTAACTTGGCCACGTCTCTAACAAGCTTAACTTGCTTCCAAACTAGATCTCCTTCCCCAAAGAAACGAGGGATCACCTTCTTATCATAATTCTACCGCATCTTTTGTCGATATGCAAATAGCCGAGCTGCTGCTTGTTCACGGGTTTCGGTGACGAGGTCCAGCTCTGTTAATCGTCGCTCAACATTCTCCTCATCATACAGAACTCTTATAGTTGAAGGCACCCCGATCTCCACAGGTACCACTGCTTCACTACCGTAGACTAGGTGGAATGGAGTGAGGCCTGTGCTTTCTCGTGGCGTTGTGCGGTAGGTCCAAAGAACACTTTGTAGCTCGTTTACCCAATCTCCTCCAGCATGATCCAGCTTTACTTTAAGTCCTCGTACAATTTCTTGATTGATCACCTCGATCTGCCCATTACTTTGAGGATAAGCTACGGAGGTGAAGGCCTGTATGATGCCAAATCCTAGACACTAGGTCTGGATCCTCCGACCCTGAAACTGTCTCCCGTTATCTGATACCAACATGTGGGGTATACCAAATCTGTATAGAATGTTTTTCCATAAAAATTGAATAACTGCTCCTTCGGTAATCCTGGCCAGAGCTTCCTCTTCCACCCACTTCGAGAAGTAGTCTACAGCTACCAGCAAGAATCTCCTTTGGCTAGATGCCATGGGGAAATGTCCTACAATATCCATACCCCATTGATCAAAGGGGCAAGAAACCATAGACGTCTTTAACGCCGAGGTAGGTGTATGTGTCAGATTTTGATGTTTTTGACAAGACAGACAATTGTTCACCAACTGGTGAGCATCTTTTTGCAGAGTAGGCCAGAAATACCCGGCCAACAGCACTTTACGAGCAAGGGTTCAACCTCCTGCATGACTGCCACAACATCCTAAGTGCATCTCCCGCAAGACCTGATCAGCTTCTTCTATACTTATACATTTGAGTAAAGGTCGAGAGAACGCCCGCTTGTATAGTTGATCACCTACCATGGTGTATGCATGGACCTTTTTCTTAATTAGCCGCACTTGTTCCAGATCTGTGGGCAAGATGCCCTGTTGAAGATAACTAATCATAGGTGCCCGCCAATTAATAATCCCGTCCATGTTATTTTGCAGATCTATCTGGGCTATTAAGAAGGTCTGGGCTGTTGACCTATCAAGCACCCACGTAGTCAGGGAGCTGGCCATCTTGGCTAACTCATCAGCCTTACCATTTTCAGATCTGGGGATCTTGCTTATAATGATCTCCATGAATTCTTGCTTCATTTTCTCATAGGCCTTCTGATATATTTGCAACCTATCGCTATTGATCCCAAAGTTGCCAGCTACTTGTTGAGTTACTAGTTGGGAGTCCGAATAAATGATAACTCGGGCAGCTCCTACATGCCGAGTTGCTTGCAGGCCTGCCAATAAAGCTTTATATTCTACTTCATTATTAGTGGCTCTGAAGTTTAGCCGCACGGCCAGCTGCAAAACATCTTCCTAAGGAGATATCAAAAGAACTCCCACGCCGCTCCCCTGATGTGTAGTTGATCCATCTACATATACTTTTCCAAGTCTCCTCTGAGTCAGGCTGATGAATCTCAGTCAGGAAATCAGCCAAGGCCTGTGCCTTAATAGCGATTCAAGGTTGATATACGATATTATATTCTCCCAATTCAGTCGCCCATTTGATGAGCCGACCTGCAACTTCAATGTTGGTTAGAGCTTTGCCCATCGTACTGTTGGTCAGGACAGTAATAGGATGAGCCAAAAAGTAAGGCCGCAGACGTCGAGCCATAAGTACCAATCCATAAACCAATTTTTCCAAAGTTGTGTATCGAGACTCAGCCCCTTTTAGTAAATGATTGAAAAAATACACCGGTCTTTGTACATTATCTTGCTCTTTCACCAGTACTACCCCCACAGCCTCGGGGGTAGATGATAGGTAGATCCAGAGCGGTTCCCCTGCGACGGGTTTAAACAGGGAAGGCAGTGTCTCCAAATAGGTTTTTAATTCTTCAAAGGCCCGTGTGCATTCCTCATCCCACTGGAACTTAGAAGCTTTTCGGAGGACTTTGAAGAAGGGCGCCGCTTTGTCCGCCGCTCTGGAAATAAATTGAGACAAGGCTGTTATCCTGCCAACCAGCTTCTGAGCCTCCTTCAAGTTCTGGGGAGACTTCATATCCCATAGTACTCGGACTTTCTCTAGATTGGCTTCAATTTCCTGCTTAGTGACAAGATAGCCCAAGAACTTCCCTCCCTTAGCTCCAAAGAGGCACTTCAAAGGATTTAATTTCAACCTATACTGTCGCAAGGTGCCGCAGGTCTCCTCCACATCAGATATTAGATTCGTGGCCAGGGGGGATTTGATGAGTATGCCATCTACATATACCTCCACGTTGCGCCCGACCTGCTTCCGGAAGATCTTGTCCATCATTCTCTGATATGTAGCTCCAGAATTCCTGAGCCCAAAAGGCATGCCCGTGTAACAAAAGGTACCATCTGTCATGATGAAACTAACCTTTCCTTGATCTTCTGCGGCTAAGGGGATTTGGTGATACCCCTGATAAGCATCCAGCATACAGATTCTTTCACAACCTGCCGTTGAATCCACCAGCTGATCAATCCGGGGCAGGGGTAGCAATCTTTAGGGATGGCTGTATTGAGATCTCTGAAGTCTATGCAGACCCTCCATTTGTTTTTGGGTTTTGCTACCAAGACGACATTGGAAAGCCAAGATGGGAATTACATTCGCGAACATGCCATGCTTTCCTGAGCTGATCCACTTCTGCTCTGATAATTTTATTTTGGTCGGCCGAGAAATTCCTCTTCTTCTGCTTTACACATCAGGCGTCTGGTAGAAGATGCAACTTATGCTCAGCTACCTTCGGCCTGACCCCAGGTAATTCTTCAGTGGACCAGGCAAAGATATCCCTGTTATGAGTCAGACACTGAACCAGTTCCTCTTTGAGCTTTGGAGGTAAGTCGCTTGCCACGCGAGTGAGGCTTTCTGGGTGTTCAAGGTAGACCTGGACTTCTTCCCAGGGGATAGACTCTTCGTCCAAAGGCAAGGGTTCTTCTTGGATAGCATGCACAACTCCATCCTGAGTTCTCTGGGCTTTGCGAGCTTCTACCTTGACCATGTCAATGTAGCATCTCCGAGAGACTCGCTGTTCAACCCTAACTTCCCCAACTTGATCACCGACTGGGAACTTGATCTTCTGATGAAATGTAGAAACGACCGCCTGAAATTCGTGCAAGGCCGGTCCGGCCAAAATGACATTGTAAGAGGAGGGCGAGTCCACTATAAGGAAAGTGCTCCTCCTGGTTCTGACCAATGGTTCACTTCCCAAGGATACAGCTAATTTAATCTGACCCATGGGCTTTACTTCATTACCGGTGAAGCCATATAGGGAGGTAGCCACTGGCTGGAGCTCACTGACATCGATCTGCATTTCTTTGAAAGCCGACCGGAATAAAACATTTACCGAGCTGCCCATATCCACAAAGACTCTAGCCACACGACTGTTGGCTATGATGACCTTGGTGATGAGAGCGTCATCATGGGGCAACTCCAGTCCTTCCAGGTCCTGCGATCCAAAACTGATGACTGGGCCGACAGCTTGCTCTCGGCTACACCCTATAGCATGAATCTCTAACTGGCGCTCATGGGATTTATGCACCCGACCTGAATCCCCGTCAGTGGGACCTCCGGAGATCATGCCTATATCTCTTATTGCTGCGTTGCCCTGATTTTCTACCTCACGGGCTCCTTCTGGTTCTCCGATGCGCCCTAGTGGTTGTATGCTTAGTCCCTCTTGCTCAATTCGGGGTCGGCTAGCCTGCCCTGTTGCATTGCGCCGCTCCTCCATCATTCGCTGAACTTGAGGGGCCAACTCCGGTGGCGGTAAACCCATCTCAGCAGCTCGCCGGGCATCCCGGGCGAATTGGTAGCAGTCATTAGTGGCGTGCGTGTGAGATCAGTGGTATGTGCAATAGCTTGGTCCCCAGGGTCCAGGTCAAGGGACCTGAACTGCAGCTACCCGTGGCACCGGTCGAGTATTTTGACCGGGGTGGAAAGTGGGTCGGGCATCCCGAGCACGTGGGAGAGGCTGAGCAGGCGGCGGAGGTACTCTTCTCTCTGGCCAGTTTATAGTGGGAGGTGGCTTGTCTGCCTTCTTTCGTGCCGCCTGCGCTTCCTCCACATTAATATAGTTGGTCGCCTTTTCCAGCATCTCATCAAAATTCTTTATGGGATTCCTAATGAGATCCCTGAAGAACTCTCCTTCAGTTAACCCATGAGAGAAGGCACTCATAAGTATTTCGGATGTGGCTGAAGGAACATCCTGAGCCACCTGATTGAAGCGCTTAATATAGCTTCTCAATGGCTCCGCAGATCCCTGCTTGAGGGCAAACAAGCAGTGATCTGTCTTTTGATATTTCCTGTTGCTGGTGAAGTGGCGCAGGAAGACATTCTTAAAGTCAGCAAAACAGGTGATGGACCCATGTGGCAGTCCATCGAACCATTTTTGGGTAGAACCCGATAAAGTATTCAGGAACACACGACATTTAACAGCGTCGCTATATTGATGTAACAGGGTTGCGTTCCTGAATTTATGAAGATGATCTTCAGGATCCTTACTGCCGTCGTATTCCCCTATAGCAGGGGGGCGGTACCCTTTAGGCAACTTTTCTTCCAAGATTTTGGAAGAAAAGGGTATTTTCTCTTTCTACTTCGATCGGCGTTCCTCGCGGGGAATGATAGATTTCCCTTTCTTGGAGTCCGTAGGTAAAGGACTCTCGGCCACCGAGACTTGTGGTTGCTCTTTGCTGCTATGACACCCAGGGTTTGGCTGATAGTACCCCTGGCCCGACTCTCTGTAGAAGGCAGGGGGAAATTCCAGAGGTTGTTTTCTCTTAGAGCCCCGATTTGAGGCGTGAGCAGGCTCTTTAGAGACATCCAGTAGCTTTTTTGGTCAGGAAGTAGTTGTTTGTTGTTACTTTTCTGAGGCAGCCCTCTTCTTTGCCTCCTTGAAGAGCTCGTATTCTCCAGCAGTCATGGTCATGTTGATTCGTCCCGAGTCCTCCATCGTCACGTTCCGGAATAGGCTGTAGTGTTCCCACAGACGGTGCTAAATTTGATCCCGTCCGGAAGCTAAGTCGGATGAAGGCGGGCCTTGATGTACTGAAAGTTGACGGAAAGTCGCCGCGGCGTCTAATCTTCCTGGCACCCCTCAGAAAGGTTCGTACGGGCGGATGACGAAGGAAGATGACCAGGATGATGACACTACGGCTCTGCGCACACTCAGACGAGTCCCCGAGTCATTAGAGACCAGAAACCAGGGAAAAAGTCCCCGGGTCAGGCCCTCCGACGCTCAAGTCAGGTACTTTTTCCCCAGAAAACACAGAGAAAGGACGAAAAGTAAAGACTAGTGAGAAATGATGAGTGAGCGTACCTGCATAAGGGACAAAGCATCCCTTTTTATACTGTAACGGATGTTTTTGGGGTCTGGCGGGTGTCAGGAAATGTCGACTGTCAGGCTTTATCTGGCGGTGAATGACACGCGACACCTCCTCATAGGCTGGCAACATAACCAAAGGAGTAATGAGCCCTGACTGTTAGCATATTCCCTGACACACTGATTATTCTCTGACAAGCAGTTACGATTCTCTGGCTTGTTTGTCCTGTAGTGCCTGGACGCTAGGTCTGCATTCCGCGGCCTGTACTCCGACCTGCTTCTGTATGCTGTTATCCATGGTTCGTATGTCCCGACTTGTACGCTAGGCCTGTATCCCGACCTGCTTCTGTCAGCTGTTATCCATGGCCTATGCATTTTGACCTGTACGCCAGGTCTGTATCCCAACTTGCCTATGCTATTATCCATGGCTTGTACGTTCCGACCTGTACGCCAAGTCTGTATCCCGACTTGCTCCTGTCCACCGTTATCCATGGCTTGTACGTTCTGTCCTGTACGCCAGGTCTGTATCCCGACCTGCCTTGCTATTATCCATGGCTTGTACGTTCCGACCTGTACGCCAGGTCTGTATCCCGACCTGCCTCTGCTGTTATCCATGACTTGTACGTTCTGACCTGTATGCCAGGTCTGTATCCTGACCTGCTTCTGTCCACCGTTATCCATGGCTTGTACGTTCTATCCTGTATGCCAGGTCTGTATCCCGACCTGCCTCTGTTGTTATCCATGGCTTATACGTTCCGACCTATACGCGAGGCCTATATCCTGACCTACTTCTATCCGCTGCTATCCATGGCTAATACGTTCCGACCTGTACGCCAGGTCTGTATCTCGACCTACTTATGTCTGCTGTTATCCATGGCTGATACGTTCTGACCTGTACGCCAGGCTTGTATCCCGACCTGCCAATGTTTACTGTTATCCATGGCTGATACGTTCCGACCTGTACACCCAGCCTGTATCCCGACCTGCTTCTGTCCGCTGTTATTCATGGCTTGTACGTTCTGCCCTGTACGCTAGGTCTGCTTCCTGACCTGCCTCTGCTGTTATCCATGGCTTGTACGTTCCGACCTGTACGCTAGGTCTGTATCCCGACCTGCTTATGTCCACTGTTATCCATGGATGATACGTTCCGACCTGTACGCTAGGCCTGTATCCCAACCTACTTCTGTCTGTTGTTATCCCTGATTTATACTTCCCGACCTGTAAGTCAGGTCTGTATTCTGGCCTTCTGTGTTTCTCCCGAGGCCTTTCCTTCTGCGCCCTTACCTGGCCTGTGGGCCTTCTCCTTAGCTGTATTTGGCCTGTGGATCCAGTCCTCAGCTGTACCTGACCTGTGAGCCCCACTCTTGACTGCTATCGAGGCTGGATCCGATCCAGCTTGGAATCCAATCCTTTGACTGCCCTACCAACTGGGACTCTGACCATAGCCACGCAAGCTTGACTTCTAACCTCCACGGAGGCTAGACTTTTGACCTCCGCGTAAGCTTGACTTTTGACCTCCACGTAGGCTAGACTTCTGACCTCCACATAGGCTTGACTTCTGACCTCCAGGTAAGCTTGACTTCTGACCTCCATGTAGGATAGACTTCTGACCTCCGCATAGGCTAGACTCCTGACCTCCACGTAAGCTTGACTTCTGACCCCCACGTAAGCTTGACTCCTGACCGTCTTGTGGTCTTGACTCCTAACTACATCATCTTACTGACCTCACAATCATGCACCATATCAGTGATCATGTCACGAAGACCAAAGAAAAATTAATTAGTCACAAAGACCAATATAAGAACATCCATTCCATACATTATGGAAAATAGTTCGCGTGACAACAAACACAGTGAGCATTCAATTGCTAAGAAGATTGCCACACCTTACTTAGCTGTTCCATTGAACGAATTAGAGATATAAATGACTTCCTTTACCCCAGATTAAATTATTTACATCATTATGAACATCTCTAATCCCTTATATTGACTATATGTCAAGAGCATGTTCAACATCTCCAATCAAACAAATTATTCACAATTACATTTTATATACTGAACTAAAAATGTAACTGGTACCAGTGAATAAATGTCATAGATGTATATCAATTTTAATCTTCCTTTTTAGCTAGAGTCTATTCATTCTAATCAGTCGCTTTCCTAGTTATGCTCCATAGACCGAATCATCCATGGCCAATAGGAAACATGTAACGCCCGCCCCTCATGGATACTTAGACTACCCTAAAGGGACGGGGTTACTTAGACTTAGACATATACATGCATATGGACTCATGGCAGCGGAAGACATATTTAGAATTTATTTATTTATTTTTTTTCTTTTTTTTTGTCATATGCATCTTACCCTTAACATGGCATGTGAACAACATACTTGATTTATATCTGCTACTTGAACATGATTCATAATGTCATGAATATACTAACATGAATAAGATATCATAAGTGCACCACATACTAGTTCAAGTTATCATCACAAGTATAAAATCCAAACTTAGTTCACATGCACAACTTGTCTAATTTAGAAATATAATTAGATCTATCCACCATGCCACTTCCACACACAATCTTGCCCTTCCTACTGCTCCCCTTAGTTCATCCATTCCTTTCCTTTTTCTGCAGTACAAGGAAAAATAATCTATAAGCCCATAGGCTTAGTGAGTTCCTTTCCTACTCATAAAACCATGAATCATACATACACATAAAACATGTCATAGCATGTGAGAATATAACATAAAACATATCATGGCATGTGAGAACATAACATAAACATATCATAGCATGTGAGAACATAAATATAAAACATATCATGGCATGTGAGAACATAACATAAACATATCATAGCATGTGAGAACATAACATAACATATAACATGATCATAACCATATTCTCAAGGGCATCTTTAATAAGTGTAAAGGAAAACATATGACATAAACATGTAGATGCAAGATGTTCCTTTGAAAACATGCATAATGAAATGAACATATGCAACATGTCTTTTTTTTTTTTTTTAAAAAAAAACATATCGTATACATACTTGAATATAATCTCAACATGAGGGCCCGGCTATGTACCACATAACATGAATGCGCGCAAATCCCTAGGACAGGGTAGCTAGCCCCGAACCTACTAGGGAACTAGGTCCGTACTACGACCATCGACCTAGGGGCGTACTAAGGAGCCCATCCCTTTACTAGACCCGTTCATAGTCCGTCGGCCTAGGGGCGCTTATGGAGCCCACCCTTGGTACAAGCCATACAAAGTAAAATAGCATGTCATACATATCATGTTTCTTATCATATCATCATACATATCATGTTCTTGTCATATCATGAAGAGTGCTCTTGATCCCATCTCAAGGGAAGCATCTCTTAGGCTTTTCCTCTTGCATAAGCCTTTCATAAACATATATCATGAAACATAACATGTTCTTATCATAGTATAGAGCATAACATGTTATTATCATATCATCAAGCATGACATGTATCATATCATGAAGTATGACATATCATATCATGAAGCATAGCATATCATATCATGAAACATAGCATATATCATATCATGAAGCATAGCATATCATATCATATCATATCATATCATATCATATCATGAAACATAGCATATATTATATCATGAAGCATAGCATATCATATCATGAAACATAGCATATATCATATCATAAAGCATAGCATATCATACCATGAAGCATAGCATATATCATATCATGAAGCATGGAAACTTAAACTAACCATATATCAAGAATCATACATCATGGGAGAACATAAGCATGCATAGTTAGGTTCAAAACTTTTCCCTAAACCTATTCATTCAATCTTGGCCGAATCCCTATAGTAGAACTTTTTAAACTTTGACTATTATAAGAAGCATGAAACTTAAGCTAACCCTAGATAAATAATCATACATCACAAAGAAGCATAAACAAGCATGGTTAGATTTCAAGACCTTGCTCTAAGCCTCATATACTTGCTTGGCCGAACCCTAGGGTGAAGTTCTAAGGTTCATTTGTACAACATGTAGCATGATAACTTATCTAACAACATACCAAAAGATCATACATCATGTAAAAATATAACTAAGCATAATTAGGTTTCAAAAACTTTACTCTAGGCTTTACATTCTATCTTGGCCGAAACCTACAAGTAGGGTTCCAATCCCTCTAATACAACACGTAACATAAAGACTTAACCTAACCACATACAAGATATCATACCTCATGAATAAGCACAAACAAGCATGATTAGGTTTTAAGTTTTCTTCTTGCCCTAAGCTTCACATCTCATCTTGGCCGAAACTTTAGACTAGTGTTCTTATATATTTTTTTTCAACATAAAGCATGGAAACCTAGGCTATCAACACATGAGAGATCATACATCATGAAGGAGCATAAACAAGCATATTATCATTTGAAAACTTTGCTCTAAACCCCATTTCTATTCTTGGCCGAATCTTGAAACTAGGGTTCTCCTATATATATTTTTTTATACAACATGGAGCATGAACCTAAGCTATCACATATAAGAGATCTTTCATCATGAAGGAGCATAAACAAACATGTTTCCTTTTCAAAACTATGCCCTAGACTCTATAATGAATCTTGGCCGAAAACATTAAGTTAGGGTTCTCATATTTTTATACAACATGGAGCATGAAAAACCTAAGCTATTAACATATAAGAGATAACACATCATGATGGAGCATATCCAACATGTTTCCCTTTCAAAGCTTTGCCCTAGACCCCATTTTCTATCTTGGCCAAAACTTCCAAGGTGAGATTCTAGACTTTTTGGTTACAACATCAAGCATAACTTGTAAACTTGCTAACCCTAAGTGACCACAAGTCTTTATCTTGGCCGAAACATGCAAGAAAATCTTTACGGTTTCAAATAACATTTACATACAAACATTCGATAACTACTTGTATTGCAGTGAGGGGATACTCACATCCTCTCGCTTAATTCTCTAAAAGAAGAAATCCGTGGTTGTGAAGCTTTTCCTAGAGAGCACCCTTCTTGCTTGGTTCGGCAATGGTGAGGGAGAGGAGAGTGGTTTCGGTAGAGAGAAGGAGGAAGGAGAAAGAGAGCAACCAAATGAAAATTTTCATTCTTTCCTCTTTTATTCCTAATGAAAGGAAGAAGGGAAAATGAGGTTTTCCTTCTCCTTTCTTTTACTCATCCATTAATGAAAAGAGAAGCAAGAATCATCTCTTCATTTGAGAGGAAGAAGACAACTCCAACTTCTCCTTCTAAGTGGAAGAAAACCTTTTCTTACTATTAATTATATTGTCCCTTCCCTTTCTAATAATATCTCCTCTTGGTCTATTGGTTACACTATACATGCTTCTAACCAGAGGTTTAAGGTTCAAGCCTTGGTCTTGCCTCTTTTTAATTCCATTTTATTTTATTTTTGCTAATATTCACATAAGACCTATTTTTTTTAACCATGGTAAAAATATATGAAATTGCTAGGAACCCTATGGGTGTTACAAAACATGCTAAAGTAGCAGACACTGATCAGAACTTCAAGTAGATAGCTAAATAGTCACTTAGGGTAAGATTGAGATTAACTTATAATCTCAAGGGTCTCACATAGTAGAGAAGCAAGGATCCATTCTCCTACTACCCTTCTTGTCGCCATAGCACATGTGGTATGAATTACATGCTACGATGTTATTCTCTTTACTAAAAAGAGCGCATGTTTTTCTCAAAATGTAACATCGTACAGATTTCGATCTAGCCATACCTAATGTCTAATCCTAAATTCAACATATGAATTCCAATCTAACTTTCAACAGGTTTAGTAAATGGTGGGTTCATTTACTTCGATCATTACATAAATGATCTCATCTTGACACAATTATCAAGGTGACCTTAACTTATAGGTATGTCTCTATTCACAGCTACATAAGTTGTCCCATAAGTAACGGTCTTACCTCTATTTATACTCAACAAATAGAGATGATTGTCCGTGTGAGTGGACCAATCTCAACCTGCCAACATGCTTATCGAGACTTTTATTCGAATGTAACAAAGACATATACACTGAATAGATCATGACATTTTTTATTTATCAAAATGTCTTTACAATAAGTTACATTTTTCGAAGTCCTAAAGACTTCACATGTCCATAAAATGACTCTTTAGTCAATGGCTTAGTAAAAGGATCAGCAAGCATATTACGTGTAAGGATGTACTCAAGAATTATCTTTTTCTTGTCAATAATATCCCTTACAAAATTATACTTAATTTATATATGCTTGCCTTTGCTGTGATATTTGAGATCCTTGGAAAAAGCTATTGCAGCTTGACTGTCACAGTACACTATAACAGGACCCCCATTATCCTCAGCAATCTTCAGATGTTTCAGGAACCTTCTTAGCCAGACAACCTCTTGCACAGTCGCTGCATACGCCACATACTCAGCTTCCATCATCGACAAGGCTACATAAGCTTGCTTCTTACTGTTCCATGAGATGGCGCTACCATTCAGCAAGAAGACATACCCAGATGTGGATTTTCTATTGTCAAGGTCCTCTTCCCAATCTGCATCTGTGTAGCCACTTAGGCCCATTTCTGATCCTTGAAAATAGAGGCAATAATCTGCTATTCCTTTGATATATCTGAATATCCTCTTCACCGCTTTCCAGTGTCTCAATCCTGGGTTTGACTGGAAACGACTAACTAAGCCAACATCATAACTTATATCAAGACGAGTACACAACATAGTGTACATCAAACTACCAATAGCAGTGGCATATGGTTTTTTCTTCATTTCGGCTATTTTCTCAGGAGTCTTGGGATACATACTTTTGCTTAAAAAAGCACCTCTCACTATAGATGTCTGTTCAATGTTGCAATCTGACATATTGAAGTGTTGTAGTATCTTAGTGATATAAGCTTCTTGAGACAAACCCAAAAGTCTTTTTGATCGGTCTCTAACGATCTTCACTCCTAAGATGTACTCTGCTTCTCCCATATCTATTATGTCAAATTGCGATGAAAGCCAACTTTTAACTTCTATCACACACTTTATGTCACTTCCAGCTATTAGCATATCATCAACATATAATGATAAAATGATAAACTTTCATTTTTCCTTTCTTAGGTAAATACAATGATCCTCATTGATCATTTTGAAACTATAAGATAAAATGACTTCATTAAATATTTCATTGTTTTGACGCTTGCTTTAGCCCATATATAGACTTCCTAAGTCTACATACTCTTTTCTCTTGGCTTTCAGCAACATATCCTTCTGGTTGTACCATATAGATTTCTTCGTCAAGATTACCATTAGGGAAAGTTGTTTTTACATCCATCAGATGTAATTCCATGTCATATTGTGCTACTATAGCTAGGATGACACGTATTGACACAAACTTCACAACTGGGGAGAATGTCTCTTCAAAGTCAATACCCTCCATTTGGGTATATCCTTTTGCAACTAATCGAGCTTTGTATCGATTAATCGATCTATCTGCTTTCCTCTTTACTTTGAGAATCCACTTATTCCCAATAGCCCTTCAGCCCGGGGAAGATCGACTAAATCCCAAACTTAATTCTTTCTCATTGACTCCATTTCCTCATCCATTGCAATTTTCTATTTTTCTCTTACTAAGTTTCTCAAAGCTTCCTCAACTGTTCGAGGTTCCTCATCATCAACTGAGAGAATCATCAATGCCTCATTCTCAATATCAAACCTTTTTCGAGGAATAATCTGACGACTACTTCTTTGAAGGTTAGACTATTGAGAAACTGACTCATTCAGTGGCAAATTACTCCCACTAGGTTGACTAGACTCAGGCATCTCCTGATTTGTTGATAAAGGAACATTATCCTCCTCCTCTATCTCATATAGAGGAATTGTCTTATCAACTTCACCTCGTGTTGAGAACTCAGTTTCAAGAAAAGTAGCATCTCTTGACTCTATTTCAGAGATGGTTCCATCTTGTCGCTCACCAATAAAAACATAACCCTTAGAAGTCTCAGAATACCATATAAAGATACACTTCTTACCTTTGGGTCCTAATTTTCTATGTTCGTGAGTCTTATCATGAACGTAGGTTGCTGACCCCCAAGGTCTCAGATTACTTAAATCCGGCTTTCTGCATGTCCAACGTTCATGTTGGGTAGATGGAACTAACTTTGAAGGTACTTTGTCAAGTATATAGGCTGCAACTAATAATGCATCTCCCCAATAGGAGATTGGCAACTTAACCTACGCCATCATAGACCTAACCATTTCAAGAAGAGTCCTATTTCTTCTTTCAGCAACCCTATTTTGCTATGGAGTTCCAGGGATAGTTAGCTGTCTAATAATCCCTTTCTCATTACATATTGTCTTGAACTGATCAGACAAATATTCACCTCCATGGTCAGTGTGCAAGGTTTTAACCTTACGTTCCAATTGATTCTCAACTTCATTCAAGTAATAAATAAAGAAATCTAATGCTTCAGATTTGTGAGAAATCAAATACACATGACCAAAATATGTGAAGTCATCAATAAATGTAATGAAACAAGAACTCCTATTTCTAGCCTTCATATTCATTGGACCACAAATATTCGAATGAATTAATTGCAATGGTGATTTAGCCCTAATAGCCTTACCAAATGGTTTTCTAGTCGTCTTTCCAGCAAGACAATGCTCACATATAGACAAGTTAATCTTAGCATAAGTGCCCAAAAGGCCCTCCTTAGCTAATCTATTCTTTCGTTCTTGTCCTATATGTCCTAACCTAGCATGCCAAATTTCAACATTAACATCAGCATTACTAGTAAGAGCAATGTTTGAAAAACAGCTATCATTATTATTTGGTTCTACATCAAGAACCATAAAACCATTTGTTACATAACCATACCCAATTAACACATAGTTAATTCAAAGTTCCACACAACGACTATAAAAATTTACATTATAACCTAAATCAAGAAGACAAATGACGGAAACCAGATTTCGTCGAATCTCAGAGCATACATGGCATCATATAGAAACAAGGTACGACCACCACGTAGATTGAGCTTGCAAGTGTCAATCCTTTGACTTTAATTCTTGCATTGTTTCCTACATATATCCATTTGTTGTTAGCTAGTACCCGACGGTACTCCACATATGTAGCTCGATCACGTGCTACGTGGTTCATTGCTCTTGAATCTACAATCCATAAAGGATACGAATTAGCTAACAACACTGTACTTGCACTATATTGCTCGTGGAAAGAAGATAAAAATGGATCTACCTTTTTAGGCTCAGTACAATCCCGAGCAAAATGACCCTTCTTGCCATAGTTGAAGCAGGTCAACTTGCTCATAGGTCTTTGTCCATATCTCTTTCCTTTCTTCTTGATTTGATTTTTAACAGCAACAGCACGAGCCTCCTTTCCTTTTCCCTTTCCTTTCTTAAACCATCTTTTCTTATTCTTGGAACCAGAACCTTCAACTACAAAAGCTTGACCAGAAATTCTTATGGATTCAATCCTCTCTGCCTCAAGTTCAACATGGCGTGAGACATCGGTGAAAGTCTTGATACTCTCACTATGGGCCAGATTCTGTTTCATCGTTTCTCAAGAATCAGGAAAGGAAGGGATAACTACTTGAACCTGTTGTTTATCGGTCAACGTATGACCAGCAGTCTTAAGATCTCAAATCATGCTACCCATCTCCCTGAGATGTTGGGCCATGATAACATTCGAGCATTTTTTTATAGCTATCAAACTTAATTGTTAGTTGACGAAGCTTACTGAGACTAACTCCATTGTACTTTTCTCTAAGGGCTACCCAGACAGCATGAGCTGATGGTAATGTCTCATACTCAAATACCAGGTCATCCACCATTGAACTAATCAATATTCCCTTAGTAATGGAGTCCTTCCTTTTCCATGCCTTATAGGCATCAAGTTCACGTTTGTGCTGTGTTATAGAATCATCAACTGGTTCTTCCATGATTTAATTTACAACCTCTAGAACTCCTAATTCCTCAAGAACGTATTGTATCCCGAGGTGCCAAATTTTGTAGTTATCCCCATATAATTTCTCACCCTTATTGAGTTTAACTATGATGTTTTTAGTTACCATGATCTACATAAATAAACACATTATTTATTATTTCAGTGTAATTCATATATGTGCAATTATTTATTGACTCAGTGTAAATTAGAGTTAGTTTACAAAATCAAGTGATAACATTATTTCCACTCATCATTTGTATATTCTAATCTAATCAACATTGATTAATCATATTACACACATCACATCTAATGAACGAATCATTATTAAAATGAACTAATCATTTTTCATATGAACTAATCATATGGATATATGAACTAATCATATTCACATGAACTAATCATGAGCAAGTTATTTAACATATAACATAACTGTTTATTTATCATAACTCTGTTCGTACATAATGATAGAAATTATTACATGACTCAAACACTAAATGAGCTAAAACTGTTCGTACATAACGACAGTAAATAAAACACTAACAAGATAGGCCAACACCGCTCCCACTAGGACAAAAACTAGTGTAGCGGCCAACATTATCCCTATTAACTTGGACTCATTTGGGATAATCTCAGATGGAGCAACTTCAAGATTCCTCATCAGATCCATTTCTAGATCTTCCTCGAACATTTCTTGGTCCTCTTTAGACTCTTCAGGCTTTTTTTCACCCATATAGTGAAGTAGTTCCTCACACAGTTCTGAATATGTGGCGCGTCTTTCATGACCCCCCATACATAGTCTACTATTACCCTAGGATACTCTGGCAATGAATGCATCAATGCCCAGATCCTATAACTATCTAGGACTAGAAACTCCTCTTGCTCAAGTTTCCAGAATAGTCTATCAAGCCTTCTAACATGTCCGTCGACTCCATAAGCAGACTTATAATCTATCTCTTGAATCTCCTCCCGAAGCTGGTTTTGCCGCACTTCGTGACAAGTTAATGTGGTAATCGTCCGAGCCATCTGAAAAATTGTATTTAAATAAATCAGTATAAAACTAACTAACTAGTACAAAACTAGTTTAATTCAATTTATACAAATATAGAATCATCATTATAAATCAAGAAAAATAAATCTTCTTAATTTTCAGGAGTTTAAGTCGACTGACTGATTGGATCGATCTATCAGGAGTCTGGATCTTAAGCTTAGTCTATTATCCTCATTAGAACTAATCTAATTAGACATGGATTTCTGACCTATATTCTGTTATTGTTTAAGCTCATTTGAGTCAATCTTAGACTTATTGATCAAACTTAGGTTCGTTTGATTCGTCCAATGCCCATTGGATTAAGTCTGACCTATTAGGGCAAATCTAATCTTTTTAATCAAATCTGATACACCAGAACTAATCTGGTCATATTTGATTAACCCAACTTCTGTAATCAAGATCACCACAATTAATTCAATAACAAACCGAACTGGTTAAACTAACAAATAATTTGAACCAAATCTAGGTATCATTGAATCAAACTGGTCTGCTTAAATCAACTAATAATTTAAACCAGACCTGGGTTTGATTGAACAAGTTGGTCTGGTTAAATTTTTAGTTAATTGAACCATAAATTAATTAAATATCTATTTATTAATTAATAATACATTTCTATATGCATTTAATTAATTAATAAATATATTTAATTAAAATTTAAACATCCACTGTTTATATACGTGAAGAAACAAACATCCATGCACTATTTTATACACGTTTTCCCTTTTTCTTTTCACCGTGCTTTGTCAAAACGAAGCACTGTTCATCCTTTTTTTTTTCTCTTCAATTGATTCATGAATCGATTGAAGAACTGTGCGTGATTTTGAATCGATTGAAATGAAAAATTGAATCGATTGATTAATCAATTAAATTGAATTAATTTGACGGATGAACAGTGCTCACTGTTCATCTTCTTCGCGATAGAAAAAAATGAGCTTTTCTCACGCCGATTTTCATCGATACTAAAAACTCGGTTGCTGGCACTCCTTTGCCGCTACTCTATACCGTCGAGGACTACGCGATTCCGGGTGAAAATCGCAAAAATGGGATATGGCAGATCCCAAAAATCACAACTTCATGATTTCTCCATAAGCGATCGCAATTTCTCAGTTGTAGGGATTTACATGCTTTCAAAACTTGCTCTGATACCATTGTTCCATATTTGAGAGCATGAAATATAAACGAAATAAACTATAATCACTCACAGTGATCTCCCGAAGAAATCGTAGAAGAAGACGTCGGTCGACGAAGATGCTACCGCTGTCGGAAGCACAATCACGGATAACCGGAAAGTCCTTCAAAATTTATGAGCCAAATCCCAGATGTTCTTCTTTGCTTCTCTAATCACCACCAAACCTTCTGCTGCGTTCTCTCTGATTCATTCCCTTCTCATGGCTTGTACACACCTTTTATAAGAAGGTTAAGGAAGACGAAGAGGAAAAGACACCCCTTCATCTCCTTGATGTTATGCAGCAAGGAGGGAGATGAAGGGGAAACAATGCCCCTTCATTTCCTCAACATCTAACAAAATGAACCAAGCTTTTGAAATGATTGTTCAAGTTTGGCTTGGTTTATTTTTAATGAGCTTGAACTTAGTTTGATCTTGGTTCGTTTAGATGTTATCGAGCTTTCAATTCGAGCTTGACTTGAGCTTAGTTCATTTAGATATTATCAAACTTTCAATTTGAGCTTGGTTCATGCAGATATTTTTGAGCTCTCAATTCAAACTTGTTTGATTGTTTAAAATTTTTACTTGTTTAATTAATTATTGAGTTTGATAATTCAAACTTATTTATTTATTTTAAAAGTTTTTTTTATTTATTTAGCATATTGATAATAGTTTTATTAATGAACATGATTTATGAACATTGTTCAAGCATGTTGTTCACGAACATTATTCACGAACGTTGTTCATGAATATTGTTCACAAACCTTAATGAGTCGAGCACATATGTGTTCAAGTTTATTTGTTTAGTTTAACGAGTTATTAAAGATTATTTATTTAATCGATCTTATGTGTATTGAATGAATATAAGTAAGCTCTTACTAAGCCGAACACTAAGTTTGTTCATGAATGTTCAGTTCATTTACTACCCTATCAAGAACCTCCGAACAATAAAAAAACTAACTTAAAGAAGAAAAATTCACCCTAAGAAAATACAATAAAGGGGGGAATTAATACTTTTCGATGAGGAAGAGCTATCCATAAGTGAGAGAGCAATGTAGGGGTTTAATTCAGACGTTGCTACTTCAACGGAGATGGAGGTGTGTGGTTGCTCTTTAGCTAGATTAGTAGGGTGAGTATCAGGATTGAACAGATGTCAGGTATGGAAGTCTTTGGAATTCGGAAGCATTGCCTACAATGGTGGGGGAGCTGAAGCAGAGTCCTTGGATTGGAGATTCACATGTGGGTCAGCGTACGATGCATCAAATCGTTAGATGCAGGCTCGGTGGAATATGCCTTTGAGTCTAGCCTAAAGTTGGATATCAGTGTCGAGGACATGAGGGGGCTCTGGACTTTGGTCTTCTTGTGTGCCTCATCAATGAGATCTCTACGACGAGGATTAGATCTGTATCGACAGAGACGACGATGAAGCACCCATGACAAGCTTGACCAGAGAGAAGAAAGTGAAAGGGATTTGGCGTTAATTGAGGTTTCGACTATTAGATGTTAATAAAAGTAAAACACAGAATTTGCTTCTACTTTGTGAAAATTAAATTTGTACCTTGGTTCGTGATGCACTAATCTCTGGCTCTACAAACCTTTAGAATTATTGTAAACCCTAGCTAGGGGATGCTCGAAGTTGAGATGATAGTCACATATCTCGAACTATCAATATTATGTTACAATGTTTCAACCCTTAACCTAGTGATGTGTGATGATAGCCTCCTTTTGTTCTTCCCAACAAGATAAAGACTACAACTCTCTTCTTTTTTAGACTCCCTCCCCTTTTCTTTCTTTTTCTCTCACTCCTACTTCACACAAGAAGTATGAATTTATAGGATGAGATAAGAATATCGATAGTCATTCTATTAGGGGGTTATTAATATTTATTTATGTTAGCAGAGTCATTTTTGTTAATGGAGTCATGACATGGAGTTACTAACATTCACTTATGTTAGTGGAGTCATGAGATAACCCCATTATCCCATTTGAATGCCACATAATAGGTATACATTACTAACATCATATGAATGCCCCATAGTGAGCATAAGTTGCTAACATCTCCTACTTGCATACAAGGGCATTCAATTTTCATCTTTAGATCACAAGTCATGCGACCCATTATATCACCATACTAGGCTTCCATACAGGGTTGAACATTGTGTTCTTGCGAGCACACCTGTATACAAAACTACTCGATGCACTTGTTAGGATGATTGAATAGTCATCATTATATCATAATATACAAAACCTCGTTGTACCTTAGATCTAAGACGTATTAGATCCATCGAGCTACTTTCCTTATCAAAAGTAATCCCCAAATAATGGTCAATTTTATATTCACTAATATATTTTAATCTCTACATAGATAAATATAAAAGACTAGTCGGTGAATATTATATAATGATGGATTGTCAATTGGTCTTTATTTTCCTAAACTTTAATCTATCAATCTCAACTTAGTTATTTTTCTAGATCTATCCCTCAAACCTCAATTTATGTTCCCGACCATCAATAAACAGACTAAATAGCAAACACTAAATCATGGCATCAAGAAACAGCCGAGAGTAATAAGGGAACAAGAAATCCCACCTAGAGGATTTTGAATCTCACACAGTGGAGCTTAGGGATATCAAGTTATTGTCTCTTACAATATAACTCTCACTATCCCAGTCATCTTATCGCACATGGTATGAAACACATGCCACAATATTAATCCCCTATCTCTTAGAAGGGCATATGTCAATTTTCGCTAACATTGTGTAGGTATGAGACTCAGTCTATATATAAGACTCTACCCAGAGATCTCTGAGAGAGTACGTCAAAGATATATCACAATTTGTAGGTGATATCTAAGATATCAAACATGGCTTCTTACATGCAATATAGATATGACAGTGCCCATGTCGGTCATGTCACATATAACCTCATCCTAAACATATATCAGGGCGACTTAAGTTCTAGCAGGGCTACTCTCAAAACCTCTTGCAGCTAGAAACTGTCTTACCCCTACTCTTGGAGGTGGTCACTTGTGTGATAGAGTCGATCTTGTCTGCCTAACATATCTATTATATCACAGAAATATATATATATATATATATAACAAGTGTACTGCGTTATATATAAATATGACCAATCAATATACAAGAAGTTATATATTTCATTAAGCATCACTATAGTCAAGTCAATACAAACTAGAACATGTCATAAAGTACATAAATCCAATGACTCTCTATGTCCCATAAAAGTAGGGGTGAACATTCGGTTAATTCGGTCCATAAATTAACCGAATTAACCGAAAACTGATTTAGTGTTGGCTAACCGAATCAAATCAAAGTTTTACTAAAACTGAATTAACCGAATTAGTTATTTCAGTTAACACCAAATTAACTAAATTTGTTTAAAATAACAATAAAAAGAATTTATACAAAATTAATATCAAATTAACCGAATGCTCACCCCTACATAAAAGAGTCTCTACTAACATGTTTAGTGATGGGGTCATCAACCATGTTGTATGTTGAAATGTACTTGATAGTCATTTCATTCTTCTCAATGATATCTCACATAATGATATCTGGTATCTATGTGTTTGGTTCTACTATGAAACTCAGGGTCTCGAGTGTAAGCGATAACAACTTGATTATCACAATAAATCATTACTGACCTCCCACTATTCGTTACAATCCCTAACTCATCTAATAGTCTTCGGAGCCAAATACTCTCTTGAACTGCTAATGAGCAAACAATGAACTTAGCCTCTATCGTAGATAGAGCAACACAGGTTTGCTTCTTACTACTCTAGTAAATGGCTCTGTCATTGAACAAGAAAGCAAAACTGATGTTAATTTGCGTTTATCCAGATCGCCTCCCCAATTGGCATTTGAATATCCCACAAGTCGTAAATCACCTCCTCTATAATACAGAGAGAAGTTTGCAGTTCCTTTGAGATATCGAAAAATCCTTTTCACTACTTTCCAGTGACCCCTTTCAAGATTTGCTTGATATCTATATACCAAACTGACAACATAACATATATCGGGTTGTGTACACATTATTGCGTACATTAGACTTACTACTGTATTGGAATAAGGTACTTTACTCATTTCCCTTACTTCTACTTGAGTTTTAGGACATATATCCAAGCTCAGACCTTCACCTTTAACGATTAGAGTATCAATGAGATTACTATCACTCATCCCAAAGAGCTTGAGAATTTTCTTAATGTAAGTCTTTTGTGAAAGTGCCAACACTCTTCTCGAGTGATCCCTTTGAATCTTTCCTCTAAGGATGAACTCAGCTTCACCCATGTCTTTTATTTCGAAGCTATATGACAACCATGTTTTAATAGTTATAAGATACTCAATGTTATTCCCAGCTAACATTATGTCATCCACATATAATGAAAGAATCACAAAAGAGTCATCTAATATTTTTAAATAGACACAATGATCCTCTTTAGCCACTGTAAACCATAAGATATCACCTCCTCGTGAAATATTAGGTACCACCACCTGGATGATTACTTTAGGCTATATATCAACTTTTGAAGTTGACAAACCTTATTTTCCTAACCTACTAAAATGAACCCAGAGGGTTGTTCCATGTAGATCTCCTCATTCAAACTTCCATTAAGGAAAGCGGTCTTAAGGTCTATCTAGTGTAACTCTAGATTTAAACTTACAACAAATGCTAAAAGTAAACAGATTGATGTAAACTTGACTACTGGGGAGAAAGTCTTCTCATAGTCAATGCCCTTTGTTTGTGTGTAACCCTTGGCTACAAGAAAAGCTTTATATCTCTTGATCAATCCATCAACCTTCCTCTTGATTTTGAGAACACACTTGTTCCTAATGGCCTTTCTACCCTTAGAAAAGTCAGCTAAGTCCTAAACCTTGTTGACTTTAATTGATTCCATTTCTTCCTGCATAACCATTAACCATTGGTATTTTTCAGAACCCTCGAGAGCCTCTCCAAAGGTCCTTGGTTCATCATCGTCTTCTAGAGTCACAATGAGAATCTCATTCTCAATCAAGAAACGGCGATGAGGTATATTTCCCCGACCACTTCTACGAGGAGAGAGAAGTCTCC
Source organism: Zingiber officinale (assembly GCF_018446385.1). NCBI lineage: Eukaryota > Viridiplantae > Streptophyta > Magnoliopsida > Zingiberales > Zingiberaceae > Zingiber > Zingiber officinale. Next base: position 83,013,200 of record NC_055991.1, read on the forward strand.
CCACCTTCAGAAGGACCACTCCCACTAGGACCAAGATCCATAACTAGGTCTTGAATCCTAGTACTGGTCTCGACAGTACCACTAGACTCATCTATCTCATAGAAGGTATTGTCTCAATTGATTTCTCCTCTCTTAGGAAAATCATTCTCCAAAAATATGGTATCACGAGATTCAATCTTAGTTATTGTGTTATTCGTATGTTCTCCTAGAACACATATCCTTTGGAGTATTCATAGTATCCGATGAAGATACACTTCTTTCTTCGTGGACCTAACTTGCCATACTTGTGCGAGAAATCTCTAACATACGTAGTAGAACCCCATGGCCTGAGATGACTAAGGACATGCTACCTCTTTGTCCAAAGTTCCTATGGGGTGTTAACCATGGACTTTGTTGGAACATGATTAAGGACATAAACTGTAGTCAATAATGCATCCCCTAATGAGAGATTAGTAAATTGGCCCATGCTATAATATACCTCACCATCTCCAATAGAGTCCTTGTAACGACCCGACCCATTTGGCGGCCCATTTGGTGACCCTCGGGTCGTCGATCGTCGGCCGTGCAGTTACTCACTAGGACTTTCCACCCCTGGCCAGTGAATTTTTGCCTCCCCCAGGATTCGAACTCTAGACCTCCAGGCTTAAGTACTAGAGTTTATGAATCCTGGAAGCTAAGTGAGCGCCGCTCACTTGGCTACCAGGATTCATAAACTCTAGTACTTAAGCCTGGAGGTTTAGAGTTCGAATCCTGGGGGAGGCAAAAATCCACTGGCCAGGGGTGGAAAGTCCTAGTGAGTAACGGTACGGTCGACGGTCGACGACCCAAGGGTCGCCAAATGGGCCGTCAAATGGGCCACCAATGTAACACCCACAAAATTATAAGATAAGCATATGAGTGTTATTTGCTTTAGAACATAAAAGGAGAAGAATCAAAGAAAAAGAAATAAGAGAAATAAAAAGAAGAGGTGAAGGTTTGAACCTTAAACCTCCCACCAAGGATAGAAATAAAATTGTGTATGTTAACCACTAGGATAATGAATAATATGTGAAAGGGAAATGATAGAAATTGTAGTTAAAAGTAAAGATATAATTTAGTAAGGGAACAAGGGAAAAACCAATGAGCTTTCTTCCTCTTGTTTACCTCTTGGTTAAGAAAAAGAGAAGCAAAAGACAAGTTGTCTTTCTCCCTTTTTCCTCTCTATTTTCGTGGAGTTTAAAGAGGATAGTGAAGAGAAGAGTTAAGGGGAAGGAATGAGGACATCTTTTCATTAAAAAAAAATATATACATGTATGCATTAAGGAGGAAGGGAAGCAAAGTTCATCTTTGTAACTTCCACTCACTTAGCATAAAAAGGAAAGGAACTAAAGGATTTCATTTTTTTTCCCCCTTCTCCCTCACCCTTTGCCGAGACTAGCATCCTCCTCCCTCATCTCCACAAGCCAAGTTTAGGTTTCTCCCTAAGAGAAAAATAAACTACAAGAAGGAGCCTTCAAGGTGTACCTTTCCAAGCAAGAGAAATCAAAAGGAGTGCTAGAAGAAGAAGCCCCCTACTTTCTCTTCACCAAGGGTACCATTTCTTAAGGATTAACAAGTAAACATTAGGTAAGCTTCCCCTCACCTGTGGTACAATGGTTTGTATGGTTTTTCATGGAGATAGATCGCTTAAAAAACTTAAGATGTTGTTTAAGAAAATTCGGCCAAGCATGAACAAGAAGACTAGGTAAGTTCAAAACTCAAACTAAGCATGTTTCCTTATTCTTTTGGTTATGTACCCTATGATAATAAGGTTGTTAACTTTTATCTTACTTGTATGTTGTTTGAAACTCCATTTACATGCTCATGAATATTCGGCCAAGAAAGGAGTAAAGGCCTAGGAGAGTTTTAAAACCTAAGACCAAGCATGCTAAGATTTTTCCTAAGACAAGACATGAAGCTAAAATGTTATGCCATGATTGTATGTTAGTTATGAATCTTATTTCATGCTTATAAGGGTTCGGTTATGATGAGAGTTGAAGTCTAGGAAAGTTGAAACCAAGGCTAAGAGGCTCATAACCTTCTTGATAAAATAATATGAAACTAGTTGATGTTTTATGGTTGCTTGTTATATAGAATTTTGAATACATGTAACTTTCGGCCACATTAGGTTTTAAAGCTAGTATGTGTAGATTTTTAACTAAGTATACTCATGTTGTTCCTTGTTATGAAGCCATGAAAATTGGGTAGGGTTTCCATGCTCTTATGCCACTAGAAACTTAGTTTCATGCTTGTTAAGTTTTGGCCACTACAAGTTTAAAGGGCCTAGAGAAATTTGAATCCAACTTATACATGCTTATGATGCCCTTGAGATATATGCTATGAAATGTGGTTGTGTTTCCCATGCTCTCATGTCACTAAAAATCTAGTTCCATGATTTACATGTTTCGGCCACTACAAGTTTAAAGGGCCTAGAGAAATTTGAATCCAACTTATACATGCTTATGATGCCCTTGAGATATATGCTATGAAATGTGGTTGTGTTTCCCATGCTCTCATGTCACTAAAAATCTAACTCCATGATTTACATGTTTCGGCCACTACAAGTTTAAAGGGCCTAGAGAATTTTGAATCCAACTTAGACATGCTTATGATGCCCTTGAGATATATGCTATGAAATGTAGTTGTGGTTCCCATGCTCTCATGTCACTAAAAATCTAGTTCCATGATTTACATGTTTCGGCCACTACAAATTTAAAGGCTTAGAGAGATTAGAACCCAACTTATATATGCTTATGATGTTCTTGTGATGTATGCTATGGAATGTAGTTGTGGTTTCATACTCTTATGCCACTAAAAATTCCATGATTGTTAGGTTCGGCCACCTTGAGTTAATGGGTCTAGGAAGTTTGAAATTTGAAACAAACATGCTTATGTTGTTCCTCATGAAAATGTATAACATGTTGGCTTAAGGTTCAACACCTCTATGCTACTTGTAACCTAGGATGAGATAAGCTAGGGTTCAGCCATGATATGATTAGGAGCTTAGGGAACTTAGAACCCAAACTAAATGTGCTTAAGTAGTTCCCTATGAAATATAATATGATATGGGTATAGGGTTTATATGTTTACATGTTGCTTAGAACTTGATTCCTCTTCATGAAAGGTTGCGGCCATGAAATAATTGGAAACCTAGGAGGGCTTTAAAATTTAGGTTAACATGCTTATGATCTTTCTTATGTTAGTATGTAAGATATCATGAGAATTTTTATGTTTGTATGTTGTCTAGAGATCATGTGGACCTTTCATGACTTTCGGCCATATGGGTTTAGGGACTAGATATACCTCACATGCTATGAAGAGATGATATTTAATGATTCCATGAATGGTTATGTCTTTTTAGGATATGGGTTATGTTCTTTCATGTATGCTTATGACCCATGTATGTACTATGTGCTCAAACATGCTTACTTTATGACATGATAAAATGATACGTTCGTTATGCAAGCCTATGATTCATGCATGTGCTGTGTGCCCAAATATGCATGCTTTAAGATAAGTGATATGTTCATAATGTATGTTATGATTCATGCATGTGCTGTGTGCCCAAATATGCATGTTTTATGATATGTTAAGAAATATGATATGCATGAAATGATAAGAACTATGATATGTAAGTTAAGTCATGCTACTTTACTTTATGTATGGCTTGTACCAAGGGTGGGCTCCATAAGCGCCCCGGGGTCGATGGACTAAGAAACGGGCCTCGTTAGGGATGGACTCCTAAGTGCCCCTAGGTCGATGGACTAAGAAACGGGCCTAGTATGTATGCCTTGTAGGGTTCAAGACTTGCTACCTTGGACCTACATAGGACGCGCGCAATTATGTATATGGTACAAGCCGGGGCCCTAATCATGTTGAGATTATGTTCAAGTATGTATTGTATAAGTTTTCAAAAGACATGTTGCATATGTTGCATGATATATGTTTAGGGATGTACCATAATTATACTTTATGATTACGCCATGCTAGTTATGCTGAGGTTATGCTATGACAGGATACGTTTGATGATCATGATATGTTATGCCATGATAATTTATGTTATGATATGATATGCCATGATATGCTCTTAACATGATACACTTGTCTTTATGCCTTATGACTTGTGATTTTAATATGCTTGACGGTTTTTGTGAGTAGGAAAGGAACTTACTGAGCCATGAGTACTCATAGCTTACTTTCTTGTACCACAGATAAAGGCAAGGAATGGATATACTAGGGGAGCAGCAGGAGGGCTTGAAGGATGTGTGCGGTAGTGGACTGGCTAAAAGAAATGACCTTCTTTCATTTAATAAGAAATTTGCCATGTTGATGTTTTTACTTTATGACTCCATGACTTTAAGTATGTGTTTGGTATTAAGACCCAAAATTTATGATAAGCATGCTATGTGGACCTTTTATGTCTATTGTGACTTTTAAGTAAGAAAAAGGTTTTTGAATTCTCTAAGTAAGACTTCCGCTGTGTTAAGTATGCAAGAGTCCTCAAGTAACCCCCGTCGCCTTAGCAGGAGGGGCGGGGCGTTACAACCAAATGGGTCGGGTCGTTACAATAAAAAGGCGCCTTTTTATTGTAACGACCCACCCATTTGGCGACCCTCGGGTCGTCGACCGTCGGCCGTCGACTGTCGGCCGTGCCGTTACTCACTAGGACTTTCCACCCCTGGCCAGTGGATTGTTACCTCCCCCAGGATTCGAACTCTAGACCTCTAGGCTTAAGTACTAGAGTTTATGAATCCTGGTAATCAAGTGAGCGCCAAATCACTTAACACTATCAGAAGGCGATGAACGAGAGTAAGAATCAAGTACAGACAGAAGGGCAGAAACCTCAAGGTACCAGAGCAAGCTGGAAAGGAAACCCTAATGGAAAAAGAAAGCAATGGAACAACACTAAAGGAGGCCCAGCGAATAAACAACCTAAGTACCCTCAGTGTACCACTTGTGGGAAGCAGCATTTCAGGGTATGTCACAAGGGTATGAAAAAGTGTTACAGTTGCGGACGATAAGGACATATGGCCAGAGACTGCCCTACCCAGTTCCAGGCACCATCTTAGCAGTGTAACCAGAATAGGAGTGCCCCCTCACAGCTACACCAGATGCAAGCTGCTATAGAAGGGACTTCGATTAGCTAAGGGAGGTTGGAAGCCCCGCCAGTTACGACGAATGCCAGAGTTTTCTCTCTCACCAAAGAGGATGTGGCGAGTGCTTCTATAGTTGTCACAGGTCAGCTACCTATTTTTAGTCAGTATGCTACTATGTTATTTGATACTGGGGCGACACACTTGTTTGTCTCTACACCCTTTATGAAGAAGTTAGGAATGCCACCACAAGCCTTAAAAGACAAATTCTTAACAACCCTGCCTTCGGGGGAAGTAATGCCATCTACTCATATGTTACAGGCTGCGCCCATCAGAATCGCAGGCAGAGAACTCTACTGTGATCTGATAGTGCTTGACATGCAGGATTATGATAGTATATTGGGCATGGATTTCCTGAGCAAGTACGGTGCTTCGATCGATTGCCATAAAAGAAAAGTAGTTTTCTGACCTGAAGCTGAACCGATGTTCGAATTTGTTGGGGAACCAAGGAAAGAAACTGAGAGATTCTTATTAGCCATAAAGGCACAAAAGATGTTAGATAAGGGATGTACTGAGTTTCTAGCACACGTGGTCGATACAAGTCAAACCGAGGACCAGAAGCTAGAAGATGTTAGGGTGGTATGCAACTATCCGGAGGTGTTTCCCGATGAGCTACCAGGGTTAGCCCCCGATAGAGAAATAGAATTTGAGATCGAATTGATTCCTGGTACTAAACCAATCTCTAAAGCACCTTATCGTATGACGCCGACTGAGTTGAAGGAACTTCAGAGACAACTACTAGAGTTACTCGACAAGGGATTTATTCGCCCTAGTCACTCTCCATGGGGAGCTCCAGTACTGTTTGTGAAAAAGAAGGACGGGTCTATGCGAATGTGTATAGACTACCGAGCTCTGAATAAAGCGACAATCAAGAACAGGTACCCTCTTCCACGGATCGACGACCTGTTCGACCAGTTAAAGGGTGCAACCATCTTCTCTAAGATTGACCTAAGGTCCGGCTATCATCAAGTGAAAGTGAAACAGGATGATATACCGAAGACGACATTTTGAACAAGATACGGACACTATGAGTTCATAGTTATGCCCTTCGGAGTGACAAATGCTCCTGTTGTATTTATGGATCTGATGAATCGGGTGTTTACGGCATATCTCGATAAATTTGTGATCATCTTCATTGACGATATTCTCATCTATTCAAGAACCCAAGAAGAGCATGCTGAACACCTGAATACCGTACTACAGATTCTTCGAGAGAAACAACTATATGCAAAGTTCTCCAAATGAGAGTTCTGGCTCGATCGAGTATCATTCTTGGGTCATATTATCTCCAGGGACGGAGTAATGGTAGACCCGAACAAAATCGAAGCTGTAAGTAACTGGAACAGGCCAAAGAATGCTAGTGAAATCAGAAGTTTTCTCGGGCTAGCAGGCTACTACAGGAAGTTTGTAGAGGATTTCTCCAAAATTGTAGCCCCTATGACAGTTCTCACTAGGAAGAACAAAAAGTATGAATGGACGGATGACTGCGAGAAGAGTTTCACAGAATTGAAAAGGAGACTGACCAGTGCTCCGATCCTTACTCTTCCGAAAAGTAACAAAGGCTTCGATATATACAGCGATGCGTCCATATTAATACTTGGAGCTGTACTCATGCAAGACGGCAAGGTCATTGCCTACGCCTCTAGACAACTCAAAGAGCATGAAAGAAATTACCCCACTCATGACCTAGAACTAGCAGTCATGGTCTTCGCTCTCAAAACATGGAGACATTATTTATATAGATCCCAGTGTAAGATTTATACCGACCACCAGAGTCTGAAATATTTCTTCACACAGAAAGACCTAAATATGAGACAATGCAGATGGCTCGAGCAAGTCAAAGACTATGACTGCGAAATCTTTCATTACCCAGGAAAAGCAAACAAAGTGGTCGATGCACTCAGCAGGAAGTCCTGTGCCACCTGATGATGCTATTTTAAGTTCGAGGATGAACTTTCTATGAGGTATGGGGTACTGTAACACCCACGAAATATTTTAGCTATACATATGGGTATTCTCTTTTAGAATAAAAGGGAAATGGAAATAGAACCAAAAAGAAATAAAAAGAAAGAGAAGTTAAGTCTTGAACCATGAACCCCTCATAATAGATAATGCTAAATTGGTGTATGATAACCACTAGAGCCATGAATGATATATGATTTTAAAATAATGCATGATGATTTTTATGGCATACATCAAAATGAAAATAATTTTTAAAAGAAAATATACTATAGCTACATGATATATATATGACATGCCATGGTATTTTTTGTTGTTTTTCATAATAAGCATGAATACAAAATATGATGCCATGGCATGTGATGGGCAACCAAAGCATGACATTTAGCATAAATAAAATATACCTAGATTATCTATCTAAGTGTCCTTAAATCCCTAGCTAAACCTAAAAGTAATCCTAGATTGCCCATATTTTCTTACGAAAATGTCAAAAACCCAACTTGACATTTCTTTTGCACTTGATTAATTTGTGCCAATATAAATTATATCAAGTTTCTCAAATAATGGCACATTTTACTCTTACTAAGAGTAAACAAATTAAATTAAGGCTTAAATTTTCCCTCAATTCCTTAAGAAAATGTCAAAATTCCAACTTGGCATTTCTTGTGCTTTTCTTATTTGTGTCAATTAAAATTAAATTCAATTCCTCAAAGCTTGACACATTTTACTCTTCCAAAGAGTAAACAATTAATCTTTTATATTTTCAAAGGTTAACAAAAACCTTGAAAATACCTCCAAGTGTCAACTTTATTAAAGTTGGGTTAACCACCCTTCTAAATAGAGTTGACACTCTCTAACCCATCTACGGGGTAGAGAAAATGCTCTTAGGAACCTAAAACCTATTTGTGCTCCTTGGATGCTCTAGGTATTCACTAGGGATGACTTCCCTAGATTCCTTCCTAGTGATCTTGTTAGGCTTCTTAGAAGCCTTGATCACTTTCTCTAGGTCAACTCTAGGGATAGCTTCTCTTATGACCTTCTTAGTGACTTTGTTAGCCTTCTTGAAGTCTTAGTCACTTTTGTCTTGACCACTAGACCTAGGGTTGGTTTCATAACTATGTGGAACCCTATGATAAGAAGGAACATCCTTCTTTATCACACCCCAGAGGAGTCCCTACCAGACAAAAATCCGACAGCATCTCCCCTGTATTAGTGACAATTTGAAGCATACATACATAACCATATAACCATATACATCAACACTCAACATAAGAAAATATTCAACAACCTACACGGTTGGATTTACACACAACCACGCAGTTTATAAGCAACTCACATTGCTGAAAGTAAACACAACGGAATCACAAAGAAAATATACGAATGTAAAACCAACAAAATAATTACCCAAAATACCTGCAATCACTAGACTAGACTCCAAATACCACATCAACTAGTTACAACACAAACTCATGAAAGTACTATACCACTCAAACAGAAAATAAGATCGAAAAAGAAAACTATCCTCGAATGTGACGCGGGACTGGTAGCCAGGACTCTCCAAGCATCCTTGATTCATCTACTTGCTACCTGGCGGAAGAAAAACCAATTTGTGGGGTGGTGAGTGCTGGGACTCAGCGGGTAAAGGAAAGATAGTGCATGAACATAATATACAAATAGAGAGTGCCAACAGTATACAGTCTCATAAGAAAAATAACAGATACTACAGTAAAATCACAGTAAGTGTTCATACCTATAACCATATCCTAGGCTAGTAATAGAAGGTCAGGAGTAATATAGATAAACTACTGAACTACTCATCACTACGAAGGTAATAGGTGAGGTAAAGACATTCTATCAATAAGTCAACCGGAGTCGAACAACATGTGATTAATACATATATAGCTCAACAAGTATAAATGTATCACATAGTAAAATGAATAACTATAAACATAAGAAAGCAACAGTAAAGAAACAACAGCATATACAGATATAACAATAATAAAAGTGTATGCACTGACGATCACTCCCGCCCACCCCTCTGAACCATGACCCCTGTATAGTCGAGAGGTCGGGTCAGTGACAAACTGTATAATACTCCAGCTACCACTCTCTTGAGTGGCCGAGTGGACAGTTGTATAGTAGCTAACTAGCTACTTCTGCGAGGGGGTTCCTACTGCTCGCAACTCCAGCTTCCTCTACTCATGAGTGAGTGAGTGGGCGCACGACAGGACAAGCGGCATATGCTTCAGCTACCACTCTCTTGAGTGGACGAGCATGCCGCCCTAGTCAATGATTCTCTCGACCGCAAGGGAGAATTCGTCATTGACATGCATGTAATGATATGATGCGCAGAATACAACAACCATCATCTACATATAAACAAAAATCAGGTATGCTACATGAAGCCAGCATGCTTAATATGGTACATAAATAAACAACAAACAAAGCATACAAGGTTGGTATCTAATATCTGCTAAATATCATAGATGACAACAAGAGACTGTACAGATACAGAAATGAATATCTCAAAGGTTTGAGTGGAAGTATCAAGCACAGGAAATATTATGAGTGGAGTCAAGGTAAAGCAGTCCTTATCCAAATATAATAGCTTATGCACCAAGTTCCAAAGAACTAAAGAGAGTCAAAGTAAGAAGTACCCGCATTTATATGTCGGTCGTGCTAAATAATCCCAAGTCGAGACGCTTGTCCTGCAAATCACATGATTACAATTTAGCTAGTTACATATGCAATAACTAGCTAAATCCCAACCCACTCTCAATCCAATGACCCTAAGAACGATCACGCAACAATCTATATCAACCAATCACCATCAACTATTTAACCAAAACAATACAAAAGATAATTTCCAATTCCGTAAAAACACATTCCAGTACCTAACACATCTCTTCTTTGACAGTTGAAACAACCTACTACAGAAATGACATCCACACTGTATCAACCCAAAACTGAACAAAAACTCACCTCAATCTCTACACACAGCTCTTCCATGAAGATATCCATTGTTGCCGAAAATCATGGTTGGTGCTAAGGCTGTAGTCATCCAAACCAAGTACGTCTAACCCTAAATCCAGAGCTAGGAGGAAGACAGGAGCTACAGTAGTTGGCAAACAACCCAAATCAGAAGCCTCCCAATACCAGAATTCAGATTACTACCAATATGAACTAACATGTCTTACCTTAATCTAGATTTGTAGCTTCCTCTATGTTAGAAATCCAAATGCTACTGTGGTGTAGAGCTACGGTAGAGGCAAAGGTAGCTCGACGTCGGCTATCAAGGCTCACAGCTGTCGGCGATCTAGGGCAGAGACGGGAGAGAAAAGCTCGACACTACTTGGCTAGCTCTTGTCGTGGCCGGAGGTGGCAGTGGATTGGGCGACTGGCGCTAGGGCAGAGGGAAGGCTAGATCGGGTCCTGCGGCGTCTACTATGGCACGAGAAAGCTCGGAGAGGGACAACTTCTCTTTCATGACCGAAGAGGGTGGATTGGCGTCGACGATGAGAGGGTTGTCGGCGTCGATCGTGCGGAAGAGAGGGAGAAAGAGGAGTCGGCGCAAGAGGGAGAGGGCTAGGGGAAAAAAGGGGTCGGCGTAGGTTTTAGGGAACGAGGGAAGGAAAAAAAAGGAAAAGAAATAAAATTTTTAAACATTTCCTCGTTTAAATAGGGTAGCATAAACAAACTTTCCCGTAGCCCAATAATTGATCCCCTTAACCTACATCATACAAGCTCCATTTAATTCCCCGAAAATTGCTAAAAATTCCAATAAGATTATTTCTCAAATAACCTTATTATTTAATTAATATTTAGGGTGTTGTATTTTACATTCTTGGCTTGAGGTTTGTATTCCAAACCCCTCCTACCATTGGATGGTTCTTGTCTAACTCTCCATAACCCTAGATTATGCTCATTTTGACCCTTAAGAATGTTTTACATTTTCTTTAGGGTCTTTTTCATTTTATCAAGTCTTGACCTCAAGACTTGATTTTCTCTCCATAAATCCCTAGATTTTGGTTTTTCATTTTGTCGTTGAGCGTTTTTATTTTTAGGCCTATAACTAAAATCCTTAGAGTTATTGCCTAAATTTTTATCTACCTTCCTAACCCTAGGTGTGGTAGTCTTAGCATGAAGAGCCACATGAATTTCATTAATTCTATCATGCCTCCTATGTTTATGGTAAATAGCATTAAAATGATATAGGTTAGAACTAGCATGCTTTTTTATCGTGATTTAATGGGGTAGGCTCAACAAATGATACCTTGGGTTTTACCTTGGAAGCTCCCTCTTGACTTGTGCTTCCTCCTTTAGCTTTGACAGCTTTCTTCCCCTTTGGACATTGGCTCTGGTAATATCCTTTTTGATTACACAAGAAGCACACAATGTGCTCCTTGCCCTTCTTTGTTGTGGAGACGGTCTTTTTGGGTTTCTCCTTATCCTTTTGTTCCACTTGACCCTTCTTCTTGGCCAATTTAGGGCACTTGCTCTTATAATGCCCATGTTCCCTACACTCAAAGTAAATGATATGATCTTTATTATTAACAATTGAAATTGTTATACCTTTGCTTGTAGGGGTGGCATCTTCTCCTTTTGATCCGGATGTAGAGGCTTCCTCTTGATCCAGCAATGATGCTCCTCCGATTGATTTGACTTGACTTTTGGAGGTGGAAGCTTCTTCATCTTCATCCCTTCTTGATCCGGAGATGGAGGCTTCTTCTTCTTCGTCCTCTTGTACATGAAACAAGGAGTATGTTCCCTCCTTGCCTTTTTCTTTGCATTTTGTAGAGGATGAAGCTTCTTGTTCTTCTTCTTCCGATGTTGAGCATGTCTCAACCTCGGACTCCTCTCCTCCTTGATCTTGATCCAATGAGTCACCCTCTTTGGATTCTTCTTGATTTTGTACAGTGGAGGGGATCTCATGAATCTTTGCCAATTTATTCTAAAGCTCCTTGGCATCCTTGAATTCTCCAACTTGAGCCAAAATATTGCTTGGCAATAAATTGACCAATAGCTTAGTCACTTTGTCATTTGCCTCGCTCCTTTGAATTTGCTCTTGGCTCCACTTGCTCCTCTTGAGAGTTTTTCCCTTTGAATTTGTTGGAGCTTCAAAGCCTTCCATTAGAGCAAACCATTGCTCTATCTCCATCATCAAGAAATTTTCGATTCTTGATTTCCAAGAATCGAAGCTTGTCATTGTGAATGGTGGAGGCACCCTCGTGTCAAATCCGAGTCCATATCAGAATTTCATTTGAAGTTGAGCTTTTGTTGAAGTCTTCGACTTTATGGATTTTGCTCCAACTTCTTCACCCTCTAGCTTCTTTGCCCCTTCCGGTGATGATTTCGGTGAAGAGCAACCTTACTCTGATACCACTTGTTAGGGTCGAAATGTGCTAGAGGGGGGGGGGGTTAAATAGCTCGTCGCGCATGTTGATGTGCTTCTTCGATGATGTGCAGTGGAATAAATGACAAGAAACACACTCACAATGCTAACACTAAGGATTTACTTGGTATCCATCTCAAGAAGAGGAGACTAATCTAAGGATCCACACATGACTCGCTCTCCACTATTGAAATACTCCTTCTTAGTCGCAGCCGGAGGCAGAGAAGCCTCGTACAAACCCACACAACAAAAATACAACACACACAAGAAGAAAATACAAAGATATAAAGAAAAACTCTTTCTTCTTGCTTACTTGTTGCTTGTTGTTGCCTCTTGAACCTTGGAAGTGTAACTACACTTATCTCTAAGAGCCTTCAAGAATTGGCTGTGCAAATGTGGAAAAGCTCGTCAGAATCAGTGCTGAGATCGACTATTGTCGTTGGAGAGGAATGCACGAAGAAGACACTCGCCAACGACTATAACCTGCGCAACGGTCAGATCCCAATCGATTAAATGGATCTCAATCGATTGAGGAGGCTTTGAATCGATTGACCAATCGATTCAGAGCACCTCTGTGCTATCTGGAAATAGCCTGAATCGATCGCCTGATCGATTCAGCTTCTGTGCGCGATTTCCAGTTTCCCAATCGATCGGTCGATCGATTGGAGGTGCCTAATCGATCGGCTGATCGATTGGGAATGCTTCTGTGTGCGTTATATAAGCTCCCAATTGATTGGCCGATTGATTGAGCCATTGCTTCTCGTAGCACAGCCCCAATCGATCGGCTGATCGATTGAACCCCTATTCAATCAATCAGTTGATCGATTGGTCTCCCTTTGACTTGCTTAAATCAAGTCTAGGGTCCCAATTCCAACATCTGGTCAACCGTGACCTATTGGAACATCATACCTAGCATCTGATCAACCTTGACTTGCTAGGACTTCTTCACCAAGTGTCCGGTCAATCCCTTTGACCCACTTGGACTTTTCTCCTTGTGCCAAGTGTCCGGTCGATCCCTTGACCTACTTGGACTTCTCAATACCAGGTGTCCGATCAATCTTGACCCACCTGGATCTCCACATGCTTGGCTTCACTCACCAGGTCTTTTCATCTGCCTAACTTTACTCACTAGGACTTCCCATCCTAGTACCTTCACTCACCAGGACTTTCAACTAAATTCACTCACTAGGATTTTCACCTGGCTTCACTCACCAGGATTTTCCCACTGCCCAGCTTCACTCACTAGGACTTTCACCTGCTTGGCTTCACTTACCAGGTCTTTCCACTTCCTAGCTTCACTCACCGAGACTTTCACCTACCTGGCTTCACTCACTAGAACTTTCACCTGCCTAACTTCACTCACCAGGACTTTCACCTAGCTTCACCCACTAGAATTTTCCAACTGCCTAGCTTCACTCACTAGGTCTTTCACCTGGCTTCACTCACCAGGACTTCCCATCTGCCTAACCTCCATTTAGGACTTTCCCAGTCAAGTATCCAGTAAACCCTTTGACCTACCTGACTCTTCTTCATACCTAACTGGTCAATCTTGACTAGAGGGGAATTGTACCAATAATCTCCCCAATCGAATGTTTGCACCTGTAATCTCCACGTATTGTCAAACATCGAAACCCAAACATCTAGACTCAGGCTTAAGCCAACTCAAGCCTAGTTAACCTGGTCAACCTTGACCCAGAGGATATTACACCAACAGGATCAATGTCAGAGGAAAGCAGCACTGCAAGGAGAGCTTTAGATAATGAAATCGACAAGTCAAGTCAGGTATGATCTCTACCTCCTGACCAGTTATACAAATTTGTTAAAATATTATCTAAAAATTTCTATCAACTAGAAAGTGATAATTAAAGATTATTAAAGAAAAACAAAGAGCTAAAAGGAACTTTAGCAAAATCTTATTGACTAGAAGATTTCGACAAAATAAAAATAAAAAATTAAAAATTAAAAATTAAAAGAATAAATAGAAAATTTAAAGAATTCTGTATGTTCGAATACTACTACTTCAAATTCTAGAAATTATCAAGCACTAAATTGATATTTTAGATATCATAAGGTCACATATTCGAATTCGGGAAACAACCTCTTGTAAAATGTAGGGTAAGGCTGCATACACTAGATCTTTCCTTGGGACCCTGCATAGCGGGAGCTTCGTGCACTAAACTTCCCTTTAGATATCATAAGAGACAAATTAGAAAATTATCATGAAAATATATTCCTAGCAAGTTTTTGATTAATCCGATAGGAAGAAAACTATATTGGGTTCAAAAATTATGCTTAAATTAAATTTTTATGCATGTCTTAATTTTAATTTGAACTTCGCCCATGACGACCGATCATGGCCGGTCCCAAGCCTGGATAAAGGAGAAGGGTTGCGTTAGGTTGCCAGCCAGCGTCAAACTATGGCAAATATTCATTGAATGGATCCATTAAACTATTGTGCTAATGCTAGGTTGTTCCCCGGAAGGAACGCATTACAGGGTTCGACTGTAACATCTCAGCAAGGACCGCTACATCTTCAAAACTTGGGTCTAGTGCTAAATATGCAAGAGTTCACGTTACAGGGTCCGACTGTAACGTCTCAGTAAGGACCGCTACATCTCCATGAGAACTTGGGTGTAGTGTTAAATAGGCAAGAGTTCTCACACCATACGTTGGATAAGAACAAATATGATAGGAAAACTAATAATCTAAGATTTGGAACATGGAACATAGGAACTCTCACTGGTAAATCAATGGAGGTAGTAGATATGATAATTAGGAGAAGAATTAGTATTTTGTGTATACAAGAGACAAAATGGACAGGCGAGAAGGCAAAGATGATAGAGAACTCGGGTTTTAAGTTATGGTACACTAGAAAGAGTAAAGTAAGAAATGGAGTGGGTATTATTGTAGATAGTTTGTTAAAGGATGAAGTTGTAGGAGTAGTTAGAAAAGGTGATAGAATTATAGCCCTTAAGATAATAGTAGCGAAAGAAACTATGAACATAATTAGCATATATGCACCACAGGTAGGATTAGATGAAGCTACCAAATCAAGGTTTTGGGAGGATTTAGATGAAATATTACAAAATATTCCACCAAATGAAATGATTTTAATAGAAGGTGATCTAAATGGGCATGCCGGAGTGAAAAATGAGAATATGAGAGAGTACATGGGAGCTATGGGTTTGGAACGAGGAATGAGGAAGGGAAAACTATATTAGATTTTATGATAGCATATGACCTTATATTAGCTAATATATTTTTTTAAGAAAAGAGAAGAACACTTAGTCACATTCAAAAGTGGGAATAATAAATCGTAAATTGACTTTCTTATGGTTAGGAAGAAGGATAGAAAGATTTGTAAAGATTGCAAAGTCATCCCTAGAGAAAACTTAACTACCCAACATAGGGTAGTAGTGTTGGATATATGCCTCAAACATAGTATCAATAGAAAGAAAATATATATAATTCCTAGAATTAAGTGGTGGAAGTTAAATGATGGGAAGCAAAATATATTTAAGGAGAAGGTAGAAGTACAAGCATTAGGTGAAATATATGATGACTCTAATACAACATGGGATAAGATGGTATCAAAGTTGAAAATAGTACTAAGAGTGTACTTGGTGAGTCAAAGGGGCATGCACCACTAAGTAAAGAATCTTGGTGGTAGAATGAGAAAGTACAAGAGAAAGTGAAGGAAAAACGAATAACTTATAAAGAATTATATATTTGTAAGAACGAGGAAAACTTAAAAAAATATACAATAGCTAAGAAAGTAGCAAGTGAAGCAAAAAATCAAACTTTTGAACGATTATATCAAAAATTAGATACAAAAGAAGGAGAACGAGACATTTATAGAATAGCTAAAGTGAGAGAAAGGAAAACAAGAGATCTTAGCCAAATAAAATGTATTAAAGATGAATGTAATAGGGTATTAGTAAACGATGGAGAAATAAAAGAGTGGTGGAAGAGGTATTTTAATCAACTGTTTAATGAAGGTTTAGGTGACCAACTTAACTTAGGTAATTTAAGTAGGTCAAATGAGCATAGAAATTTTAATTTTTATCATAGATTCAAACTTCAGAAGTAAAATAAACTTTAAATGAGATACACAATGAAAAAGTCGTTGGACCAGATGATATTCTGATAGAAGTATGGAAGTGCTTAGGGAAACAAGGTATTGAATGACTTACAAAATTATTTAACATGATATTGAAAACGAAAAAAATATCTGATGAATGGAGGATAAGCACTCTAGTTCCCTTATATAAGAACAAGGGAGACGTACAAAATTGTACAAACTATAGGGGTATTAAACTAATGAGTCATACTATGCAACTTTGGGAAAAGTAATAGAAAAAAAATTAAGGAAAAAGACCATAGTGATAGAAAATCAATTTGGGTTCATGCTTGGAAGGTCGACAATAGAAGCTATACATCTTCTTAGACAATTAATTGAAAAATATCGGGAGCAAAAACAAGATCTACACATGGTATTCATTGACTTAGAAAAAGCTTATGATAGAGTCCCAAGAGAAATTATATGGAGAATTTAACAAAAGAGAGGTGTTAGCGTAACATATATTGAACTAATTAAGGATATATATAAGGATGTAACGACCAGAGTAAAGACTTTAGGCGAAGTAACTGAAGCATTTCCAATAAAGATAGGGTTATATTAAGGATCATCTCTAAGTCCTTATCTTTTTACACTAATTATGGATGAACTCACAGCACACATTCAAGACATAGTACTGTGGTGCATGTTGTTTGCAGATGATATTATTTTGGTGGATGAAACACTTGAAGGAGTAAATGCTAAACTAGAATCTTGGAGGAAAACACTTGAAGGGAAAGGTTTTAAGCTTAATAGATTAAAGACAGAATATATGGAATTGAATTTTAGCAATATTAGAAGTAATGAAACAATTGTTAAGATAGGAGAGGACGAGTTGCCTGGAATCGAGAGATTTAAATATTTAGGATCATTTTTGCAAAATGATGGAGGGATTGAGAGAGATGTCTTACATAGAATACAAGAAGGATGGGTGAAATGGAGGGGAGCGTCGAGTGTTTTATGTGACCATAAAGTACCTCTTAAACTTAAAGGTAAGTTCTATAAAATCGCAGTTAGACTTGCTATGTTATATGGAGTTGAATGTTGGGCTATGACTCAAGCACATGGGTAGAAGATGAGAGTTGTAGAGATGAGGATGTTAATGTGAATGTGTGGACATACGAGGATGGACAAAATATGAAATGAGAGCATTAGATAGAAAGTCGGAGTTGCATCTATTGAGGAAAAACTCTGACAGATACGCTTAAGATGGTACAGACATGTACTTAGACGACCAATAAATGCTCCAGTTAACCGATGTGAAACTATGATAAACATACATATCAAACGAGGAAGAGGAAGACCAAAAAAGACTTGGTTAGCAACAATAAAATAAGATAAAATTTATTTAAATATAGATGATGAGATAATAGGAGATAGAGCTCAATGACGTAAAAGAATTCATACAGTCGACCCCACCTATTGGGAAAAGACTTAGTTGTAGTTGTTGTTGTTATTGTTGTCTTAATTTTAATTTGATTTAATAATTTTTCTAAATTGTCTAATATTTTTAAATAAATTATTTTATATAATTTCTATTTACAATTAATTAGATATTAATTTTTCTGAGAAAGATGATTTTATTTCTTATCTATAGAAAATATTTTAAATTTTTTTTACCGTTATATTATTTTTATATTTTTTTTAAAAAAAATTATATTTTTTAATTTAAAAATATTTTATAGAGTTATTTTTGTAAACTTTATTTTTTATGAAAATTTATCATGTTATCTATCTAAGAAAATATTTTCAAAATTTTTTTTATCGTTATTGAATTTTCTATGAATTATTTATCTAAATACTAATTTTTAATATTAAAAATTATCAAAGATTAAATTTTTGAAAATTTATTTATTTTTTTGCAAAAAACCTTGCTCTATTACATTCTCAAAAAAAAATTTCAAGATTTTTTGAACTTAGAAACTATTTTTAAGTATTTTTAAAGAAACTACATCTTGTCGTAGAAAATAATTTATTACTATTTAAATTATTTTCATTTTTCATGAAAATTTTATTACTACTTTGGATATATCTGTTTAACTGGTATAAATATTTTTAGAATTTTTTAAAAATTATAAATAATTTTAAAATTATTTTTCTAAAACTGCTTTAAAAATATAAAGGTTCAAATTTTCAAATTTAAATTTCATTATTTTTCTGAATGTTAGTCACTTTTTTCCCTTAGAGATTATTTCAGATTTATTTCAAAATTCTTTTCAAAGATTTTCTCTATTTTAATATAATCAAAGGGGGAGAATTAGAGATTAAGTTTAGGGGAGGGTACATTTTGATTTTGCATTACATGTGTTTTGATTTTGCATTATATGTTATTAATTGCAAATTATGTACCTGTTATTTTGCTATTTTTTATTTTTTTTTACTCTAACTTAACTTGGGTTGCTCACATAAAAAAGGGAGAGATTATAAGTACCCTGTGGTAGTTTTGATGTGATCAACAAAGTAAAGTTAGGTCATGTTATGTTTTGATCCTTTTGTCTAAATGTGCAAAAACTTAGGAGTATAAGCAGTCGAGTGAAAGACGCAGCTAGTGAGAAGGATGACATAGGAAGGAGTCGGTGAGCTTGGTGCATCCGAGGGACGAGGTGTTACAGAAGAGTACAATGACAGACGAGAAAGAAGTGTGCAACATTTTTGAGGGATGAGAAGCTAGAATGGAAGATTGCTTGAGAAGCTGGAGGATGGGTTCGCGTGAGCCCAATTCCGGATGGCCAAAATCACCCAAGCCAGCGGATCTGGAGCGGAAGCTCGGATAAAAAGTTAACTTAGAGTTGACTTTTTGTTTGGGCACCTGGTGCTATCCCGAGTGCTTGAACCATTTTGGTGCCAACCGGGGTGCCTCGACTCCTCTACGTTACGGATCAGCGTCAGCAATGGTCCAGGTGCCCTGAGCAGGTCCTGGCACCTAGAGCAAGTTCGGGCATCCAGAGCAGGTTCGAGCGACAGGAGTTAGATAAAATTTTATCTCATGTCCATTGCGTAGACGTTTGTGAGAAGATAAGATTTTTCATGCTGGGGGGTGCCGAGAGAGGATCCGGGTGTCCCGACCATGCCACATCAGCAAATGATCAATTTCGACTTGTGGACTATCAAAACAACCCTGGTCTTCTCCATTTCGAAAAACATTATTTGTATTTAAAATCTCTTTCTATTTTTCACTTCTAAGCTTTATTTTCGTGTATGAGACTTCTCCGCCTCTGATGTTTTGTTTGAGAAGAAAAGCTTCATAGTGAGTTTATTTTTCTTAGAATAGCAATCCTCTGATTGTCAACCTAGTAAATTGTTTGTCTCGTACTCTTAATTTTATTATTTTATCAAGTGGGTAATTGTTTAAAGCCCAATAGTTTGAGAAACGTATTTATTATGTTTATTGTGCAGGGCAAGAGACCTACACATATTAAAGTACTGTCATACGAGATGAAAACTTTAGAGGTTCCAGTTGCAACACAATATCCTAATTGATCTATACTACGAACAGGACTATGAACAGGACTTTAGAGAATATATGATGTCATGAAGATGCAGGACTTGATTATTTTGCAACAATAGTTTGCAAGTGTCAATCCCTCTCACCTCCACAAATGCCCATTTCCCACATACAATTTTCTTGCATGTGGGCTTAAACAACGATATTCCTCATATGCACTCCTATCATGAGCTACATGGTCTGTGGCTCCTGAGTCTTTTGCTTGCTACACTCACGTGCAAAATGCCCTGGATTACGACATACATAGCATCGGGCATTGCTTTTTATGAGCTCCTTCTTCTTGCCTTTCTGTCCCTGTCCTTTTTCATCAGTCTTTACAAATGACCTCTTCTTGCCACGACCTTTGGTCTTCTTCTTATACTTGCGCCACTTGCGCTTTATACTCTGAAAGCCCTTACTCGACTCCATAAAGTGAGCATAACCTAAAGCAAACCTGGTCACCTCCTGAGGCTCCTCCTCAAACTCACAATACCTACTCACATCCATGGAAATATGGATACATTCAATATGTGTGAGATAGGTCTTAACAGTATCCCAAGAGTCAGGCAAGGACTAGATCACTCCTAATACTTGAAGCTCATTTAACATAGGCTCCCCTATATTCTTGAGAGAGGCAATCATGCTTGAATATGCATTAAATGCTTCTTCATAGTATGATCGGGCCGCTTCTTATGAGTTATGAACTTATAGATCAGCATCCTCAGCTTAGGAGCTAATGGGGGTGCCATAATGCTCTTTAAGAACATGTTAGACCACTACAGCAGTAGGATACTACTCATAAATCAGGATTAGTTCATCATGCATACTACTGAGAAGAATTATCCTAACTTGACCATCCTTCTTTTTCCAAGCACGATATACCTCCTAATCTCGTCTTGCCTATGCTGTGGTACCTTCCCCGAGGTCCACCACCTCATTCTTAAGAACCTCCCTGAGTTCTTGTTCCTCAAAAATAAATTGAACCTTCTGGTGCCAAATTTCATAGTTGTCACCGTTTTGCTTGTCTTCCTTCACGAGATCTAGTATAACATTCTTTATTACGACCATATCTCTTGTTATACAAAATAGAGAGACGTTAGTGACATTTAATGCTTAATATCTCAACTTTGTGTACCCTACAAATTATCTTAATTCAAATGACTCTAACTCAAATACAAATTTTAGGATGAGAGTATGAGTCAACAGACACTATACAACACAATCTGAAATTGTCTCTCACCATTCAGATTAAGCTGTACACAAGTACTCACATTATACTCTCAAGGCTAACCTACATGTCGCAGTGAGTCCACACATCGCCAAACATCGACAGCGTTATGTCACATATCTTGGAGTTGGAAGGCCTCTTAGTCTTACCCCGAGACACTCAGTTTAAGCTAAGGTCAAGTGGTTGTCTCCCACTCTAAGCCATAAACCAAGTGTAATTTGGACAAGTACAGAGCAATGCACATGTCACATAGCACTTCCTACTAAGCACCTCTCCATGCCAAGCACTACAAACCACATACTAATGTTGGATATTGATAAAAGTAAAACACATAATTTACTTCTACTTTACAGAAATTAAATTTGTACCTTGGATGGTGATGCACTGGTGATGCACTAATCTCCAGCATTGCAAACCTTTAGAATTGTTGTGAACCCTAGTCACGAATTGCTAAAAGTTGAGATGATAGTCATGTATCTCAAACTATCAACATTATGTCACAACACTTCAACCCTTAACTTGGTGATGTGTGACGATAGCCTCCTTTTGTTCTTTTCAACAAGATAGAGACTACAACTCTCTTCTTTCTTAGACTCCCTTCCATTTTTTTATTTTTCTCTCACTCCTACTTCACACAAGAAGTGTGAATTTATAAGATAAGATAAGATAAGAATATGGATAGTCATTCCATTAGGGGGTTACTAACATTCACTTATGTTAGTGGAGTCATGAGATGAACATACTAACACACATTTATGTTAGCGGAGTCATAAGATGAAGTTACTAACATTCACTTATATCAGTGGAGTCATGAGATAAACTTACTAACATTCACTTATGTCAGTGGAGTCATTTATGTTAGTGGAGGCATGAGATTATTATCCCATTTGAATGCCCCATAATGGGCATACATTACTAACACCATATGAATGCCCCATAGTGGACATAAGTTACTTTCGACAGAGAGAAAAAAAGTAAAAGGGCTTGGGGGGATTGGAATGAGATATGAATCCCTAAATTGTGTTAGATTATAAATGGCAGTCTCTTCTATACTGTTAGTATTAAGTTTTAACCGCGCATGTTGTACGTTGTGAAAAATTGGTCAAAAGAGAAAGAGGAGAATGTGATTGAGTGCGGTATCCAATAAAAAGTCTTTTTATAGCATACTTTTGTGCGCTGTTAAAATTTTATTTTTAAAGGCATATTTTTAACAGCGCACTATTGCACACCATTAATATTTAATTTTAACAACACACATTGCATGCTATTAAAAGTATATTTGATAGCATATTTTTCCATGCTTTTATTTGTAAAAATATAATATTATCTGCAATGTGCTTAATTAGACACCTCGTAAAAACTATTATTAATAATACGTCCTAAGTGCACACTGTTGATGACATGCTATGAAAAGTCATATTTGTTGTAGTGTTTGTAAGTGCATATTGCAGACTAAGCTGACTAGGTCCACTCTAATACTATTTTTCATCATCATTCTTGCTTTATTTATAAGTCCGTCATGGTTAGTCTTAAGCCCGGATGAAATAAGGTGAGGGTTGCGCTAGGTTGTCAGCTGACATTGAATTCAAGCAAATGTTCAGATCTATCAAACTGTTGTACTAGTGCTAGGTTGTTCCTCGAAAGAAATGTGTTACATGGTTCAATTGTAGCATCTCGGCAAGGACTGCTACATATCGAGAACTCAGGTATAGTGTTAAATATGCAAGAGTTTGTGTTGCAGGGTCCAACGGTAATGTATCAGCAAGGACTACTACATCTTCATGATAACTTGGGTGCAGTGTTAAATATACACGAGTTCTCACACCATAGGTAGGATAAGACCAAATATTATAGGAAAACTAATGGTCTAAGATTTGAAACATGGAGCATATGTTCACTCACTCATAAAGCAATGAAGATAGTAGATATAATGATTATGAGAAAAATTAGTATTTTATATATACAAGAGATAAAATAAATAGGAAAGAAGGAAAAGATGATAGAGTACTCAAGTTTTAAGTTATGATACACATAGATGAGTAAAATAATAAATAAAGTAGGTATTATTATAGAAAGTTCGTTAAAGGATGAAATTATAGAAGTAGTTAGAAAAGAGATAAGATTATAGCTCTCAAAATAGTAGTGGCAAGAAAACTATTAACGTAATTAATATATATACACCTCAAGTAGGATTATCTGAATAAACTAAATCTAGATTTTGGGACTATCTAGATGAGGTATTACAAAATATTTTACCAAATGAAATAATTTTAATAAGAGAAGATCTAAATCAGCATGTGAGAGCGAAAAATAATGAATATGATAGGGTACTTGGGAGTTATGAGTTTAGAACAAGAAATGAAGAAGAGAAAATTATATTATATTTTGCGATAGTAAATGACCTTATATTTGCTAATACATTTTTTAAGAAGAAGAAAAATACTTGGTTACATTCAAAAGTGGGAATAATAAATTACAAATTAACTTTCTTACAGCTAGAAGAACGATAGAAATATTTGTAAAAATTACAAAGTCATCTCTAGAGAAAACTTAACTACCCAACATAAGTTAGTAATGTTGAATATACACCTTAAACATAATATCAATAGAAGAAAAATATGCATGACTCCTAGAATTGATGGAAAGCATAAATATTTAAGAAGAAGGTATTAGTACATATATTAGGAGAAATACAAAGTAACTTGAATTCAACATGGGATAAGATAGTATCAAAGTTCAAAATAATAGCAAAGAGTGTACTCTGTAAGTCAAAGGGATGTGCACCACCAAGTAAAGAATCTCGGTGGTGGAATGAGAAAAGTATAAGAGA
Organism: Zingiber officinale; assembly: GCF_018446385.1. NCBI lineage: Eukaryota > Viridiplantae > Streptophyta > Magnoliopsida > Zingiberales > Zingiberaceae > Zingiber > Zingiber officinale. The sequence continues at coordinate 83,037,381 of NC_055991.1, forward strand.
AAGTGAAGAAACAATGAACATTCTATAAGGTATTATATACATATAAGAACAAGGAAAACCTAAAAAAATGACAATAACTAAGAAAAAGACTGAAAATAGTGAATAAAGGTTAAAACAAACTTTTGAATGCTTATATAAAAAATTGGATACAAAAAGGGGAAAGAGACATTTACAAAATAACTAAAGTGAGAGAGAGGAATACAAGAGATCTTATCCAAATAAGATGTATTAAAGATGAATATAATAAGGTAGTAGTAATTGATGAGGAAATAAAAGGGCGGTGGAAAAAGTATTTTCATCAACTTTTTAGTGAAGGTTTACGTAACCAACTTAACTTATATAATTTAAGTAGATTAAATGAGTATAGAAATTTAAAATTTTAGCATAGAATTCAAATTTTAGAAGTAAAATAAACTTTAAATATGATAGAAAATGAAAAAAAATAGTTGGACTAGATGATATTTCGATAGAGGTATAGAAGTGTCTAGGGAAAGGTATTGAATAACTTATAAAGTTATTTAACTTGATATTGAAAACTAAAAAAATATCTGATTAATGGAGGGTAAGTACTCTATGTTGATCCCTTGCGGCCGGCAAGAGGGGGGGAGGAGTGAATTGCCCTGCACGATAAAAACAAGAAATACCTTTCTCGATCTTTGGTCTTGATTAAAATAAACACTCGAATAAAAAGTTATGAAACTAATTAACAAAATGAAAGAGGCACAGAGATTTACTTGGTTTTCAATCAAAGAATTGATAATCCAAGACGTTGAAAGCTCACTATCAAATCTTCTTCCGACAGAGAAACCTCTTATAACAGTTAAAGCACTAGATTATGAAGCTAAATAGAATGAAGATTGTTTACAAGTGCTGTGTTTAGCTACTGGGATCAGGGCTTTATTTATAGCCCTGATCTAGGCACCTATAAAGGTTCCAGGTGCCTTGGGATGGATAAACATTTATCCACATCACAACGGATAGTGACAGCTGGAAAGGCAATAAGGTTTCTAGTTCGGGCACCTAGACTAGGTCTGGGCGCCCGGACTAGGCTGAATCAGCCTGCGGACAGGGCATAAGCTCGAGGCACCCTGGCTACCCCGAGGGGGTTGGGTGCCCAAACCAGTCTGGTAAGTCAATAGCCTTATTGACTGCCTCTTGTTCTGACTTCGTTCACTTCAGCTCTGTTTGCTCCGACTCTGTTCACTTGAGTGATTTCAGTCATCCGAAATAGGGCTCACCCAAAACCATTTTCTGGCCTTCTTGAGCAACCTTCCGCTTCGGCTTCTCGTCCCTCGAAAATGTCACGCGCCTCCTTCTCTTTCGCCAACGTACTCTTTTGCAGTGCATTGTCCATCGGATGTACCAAGCCCATCGACTCTCTCTCATGCCGTCCTTCTCGCTAGGTGCATCTTTCGCTCAATCTCCTATGCTCCTAAGTTCCTACACACTCAAACATAGAGCATCAAACCATAATAGAACCTAACTTAACTTGGTTGATCACATCAAAACTACCACGGGGTACTTACAATTTCTCCCTTTTTGATGTGAGCAGCTCAAGTTAAGTTAGGGTAAACTAAAAACAAATAAGAGTAAAAATGGCAAGTACATATTTTGCATTTAATAAAAAATCTGTAAAAATTAAAAATGTACCCTCCAAAAAAAATGTGTAAAAAGTAAAAAATGTACTCTCCCCTAGACTTAAGATCTAATTTTTCCCCTTTGATCACATTAAAAATAGGGGTATACAAATGAGAATAACTTGAAATAAATTTAAAATAATGTATAAGGGATAAAAAATACAATGACTATTATCCAGAAAATCATGAAGTTTAAATTTGGAAAAATCTGGATTTTTACAATTTATAAACTAATTTTAGAAATAATATTTTTTAAAAATATTTTTAATTATGTAAAAATTCTAAAAAATTTTATAGTGATAAAACCAACAAAATCAAAGTTGAGAAAAAAATTTACTAAAATATGAAATTGATATAAGTAGAAATAAAATATTTTTTGTAAAAAGTTGTATTTTCAAAAAGAATGTTTAAAAATGGTTTTCAAGTCAAAAAATTTGTGAAACATTTTCTTAAAATGTAATAGATCATGCATTTTAAAAAAAAATAAATTTTCAAGAATTGAATTTTTAAAATTAAAAATTTATATTTGGATAAATAATTCATAGAAAATTCACCAACGATAAAAAAAAAAATTAGAAAAAAAATTTCTTAGATAGAGAAAATGATAAAGTTTCACAAAAAAAATAAATTTTGTAGAGATAACCTTGCGAAATAATTTTAATTTAAAATTATGATTTTTTTTATAAAAATAAAAATAATAAGATAGTGTACAGGAAATTATGAAAATTTTCTACAAATAGGAAATGATTCCATTTTGCTCAAAAAAATTAGTATCTACTTAATATTGAACAAAAATTAAACTAAAAATTGTTAGACAATTTTAAGCCAAAAAATGAAATCAAATTAAAAGTAAATCTTGGATAATGATATTTTTAATTTAAGCATGATTTTGAAACCCAATATAGGTTCCTCCTACCTACTGAATTAATCAGAATTTTTTTTTGAAATATATTTCGGTGATAATTTTTTGATTTGGCCCTAATGATATCATAAGTACCAATTTAGTCCTTTAAATTTTGAATTTCAAGAAATATTCAAACATGCATAGTAATTTTTCAATTTGTTTATTTATGCTTTTAGTTTTTCATTTTCAATTTTTAGTTTGTTGAAATCTTCTAATTGACAAGATGTTGCTAAGGTCCCTTTTAAATTATTATTTTTTTAATAATCTTTTATTATCTATTTCTAATTTACTGGAATTTTTGATAAAATTTTAATAAATTTAAATAACTAGTTAGGAGGTAGAGACCGTACCTGACTTACCTTGTCGATCTCTGATGCTCCCTTGTAGAGCTACTTTCTTCTGACGTTGCTCCCCCTTCATTGATACTCTCGATGCTCATCTCCAATTAACTTGCTCCATCATCTTCTTGGTGACTTGCCATCAATGCAAGTCCGATATAGGCTTTGACATTCGAATCTGATGACAATATTTTGTTCCATGTTGCTTTTAAATTCTTGTGCTTCTTCTGGGTCACTCTTTTGTCTTTTTCTTTACCCTTGTCCTTGTTCTTTAATTTTGAATAGATATCTTTGATGTGCCCTTCTTCATTGCAGTGGTATCATCTTAACTTTCTTTTCCTTTTTTACTCTACACTTGATTAAACTTATTAGTTTTAATAAACTTTTTCAACTTTCTTGCCATAAAAACCATTTCATCATCATCAAGAGACATTTTGGATTCTGATTCATCCATTTTTGCCCTTAAGGCAATGTTATGCTTGGGCTCCTTCTTTAGATCTACACATCTAGTTTCATGCACTTCAAGTGTAGAAAATAATTCCTCTAATGTACTCACTTCTAGATCCTTAGAGATGTAATATGCATCTACTAAGGTTGACCATTCAGGAGTCCTAGGAAACACTTTAAGCACGTACCTTAGTGAATCTTGGTTGGTTATCTTTTCTCCGAGATTCATGAGTTCAGTGATGAGTTCTTTGATTCTTGAGTGGAGGTGTGTAACAGTTTTGCCTTCTTCTAATCGGAGGTCGCTGATCTAGTTCCGGAGCAGATCTCATCTTGCGAGATTTGCCTTCGAGGTCCCTTCGTGTAGTTCTAGGAATTTCTCCCAAAGCTCCTTGGCTGACTCATAGGTTCTGATCCGATTGACTTCTTGTGCTAGTAAAATGCTCAACAGATGAAATTCTACCTTATCATTTGTCATGAAGTTGGCTTGCTCCTTTTTAATCCGCTAATATTCTTCTATGTCCTTTAGTACTACCAAACCAAACTTTATTATTAATAATAAATCAAAATATATTTTGAAAAATACCTCCATCTTATTTTTCTAGTTCGCAAATTTTCCTTTGAACTTAGGCGGGTAGATGCTCGGTTCGGGCATCATCTTGTTTGCTTTAGTAGGTGGTTAGTTATTCTGAAGCATCCTTGCTCTGATACCACTTGTTGATCCCTTGCGGCTAGCAAGGGGGGAGGGGGTGAATTGCCCTGCATGATAAAAACAAGAAATACCTTTCTCGATCTTTGGTTTTGATCAAAATAAACACTTGAATAAAAAGTTAAGAAACTAATTAACAAAAATAAAGAGTCATAGAGATTTACTTGGTTTACAATCAGGGGATTGCTAATCCAAGATGATAAAAGCTCACTATCAAATCTCCTTCCAGTAGAGAAACCTCTTACAACAATTAAAGTACTAGATTATGAAGTTAAATAGAATGAAAATTGTCTACAAGGTTGTGTTTAGCTATTGGGATTAAGACTATATTTATAGCCTTGATCCGGGTGCTTGGAAGGGTTCCGGGTGCCTCGACGTGAATAAACATTTATCTACATCGCAACAAATTGCGACAGCTGGCGAAGTAATAAGGTTTTTGGTCTGGACGCCTAGACCAGGTCTGGGCACCTGAACTAGGCTGAATCAACCCATGGACAAGGTGCGAGCCCAGGGTGCCTTGTTTGCCCCACGGGGTCCGGGGCCCATACTAGGTCCAGGGCTCGTACCAGGTTCGGGGCCCGTACCAAGTTCGGGGCCCGTACAAGGTCCGGGTGCTCGTACAAGGTCCGGGTGCCCGGACCAGTCTGGCAAGTCAACAGCCTTATTGATTGCCTCCCGTTTCAGCTTCATTTGCTTCAGCTTTGTTCGCTCCGGCTCCATTCGCTTGGGTGATTTCAGCCATCCGGAATATGGCTCACCCGAATCCATTTTTCATCCTTCTCGAGTAACCTTTCACTTTGACTTCTCATTCCTCGGAAACATTGTGTGTCTCATTCTCGTCCACCAACGTACTCTTCTGCAGCGCCTCATCCCTCGGACATACTAAGCCCGTCGACTCTTTCTCGTGTCGTCCTTCTCGCTAGCTACATCTTTCACTCGACCTCCTATGCTCCTAAGTTCCTGCACACTCGGACACAGGCCATTAAACCATAACAGGATCTAACTTGACTTAGTTGATCACATCAAAACTACCACGGGATACTTACACTCTAGTTCTCCTATATAAGAATAAAAAAGATGTATAAAATTGTGTAAACTATAAGGGTAATAGAAATCTTAGAGTCATACCATAAAACTTTGAAAAAGAGTAATAGAAAAAATTTTAAGGAAGAAGACCATAATCATCTAAATTCAATTTGGATTCATGTTAGAAGGTTGACAATAGAAGTTATATATCTTCTCATGCAACTAATCAAAAAATATCGTAAATAAAAACAAAGATCTACACTTGGTATTCGTTGACCTAAAAAAAACTTATGATAGAGTTTCAAGAGAAATTATATGAAAAATTCTAAAAAAAGAGGCATTAGCGTAGCATATATTGAACTAATTAAAGATATGTGTAAGGATGTAATGACAAGAGAGAAGACTTCAAGCGGATTAACCAAAGCATTTCCTATAAAAATATGATTACATCAAGGAATAACTTTAAGTCTCTATTTTTTATACTAATGGACTGTAAGGCCCGAAAATTCTCAAATAAATTTTAGAAATATTCTATTATTTTTCTGGAATTTTAGAATATTTTTATGGAATTTTTGGAGTAGCAGAAGTAGAAAAATTAAATAAAAACATAAAATAGCCTAAGCGGGAATTGAACCCACGACCTATTAGACCCTACAACTTATAGCCTTACTTTAGTAACCAGGTGGCTCCAATAGGGGTGTGCTGAAAGAAGAGGAGAGAAATTATATTTATGATTGAGTTGGGTCGTATTAACCACTTAACATAAATAGGGAATTTAAGTGGGGATTTATTATTTTGATCGGCAACTCTTCCTCACCCTCACCCTCAACTCGCCGCCCTCTCACTCTTCCTCACCCTCTCGGCACACCAAGCCCCAAGAGACCTAGGGTTCCATCCCTAGGGTCGTAGGAGCACCTTCCGGCGACAACTTCGATACGAGGACGCTCCTCTCCATGAGAAGAACGCGTAGACGCAAGAAGATTGCCGAAGAGATCTTCTTCTCCAGAAATCTAGCGATTAGAATTGTAAGAAACCTAGCGCAGGAAGTAAGTAACCCCTCACCTGTAGTATAAGTAGTTAATCGCATGTTTTTATGTTTTAGTTCAGCCATATGTAGATTTTTCGGCACGTAGGGTGTATTTGACCCTCCTCGCAAGTTTAGGGTTATTTGAGCACCTCTAGATGGGCCAGACATGTTTCCCTCTCCAGTTTTGGGATTTTAAACGCTGTCGGGTGCCTAAAGGTGGTCCCCTAATAGAGAGGAGAGATAGATCACACCAAGTGTTCGATAAAATGACTAGTACAGTTAAATGCTACAGTAGGCATTTTAATAGCTCAGTTAAATGACATAGAAGCATTTTAAATAGCATGCTTAGTCTTGCTTTAGTTTATGTGGGACTACGGTCCAATGGGTGGGCTCCCATAGTCGCCTCTAGGTTCAGATAACCTAGCTCTAGGTTCAGATAACCTAGTAAGAGCAAGATAAGATAAATCAACTTATGAATCAGTATTTTACTTTTAATAGTGGCATTGTGCTGGACTCTTAGTTGTCCTTGGGTTGGGCTCCCATAGTCGTCCCTAGGTTTAGATAACCTAGTAAACTCTACTAGATTCGGGACTAGCTACCTTGGGTTTAGTTAGGGATGCGCGCATAGCAAGTACAGTTGTCGGGCCCATCAGCAGCATGATTATTATTTTTATCTATTATGAAAATAGTATTCAAACTTCACAAATCAGTTATGTGAATACAATTTAGATTTAGCATTAGCCTAGCATTAGTTTAGCTTAGTTTATGTATCCGTTCAGTTTTCCTTAGTGATACAACAAGATACTTCTATGATCAGTATTTGATTGCCATGACTCATATATTAGTATGCCATGTTTTAGCATTTCCAGTATGAATATCAGCATGTGTTTCAAATAACATCTTTTAAAAGCATGATTTCATCAAATGCATGTTTTGTGAGGTAGATGGTTCTTACTAAGCTCCCAAGCTTATAGTTTCCTTTTTCCTTATACTGCAGATAAAGGTAAAGGGAAGATGGATTAGCGGAGGCTGGAGGTTAATGTGTCAAGATGTGTGTGAGAAGGAACTTGGAATAAAGACTCTCAGGGACTAGCAAGTTTAAGAATTAGACTTCTTATATTCTTATCATTCCGCACCTTTAGAACGTTTAAATGTCATGGATTGTGAAAATATGCACTATGCTATGCCTAGACTACTAATTATCTTGATGTTAGTTAATAAACTGTGAATAATGAAAGTAATGACATGCCTAGTAGCTTAGTAATGCTTTTAAGTTGATACATTGACATTGGATAGGGATTAGTGGGTGAATGCAACAGAAATCAGAGCTCCAATCGATCAGCTGATGGATTGGAGGGTCCTCAATCGATCAGCCGATCGATTGGGGAGTGATTTCCCGCGTATAGAGAGCTGCTGAATCGATCAGCTGATCGATTGGCCATGGATCGATCAGCTGATCGATCGGAAAGTAATTTCTGCGAACAGAGAGCTGCTGAATCGATCATCGGATCGATTGGCCAGGCTGGATCGATCAGCCGATCGATTCAAAATTGACTTCCGTGCACAGAAGCACGTTGAATCGATCAGTGGATCGATCGAAATGACTTCAATCGATTGAGTCCCAATTTCAATCGATTGGAAAGTCTGATTTCAGCTGGAAATGTCTGATTTTAGCTCCTTGATCAAATGGAAAGTTTAGATTCCCTCCTTTAGCATATGTACAACAATGAAAATGTATTTTGAATGTAAATTCCAGTTTTAATAGCAATTAGCAGAGATTTTTATTAGTTCAGCTTTCCGCACATTATACTTCAGTGATAGACACAGAATAGTTTAGCAACCGTAACCCCCGGCCTTACAGTTTAGTTAGTAGAAGGCGGGTCGTTACTTGGACGAACTCAATAGACATATCCAACATACAATACACTACAACAAAAAAGCTAATAGACAACGCTTTTAAAGCGTTGTCTTTGTGCCTGAAAAACGTTGTTAAACGCACTGTTGTTAAAAGTCTGCTCAACGACAACGCTTTTAAAGCGTTGTCGTTTGTACCAAAGACAACGCTTTTGCAACGCTTTAAAAGCGTTGTCGTTTTATGCAAAGGCAACGTTTTGCAACGCTTTTAAAGCGTTGTTTTTGGTAAAAAAGACAACGCTTTTGCAACGCTTTAAAAGCGTAGTCATATTTTGCAAAGACAACACTATTACAACGCTTTAAAAGCATTGTTGTTTTTTTACAAAGACAACACTTTTTCCAACGCTTTAAAAGCGTTGTCGTTTTAAAGAAAGAAAAGTAAAAAAAAAAATTAAAAATCATTATTTTTATATTTACGAAACTATTATTTTTCTTTTACCATGTCTAGATTCGAATTTTACATATAATCAACTCAGTTAATGATTTCAAACTCATCAAAATAATAGAAATATGACGTTGAAGTAATATTAGTATTTAATTACATGAGAAGCTAGTAAATATCAAAATTAACACTAATTCTGTTTCAAAGTATATAGTGATATTCACATATAAAACAAAAGAGCATAAAAAATCTATTTTGAACAGCTACAATCTGTTTAGCCAACAATCTGTTTACTGAATACTGAATACTGAAGTAGCCAACAATCTGTTTACTCAAAATAGTACAGTAGTTACTGAATCCAGACGCTTAGTGTACTGATCAATTACTGAATCCAGATGCTCCTTAGTGTACTGATCTCGACTGTCCTGTATCCACCTACAAAAGTAGCAATAATATGTTTCAAGTCCATACATGAGTATTACTGATGGCTCTCAAAAGAAACAAAACAATTATCATGACTTTCTACCTACCAAACACACGCAATATCTTAATGAAAATTTTTTGTAGCTATTTTGTGCAATTAGTGTTTCCCATTTAATTATTCAAGTATAATATGGTTTCATGGAAATTCTATTCCATCAAAAGAATCCCCTCTAAGAGGTTCTGATTCTAATGAAAATCCCTCTCTTCCTAATGTTTCTGTTAGTCTAAATGCCCATAGAACCATCGAAGAAAATATGCAAAGCAACATTAGGAAACAATAGACACATAAAGTACATAGAAAGAGTGCTAAAATAAACATGTAGATTGTTAAAAAGATAAAACAAAAATGCTACTATTCAGAATAAACTAATAAATGATATAATAAGAGAAACTATGTTCAGTAGAATAGCAGTGCTAATAGATAACAAACACATTTTGTGATTAGACAAGTTGAAATATCAGAGTTGAAGGGGTGAGGTATAGCACGAGATAAAAGAAACTCCAGTTAACATAGTAAAAAATGAATTACGATACATTGACATGACGAAGAGTCATGAAAACACATTAACAATCAGACAATTCCTTCCAAAACAACTAGTTAGGAATCAAACAATCAAGACAGTGAAAACAAGGTAATTTCAGCCTTTATGATGCGATTGTAATCAGTAATTGAATGGAAAAAAAAGAGTTAATTTTGATTAAGAGAAGACTAACAATGAAATAATCAGAATAAACAAAATTGTTCAGGATTCAGAATCAGCCGGATTCCAACGTCAGTTAAGAACAGTCAAAACTTATCAGAAACTGAATAAACATTCCAGTGAGCGGTGTGTTATAACAAGAATTGCCACTTAACAACCGGCAAAGAATCTAACAATATCTACATTGAGGTGTGCAACAAATGTGCCTCCTAACTACCTCTTGGAGCGCAAGGGAATACACATGCATACTTGCATTAGCATCCATTAATCCAGAATTCAAGCAAAACAGAGTGGAGCTATCAAATATCACAGCAAAGCAGTCAACTTAAAAGTATAATCAATTATAGGAAAATAGAAAATATAGTACTTTTCATATAATACAGGAAATTGAACTTATACAGTACTTAACATTTTTTGCAGTGCATATATTAACGTGTGAAAGGTAGGATGTTCAGATTAAAAAGTATTTATAATCAAAACCTGAATGAATGCAGCTATCTGCAATAAAGACTTTTTATTTCCCAAATTGTGTGCACAAATGATTTCATTTGTAACAATCAAACCATCAATTAGTCCACTTAAAAGATTCTCCATAATTTAATAGAATGAAGTGTTTACGTTTTTAATACTGCCACGATAGAGAATAGACATATATATCGTAGCTAAGAACATATGCATTATATCCCTTCATGTATACCATATTATTATTGTTGACGTGACAATATGATTCATCTAAACTCTCCAGGTTATTGAAATAACAGAAGAATTGAGCAAGTGGACTATCATATGGCTACAACTGATATAAAAAATTAAGCAAACAATTGTCAAAATTAGAACCTTAGGGAGCACATCTCAGTATTTCTCCATTCTAAAATGCATTCAGTTTATATAATTCAGTTAATGACCAAGAAGACTCTTTATCACAGATTAAACTGAGAATAACAAACAAGGGTAGATTCCAATATCAATGCAACTGGTTTTCCCTAAAATGTAAAAGTTGCAGGTCACAAATAGCAGCAGGTCATAATTAAACACATGTTAGGAAGAATGTTCCAGTATCGACACAAAATAGTAATCTTGTTTTCATCTTATAAACTGTCAAGAAGACGTTATTCTCCTCCATCTGCCAATTTTATTGTTCATGCATCTTCGGAAGGTAACCATCAGTATTGCTGATCACATATGTTCCTTTCATTCTATAGTCTCATAGCTTAAACGAAAAAATACCTTTTATTTCCATGGAAGCAATCTGAAGATGTTCGTAAGCTGATTATTCATCTGAGTTTAGATTTGAATCCTCATAGAACAAGTGACCCTACTCTAATGGCTGAAACACAACATATCATCATTAGTCCCAACTATTTGGGTCGCTCCAATAAATTCTTCACAAGGCAATCACTAACAATATTCGAATCTTTTATACTGCTTTTACGCTAACTATATTTTACTCAGTCTCCCTTACCTCTTACACCGCCAACTCTAAGTGATTTATTATATAATAGTATAAACATTGAAGCTACCATTTCAAGATTATTTGAGTATCAACAAGGTTCTTTCTGTGGTTGGATCAAACCTGGATTGGTTCAGCATTGAGTACATATGCAAATCTCCTTTCAGTCTCAATTAGATCATGCCAACCAGAAGCTTGAATCTGCAATGATACTGTTTCCTTAGTCGCTGAGGAGTATCAAGTTTTCCTGTTCCATAGCCATGAATGAGAAAAAAAATGATCCGAGGACTAGAAAATATCAATGTCATATAAGATAATATTCTCCGAGTTAACAACCTGAGGAAGATCTGGGAAAGAAATTAACCCGATGGCTTTCCTTCTAGATCCCGACCAGTATAGAATTGGGAGTTCCCAAGCTTCAGAGTTCAGGCACCTGCTAACTGAACTATGATAGCCATGATAAAACAAGACCATGAACCAAAACTAATCTACAGATTCATCAACATGAACACAAATTACCAATGGATCACCACTGAGGTACATGGACAACATTTATAAGAAGAAGAATCATTTATTCAGCATGTATAGTACATGAACTTGTAGAGTTATTCTTCCTCAAAGGTTATAATGAACCATTACTTTTATTCGTCTCTGTTTATTGTGAAGGGACTTTAGTTGCCATCTTCAGCATTGATTATAAACACTAGAGGATAGCTCTTACAGCGGATTGCATGGATCTTGCTTCTTCCGGATGTAGATGAACTTTAAAGGATAGGCACAACTTCAGCTGCATAACCGTAGAGTACATGCTACTGTTTGTACCCAATACTTGAGTCTTGCTTTAACTTCATCTGGATCGTCTCCTAATAAATACACCAAAAAGGATGAACCGAATAGCCATACCTGAATTCGGCAAAGTTGTTGCTTCAAATCAATGGCAAAGGATGAGAAACTCACAAAAGGCAAAGTAGCATGAACCATGATTTGTTGCAACATTAGTAGGATCAGATGTCGAGATTTAGAAGAAAATAAGAAAAGCTGCAACTTTTACGCATTTAATGGCGGAAGTTGATTTAGGGCAAAATTGTAGAAACAAAATAGTCTTTCACCCTTCGATTCCAGTAGAAAAATCAAAGCGTCAAAGTTTTAAATAGCTTGTGGGGAATATTGAGCACGCCGAAGAGATAAATCAATCGAGGCAAAACTGAATCATCTTTGTCCATCCTCCAAATTGCTGGAATCACTGGGAGGGAAACGAGAGGATCAAGTATTAACATGTGTTTACAAGATGAATTGGGCATAAAGCAAACTATACCGTTGCGCAAGCCTATGCTGGATTCCTCGGTGTTGATGCTGTAGAGGATGCCCTCGTATCTGATCTCGCTCTTGGAGGTCAAGCTTATGAGGCTCTTGATGTAGGAGTCCGCCGACGCCCCGGATCTGGAGGCCGGAGAGGAGTTTGCCGGAGAGGAGTTAGATGGAGAAGGCCGCGTGAGATGAGGAGTTGGGAGAAGGGTTCGGGATAAAAAATGATCGGAAGATAGAAGTTGGGAGAAGGGTTCGGGTTTTCTACTCCTTACCTAGATCCAACGGTTTGTATTAATCAAGATTTAGATCCAAAGGTTTGTATTAATCAAGATTTAGATGAGATTTTAAACATAGACAACACTTTTTATAAAACGTTGTTGTAGACACTAAAAATCAGTCTAATAGACAACACTTTTTACGAAGTGTTGTCTTTGACCCGTAAAAATCACTAATAGACAACGGTTTTTAGAAAAGCGATGTCTATTAATAAGAAAATAATGAAATAGACAACGCTTTTCACTAAAAGCGTTGTTAAAAAAAAATAGACAACGCTTTTTATAAAAAGCGTTGTCGTTTAAGTGTTGTAGAATCCCAATTTTCTTGTAGTGATACTGTGGTACATGCTATTTGTAGATGATATGATTTTGTTAGATGAGACACATGAATGAATAAATGTTAAACTCAAATCTTAGAGGAAAATACTAGAAATGAAAGGTTTTAGGCTTAGTAGAATAAAAACATAATATATAAAATTTAATTTAGCAATATTAGACATAATAAGACAATTGTTAATATAGGAGATGACAAGTTGTCTAGAACTGAGAACTTTAAGTATTTAAGTTCATTTTTACAAAAGGATAGAGGAATTAAAAAATATATTTTACATAAAATTCAAGCAGGATGATTGAAATAGAAGAAAATGTTGGATGTTCCATGTGATTATAAAGTACTCATAAAACTTAAAAGGAAGTTCTACAAAATAACAGTCTATGTTATATTGAGTTGGATATTAGGCTATAACTTGAGCAAATGAGTAGAAGATGAGATTTGTAGAGATGAGGCTGTTAAGGTGCATGTGTGGACATATAAGAATGGACAGGATAAGAAATAAAAGCATTAAAAAGAAAGTCAAGATTGCATCTATTGAGACAAAACTCTAAAAGACATTTAAGATAATACGAACATGTACTTAAAAAATCAATGAATGCTCCAGCTAGGCAATGTGAAACTACGATAAATATGCACATCAGATGAGGAAGAACTAACAATCTTCCTTTTTTGATTATTTCAACATATTTTGTTAGCACAAATAATCTGTTGCTGGAGATTTTCGAGGACTTAGTTGAATTAAAATTACACGAAATAAATTCAACTTATCTGTCAAAATGGCCTGGGTTGATAATCTCAGGCTGCTAGCAGGGGCTGGTATCTGCCAAGTGACGAGCGAAGGCTGCACAGTGGTCGAGCAGGCTAGCTCCCGAGCAAGCATGAGACTGGCTGAGAGTAGTGACCGAGCGAGCTTACAGTCGGTCGGGTGAGCAGAGAGATCGAGCGAGTTGAAGGTCGGTCAGGTAGCTTAGCAGAGCGAGCTTGGCGATTGAGTGTCGAACGAGATCAAGGTCGGTCGTGTAGATAGACCGAGCGAAGCAGCCAAGTGGTCAGTTAGGTAGAGCAGCAGAGTGACCAACTGAGAGAAAAGGCGAGCGACCGAGAGAATTGGAGGTCGGTAGGGCAAAGAGGCCGAGCGAGCTGGAGGTCGGCTGGGCGAAGGGGTCGAGTGAGTGAAGCTTAAGGCTGACCGAAAGGGAAGGTTATGGCCGACCGAGTGAAGAGTCTGACCGAGAGAAGAGGTCGATCGAAAGTAGAGGCTTAGGCTGACCAAGCGAAGAGTCCGACTGAGCAAAGAGAAGGCTTCTACCGAGCGAGTTACTGCCAAACAAGTCGAAGGTTTATGCCAAGCGAGTTGTTGGGAAAATAGCCGAGTGAAGCGATTAGCAGAGCGAAGCCTAGAAGGCGGTCAGCCGAGTGAACTAAGTGAAACGAGGCCTGCGACGAATGCAGTTTCCTTGAAATAGATTTGTCCCACCTCCAACTGTGCTTCAAGGCTTTTCTTGGGTCGACTGTTTCCCAAGATACAACGGTGAACCATGATTCCCATCAAGCACTGATGGTCTCGATGAACTGAAAGGTACAGGACTGCTACCACAGGCACTCCACCGAGCAAGAAATACACGATAGAGGAGAAGGGGAACGTAGGTGGAGAGCTTTTGCTATTTTTTTATGCGCGTAACCTTTTGCCTATGGCAGTAGCCTCCTTATATAGGAGTTAAGACCAATGGGCATCGTTAATGATCGTTTATTCATTATTTGCTAGCTATGTAAGGCCAACGTTTCACTCGGCTACACTAATCTTTCTTTAATGCATCTGTTACACAAGCAGCAAAATGGTTTACATGGCAAAATGTTGGTTGTTTTGCTTGGCCAAATTTTGCCTCGATCGGTCTGGCATTCGGCGCACGCAGGTCGTTCCCGCACACGAGTCAACATGGTTCAGTGCAATCCGAGCCCTGTGCACCCACGCATGAGAGAGAGCCTCTCCCCATGCATTTATTCACATCCTCAATGCATGTGAATCAATATAAACCAACCAATATGCCAAGAAACTCCCAATGTGGGACTAAAATCCCATTCACAATGGAGCTTCTATCCTCTTTCACCTCTTCTCCATTCACACATATTCAACATATTTCAACATTATGTGTAATATAATGTATTTACTTAATGGATCTAGAGGACTTGACATTAAGCTGAAATCCAGTTAGGTATGGAGGACCTAATATTTTGCAAGAAGTCTAGTTGGGTCTACGAGACCTAATAATTGGTTGAAGTCTAGATGGGGCATCTGGTAGAAAAACTTAGTGAGTCAATGAGATTAGAGTCAAGTAAGTCTACAATTGATAAATGAGGTAAGTACTAGAGGAGAGAGATCCAGTGAGGATGAATTTCAGTGGGATTATAGGTGTTGGGTCCAACTTAGATCCATTTTGAAAATCTAAGTTGAGACCAAGACTAGATCCTAGTCTTGGTAAGACAGAATCTAACTCATAAATTTATTCTATTTTATGTGCTAACTCTATTTTACAGATCATTTTTGGTTAGTTGAACTATCATGTTTTTGCAGGAGTTAAGTGCAAAAAATTACCCTCGAATAAATAGTGCTTGAGGAACCTCGAGTGCATAGACGCACCTCGACTTAGGAGTTGGAGGCACCCTGGATAGGATGGAGGCACCTTAGATAGGATGGAGGCACCCTCACACAAATAAGTTTCACAGATAGAGTTTCGGCCAATGGAGGCACCTTGGAGGTGATTGGAGATGCCTCAGTTTTGATAGAGGTGCCTTGGAGATGTTAAAGGTGCTTGATGTAATCAAACCACAAGTGCACCGCCATGCCGTCAAGTAATAAAGATCGAAACCATAGAGACTGGCAACTGAGTACCAACTTACTAAGCAGATTTGACTGTCTAGACAAATCACAGGTTTTTGCTACCAAAAACTAGAAAATCTAATAAAATGGGAAGGTAGAAGTGAGAGAGATCAAGTAGACATGAAGAAATTAGAAAGAAGGCAGACAGATCACAGAAAGAAGGTAGAGTGATCAAAGTAGAAGTTAGTGAGAACACAGAGAGAAGGTAATAATATCTCAGTAAATTTAGTGGGTGAAGGCAAATCTAGGATTTAAGTTCTTTCACAATGTTAGCAAATGCATGATCCATATCTAGATGTTCATTCCTTAATGGTTATTTGTATAGGTAGACTATCTTATGGTATCCGATGTAAACTTTTGGAACTCTAATTGGTCATCTACTTTCATATCAACAACTCTAGGAGATTATTTTCCTAAGGAGACCTTATCACGTGATCCCACAAACCCTAGTTGTCTTCCCCTACTGTGTGACAATAAATTAGAATATATCTATTAAGATCTAGGACACTCTATTACTCCTCATGGCACCGATCTACTTTCGTAGTTGACTCTCCACGTCTTAAGTCTCTACGGATCGGAGGATTGGGTTTTCCTTTCAGTGCATCCCCAAATCTCCATGGGATATGAATCTCATGATTTTGACATCGAGATCATGTTTATATAGTAGATCTAGACTACAAATCAACATACCACAGAAATTAAACTGAAATCTATTCATAAATCAAAGCATTCACATAACAAAGGGTTAATCCCTAGTTCTAGAATTTAGGAACTACTCCATACACATGGAGTTACAATTAGAAAAAATTCTTTAGTTCATTTAAAAATCAGATCCAAAATAAGAATTCAGAAAACAAGCAAAGAAAGCTTAGTCTCATCGCAAGATTTTCTCTCCGGGCGCTTCTGATTTTCAATCCAATCATTGATGGAGTCGAATCCCCTTTAGATCGTCTATGAAGCCCTCTTGGGCCCTAGGGAGCCCCCCTAAATTCCCCCTTGGTAAAATTTGCATGAGGAGCTTAAATAGGCAAGGGGGCGAACATGTGACACAGGTCGTGCCAATAGGCACGAGCGCCCCTGTCAAGCACTGCTGCTTCAGGGTGCAACTAAGAGCAAATGAGCACTTGTGCTCGCTGCTAGTGGCTGAGCACAACCCTTGCCACTAGGCACAAGCTCTCTGGTTTGGTGGCAAAAAAGAACAAGGGTCATGATGCTTGGCACAACCGCGAGTGTTTCTCCAACAGAAAGGAACATGGGTTGTGCCACTAGGCACGATCGCTCGTGTTTAGCCTTGGGAGCTTCCTTCCTTGATCTTCAATCCTTGTTTTCACTCCGTTTCATGCCCTAACACAGGAAATACACAAGAACAATTCCATAAACTAGAAATAAATTAAAATGAAGCATAAAGATATGAAATCATGAGTTAATTACACACAAAGTTGATCAAGAAATGCATCAAAACTAATTAGAAATCCCTATATAAAATAGTCACATCAAAATCCTCCAGACTTAAACCTTTGTTTGTTGTCAAATAAACATCAATATCAATGATGCATGTGAATTTATATCCCCTAAATTTCAATAAGTTCATCTAATCCTATCAAGTAGTATCATCTTTAGGTGAAGGCATTAAATTAGTTTCACCAAGCTTAACGAGCTAGTTTAAGTGCACAGTGCTTAGTTTGTTCCTAAGGTTTCAAGTTCCTCCCTAAGTCAAGTTGTCATTCTATTTTGTTCCTAAGGTTTCCATCATTATACATTTACATGTTATATGCGAGCTTCGTCCCCTCTTCCCAACACAAAGTCTCAAAGGTATACTCAGTATTGAGAAAATGGATAAGTGTTTCTCCAGTAACCTCACTCGATCTCAAAGGAGCATCTTATCATTTTCA
Source organism: Zingiber officinale (assembly GCF_018446385.1). Classification (NCBI taxonomy): domain Eukaryota; kingdom Viridiplantae; phylum Streptophyta; class Magnoliopsida; order Zingiberales; family Zingiberaceae; genus Zingiber; species Zingiber officinale. Next base: position 83,055,083 of record NC_055991.1, read on the forward strand.
CTCGTGATAACTATTTTTTATCCCATTATTATCACTCAGAGTTTTCTTTCACTCAAATATTTTATTGCGTTTCATTTTTTTTCCATTCCCTTTCTCTCTCTCTCTCTCTCTCTCTCTCTATATATATATATATATATCCTTTGATTTTTTTTAAAATGGGATGACATGACACAAACCGAGCATGATCCAATAACTAAAATATTGGAAAAGGGTCACCATGGTACCAGTCCAACAAAATGAATTATGACTATGTTGTACTAAATCAACCTTTTAGAAACAAGTCAAAAGTGAAGTGTAATGATCAAACTATCAAGTAGGCATATAGTAAAATAAAAATCAACTCAACATCATTTCTGTAAAATTTTACTACTGGATAGGAAAATATGAATCACCAAAAATGAGGCAATTCATCCACATAGTAGCATTAATACTAAACAAATTAAAATATTGCTTATATAATAGACAAAGCATGTATGAGTTCTTCTATTTGAATCCAAAACATCAATAAGAATTAAACATGATATGATACAAGATGGAAGAAAAATTTATTATGCAAAGTGAAACATGACAAAACTAACTAACAATTCAACATATATACATTTTTCCAGGCTTAAATTTTTTAATGTCTCAAAAATAATCATAACTCTGATTCGAAGGAAGTTTAGAGTAAGGGGAGTTATCAAATGATGCATGACGAACATTTAAGACACCCTTCTATTCGGTATTCACATTCCTCCTCATCTTTGAATCCTACAAAAAGAAGATTAGACAAGAAAAACTAAGTAGAAGAATTGTGTTATGGAAAAAGGGAATAAACTGAAAACAAGAAAGAACTTGGGATACCTCCCAAGAAGCGCTTGTTTTAAGTCATTAGCTCGACCCCTTATTTGGTTCTTCTAAAACTCACTCATGGAGGAGTGAGATATTTCAGAACTCTTTTGCCAAGGGCTAAAATTGTGGAGAGAGCTATCATTATGGAATATCATGAAACACTGATCCCTCCATCTTCATCTCCTTGAAGATTTTTCCTAGAGGTCGGAGATGATTCGATCAAAGCATCCACTCTAGGAGCTTGATTATTTTGGTGGATATTGGGGCCTTGTTCAATTGAAATGAAGGCTTCAACATCAGTGGGAGTGTCCAACCTCAGAGTCTCCAGCTATCCATCACGGGAGTGTCCAACCTCAGAGTCTCTAGCTATCCATCACTTCCCACTCTGAGGGTTACACAATAATTTCTTCTTCTAAATCTGACATGGTAGCAACTTCCAAATTGTCAAGTGGTTGTGTAATTAAGGGAAGTGATACTTGGGACGTTGCTTCCATAACACAAGTCCCTACACTTCTATCCACAACATCAACATCATCATAAGTAGTGAAGAGTACACTAACATCAGTAGCATCCATAGGTGAATCCACAACTACATTAGAAATCTCATATTGAATATTATCATTACAATCATCATAAAAAAAATCTTTATCTTTAAATACATTGAGAAATTTGCAAGCAACCACATCCTCATCATAGAATAACTCTTCTAGTTCTTGCAATGTGGTCTTTAAATGATTAGGAGCAGGAGTTTCTAAATCTTGGAATTCTCCCAAGTCAGTCGACTCAACATATTGAACTCGAAGTGGTTTGTTTATCGTTAAATCATCCTGAAATCCTGATAGACTCTGATGTACTTGAAAAGATTGTTCAACACATTACACGCTTCTATGATCAAAATATTGATAACCAATCCAATCTTGATTGTACTACTGAGGTGGGCTGAGAAAATATTGGTGTATATTTTCATACTCATACCCCGAATGATCCATCAAACCATAATCACAAGTATTTAAAATTGTTTTGTGCATAACTTGTTGTTGTCCAAATTTCTCATTCGCTTCAAATTCTGCTGCTATAAATTTCTTCATCATCTTCTCTAAATTAGACTTTTATGGTTGTTGTCGAGGCAAAAAATGCTGGGGTTCCATAGGCACAGTATTAACTTATTGAAAGATGTGGTGTAAATAAGTCAGATGAGAAGAGCTACCACAAACCCTATAAGCATACTCCACTTGATCAGTTCTAGAATTATAAGTCTGATGGAAGCCTCTAAATTATAAAAAATATGGATCTATGTTTGAATAGAAATAAATTTCTTAGTCTCACCTGAAACAATAGTAACAAAATCATAAAACACAGGGAGAAATCATGGCATAATATATGGATATAGAAGATATAAAATAATTAAGGCACCCAACAAATTTTGAATTGATTTTTTTTTGAAAAAGAAAAGAGTACTATAAAATGAAAAATAATGCAAAAACTGTAAACAAATAAATAGACTAGTCCAGCAATCTAAATTCCAATTAATGTCAATCAAAACTAGTCCCCGGCAATAGTGTAAAACACTTAATATGATCAAACCATAAGCGCATGATCATGTTGTCATGTAATAAAGGTTGAATCCACAAGGATCGGTGACTGAGTACCAGCTTACTAAGTAGATTTGACTATTTAGACAAATCATAGGTTTTGGCTATCAAAAACTAAAAAAATTAATGAAATAGGAAGGTATAAGCGAGAGAAATGATGAGATCAAGTAGACATGAAGAATCAAAAAGAAGGCAGACAAATCATAATAAGAAGGTAGAGTGATCAAAGTAGAAGTTAATGAGATCACAGAGAGAATGCAATAAGATCTCAGTAAGTTTAATTGGTGAAAGTAATTCTGAGATTTTAGTTTCACCACAATGTTAGCAAACACCATATATAGATATTCATTTCTCAATGGTGATTTGTGTAGGTAGACTATCGTATGGTATCCAATGTAAACTTTTGGAACTACATCAGCGTATCTACTCTAATTGGTCATCTACTTTCATATCAACAGCTCTAGGAGATTGTTTTCTTAAGGAGACCCTATCACGTGATCCCACAACCCCCTAGTTGTCTTTTCTTACTATATGACAACGAATTAGAATAGATCAATTAAGATCTATGACACCCTATTACACCTCATGGCACACCGATCTACTTTCGTAGTCGACTCTCCATGTCTCAGGTCTCTTTGGGTCAGAGGATTGGGTTCTCCTTTGTAAGTACCCCATGGTGGTTTTGATGTGATCAACCAAGTCAAGTCAGGTCCTGTTGGTATTCAACCCTTGTGTCTAAGTGTGCAGGAACTTAGGAGCACAGGAAATCGAGTGAAAGACGTAGCTAATGAAAAGGACGACACGAGAGAGAGCCGAAGGGCTCGGTGCGTCCGAGGAACGAGTTGTTGCGGAAGAGTACACGGGTGGACGAGAAGGAGGCGGTGGCATTTCTGGGGGATGAGAAGCCGGAGCGGAAGACTTCTCGAAGGCCGAAAAATAGGTTTGGGTGAGCCCTACTCTGGATGGCCAAAATCACCCAACCAAGCAGAGTCGGAGCCAGAGCAGAAGACCCGAACCCAAGCAAGCGGAGCTAGAGCTAGAACTCAAACCAAACAAGTTAACATAAGGTTAACTTTAGTCTGGGCACCTGAACTGAGTCTAAGCACTCGGACAGTCCAGGCGCCCGAAACCCTTTCTGGTGCCTGGAGTAGGTTTTTATCTAGAATGTAACGCGACGCATTCCGTTATGATGGGGATAAAAGTTTATCCCTCCAGGCGCCTAGAACCCTTCCAAGCACCCTGACCAGGACTATAAATACAGCCTTGGTCCCAAAAGCTTAGATAGAACATTTGTAATCATTTCTCTTTCATTTAGCTTTCTGATCTAGTGCATTAATTGTTGTAAAGAGGTTTCTCTGCCTGAAGGAAAGTTTAGTATACTTTCAACTCCCTTGGATTAACAACCTTCCCAGTGGTAACCAAGTAAACCCCGTTGGGCCTCTTCCTTTTTAGTTTCTTATTTCTTTTATGCAAGTGTTGATTGTTATTAAACTATAAAGTCGAGAAAGGTATTTTTGTGTTTTTCATTACCAATCAATTAGTAGAGGCACCAGTCGATTGGCCTCGTGTGAAATTTGACTGTTACATGCCAACGACTCGATACCAGTCGACTAGTCCACTTCGGTTGAGAAAACAGAGACATTCTGTTCTCTCCCCAGCTGATTGGTATATATACCAGTCGGTTGGTAAACCCTAAACCTAGTGTTTACCCTGAGTAAATTCTCTTAGTACTCTTCCTCGCTTGCACAACCTTGACCTTACCTTTTGGCCTCTTTCATCAGTCTTGCATCTCTCAGATGCTTCTCTATCCTCTGAGGCCAGATCCTCTGGTCCAGAATTTTCTGGATCATAAGGAGCCCTATTCATTCATTGGGTGGGTGGATTGGATCCCACCTGTTAAATAGATGGGATCCAGCCCATTCACCTAATGAATGATCAAGGGACCAGGACTGGTCCAGGGATCCGGGACCAGAGGATCCTTGCCCCTATACTCTACGCTTTACCTTCAAAAGCTTCCTTTGGCCTTATCCTTATTGTCAGGTCTTCCATTGCCAGGAGATCCTCACTCCGGGACTTCAACCTTGCAAAGTCAGACTTAGATTTATGTTGCAAAGACTACATACTAGGACTTACACTGTCAAGAATCTACTTGGACTTTCACCTTTGCTAAGTTCTCACTTGGACTTTGCCTTTGCCAAAATCATACTTGGACTTGCCTTGTTGTACTTGCATCCTGCACACTCATAAGCGTATATCAAATACAATAATAATCTTAACTTAAACATTTACCCAAATATTAAAACCTAGGGTCACACAGATTGCTCCAACAATCTTTCATTTTTTGATGTTTGGCAACCCATTTAAGTTAGGGAAATAATATAGCAATACATAAGCAAACCAACTCATGCATAAATTATGAAACCTAATTCTAGGCTCTCCCTTCACCTAAGCTCCCCCTTGAGCTAGGATTTCCTGCAAAGGTAAATTTCTCCCCATTTACTTATAAATAAACAATCTACTAATGCCTATATTATGGAACCAAATCCTAGGCTCCTCCTTCACCTAAGCTCCCCCTTGAGCTAGGATTTCTTGTAAAGGTATTTAGGTTTCCCACTTAAACCTAAACTTCTCCTCCTTTGTCATACATCAAAAAGAGCTCTAATAATATCCCAATCATTGAACTCTTTAACCTCTAATGATTATAATTATTATGAATTAATCTCTCATAAGATTACATACATGTTTACCAGTCTTTTGGTCATTTCTTATTTCTAAAAAAATAGTTTTAGCCTATATCAGTCGACTGCTATAGGCCCTAGTCGACTGATCTCATCAAAATAACCTCACAGAACCAATTTGTGATTGATGAACACTGCTACCAGTCAACTGGTATCTAAGCCAGTCGATTGACATCCTATTTCAGCCCCAAATAGTATCTATACCTCTCCAAAAAATTTGAGAGAGAGAGAGAGAGAGATTTGTTATGCTAAGTGACGCTTTGTGCGCGACCATGACCGAAATCCGATGTAGGCTATCTGACGTGGCTAAAATCTAATTTTTTTAATCTCTTTCTCATCTGCATGCAACAACTTTTCTCTCTTTCTTTTTAAATTAAAATGAAAATTTACCTTCTCTCTTCTATTATTACATGTAAAAAATTATTATGGTAATGATGATACAATGTTGTAGCAGCTACTATGCAGTAGCTGCTACAACTTGTAGCAGTTAGTATACAGTAGCTGCTACAACGGTGCAGAAGCTACTACAATGGTGCAGTGGCTACTATAACGGTGCAGAAGCTACTGCAATAGAGCAGTAGCTGCTACAATGGTGCAGAAGCTGCTATAACGATGCAGAAGCTACTACAACGGTGCAGTAGCTGCTACAACGATGCAGCACCTGCAATAACGGTGCAGAAGCTGCTACAATGGTGCAATGACTGCTATAACGGTGCAGAAGCTACTACAACGAAGCAGTAGTTGCTACAACGTGCAGAAACTAATACAATGGTGCAGTAGCTACTACAACAGTGCAGAAGCTACTACAACGGTGGATAAGCTGCTACAACAGTGCAGTAGCTGCTACAACGATGCAGTAGCTGCTACAACGGTACAGTAGCTACTACAACAATGTAGAAGCTACTACAACGGTGTAGTAGTTGCTACAACGGTGTAGTAGTTGCTCCAACGGTGTAGAAGCTGTTACAACGGTGCAGTAGCTGCTACAACGGTGCAGTAGCTACTCCAACGGTGCAGTAATTGCTATAATATAGTAGCTACACACTAACACTACTACACTTTATAGCAGCTAATATACAGAAGCTGCTACAACGTTGTAGCAGTTACATCACCTTTAAAAATTAGCAGCACAGTGATTGTTGCATGCAATCAGATGAGAGAGAAATGAGAATTTTATAGTTGTTGCATGTAAATGAGAGAAAAAAGTTGTTTCATGTAGATGAGAGAGAGATTAAAAAAATGGATTTTGGTCGCATCAGATAGCTCACTTTGGATTTTGCTCACGGTCGCGCACAAAGCGTCGCTTAACATATCAAATATCTCTCTATCTCTATATATATATATATATCAAAAATCTAAATTATCTAAATAGTTCAATTGAACTTTGACCTAAAGCCCTAGTTTTGGCTTTCTCTTGATGTATCTACCCATAGTGAACCCTAATGTATCCCTAGCATTAGTTTATATGTCATCTATATATCTAAAACCAATCATCATGCAATATGAACTCCTTTTCATATTTTCATGCATGAATCACATCCCATATGTGACAACCGATTAGATTAGAGACTCAAGTCCATCTCTAACCTCTTTGGCATATTCCATGACCCATTTAGAATCCCAAGCATGGTCCACTTGAGATCCATTGACTATGGGTCTCAACTTGACTCTTTGAGTTTCCCTTAAAGCTCTTAACCTTATCTACCTCCCTAGGTGACTCATCCACTATAGCTAGGCCACATCGATGTACCTCTGGAGGCACTTGACCTACAAACTTGACCTTCTTAACCTTAGACACGTTGTCCTTAGTTAATTTCTCTTTATCTTTAAATGACTTTCCCTTGCCATTTCTTGATCTCTCCTTACTGTAATCATATGCTACCCTAGCATATGACTTTTCTCTAACCTTGAAGGATTCCTCCTTACCATTTACACTTGTAATCATTGCATGTGACCTTCTTTTGGCCTTAGGGGACTCTACTATGGCATACCTGCCAAAGTGCCCCATGGATAATTTCCTCTTGTCTTTGTTTGATAAAGATCAATATCCCAAATCAGATCTATCACCATTAGGTCTTTAACTATCCAACATCCTATCAAGTCCTTTAGATCCATTAATGAATCTACCTAGGACTTTTTCTACCCTATCAAGCTTCTCCCTCAAAGCTTGATTTTCCAATTCTAGGTTTCTAACCCTAGAATTCACTTGCCCACCATGGACATTCCTAGACCTACCTCCCTTTCTAGGCATATGTCTCTCTTTCTCAGGATTAATGCCTTGATCATTTACCACCTTCCTCTCCTTAGGCAAGGTGGGGTGGTTCTTGTTAGGTCTAACCTTAGAATTTAATTTCCTAGGGTTATCAACCATGTTAACCCTATTCCTATTGTTATACCTAAAGCCATAATTATGCATGGGTAAATAATCTATATTATTTCTAATATGTATATCCTTAGATCTTCAATTAATATCCAAATTAAAGTTCAAGTTAGGGTATACCTTCCTACCTACCATTGGAACTCCCCCTTGACATGAGCATCCACATGGCTTCATTCTCCTCCATTACTTCAATTGCTCCATCTTCATGAGCGCTCCCTTCTTTGGGCACTTTGTGTGGTAGTGTCCCCACTCACCACACATGAACCATATTATGTGTCACTTCTTCTTGGCACCATCTCTACAGCTCACATTAGTTTTCAAAAGAATTTTACCGGTTTAGGGTTTACCTCCTTTACCTTCTTGAGCAATAGAAACCTACTCTTGTAATGTCCCATCTTACCGCACTCAAAATACTTGATGTGGACTTTAGTGCTCTTCTTGGTAGTTGAGGTTGAGGGTTGACCTTCTAAGATCTCCCCTATCTTAGACTCTTCTTCCTCCTTCGAAGACGTGGATAGTTCCACTTCTTCCTCCTCTAAAGATGTAGCTGATTCAACTTCTTCCTCCTCATCAGATGTTGAACATGTATCAACATCTGATTGGTCCTTCCCATTCTCTTGGACCAATGAGTCCTTCTCCTTGGGCTCCTCCACTCCTTGTGTTTGTGTAGGGTTCTCATGAAGCATGATTACTTTGCTCCATAACTCATAAGCACACTTGTACTTACCTACATGCGACATAGTATTAGGAGGTAATAAATTCAACACAATTCTAGTTCCCTCCTTATCCGTCTCCGATTGCTCTCTTTGCTTCTTAGTCTAATACCAAAGTTGGAGACACTTCCCCTTCTTGCCTATTGAAACTTCGAAAGGAACTTCCAGCGCGGTCCAATGGTCCCAATCCATTTGGAACCACGTCTCTAACCGCTACCTCCAATACTTGAAATCATCTCGATCGTATGGAGGCGGGGTTCGGATATCTCATCCTAGTGGTCCTTCAGACTCCATCTTCTTCCTCTAGCACTTGCTCCTTCTGGTGATTAGTCCAATGAAGAGCGATCTTGCTCTGATACCACTTGTTGGAACTTTTAACACCGACTAGAGGGGGGTGAATAAATGGTCACCTACGTCGTTTGCTTCCTATACTCGTTAGCACAACAAAATAAAAACATACGAGTAATATGAAGCTAACTACTAGAAGACTATAAAAAAAATATAAACAAACTGCTAACACGTTCGTTTACGTAATTCGGAGATTATGGCTCCTATTCCATGGTTATCCATAAGATCGACGATCCTTTAATCTATCAGTGGATCAATCTCCTGAATTCGGCTAGCACAAGTCTCCTTGTCAATGGAGAAACCTCACCACAACCTCTAACAAGAGCACTTCGATAATGAGAGCTTGGAGACTCTAATTAGGGTTAACCATGTCTAATTTCATCAACCAAGCTAGCCACCCTGAGCTATATTAAATAAAGCTCAAGAGAAAATCACCAAGCTATTTTCTCATTAACAATCGACTGGCCTTATGTGGAATTCAACAGTTATCTGCCAATGGCTCGATACCAATCGAGTGAAGCCAGGACCCATTGACTGGTCCACTTCAGTTGAGAGAACATAGATATTCTATTCTCTCCCCAGTCAACTGGTACATGCAATCAATTGGTAAACCCTAAACCTAGGGTTTACCCTGAGTACATTTTCTTAGCACTCGTCATCGCCCGGACAACCTTGACCTTTGCTTCTAGCCTCCTCCATCAGCCTTGCATCTCTCAGATGCTTCTCTATCATTCACGCTTTACCTTCAAGAGTTTCTTTCGACCTTATCTTTATTTTTGGATCTTCCATTGCCAAGAGTTCCTCGCTCTGGGACTTAAACATTGCCAAGTCACACTTGGACTTAAGTTGCCAAGACCCCACTTGGACTTTCACCTTTGCCAAGATCCCACTTGGACTTTTTCTTTACTAAGATCACACTTGAACTTGCCTTGTTATATTTGCATCCTATACACTTACAAGCGTATATCAAATACAATAATAATCCTAACTTAAACTTTTACCCAAACATCAAAACCTAGGGTAGGTAATCATTGAAAAGAATCCTAAGGGTTACTGAATAGTGATGAATTTTTATAAAATTTTTACTGATATAGTGATGAATTTTTAGAAAATTTATGGAAATTATTTTTTAAAAACATAAATTTTTATGATTTAAAAACTATTTTTTATAAAAATAATTTTAAAATTATTTTAATTTATGAAAATTTTTGAAACTTTTTGTCACTATAATCACAATAATCCTAAATAGTGTTAAAATTTTCATGAGTAAACAAAATTAATATTTATTTTATACAGAGAGATATATTTTTTTAAAGATTGTTTAAAAATAGGTGAAGTTGGGTGACGTACATTTGATGTATACTTGTTAATGTGTTAACAACCCGATGTTTATGCGAAGATCAATTAGTTGCTAGCATAATATGATAGTTGCATATAAATAATATGTAATCGGTAAATATGTTATCTACCGCTATAGTTAAGAATGACTTGTTAGCCAAAGTCAAGATTATTCTTATCTATGGTGGATATCAACCCACTTGGAGAAAACCTACCATCTCCTGAATTCAAAATAAGGGTATTTGAATTTGGTAAATAAGTGGGCTTTTATGTAAATTATTTACATAAATAAAATCATGTCTCTTATGCATTCTCATTTTTATATTTCTAGGTTAATCATTTAATTATGACTTCTATTAGTCTGCGTTCGATTTTGGACTCAAACAAACTGATTGGGTCAAACTTCTTGGACTAGTTTCAAATTTTAAGAATTATTCTTAAAGCTGAGAAGCTAGCTTATGTCCTTGATCAGCCTCTTCCCACCAGTTTTGATGTCGATGCAACTGCGGAACAACTGTTGGCCCTTCAAAAACATAAGGATGATTCTGTACTTGCTAGTTACATCATGCTAGCTGCTATGACTCCTGAATTATAGAAACAACATGAGCATTTGAATGCTTATGATATTGTCTATCATCTTCGTGAGCTATTTGATGAGCAGGCTAGATCCAAAAGGTTCGAGGTCTTTAAGCTTCTCTTTTGCTCAAAGATGCAAGAGGATTCGTCTACAGTACAATACCTATTAAAGATGAATGGTTACATGGAGCATTTAGCATCACTCGATTTTATGATGGATCATGAGTTAAGTATTGACTTAATTCTACATAGTTTACCGAAAAGTCATTCACAATTTGTGATGAACTATCGGATAAATAATTTGGAATCGACCATCCCCGAGATGATAAATATGCTCAAGATTGTGGAGCCTTTTGTTAAGGGTGAACAGAAAACTATGATGTTAGTAGAATCTTCCAAGAAAGGTTCTAAGAGGAAGCAAAAACATTGGGCTAAAGGAAAGAGCAAAATGGCCAAGACAGTAGAACCGATACAAAAGAGCCCATGCTATCATTGTGGCAAGATGGGACACTGGAGAAGAAACTGCAAGATCTATCTTGAGTTCATGAAGAAGAATAAGGCATCCGATGCCCATCCTCTTCAAGTTTTTTCGTTATTGATTGTCATGCTATTTTCTCAGACACTTGGATATTAGATACTGGGTGTGACTCATATATATGTAATGACATACATGGGCTAAGGAATAGTAGAAGACTCATCAAGGGAGAAACAAGTCTGCGAGTTGGGAATAGAGCAAAGGTTACTGCAGTCACCATCGGAGAATACTCGTTAAATCTTCCTAGTGGATTTGTCTTAGAACTAGATATTGTTATTTTGTTCTAGCATTAATAAAGAACAGTGTTTCTATTTCTTGCTTAAATAGAAAAGGTTTCCATTTAACTTTTAGTAATAATTATTGTTATATAATCTTAAATGACGTTCTTTATGGCACTGAAACTTTATGCAATGAAATCTACGCGTTAGATATATCTAGTGATGTACTCAATATCGAAAAGAGCAATAAACATACCTGAATAGATAATCAATTAACCTCTTACTCGTGGCATTATCGCCTTGGCCATATAAGCAAGAAACGTATGTCCAAATTGTAAAAGATTGCAGTTTCGAATCATTTGAATTAGATACATTTGATACATGTGATTCATGTTTAAAAGATAAGATGGAAAAGTTACCTTTTTCTCGAAAGGGTGAATGAGTTGATGAGTTACTTGGGCTCATACATACCGATGTATGTGGACCAATGACAACTCATGCATTAGGAGGTTATAGCTACTTCATTACTTTCATTGATGATCACTCTCGTTATAGGTATGTGTATCTAATGAAACACAAGTTTGAAGCCTTTGAAAAGTTTAGAGAATTCAGAAGTGAAGTAGAGAAATAACTTAGTAAAAATATTAAGATACTTCAATCCGATCGAGGTGGCTAATATTTAAACCAAGAGTTTCTAGATTATTTAAGGGATAATGGTATATTGTCTCAATGGACTCCGCCTTATACGCCACAACATAATGGTGTATCGAAAAGGCATAATCGAACCTTGTTAGACATGGTTTGATCAATGATGGATCATGCAGATCTTCCCAAGACATTTTGGGGTTATGCACTCATGACAGCTGTTTACTTACTAAACAGAGTCCCGACGAAGGTAATCTCAACTACTCCATATGAGGCATAGACTAGTAAGAAACCCCTAATATCTTATTTAAAGATATGGGGATGTCCTGCTTATGTGAAGAGGACTATATTAGATAAGTTGGATGTCAAGTCTGATAAGTGTTTATTTATTGGATACCCTAAGGAAACTAAGGGTTACCAATTCTATCACGCCTTGGAACAAAAGGTGTCTGTTTCAAGGCATGCTACCTTCCTAAAGAAAGAATTTCTCTTACACGAAGCAAGTGGGAGTATGGTTGAACTTGATGAAGTTCAAGAGACTCTAATAAACACTGATGAGATGCCTAATCAAGAACCACAACTGATTATAACACAACCTCCTCGTAGATCAGGTAGAACACGTAATATTCCTGAGAGATATGGATCTCTTTTAAGAGAATAGAATGATGTATTACTCATTGAGGATGAGGAACCTACTGATTACGAAGAGCCTCTGAATAGTTTAAAAAAGGACAAATGGCTTACATCCATGAAATCGGAAATGGATTTCATGTACGAAACCCAAGTTTGGAACTTAGTGGACCCACTTGAAGGCATTACGCCTATAGGGTGCAAATGGATTTTCAAGAAGAAAATCGACATGAATGGTAATAGTATTACCTACAAGGCAAGGTTGGTGGCGAAAGGCTATCGTCAAAGGCAATGCATTGATTATGACAAAATTTTCTCACCTGTGGCCATGCTTAAATCCATTCAGATACTCCTGGCCATATCAGCTTATCATGATTATGAGATATGGTAGATGGATGTGATAACAGCTTTTCTTAATGGAAATCTGCTCAAGGATGTGTATATGACACAACCTGAAGACTTCACATCTGTCAATAAGAATAAAGTATGCAAGCTTCAACGGTCCATTTATGGACTAAAGCAAGTATCCAGGAGTTGAAATATCTATTTTGATGAGGCGATCAAATAGTTTGATTTCTCACAAAATCTGGACAAGCCTTGTGTGTATCAAAAGGTTAGTAGGAGTGTAGTCGTATTTCTAATATTATATTTTGATGACATATTACTTATAGGAAACGATGTGTCAGTTCTACAGTTAGTTAAAGTTTGCTTGCCCAATACATTCTTCATGAAAGACATGGGAGAAGCAATGTACATCCTCGAGATGAAAATCTATAGAGATAGATCGAAAAGGTTGCTTGATCTTTCACAATCGACATATATAGACAGAATGCTAAAATGGTTTATCATGTATGAATGCAAGAAAGGTTTCATACCTATGAGGCATGGAATTCAACTTTCGAAGTATATGTGCTGACACACAGAAGACAAGAGGATTTGTATGGATAAGATACCTTATGCGTCTGTAATAGGATCTATCATATATGCTATGTTATGTACAAGACCCAATATATCATATGCTCTTAGTGTTACAAGCAGATACTAGTCTAATCCAAGAATGGATCATTAGGTGGCTGTCAAGATGATCCTTAAGTACTTAAGAAGAACTAAGGATATGTTCTTAGTTTATGGAGATGGTGATATGACCATACGTGGATATACAGATGCTAGTTTCTAAACAAACAAGGATGACTCCAAGTCCCAGTCTGGATTCATATTCATATTAAATGGAGACGTAGTTAGTTGGAAAAGTTCCAAGCAAGACACTGTTGCAGATTCTACTTGTGAGGCAGAATACATTGTAGCTTTGGAAGCAGCAAGGAAGCGATTTGGATCAAGAAGTTTGTTACTGAACTTGGAGTGGTTTCATCCATTGTTGAAGCATTACCTATTTACTATGACAACACCGGAGTTATTGCACAAGCAAAGGAACAGAGGTCTCATTAGCGATCAAAACATATGCTTCACCATTATCATCTGATCAGGGAGATCGTTAGTAGGAAAGAAATACAACTCAAGAAAATTTCCAATGAATCTAGCGGATCCTTTGGCAAAGGCTCTACCACAAAGCAAGTTTTAGAGTCACGTCTGTGCTTACGGTTTAGGATACTGTGTCGATTAGCTTTATGCCAAGTGGGAGTGTTAGAATTTGAGGGATGTCCTAAGGTAATCGCCTTATATTTTTTCCCTATTTATTTGATAAGTATAGATTAACTATTTGAGTGCATATTATATGTTTGATTGTCTTAAACTTATTTACTGAATATCCATAATATAATTCATAGCATGAGAGAATTTGTGATTGGATCGCAACTAGTGATTATCTCTACATGTGTAATTATAAATATATTAAAAAATTTCTAGCCCTCAAATTAATGTATTCGAACACCATCAATTCTGTAAAACTAGCACAAGTTATTCTCCTTAGTTTTGTCAAGTAGCTATTTTCTCACTGGTTGGAGATATTAGAATGTCGAGAGTTAAACGTGGATGCCGGTTATGATAAATAGTTCATTGGAGTGACTCACTGTAAGACTTCATATGGTTCTCTACATATATATATAGATATTTATGTGAAGTTCTTACTGCAGCACGAGTGCAAGTTTCCTTCGACTTGAGGTATACAAGTTATCTTGGTCATGTAGATTTATACTTTGACATCTTCAGCAAGCATCTCATTGAGGTGTGGACCCGGGATGATTGGGTATAAGTTGAAGTGCCCGAAGGTGTTTGGATAGCCCACAGAGGATTCATCGCATCTTGCAAGGAAACGTATACTCTATGGCCACTCGTTAGGATTATTACTCAAAGTCTTTAGCCAAAACATCACATATTAATGTTGGTCCCTTTGGAGACTGGCAAGAGGGGAGGGGTGAATTGCCCTGAAAAAAGAAATCAACCCTTTCTCAACTTATAACTAAATTAAGAATACTTGTAATTAAAAATAAAGAGACTAATTAAATAGGAAATAGACACAAAGGAGTTACTTGGTTTGTAATCAGAAGATTGCTAATCCAAAGAGAATGAAGCGCACTATCTGAAGATCTCCTTCAAGCGGAGTAGCCTCTTACAGCGTTAGCAGCACACAAAGAAAAGTAGAACAAACAGAAATGGATTACAAGTTGTCTTTTGAGCTTCTTGGACCAAGGCTATATTTATAGCCTTAGTCAGGGTGCTTGGAAGGGTTCCAGGCGCCTAGGAGGGGATAAAACTTTATCCCTTTTCGTATAGATCATGTTTGACCGCAATCTGGATAAAATCTAGGTCCGAGCGCCTGGAAGGGTTCCGAGCACCCTGGACTGGTCCGGGCACCCGGACCAAGAATGTCAGCAGTGTTGACTTTTTCAATCCGGGCCCTCTGCTCCGGTTCAGCTTACCTTGATCCGGGTCTTCCGCTCCGACTCCGCTTGCTTGGGTGATCTCGACCATCCAAAAAAAGGGCTCACTCGAACCCAAGTTTCGGCCTTCTCCTCGAGCAGCCTTCCTCCCGATTTCTCGTCCCTCGAACATCGCGTACGTTCTTCTCATCCACTAGTGTACTCTTCCGCGGCACCTCGTCCCTCGGACGCACCGAGCCCGTCGGCTCTCTCCCCGTACCGTCCTTCTCGCTAGTCGTGTCTTCCGCTCGACTTTCTGTGCTCCTAAGCTCCTGCACACTTAGACACAAGGGTTAAACCAAACAAGACCTAACTTAACTTGTTTGATCACATCAAAACACCTTGGGGTTCCAACAATCTCCCCCTTTTTGATGTGAGCAACCCAAGTTAAGATAGGGTAAACAAATGTAATGTAAAAATAATTAATTTTACAAATAAGTGCAAAAAGATTTTTTAGTTTAAAAATTAGATTATACCATACCTCCCCCTAGACTTAATATCCTTCTCCCTCTTTGATCACATTAAAAAAATGGGGTTTCTTAACAAGTCTAAGGTTAACTTTAACACTTAAAAAAAATTACAATAAATTAAAAAAATTTAAGTGTTAAAAAAAAATTCAGGCAGAAAAATTTCTAATTAAGAAAATTTCTAAGTAAGAACAATTTAATTTTCTAAGTTAAAAATAAAATTTTTATGCAACGAAATAAATAACTTAAAAAATATTTTTAACAGAAATAATTTACATATTGAATTTTTCTAAGTGAAATTTTTATAAGAAATTTCAATAAGTGTTAAACCATTGACAAATATTGAAAGCAATTAACTATTTTATGTTTATCAGTTTGTCAATTAAATATTTAATTCAGAAATCGGCTTCCAGGTTGTGGCGAGGCACTAGGCCTTCTTGGTTATTAGATCATCAACCACTTCTAAACAAAGTCTTTTAATGAATTCAAAGATTCAATTTTCTACCTGAAAGCCCTAAGTCTTAATTATTCTTTTAATTTAAACACATTTTTGGAATCCAATAGAGGTTTCTTCCTATAGGGTTAATCAGGTATTTTCTAGGTACATAAGTTTTTGATATTTTTCTTATCTGACTTTTATGAAACATACAGTACCAGTTTAATCCTCTATAGTTTTTAAAAGTAGAAATATTTGAATAAATAGAATTTCTCAAGTTTTATATTTCTTCTTTTAATTCATCATTTCAAGTCTTACTTTATCAAAATCTTCTATCAGACATGATTTTGCTAAAAAAAAATTTATTTCTAAGTTTTTATTCTTTAATTTATTCTTTTTATTTTTTAATTTGTACATAGATTTTGCCATAGATTTAATACTATAATAAAGCTGATCAGGAGGTAAGAGGCATACCTCACTTACCATATCAAACTTGAAGTCTGACTCTCCCCCTGCTTCGCTGCATTCATCTAAAGTTGCTCCCCCTTCATCGATGCTGGCTTCTGATGTGATTGACTTCTTGAGGCGGTAACACACTCAGCAAGTGATATTCCGCCCAGTTATTTTCTATAGAATTGTTTTGTTCTTTCTTCATCCAAAGACTTTCTTCTTTTTCCTCTCCATTTTGATTCGTAGGAGTTACAAAACCATATTTTATTATTAAACGAATTTCAAAGTCTGTTTTCATAAATACCTCCATATGACGTTAACAGTGTATGAAGTTTCCCTCGAATTTTGGTGGAACGATGCTTGGTCGGCCATTGGTTGCTTTGCTTTGGTCGGCGGTTAGTCCTTCTGAAGTGGTCTTGCTCTGATACCACTTGTTGGTCCCTTTAGAGGCCGGCAAAAAGGGAGGGGTGAATTGCCTTGAAAAAATAAATCAACCCTTTCTCGACTTATAACTAAATTAATAATACTTGTAATTAAAAATAAAGAGACTAATTAAACAGGAAATAGACACAAAGGAGTTACTTGGTTTGCAATCAGAAGATTGCTAATCCAAGGAGAATGAAGCACACTATCTGAAGATCTCCTTTGGGCGGAGTAGCCTCTTACAGCGTTAGCAGCACACAAAGAAAAGTAGAACAAACAGAAATGGATTACAAGTTATTTTTTGAGCTTCTTGGACCAAGACTATATTTATAGCTTTGGTCGGGGCGCCTAGGAGGGGATAAAACTTTATCCCTTTTCGCATAGATCGCGTTTGATCGTGGATAAAATCCAGGTCCGGGCACCCGGAAGGGTTCCGAGTGCCCCAGACTGGTCCAGGCACTCGGACCAAGAAAGTCAACAGTCTTGACTTTTTCAGTCCAGGCCCTCTTCTCCAGTTCAGCTCCCTCGATCCGAGTCTTTCACTCCGGCTCTGCTTGCTTGGGTGATCTTGGCCATCCGGAAAAGGGCTCACCCGAACCCAAGTTCCGGCCTTCTCCTCGAGCAGCCTTGCTCCCCGATTTCTCTTCCCTCGAACATCGTGTACGTTCTTCTCGACCACCGGTGTACTCTTTCACGGCACCTCGCCCCTCGGATGCACCAAGCCCGTCGGCTCTCTCTCCGTGTCATCCTTCTCTCTAGCCGCGTCTTCCGCTCGACTTCTTGTGCTCCTAAGCTCCTGCACACTTAGACACAAGGATTAAACTAAACAAGACCTAACTTAACTTGTTTGATCACATCAAAACACCTTGGGGTTCCAACAGTTAAGATTATGAGACTCTTGTACACATGTACGAGTAATTTGAATTCGTAGAATGAGGAAGTATTACTTGGACTAGGTGTGATGTAGTCAACCTAGTAGGGACAAGACACCATGTCCTGAACTAAGTAGGTATAAGACAAGTGAAAGAAACAAGACACGACTCACTGTAGCTGCTAAAGGATTTAGAATTAATTCTAAGATCAACTATGATTTTTTGGTTAATTGGGGATTATGATGTACTACTAGGTGCCACTCATGATCGTTTTATAATTAAGTAGTTAATTATGAATGGCCAAGATAAACCAGGAACATATTGGGTCACATACACTAACGAGTCTCTAAAAGACGTAAAACAAGTTAAAGAATAATAGGATTCTTAGATCAAGAAATAAATATTTGGTTGGATCATACATAAGATAAATATGAAAATATTTATCGCAATGGAAGCGCGGATGGGCCACATCTCTTATGGAAGAGTTGGACCATATTTAGTTTAATCATGAATTAGTCATGAACTAACTTGGTTTAGTTGTGAACTAAACTAAGGGGTTAATGGGATAATTTTTTGTTAAGGGATAATGGGTTGGATTTGAGCTTTCTAATCCAACTCATTAATGGGGGCTATATATTGATATGGTTGAGAGAAACTTATACACATGAGATCATTAATAGGCTTGTAAGGTTTTTGAAAAACCTTAATCGAATTTCTCTTCTCCTCTCCCTCTCCCCTCTCTCTTTACCACCGCCAACAAGGGGAACCCTTTCCCCTTGTTGTCGTGACCGCCACAAGGGAGAAAACTCTCCCTTGTGTGTTTCTCTTCCTCTTCCTCTTAATCCCTCTTCTTTGCTCGTGGCTAGTAACTTCTGAAGGAGAGGCTTGTACTCAAGGAGTTATTTTGAGGAGCTCGGTGTGGATACGAATAGAGAAGAGGTTTGACAACTTCGCTACGATTGATGCCCTTCTCGTTATAGATCATCTGTAAGGTACACCTAACGTAAATTTACTTTCCATAAAAATTTAATTATGCGATCATGTTTGGCATGTTGTATCCTTGTATGTGTGTGGTGCATGTGATGTAATAATTTAGGAATTATTATTATTTTATTTTCTACTGCACATGTTTATGAAACGTGTTTTAGCACACACTGTATCAGCCATATCCCAACAAAACTTACTAAGAAGTGTTAATAAAAATAAATTTAAGAAGTGGTTTGATATTGAGAATGAGGCATTGATGACACTCCCATTTGACGATGACGAACCTCAATCTATTGAAGAAGCATTGGGATATAGAGTTAGAGAAAAGTGAAAACTGCAATGGATAAAGAGATGGAGTTAATGAATAAGAATCATATTTGGGACTTAGTCATTCTTCCTCCATGCCGAAAGACTATTGGAAATAAATGAATTCTCAAAATAAAGAGGAAAGATGATGGATTGATTAATAGATACAAAGCTCATTTGATTGCAAAAGAATATACCTAAATGGAGAGGATTGACTTTGAAGAGACATTTTCTCCCATAGTGAAATTTGTATCAATACTAGTTATTTTAGTCTTTGTGGCACATTATGACTTGGAATTACATTAAATGGATGTAAAAACTGCTTTCCTTAACGGTGAGCTTGATGAGAAAATCTATATAATTCAGCTGAAAGGTTTCATTGCTGAAGGCCAAGAGGAGAAAGTATGTAGACTTAAAAAGTTTATATATGATCTAAAGCAAGCGTCAAGATAATAGAACATAAGATTTAATGAAGTCATTTTATCTTATGATTTCGAAATGATCAATGAGGATCATTACGTTTTCTTGAAAAAAGAAAGAGAAAACTATGTCATTTTATCATATATATTGATGATATGTTGATAGCTGAAAATGACATAGAGTATGTGAATGAAGTCAAGAAGTGGTTGTCATCACAATTTGATACAATGGATATGGGAGGAGGTGAGTGCATCTTAGGGGTGAAGATCATTAGAGATAGTCCTAAAAGACTTTTGGGTCTGTCACAAGTCTTATATAAATATGTTACATCATTTCATCATGTCTAATTACAATATACAACATACAACTATTGTGAAAGGTACTATTTTAAGCAAGAATATGTGTCCCAAAACTCTAGAAGAAATAGTTGAGATAAATAAAAAATCATATGTCAATGCTATTGGTAGTTTGATGTACACTATGTTGTGTACACGTCCCGATATTAGCTATGTTGTTGGCTTAGTCAGTTGCTTCCAGTCAAACCCAGGACCGAGACACTAGAAGGCAGTAAAATGGATATTTAGATATTTGAATGCGGCAGCATATTATAGTCTCTATTTCCAAGGATCATATATGAGTCTAATAGGTTATTCAGATGCAAATTGGGTTGGGGACCTAGATGATAGAAAATCCATATCAGGCTATGCATTCTTAATTAATGGTGGCGTCATTCAGCAAGAAGCAAGCTTGTGTAGCTTTATCAACTATGAAAGCTAAATATATGGCATGTTCAACGGCTGTGCAAGAAGCAGTCTAGTTGAGAAGGTTCCTAAAGTATTTGAAAATTGATGAGGATGATAGGAGTCTAGTAACTATCTACTGTGATAGTTAAGCTGCAATAGTTTTTTCCAAGGATCCCAAATATCATAGTAAAAACAAGCATATAGCTATAAAATATAATTTTATGAGGGATATTATGGGTAAAAAAAGTGATTCTTGAGTATATCCCTACATATGTTATGCTTGTAGATCCTTTTACTAAGCCAATGACTAAAGAGTCATTTAAAGAACATGTAAAGTCTTTGGGACTTCGTAGAATGTAACAATATTGTAGTAACAATTAGATATTATGATTTGAATATGTAATGTACCATAATTTATTCAATGTATATGTTTTTTGTTACATTCATATAAGATCTCGGTAAGCATGTGGAAGGTAGAGATTGGTCCATTCATATGGACAATCATCTCTATTTATTAAGTACAAATAAAGATAAGACCATTACTTATGGGATAGCTTATGTAGCTGAGATTAAAGACAAATTCATAAGTTAATGTCACCTTGATAATTGTGTTAAGATAAGATCATTTATGCTGAATAATGATTGAAGTAAATTAACCTGCCATTTACAAAACCCGTTGAAGACCAGATTATAATTCATATGTTAAATTCAAGAATAGACACTAGGTATGTCTAGATCGAAATATGTACGATCTTAAATTTGAGGAAAACATGCGCTCTTTTTAGTAAAGAAAATGACATCGTAGCATGCGATTCATACCATATGTGCTATAGCGACAATAAGTGTAGTAGGAGAATGAATCCCTATTTGTCTACTATGTTAGACCTTTGAGATTATAAGTTAATCTCAGTTTTTTTACCCTTAGTGACTATTTAGTTGTTTACTTGAAGTTTTAATCAGTGTCTGCTACTTTAGCATGTATCCTATGACTATGGATGATTCGGTCTATGGAGCATAACAAGGAAAGTGACTAATTAGAATGAATAGATTTTAGCTAAAAAGGAAGATTAAATAGATTTACATCTTTTGATATTATTCACTGGTCAATCCATATCTGTTATGTATAGAAATGATTATGGATATTAAATATAGAACATACTCTTGACATAATAGTCATTATAAGGGATTAGAGATGTTCATAGTGATGTAAATGAAGATTATTTAATCTGGGTAAATAGCAAGATATGGATATCTCTAAGATAACGACTGTGTGCCACTGGGAGATAGGATATTTTCTAGATAAAGGCTATGTGCCACCAAGAGAGAGAGGCTAGGTGCCATTACGAGAATGTCTTTGATTCATTTAGAAGAGCGACTATGTAAGGTATAACAATCTTCTGAGCAATTATCGCTCAGTGTACTTGTTGTCGCACAAATCATTTTTCCTAAAGTATGAAATGGATGTTCTAGTATAGTCTTTGTGACTTAATTCTTTTATAGTCTTTGTGACTATATGACCTTTAGGGATTGACTTGGATGAGTAGGAGATGTTGGACGTGTGTAGGTACTGCACACATTGCCAAGTGAATGACACACGTTTCCGAGAGAGTGGGCAAGTGGTGTCCACTCTTCTCCCTATAAGAGCATCCAAGCAAATCAAAGGCAAAAGGGAAGTTCATTCACGGAAAAAAAGAGATTTGGTTTGTGGAATCGTCTAGAAGCGTTCATCATCATAACCTTCTCGCAGACGGTAAGAGGCAACTTTCTTCTCCAATTTCTTCGACAGATCACTGTAAATATTTATAGTTTTTTCATTCTTTCACAATTAAATTTCATGCATCTTAGAATCAACAAAAAATCTCATTATAATTAAAATTATTTGACATACCCTACGAGACATTATTTAATTGTTGTGATTATAATTCTTTAGGCTATTAAGTAACCATGTTTTGTGTATTAACATGTGCTTAATTTCATGCAGTATATTTACTTAGCCTTTAATCCTTTTATGATATTTATGCAATCCTATATATTGAAAATATTTCTCAATTTCAATAAAAATGTCAAATCAGATTGTCACTCTTATCGCATCTCAAATTTTAACTAGTAAAAGTTTTACTAAATGGAAAAACAACATGAGCATTCTCTTGATCAACGAAAATTACACTATGTCCTTAAGAAGGATTGTCCACCACTGCCTCTAGCCAATGCTTCTAAGGATTGTTGCAAATACTAAGTCTCATTGCTACCTGTTAGAATGAATGAAGGGCTTATAACTAAGCATGAAGCCTACCAAATTGCCAAAGGGATTATAGAATCTTTATAACTATTTGGGTGCCCTTCTTAGCAAGCTCATTATGAAGTTGTGAAAGCGATTATGAATTGTAAAATGAAGAATGGTTCTTCAGTTCATGAGCATGCACTGAAAATGATTAATCATTTTAATGAGGCTAAAATCAATAGTGCAAATATTGATGAAAAGACTCAAGTTGGCGTGATTCTGAAGACACTTTCTCTCATGTTCCTGTAATTTAGAACCAGTTGTATCATAAATCATAGGATATATAGTTTGATAGAACATCTGAATGAGCTACAAACTTATGAAACTCTTGAGATGATAAGACTAGCAAAGCAAAAGTAGCAGAGGCTAATGTAGCTATAGGGAAGGCTTCTTCTATAAAGAATAAAAAGAAGAAAAATATGAGAAAGAGGAAGGGCAAGTAAAAGATCCAAAAGAAGGGGAAGGCTACTGAACCTAAACCCAAGGGAAAATGTTTCCATTGCAACATAAATGGCTATTGAAAAAGGAACTATAAGATGTACCTTGAAGAATTGAAACAAAAGAAGAAACAAGATAAATCAGATTTACTAGTCACGGAAACATGCCTAGTTGAGAATGATTTTTCAAGATGGATAGTTGATGATTAGGAGCATCTGACCATGTTTGTGCTTCTTTACAAATGTTGGAGTCATCCAAGATCTTGAAGAGGGAACCTATGTGATGAGACTTGGTAGTAGGGAAAAATTATTTGAAATGACAATTGGGGTAATATCATCGTCATTCAAGAATAATAAATATTTGTTTTTAATAATGTTTATTTTATTCTAGGAATATTCAAAGGCAATTTGATTTCGATTTCGAAGTTGCATGAACAATTTATTTTAGTTTCTTTTGATATTGACTTTGTTTCAGTTAATAAGAATGGTATGAATATTAACCAATTTCTCATAATTTATTTCAAATCAAAATATTTGAAGTCGCTCAACTAGCCCCTAAAAGAAGAAAGATTTTTGATGAAAATAATAACATATATTTGTGGCATTTAAGACTTAATCATATTAATATAGATAGGAAGACTAGTAAAGGATGATTCTTTGAAAGAGTTAATGGTTGACACTTTATCAGTTTGTGAATCTTGTCTAGAAGGAAAAATGATCAAAAGATAATTTTCACTAAAGGTAATTAAAGAGCTAAAGCACCACTGAACATTATACATTATGATATATGTAGAACTTTGAATGTCAAAACAAGAGGAGACTATAAATATTTCATCACATTCATTGATGATTATTCAAGATATCCATGATGATTATTCAAGATATGGATATGTATACTTGATGCAAAGAAAATATGAATCTTTTGAAAAGTTTAAAATTCTGTGTTGAAGTAGAAAAGTAATTTGGTAAATCAATCAAAACCTTGAATAAGATGGAGGAGGGGAATACATGGCTTATGAATTCAAGGACCATTTCATTGAAAATGGAATATTAGCATAGCTCACGACAATTAGGACACCACAATAAAATGTGTAGCTAAAAAAAGAAATCGTACTTTACTTGACATGATGAGATTGATGTTAAGTTATTCTTCTTTGCCTACCTCATTTTGTGGTTATGTGCTGCAAATGTATGTATATATTTTGAACATTGTTCCATCTAAGTCAGTCCCTAAAACTCCCCTAGAGTTGTGGAATGGTCACAAACCTAGTTTGAGACACATTTGTATATGGTGGTGTCCAACACGTATTAAAGGGAAAAGCGGAAAAGTTAAAACATCATTCAGAAGTATGCATTTTTGTGGGTTATCCAAAGGGACAAGAGGAGGTATGTTTTATAGTGCTGCTTGAAAATAAAGTGTTTTATTAGCACAGCGGTGCCGATAAAAGGGAGATGAATTACCTACAAAATCAATTAACCCCTTCTCGATCTTTCAACTAGATTAGTAGCACAATTAAATCTAACAATAATAAAACTGAACTAAACAACTTAAAAGAAAGATTAAGAGGTTAGAATTTTACTTGATTATAGCCTAGAAGGTTGTTAATCCAAGACAACAAAAGGCACTAAAAGATCTCTTTTATTGCAGGCGGAGAAGCCTCTTACAATCATTGAAAAGATCAAAGAAATGCTAGAAAAGTATTACAAGAGTTGTAGTTCAAGTTATTCATTATTTTCTAGTTCCAAATCTTTTTATAGCCCTTGAAAAAACTCTATTTGAGGCTGGAAGGTACCTCCAAGATGATCCAAGGCGCCTTCCATGAGATGTCATAGCAAGCTTCAACCCCAAGCAAGAAAATCCATACTCTAACACCTATAATCTGGGATGGAGAAATCACCCAAAATTTTCCTACAAAAACAATCAAGATGAAGGCCAACCCATAAATCAAAGGCAAGGGTACCAACCGGGATAGTCACAAGGGTATTTTCAACAACAACATCCTCCACAAGGCTATCAATAGTAGAGAATCAAAAAGTTGCTTGAAGAGGTTCACGCAGCTCAAATGAAAATGAAAATGAAAAATAATATCAAGCAGCTCACTCAAAGAATGGACAATAATAAAAAACACCAGAAGATTCAAGATAACCAAGTTGCTCAAATTGCTTCTTCATCTATAAGAGCACCAAGTAGTTTTTTAGGAAAAGTAGATATGAATCTGATTGAACATTGTAATAGAATTAAGCTACGGAGTGGACGGACCTTGGGAGAGTGATTGCTCCTAAAGGGATTGTCACGCCCCGGGAGAGTCCTAGCCAGAAGAAATTTCGGCAACATCTCCCATGTACGGGTGGCAATCTGAAACTTTCTACATCCATCCAAATACCTCAGCCAACACGGTCGGAACAATATATATATTGTTGGGTCTTTCGGGCCGCGAAAACCACTTTTTCGCGTCGCGGAAACCCCGAAACCCCCGCCACCGGATCCGTGCGAAGAATAAAAATTGTAAAAAAAAATCTACGAGTACGAGTTTACAAACTCTAGATCTACATTAGAGTAAGAGTTTTACCCTTGATGCGTGTCTTTCGCAAATCCCGCTCGTCCAAGGTGCCGGATCTCAAGATTGTCAAAGTAGACAACCCTCTAGAAGTATCCACACGAACAACTCGATGGAGGGAGAACCTTAGAGTGTGCTAGCACTCCAAGAAGGTCTCGGCAATGGAGAGGAGAGGGAGAGAAGAATTGGAGCAAGGAAGAAGATGATGGAATAATGCCTTGAATGAAATCAATATTCCATTCATCACACAAAAGTGGCCAGCCACTATCTTGTAACTCCTCTCATTTAATGTGGCCATTAAAATGAGGAGGAGATTTGTAACCTCCATGAGGTGACACACACATGTTCTAAACATGATGATGTGGCACATCATCATTGGCCATTTAATGCCAAGTCACAAATGATGTGGCATAAAGTCAAGTCAAACTTGACTCTTCCTCTTCCTCTCAAGTCAAGTCAAATTTGACTTAATCTCTCTCATGGTTGATCTAATCCAACCATTTAATTCAAGCTAATTTAATATAATGAATCTAATTCATTTAATTAAATTGATTCAATGAGTCATAATCTAAATTAGACTCATTGAACACATGAATCAACTTGAGTCCAACTCAATTAGCCCAATTAGGATTACTCTTAATCCAATTTGATTCATCAAATGAATCTAATCCTCTTGGTTCATCATATGAACCTAATCTCCATCTAATTGTCCTTTGTGTGTGACCCTATAGGTTCTTGTAACGTTAGCAATGCCCCTAAACCCATTTAGGAGCATAAGTAATGAGCGGTATCTAGCAACACATCATTACTACCCAAGTTACAAGAATGTTGAGATCCAACATCACCTTGTGACTACTAATTGTGACTCCTCACAATATATGACAAGTGTCCTTCTATCCTAGACATCTAGATTGATCAATGTGAGGCATAGACCGTGTCATCCTCTGATCAATCTAAATCTTGAACTCTAAGTAGACTCACTAAATCAAATGAGCTCAATATCTCATATTGACTCATTTGGGCATGGCCATGCACTTCGTGGTCTCACTCTATCAAGAATATCGATGTCACTCCCATCATATAGGAGGGATAGATCCCATCTACATCACTCACATCCCTCTGCATAATTCGTTACATACCCAGTAATCGCTTTTATAGTCCACCCAGTTACGGGTGACGTTTGACGAAACCAAAGTACATAACTCCTTATGTAGGGATCCATGGTGACTTCAGGTCTAAGAACTAGTAGTCATACTAATAGCCACATGAGAAAGTATATGACACTCATATAACAATCCATGATACTTTCTCATGGCGGGTCATTCAGTATACATTCTCCAATGCATACCCATGTATCAACTTGATATCTCTATATCCATGACTTGTGAGATCAAGTCATCAAGTTGGCCTACATGCTAGTCTTATTGCATTAACATTGTCCCTGAATGTTAATACTCGACTAGGAATGATTAAGAGTAGTGTTCCTTATATCATCTCACTATCGATTCAACCAATCGATTGATATAGGTAAGAACCTTCTACTCAAGGACGCTATTATACTTAGTTTATTTGGCACCAATACAAGTAAGTATAATAACCAAAACAAATACCTTTATTTATATAAGAATATGATACAACAAGTCCATAATACAATCATCAAATGATTGGCTCTAGGGCTCTAACTAACATATATATATATATATATATATATATATATATATATATATATATATATAAACAAGCAATCACCACGCAGTTTAATAGTAAAACTAAACAAATGCAACGAATAGAAAACCAAGTCAAAAATCCTACTCAACTACACCCATAAAGCTCAAAATCGATATCCTACTCCACTACACCCATAAAACACAAATCACAACGAACTCACCTCTTCTGCCATCCAGGCAAGCATGTAGCAAAAACACATCCAAATAAAACTCATCAACAATAAAGATAACACAATATCCAAGTGTCAAAACTAGAACAAGTCTAAAAAGTACAATAGAAAAACCAAAAGATAAAACACATCCTCGCGATCTGCAGGGCACTAGCGACTGGAACTCCTCCAAACAGCCTCAACCTGAAAATAGTAAATATCCACGGGGTGAGTCAACTCCTCAGCGGGTAATATTGACATGCATAGTAAGAAAATAACAACTAGAACTAATCATCCGTACAGTCTCCTGGTATAAGAATGATAAATGCAACTGAAATAAACAAGAGAAAACTGTACTAACCAGGACCTGGTGTATGGATAATCAACCGAGAAGTATAGGAATCCTAATGCATGTCAAAAAAATACATCCATCCAATATGCAGCATACAAGTGCAACAAACACAAGCAATAAATGCATCAATGCGTATGATGCCAATGACATGTCCTGGTCACCCCTACTGTCAGTCAGTCATCTCACTCAATGGTGGGACCGAGTGGGTAGGGTTGTGACAACCGTGTACTCTACCGTCACTGCTTCTGATGAGTGACCAAGTGGATGGGATACTGTCGGAGTACACCTATCCTCCTACCCCAAATCATAAGCCAGGGAGCGCAATGCTCTCATCTCCCTGAGACAATCCAGATGAGGGATCCCTGACGTGCTACCACGCTGCGTCACGCTACCCATAAGTGGACCAGCGGAGCACAGACAGAGCAAACTGCCACACACCCTGCCTGATATACCACTAATCCATGAATGTTTGTGTGTGCAGATCCATGAAACTGGCGATGAGCTCAACAATAATGGGGCTACCAATCGCACAGCATGCAATCATGCAAGATGGTGCATGAAACTAAGCATGGGAATATCCTGAACTTATCCATCTCTACATAATATGTACCATAGGACAAAGAATCAAATAAAAGGTCTAGGTACACAGATCAGATAAGATATAAAAACCTAGATCCTGAACTTAATGAAGCATGGTTATGTCACTACCCCTATAAGCATGTATAATCAGGTAGGTACTAACATGAAGTGCATAACAAGTAACAAAACAAGCATGTAATAGGTATCAGGTAGTGACCAACCGATGCAGATAAGAAACATAATCATTACTATTTGTTAAAAACATTACTATGTATATCAAATGACAAATCTAAAAAGATAAGTCAAAGTACCCGCCTCCAATAAGAGAGGTCAACTCCGGTCCAAATCTGACGTCGAGATGCTCGTCTCGCGTCAAATTCCTACATTACCAATATAAATATATTTTATTTAGCTACAATTCTTATAAATAACTAAATAAAATCTCTAATCCTAAATTAAGGTAAAACCCTAATCACATAAAAACGTAAACCTAATTTAACCTCTTACCTCAAGTTCAGCCAAAAAGATTGCTGCCGGAAGGAGGTCCAGCCGAACCCAAGGTGAGCTGCTGGATCAAAGAGCAACCCTAGCTCTGATACCAAATAAATTGGTATCAAATAAATCTCGAAAATCGCAAAATACTAAAACCAGACATTCTATACCTGTAACAACCTGACACGCAAAGCCAACAATACAAAAACCAAGCATCAAAAACCTAGCTCTGATACCAAATAAATTGTCACGCCCCGGGAGAGTCCCTGCCAGAAGAAATTTCGACAGCATCTCCCCTGTACGGGTGACAATCTGAAACTTTCTACATCTATCCAAATACCTTGACCAACACGGCCGAAACAATATATATATATATATATATATATATATATATAAACAAGCAATCACCACGCAGTTTAATAGTAAAACTAAACAAATGCAACGAATAGAAAACCAAGTCAAAAATCCTACTCAACTACACCCATAAAGCTCAAAACCGATATCCTACTCCACTACACCCATAAAACACAAATCACAACGAACTCACCTCTTCTGTCATCCAAGCAGGCATGTAGAAAAAACATATCCAAATAAAACTCATCGACAATAAAGATAACACAATATCCAAGTGTCAAAACTAGAACAAGTCTAAAAAGTACAATAGGAAAACCAAAAGATAAAACACATCCTCATGATCTGTAGGAGACTAGCGACTGGAACTCCTCCAAACAACCTCAACCTGAAAATAGTAAATATCCATGGGGTGAGTCAACTCCTCAGCGGGTAATATTGACATGCATAGTAAGAAAATAACAATTAGCACTAATCATGCATACAGTCTCCTGGTATAAGAATGATAAATGCAACTGAAATAAACAGGAGAAAATTGTACTAACCAGGACCTGGTGTATGGATAATCAACCGAGAAGTATAGGAATCCTGTATGCATGTCAAACAAATGCATCCATTCAATATGCAGCATACAAGTGCAACAAACACAAGCAATAAATGCATCAATGCGTATGATGTCAATGACATGTCCTGGTCACCCCTACTGCCAGTCAGCCATCTCACACACGATGGTGAGACCGAGTGGGTAGGGCTGTGACAACCGTGCACTCTGTCATCACTGCTCCTGATGAGTGACCGAGTGGACGGGATGCTGTCGGAGTACACCTATCCTCCTACCCCAAATCATAAGTTGAGGAGCGCAATGCTCTCATCTCCCTGAGACAATCCAAAGAAGGGATCCCTGACGTGCTACCACGCTGCGTCATGCTACCCATGAGTGGACCAGCGGAGCACTGAAAGAGCAAATTGCCACACACACGATGGTGAGACCGAGTGGGTAGGGCTGTGACAACCATGCACTCTACCGTCACTGCTCTTGATGAGTGACCGAGTGGACGGGATGCTGTCGGAGTACACCTATCCTCCTACCCCAAATCATAAGTGAGGGAGTGCAATGCTCTCATCTCCCTGAGATAATCCAAAGGAGAGATCCCTGACGTGCTACCACACTACGTCACGCTACCCATGAGTGGACCAGCGGAGCACTGACAGAGCAAACTGCCACACACCCTGCCTGATATACCACTAACCCATGAGTGGTTGTGTGTACAGATCCATGAAACTAGCGATGAGCTCAACAATAATGGGGCTACCAATCGCACAGCATGCAATCATGCAAGATGGTGCATGATACTAAGCATGGGAATATCCTGAACTTATCCATCTCTACATAATGTTTACCATAGGACAAAGAATCAAATCAAATGTCTAGTTACACAGATCAGATAAGGTATAAAAACCTAGGTCCTGAACATATGAAGCATGGTTATGTCACTACCCCTATAAGCATATATAATCATGTATGTACTAACATGAAGTGCATAACAAGTAACAAAACAAGCATGTAACAGGTATCGGGTAGTGACCAACCGATGCAGATAAGAAACATAATCATTACTATTTGTTAAAAACATTACTATGCATATCAAATGACAAATCTAAAAAGATAAGTCAAAGTACTCGCCTCCAATAAGAGAGGTTAACTCCAGTCCAAATCTGACGTCGAGATGCTCGTCTCGCGTCAAATTCCTACGTTACCAATATAAATATATTTTATTTAGCTACAATTATTATAAATAACTAAATAAAATCTCTACCCCTAAATTAGGATAAAACCCTAATCACACATAAACGTAAACCTAATTTAACCTCTTACCTCAAGTTCAGCCAAAAAGATTGATGTCGGAAGGAGGTCCTGCCGAACCCAAGGTGAGCTTCTAGATCAAAGAGCAACCCACGCACACAAATTTCAAATCCACAGGACACAATACTTATACCTCACAGCCGTGCTTGTTGCTCCACAACACTCAACCTCACCTTACAACCCTCATCAAGTTGTTGTCCACCAACCGGATCAAGAAGAAATGATCAGAATTCAACACAACAACCTATCACCAACTAATTTCCTGCAACGACTATGCATCTTACCTCTTCTCCAATCTTATTACCTCAATCCGCAACAAAGACAAGAAGGTGCAACATCTGATCAGGAGGAAAAAGGAATGAAACTGATCCACCCCATTCCCTAAACCAGAACAAGAAGGATTAACGCAAAACAGAGCCCAATCAATCGAAATCCGGCAACACATTACCTTAAGGATCGCTGCTAGGGCACGGAAGGTGGAAGTTGTGTTGTCAAATCACAGCAGAGGGGGCTAGGGCATGACCTCCGCGATAGAGGGGCTCTGTAGCTCCAGCGATAGCTGACGGCGTCGTCAATCGGAGAAGAACCGGAGATCGACAGAGGGGAGAGATACGGGATCGAGCGACGTCGGCGCTGGGTCGGACCTGGTGGTCGGCGCTCGGACTCGTCTCATCGCCGCAACACGACTCGAGTAGGGAGAAGGCGGCGGTGTGCAGCGGGTGTGTGGCTCGGAAGGGAAAGAAAAGAGAGGGGGGCAACCAGCGAGGTTTGGGATACTGTCGGGTTCGGGAAGAAGAAGAGAATGCTTTGGCGTCACGGAAGAAAAGGGGGAAGAAGAAACTGTCCGTGTGCGGTTAGGGCAAGGGAGGAGACAGTGCGGGTGAGGCGTCGGGCACACGGGGAGGAAACGAAGGAAAACGGCGTGTGGGGAGAAAAGAAAAAGGAAAAGAATAAAACAAAAATAAAAATGAAAAGCAAACTTTTCCTCGCTTAAATGGGTAGCCTAAACAGGCTTTCCCGGGGTCCAATTTTATCCCCGTAAACTCGTCCATACGGTCTCTGAAAATTTTAGAAAAATTTCTAAAAATTCTAGAAAATTCCGTAATGGTTATTCGCCCATTTTCGGTATTTTACATTCTCCCCCACTAATAAAAATTTGGTCCCCAAATTTCGTTATCTACCATCAGCAAGTACTAACAACAGATAAAGAGTATAACTACTGAAAGGTAAATTGAACCACATACCTCAAGTAAAAAGGTGAGGGTATCGAGCTCGGATAGTATCCTCGAGCTCCCAGGTAGCCTCCTCGTCTGAATGATGTTGCCATCCAACTTTAACCAGTCGGATAGTCTTGTTCCGCAGCTGACACTCTTTCTGGTCCAGAATCTGTACCAGAACCTCCTCGTAGGTAGCGTCAGGATGAATGGGAATTGAGATATCTGTCAGCACATGTGTCAGGTCAGGTATGTATCTCCTTAGCATAGATATGTTGAATACATCGTGGACGCCTGCCAGGAATGGTGGTAGTGTCAGACGATAAGCTACGGCTCCAATCCTCTCCAGGATCTGGAAAGGGTCAATGTACCGTGGAGCTAGCTTACCTCTGAGGCCAAATCTCTTCATCCCTTTCATGGGTGAAACTCGTAGAAATACATGGTCACCAGTAGAGAACTCCAGGGGTCTCCGTCTCCGATCAGCATAACTCTTCTGACGGTCCTGCGCCTCTAACATCCTCCGTCTGATAGTACGGACCAACTCTACCTCATGCTGAGCTCTATGAGGTCCCAACAGCTGGGCCTCTCCAACCTCATCCCAGAGGGTGGGTGTCCGACAAGGCCTACCATACAACGCTTCAAACAGTGTCATCTGGATAGCCGAATGAAAGATGTTGTTGTAGGCAAACTCTACCAATGGCAAATGGTCCTCCCAACTGCCTCCGAAATCCAATACACAAGATCTCAGTAAGTCCTCTAGAATCTGAATGGTCCGCTCTGACTGTCCATCTGTCTGCGGATGGAAAGCTATACTGAAACGGAGCTGAGTGCCTAAGGCCTGCTGCAGACTCTGTCAAAATTGAGACGTGAACCGTGGGTCTTTATCCGAAATAATACTCAGAGGAACACCATGTAATCTGATGATCTCTCGGCAATATAGATCTTCCAATTGATCCAGGGAATCAGTCTTCCGGATCACTAAGATGTGCGCAGATTTGGTTAATCGATCAACGATTACCCAAATCACGTCATGGCCTCGATGTGTCCTAGGCAAACCCACCACAAAGTCCATAGTAATGTGTTCCCATTTCCACTCAGGAATAGGAATTCGTTGAAGTAATTCGGCAAGTCTCTGGTGCTCAACCTTCACCTGCTGACAGACAAGACATCTAGCTACGAATTCCGCGATGTCTTTCTTCATACCGTTCCACCAGTAGGAACGCCTCAAATCTCGATACATGTGGGTCCCACTTGGGTGGATAACAAATCGAGAGCGATGAGCCTCTTGAAGTAGCTCCTGTAAGACCGGGTGAGACTGGGGTACGCATAATCTACCTCAGAAATATATAATACACTCCTCATCTCGTGCGAACTTGTTCTGTTGCCCGGAAGCTATCTGGTTGCCAATGAACTGAAAATGTTGATCACCGGCTTGGGCCTCTCGGATCCTAGTCCTAATCGACGGCTGAGCAACCATGGTAACAAGAATACCCTGCTTTGTCTGTCCCTGCTCCTCAAGGCTTAACTCGGAGAAACCCTGAATCAAGTTTGTGACTGAAGCTCGGTGGCAAGCCAAAGTCCCTCTGGACTTCCTGCTGAGTGCATCGGCAACCACATTAGCTTTCCCCGGGTGGTAGCTAATGGTATAATCATAATCTTTCAGGAACTCCATCTATCTCCTCTGTCGGAGATTAAGTTCCTTCTGGGTGAAAATATATTTGAGACTCTTATGATCCATAAGAATCTCAAAGGTAATGTCGTACAGATGATGTTACCAAATCTTCAAAGCAAAGATGACGGCGACTAACTCCAAATCATGTACTGGGTAGTTCTTCTCATGTTCCTTCAACTAACGAGAAGCATAGGAGACTACCCTACCATACTGCATTAGGATAGCGCCCAAACCCTGAAGAGATGCGTCGGTGTATAGCACGAATCCGTCCTCTCCAGAGGGTAAAACCAAAATCGGAGCCGACACTAATCTCCACTTCAGCTCCTAGAAGCTGGTCTCACAATCTTCAGTCCAAGTGAACTTCACGCCTTTCCTGGTCAAGCGTGTCAGCGGCATAGCAATCTGAGAGAAACCCTCGACGAACCGTCTGTAATATCCTACTAGTCCCAGAAAACTAGGAATCTCCTATACTGATTTCGGCTGCTCCCAACTGGTGACAGCCTCGATCTTCTGAGGGTCTACTGAAATACCTCGACTAGAGACCACATGTCCCAGAAAGCCGACTAAGGATAGCCAGAAAGTACACTTGCTAAACTTCGCGTACAACTGATGTCGTCGAAGAGTCTCCAAGACTGTGCAAAGATGCTGCGCATGTTCCTCCTTGGAACGCGAGTAGACCAATATGTCATCGATGAAAATGATAAAAAACTGATCAAGATACTCCAAGAAGACGCGGTTCATCAAATCCATAAACACCATTGGAGTATTGGTAAGCCCAAATGACATTACCAAAAACTCATAATGGTCGTATCTGGTACGAAATGCTGTCTTCTGAATATCAGATTCTATGACTCTCAGCTAATGATATCCAGATTGTAGATCAATCTTAGAATACACTGATATACCTCTGAGTTGATCAAACAAATCCTCGATCCAAGGTAAGGGGTACTTATTTCTGACGGTCATTGCATTCAGCTGTCTGTAGTCAATGCACAACCTCAGTGTACCATCCTTTTTCTTGACAAATAATACCGGAGAACCCCATGGAGAAGCACTAGGGCGTATAAATCCCTTGTCTAAAAGCTCCTGGAGTTGAACCTTCAGTTCTTTCAACTCTTTTGGTGTCATACGGTAAGTAGCTTTTGATGTCGGCGAGGTTCCCAGAATCAACTCAATAACAAACTCCACTTGCCTTCTGGAAGGCAACCCTAGTAGCTCCTCTCGAAATACATCCAGATACTCTCGGACTATTGGAACGTCGGAGAGCTGCGAACTACTACTGTCGTTGGTACTAATCAAAGATAACAGAAAACCCTGACCACAATGTGACAGCAGCTTCTAAGCCTGAATCGCCGAAATGGTCGATATGCCATCATCTCTTATGCCAGTGAAATCCCACGAGGGTTGGTTCGGAGGCCAAAATGTGACCACCCTCGTCTGACAATCAACAGTGGCATGATATGCTGACAAATAGTCCATGCCAAGAATAATATCGAACTCGACTATTTCTAGTACCAAAAGATCTACCGTAAGTATCTGATTGCCAAAGTCTAACGGGCAACCTTTGACCTCCTGGGTGACGTCGAAAGCATCACCGGATGGTAGAGAGATGGTCAGTCACTGCAGTCTGAATGTGGGTAATCTACCAATCTCCCTCATAAAGGCACGAGATATAAAAGAATGCGAGCTACCAGAGTCTATTAGCATATCAGTAGATAAGGCATAAATGGAAATCGTACCGCAGAAAATGAATCTGTTGGCTCGCTGTGCATCCTCTTTGGTGGTCGCATGAATACGTGCAGTCTCTGGCAAAGGAAGAGGTGGTAACGCTGCCAGCGGCTGCTACATCTGGGCAGATACTGTACTAGTAGCTGAGACTGCGTCTGGTACTGAACCAGTGGCTGGGGCTGCCAATACTAGGCTAAAGGCTGAGGCTGCAGCTGATACTGGGTCCCACAACTGAACTCTGTGGTACCATAAAGGTGCCGGAGTGCTCATGTCCATGCATGCCATATGCAGCTGCTGCAAGGGGGCGGACATCTGCTGACGACGTGAAGATTTGGCTCTCTGCCCTCCTCGCTGAGTCCCTGACTGACTGTGTTGTCCTCCCTGAACAGTAACTCCGGAGGCAATATGCTGAGACTCAGCGGACAATCTTGGCTCTAATGCCCAGGCAGTTTGCAATAATAGCAAACTGACTATCCCAGAGAGAAGGCTGAGGTGATGTGGTCTCTGGACCCACATCGGAAATAGTGAATGTCGCTGGCATGTTGTTTCCGATTCTGCTGAGGAGACAGGAAACGTCATGAGGAAGACTGCCCTGACTTCTAAGGCCGACCAGATGCCCCAGAAGTACCCTGCCCTGGCCGACTGCGACCACTCTACTGCTGTGTAGCCTGTGTCAGCTGGATTTGTCCTGATGTATGATCCGTCTGTTTCCTTTTCTTGTCCGGATATGCTCTCTGCTGCGTTGACTCAATCATAAGAGCTATGTCCAATGACTCCAAATAAGACAAATTCCTAAAGCCGGCAAGCTTGACTTGCAGATGTCCATCCAATCCCTGAATAAGCTGATGCATATGGGAACTGTCCTCAGCAACTAGTTCTGGACAAAGTCTAGCTAACCGATTAAACTCGGCATTGTACTCTGTCACTGATCGGTTGTTTTGTCGCAGACTCAAAAAATCCTGACGACGAGTCATCTGATAGGCCCGTGGAAAGTAACGGCTCTCAAAAGCCTCTCTGAATCTGGCCCAGGTGATGTTCTGCTCGCCTATGACGGAACGCTGCATAACCCACCAAGTGTCGGCCTCGTCCCGTAAATGGAAAGCAGCCAGCTCCGCTTTCTCCTACTCGGAACAAGCCATGTAGAAGAAGGTCCGCTCCATGGTCTCTAACCAGGACTGGGCCACACTCAGATCAGTCTCTTCTCGGAAGAGTGTGAATCGACTCTTCATCGACTCTGCCAATGCTGGGATCCGAGCTCGTGCCATGACAATATCTGTGAGGTGGGTAGGGACGGCTGCTGGAACTGACAGAACCACTAGGAGCTGGTGCTACAGGTAGTACCACTGGATAGACCGGGGGAGGTACTCCCGGTGCTGCTGCATAAACTGAGGCATATGCCGCCGGTGGCACTGCAGGGTCAACATAGGTGGTCATGGCTGGAGGTCCGGTGGGTGGTACTGAATGTGGAGCAACTGGTACCATTGGTGCAGGTGCTGGGTACACTATAGGTCCAAGAGGCGGTGGTGCCTGGTACGCCGTAGGCTCAATCGGTGCAGGTGCAATACCCCTGGTGGTACCGTAAATACGGTAGGGGTGGGTATAACGGTGCAACCGAGGTAGGTACCACTAAAGGAGCCATCGGGGTCTGAGAGCCCAACGCGCCCGTAGTATCCTAAGTCTGTCCCTGACCGACAGGCTCAAACCCAGTAGGGATCTCTGGCGAGTCTGTTGCCAGAGATTCTAAAGTCCTCTTACGTGGCCGTCCAGCACCACGTCTCGCAGCTACTCGTGTAGATCTCCTCATATCTGTTAAGTTATAACACAAATATCACTACAAGTATAAAAATTATAAAATTACCTTTATAACTATTTGTCGTCTGGAGATGTTCCGTCGCTATCCAGTCCCCCTTTTATAACCTCGGAATTCTGTACGAGAAAATCAACGAAAATCCATACTAATCCAAAACGGAATTCTGAAACACAAACATAAAGAAAATTCGTACAAATCCGAAAATACCAGTTTGACTCGCAAACCTAGCTCTGATACCAAATAAATTGGTATCAAATAAATCTCGAAAATCGCAAAATACTAAAACCAGACATTCTATACCTGTAACAACCTGACACGCAAAGCCAACAATACAAAAACCAAGCATCAAAAACCTAGCTCTGATACCAAATAAATTGTCACGCCCCGGGAGAGTCCCTGCCAGAAGAAATTTCGACAGCATCTCCCCTGTACGGGTGACAATCTGAAACTTTCTACATCTATCCAAATACCTTGACCAACACGGCCGAAACAATATATATATATATATATATATATATATATATATATATATATATATAAACAAGCAATCACCACGCAGTTTAATAGTAAAACTAAACAAATGCAACGAATAGAAAACCAAGTCAAAAATCCTACTCAACTACACCCATAAAGCTCAAAACCGATATCCTACTCCACTACACCCATAAAACACAAATCACAACGAACTCACATCTTCTATCATCCAAGCAGGCATGTAGAAAAAACATATCCAAATAAAACTCATCGACAATAAAGATAACACAATATCCAAGTGTCAAAACTAGAACAAGTCTAAAAAGTACAATAGGAAAACCAAAAGATAAAACACATCCTCACGATCTGTAGGAGACTAGCGACTGGAACTCCTCCAAACAACCTCAACCTGAAAATAGTAAATATCCATGGGGTGAGTCAACTCCTCAGCGGGTAATATTGACATGCATAGTAAGAAAATAACAATTAGCACTAATCATGCATACAGTCTCCTGGTATAAGAATGATAAATGCAACTGAAATAAACAGGAGAAAATTGTACTAACCAGGACCTGGTGTATGGATAATCAACCGAGAAGTATAGGAATCCTGTATGCATGTCAAACAAATGCATCCATTCAATATGCAGCATACAAGTGCAACAAACACAAGCAATAAATGCATCAATGCGTATGATGTCAATGACATGTCCTGGTCACCCCTACTGCCAGTCAGTCATCTCACACACGATGGTGAGACCGAGTGGGTAGGGCTGTGACAACCGTGCACTCTGTCATCACTGCTCCTGATGAGTGACCGAGTGGACGGGATGCTGTCGGAGTACACCTATCCTCCTACCCCAAATCATAAGTGGAGGAGCGCAAAGCTCTCATCTCCCTGAGACAATCCAAAGAAGGGATCCCTGACGTGCTATCACGCTGCGTCATGCTACCCATGAGTGGACCAGCGGAGCACTGAAAGAGCAAATTGCCACACACACGATGGTGAGACCGAGTGGGTAGGGCTGTGACAACCATGCACTCTTCCGTCACTGCTCTTGATGAGTGACCGAGTGGACGGGATGCTATCGGAGTACACCTATCCTCCTACCCCAAATCATAAGTGAGGGAGTGCAATGCTCTCATCTCCCTGAGATAATCCAAAGGAGAGATCCCTGACGTGCTACCACACTACGTCACGCTACCCATGAGTGGACCAGCGGAGCACTGACAGAGCAAACTGCCACACACCCTGCCTGATATACCACTAACCCATGAGTGGTTGTGTGTACAGATCCATGAAACTAGCGATGAGCTCAACAATAATGGGGCTACCAATCGCACAGCATGCAATCATGCAAGATGGTGCATGATACTAAGCATGGGAATATCCTGAACTTATCCATCTCTACATAATGTTTACCATAGGACAAAGAATCAAATCAAATGTCTAGTTACACAGATCAGATAAGGTATAAAAACCTAGGTCCTGAACATATGAAGCATGGTTATGTCACTACCCCTATAAGCATATATAATCATGTATGTACTAACATGAAGTGCATAACAAGTAACAAAACAAGCATGTAACAGGTATCGGGTAGTGACCAACCGATGCAGATAAGAAACATAATCATTACTATTTGTTAAAAACATTACTATGCATATCAAATGACAAATCTAAAAAGATAAGTCAAAGTACTCGCCTCCAATAAGAGAGGTTAACTCCAGTCCAAATCTGACGTCGAGATGCTCGTCTCGCGTCAAATTCCTACGTTACCAATATAAATATATTTTATTTAGCTACAATTATTATAAATAACTAAATAAAATCTCTACCCCTAAATTAGGATAAAACCCTAATCACACATAAACGTAAACCTAATTTAACCTCTTACCTCAAGTTCAGCCAAAAAGATTGATGTCGGAAGGAGGTCCTGCCGAACCCAAGGTGAGCTTCTAGATCAAAGAGCAACCCACGCACACAAATTTCAAATCCACAGGACACAATACTTATACCTCACAGCCGTGCTTGTTGCTCCACAACACTCAACCTCACCTTACAGCCCTCATCAAGTTGTTGTCCACCAACCAGATCAAGAAGAAATGATCAGAATTCAACACAACAACCTATCACCAACTAATTTCTAGCAACGACTATGCATCTTACCTCTTCTCCAATCTTATTACCTCAATCCACAGCAAAGATGAGAAGGTGCAATATCTGATCAGGAGGAAAAAGGAATGAAACTGATCCACCCCATTCCCTAAATCAGAACAAGAAGGATTAACGCAGAACAGAGCCCAATCAATAGAAATCCGGTGACACCTTACCTTAAGGATCGCTGCTAGGGCACTCAAATCACAACAGAGGGGGCTAGGGCATGACCTCCGCGATAGAGGGGCTCCGCAACTCCGGTGATAGCCGACGGCGTCGTCGATCGGAGAAGAACCAAAGATTGATAGAGGGGAGAGGCGCGGGATCGAGCGGCGTCGGCGCTAGGTCAGACCTAGTGGCCGACACTCGGACTCGTCTCATCGCCGCAACATGACTCGAGTAGGGAGAAGGCGGAGGTGTGCAGCGGATGTGTGGCTCGGAAGGGAAAGAAAGAGAGGGGGACAACCGGCGAGGTTTGGGAGATTATCGGGTTCAGGAAGAAGAAGAGAATGCTTTGGCATCACGGAAGAAAAAGGGGAAGAATAAACCATCCGTGTGCGGTTAGGGCAAGGGAGGAGATGGCGCGGGTGAGGCGTCGGGCACACGGGGAGGAAATGAAGGAAAACGGCGTGTGGGGAGAAAAAAAAAAGGAAAAGAATAAAAGAAAAGCAAAGTTTTCCTCACTTAAATGGGTAGCCTAAACAGGTTTTCCCAAGGCCCAATTTTATCCCCGTAAACTCGTCCATACGGTCTCCGAAAATTCTAGAAAAATTTCTAAAAATTCTAGAAAATTTCGTAATGGTTATTTGCCCATTTTCGGTATTTTACAAATAATTTGAAAGAGCTCTCTCCTCCCTCACTTAACCTAGCTAAGATTCAAGATGATGAGAAGATTATCAAAAAGGTTGAAGAGACTCTTCCACCACCACCCCAAAGTCAAACAGTCCTTTTTCTACAAAGATTAGCTATGACAAAGAAGAATGAAGAATTCAGTAAATATTTAGAGAGAATTAAAGAGCTTTGCATTGAGGTACCATTGATAGATGTAATTTATCAAATGCCAAAGTTTGCTAAGTTTTTCAAAGAGATAACAACTACCCAAAGAAAGAAAGAAAGAAGGGCATGTGACCATAGCATTAACTAAAAAATGTAGCGCGTTGATCCTAAACATGTTACCACCCAAGCTACAAGACCCCAGAAGTTTCTCCATCCCTTGCAAGATAGGGACCACTATTTTTTAAAACCCTTTCTGTGATTTGGAGGCAAGTATTAGCCTCATTTCCTATTCTATTTGAAATAAGCTAGGTCTGAGAGACTTTAAACTCACCACTATGGCATTGCAATTAGTCGATCATTCATGCAGGTAGCCTATAGGTATAATTGAAGACGTGCCAATAGAGGTGAGTGGGTGCATCATACCCATTGATTTGGTGGTGCTTGGTATGGTAGAAGACCTAAAAATCCCAATCATATTGGGACAATCATTCCTTATTACTACAGGAGTTGTGATTGATGTTAAAAATCACAGGCTATCTTGGTAATAGGTAAGGAAATGTTAGAATTTAAATTGTCTAAATCTTTTAACCATGTCAATAATAGGGTGGATGCTCACCAACTGGAAGAATGGAATTTCCATCCTTATGGGAAACTGTTGGATGTTGTTCCTAGTCCGACAATGGAGGAATGGAGACTCCTAAATATAAGCCAAAAATATGTCTGCCCACGAAGGGAAAGGATGAAGGAAGAGCTTGAAGCAGCAACCTTAGGAGGGGAAGCCTCTAAGGATATAATCTGTATCAATGGAGGATGGTGTAACGCCCGCCCTCCCTGCTAATCCTAAGGGACGGGGCTACGATACTCTATGTACAAATTACAGCGGAAGACTTAAAATGATTTTCTTAGTTTAATAAAAACTTTTCTTTTATTTCCTTTTCATCAAATCCGAACTACACTATCATGGCCTTAATAATATGATATCAAAATTTGTAGAAGCATAACATCAAATCACACATACGATACTACAATTCATGATAACAAAGCATAGTTCTTTAAAAGTTTTTAAAGCAGGTTCTTATTTGGTTGTCTAGCCACTGCCACACACACCTCCTTGCCCCTCCTGCTGCTCCTCTAGCTCATCCAGCTTTTTCCTTTATCTGTGGTACAAGGACAGTAAGCTGTGAGCACTCATGGCTCAGTAAGTTCCTTTCCTACTCACTAAAACCGAAAATCATAGTATAATCAAAGAATGTCTCAACATGACATCATTTCAATTAGTCATGACATAATGTAACATACTCTTTTAAGCATATCATGCAACATGAAGAAATCATAACTAGTCATGGCATATCATAGCGTAAGCATAGCATGAAGTATAACATAATCTTATCTAACCATGACATATCATCATAAGGAGTCATGGCATATCCTACACATGGACATATCATGAAACATAACATAATCATATCTAACCGTGGCATATCATAAATCATCATAAGGTATATGCAATATGATTTTGGAAAACATGTATCCGAAAAACATGTGTATGTCTCATGACCTTTAAAACCATTTCTTCTTACATATATATACTTGAACATAATCTCAACTTAAAGGGGATCCCGGCTATGTACCACTTACATATTACGCGCAACCTATGTAGGTCCAAGGTAGCAAGTCTTGAACCCTACAAGGCAAACATACTAGGCCCGAGTCTTACTCCATCGACCTAGGGGCACTTAGGAGTCCATCCCTAACGAGGCCCGAGTCTTATTCCATCGACCCCGGGGCGCTTATGGAGCCCACCCTTGGTACAAGCCATATAAAGTAAAGTACATGTCATACTTATACATATCATACATCATAAAAGCATGCATCACTTAGGCACACATCATATCATAAAAGTATGCATCACTTAGGCATACATCATATCATAAAGGTATGTATCACTTAGGCATACATCATGTCATAAAGGTATGCATCACTTAGGCATACATCATACCATAAAAATATGCATCACTTAGGCATACATCATATCATAACAATATGCATCACTTAGGCATACATTATATCATAACAATATGCATCACTTAGGCATAGATCATAAAAACATGCATATTTTAAGCATAAAGCATATCATCAAGCATGCATAATTTAACCACATAGAATATCATGAAAGCATGCATATTTTAAGCACTTAACGTAGCATCAAAGCATGCATAATTTAACCACATATCATAACATAAAGCATGCATATTTTAAACACTTAATATAGCATCAAAGCATGCATAATTTAACCACATATCATAACATAAAGCATGCATATTTTAAACTCATATCATATCATCAAAGCATGCATAATTTTCCCATATATCATAACATAAAGCATGCATATTCTAAACTCATAACATATCGTAGAAATTCTCATCTTGTATAGCTCACAAGCATACATGTCTAAGCATAAAAGTGTATCATGTGCTCATCCAATCATAAGGAACAATGTAACATGATTAACTTGGGTACTAAGCTTCCTAATCCCTTGTGTTCTTATCTTGGCCGAAACCCTCTTAGGTGCCAATTTAGGTTTTAAACAACATCCAAGCATGTAGAACCTAATTCATCCACATATCATTTTCATAGGAAGTATTATAAACAAGATTTACTTGGACTCTAAGTTCTCCAAGTCCTTGAACCTCATTTGGCGGAACCTTAACAAATGTGAAACAAGGTTCTAAATAACATAAAGCATGGAAACCTTAACCATATTTATAGCATTTGTTTGAAGGAATATGGTAAGCACAATTGAGTTAGTTCCTAACTCCTTTAAGCCCTTAAAATTATGTCTTGGCCGAAACTTACAAGTACTCATTTAGGGTTTCAAGCAAGCATACAAGCATGTAAACTTACTCTAACATCATGTATAAATTCATAAGTGGCCTCATACAAGTAGTCATGGCCGAAACTTCCCTTAGCATCAATTTAGGTCACTAACAACATATAGCATGTAAATTTTAGCTTTCTACATTTCATATTTCATGGAGAGTGACATGAGCATGTTCAAGTAAGTTATAGGGTTTCTAAAGCATGTATTCCCTTCATGACCGAGACTCAAAGGTGTCCACTTGAATCATAGTTAAATATATAAGCATGTGAACACAATCAACACGTTATCTCAATTTCATAAGAAGCATCTTTAACACATGAGGTCTAAATTTTAAGGTTTCTAGGTCTTTAAACC
Source organism: Zingiber officinale (assembly GCF_018446385.1). Taxonomy (NCBI): domain Eukaryota; kingdom Viridiplantae; phylum Streptophyta; class Magnoliopsida; order Zingiberales; family Zingiberaceae; genus Zingiber; species Zingiber officinale. Next base: position 83,099,683 of record NC_055991.1, read on the forward strand.
CTACATGGCCGAACCTCATCAAGCATGGAATTTGTTCAAATGGCATAAAAGCATAGAAAGTCATAACACATTTCATAACATGTATAAAAGTCAAGCACTATAAGCATACATTCAAGTTGTGTCTTAGGTTTCCTAGGTTTTTCCTTTCTTTATCTCATAGCATATGTTTGGCCGAAACTTTCCAAGTCTTTAAACTAGGTTTTAGGTGGCCTAAAGTATGAAAAACCTAAACAAGTTTTATGGAAAAAATATTAACGAAACTATACTTACAAGTTTGGTTCACAAACAAGCTAGGACCCTTGTGGTCTTAATTAACATATATCATGCAACCAATTTTCCTATACTCTAATTAAGCATGGGAGCATCAAACAACTTTCATATCTTATTGTCATGGAAGTTTTGAGCATGTTAAAAATCTGTTTAAGCTATTCTAAAGCATCCACCTTACCATGGCCGAAACTTTAGAAGTGATGTTCATGAGTTTCTATCAACATACAAGCATGCAACTCTTTAAGAAACTCTATATTCTATCATATAAACATGGTAAGTTTAAATTCAAAGTCTTCCTAACCCTAAACCCTTCCTTGGCCGAAACTTGTGAGTGGGATACTTTTGGTTCCAAGTAACCTTCAAGTATGAAAACGATAATGGATCCTTAACCATTTATTTAGGGGGTTTTGTGCAAGTTAGGTAAACAATTAAATTCCCTAGCCCTTACAAAACCTTTTTGGCCAAAACTCTAGGGTTAGATACATCCCTAATCCAACATCACATATATATAAAAATATGAGAGAAAACCTTCTTACAAAGCATAGAAAACTTATCATGAATCAAAGCTTATATTAAACATTCCTAGGATCAACAAGTCCTTTCTTTGGCCGAGTTTTCACAACTTTGTTTCTAGGTTTTAAAATCCTCATAAAATCCAAAAACACATTAAATTCCCTTGTACCATAGGTGAGGGGAAGCTTACATCCTTTTCGCTTGTGGTTCTAAAGTGTGGTGATGGAAGAAGAGGTCTCTTCTTCTTGTTCTCCTCCTTTGATTTCCCTTGGTAGCCTTCCTTGTATTCTAGGAGGAACCTTGTTTTTTGGGAGCCAAAAATGGAGGAGAGGGGGCTGAGGTTCTCGGTGATGGAGAGGAGAGAATGAGAGAAATGAGAGAAAAATAAAATCTTCTCTTTACATACTCTCTTTTATGTTAAGGGGGAAGAGGTAGCAAAATTGGTTTTTGCTTTCCTTCTCCCTTAGCCCCTTTTTTTTCATTTTTCTTTTTATTTTATTTATTTATTTGTTCTCATCATTCATGATGAAACAAGGGGGAATGAATCCCCTTAATTCCCTTCTTTAAGTCACGGCAAAAGAAGAAGAAGAGGGAGAGAAAAGAAGGAAGGCAAGTTGCCTTTCTCTTGCTCTTTTCTTGTTTTCTTTTGGCTAGCTTTTACTCTCACCCTTATCATGAGTTTCCCTCCTTTGCTATCAATATATTATTCCTATCCCAACTGGTTATTACTCATTAATCCTATCATTTACATCATTAGAGGTTCAAGGTTCAATCCTTGACCATTCCCTATTTTTATTTCTTTTTATTTCTTTTTGGTTCAACATTCTACTAATATTTTTCTAAGGTAAATTCATCATTCTCATATTTATCTTAAAATCTTAGTGGGTGTTACAGTACCCCGTACCTCATAAAAAGTTCGTCCTCGAACTTTAAAATAGCTCCGGGTACTTTTGTTTCATATCGTCCTCGCGTTCCCAGGTGGCTTCTTCAAATCGTTGATTCCGCCATAGAACCTTTACTAAGGGTATTTCTTTGTTCCTTAACCTCTTAACTTCTCGGTCCAAGATCTGAATAGGTCTACTTTCGTAACTTAGGTCCTCTTGAACATGTACCGACTGTGGCTCAATTACTTGATCTGTGCTGGGAGTACACTTCTTGAGCATTGATACATGGAACACATTGTGAATGGCTGCCATGTCTGGAGGTAGTTCTAGTCTGTATGCGACTTGGCCCACTCTTTCTAAAATCCGGTACGGTCCTACGTATCGTGGGCTTAACTTGCTCCTCTTTCCGAACCTCATTATCCCTTTCATGGGGGATACCTTAAGGAATACCAAATCTCCGATGTTGAATTCTAGCGGCCTGCGCCGTTTATCGGCATAATTCTTCTGCCGACTCTGAGCAGTTTCTATTAGTTGGCGGATCTTCTGTATATCTCTGGTGGTGTCATCAATAAGTTCCGTTCGGAACCCTATTTCCTTCTTTTCACCACTTTCATACCAGCATATAGGGGATCTACACTTCCTCCCATACAGGGCTTCGTAAGGTGCCATTTTAATAGTAGCTTGGTAACTATTATTGTAGGCGAATTCTGCCAGGTATAAATATCGACACCAGCTTCCCTTGAAGTCCAGGGCACAAGCTCTTAACATATCTTCTAATATTTGGTTCACTCTTTCAGTTTGCCCATCGGTCTGAGGGTGGAAAGCTGTACTAAATAACAACTTCGTGCCGAGGGTCTTCTGAACGCACTCCCAAAAGTGTGAAACAAAGCGACCGTCTCTATCAGAAATAATGGTCTTAGGAATACCATGTAGCCGAATGATTTCCTTAACATATAACTGAGCTAGCTGTTCAGTTGAATAAGTCATTTTGATTACCAAAAAGTGTGCGGACTTCGTCAATCTGTCTACAATCACCCATATAGCGTCATATCCGTTTGTCGTCCTGGGAAGACCCGAAATGAAATCCATAGAGATTTCTTCCCATTTCCATTCTGGAATTTGGACAGGCTGTAGTAATTCGCACGATCTCTGGTGTTCAGCTTTTACCCTTTGGCAGGTCAGGCAAGTACTGACATACTGAGCCACTTCTCTTTTCATACCAGACCACCAAAATTTCTTTTTCAGGTCCTGGTACATCTTAGTGGAGCCCGGGTGTATTACATAGGGTGTTGTATGAGCTTCTTCCAGTATTTTCCTTCGCAACTCTGGGTCCTCTGGAATGCATAACCGATCCCTGAGGTATAATATCCCGTTGTCCGCGATACGGAACCCATCATTCTTCCCTTCCAAAGCCTCTTGTTTGATTCTCTGGAGGTTTTGGTCACTGGTTTGCTTTTCCAGTATACTCTCAAATAACGTCGGTGTTATGGTGAGGGTAGAAAGTCGCCCGGACATAGTTTCGACCCAAGGATACGAAACACGTCTCGGTTTCTTGATGGTTTCCCATATTGGTTCGTTTCCAGCATTAAGTAAAACTTTAGCATATTGATTGAAATTAGATAGCTGACCTGAGACGATGGCAGAGGCGTTCGCCACGTCATCCTGAGCGAGAGAGTAGACTCTGGCATTGGTCATAGTGGGAGGGACCTCCAATCTTCCTTGGCTGATTGAAGTCCCTTCTATGGCAGTATGCATCTGGTGAAGCTGTGCAGGGGTATTCCTATTCTGGTTGTTCTGCGGAGGTAGTGCCTGAGACTGAGTAGGGCAATTTCTTGCCAAATGTCCTTCCTTTCCGCAGTTGTAGCACTTTCTGGTGCTTAGGAGACATACTCCAGAATGCATCTTTCCACATGTGGCACACTGAGGGTACTTGGTTTGCTTATTGGCCGGACCACCTTTTGTGTTGTTCCACTGTTTCCTCTTTCCACTTGAGTTTCCTTTCCAGCCGGTTCTGGTATTGTGCGATTTTTGTCCTCCGGTCAGTGCTTGGTTCTTGCCCTCGTTCATTGCTTTCTGGTAGTGCTCGGTAATCAGGGCACTGCTGACTAGCTCCTCTGCAGTCTGCGGTCTATTAACTCCGCCGGCTACGTTCAGAGCTATCTCGGGTCAGAGCATCTTTAACATTAACCAGACCCTCTCTTTTTCAGTACGGATCAGTTCTGGGCACAGACATGCTAGGCGGTTGAACTTTTTGACGGCTTCGTTAACTGATAGATCACCTTGCCGGAACTCAGTGAACTCGTCATAGTGCTTGTTGGTCACTTGCATATGGAAGAATTCTTCTAAGAACTCTGTCTCAAAATCCGTCCACTACATCTGATTTATTTGTCTTTTCGCCTTTACTCGGTCCCACCACATCCGGGCATCTCCGGTAAGGCAGAACGACGCGCATTTGACCTTCTCGTGTTCAGGCCAGTCCAGCAGTTCCATTATGCTTTCCACGGTCTTGAGTCAGGCTTGCGCATCCCATGGTTCGCAGTTTCCCAAGAATGCTTCCGGCTTAAGCCTTTGCCACTGAATCAGATAGGCCTCTTGTCGGACCATCGGAGTAGGGGCTGCCGGGGGCACTGGTGCGGCTGTAGGTATAACCGGTAGTGTATTCTGATTTGTCGGTGGGGTAACTGGGTTGCCTTGCTGACCCATTAAGGTAGTGATCAGCTGCTGTTGTTCTGTGATCTGACGCTGGAGGTCTGTGACTACCTGTGTCATGTCTGGTGGAGTCACTGTCCCCTCAGTTTGGCCATTGCGTGTCCTAACCATATTTATCTAAATAATGACAAATAGACTAGTGTAAGTGGTTATCGTTTTTAGCCAATCTAACGTAC